>NC_069695.1:40881416-42131416 GCF_023699985.2 Odocoileus virginianus
ATTGAACCTGGGCCTCTCACATTGCCGACAGATTCTTTACCATCTGAGCCACAGGGAAACAATTATCTTCTAAGTCCATATTAATTACTATGTGCTCAGTTAAAAGCAAATGCAACCTCAATTAACCAACATTTAATTATCTAGAAATTCATATATAGTGAAACAATTTTGGGGGGACATTTCTCTTTGTTAAAAATCTTATTTATTTTTGGCTGTGCTGAGTTTTCCTTGCTGCATGTGGGCTTTCTCTAATTGCAGTGAGTGGGAACTTTCTAGCTGTGGGACACAGGCTTCTCATTGAGGTGGCTTCTCTTGTTACAGGGCATGGGGCTTCTGTATTTGCGGCCCACAGCCTTAGTTGCTCCATGGCATGTGGAATCTTCCTGGACCAGGAATCAATTGAACCTGTGCCTTTTGCATTAGAATGTGAATTCTTAACCACTGAACATCCAGAGAAGTCTGAAACTTTTTTTTTTTTTTAATTTACTCTAGTTCCTTGGATAAGCTAAGGATATATTTTTTTTTTCTTCTTTCTTTCTCTTCATTTTCTTTTTCTTTTTTTTTTTTTGGTTGGAGGAGAATTGCTTTACATGAAATAACAACAATAACGACATCAACAAAACAGCAGCACCATCAGCAAGATGCTGGTTTTCCTTTACTGCCATCTTCCTTGACACCTCCATTTTCTACCCTGTTATTTCTCCTCGGAAGTTGACCCAGGTGACTGTATCACTCAGACATCCTTGTTCTCATGACATAAGTGGGTTCCACCAATACAAGTTTCTTGTTGTTCATTGTTCAGCCACTAACTCGTGTCCAACTCTTTGCAACCCCATGAACCGCAGCATGCCGGGCTTCCCTGTCCTTTTCTATCTCCCGGAGTTTGCTCAAAGTCATGTCCATTGAGTCACCGACGCCATCCACACAACTCATCCTCTGTCAAAGAGATGTTGCTAGCAGGTGATTAAATGGCAGGAAGACAGTCATGTTAGGACACTTTCCCTCCTAGTTCTTTCCCTGTGTCACAGTGATTGTTGCATTTGTTGCCTCTTCTATGGCACAATTCCTGTCAGGCAGCTTCTCTTCTTTGGTCCAACTCTAAAGACATTATTAGTCTTATTTAGTCTTATTGCTTTCTTCTGCACTGTTTTAACATTCTTGTAAGAAATACAAGTATGGTTTTCATCAGGTTCTTAGTAAATAAGATATCTTTCATCTTTATTAAATATCTTTATTTAAAAAACAAATCAGACTAGAAGGAAGAAAATGTTAATTCTCTGTTCAGTACTTCAAGGATACCAATCCCATTAAAATCATGTTTTCTCAGTCTTCCTGCTGTAAATGGGGAAGAATCAGTGGGTCCCAGCTCCTGTCATGGGATAGAGAGCCTCTAAAATGTCCAGACTCTCCACCCCACTCAGTATGCACTTGCAGCTTTTTTCATGTTGAAATCTAAACTGTGTCTGTACCTCCTTTGACTAACAATATAGAAAAAGTGATTTTCTAGGACTTCTATGCAAGGTAAAAAAAAGTTCTACTCTTCACTATGTATAAATTGCAGACTATCCTGGTGGAGAGAGACACCAAGTAAAGAGGACCTAGAAAGTGAAATATGTCATAAAAAAAGAAGGCAACCAAGGAACTCTCAAGTGTCAGATGCCTAGGCATCTGACAGTGTCTGCCATTTTGTTTTACTGTATGAGAGGCCTTGAGAAAGACAAACAGAGAAACCTCCAAACTGGCTCCAGCCAACACACAAATTTGTGACACATAATAAAATGCCTATAGTTTAAGCTACTACACTTTGGGGTAACTCATATTGCAGCATTAGGTAACTATAGCATTATACATTCCACTTACTAGTTGTGTGACTTTGAAAGGTATTTCTGCCTCATGAGGCTCAATTTTCCCATTTTGAAAATGTGAATGACAATAGTTAAATATATTATAAATTACTTTGAGACCTAAGCTAAAGTGAAGTAAAATTTTTAAAGTAATCATTCAGCATAGAGCTTAGGACACAGGAAAAATAATTTTTTTCTTGTTGCTATCACTATCACTACTTTTTTTTTTTTTTTTTTTCATTTTTTACCTTTTCTACCTAGAAAAGGACGTCTTGGAATTTCCATGTGGCTTAGTGGTAAAGAATCTGCCTACCAATGCAGGAGACAAAGGAGACTTGGGCAGGATCCCTGGGTCAGGAAGATCTCCTGGAGAAGGAAATAGCAACCCACTCCAGTATTCTTGCTGGGAAATCCCATGGACAGAGGAGCCTGGTGAGCTACAGCCCATGGGGTTGCAAAGAGTCGGATGGGACTGAACTCCTTAGCACTAGCATGAGCAGGGAGGTCTTCGGGCTAATAACAAAGTACAAGTGGATTAAGATAGTCATAGTCCAACAAAGGACTGCGGGGATAGGAAGAAGGGAGTGAGCAAATCTAAGGCAGAAGTAAAACAGAAAGAAAAACAAAAACAAAAAAATCATATAAAATGATTTTACTGTTTTGTTATTTAGTCGTTCAGTCTTTTCCAAATTTTTGCAACTCCAAGGACTGCTCTCCTCCAGATTCCTCTGTCCATGGTATTTCCCACACAAGAATACTGGAGTGGGTCACCATTTCCTGCTCCAGGGGAGCTTCCCAACCCAGGGATAGAACCCAGGTCTCCTGTAAGTTTCCTGTATTGCAGTGGATTCTTTACCACTGAGCCACCTTGAATCTACTTAAATGAGACTTGAATGATGATAGTTTGATTGAGAAAGACAAGTCTAGGGGAAAAAAAAACAAAACCAACATTGTTGACAAATGTAGAAACCAGGACTTAATGGATAGCAATGCATGAGATATTTTGAATGTTAAAGGAAATGGGTGAAGTTGTAGGTAGTTGGGGAAAAGACATGAGGGATGGATGTATGAGTGTTGGTGTGAGACCAGGTCATAAGAAGGTTGGAATGATTTTGAGACTTGTATATTTTACTCTAGATATTGGAGCTTATCCTGAAAGCACAGAGGTGTTGCAAAGTAGGTAAAAGCTCTCAGCTGTATGAACAGTGGATAGAATAGAAAGAGACTAAAAATGTGGAGGTAAGGGTAACAAGTATAGAGTATCTGGAACTAAAGCAACAGAAAAGCAAGTGGACAATGATTCTTGATAGTCAGACATATTTTGAGGTAACATTGGTACAATTTGGTAATCACTGCATGAAGAAGATAAGCAAAAAGGGGAAGGAAAAGTGGCCCTCAATTTTCCATACTGTGGCATTTGCTAAGACAGGAAATACAAAGGGAGAGGTAAGAATATCTTCTAATATATAAGAAGGGTATGGGTAAGAAGGATAAAATAGTCTTCATTCTTTACTGAGTACTTAATGTGGGCTAGATACTTTTACAAAAACCTTTAAATACAAAAGTTTTTCTAATTATGTAAAATAATTATATGGATAACACCAGTGTTTCAATTAGATTGTTACTTGAACAAGATATATATGGCTTGAATGGCAAGGTTTTATAATTTTGAAATCCATATATATTTCTTATTTAGAAGTTGGATATAAAACTCAGAATAAGAATGGAAAGGCAGATAGATATAGAAAATGTTGTTGCAGCAATCTTGGGAATAGGTGAGAATGGGTAGAGTAAGAAATGAGGATCTCCAGGACAGAATTCTTTCAAATATCAGCAGTTAAAAACTCAGAAGCAGCTGAGTTATGGTGTAAGTGAAGGCAGTACTGACCCAGAGGCAGAGATCAGCAGGGAAGGAAGCCTCGTGTGATGGGAGGGGATTAGAAGAGGGCAAACCAGAATAGAGCCGACACACAAATGAGACACTGAGGAAGCCAAGGAATGAAGTGACCTTTAGGTTGATAGCTAGGAGATATAAATAGTTGGAACCGTCTGGAAAATCTTAGTGACCCGTTAGGATCCCCTACCCCCTTAATTAGCTAGATTTACATAGCAGGGAGGAAGGAAGAAAACACTCCAGTTTGGGGTTGTGGCATTAATAAAGTTACAAAAGTAGAAAAGCAGGAAGAAGATAAGGAGGTGTGCTATTACAAACTCATCTTCTAGGCAGGCAGGTTTTCACCACTCTGGTTTCTGTTTTGCTTTGAATCAGGTGGCGTTTTCCTGCATGAAGAAAGACCACATTGTCCACCGAAATTATTTGACTGTAGTTATGCAGGGTTAAGCCATGTCAAGAAATGTGAAGGGCCTGAGACTTTCCCCTAATTGTAAACTTCCAGTTTTGACTGCCACTCTCATGTGGACCTTGGCAGAAGACAAGACTCTTGGGTCAAAGGCAAAGGATCTTCTTAAATATGTTAATAGCAATAGTTAGAATATCAGCATTTTCTTATGTTAGTTCCCCGAGCCCCAGTTTCCATACGATATTGCAAAGAGGGCTGGGTGACTCCTGTGTATACAGCTGGCTACATTTCAGTAAAGATGTTCTGAGTTTAGGGAATTCAGATGTTTTATAATAGGTGGTATGTACCTATCTTTTGTTTCCAAAGGGAAACCTTAATTCATTGTACTGAGCAATTTGCCTCCAGGAGATACTATATCTCCCAAGGCAAAAGCAAATCTGCTCTGAAGTAACACACCCAATCTTCTAAGGCTGTTGAACAGATAGTCTGGAAAAAAAGGTACTCAGCCCCTCTCCTTGTAAAATGTATAGAAATATGAGAGACCCATGGAGAACTGTCTCACAACAAGCTGATGAAGCTTCCAATCCTGAGTTCTTGGTTGTTCCAAGTAAAGAAAATGACTATCCATGCAATTTTTATATATAAAATTCATATGGATCCCCCAGTATCATTCATATACCAATACTTCTACTCAACATACAAGTTAATTTGTATAATTTGTTTACAAATCCTGTACTTCTGTTTTAAAATCTTTTGCATTCATAAGTGTTTAATATTTCATTTGACAGTCCAAGCAATTTTTGAGATCTGTATGGGGAAATGGGCCTCCCAGGTGGCACGGTGGTAAAGAATCTGCCTGCCAATACAGGAGATGCGGGTTCAGTCCTTGGGTGAGATTCCCCTGGAGGAGGAAATGGCAATCCACCCCAGTATTCTTGCCTAAAACATTTCCATGGACAGAGGAGCCTGGCGGGCTACAATCCATGCGGTCACTAAGAGTCAGACAGGACTAAAGAGACAGCATGCACGCGTGCATGTAACCGCACAATAAAAATGATGCTATGAATTAAAATTTTATTCTCATTTTGTTGATCTGGTTTTGGCTATGCTGGATCTTGGTTGCTGGGTGGGCTTTTCTCTAGTGTGGAGAGTGGGGTCTGGTCTGTAGTTGTGGGGCAGGGGCTTCTCATTGCGGTGGCTTGTCTAGTTGCAGAGAACAGGCTCCATAGCACACAGGGTTCAGTGGTTGCCGCTGTGGGCTCAGAACTTGCAGTTCCTAGGCTCTCGAGCTCAGGCTCAATAGTTGTGGTGAAAGGACTTAGTTGCTACACAGCATGTGGGATCTTCCCAGACCAGATATTGAACCTGTGACTCCTGTATTGGCAGGCAGATATGTTACCACTAAACTCTTATTCTCATTTTAAATGTTAACACTTGACTTTAGGCTCATCATGGAGAAATTGCATTCCAGAAAATCCTGTTTGTTTTTACTTGTCTCCATCTCCAAATACCTTCTTTATGCTCCTATTTCTAGAGCAATGACTTATTGAAATATTTTTAAATGCCAACTTTAAAGAATTTCCATTTTTAATATTTCACGTAAGACCAAGTCAAATTTTATGACTCAAAAGTTAAGGAGATTTTGAGGTCCCTTTAAAATTCAAATACTTAAAAATCTAACTGAAGTGACTTTGTTCTTTCAGTAATATCATATACAAATAGAGTAAGGGTAGCTATCCTCCACATCATGAGGAATGGCTATTGTCCAAATCCTCAGACAGGCATATATGCAGCTATCAATATAGAATCTATATTTGGAGACCACAGACTTAAGAAAAGGACTTTTTCTAAAATGAATACTCTAGTGTTCTACAGAGACAGTTACGTCATTGCAAGCCTCCTTCCTTCCTGCTCTATTTCTTATGACATACTGCTTCTTGTCTGATAGTCCTAAAATGCCAGTTGCTTCATGTCATCACCCTAGTTTCCAAATGTCTCTAGTTCACCATTGCTTACCTAATAAAGCTCAAGCTTCAAAGTTATTCCCATCACAATTAGCACACAACACAAGCTTATCCTTCTTGACTTTCTAACCCTGTGTCCTCTTTTTCATGATGTGGCTTCATTACAACATGTAAATTCACATTTACAATGTTCAATCAAACATCCATCTTTATTTTCATGCATAGGAATACGATCACCCATAGTCCATAGTTATGGGGATTTCAACATTGTGATAAATCATTTTCTCCTCAAGAAAGACATCTCTTCTCTTGACCTGTATTTACTAGCTGTCTACTATAATCTTAAAAATAATAATTAATCAGTTTATGTATGCTTTTGGTTTTAAAACTCTTTCCTGTATTACTGATTTTCTCAGCTGAAGTCATTATCACCCATTAAACAGCTCAAAATAGCTTTTTAGCTTAATTAACACAGACTTCTGAAAACTTATTTTACTTTTTTTTTGTTTTTCAATCTACATTAAATTTAAGTAAATATACATAAAAGTACACATATTACAAATCTTATCTTAAAGTTTTTTCTCACAAATGAACATACCCAGCTAACCAGTTCCTAAGATACAGAACATCAGCACTTCAGAAGTCCTCTTCACATTCTCTTCCAACATTTCAAACATAGCACCCCAAAATTACAATTTTTGTTGTTCAGTCACTAGATTGTGTCAAGATCTTTGTGATCCTATGAACTGTAGCACATCAGGCTTCTGTGGACCTCACCATCTCCCGAAAGACAGTGATTCCTTTCAGATCGAATAATAATAGCCAATTCTGGGATGTCTTCTTCCACTTCCCCTTCAAAACTTTATTCAGTTTTCTGTGTTTTATTTCTTTCTGTAATTCATACAGAAGTGCAGATTTTTTTTTGTCTCAACTTGTGCTTTGTACTCTGGAACTTCTTATCTTTTATTTTAAACTTTGGGGAATAATTTTTTTTTGACACATTTTATTACACTTTTCTTTAAAACTAGTAATTGCATTTTAATTTCAAAATATTTTATTGTTCTTTCATTCTTTTCCTTTTGCATCATGTTCTTTTTTTATGGGATGCCCATATATTCTGAAGTCTATATGAGAATATGAAAAGAAATATGTTTTTAGTATTTTCAGTTCTTTTTTTAACCTCACAGATTTACTTTTTCTTTAAAGGGTCCCTTTTCTATTGTTTTACTCATTCCTTTCCCTGCAAACATTTTCAAAGTTTTTCTTAATTATATTTAAGGAAACAAGTAAACAACAGTAGAAAATCTACCTGTGATTTAGACCAAAATTTGTTGAATAACTGATTTTCCTTCAGAACGCATAGACCAGTAGCTAATATTTATCATTTCAGATTCTTAATTGCCAGAAATGTATAAACATGCTTTGCATCTAAATGCCATCACCAGAGAATTATTTTATGATCTGATATACAGAATTTACTCTAAGTACTTATGAATAAAATAAACTTCCTTAGGTTTTGTTATTGTAGCGGTGATGAGTTTTTTGAATGTTTATTTGTCTTGTTTTCTTTTTCTTGAGCAGCAACCCCTGATTGAAGTTTCTAATTTCCTCCGCTCCTGAAACTGCAGTAATTTCAGTGCAGGGTTTTGGTATGTTAGCGTCATCAGGTACCTGGCAGAAGCAAACAAAATTTTCTCTAAATAATAATTACAATAATGATAATAGTAGTCCTAGACCCCAATAATAGTTTCTATAATTTTACATTGAGTGTCTGACACAGTCAAGAATAATCAAATACATAAGAAAAAATGGTGTTAAATTGTATGGAGCTAATAATATAGCCTCAAAATAAAAGAAGTAAATATGGAGCCAGAATTGGAAATGATTTCATGCAATTACTCATAGAGTAACCAAAGAAAAAATATTATTAAAAGATAGAAGTTTTAAAGAACAATTTAGTATATTCAACTTTTGTAACACTGCACTGGACAACTACAGAATAGACACTTTTTTTAACAGGGACATAAAGTAGGTTTTAAAATTCTCAAATAATTTAAATCAAAATCTTAGTAGTGTTTTCTCCATATATGTCTCTGTTATACACAGTTTGCTATATAGTTATTTGCTGTATACAGTTCTAAAACTTATATGGGTATGCAAAGTAGCAAGAATTGTGGAGACACTCGAAGAAGAATAAGGAAAATAAGGAAACTTGCTCTATCAAATATCAGTAATTATTGTAAGATTAAGGTGACTGACCATTAATGTCGTGATCCCAACATGGGTTATTCATGTTTAATCCTATTCTCAGTATCTATGTGTAAGCAATATTCTTAATAGAGAATTACAGGAGGAGAAAAAAAAAGATGGATATAATAATAGAGGAATAGAGAAATAGAATAAAATAGAGACCTCACAAAGAGTTATTTAACACCTGATTTAAGAAGAAAGTGGAACTTTTGAACAACAGAAAAATACAATAGTTCCATCAAATGGTGCTGAAATTATTAGACATTCACATGAAAAAAGTCATGATATTTACTTCATACCATATAGAAAAATCAATTTCATATTAGTATATTTAAATGAGAACACAAAACAATACACCTTTTGCAATTAAACAAGAGAAAATCTCCAAGGTTTTGATATAGAAAAATATTTTTTTTCAACAGGATGCAGACAATACTAACCATCTCTCAGCCCCAAAAGGAGACTGACATATGGAATTAAATCAAAAGTGAATGTATCCATCAAAAGATACAATTAGAGGACAAAAAGACAAAACACAAAATGGAAAAAGACCATCAGGAACACAATAACCACAAAGGACTCAAGTCTGAATAAATAATACACTCCTACATGTTAATAAAATAAATCCATCAAAACAAAAGCAAGCATGGTAATTAAACAGGCATTTCACAAAATATATTAAAAATTTCCAAAAAAGGCCAAAGCTGCTCAATTATATTAGTCATCAGACTTATTCAAACTACACTCCCAACAAATAAATTCTTTGTTAAAAATGATATTTAGAGCACTTTTCTTTAAGTATTATATTCCTGAATATGAAAACTTTTCATTAGAAAAGGAAAACAATGATACAAAATTTCCCCCTGCTATTCATCAGTATGTAACAATGGGCGCATTGTACACTATGTTTTACATTGTCTTTTAAATAAAAAAAAAAAATTATATTGGAATTTAGTTGAGTAACAATGTGGTGCTAACAAGTGTATAGCTAAACGATTCAGTTATACATATACATGTATCTATTATTTTTCAAATTCTTTCTATTCCTTTATTTTAGATTTGAGCTCATCATAAATACTTCTGTGCTTGTAAATATTAAACAGGATTATTTGCACTAAGTGTTAGATAAACATGTGGATTGAAACGGGAAAATAGAACAATGCATCAAATATTTATCCCTTTTCTAATTTTATGTTAGTTTCGGTATTTTATGCTGTTTGCAAAAGAGAAGGGAGGAAGATAGGATGTTTAGAAAAAGAATAGGTGCAATTCTTTCATGGCTCACAATACTGATAGTTCAGGGTTCAGGTTACATTCTTTAAAGCCAAATTTTTTAAACGTCTTATAAGTTGAGGGTAAAATAATATTGTCAAAAGTGGCACTGCAAGTTCATGGACACCGTTTGATATTAAAGAGTATATCAATAGGAAATCGATATTTAGCTGATGTCTGTTCCCTTTAAATACATATATATTTACATCAATATATATATCAAATGTATATATATCATATATATAGTATTTACATCAATAGAAGCCAAAGTATTATAAAACAAGAAAGTTTGTTTGCAAGAACTGTATCCAAATCTATTTGATAAATTAACAAATAAAATAACAGCAAGTTTTTTGCACTTCCTTTCACTTCTTATCCCTCTCAATACATTTTTCTCCTCATGAAAATATTGAAAATTATTTCTTCAGCTGTGTTGTATCCTAATAAAGATCTATTTCTCTTCTTTAGGGTTTACTAGATTGAGTTTCTAAAAACAAATGATAATGATAAGATTATAATAATAAATATCATATTATTGTTAATAATATAATCAAGAATACCAAAAACAATAAAACATATATAAAAAAGTTTCAGATGGTGATGGCTGGCTGGTCATTCTGCAATTCCAAGAAAAGAATTATTTATTTCCTTAAAACAGCTGAGATAGAACAAAGCTTCTGAGAAGGAGGATTTAAGGGGTCTTTATTTGGGTTCCTGAGTCTGGCTTTCCTGCAGCTCTATTCTCTGAAGCAATTCACTCTCACATCCTCTGTGCACACTCTCTATGAGCACCTGATACCCCAATTAAGTCCTACACCTGCCATGGCCAAACTTCCATCTCACAAATTGTCACCTTTAACACTCTCAAAAGCTCAGGGGAACATCTGTGCCCAGAGAATCAACACAATATGGCAGCTGTCCACAGCCGTCTGAATTGCTAAGACAAAAGTACCATTTTGCAAAAACACATTTATCTACCTCTTCTTGGGGTTAGTAGGGCATCCGTTGTCAGCCTGGGTAAACATATTCACCTGTGTGGGACTAGGTAGAAGAGCTTCTTTCCCCTAGATAATGATCAGTGACTGAAAGGGTTAGAATAAGGCACACAGGCTGTGATTATTTTGTTTCTTTTGAAACGGGACATGAATAGGGGAGGGCAGAAGTGGGGCTGGGAGGTGGATCCTGCTCTGTATTTTACAGAACCAGGACGGAGTGTTAGAGAGCTGTTGCTGGATCATGCCTCTTTTAAAGTCTAGAACTGAAGATCATGAGAGCCAGATCATTGCAACCATTTCAGATCACAGCCCGGCCATGTGCATTTTCATTATCAGAAGACTACCACTGTCAATACCACAGACCATAATCGTGTCTAATTCAGGTGAAAACTGGGACTATTTCATTTAATTTTTTTTAAAGTGAATTCATAATAGTCATTAGTTATGGTCCACAGACTATGGAGATCTTATGTAAGTTATCACCTCTAATCAGGGATGATATCTTGAGAAATTAAATCCTAAATTGTCAGAATTTTCAAAATTTGATCTGTCACACCAAATTCACACTGATGTGCACCAAGTTCATTCCTGTATTATGATAACTCTAGTCTTGATGAAAGTGAAAGAGGAGAGTGAAAAACTTGACTTAAAGCTTAACATTCAGAAAACTATGATCATGGCACCTGGTGCCATCACCTTATGGGAAATAGATGGGGAGACAGTGGAAACAGTGTCAGACTTTATTTTTGGGGGACTCCAAAATCACTGCAGATGGTGACTGCAACCATGAAATTAAAAGATGCTCACTCCTTGGAAAGAAAGTTATGACCAACCTAGATAGCATATTAAAAAGCAGAGACATTACTTTGCCAACAAAGGTCCGTCTGGTCAAGGCTATGGTTTTTCCAGTGGTCATGTATGGATGTGAAAGTTGGACTGTGAAGAAAGCCGAGCGCCAAGAAATTGGTGTTTTTGAACTGTGGTGTTGGAAAAGACTCTTTAGAGTCCCTTGGGCTGCAAGGAGATCCAACAAGTCCATCCTAAAGGAGATCAGTCCTGGGTGTTCATTGGAAGGACTGATGCTGAAGCTGAAACTCCAATACTTTGGCCACCTCATGCAAAGAGTTGACTCATTGGAAAAGACCCTGATGCTGGGAGGAATTGGGGGCAGGAGGAGAAGGGGACGACAGAGGATGAGATGGCTGGATGGCATCACCAACTCGATGGACATGAGTTTGAGTAAACTCCAGGAGTTGGTGATGGACAGGGAGGCCTGGCGTGCTGCGATTCATGGGGTCGCAAAGAGTTGGACACAACTGAGCAACTGAACTGAACTGAACTGAAGCCCTCTAACTTTTTCACTTCTTATACTTTTTCCTAGTTTATTGAATTGAGATAAAACAATGCAATAATCAGCAAAACTACTTGAGTCATGTTATAAACAGTATTCATTTCTGAAAGAAATATATATATATATATATAATATAGCCAGACTCTCTATATTGTTTTTATTGCTATCTGTGATTTTGGACACATTTTCTTAATTCTTTTAATTCAATTTTCTTTCTTTCTTTTTCTTTTTTCTTTTAACTATAATGTGTGTTTGGAAATAGTATCTAACATAGAAGACCTTTGTGACGATCAAAGTATATCATTCAGCATAGAGGCTGACATTTGTACCCATAAGCTATTGCTGTTGTTCTTATTATCATCACATAACTCCACATTCGTTATTAACTCAGATCTCCATTCTATATGTCCTACATTTCCTAGTTCACTTTCTTTTTTTTTTTTTTTTTTTTAATGTTCTCAAAGGAGAATCACATAGTCAAATCATTGGATCATAACTGTGTTGAGCATGCTTACTAGGGCTAATTACAAGGGATAATGACTAAATTAAAATGTTTAAATAATAGATTAAGCAAAAAAAAATTTGGCAAAATATTGACTAGCAATTTCTTGGTTAATAGGATTCTGGTTGCTTTTAATTTCTTTCACTCTATTTTCCTGCATCTCATTATTATTATTATTATTTTTCCCAGGGGTTGTATTTTTTTTTTTTAAGGAAAATAAAGAAAGAAAAGAAAAGCACTTTTTATAAAAGAAAATACATGTAGCAAATGGCATGGGATTTATAACATCACTCAACTTATCCTTTGGAAAGAGTAATAAATTTTCCTAGAATTCAAATTCAACAATAAGATAAAATGCACAGTATTCTAGGTAGAACTAATATCCATTTGCAAAAGCATGTGAAAACTGCAAAAGCAATTTTTATTTAGAAAGTGAATATTTATTAAGTCAAAATTTGAGAAATAAACTAAATGGGAATTTTCACTCTTCAATATTATTTCTGGTTGTTTTTGGGTAGAATGTCATCATGTCCCCTGGCTCCTCTTGGAAACTATATAAAAATATTTGTACTCAATTGATGGTTTACTTTGTGATGACTACAGGTCAGAAAATTTTACTTCCTCATAAATAAAGTTGATCAATTCCCTATTCTTGCATCCCACATTTTATTTTCTGATTTATTTTATTGTTTTGATGCCTGCTTCCAAAAGAATTTATGGAAACAATATTGACTTGTGGATTCATTTGCATACTGACTACAAAATTATGTATTAAATACCTTTCATATTTCAGCTACCATACTCAGATGTTGAAGAAAATAATGATGTTCAAAATACATACCCTTTAATAAAAAATTTAATATCAAATGAGTTATAACAACAAATATTTAAGTCATTGAGATGAATCACAATAAGATGATATCTACCTCCTAAAAACACAATGGTCTCTAGAAATTCATTCGCAATATTTACTATAACATTTAAAAGCAAGAATAGACCTTTGAGATTTAAAACCACAATAAAAAAAAATCTTTTGATTTGCATATAACTTCACCTTGAAGTTTAGACAATTTACCTAAGGGATTTAGAGACATAATTTATAAATCACTCAATAATTTCTCAAATAGATTGTTTTGTATGAAATATTTATATGAAGCAAATTTTTTTCTGAAAGTAAATAAATCAGAAAAGAAATTTACACAAAAGTGAAGTTTGATGAGTCATACATAGGCATTTCTTGGTTTTCACGAGATAATTCATCTTAATTCAAATATTTCAGTGTACCCCTATCACCTATATTCCCAAACATCTGCTAAGTGTCCTGAGTAAAAAATAGTAAAAATACATTAAAATTTAAATGAGATCAAAACATTAAATATTGGCTGTTTCAAACAACTGAAGATATTATAAAATACTTCACAGTAGAATATCTCCAAGTGTCAACAATATTAGAGAGATTAATTACTGGGTTTAAGGAAAATTACTGGGGAAAGTTGAGATGAGTCTTGGTCAATTAATTCTATTTCTATATATGTTATAAAGGAATAATGTCTCTGTTGTCATATCCCTCTCTTTAACAAAAGGTCATTTGCTTTCCTACATAATCTTGATTTCTGAAACACTCTGCTTATATCCAGGAAAGATTGCTCATTTGCTCTATACACTATTATAATTCTTTCAAAATATTTCAAAACTGTGTATATCACAGGGCTGAGTTAGAACATTAGCCAGACTCAGAGGAGAGCTTGAATTTCCATTATCATGTTTCTCTTTACATAAACTTGCCGACAAGCTCTCATTATGAGAAAGGAGAGACGTTTGCTGCCATAGAATGATAAAATTTTTTAACCTGCAGTCTTTATATTTTGTTTCTTCCCTTCCTCTCCCTTTACTTATTTGGGAGCATTTCATCTAAATCATTGCTAGTTGGACAGTCCTTTGTGAATCATAATCTGCTCTGATACCACTATCAGTGAAAATGGTGCTGTCAACATTTATGTCAACGCTGAGGTTGTAATTTTTGACAGTAATGTTTCTGGGCTTGATCTAAAACTCTCTGTTCAGGTTGACAGAGCTGCCTGTCAGAGTTTCTTCTGCCTGACACTTCTAAGTGACTAAGGACTTGGTGGGACTCACTGTAAGAAAAACATCTAGGTCCACGGCTCATCTGAAAACACTGTCCGTGTTATCAACCGAGAAATAAATAAATAAGAGCAAGGATTTGGCTCAGCCAAAAGTTTTTGTATAATGTTCATAAATATCTGTGGAAACAAAATATACCAATGGTGATTTTTTTCCTGAAGGTTGGATTGTGTCACAATCCAATGCATAAATCTGAAACCCCTTTGAAGAGCATTGGTTTTGCTTCTCTTTCAAACAGTAGTTTATTTCTTGCTTCACATTACAAAATTATATGCTAAAATTTTATGATTTTTATGATTGATGTGCTTCATTTGGAAATTAATGTTATTAATACTCATCACTATACCCTAAATATGTTGTGTTCCTTCTTTCATTCACATTTTTGGTCAAGTATTTCATCCTCCAGAAGTACTTCCACATCTCTGTAACTTTTAAATTAGCAAAATTTAAGGAACTGTAAGATTACCAAAAGACGAGAAATTGGTACGTTCATACATTACTTTTGACACTGTAAACTGGTATAAGCCTTTTCAAAAGCAGCTCAGGATTATAAAACAACAGCTGGGAGGGTGGAATGTGTACATACACTGTATACACACCCACGTATTTGCCAATAATTCTACGCCTGGCAATACATTCTAACAGGATAATTCAAAACAAGATAAAAGCTGTATGCACCAAAGCATTCATTGCAACATTATTTACAAAGCTGAAATTGGTTATAAGTAAATATCCAATAAAAAGGGCTAAGCATATCATATTATTTTAAGCCGATGAAATCATAGAAAATATTAAAAGGCATTAACTTCAGTTTATTATTTTTTCCCTCTGTGTCCATACCTCCTCAATCTTTCTTTTGAACTGCTTTTTCTGGTAAAGTCCAAATATAAACATCATCTAACTATGTATGAGCTATTCTGGGTTATGCAATACCACTGAGAATCATTCCATGATGGTACACTTCCAACTATATTATGAGAATGACTTGAGTAGAAACACAAACCTTTTGTGGATAAGAGCTGTGTCTTTTATCACTGTATTCCAGAGCCTAGCATATTATAGACTATCAGTAAAACTGAATTACTCCACATTGAACACAAAGGGCTCTTGTTTTTTGGTAAGTAACAAAAGCAAAATATCAAAGAATGTTTATATTATTATAAAATATTAAATGTATTAATTATAAGAGCATGGAGTGAAGACGTACAAAGAAGAGTGAAAATTGTACCAAAACTAGATTGCTGTGATTATCAATAATTTATATTTATCATTTCTTTCAGTGTTGTTTTAAATAAAAATTAAAAAGTGATACTATGTTCAGTGCTTGTGTATAACAGATTTATGAATTATGAGTCAAATTGTCTAAAATAAAGATGCCATTTAACATTTTTTTTAAATTTTCATTTTCTGTAAGTCTATGACATCTAAAAATTTGGTCCCTTGAATAAATCAATAAATTTGTTTTAGATCTAGCTTCTTAATATACATAATAAAGATAATACCAGTGGGACACTATTTATTATAGTAGTAAAAGTATTTACTAAATGTGCATTCAAATAGCATGAAGGCGCTCTTAGTAATACAAACTCAACCAAGAAACAAGAAAAGAAAATTTCAAGTAAACAGCCTAATCGTACATCTAATATATATCAAAAAAAAAAAAAAGAACAATAACAACAGTAAAATCAAGGTTAGTAGAAGGAAAGTAGTAGCAGAAAGGAATAAGTAGTAAAATTAAGCACAGAAATAAATAAAATAAAGATTAAAAATATAACAGAAAAGATCAAATAAATTAACAGCTGATTTCTTGAAAAGATTAAAAAAAAATTAACCTTGGGCCAGACTCATTAAAAAAAAAAAAAAAGAATCAAGCAAAAAAATATATATGTGTGTGTGTGTGTATATATATATATATATATATATATATATATATATATATATATATAAAGAAAAATTACAATGAACATCACAGAAATACAAAGGATCATAACAGATTACTATGAGCAATTACATGACAGGAAAATGGATAACAGAAGAAACAGATAAATTCCTAGAGTACCAAGGATGAACAGGACAAAACACAAAATGAGAACAATTTCATTACCTGTAATGAAATTGAATTAGTAATACAAATAAAACAAACAAACCAAGAAAAAAAAAAAGCAACAACAAAAACAAAAGTTCAGGACCAGATGTTTTCACTAGATAATTCTATCAACAATTTAAAGAAGAGTTAACTACTATTTTTCTTAAACAATACAAAAAATGAAAAAAGGGAAGAAATGCTTCTGAATTCATTCTAAGAGACCAACATTATCCTGATATCAAAATCAGATAAAGCAATTTCCAAAAGAAAAAAAATTATAGACAAATATATTTGATGAATGCATTACTATATGAAACATCCTTAACAAAACAAAAATCCTTAACAAAGCAAAAAATCCTTAACATAACAAACAAAAAAAATCCTTAGCAAATCTAATTCAACAATACACCAAAAGGATCATACATGATGATCAAATATGACTAATTCCAAGGATGCAAAAATGGGTGGATGAAGCATAAACTGTAAGCAAGATCGCTGGGAGAAATGTCAATAACCTCAGATAAGCAGATGATGCCACTCTAGTGGCAGAAAATAAAGAGGAACTTAAGAGCTTCTTGATGAAGGTGAAACAGGAGAGTGAAAAACTGGCTTAAAACTCAGCATTCAAAAACAAAGATCATGACATCTGGTCCTGTAACTCCATGGCAAATAGATGGGAAAACAATGGAAACAGTGACAGACTTTATTTTCTTGGGCTCCAAAATCATTGTGGACGGTGACTGCAGCCATGAAATTAAAAGATGCTTAAGAGTCCCTTAGACAGAAAGGAGACCAAACCAATCAATCTTAAAGGAAATCAGTCCTGAATACTCATTGGAAGGACTGATGCTAAAGCTGAAACTCCAATACCTCACTGTTAAAGACCCTGTTGCTAGGAAGGATTTAAGGAAGGAGAAGGGACCAACAAAGGATAAGATGGTTGAATGGCATCACCAACTCAATAGATATGAGTTTGAGCAAATTCCAGGAGATAGTGAAGGGCAGAGGAGTCTGGTGTGCTGCCACTCATGAGGATGCAAAAAGTCAGACACAACTGAACAACTGAACAATACAGCAGACTGTAAATCAATTAATGTGTTACACAACATTACCAGGTTGAAGAATAAAAATTTTATGATCATCTTCAATAGATTCAGAAAAATCTTTTGCTAAAATTCAGCATTCATTTATTATAAAAACTCAACAAGATGAGTATGGAAGCAACATGCCTCAACATAATAAAGATCATGACAAATGTACAGCTAACATCATGTTCAACGGTAAGAAGCTGAAATAATTTCCTCTAAAATCAGGAACTAAACAAGGATACTCACTCTCACCATGTTTACTCAACATACTAGTGGGAATCCTAGCCATAACAATCAGACAAGAAAAATAAATAGAAAGAACCCAAACTGGAAAGGAACAATAAAACTCTCACTGTTTACAGATGACATACTACTATATATGGAAAATCATAAAGATGTTAAAAAAATTAGGACTAATAAATGAATTCATTAAAGTTACAGAAAATAAAATTATATACATAAATCTCTTTCATTTCCATATACTAGCAATAAATTATTAGAAACAGTTTAAGAAAAAAATTTCATTTACAATCACAAAAAATAAATAGCAAAATACTTAGGAATAAACCTAACCAAAGACATAAAAGACTTGTACTCATAAAACTATAAAACATTAATAAAGGAAATCAAAGAGGACACACATACACACACAAAGGAAAGATATACCATACTCATGAATTGGAAGGATTAATATTATTAAAATTATCAGATGATCCTGCAAAAGCAATCTGCAGAATCAATTAAATTTCTGTCAAAAAAGAATGGCATTTTTCATACTTCAACAAATAATTCTAAAATTTGTATGGAAACACAAAAGACCCTGAATAGCCAAACTATTCTTGAGAAAGAAGAACAAAATTGGAGATACCAGCCTCCCTGATTTCAAACTATTCGTCAGAGCTACAGTCAACAAATGGTATGGTATGTTCACTAAAACAGGCAAACAGATCAATGAAATGGAATAGAAAACCCTAAAATGTAACCACAGCTAATCTATGACAAAGTAGGCAAAAATAAACAGTCTCTTTAATAAATGTTGGGAAAAATGGATAGCTATATGGCAAAAGAATCAAACTGGATGAATTTCTCATACCATATACAAAAATAAAGTCAAAATGGGTTAAAGACTTAAATGTATGACCTGAAAACATAAAACTCTTAGAAGGAAACAAAGGCAGTACACTTTTTAATATCAGTCTAATCAATAATGTTCTCACTATGTCTTCTCAGGCAGGAGAAACAAAAGCAAAAATTAAGCAATGGTACTCCATCAAACTAAAAAGTTTTTCCACAGAAAGGAAACTATCAATCAAATGTAAAGACTGCCTATTGAATGGGTGAAGATATTTGGAAATGGTATACACAATAAAGAATTAATATTCTAAACATATAAATAACTCATATAACTCAACATCGAAAACAAACAAAAAAAAAAAACAAAAGCAACCCAACTGAAAAGTGAGCAGAGAACATGAATATACATTCTTTTTTCAAAAAAGACATAGAGATGGTCAGCAGGCAATGAAAAGATGCTCAGTAATGCTAATCATCATGGAAATACACATCAAAATGACAATGAGACATCACCTCAAATGTGTAAGAATGACTATTATAAAATTAAAAAAAAGAGACAATCAATAAATAACAAACTTTGGCTAGGATGTGGAAAAAAAGAGACCCTAGTACACTGTTGGTAGGAATGTAATTTGGTGCAGCTTTTATGGAAAAAAAAAAAAAAAAACTATGGAGGTGCTTCAAAAACTAAAAAGAGAACTACCATATAATCCAGAAATTCCACTTCCTGAGGAAAATAAAAACTAAATCTAAGAGATATACGAATGTCTATGTTCATTGTAGCATTTCTTTTTCATAAAAATTAAGATATGGAAGTAACTGAAATGTCCATCATTGATGAATGGATAAAGAAGGTGTGGTAAATATATATACACAATGGAATTGGACAGTATCTTACTAAGTAAAGTAAGTCAAACAGAGATAGACAATTTTCCTGTAGTTTTTTTCACCTATAAATGGAATCAGTAAAACAAATCAAGTAAATAAACAGAACAACAGAACCATAAATATAAATAGCAGGTGATTACCAGAGGAAAAGTAATGGGGGGAAAAAGAAATAGCTGAGGGAGAGTAAGAGGAGTAAACTTCTAGGTAGAAAATAAATGAATCAAAGGGATGAAATGCACAGCATATAGAATGTAGTATATAATACTGTGATATCTTTGCATGGTGATGGATAGTAACTAGACTAATCAAGGTGATCATTTTACAATGTATCAAAACATTGAATCACTATGCTCTGCACCTGAGACTAAAATAGAGTTTTAGGTTGATTTTACTTAAAATAGGGCTTCCCTGGTATCTCAGGTGATAAAGGGTCTGCCTGCAATGCAGGAGACCCAGATTTGATCCCTGGGCCACGAATATCCCCTGGAGAAGGAAATGGCAACCCACTCCAGTATTCTTGTCTGGGAAATCCCATGGATGGAGGTGTCTAGCAAGCTCCTTGGGGTTGCTCCATGGGGTTCCAAAGAGTCAGATATGACTGGGCAATTGACACTTACTTACTTATTTAAAGTAACCCAAACAAACAAATTCATAGAGAAAGAGATCAGACCTGTTGTTTACCAGAGATGGAGAGTAGAGGGAATTAAGTGAAAGTAGTTAAAAGGCACACTTCTTGGTGTAAGATATATAAGTACTAGGAATGTAATGTACAACATGATTAATACTATTAAGAACACAGCTTATTATATATGAAGGTTGTAAGAAGAATAAATACTAAGTTCTCATAAAAATCAATTATTTATTTCCTCTTCTTCTGCAGAGGCTCCATTCACTTTGCAGACAAGTCACTCATATTAGGGATATTACTCTATGCCTAAATATGTATTTAAGGTTTACTACATAAAGACACTGTGTCAGTTGTTCAATAAATATTAGTTGAATGAACTAAGAATAAATATACAGAATTATGCATTCTAAATAAAATCTACAACTTGCAATAAATAATTTAAATATTCCATATCTAAAAGCTACACTGGGACTTTTTACCAAGTACTAATGGCATGCTAGATAGCAAATGATTGAAAAAGTGAAAAACATAGTCTCGGCCTTCAAGGGTTTGAGATTTTCATTGGAAGACATACATACGTGAACCAAAGGACAAATTATGTTGTAAAACATGTTATCTTACATATTCATGCTTGCACAAATGCAATTATTGACTATAACCATGGAAAATGACTTCACAGCAGAGATAAACTATAATAGTAGCATGGTTGATTGAGATATCAAAAAATCATAATTTCTTTTTTGAGCACAAAGGAAAATGGGGCACAAAAATCAGCATGAGAAAGACATTGAGAGAAAGAAGTGTTAATTAGGTCCTGGAGAAAAAAAAAATCCTGTCACCCAGGAGAGGAGAGTAATGGAGGTTGAATATGGCAGTCATGCCATTCTTCAGGTGACATACAAATATAAGTGGCAGGGGAGGTTTCTCAGGTGAATAGAACACAGAGGCAGGAAACTAGTGCCAGTGACATTTAAAACCACAAGCTGAAGACAGGTTATGTTGGGAAACACTCCAAGGAACAAGAGTGAGAATAGGACTGAGAGATAAATATCAGTTCTGCGGTGGGGGCAGGGGGCGGGGGGAAGGTGCATGCAAAAATCTCATCTTTGATTTTAGTGAAGATGAAGATATAGGTATAGCATTACTGGGCTAGGACACTGCAGCTCTGGGAAGGGAGCTAATTTTGTTTTACTTGGTCATTGAATGAGGATGAAGTTTGAAAGGAGCTACAGTTGGTCTTAGCTGAGGGAAACTGTTTCCCCATTTATTTGCCATGAAGTGATGGGACCGGATGCCATGATCTCAGTTTTCTGAATGTTGAGGTTTAAAACAACTTTTTCACTCTCCTCTTTGTCTTTCATCAAGAGGCTCTTTATTTCTTCTTCACTTTCTGCCATAAGGGTGGTGTCATCTGCATATCTGAGGTTATTGATATTTCTCCCGGCAATTTTGATTCCAGCTTGTGCTTCTTCCAGCCCAGCATTTCTCATGATGTACTCTGCATAGAAGTTAAATAAGCAGGGTGACAGTATACAGCCTTGACGTACTCCTTTTCGATTTGGAACCAGTCTGTTGTTCCATGTCCAGTTCTAACTGTTGCTTCCTGACCTGCATACAGGTTTCTCAATAGGCAGGTCAGGTGGTCTGATATTCCCATCTTTTTCAGAATTTTCCACAGTTTATTGTGATCCACACAGTCAAAGGCTTTGGCATAGTCAATAAAGCAGAAATAGATGTTTTTCTGGAACTCTCTTGCTTTTTCGATGATCCAGCTGATGTTGGGAATTTGATCTCTGGTTCCTCTGTCTTTTCTAAAGCCAGCTTGAACATCTGGAAGTTCATGTTCACATACTGTTGAAGCCTGGCTTGGAGAATTTTGAGCATTACTTTACTAGGGTATGAGATGAATGCAATCATGTGGTAGTTTGAGCATTCTTTGGCATTTCTTTTCTTTGGGATTGGAATGAAAACTGACCTTTCCCAGTCCTGAGGCCACTGCTGAGTTTTCAAATGTGCTGGCATATTGAGTCAGCACTTTCACGGCATCATCTTTTAGGATTTGAATTAGCTCAACTGAAATTCCATCACCTCCATTCACTTTGTTAAATGTGATACTTCCTAAGGCCCACTTGACTTCGTATTCTAGGATGTCTGGCTCTAGGTGCATGATCATACTGTCATGATTATCTGGGTGATGAAGTTTTTTTTTTTTTTTTTTGTATAGTTCTGTGTATTCTTGCCACCTCTTCTTAATATCTTCTGCTTCTGTTAGGTCCATATGGTTTCTGTCCTTTATTGTACCCATCTTTGCATGAAATGTTCCTTTGGTATCTCTAATTTTCTTGAAGAGATCTCTAGTCACCTCACGGCAAATAGATGGGGAAACAGTGGAAACAGTGTCAGGCTTTATTTTTGGGGGGCTCCAAAATCACTGCAGATGGTGACTGCAGCCATGAAATTGAAAGACGCTTGCTCCTTGGAAGAAAAGTTATGACCAATCTAGACAGCATATTAAAAAGCAGAGACATTACTTTGCCAACAAAGGTCTGTCTAGTCAAAGCTATGGTTTTTCCAGGAAAGGAGTCATGTATGGATGTGAGAGTTGGACTATAAAGAAAGCTGAGCACTGTAGAACTGATGCTTCTGAATTGTGGTGTTGGAGAAGACTCTTGAGAGTCCCTTGGACTGCAAGGAGATCCAACCAGTCCATCCTAGAGCAAATCAGTCCTGAATATTCATTGGAAGGACTGATGCTGAAGCTGAAACTCCAATACTTTGGCCACTTGATGTGAAGAACTGACTCATTTGAAAAGAGCTCCGGGAGTTGGTGATGGACAGGGAGGCCTGGTGTGCTTCAGTCCATGGGGTCACACAGAGTTGGACACGACTGAAGTGACTTAGCAGCAGTCAAAATTGACATTAATGAGCATGGTTGAGGAATAAAAATTTAGAATTAGTTTTGATATCTGATACTTAGACTATTGGCAAAAATAAGTTGATGATATCACTTTTTAGTGTATATTTTTGACTCCACTTAAAATACGGGATCATATTCTGCTTCACTAGTATAGATCTAGTCATTTTCAACTGGTAATTACAAAACTCCTTCCTCTTCCCCAAGGAGAGAGAATCCATTTTGCAAATATACAAATAAATAAAGGCACCAGTGGAGCTAGACCTAAGAGCTTTTAGAGAAATGATAAAATTTGATTAAATTCTTCTCTTGCTGTTATTATGTTTTCATCACCTTTGTCATTGTGTCTACACTTCTGAACTCCACTTGGGAGCAGCAGTAACAAGCTATCACAAAACTGGCTTTTCTCACTCTAATTCCAACATGCCAGAAGCAGCAAACACAGGAAATCTCAGGAGAAAACTCCTTGTCATACAATTTACTGCCCAATTTTACAAACCCAAGAGGTTTAGCTACCAGTGTTTTCCAGTGTTTCAAAAAGCTTACTAGTTTGGGGCTATTTATCCATAATAAACTTCTAAAAATGCAAGATCAAAACCATGGGTTTTCAGCTTAGAGTAGACTGATGAATATTCTTTGATGGTTTCAGGGAAAGTGAGGAGTTCAATATTAGAAGATGCCATATGATTCTACTTCTCTGTTACTACCTAATATTTATAGTGAAAACTACCGTAGCAGAGCTAAAAGAGACCTTGGAGGTAATCTGATTTAATGAGCTCATTTTGCAAAACGGCCTGAAAATGAGTTACCCAAGATCACACAGTTATTTAGGACAAGAATAGAAATGAGACTCTGGGTTTATAGCTCTGCACAGGTATACACTCCATTCAAAAATCAAATTGACTTCACTTTAAAAGGAGCCCAAAGCTGTTCTACAAAAGAAGTAAAAGGCCTGATATTTTTCCTCAACAGCCTTACTCTGTCTGCAAAATACACGGGAATAAAGCAGATGATTCTTTTCAACTACATTTGATTCTAACCTGAACTGAATCCACTGAAATAGTAAATGCATACTCTGGAAAACTTGTTAAAAGTGGCCGTTAAGTTGATCCTTGAAGGATAGCAAAGAGATGTATGGGTAGATATGTGGTTCTTTCTCTACTATAATATATGAGTGAAAGTGTGCAGGCTATGAACTTTTAAAAAATGGGAATGAATATTGCGTTGTTGTTGTTCAGTCACTAAGTCGTGTCCAACACTTTGCAACCCTATAGATATGAATATTATATATAAGTGTAATAAAGACAGGAGAAAATGTATATAGTTGTATTTATAAATGAATAAGATTTAAACAGTTTAGTAAATAAGCAAAGGATTTTAATTTACTTTTATAAAATCTTCTTCTGGACTTATCAAAGTAGCCTGTAGGAAGGTAAAATTGTACCTGTATCAAGAAGTAGTACAGATCCACTTTAAACATGTGAAGTTTTGATGCAGTCACATGTGACAAAATAACTATATAGTTCTTTCTTTTTGACTTTTTTACATTAATACTTTTTATTTTGAGATAGTCAATACTCACAAGACGTTAAAAAAAAAAAAGTACAGCTCCTAAGTAATTAACTTCCCCTCACTTTCTCCAGTGATAACATCTTATGTAAGTATAGTACTAGAACCAGGATTTTATGTTATTAAAATACAATTATTTATGCTATAATTCCACTATTTAATTATCCTTTATGAAATATGTATTACTGATTGACCTGAGAACTAGCAAAAAGAAGAAAATTATTTAATACCTGTTCTGGTGATGGTTGCTCAGTCACTAATTCCATCTCCAAATCTTTGTGACCACAGGGACTCAGCACACCAGGCTCCTTTGTCATTCACTAACTCCCAGACTTTGCTCAAATTCAGGTCCAGTGAGTTGGTGATACTATCTCACCATCTCATCTTCTGCCTTCTCTTTCTTCTTTTGCTTTCAATCTTTCCCAGCATTAGGGTCTTTTCCAAGGAGTCAGCCTTTTGCGTCAGGGGGTCAAAATATTGTAGCTTCAGCTTCAACATCAGTATCAGTATTTCCAATGAATAATGAGGGCTGATTTCCTTTAGGATTGATTGATTTGATCTCCTTGCAGTCCAAGGGACTCTCAAGAGTCTTCTCTAGAACTATAATTCAAAAGTATCAGTTCTTTGGCACTCAGACTTCTTTAAGGTCCAAATATCACATCCATACAACTACTGGATAAATCATAGCTTTGACTAAACAAGCTTTTGTCAGCAAAGTAATGTCTCTGCTTTTAATATCCTGTCTAGGTTTGTCATAGCTTTCCTCCCAAGAAGGAAATGTATTTTGATTTCATGGCTTTGGTCACCATCTGCAGTTATTTTGGAGTCCAAGAAAATAAAACTTGTCAGTTTCCACTTCTCCCCCTTCAATTTGCTTTGAAGTGATGGAACTGGATGCTATTATCTTAGTTTTCTGAATGTTGAGCTTTAAGCCAACTTTTTCACTCTTCTCTTTCACCTTCATCAAGAGGTCTTTTAATTTTTCTTCACTTTCTGCCATTAAAATGGTATAATCTGCATATCTGAGGTTGTTGATATTTCTCCAGGCAATTTTGATTCCAGCTTGTGATTCTTCCAGCCCAGCATTTTGCATAATGTACTCTGCATATAAGTTAAATAAGCAGGGTGACAGTATACAGCCTTTACGTACTCCTTTCTCAATTTAGAAACTGTCAGTAGTTCTATGTCTGTTTCTGTTACTTCTTGACTCAAATACAGGTTTCTCGGTAGACAGGTAAGGTGGTCCGGTACTCCCGTTTCTTTTGCAGTTTTCCACAGTTTGTTGTGATCCACACAGTCAAAGGCTTTTGCTTAGTCAATGAAGCCGAAGTGGATGTTTATTTTGGAACTCTTTTGCTTTCTCCTTGCTTTGATCCAAAAATGTTGTCAGTTTAATCTCTTGTTGCTCTGTGTTTTCTAAACCCAGTTTGTACATCTGGAAGTTCTCAGTTCACGTACTGCTGAAGCCTAGCTCTAAGGTTTATGAGCATAACCTTACTATCATATGCATGCATGCATACTAAGTCCCTCCAGTCATGTTGGCTCTTTGTGACCCATGGACTGTAGCCAGCCAGGCTCCTCTGTCCATGGGATTATTCAAGAAAGAATATTTGAGTGTTTTACCATGTCCTCCTCCAGGGCATCTTCCTGACTCAGGGCTGGAACCTATGTCTCCTGCATTGGTAGGTGGGTTCTTTACCAGTAGTGCCACCTGGAAAGTGCTACTAGCATGTGAAATGAGTGCAATTGTATGGTAGTTTGAATATTTTGGGACATTGCCCTTCTTTGAAGTTGGAATAAAAACTGATCTTTTCCACTTCTCCGGTCACTGCTGAGTTTTCCAAATTTGCTGACATATTGAATGCAGCACTTTACTAGCATCAGCTTAAGATTTTTTCAGTACCTCAGCAGAAATTCTGTCACTTCAGCTAGCTTTGTTTGTTTGCTTTAGTTAGGGTCCCTTCAACACACACACAAAAAAAAGGTTATTAAAAAGATTTTTAAAGACAATTTTTTAAGGTGTGATAAGGATTAGGAGAAAAATGGCATGAGATAGAGCAGCTTCCTGTAGGTAGCAAGGGTAGCCATTAAAAACTCTAAGCTTAAGATGCAAATGAGGGAGAAGTTATGAGACCCAAGAGAGTGACACTGATGCAGTGGTACATCACACAGGAGCTGGTCACTTCTGGATAAGAAATGCAGCTACTATATGCCTGTGGCCCTTCAGAAATGAAGCTGGAAAATATATCCCCCTACTCATCTCTGCTCAATCATTCTAGTCTTCTGTTAATTCCTCCAATTGAACAAAACAACCAGAAACCAGAGGATAAGAGAGAGCAGTTGACCAATTCAGTACAGGTTATCTTCCCTAAACACTGCAGAGTGGGAAGAACAGATAATAAGTCCAGTGGGGGTGGGTGGAAAATAGAGGATGTCCAGTAAAGCACTTCAAACCCAAAATAAACAACCCTAAGTATTATATAAACTAACTATACATTAATAGCCAATTCAACAATGTTTGGATTTGTGGGCCAACTTGGTAGAAGATGTATACTATTAATTTACCTGTATCACTGCAGCTTTACTATCCATGTTCTAACTCGTCAAGTAATATCAGGGTATAAAATGAGATTCATGTGAGATGAAGTTTAGATCTTATGTGGTTAACAATAGGTCATGACATAAATACTAATAATTGCATCAGAACACTCTCATCTTGTATCTTCTCATCTTTATGAATGCAAGGAATTCATAAACAATTGGCCTAGTTTTTCCTTCTGAAGTTTAAATAATCTTTTGCCTTACTCTAAGTTCATTTTTGCTTAAGTTACTAAGATAATTTAATGAAGGAAGGATTGTTTTCTTAGCAAATGACACTGGAACAGCTTTATATTCATACATACACACAGACACACAATCACAAAAAGAAAGCAAAGGAACAAAGCAAAACAAAAATTTGATCCATATATTAAAAGTAATACAAAATGGATTACAAATTTATCATCAAGAAACTTGATGAAGAAAGTAGGAGGAATCTTTGTAACCTTAAATTGGGCAAAGTGTTCTTAGTTAAAAGGATTATTGATTAAAAATGAAAAACTGTACTTCATCAATATTAAACATTATTTTCATCAAAAGACACTGACAGAATTAAAGAACATCACTAGAGACAAATAAGTTTGTAAAACAAATATCTAATAACAAATTTGTGTCCTAACTATAGAAAGAATGCTCAAAGCTCATAAGGGAGAATTTTTAACATGCAAAGTATTTGAACAGATATTTGAATGGAAAATAAGTATGTGAAAATATGTAAAATATAGTTAGTCACCAGGAAAATCTAATTTAAAAATTACTACCAGATACCACTGCACATTATTAAAATGTCTAAAATTGAAGATACCAATAATGCCAAATATTGGTAATCATATAGAAGAATTGGAATGACTGCTTTGGAAACAGCCTTTATTTATTTTTTATTTTTTTGAAAGGCTAAACACATGCTTAACATATTATCAAATATTCTACTCATTACTAACATTTATACCTCCATATTGGGATAGTTCATATTAAGACTTGTACAGGTATGTTCACTGTGACTCTGTTTATAATAGACAAAATTTGGGAATAATCCAAATAAGTAAATGGATAAACAAATTGAATAGATATAATGTAAAGTATTCAGCAGTAAAATATCAGGTACTATTGATTCATAACATGTGAGTAAATATAATAATAGATATTTGAATATATACTGTATAATTCCACTCAAAAATAAAGATCTAGTAAATGCAATCCAAGCTACAGTGACAGAAAGCAGACCCATGGTTTCCTGGAGACAATTAGGAGGCAGTACCAGGGGGGGGGAAGTTAATCTTTGGGAGATTATAGATGTGTTCACAATATTAATCATGGTTGTTTCACTAGTGTGTACATATCTCAAACCTAAATAAATTATGATCTTTTAATATGTGCATCTTATGGTGTATTGATTATATCTCACTTTTACACAAATAAGTATTTCTTACTTCTTTTACTCATTTCCATTTTTACCACAAAGTCCATTCTGTCTTCTTTTTCAACTTTTCAACCCTTCTATTGATATAAAAAGACTTGCAACTCATAAAATAACAAGATGTAAGTTAAGAGATTTAAATTAAGTACTAATATATAAAGTCTGATATAATTAAACCATAAAATAATTTATCAGCTGTACCTGACTATTATGTTAAAAGCATCAGTTTTTGTTTTCCTCTCCTCTAAGAGATTGCAAAATCTCTCAGTGAAAAAAAAAAAACACCTCTCAGTGCTCTATGAACTTATTTTAGTACATTTTTAATTTTAGTACTTGATTTTAGTACAATTTTGACAAGATAACCTTTTGAGATGCAATTTTAAATGATTGAATGACACCTAATCTTAAAAAAAAAAAAAAAAAAATAGGAGTTTGGTACTGAAAACAATACATAAATCTGTATAAAGTTTTGTAAGAGCTGTAGAAACTCATTATCACAACCATGGGACCAAATAGGCAAGGAAACACCTGCATCTATAACCTGGGGCAGTAACGGTGACAACAGCATAGATCACGATTAGGGCAGCTACGAAACCCCGGAGAGATGAAGGAGCAAGGCATATCTGAGGCGGATGGAAGTCATTTGACTATTTCATCCTATAGCCATGTATCCCCCTGCCCTTTCTACCCACCTGACACGCCTCCTTCTTTTAGCCAGTCAACGGAGTGTTTTATTCTGAGTTAAAGGGTTTCCTGTTGCTCCTTTGTGTTCTCCCGACTTCTGCTATCTCTCTTTCTCCTTCGCGTGGCTACCTCAGAAAGGTAGCTTTCATGCCTAAACGACGGGGTAAACACCAGTGTGAGAGACCACCGATTCCTATTCAGAAAAATGCTATTGAAATTCTAGCTGGTTTCTTCATGATCTCACTGAAGTGTAGCTACTTCTTCTTTCTTTTGGCTCCAGAGGAGATTTTTTTTTTTTCTTTTTTCTTAAGACGCTACCTGGTCTGTTAAAACCTTTTTCTCTTAAGTTGTACCACTGCATGGCTTCCATTATGAGCATGGTTAGCTAATTCTTAATGAAGCCTCCTTTATCACAAAGACTCAGCTCTTGTAGGAAGGATTTGCTACTTTTAATTCTATATGAAAACAAATGGGTCACCAAACTGTTCTGTGCGCTTACTGACAAGATATGTTGTCATCATTTAATTATATTAAATTCTCATTTTTTGAAAGTCTTCTTTAAGGTATGTGACTAAACATATTGGGTATAAGGGAAATGAAGGGGAAAATATATATATATATGTATATATATACACACACATATGTCCAGGGTCCTGAATTGGACTTGAAGAGGCAATTATTTAAAGGGCTGAGCTCTGGTTGAGTTTGTGTCAGGTAACATGAGCCTTCAGAGTGAAATTCTTTATAGAAGCCAAGTGCTTCTCAAAATTGGAGGATACAAGCATGTATTAAAATGGCCAGAAGGTCATAATTATCCAGCATTTAAGGATGTTGCCATTTGAAGACAGATAATTTAGAATTCTACTTGAGGAAAGGCTCTGAAGAGCTACACTGTGCATCACTGATCTTCCTCTGAAAGCGACTCCACTTTTGGCCTGTATGAATCATTTGTTAGCTAATCACACACTCTGTTCCACAGTGGTCTTAAATTTTAACTAAAATATTTCTTCTGTATGCTTATCTTGTGTTTCCCCAAGCAAATTATAAGATTCTCAGGGGTAAAGCCCATATATGTTTGGCTTAAAAAAGGAGGTTGAATATGCCCTTGCTTATGGTTTGTGGCCAGTAAATATGTTACTTGTTTATAAGTTGCTGAAACTTAGAATTAATAGTGCTTGTATGACAAATAAGCATTATATAATTAAAGGGGTATTATAAAATTTTTTTAAAAATTAAGGCACATTAAAAAGAAGTCTTGCTTAAGGAACAAGGGTAGACAGGGCATAAAGCATCCTATGTTACGGACACTGAACTAGTTCAAAAGCTAGGGAAAAATAATACTACTGGAAAAAGGAAACCCATGTATTTAGGAGGCTTTACTGACTTTTGAAGTTAAAAGAATGGAACAATAAGTACAGTATCAAAAATTCATGGATTTTATTAACTTTCCTAGACCTTATGATAACTTGCATCTTGGGCTTTAGACTTTGTATATTCCTATGATCCTGTTCGATTGAAAAAAAATGAGCACATAATAGATGACATATATATTTCCTGTGGCTGCTATAATAAATAACCAAAAACTTGGTGGCTTATAACAGCATAAAATTTTTCCGCTTTTACTACTGTGGAGACCAGAAGCCTGTATCATTGGTACAGCATCAAGGTGTTAGCAGAACACACTTGCTCTGGCATTTCTAGGAAAGAAAGTTTTCCTTTCCTCTTCCAGCTTTTGGCAGTCCCTAGCTTTCCATGCATGTGCCTGGATACTAGGAACAGTGGTTCCATTGCCTCTACCCTTCTGTCTATGTGTCAAACCTCTGTGTGTTTGTCTCTTATAAGGACCCTTGTGGTTGCATTTAGGGTACACTCAAATAAACCAATACAATTTATTGATCTCAAGACCTTTTGCTTAATAGCATATGCAAAGATCTTTTTTTTCCAAATGAGGTAACATGTACAGGTTGCAAAAATTATATTTTGATATCTTTGGAAGTAATTATCAGCCTACCATGACAGCTGTCTTTGCTGTTGCTGCTATTAAAAGTAACACCTTTATAATTTGGCTTTGTGATTAAACAGAACTAAGTTCACATCCTTGTATGATCAAAGTCATATTGAAGATTATGTATCTTCATGCTTCAATGTCCTCATCCATTAAATGGGAGTCCTATCTCACAATATTGTAATAATTATTAAATAGAACAGTGTATATAAAGCTTCTGCACAGTTTGGACTTAGCAAGTCCTCTATAAATTATAGTTTGAATTATTTTTATAAAATTAATAAACCTTTGGACTTATTCAAAACAAAATGCCAGCTAGTCTACGGGTTTGTTGTTGTTTTCAGTCACTCAGTTGTGTCCAACTCTTTGCAACCCCATGGACTGCAGCACTCCAGGTTTCCCTGTCCTTCACCATCTCTCAGAGTTTGCCCAAACTCATGTCCACTGAGTTGGTGATGCCATCCAATCGTCTCACCCTCTGTTCACTTTTCCTCCTGCCTTCAATCTTTGCCAGCATCAAGGTCTTTCCCAGAGAGTTGGCTCTTCACATTAGGTGGACAAAGTATTGAAGCTTCAGCTTCAGCCTCAGTACTTCCAATGAATATTCAGGGCTTTAGGATTGACTGGTTTGATCTCCTTGCTGTCCAAGGGACTCTCAAGAGTCCAAGTGTTGTAAATGTCATTAATCATGGTGACAATTTGCAAAATCTTACAATTTAATTGGTACTAAGTCGCTTCAGTCGTGTTCAACTCTTTGTGACCCTGTGGACTGTAGCCTGCCATGCTCCTCTGTCCATGGAATTTTCCAGGAAAGAATACTGGAGTGGTTTGCCATTTCCTCCTCCAGGGGATTTTTTCAACTCAAGAGTTGAACCTGCACCTCTGTGTCTCCTGCATTGGCAGGTGGATTGTTTACCTGGGAAGCCCACAGTCTACTTGGTGAGATAAAATTTACATACATAAAAGAACACCAGAAAAGTAAGAAATTCATATGGGAAAACATAAATGTTATATTTTTTCAAAATAAGTGTTAATAAAGGATATGGCTGGTTTTTATATGAAAGATTTGGATTGGTGGGGCTGACAGGCAGGCAATGCAAAGTCCCATGGGAACAATGCTCCTATGGTAGTAGGGAAGAGGAGTAAGGTTAGTAGGCCCAGATGGACTAGAACACAGCGAGTACATGCAAGGTTGAAATAAAGTGTTAGAATGGTAGATTGGTAAGCTAACGACATATAGTGTGGTCAGTACACTAGCCCAGAAGATCCATGAAGTCAATGGTCATTCCATCCTACCTCCTCTTCTCTCTCTCTTACACACATATCAAATGTTTTATCTCCTAGTTTAGTGCCTGGCTCCTGAGACTTATTCAAATAACATTTGCTTTATGATTGAAAGCGAAGATGAAAGAAACATAGAACAGTGATTAAAACAACAACAACAAAAAGGCTGCTGAAACTTGGATTATTTGGACAAATAGGATAACCTAGTGCTTCCAAACCATGGCACTATTGACATTTTGGGTTGCATTAGTCTTTGTTGGGGTGGAGAGATGCTGTCCTGTACATGATGCAATAAAGGAATTTAACTATCCCTGGGCTCTACCCACTAAATTCCAGTTTCACTCTTCCCTATCTCGTAACATCCAAAAAATGTCCCTAGACATTTCCAGGAGCCCTGAAGTGGGTGAGGGCAATATCACCCAAGTTAAGAGCTATTGGATTAAACCAAGTTTTATGGGGATTAAGTTGAAAAGAGTTTCAAATAAGAGAAGCTGCAGTAAAATCAACCAAATATACTAATTCCAGAAGACATATTGACTTTACCTAGTGAAATCTAGAACTCAATTCCCCTAGCAATTATAATAATATTATAAAACTTCAAATATCTAAAAAAGTGCAAAGACCACAGACTGAAATGTTTCTTCAGGTATTGTCATAGCTAATACATTTTGCAGGGAGGATCTACATGAAAAAGGAGGCCCCTGTTGGCCAGGGTTGCTTTGAGGACTGTGTCCTGCAGTTCTGCACTTCACAGTTACTCTACAGAGGAGGACAAGCTCATACACCCAGGGGCATCAGCACCCATCCTGTAATCAGAACTAGGCTAGATTTAAAAGGAACAAAGGAAACACAAATATTGATTTCTATTGCATTAAATACATTTACACATCAAAGGGAAAGAACACAGGAAAGTTTCAATTGGAGTTACATACTTAAAATTCCATTATTAAAAAAAATTACATATTCTCCAGCAAATTTGGTTATAATATATCGTTATGCTGTCATAGCCAAATGGTTTCTTTTTGTATGCTGGGTGTCCTGGAATACAATGGCCGTTGGAAAACAAAATATGCAATTGCCTATTTAGCATAACCATACAAAGACATGCATTTTGAAGCATTCTATACTATAAAAAATTGATATTAGAAACTCCAGAAAAAGTTACTTTTTATTAACTCTTGTTAATAGAACAAAATGTGAACCTGAATAAATTAAGTTTGCAGATATACAAGAATCCCTGCATTTTAAACATTATTTGAAATAAATTCTTGCTCCAGATAAAATTATGAAGCTACTAAAATTTTTTTCCATTTCTTCTTCAATACCTCTTTTCCTTGTTGAGTGCAACAATTCCTAGACATCTAATATTTTATGCTTTATGCAGTAATTTATTTACTTATTGAATAAGAATTTATTTAATACTTTCAGTACACCAGACAAAATATTCAACAATGATATTATCAAAATGGATAGCCTACAGAGTCTCTGTTCTTCCTAACCTTGTTTTTCTCCTTAACTAAGATTTTCTTGTTCAGTTTGATTTCTTCCAAAAGTAGTTTTCCCTTTACTCATAGATAGTGAAAGTGTTGGTTGTTCAGTTGTGTTTGACTGTTTGTGAACCCATGGACTGTAGCTCACCAGGATCCTCTGTTCATGGGATTCTTCAGGCAAGAATTCCAGAGTGAGTTGCCATTCCCTTCTCCAGGGGATCCTCCCAACCCAAGGACTGAACCTGGGTCTCCTGCACTACGGGAAGATTTTTTACCATCTGAGCCACCAGGAAAGCCCCGTTACCCACAAAGTTTTATTCTATTTAAATATGATATAATGAATGAATGATTACTAATGAATTTCTTAATGATATATGGCTCTTCTCTGTTAACGAAATCATGATAATAGGATATTTCCGAATTACAAATAATAAAACATAGAAGGTCTATATCATCTTGACTTGAGTGAGGCTGTCTTTTCATTATTTGGGAGTGAGACTTATTCTACATCACTCCAGTCACCTGTTCTAGGGATCCTGTAGTTCTGATTACTTGGTCTATGTGTGCTGCTGTGCTTAGTCACTCAGTCATGTCTGACTCTTTGAGACCCCTTGGACTGTAGCCTGGCCAGGCTCCTCTGTCCATGGGGATTCCTCAGGTAAGAATACTGGAGTGGGTTGCAATGCCCTCCTTCAGGGGATGCTCCCAATCCTCCAGGGGAACCTTCCAAACTAGGGATCTAACCCAGGTTTCCAGCATTGCTGCAGATTCTTTACTGTCTAAGCCACCAGGGAAGTATATGTTTCCCCAATTCACCTTGTTTAGGACAATTTTTCTTATTTTTTGAGAGAAAACACATTGAAACATTTGAAAGTGAAAGTCGCTCAGTTGTGTCCAACACTTTGTGACCCCATGGACTATACAGTCCATGGAATTCTTCAGGCCAGCATAATGGAGTGGGCGGTCTTTCCCTTCTCCAGGGGGCCTTCCCAACCAAGGGATCAAATCCAGGTCTCCCACATTGCAGGCAGATCATTTACCAGCTGAGCCACAAGGGAAGCTGACAAATCCGGAGTGGGTAGACTATCCCTTCTCCAGTGGATCTTCCCAACACAGGAATTGAACTGGGGTCTCCTGAATTGCAGGCAGATTCTTTACCAACAGTTATGAGAGAAGCCCTGAAGTACTTGAGTGCTTGGACAAAAGGAGTTAACAAGTGATGGGAAAACAAGCAAAGAGAAACCAGATATATGAACTGATTAATCAGCTCTGTTTCTGATATACACTCAATTTATTTTTGGTCAAAACATTAACTTCTTAGTGACCCAATCTCCTTGAGCATTTGATAACCCCAAGAAGTATTTGTGTCAGAGGACTTAGATGTAAGTGTCAGGGCACTTAGATGTAAGTGAAGAACAGTGACTATTTCCAGAACTGTTCTAGGCCCTGCGAAAGTACAGAAACCATGTCATAACTCATTTCTCTTAGTGATGCAAGCATGAAATCCTCCTGAGTGTCAAAGTGGTTAGGGATCAACATGAGTTGCTTTGCTCAGAGATGGATCCATGGTGAGCTTTGATATATCTTTTAGCTGTCTATATGTCATAAAGAAAAGAATTATGTGAAAATAAGCTTTAAATGATTAAATCACTCCAGTTTGCTTTTATTTACAGTTGTATAGCTCCTGAGGACACTGTTTGAACTGAATGCATTCTGAAAGCACAGCAGTACAATTCCCATGTTCAGTTTGAAATTACACACTGCTATATAGATCTGTTACCTCCATTGTTACCATTTCCTCTATCTGGTTATCTACCATTCACCATTCAGTAGATAATTGCCATCTTATTATATTTTTATCTTAAGATGGAACAGGCTAAATAAAACCGAAGGAATGTGAAGAGAATCCAGACAATTCCATTTCATTGCACCACAATGAAATGTAATTTGTGTTTATCAAGGTTGTGAACCATTGTGTGTATTCAAGAACACTTGGATCTCAGTCCTAGTCAAAGGTAAGTGAAAGAATAAAGTGTTATTTTACTGAACTTCAAAAAATTGATTCATGTTTTCCCAATTTTTTTTCCTCCAAGTTCTCTTAAAGTCCTTAGGATCTTTTTCCTTTTATTTTTATTTCTTTAATTTATTTATTTTAATTGGAAGCTAATTACTTTACAATATTGTAGTGGTTTTTGCCATACATTGACATGGATCAGCCAAGGGTGCACAAGTTGTTGTTGTTTTGTTTCATTTTGTTTTCCTTTTAAAAAATGAATTTATTTATTTTAGTTGGAGGATAATTACTTTACAATATTATGATGATTTTCATGATACATCAACATGAATTGGCCACAGTTACTTTTTAATAAAAAAAAAAAAAACTCTAAGAACTCAGATTGCCCACAACAAGGCTGCAGGAATATGAATCACAAATTAGTAGTTTTTTCAAACTTGATTTCCAAATATCTGAATCTTTGTATTTTGAGATGGTGGGAAGGCCATACTTCATTAGGTAGTATGTACTTGTGGCCTGAAAGGTATGCCAAATAAAAAGTTCTCCCTTATTAAGCAAGTATTGCATACAGTCAGAAGTCTCTAAGAGATTCTGGCACTTTTTTTCCCCACGACTCTGTAACACATGCTTAGTCAGGTACAGTCATAATTTGAGAGCAGTCAGATGATTCTCTATTTGAATTCATTCTGCTGGTATTCCAAAATTACAGAATGCTTATCATTAGATACCTCTGTTAATTAAAATATTAATGTCTCTTATAAAAAGCAAATATATTATTAGACATTAATATTATTTACTGATTAGTTAATCAATTTAATACTGACTGAAAGAAAGACCATAAGAAAATGGAAGATAGGACCAGGCAAGAACATTTATGAGATTAAAGATCAGTGAAGGCCTGAACCATCGCTGGGAAGAAGATTCAGATAAAGCAGCACAGAGGACATCTGTTCTAGGAAGACAGATGATATTCCGGGAGCAATGAGGCTTTCAGATCTGTCTCAAATTTGATACTGGGTAACTGTATAATGCTGAGCCAGTGACTTAACCTGAAATGTATGTGTGTACTGGGGGGTAGATAGAGTCAATATCTACATGACTCATATGGATTTGTGTTCTGATAACTTAGATTTACTTTGGAGGGAAGATATGAGACAGAATTCATGATGTTCTATGGACATATAGAAACCTAAGCTTCATCAGACAACATGGCCACACTTTGGGGAACATGTGTTTTTGAGAGATACTGAGAAAATAAAGTAAAACAGAATGAAATAATCATAAGAGTGATGATGATGATGATAATGTTGATGCAGTAGCCAATGCACAGAATGAGACCCTCTGAAGATCCATGATAGTGAAATGTGAAAAAGCATAGAGGAAGGACAGCTGTTGGCCATGAAAAGTGTCCTTGAACATGTCACTCTTGTCTTTCCCACATACATCCCTTGAGAACAGTGATGGAATTCCAGCTGAGCTATTTCAAATGCTGAAAGATGATGCTGTTAAAGTGCTACACTCAATATGCCAGCAAATTTGGAAAACTCAGCAGTGGCCACAGGACTGGAAAAGGTCAGTTTTCATTCCAGTCCCAAATAAAGGCAATGCCAAAGGATGTACAAATGACTATACAATTGCACTCATTGCATATTCTATCAAGATTATCCTCAAAATTCTTCAAGCTAGACTTCAGCAGTATGTGAACTGAGAAATTCCAGATGTACAACTTGGATTTAGAAAAGGCAGAGGAGTCAGACATCAAACTGTCAACACCCTCAGGATCATAGAAAAAGCAAGGGAATTCCAAAAATATCTGCTCCTGCTTCATTGATTAAGCAAAAGCCTTTGACTGTGTGGATCACAACAAACTGTGGAATATTCTTTTCTTTAATTATTCATTTTAATTGGAGTCTAATTACTTTAAAATACTATGGTGGTTTTTGCCATATATTGATATGATTCAGCCATGAGTGTACATGTGCTCCCCATCCTGAGCCCATCTCCCACTTCCCTCCCCATCCCATCCTTCTGGGTTGTCCCAGTGCACTGGTTTTGAGTGCCCAGTTTCATGCATCATACTTGGACTGGTGATCTATTTCACATATGACAATATACATATTTCAATACTACTTTCTTAAATCGTTCCACCTTTGCCTTCTCTCACAGAGTCCAAAAGTTTATTCTTTATATCTTTGTCTCTTTTGCTGTCTTGCATGTAGGGTCATTGTGACTGTCTTTCTAAATTCCATATATATGTGCTAATATACTGTATTGGTATTTTTCTTTCTGAGTTACTTCACTCTGTATAATAAGATCCAGTTTCATCCACATCATTAAAATTGATTCAAATGAGTTCTTTTTAATAGCTGAGTAATATCCCATTGTGTATATTTACCACAGCTTTCTTATCCATTCATCTGCCAATGGACATCTAGGTTGCTTCCATTCCCTAGCTATTGTAAATAGTGCTGAGATGATCATTGGGGTACTCATGTCCCTAACTGTGGAATATTCTTAAAGAGATGGAAATACCAGATCACCTTACCTGCCTACTGAGAAACCTGTATGCAGGACAAGAAGCAACAATTATAATTGAACACAGAACAACAGGCTGGTTTAAAACTGAGAAAGAAATATGTCAAGGCTGTATATTGTCACCCTGCTTATTTAAGTTATATGCAGAGTACACCATACAGAATGCTGGACTGGATGACTCACAAGCTAGAATCAAGATTGCCTGAAGTAATATCAGATATGCAGATGATACCCCTTTAATGGCAGAAAATGAAGAAGAACTAAGGAGCCTCTTGATGAAGGTGAAAGAGGGGAGTGAAAAAACTATCTTGAAACTCAACATTCAAAAAACAAAGAGCATGGCATCTGGGTGCATCACTACATGGCAAATAGATGGTTAAAAAAAGTGGAAACCATGTCATATTTCATTTGCTTGAGCTCCAAAATCACTGTGGATGGTGGCTGCAGCCATGAAATGAAAAGACATTTGTTCCTTAGAAAGCCATGACAATATAGACAGTGCATTAAAAAGCAAAAACATTACTTTGCCAACAAAGGTCCACATAGTCAAAACTATGGTTTTTTCCAGTAGTCATCTATGGATGTGAGAGTTGGACCATAAAGAAGACTGAGCAGAAGAATTGAGACTTTCTAACTGTGGTGCTGGAGAAGGCTCTCAAGGGTCTCTTGCACAGCAAGGAGATTGAACCATTCAATTCTAAAGGAAATAAACTCTGAATATTCATTAGAAGGATTTAAGTTGAAGCTCCAATACTTTGGCTACCTGGTGCAAAAAGCTGACTCTTTGGGAAAGACTCTGATGTTGGGATAGATTGAGGGTGAGGAGAAGGGGGTGATAGAGGATGAGATGGTTGGATGGCATCACTGACTGGATGGACATGAGTTTGAGCAAACTCTGGAACATAGTGAAAGATAGGGAAGCCTGGTTGGCTACAGTTCATAGGTTCGCAAAAAAATTGGACATGACTTAGGGACTGAACAACAAGTAAAACATTAAATAGAACATTAGTTGGTGTGAGGGAGGTCAACATCAATATTAACAACAGCTGACTATGTTATACAAAATCAGAGACTCTTCTAAACACTTTTTATGGAAGGGCAATTTCAGACTGCTTTAAAAAGCTAGGGAAGAGAATAAATTACAGTCATCTAGAGAGACCATTTCCAAAGATGTTAGATGTTAGTGTTAGTCACACAGTCATATTTGACTCTTTGCTACCCCATGGACTTTAGCCCACCAGGCTCCTCTGTCCATGGAATTCTCCAGGCAAGAATACTGGAGTAGGTTGTCATTTCCTTCTCCAGAGGATCTTCCCAATCCAGGGACAGAACCCATGTAGCCTGCTCTTGCTACCTGATGTGAAGAACTGACTCACTAGAAAAGACCCTGATGCTGGGAAAGATTGAAGGTGGGAGGAGAAGGGGCCGACAGAGAATGAGACGGTTGGATGGCATCACTGACTCAATGGACATGAGTCTGAGTAAGCTCTGGGAGTTGGTGATGGACAGGGAAAACTGGCGTGCTCAATTCATGGGGTCACAAAGAGCTGGACATGACTGAGTGACTGGACTGAACTGAGCCTGCATTGCCGGCAGATTCTTTACTATCTGAGCTATCAGGGAAGTCTTTCCAAAGATGAAAGGGTAATTAAAGATGAAGAGTCTAGTACTTTAGCCTGACTTTCTGGACATAATGATGGAAAGACACACCTGTTTCATGTTCTAAATAATAAAAACAAATACTTTATTGCCATGTCACATTACCAATTCATACCAACCTTGCTTTCTAGAACATTTGCATGCTGAAAACTTTAATTTTTTTAAGCAGTTCTCAAAATAATTTCAGAATTAAGGATAATAAAATTTATACATGAATGATGCAATACCTCACTGGAGGGTCGAAACACAGATTGCCTTTTAGCAGAAGCATGCCATTGTATTATTTCACTTTTAGGAACTTGATCCAAGATAATATAAAGAAAATAAAAGACAAGTTGTGATAGATGAGAATGCCTTTCTAAGATTTATATATACTAGTGCAAAATTTTGAAACAGCTTCAATATCTAATAGAAAAGGATAGATTATTTATATTTTGATACAAGGTCATGCTCTTCCTAATATCATATTTTCAAAGAATAATCAATGATTTTCAAAAATCTCACAATTTCATAGTAGGTAAGTAAAAGTTGAGAGAAAATTATGATTATAGGACTGTTTGATTCTGACTTATGTACTCATGTGTATGGGCTTCCCTAGTGCTCAGTGTTAAAGAAGTCACCTGCCAATGCAGGAGACATGGGTTCTATCCTGGGTTGGAAAGATCCCCTGGAGAAGTAAATGGCAACTAACTCCTGGCAAATTTCACAGACAAATGGGCCTGGGGGGCTACAGGCCATAGGGTCACAAAAAGTAAGACACAACTTAATAACTAAACAAGTCATGTGTATATATATGTTTGTATTTGTAAAGGTAAATGAATGAAAGTATTAGGGGTTTTTGGCAACATAGTTATGCATGATTTCTATTTTCCAAATTTTGACCACAAACATCATTTCTATGACTAGAAAAAGTCTTTTGAAACAAAATGTATTTAACAACATATATCAAGTTCCATGAACAATTTTCTTCTCTCTTTACCACATCTGATCATCTTAGAGAATCAAGGAAGATCTAACACTGACTTTCCTTGGGTTCCCTAGGAATCTGTGACATTCTTATTGCAATCACTTGGGTAAATCCTTGAGACGATCATATACATTTGGGATGATCATACAGATTTCTTGAGAGCATGTCGATGGCAGCAAGTTATTCACAGTCTCAGACTCTATTCATGAAATCATGTGTACTACTGCTAAACCCATGCTCATCTGATTCTGTGTCTAATAGCATGTAACACATTTTTCAGTAAAGTTTAAGTCATGGTAATCAATAAAAATGATGAGGGGGAAAAATAACTGAATTCAATTGTACTGATACAGTAGGTCTTTATGAGCTTCTGGTAGGGAAAGCAAGTTGCGAGCAAAACTAGGAAGGCCATAGTGTTCAGCATGATAAACCTTTCAGAACAACTTGTGGAGCAGAACCAATTTCAAGTGTGCAGCCATGTGGGTCTGTCATAGTATCCGTTTGCAATTCTCAGAATTAGAGCTGCTTATTAGTACTATGAGAAGTAGAAAAATTTCTCTGACCCCAATTATTTCTGAATTGTATCTGTGCTATTACGATAACAGGATTTTTAAAAAAAAATCTGAAAATGTCATGGACTTGCTTATGTTATACAAGCAGATTCAGTATGGCCTTGTTCCATTGCAATTCATATCTATCTCAAAGCATCTTTCCCAACCACCCTGATCTTAGTGTTCTTTCTTTCTTCTAACTGTTGTTATTACCTTATTAGTGTATTCAGATATTTGAATATCTTATTTTATACCTTGGGGGTACTTATGCATTTTTTCTCTATGTATAGCCTCTTTATGAATTTTCTAAATTTTAGGTTCTTTTTTTTTTTTTACTTCTCTCACCAAGAAGAGATGTTAGAAAGTTAGGGCTCTTATGAGCAAGGCCCTGGTCAACTCCCAGGAAGTAACAGTAGGTAGAAAGAATGGCCAAAGGACTTGATATGTCATTATTTATCTCTTCTCTTATTTTCTTTCTCTCTTCACTACAGTTTAAGTTGCAGGAGGGCACAGTTTTATTTTATTCATACTGGCTGGGTGTAATAGGCTGATTTGTGAACATTCAGCCTAAAGGTTACAAGTCCCCCTTGTATTTATTAGAGAACTGTGCTAAATTAATTCATTTTCCCAGCCCCTGACACTGACCTGATTACTTTCTGACACTCAATAGTGACAGATGAAGTGTTTTTCCTATTTCACTTTTCATCATGCTTTGTGATCCAAGACATCAACTTTAAGCTTGTTTAATTCTAAAACAATCACAATTGACCAGACCTTCTAAAAAGAAAAAAAAAAAAAAAAGTCATGGGATTGGCCACAAAGGGGATATTCACTAAATACCTATTGTGTAAAATGGCATGCTTTACTTAGACACCAATCATAACAACAAAGAAATTCCTAAGTGTATTAGACACAAAGTAAAAGACTTCTAATAAAGATAATTATTATTATTTGATAATCTGTCTTTGGTTTCAGTTAATTTACAGAAGAAGTGGATTATGCATTTTCAGTGAGCTTTCAATTATGTAGCTGTAGATAGTAAATATGAGATATGTACATATTGAAGAATTGAGATGATTCTGACTTCCCCTGATACCTATTATTTGGTTTTACTGAAATCCTCTCTCTGACCAGGGAATTGAAAAATAAAATACATGATCAAACAAAACTTAAGGAGGCTGTTTTCTGTTGCTGAAATCATACTCCATAAAGAGCATGCTCACACACTCTCAGATAAAGTTTTGCTTATATATTTCAATGCATGTGTGTGTGCTAGTTTATCACTGAAGATGGCTTGTCTCTCAGAGTGAAAGTTTTTCAAGTTGAAATGCCTCAAAGTCTTACCCAGAGCTAGTTATAGGAGCAGGCACCAGAAGAATCTCCAGATTGCTAGGCTACTGTCTGAAGACTTTTTTGTCTTTGTGATCCTTATTTTCAACAAGGAGAGTTATTGCTCATCTACTCCAAAAGATTTACTTTTGTCATCCTCAAAATTAATCACACACTTCCTCATTTGAAAATGTCCTTAGAGATCACTTTTGTCAACCCCTGGCCTTGAAACACGACATTCATTTACTCCATGAATAGATGGCCATCTAACAAATTCTGGAATGAGGATATTTAAAAAGTAGAAATTCAAGGCTTGCATGTTAAATGTAAAATAGCAGCAAAAGTGAAGAGGAACATGAATTCAGGAAGAATAAAGGACCATTGACTTTTAGAAAATTTGAAAAAGAAAAATGATACCGAGTCTGATACTGAGTTGATCAGTGTCAGGAAACATCACCTTTTACATGAAAGTAAATTGACAAAACCCCCTCCTTTCCACCTGTGTCTCTTTCACAGTCCAATTAAAATCACGTTTTCTTTGAACACAGAAAAAAGAAGGAAGCGTCTGGGCACGTAAGGAACATCAGTCGTCTGGCTCTGCCGACAGGTGCATTTGTCAAGCCCTGGGGAGCAATGACGGTGCTTTCACTTTATTAATTGAGAAGATTATATACCTGCGATATCCACGTTTTCTCTTTCCCGTTCTTGGATAGGAGAAAGGAGGAGAAAAATGGACATTTTATGGTTAAGCGGGAAAAAGAAAGCCCTCTTTTGGGTTTTATTGCATTCTAATTAAGCATGAGGGGAGTGAGAGGTCTTACGGCAATGTGGCAGGCTCGAAGCACTGACAAGGTCAATTATCTCCTGATAAGCCCTGCGCCAGCAAGGATTAATAATATGACTAATATTAATTGAATGTGAGTTCATTGAGTTTTATTTCTTATTTTAAAGTTCTCTTGGCTGGTGTGCACACCATGGTGTGTGGAGAATGATGGATGGAAGTGATGGAGTCACTAATAGGCCCTTAGACCCCCACAGCCTGCTGGGCACATAGAGGATGAAAATTTGATTTTCTTTTTCGGTTTCTGGCCACCACCATCCTGGCAGAAACTGAAAAGGGTCTGGTTTTATAATGTAATTTGTTCCGTGAATGAAGAACGTGCAAGAGACTCCAGACCTATGAATTCACAATTCCCCAAAAGAAACCAAAGTGCAACTAACTTATGATGTCATTTGACGTGAAGTAGGGCTGGTTGATTTGTATAGAAAGAAAATAATAGCAGGTTATACTTTTGTTAATTGACTCCATCATCACACATGAATTGGTTATTATGAATAAATATACATAACACTTGCTTTAATTTTGTACATCTTTGTTATGAAGTTGGGAAAGTATGTCCATGGACGAGACTTGCTTTGAATAAATTGAAAAAATGGAGGCTAAACTTTATTCAGTACTGTGATCTTTTAAATGATTTTCCTGACATGAGGATTGAGATGCTGCTATTTTCATCCAATTTCTCCCCCACACATGACATTGCTTTTATATCTAGAGATAGTTGACCTCTACTCACTGATTCCATGGATTCGCATTTCTCCTTTGTAGAGTTGAGAAGGGATGTAAGAGGTTGCCATACTGTAAAGCACTGAGAATATAGTAATTTCTTGTTTATAAAACTTTGGGTTTATAAAATGATATAGCACTTTGTTTTTACTAATCTTTTGTGTTTGAAATGCATTTTTAAAGAATATAGTTTAAAGTGAATGCTACTCATGGAAATGAAAGTGAGAGAGCCAATGACAATTATTCTAAGTGCAAAAAAATCACAAAGGACCAAAAAGTGATTTGACTTCAGCTTATTGAAGCCTCAGAGGCATTAATTGTATAAGAGATTTTAAACAATGTCAACCTCCAATTTAACTCATCTTTAAATTATTCCTACCTGTCTCAGCTAAATGTGAAACCTCTCTCTGCCGGTCGAATTAATAGTCTTTAACTTTAATTTGGCCACCAGAAACTAGCTTTACTCTGCATATCTTTGTCATATTGCAGTTCAACCCATATGTAAGTGTGTGTTTTATCCTTTACGAGTGTCATCTTATCTCCTCAAAAGACAAACTCCATTTCCTTAACAGTTTCATATCCTCCAGAGTATCAGGCAAGGCAGAAGCCGCACTGGGTGCTAAATACTGAATTGAGTAAATAATGCTCCCCCATTTTCAGCATTAGGACTTGGTGGAGAATCAGCAGCAAGCACACGAAAGGTGTGGAGGTGTTTTTCCCCAGGTGACCCTGATATCTCTAAAGGATCATCTGGATTTAACAAATAATGATCATGCTCAGCTAAGGAATAGGAATCACAGGATATGGTAACTACTATTCAAAATTAACACACCATAGCACAGAGGAAGAATAAAGGGGTGAGGGAAGAAATGACTTTTACTGCAAAGAAGAAAGGAGAGGAGACTCATTAGTGGCAAAACAAAGCCATAAGCCAGACTCCTCCAGAGGCACCAGAAGTTCAGAGCAATGAAAAAGGCGCTGGAGAGGTTAGTGCCATCTGTAAGTTTACATGTTGATAGCTTGGGGGGAAACAATTACAATTATTCAGAAATACTGATGAGAAAGTTCATAATTAAGAAAAGCAAGAATTAAATAGAATATAAGTAGCTGGATGTATTGTTCTCTGTTTTGTTTATTTCCTGATTTTTCTTTTGATCTACCATTTAGCATCATCCAGGAAGATTATGAGATCCAGGACCTGATGATTCAGTTTCTGATACACAACCTTCCCTGTGATTTTGTCCACATATTTTCCCTCCTCTGTGAATGGGGTTGCCAACTACACTCGCCAAGAAGTGACAGCAGTCGACTGCTAGAATATTAAAGTCTGACGCCTGTGACTGGGGTTCAATGAAAATACATCAGGGAAGATGAAACCCTTCCAATTCAGTTGCACATATTGCTCTGCAATTTTCAAAACCAAAGTACCTGGAGTCTTTATTGAAACACATTGCAATGTCCCATCACCCGTGTCTTTCAGAATGTGATCTGACATTGCCTTCTCCGTTTCCCATTTTCTCAGTTAAATGCAAAGTATATTTGTAAATGATACTTATTTTGCTGTGAATCAGGTTTGTTGCTTTACCTCTGCCCTTTCTTAATCCTTTTCTGTGAAGTAGATATAAAAGAACAATTGATGTAAGAAGCAAAAAGTTCTTCATTTTTGTCTGATGGTTGAAGAAATATGACTGATTTCTCCTGCTCATGGGTAAATATTGGAATACATATTTTCTCCTGGTACCTGAAAGCCATCCTACTCATTTTGAAGCCTCTCTCCTCAGAAAGGGGAAGAAGCAAAGTTTTCCTGCCGCTTCTGCAAAGTTCTAGCAAATTCTGTCTATATTTTTCCCTTCTATAGTCCTAAAAATGAGATGCTTGGCGGCATGATATGAAAGACTCTTGTGGTGATAGGTGGACCATAGCCAGCTTTGAATGGTGCATAAAGCATTGATTTTGAATAATAAATTTGCAACTGACGATCTTTGTGTTTTGGCATAAATTACACACACTTTCCGAGCCTTAATTACTATTCTTAAGATAAGAATATTAGCATGCATTCTAGAAAGTGAGAATTAAAAGGAATTTAAGGAAATAATCCATGCACAGAACCCATTTCTAAGAAAAGTAAGAAACAGATAGGGGCCACTTAATGTATCTGGAGTCGAAATCCCTTCATTATAAAGTGAAAGTGTTCGCATAATACTGCTCACTTTACTGGGCCTGGATCTAACCCTGTGCTTCATCGACAGTAGCTCGTGGAGCATTCGTTTCAGTTCTGTGATGTTATATCATGACTGTTTCTGAGAGACTAGGAAACTGAAGCTTAGAGACAGAAATTAGGTGCCCTAAGTTATACAACTGGCTGTTAGGGCTGAAACTCTGTGACTTCAGAGGGTCACTCTCACTCACTGCATGCATTTTATAGGTGTTACTACCACATTTAAGGCTTAAATAATACATGCATTTTGGTGAAACACTGTTTAGGATGGAGATAGATTCATGCCATATGAACACTGAAATACTTAAAAACATTACTGGGAAATTTATCTCAAACTTTAGCTGTCAGAAACTATCTTATGCAAAGGTGAAAGTTTACTTTCCAAGAAAATCTGAATATTCAGAAGGTCTACTTAATTGATGCTGTTATGAATTGAAACCTTTTTTCAGCATGCAATTTTTTTTTTTTCCTGCATCTGGTTTGTGTCAGTATGACATGATAACATATACAAAAGTCCTTTGAAAAGTACAAAGGCTTATGTTTGTGTCAGTTAAATCAATGGCTTACTTGCCAGTAGGTAATTTTAAACCATTTCAGTTCTTTCTTTTCATTCCTAAAGAAAAAAGGATAAGGGAAGGGAGTTGTTTTTGTTTTTTTTTTTTTTTTTTAAGCAAAGGTTCTTAGCAGGAAGGAAAACAGTTTCCATGCTTTTAATTCTGCAGAAGGGAAACAACTTATAACCTCCTCCAGCCCTTACTTGTACTGCTGTATATAAAGTAAGATAGCAGATTAGAAACACAGAAGGTATTCTGATAAATCTGAAGAGTTCCTGGTGATAACCAACAGCAGAGGGAGGTGGTAGAGCTACTAGCATGGAATAGAAGTTCCATGGAATTCAGAATATAAGACCATCCCCAGAGGATAGGTATACAGACTTGGACCGCCTAGAACCATGATTTGTATTCCTGAAGAAGACTGAGACAGCAAAAAAGCATGAAACTATACTTGTAGTCATTATTTAGAAGGCAGATTCTTACTAAAAATAAGTTCCCTCCCAAATTTTGTTTCCTTTTGTGCTTTGTATAAAGAAGTAATCTTTGTTTGAAAAAATAATATTATGACTGAAACCTGTGTTATTACAGCTTGATAAGCATATGAACTGAGTCTGTATGGCAGATTGATTGACTTACTGCCTGAGATAAAATGTTGCAGCATGAAGTCACCTTTCAGCAGAGTGATTGAATGTGTCTACAAATAGCAATCCCTATTGGAGATCAGGAATTAAAGTTGTTGATTAGCAAGTACTCTCTTCAACAAGTGGTGACCAACACTGTCATCACAACAGATGTGTTCAAATAACTCGGTTGCCTACTCCTTCAGTCATAACATTGATCAACTCCATTAGAGGAAAATTCAAATTATTTGGCATCCTTTAAAGCAAGGATGTTGTGTGTATAGTGTGATTGTGTGTCCTTCAAAATTGTAGCAAGTCTAAAAAGATTGAGAACCTAGAATGTAGAGAAACATAGAGAAATATAGGTATGATATGATTCCATTAAAAGCTTATTTCAGTCTAGTGATCTTATCTGGTCTCATTATTTCAAATATCACCCACATGCTGACAACTTGTTTTTCTAGCCCGTCTTTTCTCCTGTCTTGCCTCCAACCATCTAATCAACAGTTCCTCTTTGGGTATACCCTAGACATGTATAAAATGGGGATGGATGGGGGCTGAGTTATTCCTTAAGGAAGGTGAAAATTCGGCAAAGGAGAGAGGGAATGCACACAGATACACCAGCACACAGTTATGCAAGAGCACACCATAGACCAATCGAAAGAAAAGGGAAAGTCACAGCACAATTATAATAAATGGGGATCTTATTTCTCAGAGGGCAAAATAGCACATTCTATCTCCAAATATGATAGAAGAAAATGAATGAGAAATTCTTCACTGAAGAGTCCTGATTAGACACAAAAAAGAGAGGAGCTGAACATTTCAGCTTAATGGCTTTAGGAATTTTCAGATTTCAAGTGTCCCAAGGTTCTGATTGATAAATAACCTTCTGGGATTCCTACATTTTTGTAAGTAATTGCCCAGTCTTCAACAGAAGGAGGCAAGGAATTGAAAAGTACCTTCAGAATTTGGGGGCACTTTGTATAATTTATATGCTAAGTCAAGGTCCAGTTCAAGAATCAGCCAGGGTCTTCTATCACCATCCCCTACCCCCACCTTGGCATGTTCCTCATTATATTCAAGTGGCTACAGTTTTTATTATTGCATTCCACATTATCATCATCTAAATCTTTCCCAGCGGCAATAAGCTTAGAGGCGATAGCATAGCAGGAATTTTCCTTTACGTCTCCTCTTTACCCCTAATCTTTGCATTGCAAGAACAAGCTTGAAAAAATAAGAAAATATCCAAAGATAGTCTAAAAATCCCAAAAGGTAAGATATAACCATCTGGAGTACAACAAGCACGTCATATTTTCTTTCTTTAGCAAGACAGTTCCAATTTTCATGGAAGGCATCCCAGTAGGCAGAGACCTACTAGCTGTTTGTAACTCCTTAAAAAAAAAATTTAAAAATAAAAAATAAAGCCTCAGTGTTTCTTTAATGTCACAGTCTGCATTATAAGCAGAGAGTTGGCACATCTCTCATTTTATTCATTCTAATTACAATTGCCTTGTCACTGAGATGCCAACCTGACGAAGAGCAAATCAGGTAGCAAATCCCCAGGGGCCGCTTAGTAACGGGAAAGCTGTCTCCAGTGGAATCAGTGTGACAATTTCTTCTTCCCTTCTTCAAAGTTGAGAGTCCCCCTGGACATATTCACATTTGATTATTTTCACTAGGCTCTCTGTCTTCAAATGCTTGATTAGCATCTCACTCACCTAAGAAATTAGACTAAAGTGTGTGACCATTAAAAGGAAAGAAAAATACATGCATGGGTGTCTGCTCATGTGCTCATGTGTGAGGCACACCTATAAAAACCCTTTTCTTAACTGGGCACCGAGCTGGCATCAGTGCTACTGGGCAAGGGCCACTCTGTGTATTTCTGTGTGTGTGTGTGTGTGTGTGTGTGTGTGTGCTGCTATTTATGTTTATAGAAGGTGATCTTTTTACACATCTCAACCTAGAAATACGAAGTCAGAAGTTTGAAAACTGTAGACAAAGGTGTGCAAGTTAGTGCCACAGGCATCTGATTTCCCTCTTTTCTGACTTTGTAGCAGCTGTGCTTAGAGATAAGACAATTATCCCTATTGCTACTAAACATATTTCATACCAAGCAATTTTCTCTGATAAAACACATTTCTATAGACTGGCACAATTAACATTAGAGGGGAATTAATATATCAAATTAAAGCTATTCTGTGAATATTGCCAAGATAGTCTTCTCTTAGTCCATCACCAGGCCTTGTTTGTGGTTGATCAATAGCCCAGGAAAGACATAAGAAAAGAGACATAAGAAGCAGAATTTTGCCCTCAGAATCATTCCTCCTACATCTTCCCTGATGTTTGCCTTAAATACTACTTTGGTCAAGAGGATAATGATTCTTAAAATTTGGAATATATAATGAGCAGGTATCTCTGGTCCAGAACTTCCACTCTACTATAGGTAAGATATAGCCCCCAAATCTGTATTTTAATAAGAAACAGGGGTGATTATATTAGAAACACTACCACAGTTGTCACAGTTCCAAAATTTCATAATGATAATGCCTGTGTCATAAAATTGTTCCACGGCTCAAGTAGGGTACACTGTTAATTATGATGTATGCCAGCTCTTCCCAAGTAATTTTTAAAAAGAGGATTGGGTATTAACATTTTGTATTTGCTACGCAACCTCCCATACATAAGTGCTCAGTAAATACTTTCTAGTATGAGCTGATTTAACACAGAAACCACAGCCATTTGCATGTGTCTTCTTTCTAGAAGCTAGTTTCCTTCACCAACACATAGACTGTATTGCTTTAGAATTCTAAGTTATTTCAGAAAAGCATTCATCTCTTCAAGGAGATTGGTCACGGATGACTAGCTCTCACATGAGACTGGATTTCTCAGCTACATCTCTAGTTTAGACTAGGTGAAATAATTCAGCATTTCTGTCCAATGCATGGTTGATGGTCCGGTTCCTTCACTCATGACCACCTGCGCTGCCCAAGCTGAAAAAATACACCTTTTCCTAGAACTAGAAGGTCAGCCAACAAGAACAGAGTTATATCAGCCAGGATATAGACAGAATACTGAAGCTCTGGACATTCATGTCAAAAAATAGGTTCATATTCCCCTTCATGCTAAGAAATCAGCAAATTGAATTATCAGTCTTTCATGTGACAATTCTCTGCCTGGTGCCTTAGTGCTTCAGGGGATGATGCCTTTGCCCTCAAGTAGCCTGCAGTTTAATTTGGGAGACAGATGATACATACATATAAAATAAAGTTAAAATAAATATTTAAACAACACAATGATAGAAGAGCACTAATCATGTTATTATTTACCAAGGAGCAAAAATGTTCTTCTAGAAACATTTAGGAAAGAAAGAAACAATTTTCAAATGGGGTGATCTGAAAACCCTTCAAGATTGAGGTCGGTCTGGCTGATTGGAAAAAGTAGATAGGTTTGAATATAAAATATCTTTGTCAGCCAGAGTCAAAATGAGCCTGGTCAGAAAGGTAAGGAAGGCAAAGCTAACCTTCTTTCTTCCTTTGTCCCTACAATAAATTGGCACTCATTTAAAGAGCTGCCAGCTAACCCATCACATTAGAGCTGCCTTCTCTGACCCCACCCACTGATAGATTTCAAATCATACATTCACATGTTTCCTAACTCTTACAGAAAATTGTATTTGCATACCATTTTGTACTTGACTGCTCCATTGCATATTGTGCATTTTTTAAGTTTGTACATCCCCCTCTTCTCACTGAAGCTTCTCTACTGTATTTCATTTTCATGGTGTCAACTAGCATATCAATTAATTAATCTTTACATAAATAACAAATGAGGAACTTAAGGGAAGTCTGGATAACTAATCAGATACACAATAAGTTTAGGACAAGAAGACAAAACAATACACTTTTCAGAAAGACTGGGGGAGAAGTTTCAAGTTATGTGGGGGGAGGGCCTGTGACTCAGGTAAAGTAAATTCTTATGAGCAGGAGATGTACACTCAAATCTAAGCAGGGTTGAAGTTCTACTGTTCCTTTCACCAAATTTCTAGACTTTTCCATATTCTACAAACAGGCACATTTTGGGTAGAGGGACTAAGGTGCATTTTACCCAAAATGACTATATCTTCCTATTATTTATGAAGGAATGGTCCTTTGAGCCTTTCTAACGAGATTCCACCCTATCGCTCCCAATTGCAATGCTATTGATCAGTTGTCCATGAAGTTAGCTTTATTAATAATTCTCCTCACTCACTGTATTTTTCTCTGTTTGGCCTTTGGCTCAAATGCTCTTTTGATATGCCCAAAGCTATTCCTCCAGACCCAGATGGATCTTGGAGATTTTTCTAGACATTGTTGATTCTTCTCATTTCCACAGCTGCAGATGCAGAGACACAGGCATTAAGCATGTGAGACTGATTTGATTGCATGCGTACCATATATGTGAATGACTGCAGAGTTAGATGAACCATTATTTATTGTTGTTCAGTAGCTCAGTCAGGTCTGACTCTTTGCAACCCCATGGATTGCAACATGACAGGCTTCCCTGTCCTTCACTATCTCCCGAAGCTTGCTAAATCTCATGTCCACTGAGTCAGTGATACCATCCAGCCATCTCATCCTCTGTCATCCCCTTCTCCTCCTGCCTTCAATCTTTCCCAGCATCAGGGTCTTTTCCAGTGAGTTGTCTCTTAGTATCAGGTGGCCAAAGTATTGGAGCTTCAGCCTCAGAATCAGTCCCTCCAATAAATATTCAGGATTGATTATCTTTAGAATTGGCTGGTTTGATCTCTTTGCAGTTCAAGGGACTCTAGAGTCTTTTCCAACACCACAGTTCAAAAGCAATAAAACAAGAAAAATATTTATTTAAGTTTGTACTGTTTGAAAAAAGGTAGACTTTTGGTCTGAGGAGTTGGAATTAGTTTGTTTTGAATCCCATAGTCTTAGGGGCTGGAGGGGGCCAACCTCAGCGGGGCATCCAATGTGTTTTTATAGGTCAACACAAGAGTTAGTAGAGATAACAAAGGAGGTTCCTCATCAAGACTGCTTAATCGAATTGATTCTTCCCAAATAAAGACTTTTCCATAGCAGGGGGTAAATCATATCTCAGGTGTCCTTTCCCCCTCCAGAATAAATATATGAGTTGCATATATTTGTGCAGTTTAGGGGATGTGTACAATACAGACAAACATTTACAAATCACTGCCCTTTGCAGAGATGGACATTTGTCTATCCCTATAGGGAGGGAGTGATTGTACGTATATGGGCCTCAAACTTTCAGAAACCATAGACAAAGAAAGTTCTCTATTTTCCAAATTACTTCCAGTTTCAGTTTAATAGCAGGTAAAGCAGTTCAGTCTGCTTGGGCCTGAGAAAATAGAAACTCATTTGTGGCAATTAGTAGATGACTCTTGTGATCAAGAGATGGTTTCAAAGCTACCTTTCCCCTCAGGTAACCATCCAAATACTGGAAATGTGTTCCAACTATCAGCACCATGTTTAAAAGAGAAACTCAAATGTGACTCAAAGCTAATATAAATCAATCATTAAAACCTTTTGGAATACAGCTCTCTTTTCCTCAGTTCTTCATGTCAAATACCAATGAGTATGTCATATATTATTATTACCTAGAACCTTAAAAGAACGAAGATATCAACAGCCATTTAGATAGGCACCAGAAACAGAAATGAGACTAAAGTGAGTGAAAACAAACCTGACCAAATGGCAGTTTTGTCTTTTCAGGCATCCTTAACCTTGTCTTAGAAACTATTAACTCAGTTAAATAATAAATGCACTCACAGCTGAGGAGGAAATAAAGGGGATCAAATGAGGAGGGAGGTGTGAAGAAATGGAACATTTTCCATTCTTAGAGTGGTACTTTTGGAGATCAATAAGTTTAGGGGGAAAAAACTGGAAGGGCATTGTAGATGCAGACACCTGCAAAACTGCTTTAATCCCAAACTAGAGACACCAAAGAAAGAGTGGGGAGTTTCCTCACATGGATGTAATTCATGTAAAGTTTAATTGAGACCTAGAAAATGGGCTTCGAATAGGAATGATTCCCTGATAATGCCAGAAATGACAGAAAATGTGTTAAAATAATTTATTGGGTCCAGTTGTACTTGATCAAATGATTAACGGTATTCCATCTGCTTTCTAAATATCCCCACCTTCCACTAATTCCTCTGAAATTTTGCCATTTCAGTCAAGCTGAAATTTATTAGCACCCACTTACTATGATTTACATTCCGAATGATTTGCACGCCTCTTTCCGGGGCTATTTGCATGCCTTTATTAGGAATGCAGTTTATTTGGGGGCACATTTGATTTATAAGCATTTGGCAAGTCTGCCCTTCTATTCTTTCTTCTTTTTGATTTATGCAAGGGCAGAGTTATGTTCCTGGGGCTCATTCATTCCCTAGAAAATTAATTTTTTTAACTGAAATCTTCCATTTGGTAAAAAAAAAAAATATTGCAGCAAATTAGACTCACTCTATTTTTCTTGGCTACAACAAAAAACACTAGTTAGAATTAGGACTTCCCATTGGTAACATTTCAAACTAGATGAAGTTTATATACAGTGGCTGTGGGCTCAACATTCTATGCTTATGATCTCTTATTTTAAACGTGAAAATACATATATATCACTTTAAGTAAATATTCCCATATTTGGATCCGCTCCCCCCCCCACAATTTTTTCTCTCTCCTCCTCTTCAACATTTAGAGGACCATAGCTCACTGCCTGCCCTTAAATATCAAGAAGAAAATGATCTAATAAAATTATACCACCAGAGTGAGAATGATACTTGCCTCCATGAGGCACTGGGATTTGAAATGGAATGGTTAGAGAAACAATGCCTCAATTATAACTTCATAGTTTGTAATGAGCCATTCATACACATTATGTAATTTGATCCTTGAAACATTTTTCAAGATAATTATTATTCATGTTTCAGTTTTACATATGGAAAACATGAGTCTGGATAAAAGAAGTAATTTAGGAGAAGACTGTGGATAGTGGATGTCCCAAGCCTGATCACCTATTACCCTAGATTCTCACTTGAGCATTGGGTTCTTAGTGAGTATTAAGGGACAGCAAACTAATAGTGGAGTTTTGTTTCTGGAGCAGACTCTGAGATGCATTTTCTCCTGGGTCAGGCAGTTTTCTTATACCTTTCAAATCTAATTACCTGGGTGGCTTCCCCTTCTGTGTAAAAGTAAGTGAGGAAGAGGAGAAAAAAATTGTTTGAAAAGGGTTGAATGCAACTACAGGGGAGTCTAATTTAGGAGGTGATCTCACAAGGCCTCAAGCCCACAGCAGGTCATTCTTGTCAGGTTCTCCAGCCAGCTCATTTCCATTTTTAGTCTACAGCTGCTCAGTGACCTTGTCTTGTGGCACAGCCGGACAGTTTTACCAGAGAAACAGAAGCCATAATAGCCTAATTATACAATTACACATTCATTTAACCTCTAGAGAGCTTAAGATTTTTCTGAGTACCAAAGAAGTGGTTGGCTGAAACTCACTTTGAAAGATTGTCTCAGAAATAAAGAACTTTCTTCATATGTGGAACATAAAATTTTAAGCAGAGTTGCACTAATAGACATAGTGAGAAAAATAAAATTACAGAGGATATTGAAAATTCACAGTAATATAGCCAGATTTAGAAATTTATAATCAAGTCTTCAATATTTATCAGTGTAAGACTCTTCATAATAGAACTGTGTCCAAACATTTTCTTATTTAAGCAAGTCATTGTAAGGACTGTCATCTATTCTCTATGTTTTATGTTTGCTGTTGTTTAATATCAAGAATAAGAAAAGCTAGGAAAAAGTGGTGGCTCCTGGGAGGAAAAAATTAAAAAGGGGAAGAGAAATCATATTATATAAAGCACTTCCTTCCTGCTTTCATCTATCTTAAAATTGATGAATTCATGATTAGTTGCCAAATTTTCTTTCTTGTTAGTACTGACATGTGCTTATATTCAGAGCTGAATGTAGAAACTTTTTCTGTAAAGAGTCAGATAGTAAATATAGTAGGTTTTGCAAACAATGTATTTTGTCTCAGTTCTTGACTTGTTTCTGCAGTTGTGACACAAAATTAGCCTTGGAAAATATGTAAATGTATGGACATGGTTGTGTCCCAATAAAACTTTGCTTACAAAAAAAAAAAAATTTCAACAGCCTGGTTGTGATCCATGCACCATATTTTGCCATCTCCTGTTCTATAGAGTCCACAAGATACCAGAAGGTATGCTAATGCATGTTAGAGGAAGGTAGGCCATTGTTTCTTTTCCATTATGTCCATTTTCAAAGTTGTTATAATAAAGTTAGGGAGTTTAACCAGTTTAGTATTTTTCACAGTAAATCTGAATTTTAGTATAAAAAGGCCTCATTAGAGCAATGTAAAACAAATAAACACATAATTTTACTGAGCAAATCACAAATATCCTTAACAACATCAAGGAAAAACCCATTATTTTTTGCATTGGGTCATTTTATTTAATAAAAATTTGGGTACTGTAATGCATTTCTGATATTGCTATGAGCAAACACAAATCTCTGCCTTTACAAAATTCTCTTCCTTGTTGTACATTCACAAGGCTTTTTGCTCATGCTTTTGCTTCTCTTTTGGTAACCCTCCTCACCTAGAATGTACCTTTCTCTTTCTGCTAGATCCATTTTAATGCTTCATGGCTAATCTATGTCTCATAGTTAGCTACCTAAACTGGCCATTCCATTTTTATCTTTCCTACACTGTCTTTAAATCTAGCTCAAGCCCCTTGTTCCAATGGTCTCAAGGTGCGCACCAGTGTCTTCATATGTTTTCATAAGTAGTTTCTGTACAGAGAGAAAGCATTAGCATTTTAACTCATCTATTTCCCTGGAAAAGGTGAATTCTGTAGAGTAGTTCTGCTACTTATTATATTTCATGTAACAGTGAGCATCTGTGAGATGACTGGCCAGACTATAAGACTAAAGTTGGAGCTCGAGACACTGATGATTGTTGCTACAGTGTTGTTTGCAACATTTTTGCATTAGTTGACTCACATTATAGGTCAAACTATAATTTCCATCTTGTTGTACAAAGTCCTAATCATTTCAGCTAATTTACCCTATTCTTGGAAATGAACTTGGATACATATAACTAGCACTGATATCATCTCTACCTTACAGTTTCAGAAATAAAAGCTAAGAAATTTTAGAGAAGAAACCCAAATGGCATAGGTGTCACTTTTATTGTAGCCCACCTACAATGCCATATGGTCATTCAAGTGTTGCTTCTGGTGGACAGGTTGCCACTTTGAGGATAAATGTGATACTTACTATCAGAATTAAATGATAAAGGATAAAATTTCCTCCTAGAAATAAAATGGCACAGAAAAAAAAAAAAAAAAAGTACAGAAATGCCAAGACATTCTTGCCGTAATGAGTGTAACCAAAACAGGTGCTTCCTCATGGGCACTTTGCAAAATACACAGCCTATTTGAAAATGCTCATTACATTCCCTTAATGTCTCTACCCTCATTCCTTGATAATTAAGGAATCAAATGCATGGTGATGATAACAGGGCCCCAGGCCTCAAGTGACCATCCCCCATATGCTCCTCATTCCTCACCTGAAGCTATCAGCTTCCTTTTAGGCCACTGCCTGAGACAGCTGGAATGCTGAATGAAATCTCTTAAATAGGAGGTTTCAAAATGCAGCCAAACAGTTGCAAATACTGCAATGGGCTGCGGGGTGCCTAACTCCTGGGGTTTTGGCTTCTTTTAGTATTGTGGAGATGTCTTTTCAGGTTTGGTGCTTCTACCACATCTTCAAAAGTTTACAGTCTAGTTTCCCTATTGAGGATTAGGGAAAAAAAAGTCAGATTTTCTCATATTTACAACATCTCTTTTCATTTCAGTTCAGTCGTTCAATCGTGTCAGACTTTTTGTGACCCCATGGACTGCAGCACACCAGGCCTCCCTGTTCATCACCAACTCCCGGAGTTTATTCAAATTCATGCCCATTGAGTCGGTGATGACATCCAACCATCTCATCCTCTGTGGTCCCCTTCTTTTCCCACCTTCAATCTTTCCCAGCATCAGGGTCTTTTCAAATGAGTCAGCTCTTCCCATCAGGTGGTCAAAGTACTGGAGTTTCAACTTTAGCATCAGTCCTTCCAATGAACACACAGGACTGATCTCCTCTAGGATGGACTGGTTGGATCACCTTGCCATCCAAGGGGCTCTCAAGAATCTTCTCCAACACCACAGTTCAAAAGCATCAATTCTTCAGCTCTCAGTTTTCCTTACAGTCCAACTCTCACATCTGTACATGACCACTGGAAAAACCATAGCCTTGACTAAACAGACCTTTGTTGGCAAAGTAATGTCTCTGCTTCTTAGTATGCTGCCTAAGTTGGTCATAGCTTTTCTTCCAAAGAGCAAGCGTCTTTTAATTTCATGACTGCAGTCACCATCTGCAGTGATTTTAGAGCCCCGAGTAAAGAAAGTCTGCCACTGTTTTCACTGTTTCCCCATCTATTTGCCATGAAGTGATGGGACCAGATGCCATGATCTTTGTTTTCTGAATGCTCAGCTTTAAGCCAACTTTTTCACTCTCCTCTTTCACTTTCATCAAGAGGCTCTTTAGTTCTTCTTCACTTTCTGCCATAATGGTGGTGTCATCTGCATATCTGAGGTTATCGATATTTTCCCCACAATCTTGGTTCCAGCTTGTGCTTCATGCAGCCCAGTGTTTCCCATGATGTACTCTGCATATAAGTTAAATAAGCAGGGTGACAATATACAGCCTTGACGTACTCCTCTTCCTATTGGGAACCAGTCTGTTGTTCCATGCCCAGCTCTAACTGTTGCTTCCTGACCTGCAAACAGATTTTCAAGAGGCAGGCAAGGTGGTCTGGTATTCCCATCTCTTGAAGAATTTTCCACAGTTTGTTGTGATCCACACAGTCAAAGGCTTTGGTTTAGTCAATAAAGTAGAAATAGATGTTTTTCTGGAACTCTCTTGCTGTTTTGATGAACCAGTGGATGTTGGCAATTTGGTCTCTGGTTCCTCTTCCTTTCTAAAACCAGCTTGAACATTTGGTTCATGTATTTTGTTCACGTATTGTTGAAGCCTGGCTTGGAGAATTTTGACCATTACTTTACTACCAAGTGAGATGAGTGCAATTGTGTGGTAGCTTGAGCATTCTTTGCCATCACTTTTCTTAGGGATTGGACTTCAAGCCTAAAAATAAAGGATACCTTGGGTATTTTATCCATTTTATCATTTTTTATATATATAATGATCATTTTATATGGCTAATAACTGAGATTAAGTGGAAAAAATGATAAAACCTCACAAATATTTGCTGCTAAAACTGGGGGAGGGAAGGAATTTGGGGTATATTTTTAAGTCTGGCAGCATGTCTGGAGGTATGGTAGGGGACAGTTGGAGAATGCTCAGAGCAGAATCCTGATGTAAAATATAAAAGGAAAAGAAGAATGACATATATAACATACATAAGGAAAATCATTGTGACAAGAGAAAGGCAAACTAGTAGAAGCCATAAAACATTAGGCAAAAGGCATCCTTAACTGAGCAGACAGTGCCTATAATTATACATCCCTAACCAACAAGCTATGCAGACTTGAATAAATATTTTAAACAGTTCCGTAGTTTGTTATCTTTATCTGTCACCTAGGAATAGCCATAATAACCCAAGTGTGAGAAACAGAGACTATTGGTGTCACACACCACTGGTCATTTCTTAAGAGCCATCCCACACATCTTCCTTTGTAAAGATCTCAAACCTTAATTAAGTATTGGGTGACCATGTCATCCCTGGCACTCTCTACTATTCTAGGATGACAGTTATCTTAAGCAATCTTGATCAGTTATTCTGATTGCCCACTCTGAGTTCATTCAAGGATATACAACATAGTCAAACCTGGTCAATGATATTGGAGGAAACATCCATTGGGAAATTTCTGGAAAAGCCACCTGCCCAAGGTAATGCAGTTTTAGGGGATTGAGCCAATATTCAAGCCCAGGAAATTTGACTTGGTCTTCTTTTGCTAAGTGAATAGAAGGCACCAAGAGGTTATTTTCATCAAGGCTATATATTGTCACCCTGTTTGTTTAACTTATATGCAGAATATATCATGTGAAATGCCAGTCTGGATGAAGCACAAGCTGGAATCAAAATTGCCAGGAGGAATATCAATAACCTCAGATATGCAGATGGCACTACCCTTATGATAGAAAACAAAGAAAAACTAAAGAGCCTCTTGATGAATGTGAAAGAGGAGAGTGAAAAAGCTGGCTTAAAACTCAACATTCAAAAAATGAAGATCTTGACATCCAGTCCCATCACTTCATAGCAAATAGATGGGGAAATAATGGAAACAGTGAGAGACTTTATTTTTTTGACCTCCAAAATCACTGAAGATAGTGACTGCAGTCATTAAATTAATAGACACTTGCTCCTTGGAAGAAAAGTTATGACCAACCTAGACAGTATATTAAAAAGCAGAGGCATTACTTTGCCAACAAAGGTCCATCTAGTCAAAGCTATGGTTTTTCCAATAGTCATGGATCAATATCAGATTTGGACTATAAAGAAAGCTGAACACTGAAGAATTGATGTTTTGAACTGTCATGTTGGAGAAGACTCTAGAGAGTCCCTTGGACTGCACGGAGATCAAACCAATCAATCCTAAAGGAAATCAACCCTGGATATTCATTGGAAGGACTGATGTTGAAGCTGAAACTCCAATACTTTAGCCACCTGATGCAAAGAACTGACTCATTTGAAAAGACCCTGATGCTGGGAAAGATTGAAGGCAAGAGGAGAGGGGGACAACAGAGAATGAGATGGTTGGATGGTATCACTGACTCGAAGGACATAGGTTTGAACAAGCTCTGGGAATTGGTAATGGACAGGGAAGCTTGGTGTTTTGCAGTCCATGGGATCACAAAGAGTTGGACACAACTGAGGGGCTGATCTGAACTGAAGAGGTTATTTCTCTCTGACTGTACAGAAAGCATTCTCAAGTTGTGATGTAAGAAAAAATAGATTGGAAAGTTCATTAAATGCAGATTCCCAAGTTCTATTTTTATTTTATTATTAAGCATTCTGGTTATTTTGCGATGCAGGTGACCTTGAGTTCACACCACGAGATGCACTCCTTTAGAGGATTCACTAATTTTTGCACTGTGAAAGGAGTTGAGGGACGTGTAGTTCATTAACCTTGATATATACAGTGGTTTATTCAGTCTGGGGAACTGTATTGTTTATCTTAAGTCCCATGGAGGTAAGTGCATGATTTTTAAATGGTCTGTTTGGTTAATAATGTGAGATTTCTTTCCCTTGTTTAGACAGTGTATGTACCAGCTGCTTATTATTTATATTGGAATGTGCTTAATGTAGCTACTAGGGTAGTCATTAAGAATGCTAAATTCATTTTCTTTTTCTTCTAGAACAGTGTTGCCCAGTAGAATTTTGTGAAACATTAGAAATATTCTAAGTCTGCCAATGCAGGGGACACAGGAGGCTTGAGTTTTACCGCTTTGTCGAGAAGATCCCCAGAGTAGGAAATGACAACCCACTCTGGTATTTTTTGCCTGAACAATCCCATGGACAGAGGAGCCTGGGCTACAGTCCATGGAGTCACAAAGAGTGACTGAGCATTCATGCACAGAAATGTTCTATATCCTGGGTGTCCAATACTAGAAGAAGTTAGCCACATGTGGCTTGCTTGATTCAACTGAGGAATTACATTTATAAATTTCATATAATTATTATTTATTTATATTTAGATATCAATTGCAGCTAATGGCTATAATATGCAGCTTTAGAATAAGGTATATATATATATATATATATATATATATATATATATATACATACACACATACATACAGGCAGGTTTTTTAGAAACTTGGAAAATTATTTTATCTTGCTGACAACTCTAGTTTGTAGAATGGTTTGTGCCATGAATCTCACTTCTCTTGAGAATCTCACACACGATTCTAAGCTATTATCTTTGTCAAGGTTAGGGAATTGTCTTCACAGTCTTGCTATTCCCAGGCTGCCCCATCTCTAGGAAGCAATGTAACTTCAAAGTCAGATGCATTCATGGAACTCAGCCTCATGGAGTCCTGACAAACAATAGCCTGGTATCCTGATGAGCCAGCAGAGTGCTCCCAAGACAGGACCCACCTTTACAGAGAGATAGACTCATACTCATTCATTATTCTGAAAGATTAGGTACCAAATACCTCATTAGATAAAGCACAAGCTGAAAAACAGGTAACAGCTGGAGAAAAGGGAAAAAAAGTGATTTGTGGATGAGAATGTGGGGAGGGCAGGAACTAACTGGTTCTGCTCTGAATGGGTCTGTCTTTCTTTCCCAATCATCCAGGGCTGCATTTTACTAAGAACTGGTGCCCATGAGCTTCCAGATTCTCGCTGCAGTAGCCAGGTAGTACTCACCATTAGAGTCCTAATGGAATTAGTAAGAATGACAGACTGCTCAATAAAATGCATGCTGGTTTCTTCCATTTGAATGAAAATTGACTGGCACAAGTGATTGATTAACATTGACAAAGCCATATGTGTTCCAATCATATTCCTTTTGTTCATACTTTCAAACAATTCAAATTGTATCCTTCTTCAATTTCAGCATTAAGATTTTTGTTATACATTTTTTGTTGTTGTTGTTCTCCCCATAAGAGCTTGGGGGGGGGGGGGGTAGTTTTACAGAAAATGGCAACACTTTGATTCTTAAGTCCCATTGGCTGTGTGACCTTGGGAAATTAGTTAACTTTTAAGTCTCTGTTTCATGTATAAAATAGCATCTTCCTTATAGGTGTAACGTTCAACAGTGTCTGGCTTTTAAAGAATGAAGTCATCACCATTAATGCAGTTTCTACAAACACTCCAAGCATTTCCAGTCTCACACACTCACAATCCTATTAGGACTCTCTGATATTTATGGATGTAGGGTGGTCTATTGTTTCAAATTTAGTTATGTTTCAGGTAGACTCTAAACTCTCCAAAGGCAGGCACAAGTTGTAACTATGGGAGACCCTCTCAGTATTGTGTGCAACAGAACACAGCCCACTCTTTGTCTCTGTCGGCAGATATTTTGCTTTTCACTTCATTCACAGCTGTTGGAGGAAAGTGTGAAGGGTGCTGGGTGCTGGAACTATTAAGGGAATGGGCTCCTTGAAAGAGCTTGTCAAAATTCAGATAACCATCTGAGTCAAAGTTTGAGGTGCGATGCTGGGCTTTAAAAAAGGGAGATTGTCTTCAATACTGGAATGGGAGAGAAAAGCCATAATCTCTCCTTGGGCAGGAAAACACTATTCCTGGGATCTGGGAGAAAATATTCTCCATTAACAGTAGAAGAAAGTCCTAAGAGGAGCAGTGCTGTGCACTTAAATTAAAAATTTAATCTCAGTGTACAATTCTTATTATAACACAGCACTAGAAAACCTGACAAAATAGCTGCTTAGAATTCCAAGGTAACAGAAATCCAATTTTAGGGAAATGAACCAAGAGGGAGTGTATGGGCTGAGGACAAGGAAGGTCAGGTGGATACATGGTCAATGTCAGTGTTAGGTACTTTGAGAAGAAAAAATATTGGTGGGGGTTGGTATCCATGCTTGGTTGGAGGCTAAGTCCTAGGTCTAGATGAATAACTTAGCTTACGCTTCTCTTGGTTGTGAAAGGTTGTCACTATGAGCCATGAACAACTCTGGGATTCTTGGCCTCTGTGGGAGGGGAATTCCATCTGGGGCTAGTGATGAGGCTTCATCTCTCAGAGCTTTTGTGTAATAAAGTTTTATTAAAGTACAAAAAAGATAGAGAAAGTTTCTGACATAGATATCAGAAGGGGACAGAAAGAATCTCCTAGTGCTAGTTTTTAGCAAGAAGTTATATGTCTATATATATACATATCTATTAGCAAGCTGCTAATTAGAGAAAGGAAATGTCTCAAAACTCAGAGAGTGGCACCAGGCTCCTCACCCACAACATGCATTTTGAGATAGCCTTGGCCACGGTGAGTCATCCCCATAAAACAATTGCCATGAATCTTGAAGAAAGGCAGGTTTCCAAGCAAATATATAGTTTCATTAGCATAGCTTAACAGAACATGTCCTTGAGTGAAACACACTGGTTTGTTGAGCCATTATCCCTTCTCAGTCTTAAGGTAGAACTGATTTGAAGAAAGACAGAGTCTAAGGTAAGTACATAGTTCATTAACATAGCTTAAGAAAAACATTTCCATAAGAAAAACACATTGGTTAGCTCAAAGTTTGAGAGAAGTTGAGTTCAGGCGAAACCAGGTGTCATCATGACAACAGAGTTTTAAAAGAAATCTCCTTAAATAAATGTCTGACACTTGTAGTTTGTTTCCTCCTGCCGCTTAAAAGAGAGAGAGAAAATCTGACACTTGCAGCCTAACCTGGGGACCCCTAACCTTCCTACCTGTTATTCTCTCGGTTGGAAGGTAGGGAAAACAATGCACAGATCTAACACTGGATTAATGTCTTGCCTGCTTAGGACTAACTAACTCAGGGTCTGGTGCAGGAGAGAGCCTAGAGGTGGAAAATGTCCCTGAGAATCTCAGCTGTGAGTTGCTGGGTAAAGCAGATACATAGGAATCTGTGTAAAGTGCATGTTATCCTCAAGGAATGAATAAGGGTCTCCTGGGTACCAATCTCCTGTCCTTTAGCTGACCTTTACCTTTTATAAAGGTTAGCTCATGTGTAGTTGGCTGTCCACATAAGAGAGACTGAACAATGTCCAGCTAGTGGGATCATGTAGCATGGCTGCTAAAATTGTAACCGTGGGGATAAAGTAGTAACTCAGGACCAGGAGAACATCCACTAGAAGAATGCTGGTGAGGCTGATAGATGTCACTGCTATCCAAAATTTGCCTGATTTCCAATATACCCTGGAAACCCCTGAGACTGAGTCCCGGTGTTTCAACCTGACCTCCCTCCTACCTCCTAACAGCTTGGTTTATATTTTTGAACATCTTTCTTATCTAAATCCTCACTCTGTGATGTGTTTTCATTCTGATTTCCCTTTCTGCTCTTCCCTTTCCCTCTAAGGCTACAGGAGTTTGAAAAGAAGACTGCCTGTTCTTAACTCCCATTCTCAAGTGCTAAAATTTGCTGAATCTTCTAATTATGATATTGTCTGGAATTATCAGAGTATGCAGCAGTAACTTACTTTTCCACTCACCACATACACACACACACAGGTCCATTTTCCCTGAAAAGGAGTTGAACTTCATTTGTTTGTTCCTATTGAACTTCATTGTCCATGTCTGACATTGCATTTTGGACAAAGATTGTCAGGTTTTGAAGTGGTTAAGAACACAGAACCTGGCATCAGAAAACCCTCATGCAGAAACAGGACTCCATTAGGTATGAGTTGGGGCTAAAATTGAGCAAATTACTAACCTATTTAATCATTTGATTCTTCCAATCTATATTGAAGAAAATAATGGTAACCTATATCATTGTGAAGTTTAACATTCCCTAATGCTTAATAACTACTCAGTCAATGTTGTCTCTGTTATTCTTAGTATTTTTAGCATTATAATAATATGTTTTCTATTATCTCCACTTTCTGAGGTTAGATAGGACCACTGGACCAAACTTTTTATCATTGTTTGTTAATTTAACAAATTGTTTCACCTATATAAAAATCAAGATCTTTCATCTAAGGATGCACTCTTGTCTTAAAGAGTGCCACTGGCATAAAACAAAACTCATAGATGAGCACATTTAAATATTTAAAACTGTTATGTATGACTTTCCCTATACCTCTTCAACGCTACACACCAGATCCTGTAAAGGACATTTCACTTAGCTTTATACAATCACTATTCTTTGATCCAAAGTAAACAACAACAAAAACAATAAACATCAAGAAGCTCAAAACTCAGTTTTACTTTTCTCAGTGATGTTCTGGCTAATGATAACTATCTAGTTAAATTATGCTTACCATTTAGGGTGACCAGTATATCAGTAACATATTTCATAAACATTTTCACCTTATATTGATTCTTTAATTCACTCATGGGGTAGGGGTCAGATTTTATAATTAATTGCATATCAGGAATGGGAAGCAAGTTAATACATGATTTTCCTAGAATGACAACATGATGAAAAAGTTGGCTCTTAAACCAAATTTGTTACCTACCAGTCACCAGATTCCCAAGAGCTTGCATATTGTGGACTTATTACAGTCTATAATTCTACTCTGAGTAGAAGGGTAGAAAAAATACTCACTCAAAAGCAAGCAAGAAACAAAAGTGGCTTAGATGATAACACTGTGGGTTTCAGTGAAAATGATGCCATCTCAATAAAAGTGCTTTGCTACTTACTCTGCTTTTCAAACGCCAAACTCTAGCCAGACTGCCACATATTCTTCCAGCTGAATTCCCTCTATCCCGCCTTTCTCCTGCCTCATAAACTCAGCCAGACTAATTTCCTCAAGCTTTCCCTCAAAGCCCTAAGGAGTCTTCCTTGCTATTTTTCATCTTAACACTCATAGTGGTTGGCTGGAAAATGGCTGGGCAAAGTTTCTTTTCACTTCCATTTCTGAGCAGGCTATGAGGCTTCCATAAGGGGCATTTTCTTCCTCTCTCTGACTTTCTGCATTTTCTTCCCTGTTTGTATATTCACACAAGCTCATTCCTCCTTTACAGGGTTAACCCTCCCTGTCCCATGCTTGTTAAAGTCTTCTTTCCTTACTCCATCTCTGAGCTCCCAGGACCTTTAATATCTGACCTCAAGGCTGACTTCTTATTCTTTAAAGTTTGAGTTATTCTCCTATCTATTGTACTGTAGTTGTGCTTATTTTAACCAATTGAATCTGAGAAGTGTCTTAGAGCAGAGATTCTGTTGGACAAATCTTCTATTCCTACAGCCCAATAACACCAGCTAAGAGGGACTTTACAAATCATTTGAGTAGTCTACACATATTTTAAAACTGCAGTCTTTTAGTTCAAACATAGAAGCTTGCAGTTAAAACACACTAGATGTGGGTAAACAGTCCATACTAAGCTATGCTATGCTGTTCATCATCTTTCCCCATTTATCTAGACAATCCCCAAAACTCTGAGGAACAGATTTTGAAAACTCTGAGAGGAATCAGGGTATGTGCTCAAAGACACAGAGTTGCTATCTTACACAAGGTTGACATGTCATCAAACCCAGAATATGTACTAGTTAAAGTGAATGTGTGGGTTGATTGTCAGTTATTGTGTAGCAATTACTTAAGCTTCACTTCAAGGACCACAAAACTAGAGGGAACCGTGATTTATATCAGGAGAAAATGTATACTGCAATACTTAAAAGAACTCAGTGGTACATATCTGTGTCTGCTAAGATTTTGAGAGGCTTGGAATATGAGACAGTCCATGTGTATTGCCCAAAAGCACCTGGGGAAGTCAAGAACCTCCCTGAACCAAGAGCATCTCAGAGTCTTCTTTGCTTACTGTTTTGATTCTAAATATTTTCTATTTAACATCCCTATTCCAAAAAGCTGCTTAACCAAAGAAAATGAGCAATGGCCTTGAAAGTGAAATTCATATTTCTCAGGGGTCAAGAGCCCTCCACTGGTCCTCTGCTCTCAATGAACTAGAACTGCAGTGGGAATATTCTTCCTCCTCTTTGCAATGACTCTGAAGGAACTAAAGATATACAGTCCCATTTGTTCATTATGATTAACTCAATTCTTAAATAAACTGAGCAGTTTGTAACAGAATTGTTAGCATTACAAAGAGTAATTAGTAGTTTTTTTTTTTCCTTTGCTCAATTATTTATTTAACTATGGTCTCCTTTATATTCATAAAATTTGCCCTGTTTAGGTACCTCCTTTGCAACTTGTAAGCCTGATGGTTAAGAGGCTTGAATTGTGGCTCCTGGGTAGCTGCTGATTTTCCTTCTCTATGAGGTAGTAATTGATACTTGAATTTTAGAAACCTCTTAATTATTACCCTGAAACCAATTGTCAGGTGGTTGTACAACTCAGGACATTCTATTCTGAAGGTGACTCAGTAATCCACACTGTAAACCATAATCTGGATTTCTCTAGTATCTATTTTGCAGTCTATCATCTCTCTTTTTCTGATTTACAAAGGAAAAGTGTCAATATAATGTGTGTGAGGCAATGTGCCTTCAGAACAACTGTGTATCTGTTGCAAGATGATCCGTATCCATAGAGTACAATAGTAACGTAGGCAATCCACAAAACTGACCTCTCTAATGTGGAATGAAATTTTACTTTGGGATTCAATATGTATATTTTAATAGTATTTTCTCTACTATTTCCTGGCATATTTTCCCTTGTATTGATCTAGTTCTGTGACCTTTAGTTTTTCCTTGATGTAAACACATCACTTAATAATCTCTATTTCTTGACTCAATTTCACTGAGAAACTATAGATACACATAATCTGTCCCTTTGAGTATACGCACCTCCTGCTGCTGCTGCTAAGTTGCATCAGTAGTGTCTGACTCTGCAACCCCAGAAATGGCAGCCCACCAGGCTCCTCCGTCCCTGGAATTCTTCAGGCAAAAACACTGGAGTGGGTTGCCATTTCCTTCTCCAATGCATGAAAGTTAAAAGTGAAAGTGAAGTCACTCAGTCGTGTCTGACTCTTCGCGACCCCATGGACTGCAACCTACCAGGCTCCTCCATCCATGGGATTTTCCAGTCAAGAGTACTGGAGTGGGTTGCCATTGCCTTCTCCCATATATTCACCAACCACCACCAATTGTCTTTCAACTGACCAAAAAGAAAAACTTTGGGTTTTACTTACAAGTTAAGTTTAATATAATCATTATATAATTACATATTTTTTTCTGGTGCAGTTTTTATTTTGTACAAATAAATGTACAATATCTAGATCCAGGATTTTTTAAATTATTCCAACTTGTTACATTTTATTTATTTATTTATTTATTTTTCTCTTTTGACATTTCTTTTTTTTTCTGGTTTTGAGTGGCAGTTTATAGTGTTTTTTTTTGTATTTATTTTTTCCATATATATTTTTTTAGTTAGAGGCTAATTACTTTACAATATTATAGTTGTTTTTGCCATACATTGACATGAATCAGCCATGGACTTACATGTATTCCCCATCCTGATCCCCACTCCCGCCTCCCTCTCCATCCCATCCCTCTGGGTCTTCCCAGTGTACCAGCCCTGGGCACTTATCTCATGCATCCAACCTGGGCTGGTGATCTGTTTCACCCTTGATAGTATACTTGTTTCAATGCTATATTCTCAGAACATCCCACCCTCGCCTTCTCCCACAGAGTCTAAAAGTCTGTTCTGTACATCTGTGTCTCTTTTTCTGTTTTGCATATAGGGTTATCATTACCATCTTTTTAGATTCCATATATATGCATTAGTATACTGTATTGGTCTTTATCTTTCTGGCTTATTTCACTCTGTATAATGGGCTCCAGTTTCATCCATCTCATTAGAACTGATTCAAATGGATTCTTTTTAATGGCTGAGTAATATTCCATGGTGTATATGTACCACAGCTTCCTTATCCATTCATCTGCTGATGGGCATCTAGATTGCTTCCATGTCCTGGCTATGATAAACAGTGCTGCGATGAACATTGGGGTGCACGTGTCTCTTTCAGATCTGGTTTCCTCAGTGTGTATGCCCAGGAGTGGGATTGCTGGGTCATATGGCAGTTCTATTTCCAGTTTTTCTAAGGAATCTCCACACTGCTCTCCTTTATCCCATCCAAGGATTCTTTAATATCCACAAATCAATCAATGTAATACACCACATTAACAAACTGAAAGATAAAACCGTATGATTATCTCAATAGATGCAGAAAAAGCCTTTGACAAAATTCAACATCCATTTATGGTAAAAACTCTCCAGAAAGCAGGAATAGAAGGAACATACCTCAACATAATAAAAGCTATATATGACAAACCCACAGCAAACATGATTTTCTTTTTTTTTTTCCCATTTATTTTTATTAGTTGGAGGCTAATTACTTTACATCATTACAGTAGTTTTTGTCATACATTGAAATGAATTAGCCATGGATTTACATGTATTCCCCATCCCGGTCCCCCCTCCCACCTCCCTCTCCACCCAATCCCTCTGGGTCTTCCCAGTGCACCAGGCCCGAGCACTTGTCTCATGCACCCAACACAATGAGGTGAAACAAACATGATTTTCAATGGTGAAAAATTGAAAGCAGTTCCCCTAAAGTCAGGAACAAGACAGGGGTGCCCACTCTCACCACTACTATGCAACATTGTTTTGGAAGTTTTGGCCACAGCAATTAGAGCAGAAAAAGAAATAAAAGGAAACCAGATAGGAAAAGAAGAAGTGAAACTCACTGTTTGCAGTTAACATGATCCTCTACATAGAAAACCCTAAAGACTCTACCAGGAAATTACTAGAGGTAGTTAATGAATATAGTAAATTTGCAGGATATAAAATTAACACACAGAAATCCCTTGCATTCCTATACACTAACAATGAGAAAACAGAAAGAGAAATTAAGGAAACAGTACCATTCACCTTTGCAACAAAAATAATAAAATACTTAGGAGTATATCTATGTAAAGAAACAAAAGACCTATACACAGAAAACTATAAAACAGTGATGAAAGAAATCAAAGAGGACACAAATAGATGGAGAAATATACCGTGTTCATGGATTGGAAGAATCAATATTGTCAAAATGAGTATAGTACCCAAAGTAATCTACAGATTCAATGCAATCCCTATCAAGCTACCAACGGTATTCTTCACAGAACTAGAACAAATAATTTCACAATTTGTATGGAAATACAAAAAACCTCGAATAGCCAAAGCAATCTTGAGAAAGAAGAATGGAACTGGAGGAATCAACCTGCCTGACTTCAGGCTCTACTACAAAGCCACAGTCATCAAGACAGTATGGTACTGGCATAAAGACAGAAATATAATTACATATATTTTTTTTATGGTCAACATGGAATAAAAGCAATGGGCTAGTCTAAATTTTACAGTGATACAGAAGAATATGAGGTTTTCCAGGATAAAGTCCTCCTTTATTTGAAACAAAGAGTAAGAGGGTATTAGGCTATCCAACACACCATCCATCCCTGACATTTTGTGAGTTCCTGATCAGTCAAGCATTTATCCCTTGATACAGGTTTCCACAGATGTGGGCACTCTCAGCCAATCGTGATTTAGCATAACTTCATTTTTCAAGGTCCACTGACTCAGGACATGTTGCTTTCATTCCCATTTGTTCCTCCCTTGTTTCCCCATGCCTACTATTCATACTCTCATCTTCCATTTCACTTTATTATATGTGAATTCTAGACCTTCCAATCTTGCTAGATTGTCCAGTTGTCCCTTTGTCTTAACTTACTGTTGACCAACATGTGTGGATATGCCTGGCCTGGGGAGTTGAGCTGTCTATTTACCTGAAATGCTTATAGGCTCCTCTATACCTGGTAATTCCACTGAACTTCATGGCACCAAATACAAGATTGAGAATTACCTTTAAATATTGTGTATTAAAAATAATCAAAATGATTAACTGCTTAGCTAAGACAAGCAATTTAAAATGAGCATTTTGCTTTCATTTCAGAAATCCAGTCTTATTTTTCTTGGTATTGGTAAGGCACTCACTATTTTTTTTTTTTTTAATGTTGCAACTACATTGCATCACAGCAGTGCATTTCAAAGTTTTTAAAATGTTAAACCTTGCTATGAGTGACTTACAATTCCATCTCATTTACTCAGGCTGAAGTTAAAGAAAAGAAACATGAAGTATACATTTTTAAAAATGTGTTAAAATTATAATAGCCAAATAGCAAGAAGCATGACCACCCATATAATGAGACTTCATTTTGCTGAAAGCGTGGCTCAACACATGTGTCAGTGTCAACCCAAGGTTGAGATCTAATTAGGGTACATTCAGCCAGTCTGATTATGTGTTTCTTGTTTGGTGACAAATTCATTCATTTTACAACAACATTTCTGTGAACATCCAACAATTTGTTTCTAAGCCTGAAGTTGATTTTTAAAATATATAATTCTATGGGGTGGTGAATAAGAGAGTTCTTCAGTAAATAAACATTAACACACACTCTGCTTATCTGACGCTTTAGGTGAAATTGCCAAGTGTGTTCAGTGAATCAACAAATTTAATCAATTAATAATTTTGGATGCTAATTTCACTGTTTGTTTACTGAAGACAATTGATTAGCAGAACATCTAGCTGATTTGATTTAAATGAGTAGATCTATTGTGTGTGTACAGTGTCCAAATTTCAAAGACCAAACATGTCCGGGAAACCATTTTGCAAAGGAAAAATAAAGCCATTGTAGGTTTGACCTGAATTTTGTCACAAGCTTGTTATATGATCCTGGGAAAGTCACCTGATATTATTAGCTTCTATTTCCTTATTTGTATCATATTGTTAATATTTTCATGAAAATGAGAGGAAAATGAAATAATGACTTTTGATTTGTTGTTCAAATGCCCAGTCGTGTCCAACTCTTTGTGACCCCATGAACTTCAGCATGCCAGGCTTCCCTGTCCTTCACCATCTCCCAGAACTTGCTCAAATTCATGTCCACTGAGTCAGTGATGCCATCTAACCACCTCATCCTCTGTCATCCCTTTCTCTTCCTGCCTTCAATTTTTCCCATCATCAGGGTCTTTTCCAATGTGTTGGCTCTTCTCATCAGGTGGCCAATGTATAGGAGCTTCAGCTTCAGCTTCAGTTCCTCCAGTGCATATTCAGAGTTGATTTACTTTAGAATTGACTGGTTTGATCTTGTTGTAGTCAAGGGACAAGAGTCTTCTCCAACACCACAGTTTAAAAGCATCAATTCTTTGGCACTCAATCTTTTTTATAGTCCAACTCTCACATCCATACATGACTAGTGGAAAATCATAGAATTGACTAGATAGACCTTTGTCAGCAAAGTAAAGTCTCGGCTTTTTAATATCCTGTCTAGGTTTGTCATAGCTTTTCTTCCAAGAAGTAAGTGTCATTTAATTTCATGGCTGCAGCCATCATCTGCAGTGATTTTGGAGCCCAAGGAAATGAACTCTGTCACTGTTTCCATTGTTTCCCCATCTATTTGCCATGAAATGTTGGGACCAGATGCCATAATCTTAGTCTCCTGCAATGAAGGTGGATTCTTTACTAACTGAGCAACCAGGCAAGCCCAAGAATACTGAAGTGGGAAGCCTATCTCTTCACCAGGAGATCTTCCTGACCCAGCAATTGAACCAGAGTCTCTTGCATTGCTGGCAGATTCTTTACCAATTCAACTACCAGGGAAGTGGACTAGGTTTTGTTTGGAAATGTTTATAATCACACATACAGAATGGAGAGGAAAGTATTTTGATTTACTGCTAGCACTAGGATGCCCTTAGGATAAAAGTATCTTTTTGAAAGAAAATATTTTGATAAGAACTTGGATGCAGAGAGAGACAAAAAGACATTTATATTTCTAGCAATATAAATAACCCCTTCCTCGATCACAGCCTTGTCGTGGTTAAGGGGTTTGTGTAACTCAATGAAGCTATAAGCCATGCCATGCAGAGACACCCAAGATGAACAGATCATACTGAAGAGTTCCGAAAAAATTCAGTCCACTAGAGGAGGAAATGGCAACCCAATGCAGTATCCTTGCCTGAAGAACCACATGGACACTATAAAAAGTAAAAAATTATGACACTGGAAGGGGAGTCCCCCAGGTCAGAAAATGTCCAAAATTTGACTGGCAAAGAGCAGAGGTCAATTACTAATAGCTGCAGAAAGAATGAAGCAACCGGAGTAAAGTGGAAACAACACTCAGTTTTGGATGCTTCTGGTGGTGAAAGTAAAGTCTGATGCTGTAGAGAACAATATTGCACAGGAACCTGGAATCTTTGGTATGTGAAATCAAGATAAATTGGACATGGTCAGGCAGGAGATGGCAAGATTGAGCATCGACATCCTAGAAATCAGTGAATTAAAATGGATGTGAATGGGTTAACTTAATTCAAATGGCCATTATATCTACTACTGTGGGCAAGAATCTCTAAAAGAAATGGAGAGCCTTTATAGTCAACAAAAGGGTCTGAAATGCAGTACTTTGGTACAGTCTCAAAAATGACAGAATGATCTCTGTTCACTTCCAAAGCAAACCGTTCATAATCACAGTAAGTCTATGCCCCAGCCACTAATGCTGAAGAAGATGAACTTGAACTGTTTTATGAAGACCTACAAGACCTTCTAGAGCTATCACCAAAAAACTATGCTCTTTTCATCATAGTGAACTGGATTGTAAAAGTAGAAAATCAAGAGACACCTGGAAAAATAGGTGAGTTTGGCCTATGGAATACAAAATGAAGCAGGGCAAAGGCTAACAGTTTTGTCAAGAGAACGTGCTGGTCATAGCAAATACCCTTTCTAACAACCCAAGAGACAACTCTGCAAGGACACCACCAGATGGTCAATATTGAAATCAGAATGATTATGCTATTTGCAGCTGATATTGAGAAGTTCTACACAGTCGCAGAAACAAGACCTGGAGCTGAACGTGACTCAGATCATGAGCTCCCAATTGAAAAATTCAGACATAAATTGAAAACATGTAGGGAAAGCAGCAAGACCATTCAGTTGTGAACTAAATCAAATTCCTTATGATTTTAGTGGATGTGACAAATAGATTCAAGGGATTAGATCTGGTAGACAGAATTCACAATGTTGAATAGGAGGCAGTGGCCAAAAATTTCCAAAAGAAAAAGAAGAAAAAGTTGTCTGAGGAGGCATAGCAACTAGTTGAAGAAAGAAGAGAAATGAAAAGCAAGGGAGAAAGAGAAAAGTATACCCAACTGAATGCAGAGTTCCAGGGAATATCAAGGAGAGATTAATAAGGCCTACTTACTTGAATAATGCAAAGAAATAGAGGAAAATAATAGAATGGCAAAGACTAGGTATCTCTTCAAGAAATTTGGAGATATCAAAGGAAAATTTCATACAAGTATTGGCATGAAAACAGATAGAAACTGGAAGTACCTAACATGAGTGGCGTGTGAGATGAGTGCAGTTGTGCAGTAGCTTGAACATTCTTTAGCATTGCCTTTCTTTGGGGTTGGAATGGAAACTGACATTTTCCAGTTCTGTGGCCACTGCTGAGTTTTTCAAATTTGCTGGTATCTTGGGTGTAGCTCTTTAACAACATCATTTTATAAGATTTGAAAGAGCTCAACTGGAATTCCATCACCTCCACTAGCTTCGTTTGTAGTGATGCTTCTTAAAGCTCACTTGACTTTGCATTCAATAATCTCTGGCTCTAGGTTAGTGACCACACCATCATGGTAATCTGGGTCATTAAGATCTTTTTTGCACAGTTCTTCTGTATATTCTTGCCACCTCTTCTTAATATCTTCTGCTTCTGGTAGGTTCATACCATTTTTGTCATTTTTTGACTTCAACAGTACATGAACCATGAGCTTCCAGAGGTTCCAGCTGGATTTAGAAAAGGCAGAGGTACCAGAGATCAAATTGCCAACATCTGTTGGATCATCAAAAAACCAAAAGAGTTTCAGAAAAACATTCACTTCTGCTTTATTGACTATACCAACACCTTTGACTGTGTGGATTGCAACAAACTGTGGAAAATTCTTCAAGAGATGGGAACTTCAGACCACCTAACCTGCCTCCTGAGAAATCTGTATGCAGGTCAAGAAGCAACAGTTACAACTGGACATGGAAAAACCGACTGGTTCCAAATCAAGAAAGGTGTATGTCAAGGCTAGATATTGTCACCCTGCTTATTTAACTTACATGCAGAGCTCATCAGGAGAAATGCTGGACTCTGTGAAGTACAAGCTGGAATCAAGATTGCCAGGAGAAATATAAATAACCTCAGATATGCAGATGACACCACCGTTATGGCAGAAAGTGAAGAACTAAAGAGCGTCTTGATGAAAGTAAAAGAGGAGAGTGAAAAAGCTGGCTTAAAAGTCAACATTCAGGAAACTAAGATCATGGCATCCTGTCCTGTCACTTCATGGCAAATAGATGGGGAAACAATAGAAACAGTGACAGACTTTGTGTTGAGGGGGACTCCAAAATCACTGCAGATGGTGACTGCAATCATGAAATTAAAAGACGCTTGCACCTTGGAAGAAAACTTATGACCAACCTAGACAGCATATTAAAAAATAGAGACAATAATTTGGCAACAAAGGTCGGTCTTGTCAAAGATATGGTTTTTCCAGTAGCCATATATGGATGAGAGAGTTGGACTATAAAGAAAGCTGAGCACTGAAGAATTGATGCTTTTGAACTGTGGTGTTGGAGAAGACTCTTGAGAGTCCCTTGAACTGCAAGGAGATACAACCAATCCATCCTAAAGGAGATCAGTCCTGAATGTTCATTGGAAGGACTGATGCTGAAGCTGAAACTCCAATACTTTGGCCTCTTGATGCAAAAAACCCAACTCATTTGAAAAGACCCTGATGCTTGGGAAGACTGAAGTCAGGAGGGGAAGATTGAAGTCAGGAGGAGAAGGGGATGATGGAGGATGAGATGGTTCAATGGCAATACCGTCTCGATGGACATGAGTTTGAGTAGGCTCTGGGAGTTGGTGATAGACAGGGAGGCCTGGCATGCTGCAGTCTATGGGGTCACAAAGAGTCAGACATGTCCGAGATACTTAACTGAAATGAACTGAAGCAAAAGGGATTAAAAAAATGTGGCAAGGATACAAAGAACTTTCAAAAAAACAAAATCTTAATGACCCATGTAACCATGATGGTGTGATCACTCACCTCGCACTGGACATCCTGGAGTGTGAACTTAAGTGGCCCTTAGGCAGTGGAGGTGATGGGAATTCCAGCTATGCTAGTGAAAAATCTTTAAAAACGATGCTGCCAAAGTACTACACTTAATGCCAGCAAATCTGGAAAACTCAGCAATGGCAACAGGTCTGGAACGTCAGTTTTCATTCCAATCCCAAAGAAGGGCAATGCCAAAGAATGTTCAAACTACTATGGAATTGCACTCATTTCACATGTTAGCAAGGTTATGCTCAAAATCCTTCAAGTTAGGCTTTAACAGTATGTGAACAGAGAACTTCCAGTTGTACAAGCTGGGTTTAGAAAAGGCAGAGGAACCAGAGATCAAATTGCCAACATTTTTGGATCAAAGCAAGGAGAAAGAAAAGGAGTTACAGAAAATCATCTACTTCTGTTTCACTGACTATGATAAAGCCTTTGACTGTCTAGATTGCAACATTGTGGTAAATCCTGAAAGAGATTGGGGTATCAGACCACCTTGCCTGTCTCCTAAGAAACCTGTATACAAGCCAAGAAGCTATAGGTTAAACTGGACATGGAACAACTGACTGGCTCCAAATTGGGAAAGGAGTATGACAGTGTTGTATATTGTCACCCTGTTTAATTTATATGCATAGTACATTATGGGATATGCCAGGATAGATGAATCGCAAGCTGGAATCAAGATTGCTTGGAGAAACCTCAACAATCACAGATACGCAGATGCTACCATTGTAATGGCAGAAAATGGAGAGGAACTAAAGATTCTCATGATGAAGGTGAAAGAAGAGAGTGAAATGCTGACTTAAAACTTAACATTGAAAAAACTAAGATTATGGCATCTGGTCTCATCACTTCATGGCATGAAAAAGAAAAAGTGGAAATAGTGACAGATCTATTTTCTTGCACTCCAAAATCCCTGGGGTTCATGACTGCAGCCATGAAATTAAGATGCTTACTTTTTGAAAGGAAAGCCATTACAAGCTTATGCAGCATATTAAAAAGCACAAACATCACTTTGCCAACAGAGGTACATATAGTCAAAACTACAGTTTTTCCCATAATCATGTATGGATATGGGAATTGGACCATACAGTAGGCTGAGCACCAAAGAATTGATACTTTCCCCTTGTGGTGCTGGAGAAGACTCTTGAGAGTCCCTTCAACTTCCAGGGGACAAACCAGTCAATTGTAAAGAAATCAATACTAAATATTCATTGGAAGGAGTAATGATGAAGCTCCAATACATTGGCCACCTGGTACAAAGAGTCAACTCATTTCCAAAGATTCTGGGAAAGGCTGAAGGCAAATGGAGAAGAGGGTGGAAGAGGAAGAGGTGGTTAGATAGCTTCAGCAACTCAACAGACACAATGGACATGAATTTGAGCAAACTCTGGGAGATAGTGTTGGACAGAGGAGCCTGGTATGCTACAGTACATGAAATCACAAAGAGTCAGACATGACTTAGCAGCTGAACAGCACCATACATAAAACTGCATCATAAAATGATCCTGAATTTTTTAGAGAAAAAGCTAAGAAAGATAGTATGGAAAGAGGGGGAAGTTCCTGATGATAAGACAGAGCAATTACATTTCATAAATAAAAATGCATCCTATGATTTAATTTGAAGTTAGTTGCACTGTGACACAAACTATTCCTCCTCTCTCCCTCCTTCACCCTCTTTCAAATACAGGTTTGGAAAGAGCTATAGTGCTGGCATATTCTAACTTAATAATGATCTTATTATAGTTTAGGAATAGAGTAACTGATACAGAAGCAGTATCCTGAAAGTTATGGTTTTTAAAATGCACTACAATCTTAGGACAAGTTTTGGTTGTCCATAGGGTATGTGGACCTAAGAATCTCATAATCTCACTTAGAAGTCCCCCCAAACTCTGAGATAAGTAACTGATGATCAACACTTTTCAGATAAGAATAATGAGGCATAGAGTTTAAGATACTAGACACAGATTACATAGGGACAGAGACAGAATTAAATTCAGGCATCTATGCATGAATGTTAAGATCTGTGTAATACTGACTCATTTTCTATTTGTATTATCTGGAAAATATTTCAAAGGTCTGAAGTACTAAAGTCAATAGTTGAGTGGCACATAATTATGAAGCTAACAGGTGGTTAGTTCAATTGGGAGACAATTTTAAGGTCACTAAATTCTACTCTGGCTCCAGAGTTCTGCCTCTGTTGTCCTGTTATTTTGTGCAGTGGACACTGAATGGGGTGGGGTCTGTGTCTCACTAATGGAAGTGTGTAAAGTATACCCTCATAAAGGGAGCTCAGTGGGAAGCCAGGTGTTCCTGTGTTTCAGCCTCAGTTTTATCTATTCATAGTCTGGTTTTTCTCATATATTAAATGGGGTGTTTGTATTAACAGTTTCAGGGTTAGCAAACCAAAATGTCATGCTTCTTTCTCATAAGCCATCAGTTATTCTACCTTGTGTCTTGGTCTGTGGCATCACAAATCTCTCTTGACTCTTAAAAGAATGTCCCAGAATGGGGTCCTTTATTTCTATGAGTAAACTTCCATACTATTTTCTATGTGGGGTAAGAATGGTTTTGTTCTATATTGAGGTGGAGGTTCTTCACTGTACACAAAATACTGGTTCTAAATAGTTTCTAAACTTCTTTTTGGAGTGAAAAAAACTTTTTTCTGTAGGTGTGTGTATCACATACAATATGTAATGTAACCTCAGGAAAATTGCCTTCTAAATAACGTTAAAGTGAAGCATTTGTGAACATGCACACACACACAATTTTTTTAAATATTTTGTTTACAAAGTAAACTCATGTGAATGAATATATTATTTATACATATACATATATATATAATTTTGTTTTGTTTCTGAAGCCAAATATGTATTTTCTGTGATTTTTATACTGTTTCTTATATTTTTTAAACATGATTGATGTTATTTATTTGGCTGTGCCAAGTCTTCATTGTGGCTTACAGGGTCTTTAGATGTGGCAAGCAAAAATCTTAGCTGAGGCATATGGGACCTAGTTTCCTGGCCAGGGATCAAACCCAGGTCACCTGCAGTGAAAGAGCAGCATCCTAGTCATTGGACATATACACATCATTACCCAGGATTGAGGGCTTCTTTCTCTGTGTAATGTTTATATTCATACAGCCTTGATATTGAGACTTAACCATCAGAGTAAGATTTGTCACTGAGAATACTAGGAAGAAGAAACTTTACTCTTATAAACGATCCTAAGAAATTGCCAATTATAAGAAGTGAACTCACAGTCTCTTGGTTTATAAAATTAAGGTGTCTTAAAGGAAACAGAACAGTCAATAAAACTAGGTGCTTGTAAAATTCAGTGTGGGGGATATCTAAATTTGGATATTTTCCTAACATTTTTTTTTTCTTAGCAAAGACATGGCTTGGATGCCATATTTTCCTGATGTATATGTCTATATACTATCATCTGAATTTAAGTTTACCTTTTGCTAACGTCTCTAACCTCTTTAATTGGATTTGTATTATTTTCTTGTCATTATTAGCACTTGTAACACCTTCCAATTTAGCATTGCTTCCTGTTTTCATTAGTGTGTGGTTCACTCCCTCTTCCAGACCGTAAATAAAGTTATTGAACGAAACCAGCTCTCCCAGCTGCTCATGCCCTCCCCCCCGCACCTCCCTCAAGCTGCACACATCCCCATCCATCATTCCTCTCACTTTACTGAGGTCAAAACAGGCAGTGTAACCACATACTTTTTAAAATCCATTTTTATTGTATTCCACAATTGTATTTTCATTTCATGTTGGACCTGGTATATATATTTTTTCCAGCTCTTTTGAATCATTATAAAATCAAACCTAGTGGAAACCAGGAGACATTCAGGGATGGAAACCTATCAGCTTAAGAGATATTGGTATAATGGGTCGTTTTTTGCAATGGTTGGGGAAATTTGAAACCAACAAGACTGATGTAGTTTGCATCTCAGACACAGTAGATAATCTGTAGGGCTGGAACAATCACTTCTGATTCCTATAGGCTGGAAAATGCATCAGTGGATAGACAGACATGTTTATTATTCCCAATAAATGCTCTGGGTCTGACGATTTTTCTTAGTTTAATGTATGAATTTCATTTCATAACAGCAATAAGACACTCCTGGCTGTGCATTTGTTAGGGATTATTGCACTTCTTGGGTGGTTTAAGTCATTCTGCCTTTAGTCTTATGCCATATAACATGACCCAAGGCACCTTATAAATAGCAGAGCAATGCACTGCCTGTCATGTGTTATAGCTTGAATAGCCTTGTAAAGGGACATGGATTATGGAGGTATGATAATAACTGTAAAACAGGAGTGGTAATTTAAGTGCCTGTGTTGGATTATCTGTATGATTAGGTTTTTTTTTTTTTTTTTTTTTGGAGGGTTTGGTCTTTTGTGTTTCATTCTACTTTGTGTTTCATTCTACTTAGAATTCTCATTTACTGAAATCACTGCTCAACAATATAGTGTGCTTATGGGGTTGAAGGTAATTCAAGATCTAATTTAATATTTAAACCTTCTCATTGTTTTATTTACCAATTAGCTGCCAGAGGTTAGGCTGGAATTAGCTAACATACATGACAGCCTCATGGCAGAGATTACAGGTTATCTCTCTTATCACCATATGTTATAGCAAATACTGTTAAGGCTGAATTCTTAAACTTCATGGAAAAGTAATGCCACAAAAGAACATCTTAATATTTCAGTGAAAGTGTTAGTAGCTCAGTCATGTCCAACTCCTTGCGACCCCATGGAGTGTATGTAGTCTGCCAGGCTCTTTTGTTGATAGAATTCTCCAGGCAAGAACGCTGGAGTGGTTTGCCATTCCCTTCTCCAGGGGATATTCCCAACCCAGTGACGAACCAGGACCTCCTGAATTGCGGCAGATTATTTACCATCTGAGCCAACAGGGAAGCCCATAATATTTCAGGACTACAACTGCAAGAGCAAATGAGCATTACTTGTGTTTCAAAGCTAAAGTTATAAATATATGATATGTAACATTAGACTCAATGGGGGTTTGACATCTGTAAACCAGCAGGTGAGTAATTTTTGTAGTTTTTGTTGTTTTTGTATCCAGATGTTTGACATGATAGAATTGAAATATATCTACTTTGTTTTCAGTTTTTATTATAAAGGAAATAATGTGGAAATATTTGCTGATAAAAGGCTGACAAGGGTTAATGAGGGTAAATGAGGTTAATCAGTATGTGGCATCAGATCCCTGAGTTTCTGGCTCCATCCCCCTCAGCTGACTTGGACGTCACACCAATTGCTGTTTAGCTACGTTTTCTTTATCACTTAAATGGAAAAGTTATGAAGTTGGTGTGTACTTAGAAGGAGGGCAATAGATATATATTTATGATGCATTCCACATCTATCTATCTACCTATTTATCTCACAATGATAAGTGAAGGATTATGGAAGATAACCCACTACCACAAACCCAAATAGCCACTCACCCTCATGACACTAAACTGTCATTCCATGTCAGGACAGATATTCATTTTCACATCTTTTCCTCATCTTTCATGATACACTATGACTATATCATAGGCTTTGTGAATGACAGCATTGGGAGAGTTTCAAAAGCAAACTTTCATTCATGTAAGGATTCTAACTACCGTATGTTGGATAGATTTTTGTTCTCTCCTATACTGGATAGCTGTGGTTGGGATTTTCTTCTTATACAAAAATATTCCTCTCTCTAATCTCTCTACATTGGACAAGATCTGGCCTTTCATACCAAGATGAAAAAATGCTGTTCAGCTTCTGATTCTAAATTCCTATGAAGACTAAACCATCAATATTTCACTTTTCTTTCATTACTTTTAATCCAGACAGGAGGTTCTGTAAGGCACATTGCTAATTGTAGCATGTATGCTTAATGATGAAATTCTCTAGCAGCTGCAAAATGTTCTGCAAAGCATTTTATAGATTAAAGTTTTTCATGTTTCATTCAGTGAAAGGAGAAGAAAGACTGATAACATTGACAATAGCTTCCATTTAAATTCATGTAATAGATCTAATATGGCACTTTGTAGCATTTTGCAGAGCTGTTCTTTTTATTTTATCAGGATAGGAGTAGTTACTTTTTAACAAAAGAATAGGACTGAAAGAGTATATATAAAAAAAGAGCAAGTACCTTGGTATTAATTTTTATAACATTTCACCCTTATATAAAGACTATCATGCATATTATTAGCTCAAAATTCTTATTTTCTTAAAAAAAATGTTGTTTCTAGAAATTACAAGCCTGCAGAGGGCTAAAGCTAGGCCTAATCATGTTTATTAGCAACTGCTATATGTCTGTCAACAAAAATGGTATGTCCCATCAAGACCAGATAAAATTAATTTTTGATTAAAAGTAAATGAGTCATGAATATTCATTGGAAGGACCTATGCCGAAGCTGAAGCTTCAATACTTTGGACACCTGATGTGAAGAACTGACTCACTGGAAAAGACCCTGATGCTGGGAAAGATTGAAGGCAGGAGGAGAAGAGGACTTCAGAGGATGAGATGGTTGGATGGCATCACCGACTCAATGGACATAAGTTTGAACAAGCTCCGGGAGTTGGTGATGGACAAGGAAGCCTGGCATGCTGCAGTCCATGGGGTCACAAAGAGACAGACACGACCGAGTGGCTGATCTGAACTGAGTAAACTTTTTCTAGAGTATCCTTAATCCACAACTTAAATACAATGTCCACTCTACCTCCTGATCACTCTGTGGTCACACCAAAGATTTATCAGTTTATATGGTGATGGTGGTTTAGTTGCTAAGTTGTGTCCAACTCTTGTGACCCTTAAGGCTCCTCTTTCCCTGGGATTTCCCAAGCAAGAATACTGACATGGGGATCTCCATGGGGATCTTCCTGACCCAGGGATCAAACTCATGTCTCCTGCACTGTAGGTAGAGTCTTTACCACTAAGTCACCAAGGAAGCCCCATCAACTTATTATAGCCCAGAGTCATTTACTTTTCCCCTTTATTTTTGTGTTTCATAATAGTCGATGGTCAGGCATTCATCACCAATTATTCACATGTTGCATTGTGCAATTAATTGCATTGTCATATTGAAATATGTTTTATGTTTTATATGATTATTTGATGTTGTATTTGTTTGACTTCATTGACAAACTGGAACCCTAAGCCACAAACAGTAAGATTGCTCTTACAGGTCCTGACAGGTGTTGCTTTTCCTCAGCCCCTTGCATTGGGCCAGCTAAGTGGCAAAAACACAAACTACATTTGCACTTTTCCCAGATACTTAGGTGGCTCCTCTAATAATTCCCAGCACCCAGGTCATCTGAACTGAAAGTGTGGGGAGAAAACTTAGAAGCACTGGAATGCACACACAGCATCTTGTGTGCTTAGAACTGTGTCAGTGAAGTGAGGTGGAATGTCTTGCGTCAGTAAAGTCTCCTTTCAGAAACTGCACAATGACAGCCAAAATCCACCCCCCCATATATATGTATATGAATGCTCAGAAAAGATTTAAAAAAAAAAAGCCTGAAGAAGAACAGATATGTTAGAAGTGTGAAATGGATTCACATCAAAGCCCCCTGGGAAAAAGTCTGCAACACGAAGTGCAGGCTCCTGAGCGACAAGAGCTCTTCAGAGCATTCAACGCCCGGCAGTGCGATTCAGGCTGCATCTCTCCGTGAGCCGAGAGGCTCGTGTGGCAGGTAGAGGGGCAAGAGAGGAATGCAGCCTCCGTGTATGCTGATGTGCAGGAGATGGGAAAGGCAAGAAGTGTTTCTTTTTTCTTCTTAAACCATTTAAAGACAGAGTCTGTTTTGTCTATATGCAGACAAAGAAGCCACTGGTGCTTTTGATATGAAGGGTAAGGAGAAGAACCCCTTGTAAAAAATTTTTACTTATTCATCACAATGACTCACATATTCCTCTGGTCTTTACGGGCTGGGAATAGTGAATCCCAGTGTAGTTCTACCATGACATCACAGAATTTAGATTTGGTTACCCACCTACATGATTTAACGGTATAACCCAGAGACTAGAAACTACATTATCTTTCTCAACAGTTTCAACCAAGTTCTTTTTTGAAGAGCAATATTGTTGTAATTAGTTTGGTTTAAAAGCATGAATCTGGTCAGTTTACAAAACTGACAGGTAAAATCATTGAAAAAGCATAGATATGGAAATTTCAAATAGTTGGAGTCATAAAAAAAAAAAAAAAAAACAAGCATAAGAGATGACCTTAGAATTAAGGAGGATTCTAGTTAAAGGAGGGCTTCCCAGGGGACTCAGCAGTGAAGAATCTGCCTGCCGGTGCAGGAGACCCAGTTCAATTCCTGGGTCAAGAAGCTCCCCTGGAGAAGGGCATGGCAACCCACTTCAGTATTCTTCCTCGAAAATGCCGTGGACAGAGAAGCCTGGTGGGCTACCATTCACAGGGTCACAAAGAGTCAGACGCGACTTAAGCAACTTAGCACACACACGCTAGTTCAAGGTTGTTGCACCCCTTCTTAAACCACCACTTTACTTATGACTTTGTTCTAAGTAGTAGCTTAAAATCTTTCTCAATGTATGTGCAAAGTAATTAGCCCTTTGATTCTTCATTTCAAAACTTGTTATCAAACAGTTATAAACAAAACAGTACCCTGGTATTTGGTCCTGTTGTCAATACAGGGATATATTCAAAGTTGTGACAAGTCTTCCTTTCTGAAGATAAGTTTGATCTTTGAGAGAAGTCTAAGCTGGAATCACACCTGTTGTTTGAGATGATTCTGCATTTCCCACAACTGAGGTCATTTGTCTCTCTGAATATTGGAAGATAGTGGGAAGTGCCTATCTACTTTGAACTAAGAATCACAGGCATTCCAACTCCTTTCCTATCAGATCTCACACCCAATATGGGAAGATATAAAATGCTCTGGCCAATATTTTATGCACAATTCACAATATTATATAATGAATTGAGTCAACAAATACTTATTAGGAGTCTGAAATTTTAGGAAATGTTGTAAAACAAGAGAGAACAAAAAATGTAATCATGACTAATGAAGCTCAAGCCATAAATTATACAAATCAATCACAGTGCATTAATCATACCCTGTTTTGTTGGCTACTTTTTTCCTTTGCATATGATTTATCTCCCATCAAGTTTTAATTATATTGAAGTAAATTTGATGCAATGGTTAACAGTCAGCTTGCCGCGTCAAGTACATATGGATACAAATTTTAGTTTTTCCATGTAACAGCTTAGGTTGCAGCGTACTACAGTCCATGGGGTTGCAAAGAATCAGACATGACTCAGTGACTGAACTGAACTGAATAGCTTAGGCAATCTTTAACACTGCTTCCCATCACTCTGTTGCTAATGTCTCCGATTTTCAATTGTCTTTATTGTAAAATGTAAATTAAAAAATTACTTTATTGATATTATACAATGAGGTAACAGACATGAAGAACTTAGCACAGTGCTTGGAATAAACAAAAATAGCAGAGGTACACCCTGGAGTGTCTCACTCCACTCAATCCACCAGGAGGATGCTTGCACAGTATATCCAATGGGGTTGGTATTGCATGCTAGTGCACTGATTGATTTGATGCATCTGCAACTAATTTTTGAATGCATTATTAAAGGAAAGAAAGAAAAACCTATCTGACAACTTACAAAATATATGAAGCTGTCTCTACTACTGGTTGTCAGGAGTTGCAAATTTAAATGCATGACCAGGTCCAGGGGCCTATTTCCATTCCTCTGCATTTGTTTTTCTGGAAGCCTAATAATTTCTTGTTCTTTCAAGGTAAACATTTGCAATCCACTTTTTAAAATACAGAAAGCATTGAGATGAACAGCTTACTAATTTATTAAATTTTTTCTATAATTTAGTTTATCCAATATCTAATATTTTTTAAATGTCACTCATGGAATCCCTTGGATACAAAACTATTTTATTTTTCTTTGCAATCAGAGTATATAGAAGAATATACAATAGACACTTAGTATTATTTACTTGAATGAATAAATCTGGGCATGGATAAGAAAGCCCTCTTAAGCATACTGGTGTGTAAGTTTCAGGTTTGCATTGAAGGCAGGTGATTGGTGGATAAGGGGCTATTGAGTTATCAGTGGTGTCAGAATCCAAGTGAATGAAGCAGAGAACATTGGAAAAGATTTTTCCTACATCATTTTTTGCCTAGACATCTCCTTGGTGTTATGATATCAAACAGCCATATGGGCAGACTGTGACTAAGGCTTGTCACGACCTACAGAGAAAAATCATATTCTTATTTATCTTGGAGATGGGGAAGAATTCCTCTCCTGGGCCAGAATGGTTCTTTTCCACTAGAAGGATTATTGTGCCCTAGAGAAACTTCCTAGGAAGCTTCAATTGCACATTTTCTCTAGGGAAAAAAGGAGAAACATAAGAAACCAGTAGAGGTGAGTTATTAGTTAAGTATAAATATCTTATGGCAAAGTTTTAAGCTGTAGAGAATATTTGATCTTAAAATTATTTACATCAAATGTTTTGAAGGAAAAAAAAAAGCAATTGAAAAAGTCTTTGTGTGTGTGTGTGTGAGAAGATTACATTCAAAACATTTCCCCTTTCACTAGACTTGGATGTCTGCTTGAGGCTATTGTATGGTGTTTACCTAGTATCTTCTGAATTGTTCATGAGTTTTCCACCCACTTGTTCTTTATGAGGGAAGTTATCTTTTGCAGAAACAAAAGCTTGGATTACAGATGTATGCTCTGCTGAGCATGGCAGGGGGTAAGCTGGGTAGTGAGGTGAAATGTCTTTGCCTCTAAAGAAGGAAAGAAGAATGCTGAGACAGGAAGAAGGGCACAGTGAGAAGCCCTGAGCATTTGAACCACTGTAATTTCTTATGTTACAGTGTTAACATAGCTGGATTTAGCACTGACACTTGAATATATCAAATCAGAAAAAAATAGAACTATCAATATTCTGTCTATGGCAAAACCAATACAATATTGTAAAGTAAAATAAACAAAACTGAGATTTAAAAAAATGTTTAGTCTTTAACTGATGAAAGCAAAGACAGAAGGGAAGAAGAAGCAGTACTGGATATTCATTGGTGACCTGGTCCAAAAAGACAACTAGGAACATTTGCCAGAATAGAAGCACAGAAAAAGAAAGGTGTCAACAAGCCAATAAAAGGAAGCTCAAGCAATTAGGCCTCAACATCAGACAGGTATAAGGCGACAAATGAGAAAATATTTCAGCATGTATATGCAGGAAATAATTTGGAAAAGTTTGGTGAGTGGTGTCATGTAAACACATAAACAGATGTATAATCAGGACTGGGCTTCCCAGTTGATAAAGAATCCTAGTGACAAAAAATCTGCCGGCCAATGCAACAGACACAAGAAACACAGGTTCGATCCACTGGAGAAGGGCATGGCAGCTGACTTCAATGTTCTTGCCTGGAGAATCCCCATGGAAATAGGGGCCCGGGAGGCTACAGTCCATAGGGTCTCAAAGACTCAGACACAACTGAAGCGACTTAGCACAGCACAGCACATAATGACAATCAGAGAGGTTTACTAGGGGAAGGGAATCTAGAATACAGCCATGCACTCAATCCTTTGGAAGATATTGATGCCAACTAAGACACGGAGTTCAATGTGTGGACCCAACTCTGAGTATCAAAAAAGGAACACTCTGAGTTATTAAAGTTGAACACACAATGAGTTGTTATGAGGCAAAAGAAAAGGAATGAAACTGGCAAAAGAAAGGACTGAAACTGGTGCAGAAAGGACTAGCAGCACACTAATTCAATAATAAGTGACTAGGCTGCAGACCTACTGATTTTATGTTATTTTCCTATAAACCAACATGTCTCACTTTTTGCAAAGGATTCAGCCTATAAATATGGATTTGAAGCTTTCTGTGTAGATTTCCATGTGAGTCATGAAAGTTCTTATGTCAAAAAGAGATGTCTCAAAATAAAACATTCTAAGAAACAGGCTTTATTATGAAGCCATCAAACAGGCTCTATGTTCACAAAGTAATTGACAAGAAGCTCATGCATGAAAGCCATGACTTTTTCCTTCAGAATGTTATCCTATACATAAAATATATATGAATAATAAAAAACTGTAGAGATAATCAATTTTATATAAACATATATACACAATAATGGGCTTCCCAGGTGGTGTTAGTGGTAAAGAACCTGCCTGTCAATTCAGGAGACATAAGAGATGTGGGTTTGATCCTTGGGTTAGGAAGATCTCCTGTAGGAAAGCAAGAATAATCCTATGGATTTGACTGAAGTGACTTAGCACGCACACATGCATGCATACATATATACATATATATAGTCAATTTTCCATCAACTTACGAATAAACCCCCCAAAAAATGTGTCCTTGAGAGGAGTGTGTGGACAAAAATAAAAGGGATGTTGTTAAAAGATGTGACTCTAAATGTGCAACTGACAGTTTTCAAGTGCTCAAGACAAAAGACTATGCTGTTTCAAGAACAATAGTGAACAATGTTGATTTTATTCTCTTCTGTTTTCTTTTCTCTAAAAAGCAGGGAAGCTTATAAAACTATATAGAAAGTTTTCTAGACAACATGATTACATATGCAAGTTTCAATAGTATAAAAAAGCCACTTGGATGCAACAGTTCATTTGCAAGAGATTCTAGATATACGAGAGGCAAATAGAGCTCTAGAGGTAAATAGCACAATGAATGAAAAATCAAGTCAGCATTGTTAGGAAAACACAGAAGTGGCATCCCTTAGCAAGATTCCTCAACTGGCCTTTCTGAACTAAGAATGGATAGTAAAAGGGGGTCTGACAGTTCCTGATCCTGCTGTCTTCCTTCAGATTCCAGCTGAGTGATTGAAAGCCTAGAAGTCACCTGCTTTGTAGAGGCTGCTGCTCAACAGAGATTCACTTAGTCTTGGATATTGAAAGTTTTATCTGCCTATCTGATGATTGGAATTTTCTGCCCATTATTGATCTCTGACACTCTTACAATAAAGTAGACCATATTTTTTAGCCATTAACAAGCACTTTATATACTGTCCAAAATCTGTCGTGAGCTTTGCTGCATTTCCTCAGCTGTTCAGTTCAGTTGCTCGGTCATGTCCGACTCTTTGTGACCCCGTGAACTGCAGCACGCTAGGCCTCCCTGTGTATCACCAACTCCCGGAGCCTACCCAAACTCATGTTCTTTGAGTTGGTGATGCCATCCAACCAGCTGTAGCACCAGCTGCCTAGTGAGGGATCATGTATCAAGGTACTTTCTGTTCATCTACCATATTAGAAATTTAGCATTGATTGTATTCTTCCCACTCCTACTTATCAGATAGTTATCCCCTCTCCATTACTTTGAAAAATGGGACATAATTACAGGGTAATTTTCTTTAATACCTTTGTAACTATCAAATAGGTGTGTTCTATGGTCTTTGGTATTAATATTTGTTAGAGTACACATGTTTACCCATTTAAGGAAACATACTAGGAAAACTGTAAAATTTCATAAAGGAATCTCAGTAATGATACCCTAAAATAAAATTGTCAAGGCATTTAAAATCATCCCTGTATATAAAGTATAGGAAGAAAAGACGATCCAGGCTTTCAGTATTAATGAATTACCAGATGTTTTCCTAGGTACTTGTGTACATTATCTCATGAAACACTTATGGGCACAAGATTTTGATATTTGCAGTTGAAGAAGCTGCATTACACTGGTGTTATAATTCAATAATTCAAAAGACCAGGATAAGATGCCAATTCCTGGGTCTTTAAAGCCTACATAGTATTTTCAATTGAATTAACATTAATGTCTATAATCATGAAATATATACATGTAATATAATATACATTATTCCAATATAATCATGTAATATATACATATAGTAATAATGACTACAACAATAGCATAAAATCCAAACAGCTAACAATTACCAATATTTAACATGTCATAGGGCCTTTTCAAAAATGATCTTAACTACTCATCAAAACAACTCTGAAAAGATGTCTTATTCTTCTACTTTAAAAGAAAAAAGAAGAAGAAGAAAAAGAAGAAGAAATAAAGAGAAAGCAAGCAAGTTGCTCAAGTTTGGGCAAATTCTAGTAATGGGCAGGTATTTGACCCCATGTCTGATTCCATAGTCCATGGTCATAACAGCTGTGCCAAGTGCTTAACTATGGTAAGTGTTTCCACATTCATTATTTTATTTGCACCTATAAAACTTTATGATAGGGGTAGAGCCAGCATCCGCTCACTTTACGGACAGTGAAATGGAAGTTCTGACTTACAGAGAGCTGATAAGTAGCAGAGCAAGGTCTCAGGCTCAGAACTTCTGATTCTAGCACACACTGCTACAAGAAGTCACATGACACTTATGTAATACAGAGAACACGGCATGTGCTCTCTGTGAAAGAAGACTTATTTCCATGTTCTATTCCACAGCTTGCATACTTGAGGCATACTGGGCATCATAAAAAGAAGGATATAGCAATGGTGAAATTGTCTTTTCATCTTCTTGAAACTGATTTCTCAGCCAGTCCAATTAGCCTAAAGAAAGGTGCCTCACAAACGTACTGCTAAGGGCAAAAGAGCTAAGGTGTGTGAATATCCACCTCCAACCTGAGTTTCACAAATTTTGAGGGCTTGATACTATTTACAATAAACAAAATACAGTTCTTGTCCTCAGGCAACTTATAATCTGGCTGTGGGAGAAAGGGTATCCCTTATGCAGTAATAGAAAATAAAATAAAAAGTGCATGATGTATATGCAGATGTTCAACAAAAATAAATTATAAGTGAGGGATGGCATCAACAGGCTGATTTAGGAAGAGATACTGAACTGATTCTTCAGGGTTCAGCTCATCAATAGCTAACCGAGATTCCAAGTGAATTGAATTGTTTGACTCTCTGTGATCCCTGTGATTTTCATAATTGGTTACTTTGGATAAAGCTCTCCAGACCACATTTCTTTATGGCTCTTCAAAAATATTTTAGGTGTAGACAGAGTAGCTGGTACCTTCAGACTTTGTGCCTTAAATTTTTGAGACCATTTTTCAGACCTATGCTAATCCACTGTAAAAATTCGCAGACTTCTGGAAAGAGAAATACTACAAATTCTCACCTAGCACTAACATCTTTGCATGTATAAAATTCTCATTTTGTTATTCTGTTATGAGTTAACTGAAAGCCAAAGACTAAGGTATGTAAATGTTTAAAAGAAACAATGAGGGGATCCAGCAGAGGGAGATAACCCTGGCTGGCATTTAAAGTAAAGTATTTCTGACAGCTGGAGGGTATCCATAGGAAAGGGAACTTAAAAGTCTGTTGGTGGCAATGCAGCAACTAATTTCTCAGCTCATTATTTTATTCCCATAAACTCATCCTGGAAGATGTAGTATTTGCTCAGGAAACACCTGGAATATGAGGGATAGGAAACCACAGATGCAGTCCTCATGACCCCAGTGCAATCCTTGGCCATTTATCAATGTAATTTTCAAGTAATGACCATTTATACAGTCCTTCTTTGACTTGACCTAGATAAGAACGAAGTAAATATGGGTGAGATTGCTAACATATTAAAACAAAGAGCTCAGTTTCTTCTAAGGGGTCACAGCCACAGAAGATGTTGGTACCTAAGACTTCTGTCACCTCAGCACTTCACGACTTCCAAGTAAGCTGACCAGATGTGAACTAAAGGCACCAACAACTATTTGATTGAGGGTTTTCTCTTCTTTGCAAGTGCCCACTCAGTCCTGTGAACAAGGTATATGTGAGTTAATGCTTCTTGTGAGCCATCCTTAAGAAAGGGCTGACGGGAATATGTGAATAAATACTCTGGTTATCACCTTGCATAGAATAGCTTTGATAGACACTCTAAATTGACTCCCAGTATTTAAAGGCTGATGACAAGCCAGGTTCCTAAAGTAATAACATGTTTTTTTTTTCTCTTTTCCTTTTTAAAATTTGTTTTAATTAAGGAAGTGTTCATTTACAGTATTATGTTAATTTCTGCTGCACAGAAAAGTGATTCAGTTATACATTATATATATATAATTAATATCCTGAGATAAACCTTATAGTCTTTTCCATTATGGTTTATCTCAGGATATTGAATATAGCTCCATGCACTATACAATAGGACCTTGTTGTTCACCAATTCCATATGTAATAATTTGCATCTACTATTCCCAGTCCATCCCTCAAATATGCTTAATACCTCATTGTTCACTGGTTTCTTCTCCATTCCTGCCTTACTTCTCCATTTGCTTAAAAGAATTTCCTGGGATCACCTCTCAAGCAAGCCATTTGCACTGGAATCATCATGTCAGAAAAGAATCTTACTCTTTATAGAATTTCACACGACATAGGTGAAATGTGCATCACTGGACCCTCTTCAAGTTCTGTCAATTATATTGTAAAATGTTATAACACGCGTTCATAATACTTCACAGTTAAAAAATTTTTAAAGCCACTTTAAATAACACTTCATTTTTATCCAAAGAAGCCTAGTAAGGAGCCCATTAATAGTAATGCTTTGCTCTTGTGCATAGTTTTTCACTTTTTAAAGCACTTTCCCATATTTAATCATATTTGATCCTCATGACAAGCCTGTACAAAATGTAGGGCAAATGTTAGCTTGAGGGACAATGTAGAGTGGTGGTGGAAAGAGTTCTCTGAACTGAGAGTCTAGAGACCTGATTCTGTCAGTAATTAGCAGCCCATCCACAGTCAAGGCCTTAACCCTCTCTGGGCCTTGGTGTCCTCATCATGGCACAGGTCTAGTCTGTGGGATTTCTAAGATCACTGCAACTATGACCATTCTACAAGAACCAGAATTCAGAGATGGAGTGTAGGGGATATGAATGCAGGATAGCTTCCAATAGGGGCAGACAGCAGATAGCAGCAGCAGAACTAGGACTAAAGACAATATCTAATAACTCTAGAGAAAGGACACATTAAGTAGCAAATGATATGGAGTATTGGTGAAAAGTCTTTCATATCAGTTGTTGAGAGTGCATTGTCATAAAACTCAAAAGAAAAAAAATCTAGCAAGTATGTTTTATTCCTAACATATGGATTAGGAACCCTAGATTCCAAGTGTTCATTCATTTGTCCTAGGTCACAAGCTCTCAATGGAGATCCTGATATATAAACCCCATTTTTATGATTCTAAAGTGTCTACTTCTGTTAAGCAAGTATTTGGTTCTGTTTTACCCAGCACATCTCCTAGAGCATGAAGAACATTTTGACAAATTATGAGATTGATACATATGATTTCAAAGTAATTCCATCTCTGATTATATTTCCTTATCTATAAAACGGACATAATTATTCCCTTAGGGTATCTGAGAGGAGTAAAAGTAATGAAGAATTCAAAGTCTTCAGATTATGATTTTTGTTGATTAGATGTTACTGTTCTTTCCAACTCCCTATCAGTTTGTCCACCAAAGCAGCAAACCCAGCTTTCTACAAAGGCCACACTGGCAGCTTCATTCAGCTAGAATTTGCCTCTCTCCTGTGTTTACATGTGGGTAAGGTTGGGAGGTGGAGTGCCACACAGAAACATGAATATCTTGTGACTTATCTTGTCTTGTTCTATCCCTGTCCTGATTCCAGCCTATTAGATGTGTGAAATTAACTAGTCTGAATTGCCTACTCTTCTCAACCTTTTTATCCATGAGCTTGACTGTGTCCACACACATGCTATGTATATAGGAAGTGGGCATGAAGGAGATGATCTCACTCCTCAGAATTTTCAGATCCTGCTAGTGAGTGATACAGATTGTGACTGTACCATAAGGCTCAGAAGACATGTTGCTTATACTAGGGAAATTACATAATAAGTATATTTTAGCTTAAATAACATCAGGAAAAAGTTTAATTAAGACTTTTAATTAATAGTTGAAAGATTAATCAATCAATAATTATAGCAATGGTTATAGGGTATAATTGAGCTTAATTGGAGGGGACTGATTAATGATTAAAATAAACCTTTCAGATTCCTTGTCTTGAAAATATTAAAAAATGATGGATTTTGACTCATAGAACTAAAAAGAAATGCCAGGATTGTAGATTATGGGTCCTTGGTAACTAGGCCATGAAAAGAAAAACACATGATTGAAATAAAATAAATTATTCTATTGTTCAGCCTGTACATCATTATACTGCTAATTTGCACAAGTTTGAGATTAATAGACAAAAATATGCATCTGAGGAAATCTATAGGAAAAGGGGGGGGGGAAGAAATTTCTTGAGACAGATTTCTTTGGAAGCTAATTTCTCAGGAGTGCTCTTTCCATCTTGAAGGGTAAAATGGTTGTATGAATCCAAATGACATTCTTATCAGAGCATCATAGGAATAGATTCAGTAAAGATCAGACATCTCAAGGAGACAGTCCCTGTTTATAGGAGGGCAATGACTTCTCTCACTTCTACCTGATCTGTTCTAGTCAAATCCAAATGGCGAACGGGACAAATATCAAGTCTACCTGAAGATAATTCAATTTTCTTTGGAGAACAGGTAGGTATCTCATTTCAGGGTCATCTAACTGATAAGGATGATCCCACAATGCACAACCCAGATGGAGATATTCAAGTTCAGGTTGGCATGAAGGGTAGTTTTTCAGAGTAGAAAAACTACTCCCACATTTGCTAGTGACTTATGCCCATTTCCTCTTACTCCCTCTTCAACTTACATGTGTCCACTCAACCTAAATGCAACTCCAGTCATGGCAAGGATTCTGTATGTGAAAAATATTTAACTAAGAAGCTCATGAGCTTAATCAATAAAAATGCTTATATTCATTATTCACTGTATCTGTCCAAGCATATACTGCTCACTGCAGGAGACACAAGTTAAGAAAAGATTGTATATCCCTGCCCTTAACTTCCATAAAGTTAATACATACTATTGACTGAGAGTACAGTGTAGTGATAGAGCAATGGAATTAAAGTCTAGAATTAATTCACTTATATTTTTTGTTTGATTTCTGGTAAGTTACCTATTTTGACCACTTAATGCGAAGAACTGACTTATTGGAAAAGACCCTGATACTGGGAAACATTGAAAGCAGGAGGAGAAGAGAACGACAGAAGATGAGATGGTTGGATGGCATCACCAACTCGATGGACATAAGTTTGAACAAGCTCCGAGAGTTGGTGATAGACAGGGAAGCCTGGCGTGCTGCAGCCCATGGGGTCACAAAGAGTCGGACACAACTGAGTGACTAAATTCAACTGAGCTGAAGTTACCTAAGCTATCTTTTCTTCAGTTACTGTATCTCTTAAAAAAAGCTTATTCTGATTTTTCCAGATCTCATCTTCTCATTGCAAATTTGACACTAATTATCTGGAGCTAATTTAGGCTTCACAAATTAAGAGCACTGACCCTCATGAGTCTGCCCTCAATTCAGACACTGATTAAAAATTCTGGAATTCTTAGGCAACCCAAATTCTGATCAACTGGCTTCAAATTTGGCAGTTCCCACTACCACCTTGGGTTTGATAACACATTAGTACAATTCATAGAACTCAGAAAAATGCTACTATGTATGATAATAATTTTATTATAAAGGATAAAATAAGAACAAGGCAAAAGAAGACACCTATACAATGAAATCAAGGTTGGACTTGAATATAGAGCTTTCATGTCCTCTTGCCAAAGAATCAGGGTGCATCTCTCACCTAGCATATCTATGTGCTCACAAATCAGGAAGCCCACCTAAGATTTAGCATCCAGAATCTTTATTGATATTGCCTTACATAGACATGACTGATTTAATAATTGACCATGAGACTGAACTCAAATTTCAACTATATTTCCCTCTCTAGAGGTTGAAAATTTGGGTTGATGTCTCATGGATTGAAGCCCCAACACTAATAACAGTGCTGGTTTTTCCAGCATGGTCAATCATCAACCTGAAACTTTATAGAAGCTCATCATGCGTTACCTTTTGAATATAAACTCAGGTGTGCCCCCAGGATCACACCATGAATAGCAAAGACTATCAAGATAGCTGTGATACCTTGATATCTGTGAGAGTCAAAGAAAGGGTTGTAGAAACAATTCAGATGTAAGTTTTAGCATGAGCAAAGTGCCAGGTATGGGAGAAGAGGGCATGTTCTGGGAACAGTGGATGGAGTGTCAATGTCAGTATGTGAGATACTTAGGATAAAACACTGAGAACACCCATCATATTGAGAAATGTGCAGCGGGATTGTGTAGGGAGAGGAGGTTGCTGATTACATCCTTGTTTTAGAAATGCAGTACCACCCTTACTCTGGTTGATTGTTTGCACAGGAGAATCCACATTTAGAGAGTCGAAGAAGCATTTTGCTTCCCTGGTAGCTCAGTTGGTAAAGAATCCACCTGCAATCGCTTTTCGGCCTTTTGGCTAAGATCAAGTGTAAGAATCCACCTGCAATGCAAGAGACCCCGATGTAATCCCTGGGTTGGGAAGATCCACTGGAGAAGGGATAGGCTACCTACTCCAGGATGCTTGTGATTCTCTGTTGGCTCAGATGGTAAAGACTCCTCCTGAAATGCAGGAGACCTGGGTTTGATCCCTGGGTTGGGAAGATCTCCTGGAAAAGGGAACAGGTACCCACTTCAGTATTCTGACTTGGAGAATTCCATGGACAGTGAAGCATAGCAGGCTACAGTCCATCAGGTTGCAAAGAGTTGGGCATGACTTAGCAACTTTCATTTCACTTTCACAAGAAGCATTTCAGGGAGTTACTGGTAACCAATGATGCTTATTGAGTGATTTCTATGTGACATGCTATTATTGTTGCTCTTGTTCAGTCACTAAGTTGTGTCTGACTCTTCATGACCCCATGAACTGCAGTATGCCAGGCCTCCCTGTCCCTCACCATCTCCCAGAGTTTGCCCAAATTCATGACCATGGAATCAGTGATGCTATCCTACCATGTGACCCTCTGCTGCCCTGTTCTCCTTTTGCCTTCAATCTTTCCCAGCATCAGGGTCTTTTCCAATGAGTCAGCTGTTAGCATCAGTGGCCAAAGTATTGGAGCTTCAGCTTCAGAATCAATCCTTCTAATGACTGTTCAGCGTTGATTTCCCTTAGGATTGACTGGTTTGATCTCCTTGCTCTCCAAGGGACTCTTGAGTCTTCTCCAGCACCACAATTCAAAAGCATCAATTCTTCGAAGTTCAGCCCTCTCTTTGGTCCAACTCTCACATTCATACTTGACTACTGGAAACATCATAGCTTTGACTGTACAGATCTTTGTCAGCAAAGTGATATCTTTGCATTTTAATACACTGTCTAAGTTTATCATAGCCTTCCTTCCAAGAAGAAAATGTCTTATAATTTCATGGCTTCAGTCATTATCCACAGTGATTTTGGAGCCCAAAAAAATAAAACATGTTACTATTTCCCCTCTTTCTCTTTCTTAAAGCCTAGTAAATGCATTAATATATCACTGAAACAATATTATAAAGTAAATATTCTTGTTATTTGTGTTTCATAGACAAGGAAAATGGAACCCAGGGGCTTAAATGAATTGAGAAAAGTGATACCAGGCCCACTGACTCCAGATTTAAGTTTCTTAATCACCAAAGTTGACCAAGATCCAAGCAAACAAAATATAGAGAAAGGAGAGGTATGTGCTTGACTGAGAAAAGTTTGAAAGTTATGATCTCTGTTTTTTGAGATTAAGTGAATGGTGATGCCAAAGGGAAAGGCACAGAAGGGAATATAAAGGGTATGACTTTAACTTGCACATTTTTGACCTCTGTAGAATGTATACAGACATGTAAGAGTCATTAACTTTCAATGAAAGTTGAAATCATGGAAATTCATGAAGAAAGAAGAAAGTGAAGTCGCTCAGTTGTGTCTGACTCTTTGCGACTCCATGGACTGTAGCCCACCAGGCTCCTCTATCCATGGAATTTTCTAGGCAGGAGTACTGGAATGGGTTGCCATTTGCTTCCCCAGGGGATCTTCCTGATCCAAGGATCGAACCCGGATCTCCCACACTGCGGGCAGACATTTTACTGTCTGAGCCATGAATTTCCCAAGAAAAAGAATGCATCCCAAAAGAAGAGAGGTAAACTACACGAAGAGTTTTACATCATGGAGAATGTGCAGAGCCAATAATTTGTACATCCCCTATAATTATGAGTGTAATTCCTTTCCCACTGAGGTTGCACTGGTTAAGTTGATTGACATCTGCTCTCACTGCATTGCAGAGTTTTGACAACTATTTCTTACAAAGTTCACACAAATGAGACTAAAAGTTCATGGCCAAAGTCCTAGGACTGTTGGGAGACATTTAATTACCTTAAAAATCTCTATAACCTGGGGAGGATAATGATTAATGGGGTAATCAGATGGAAGGTGTGGAATTTTAAATAGTAGACTGTGTCACTTAGAGTGGTTTGTTACTCCATTGGAGATGATAAAGCCCAAGTGCATAAATGATGACTGAAGCATTCATAAATCAATAATTGATAAAATGTACTCATGTATAGCTAAGTAGATTCTGTCTGGTAGGTTGAATAAACTGATTACAGTATGCTGCAGGATTCAGAGGGATTATGGGCAAGGTTTTATTCACCAAAGAAAGCTAGTGCCAAGTATTGCTTTATAAAAGTATTTTTCCTGGCAAGAAAATAAGGAAAGAAGAGTACTTGGAAGGTGGGTCTAAAGTAGCAGATTGACCAGGAAGAGGGCTGTGATTTTGGAAACCCTGAGACAGGATACTATGGGAATTGTGAGCCCAATAAAGGAATTTTAGATTATACTTCCTGGTACCTTCCCTACCTGGTGGCCTTTATGGCACCTTGGATAACACTTGGGGACATTATTGGCAGGTTGGCAGGTGTCACAATAGAGGTGTTGTATATGGCCAGACAGGCAGGCTCTGGCAGTTCAAGGGAAGAGTAAAGGTATAATGTCACTGCTTTAATCTTCCGGAGTGTGTGAGGACCATTTGTGTGTATGTGGTCAGTCACTTCAAATGTATCCGACCCTGTGCTACCCCATGGACCATAGCCCAGCAGGCTCCCCTGTCCGTGGATTTTCCCAGCAAGAATACTGGACTGGCTTGCCATGCTCTTCTCCCAGGGATCTCCTCAAGCCAGGGTTCAGACCCATGTTTCCTTTGTCTCCTGTATCTCAGGCAGAGTCTTTACCACTGAGCCTCAGGGAAGCCCTGAAGACCATTTTTCAGGACTATGTTAAAATTACCTTTGAAAAAAGAAGTAATCATGTGACACATTTCCTGATTTATTCTTTCATTGCTGATATTTATATCCGATATGGACTTCCCTGGTGGCTCAGATGGTAAAGCATCTGCCTACAATGCAGGAGACCTGGGTTCGATCTCTGGGTCAAGAAGATCCCCTGGAGAAGGAAATGGCAACCCACTCCAATATTCTTGCCTGGAAAATCCCATGGAAGGAGGATCCTGGAGTCTCCCCAACTAATGACACCATGGAAATGTCCTGTGTGCTGAATCCTTATAATTGCCACAATCTTCATCACAGGGTCCTTGAATATTTATGTGTGAAGGACTCTTAGAGATCATACAAATAAATACCATTTCCAAGTTTCGAAAGCTAAAGAAATGACACGAAAAAGATCTCTGCAAGTTCTTTTGTTAACCTGAAGATCCAGCTCTGTAATTAACATAGGCAATCAGAAGAACAACATGGCATGACCTGGGCAGGGAACATGGGTGGCGTGAGATGGTTAGACAGGAGTGCATGAATGTGGGAGGACATACGCTATAGCAAGCAGAGTATGAAAGGATTGCAAGCATGCTATGGAACTGGGTCTAGAAGGTTCTGGAGAGCATGCACAGCTACTAACTGGATAAAACTTGGTCAGAAACAAATTTTAGGAAGATAATTCTGAAGATGCTGGGAAAGATGAGATCAGAGGATCCAATTACAAAGATAATTAAATATTCTGGTGAGTAAAACTAAATTCTGAACTAAGAAAATTCACCATGCTTTTCACTATCAACTGCCTTAGATTACCTCTACTACAAATATATTTTGCTTCTTGAATTAGATTTTAAATTCATTCAGGACAAAAGCATGGTCTTCAGTTTAGCCAAGAATTTAGCATAGGCTGGAAGTTAGCAGAAAATCATTCAATGTACTTTGAATGAAAAGTATGAGCACGTGCTAGTTTTGTGGTAGTCATATGATAAACAGTATTCAAATCTTTTTCTAACACACATGCATGCTCCAATATAAGCTAAATTCAAAATATTATATAAGTCATTTAACTTGGGAGATCTTCAAATTCCTAAATTATAAAATATGAGAACTGTATTATACTCTAAATTCCTTTCCAACTTTAATATTCTATCATATTGGTTTTCACAAAGTTAAGCATGTAGTTATATTTACTGTCTCTATATGTCTGCTTAAACACTTCACACTGGTTTACCATGGCTTCTGCCCCCTTGCCAATTTTAAAATTCTGGTAAAGGAGATTCATGTTGTTCAGGTGCCCTAATGTTCAAAGTGATTCATATTTTCTAGATATTTCATTGTACTGGAGAGTCCTAACTGACCTCCTCATATTCTAAAAAAAATGTATCTGCACAAAGAACATATTTTTCATCTTTCAATTGCATACAACTTGAGAAGAAAATAATGTAATTACCATTTAATTTTTGTAGTCTTTTAAATTTTCATTCAATATATTTTGAGTCCTTCAGACAATCTGCAATGAGGGAAAAGTGTGTTACAACAAGTGTCTATTTCTATGCATGATTTGTAGATTTGTAATTACTGTCATTTGTCAGAATCAACATGTTTCTTCCTGAACACTAATTGAAAAACAGCAAATAAAAGGGAGACTTCAAAAAATTAAAATGCCTCAGACATCTTCTGTTGTTCATACTTTCTTCTTTCTATGCACTCATAGAGAAAGAGTGGATCAATCTAGACATACCCCCCTTTTTTTTTCTGACATGTTTGCTTCCCTGATTGGAAGTTGCTCAGATTGGAGACCAATAGAACTGGGGTTTCTTTATTACTGGGAGGCTGTCCATTTCTATTAAGAATTGATAAACAGATAACCACTTTTGATAGTCACATATCTTAGGACAATTCTTTGTATTGATAGAATGCTCCTGATTTTGATTCCTTTTGAATTACTTACTTATTTTTTTTTTGAACATTTAAAAAATTATCAGTGGGAATATCAAGTGTTATGCAATGTGATAGGTATATGTTTATACATGATAGAAATTAAAAATTCATAGTTGTGATTCATTCTTTATAATAGATGAGATTCTGCTGTTGCTGAAGAGGCTGGAAAATGAATGGTAACCTGACTGATACATCTCAGGGACAATATTTACTGCGGATGGAAGACATCGAGGAGGGCAGGATTGGGCAAGTCACTTTCATTCTCTCAGCCTTTATTTTTCATAAATGAAGAAATTTGGGAAAGATTCTTTCTAGCTATAAAATGTAAATATGTATGTTTAATGACTATAGTAGGCAGAAAAAAAGATGTTCATATTATAATCCCCTGGAACCTATTATTATTATTAGATTACATGACAAAGGGGACTACAATTGCATAGATTTATGTTTGCTAACAACTGACCTTGAGATAGGGAGGTTTTCCTGGATTATCAGAGTAGACCCAATGTAATACCAAGGGTCCTTACAAGTGGAAGAAGAATGCAAGAGAGAGCCAGAGGGATGGCAGCTTGAGAAGGACCTGACTTATGAAGAGAGAGAAACACAAGCCAAGGGATGTGACCAGCCTCTAGAAGCTGGAAAAATGCAAGAAACGTTCTTCTCTAGAGCCTCGAGAAAGAAACGCAGCTCTGCTTTGACACTGATTCTAGGCCAATGAAATTCATTTCAGACTTATGACCTCCAAAAACTTAAAATATTAAAATCATGCTGTTTTTAAGCCACTAATTTAATGGTAATTTGTTACAACTTCACCAAAAAATGTTAAAGATTCCATCATTTCAGATGTGCTGAAGCAAGTTATTTCAAAAACTAAATGAAGGAATTTGAAATGATTAATAACAATTTACTTACAAGAATATGCTTTATCACAAATATGAGTAGATGATTGTTTAATTATATAACTAAGTATCATTGTATCTGAAATTTTATTTTTTATTAAACAACATACAAGTTAACAATTCTTAAAAATGCTATTACTGTTATAGTGGGGAAAAATAGGCAAAAAATAATTTCCTACAGTCAGGTGGTCCATTTCTAAGGAAGATACTATTAATTCATTTGTAGGTAAATAAGTTATCTTTAATATATATATGTGTATATATATATATAGTTAATCTTCAAACTTTATAAGGTTATTCATCAACCAAAGAATTATACAGATAAGCTTTTAAGATACTAAATAAATGAACCAATCTTTTTTCCCATGGTTACAATATTTGAGATATAGTTACTATGAATGAAGACAAATTTAGTTTCCTTCACCAAGCCATATCCACTTTTTTGACAGAGCTTTACAAAATCAATTGTTTATGACCTTGCTTTCATCCTAATATTGAGATAAACATCTACAGTATCAGCTGGATCTACTGCATGAAATAAAAACTGTCAGGAAGATTGAGTAGGTGGAGATGGCAGTCTTGAGAATTTCCAAGGAGCTCCCAAAGGGATCTCTCAATTTGACCCACATACCAGATTCATGAAGCCAGGAGTAAAGGGATTCCTGTCTCCATTTCATGCTGCTTACAGATCTGGCACAGGAGTATAGTCCAAGCCCAAAATCAGAATCAGAATCTCACAAACCAGCCCTCAGATTTTACTTGCACATCCTCATCAGTCTTAATATGAGGTCAAAATTGACTCTTAACTCATAGAAATGTTGTTGCTAATATCAATTGAACTAAGTCATAAAAGCAAGTTATTTTTTTTCATTGATAATGGAATCAAAATGAATAAAATACTTAGAATAAGTTTTAACCAAAGAGGTTAAGCTTATATACTGAAAACTATAGAAACATCATTGAAGGAAATTAAACCATAAACAAATGAGAAAACACACTGTATTTATGAATTGGAAGACTTAATAATGTTAAGATGATAATTCTGCCCAAAAAACTCTACAAACTTAATGCAAACTCTATCAAATTTCTAATAGCCTTTTGTTGTTGTTGTTAGGTTAAAAAAAGAAATTGATCCTGAAGTTCATATGGAATCTCAAGGGATTCTAAATAACCAAAACAATCTTGAAAAAGTATAAAAAGTTGAAGACATTTTACTATCTGAATGTGAAGTTCCTGCAAAGCTATAGTAATCTGAACAGTGTGGTACTGGCATCAGTACAGACACAGATATGAGTGGAGTAGACTAAAGGGCCCAGAAAGAAACTCAGATATATGGTCAGTTGATTTCTGCTGAGGGTGCTAAAAGCTTTCAATGGGGAAAGGACTGTATTTTAAATTTATGGTACTGGAATAACTGGATGTTCAAATAAGCAAAAGAATGAAATTGGACCATCATCTAACAGCATATAGAACATTTGCTCAGTTGCATCCAACTCTTTGCAACCCCATGGACTATACAGTTCATGGAATTCTCTAGGCCAGAATACTGAAGTGAATAGCATTTCCCTTCTCCAGCGGATCTTTCTGACCCAGAAATTGAACCAGGGTCTCCAGCATTGTAGACAGATTCTTTACCAACTTAGGTATCAGGGAATCCCTTAGAAAAATAGCTCAAAATGGCTCAAAGACCTAAACGCAAGACCTAAACTAGAAAACTCTTAGAAGAAAACAAGGGGACCAATTCATAATATTGGGTTTGGCAATGATTTCTTGGATAGGATACCAAAGTTACAGACAACATTGGGGAAACAGATCACTTGATATCAATAAAATGAATACTTTTGTGCATCAAAGGATATTATCAAGTGAAAACATAATCCACTGAATGGAATACAATATTTGCAAGTTATATGTATGATAAAACATTGACCTTCAAATACACAAAAATAGGAGACGTATAAGTGATTATGGCTGTACAACACTGAATTTACTTAATGCCTCTGAAATATACACTTAAAACTTGTTAAAATGATGAATTTTATGTTATATGTATTTTACCACAATGAAAATGCAAAATAAAACCCAGCTTGAAATTTTCAAATAATAACAATAATAACAGAATTAGCTAAAGTTTACTATGCATTTAATTTATTCCTTACATATTCTGACTGCTTTACCTGTATTATTTTTATCTTTACAATATTAGTATGTGGAAATTTTATTATTATTATACCTATTTAAAAAATGTTGAAACAGTGGTTTCATAACTTGACTAAGATCATATAAATGCACATTTGGATAAGGAGACTCAGATTTGAATCTACAACATCTGGCTCCAGACCCATATTCTTATGTCACCACTTGAATCATCCTGATGCTTCCCAAATTATTGTTTAATTCTAAAATAAATCAAATAACAGTTTCATGATTTATTCTGAACACAATATTTTCAGAACCAGTAAGTTTTTAGCTATATTTACTGGAGACATTCTAGGGTTTGGGTTTTAAAGCAGAAGAAACTGACTAGGAAAACTGGCCATGGATCTCCAGCACCTGCTTTGTCCTAACTGTCAGCCAAGATCTTTGTTGGCATCAGTAAAATGCAACAGGTGAAACCAATGCCTGGGGTCATTTTCCTCTCACCTCTCCTTCATTCTTTCAGTCTTGGAGGCCGGTCTGTATCCCTAGGCCCTTCCAGACCTGTCTTATACAAGGGATGTCTCTATGGACTTTTTGAATGAATCAGAGCCCAAATGCATAAGTCTTTAGAACTAGTGCAATCAGAGCTTCTGGAAAAATGATTTCTGAAGCCAGCTGTTGACTAGACTCTAAATTCTCTAAAAGGATAAGCAGATCTTGGCAAAGTAACTTTCCTCCTGGGGTAGTCATCTTGTAGTAAGATGTCATCTTGTAGTAAGAAATTTAACTTCTGCAGAAATTAAATTTTCTAATCCCCAAACCCTCAATTTAGGATCCCGCATACAACTTCTGGGGGGAGGGGTGAACTTTCTTGAGAACAGACACATGCCATATCTTCTTACAGATGGCTCCTACATCCTGTATAATTTGATATTTCTCTCAGTTCTGCAGTTAGGTGGCTCAGATTCTTAATTAAAAGATTCATTTCAATGGCAGCTTTTATAAAGCAAATATCTGCACATGAAGGAAGAGGAGAGAGAACAGAAGGAGGAGGGAACACGGTCTGGTTTCCACCAGATACTGAAACGTTCCACTAATCTTTTTCACACCTTGTGGAGTTTCAATTTTCCCTTTAAAATGTGGATTAAACAAAGTTGCCAAAAAACATATGCTTTCATGTCAAACATTTCACTTATTTGGGAGGCTGAAAGCAGCTTGAGAGTGTTCACTGTCTCTGCCTGAGGAAATGGAGCCGTGTGGTTCTGACTTTTAGTGGTAATCTTCTGGAAGCTGAGGTGTGGACCCTGCAGGTGTGGAACGGGGTGGGCTGTTGGTGGGCTGCAAGGACGTCTCGGGTGATTGCTTCTAGAGGACAGAGGAGTCAGGTCCAATTCCAGCTTGGATGCTGGCCCATACATCTTTGGGCTCTAGTCTAAAGTTTCACAACTAATCACAGTTGGGATGAGTCAGTACTTGATAGAGGAGACATCAAGACAAATCCATCTGCTGTAGGCAAACTGCTAAGACAGTGGGCAGCTTTCTGCTGCTTGACTGCAGGCCTGACCTTCAGTCTACCTTCTAAGCAAGAACTAAATCATGCAGTTTCACGGAAGTGGACTTGTAATGGGGCACTTAGGAAATGGAAGGGCAGATAGTTGTGTTTCTTGACATGGTTGTTCCAGAAATTTAACTCTTATGGGCTGTCCTAACTGTCCAGTAACTCCAAGGGTGACTGTAAAACAACTTGGGCTTGAGGAAGTAATGTTGCAGTTTAACAAAAGATGGAAGAAATAATGGTTTAGACCCATATTGCAGAGACCTTAGGCAGTAGTTCTCAAACTGCTAGCTTTGAAACTTTAAGACATTAATTTAATATCTCTGAACCTCAGTTGCCTCCTTTGTCAAATAATATGCCTACCCTATGTTTTGACCAAGGATGTTCTGATGGTAAAATAAAATGTGTACGATTATGATTCTAATCTGACAGATTACATTTTGTTTCTTTTAGTTCTTTGATTAGGTTAACATGAATGATAGTAATAGCAAGTATTTATAGGAAGATGAATAAATCAAGGCTCTCTGAGATTTCAACTAATTTGCTCCAGGTTAATCCACAAATGTTTTAAACTAATATTTGGTTAAAAAAAACTAAAAGATGAAGACAAAAAGGAAAGAAATCAACACTCTGGTGGTTGAGTTCCAAGATAATGCTTTCTTCTATGTTGTCCTCTGTCATTGATAGCAAGGTAATATTTCAGTCAGTCCTTACTGCCTCACTTTGTTTATCATAATACATTTTCAAGTATATGACTATATATGATATATTCTGAATATAATGATTCCTTCTCTGAAGAATTTGAATTTCTTTTCCTGGTCTCCCCTAATGTCAAAATGTCTTTAATGAATTCATGAAACAAAAATACAATTGGTAAATGATTTACAAGTCAGGAAACACTGAGTTAGCTTCTCTATTTTGCTATATTACACTACTTACCTTAGTAAATGATTAATTAGTTAATCCATTCGTTTTAGGAACAATTGGAGATAGAATGTGGAGTTAGCCTCTCTAGGGCTGAGTTGTAGTTCCTACACTTGCAAGCCACGTTCAGTTCAACTGTTTTGTGACTCAGGATCCTCATCCTTAAGTTGAAAAAACAGAGGACCTAATGTTTTTGTGATTGTTAAGTGGCTAAAACAGTTTCTGGTACACAGTGAGTGCTGTAGACGCATCAGATATTCCTCTAATGCATCTGTGATTTGAGGTCTGCCTTCGCAGTGTGATTATGATGGGTGTATCCCCTTGTCTAGATTTTATTCTTCACAGCTAGTATTACCCACATTAAACTACAAGAGGACTAATTTATTTTGTGGCTATATCATTAGAATTTTCTTTTCTTTTTTCTTTTTTTGGAACACTTTTAAATCTTCTGGGGTCTTAAAGGGGAGATGGATAGGGAGCTGAGTTACATGTGAACTTTCTAATAACTTTTGTTCAGAAAAAGATGTATTAGGAAGAGTAAGTGGATGGGAACCATGATAGAGTTGAGGACAAGGGTGAGAGGCTAAGGTCAGAAAGAAGTACACTGTGTATGGTGGGATTCCACCAAAACACACCCTGTTTTATCCAGAAATGTGTCTCTGATTAATATTGGGGAAGAGCCAGTGTCATGGTGATTCAATGCGTCATCATTTCCATATGGGAGGCACAGATGTCTATCTTTCCAGCCTTGTCCTTTTCCCTGAGTTCTAGGTTCTGACATCCAACCTCCTCCTGGAAGCTTGTCATGGCATATCAAAACCCATAAGCTCAAAATGAACTGAGGACTTCTATCCTCAAACTTGCTCTTATTTCTGTGTTCCTGTCTACTACTATTCATTGTAACACTAACCAGTCTCTCAGTCCCTTTGGTCTGATAAAATTTTATTGTGATAGACTTTTGGCATTTTATCCTCTTATCTTCATTTCATTGATTCAGAAATTTATGCTATCTCATTTGTACTGCTCTAAGAAATTGCAGGTTCTTCTTTTCTTTTGTAGTGTCCATGTCTACTTTAGAGAGTTATCAGAACAGAGGCCACAGTTTGAATATTCCTTTAGACCAAGCAACCTTAGTCAAGAAACCTAAATCTAAAACTGACATGATTTCCCCAAAATGTTGACTCTGACCTTAAACAAATGTTCAGTTCTCTTCTTGTCTGCATCACCTTATAGCTTCCTGGCCAATAAGCTACTAAGTAAGCTTATACAGTGAAAATAAATGTTAGTTTCTTGCAGCTATTCATAGTAAAAAGGAATGTACACCCTCCTTCATGCTTTATAAAGTGAGCTGTAACTGCTGAAAGCTGAGCTTATAACTACTTTCAGTTTGAAGTCTCCCTGTTTGTGAACTGTTTGTATCTCACTCAATAAAATATTCATAACCATTAAAGCTCTCTGAATTTTCTTTTGATACTACCTTCATCTGCACTGACATTAAAAGTCTTTCTTAATATGAATATAATTATATCACTGCTCTGTTTCCATACTGTACAATTTTAAGGTTAAAATGACATGACATTGACCATAAAACTTCCCAAGGCCTATTCTTTGCCTCTCTGTCTCCCAGTCTAACATGTGAACTAAATTTACTTACAAGTTCTCAAGTGAAAAGTGAAAGTGAAAATCAATAAATTGGGTCTGACTCTTTGCAACCCCATGGACTATACAGTCCATGGAATTCTCCAGGCCAGAATCCAAACTTTCAAGCCACTCATTTTAATCTTTGGACCTTTGCACATGATGAGTACATGCTGAAGAATGCTTAAACTCCAGTCTCTGCTTCTAGTAATTACTTGGCCCAGGATGTATCATTTCTACTTAAATATCCTTTCCACAATCTCACGGAAGTCTAGGCCTCTGATTCACACTTCTGCTTGACCCTCTTCCGACTGGACCAAAAATCTTCTCGATGACAGAGACAGGCTGTCACTTTTGCTTAGTATCCTACACATCTGACACGGTGTCTGGTTTAAAACAAATTTTGGTTAATCAATGAAGGAGTGTCATATGCAAATAAGTTGCCTTTGGTTACATTATTGGCTGGAGAGATACTTTGGGCAAAAGTATCCATTGCTTCTTTATCAGGAAAGTTTAAAATAAGTAAGGATATATATGTGCTGTGTATGCTAAGGTGCTCAGTTGTATGGCCCCATGTACTATTGCTCGCCAGGCTCCACTGTCCATAGGATTTCCCAGGCAAAATACTAAAGTGGGTTGCCATTTCCTACTCCAGGGGATCTTCCTGACCCAGAGATTGAATCTGTTTCCTGCATCTCTGCATTGGTAGGTGAATTTTTTTACCACCATGCCATCTGGGAAGCCCCAAGGATATATCCTGAGAGGTAAATAGACAAGTATTTTATATACTGAATATAATGTAACATGTAAAGGGCAGTCTGTAGATAACAGGATGCCATGGAGTCAATCAGTAGGAAACTGGAGGAGGATTCATGAAGGAGACTCAGGAGTCTGTTTTCTATTTTAAATGACATATGTGACTCACTCTGCATTATAACCTTCACTTTAAAAGAGAGTTGGATTTAGGGTGGTTGACATCCCACATTCTTTCTATCTTTACAGTTCTAGTTGGCAAAAATTATATAATCTTATCATGATTTGAGTTTCACCTTGATTTACTATATCTCTATAACTTGAGTCTTTGAGTTTACAACATGTCTTAAAATACAGTTTCAAGACATGCCGTGATGCTAGAGAACATAGCCTTTGGGGATTAAAATATAAGTCAATTCACTGAGCATTTATTGGGTACTTAGCAGAACCATCCTAGTGTTTTAGGCATAGTGAAAATTGCAAAAAACAGGATGAAACTCAAGTCCTAAATGAATGTAAGTTCTAAGGAAGTAAAACTAAAAACAAGAAAGAGAAGAGGAGATTTTCTAGGCTTTGACCTTGCTCAGTGGCTACAGTAATAGCCTGAAACACGTAAGACATCAGGGTTATTGAAGAGGGCTCGATAGCAAAATCAGGAATTTAACTGCACCTTCAAATCTTTCAAGAGTGGTGACAAGGGGCAATGCAATGCAATCAGGCACAAAGGAAAAAAAATGACAGTATCAGGTATGTGTTGGGAACTGGAAGGCAAAAGGAAGATGGGATCTAGATGATGGTGTGGAGTCAGGCTTTACCAGAGAACTGCCTCCCACGCGGAGACCAGGCTGGAAAAAGGGTCTAGACTTGCAGGCAGCTGGGAATTGATCAGAGGCAGTAAACAACACAACAGAGACACTCCCAAGTGTGAACGGAGCTGCACATGGCAACCAGAGCTTTGCCTTGAGAGAAACAGATATAAGGAAGGGACTCCAGGGTGGTGCCCACAACATTGTGTTGGTCAATTCAGAATAGTAACCTCCCTCCTTGGAAATCACAAACCTAGAAAAAGCACTCATTTAAATCATGAATTGGCCTTGCATCTTTGATCATGTTTGATATTTCAACTCTCATTAACTCCCTCGTTGCCTTGGGTCCATGTTTATATATCAATAAGTAGGAGTTCCACCTCTCTGTCCAGGTGTCTGTTTGTTCTGGAGCCAATGCCCTTTAAAATGTAAACCTTAGCACCTTACCCTCTTGTAGTCGTGACTGGTTTCTATTCCCAAACTAAAGACAGTCTTTTTCTTCTTGCATCATTCTGGTAGCTACCTCATTTAGGACACACTCTCTGTTCAGTGATAAATACCTCCTTACAGGTAAGGAACTATACGGGTACAAACATTTTGCTCCCTTGCTATACAAATATCTGGATTCTGGCTGAAAAACTCAAAGCAAATGGAGCACTTGTCTTATCTGTCTATGGTTATAATGATTTACTCACCCAGCAGCATTTAGATTTATCTAAATTAGATTCTTTTAAACTTGCTTGTCTGTCATCTCTGTTAGAAAACATGAAGGTTTTCTTACTTGTTGATGAAGGAGCTGAGACTCAGTTTGCAGCCTGTTTATTCTCCTTCTGTCTCTGTCCCTGCCAGCTCCATAAACACCCCTGCCCACTCTGACACCCTCACGGATGTTCTTGCAGCTGATGGAGAGCTGAGAGAGGGATAAGCAGCCTCAGCTTCAGATTAACGAGCTGTTTGACTGGGACATGATGTTGGTTTAACAGCAGTTTTCCTTAAATGTGGCTTGATCAGGAATTTGAGGAAGTTTATTCTTAGCTCTTTCTTTTGGCTTCTGCAACATGTTAACAGCTTGTGCATTTTGTAATGCCTTTTTTTCATTACCATGGTAACCATTAAAACTTAAGGTGTAAGTGACTAGATACTTGGCCAAGCTATTGGTTGCTAACATGCTGGAACGCAGTGCAAATAAAACCACATCTAGCTGGCTGCTTTTTACAGTAGGCCTCTCTTTAATTAACCTAGCATGTGAGATTCCATAGCAAAATGACAACTATTAAGATTAAAAAAAAAATTAGGAGATAATTATTCACTTCAGAGCAAGTTGACAGTAGCATATGTTTATACAGTGAATTCCTTAGCTGATTTTAAGATATATGATTATGTTGACCACATGCTGATTTACAAGCAATTCTTAGGGAGTAAACCTTTAGTTACTAAGTCACAGATCAGAGTCAAGAGTTTGATTTCAGAGCCAAATTAAGTTGGCAGGTATATATTTTATGTCGATCTCACTACATCTTTTTTTCTGTTTTCAAACATTCCAATGATCTGCTCTATCAAAAATGGTATGGTAATTAATGAACTATTATCAAACTTACTTTAACCTGCCAATGCTAAGCTAATCCAGCCATGCATGTCAAGAAAAAAAAAAAATGACAACATATCCAACAAAACAACAAAAAATAGCTAAATTTAATACATATAATTTATATATACATATAATTTACTACCTAATACATTTTTTAAAAAATTTCTGTTTCCTTATCCTGTTCTACAAGTCTTCATTCCATGTAGCTCTATGCTAGGCACTGTAAGAGGTTCTAAGAGTGTGAGGCAAAGTTCCTGTTTTCAGTGACTCTAGCAATCTGTTGGGGAATAAGACTTACATGAAGGAAACAAATATAAAACAAAAACAACAACAAAATCCATCTGTTACGTGTTAAAACAGACACCCTGAGAAATAGGCTCTGTGATTCAACACAGAAAGTAGAAGAATCATCATGAGCTTGATAGTCAGGAAAAAATTTATATAAAAGGCAAAATCTGACCTTTATATTTGAGATCAGGTGAGATTTGGCTAACCAGACGATAGGACTAGGAGGATGGCATTTCTGCAGAAGCATTTTTCATTATAGTGAAATCAAAATGTTGCTTGAAAGTACAGGGTGGTGTAAATGCTGGATAAGCTAATGGTTCATCCTCAGTTTGAGATAACATTTTAGTTAAGATATTGGCATTCTGTAAAAAATATGAAAATATTTCTTCATAACTCAAATGAAGATGACAGCCTTTTCCTGTCTAATATGATGACAAATTCATGCTGAACACATAACAAAGTTTGTTGCACACTTATCTTAATGCTGTGATATATTCCACGCAGAAGAAAACACATATTTAAGAAATTAACTGAATGAATTTTGCAGGCATCTTAATAGTACCACCAAAATCAAAGAAGTATGTTTCTTAATAAAGATTTTTAGGTATCATGTTTCCTCTTATTATCATCCAACTCAGCAACAACGATTAAAATGTGGATTGTGATCTAAGCTGAAATAGAAATAAACACCAAACATCCACCTGTTTAATGAAAATACATCTTGAGGAAGTCTATCTTCAGTACTGCCTTTTACAAAGGTAGCCTGTAACATTGCCTGCTTCCAATCTCAATCACTGGCAGATGCTCATTTAATCAAGAATTTCATTCATTATAGGCACCTAAAGAGAGAGCATTGTGTGAGAATCTGTCTTAATGTTGAAACTGGGAGGATTGCCCTGGATTTTATTACCTCTACTAAAAGTAGGATAGATTTTAGCATTTTGTTTGTCAATCCCAAGATTCTCTAACTAGAGTACTTCCTGCCTTTCTAGTTGTTCACAACATAAGAGCCTTAATGAATCACCTTCTTCCCAAATTGATTTGTTGTTGTTTAGTTTCTAAGTTGTGTCTGACTCTTTTGCAACCCCATGAACTGACTGTAGCCTGCCAGGTTCTTCTGTCCAAGAGGTTTCCCAGGTGAGAATACTGTAGTGAGTTGCCATTTCCTTCTCCAGGGGATCTTCTGGACCCTTGTCTCCTACATTGCAGGCAGATTCTTTTCTGCTGAGCCACAAGGAAAGACCTCCAATTGGTAGTTATCCATTAAACAATAATAAGAGCTTGCGGAAATGGAAAACTTCACTGCATGATTAAATGAGCAGGAAAAATATTGTCACTTTTCCATTTCATTCATATGCATTAAGTAATTGACCCCAAACAGACAATAATCTATTTTGCTGTTGGGAACAACAGAACAAGTCATTATGCACACAGGCGTGCACATACATACAGTCACTGTCCCTCCTCTCCTTTCTGGCTCTCTCTAACGTGAGATTCTATCTTAAGTTTACCATTCCTCTTTTTCACATTTGCATTTATTTCTGTGAAAATGCTACTATCATTATAATTAGAAAACAATGCCATCAGTCACTGGAACCTCAGTGTCAGTAAGAATAATATCATTCAAAAGAAGCAGTTTTGCTGAGTGAACAAGGACAAAGATCTGGGGGCACTTTGGAATCTATAGAAACCAAGTACAGTAAAGTGAGGAAAGACCCTGGTGGTGAGTTAAAGACAATGTGTAATCTATTTAGGAGTCTGGAGAACTATATTCTCATCCTGGCTTTAAATGACAGAGCCAGTTTAGGCACACTAACGGATTTTGTTGAGTCTCATTTTTTTTAACTGCCACACAAAACGATTGAACAAGATGACCTCTAATTTCCATTCTAAAATTTTATTTATATAGTTATAATTGCAAATTTGCCAAGGATCCATTCTTCCCTAGTGGACAACTGCTAATAGATGTAACAGAATAGATTAATGACTAGTCCCATCTAATAACTTTTAAAAAATCCTTATAGAGTAAGCCAAATTAAGTCCTACAGTATTAATATAGATCTTTCCTATTTTCACTACAGCCTTGTTTTAGACAGAATTCTAAGATGATCCCTGAATTCTCACTCACTGTTATATATACTTTGTATAACACCTCCTACTTGAGGGAGGGAAGAACCTGGGAATAGGACAGAATAGCTCTCTGCTGACCAATTACAGAGGGAGATGGAATCTAAGTGATTACTCCTACTGGTCTGAAAGAAAGATAACATCCCTGTTGTGAATTGCCTATAGAGGTCACATAGCAAGGAACGATGGGTTACCTCTAGGAACTGAGCAGAATCTCCTGTCAACTGATGGCTAGCAAGAAAACAGATCATACCCAATCATACCAATGGACAGGAAATGAATTTTCTAATATCCAGTAAGCTTAGAAGAGGACCACAGGCCTCAGGTAAGGACCACAGTGCCAGCTGACTCCATAATTTCTGGCTGGTAAGACCCTGAGCAGAGGATCCAGCCAGGCTGTATCAAAACTTGTGACCCACATAAACTGTGAACTAACAGGTTTGTGTTACTTCAGCTGCTAAATGTGTAGTGATTGGTTATATAGTAATATAAATCTCATACAGGGCCCTTTGACTACCACTTTATTTCTGAAGATTGAGTTCACATAAACAATGTGAACATGTGATGAGAGAAGATGCTGGAAAAATAACACCAGTACCCTTGACAGAGTTGGGACGAAAACAGACAATGTGAAACTGGGTTGCCTTTCGTCTGTTATAATCTCATCTCAGACATGGACATTCGGATCAGTACTCACTTCCATGTTCATCTAGTTCTTTATATGCCCACGCTTGTGCATTGCTGTGAGTACATGCTGTATGTTTGTATTTGTTTAGTAATGAATCACATCAGATATTTTAGGACTAGTTGTTAAATCTCTTATAATGGATATAACTGTGTAAGTCTGCCATTGGGGAAATTTTCTCCTGACCTCAGCTGGTGATCAGCTTATGCCCTGAAGCATAAGAATTGATAGGCCCTATAATTTTATCCAAGCTAATGTAACAGCAGCTGCTGTCCTTGGTGCTTGCTCTCTGATTAAATTCCCAAATTAGGGATTGCCTTTTGTAACCTGAATTCTGTCATGGTGGTAAAATCTGACAATAACTGCTCTTATTTTTGCCTCTCCCATCATGGAGCGTGTCTTCAATAACACATGGACCATCTCAGACCATCACATATTCCTCTGGCACTTTATTAGAATTTGGAATTTTGTAATCCTACTGAAAATGAGATTGCATGCTTTCTAATGTAAGAAAGGAGAGAGAGCCCAATTCAGCTCTAAAACTGCAATTGTTTGCCTACCTCCAGGGACACATCTCACAGATTGCCATGAAAATAAATTGGAAAGTTTACAATTCCAAATCATTGCCTACCATGTATTACTACACAGACAAAAACAAACACTACCACCACCATCATCACCATCAAAAATATACAAAAACATACCCAAGAACTTTCATCCGTTCATAAGGGGAAACGTATTACAATTAGATTAGACTATAACCATTCAGAAAGTGTGTTTGTTTTCTTCAGCTTTAAAAATGATTTATTATTTATTACTATTTTTTTCAAGGCTATCTTCTTCATTCCTTTAGGAAAGGAGCTGTTTGGGTCTCTGTGTCATTACTAAGGCAGAGCGAAAGCCTTCAACTGCGGACTGCTGCAATTTCCACCATAACAGTCAACCTAGCAATTAGAACCGTTTGTTACAGTGACAGCAAAGAGAACCATTTTCTAGCAACAAGGCAGAAGAGTAGGAGCTGGAGGAAGCGAGAGCATGCTCATTCGAAGGAGACTAACGCCACACAGCAGCTAATCCTGGAATAGCAGGCAGTTTAGGGAACTGAGGCTACGAGAGCTGCAGGATTCACATAAATTCATGAACTCTGGTGACAGATCTGATTCTCTGACTGAGAAGGAAATTGGCTCAAGAATGTTGGCGTTTAAGGAGAGACAAAAGATTTTTATTTAGTCCACTTTCTAAATTATTTTAATATTAAAAATGAAAATAAAAAGGTGAACATTTCCATTGTTAATTCTGGATTAGAGGTAGTATTTCAGGTTCAGAAATATCTCACAATAGAAACTTTGTCAATGAAGCCATATTTATTTTACAACAAAGATATTTGAAATATAACTTCAGCATCTTAAATCTGCTGTCCCTTAGTCATTTCCCCTGATTTTCATATATTTTAATTAAGTTTAAAGTTTCATTGATAGCTTGAGAGAAAATGCTGTGTTTGATATTTTTTTCCCCTCCCTTTATTTTTTTCCTTGTTCTTCATTTTCTTTTTTAAACCATAGTCTCTATTCCAGCAATGACAAACTGCTTAGCTCTGGCATCTGTCAGTTTCTCTTAGATGTTTATTTCTCCCTGTCTCTAACAAAGCAAGATACAACTTGCTCACCTCAAAGAAACTATCTGAGTATTAATGAAATAATGTGATGTATTTGATTTTTCTCAGAACCAGGTACTTTTCCCTTTTTTGTTCAAGAGCTATTATTATATAGGGATTCAATAAATAGTCAACTACAGATCATTCTTAGACATTGAATAGGCATTTTACTAGATATTTTGGTGGCAGATATTTGAATATATCAATGTTTCTATCCTGCAATGAAAAGAGCCAGGTTATATAAATACCCCTGTGAATTCTCCTTTCTGAGAGGAGGTGGTTTGCCAGGGATGTTTCACTTACTGTCTGCCTTAAGAAGGCATTGTTAATGCAGGAAAATAAAAAAAAAAATGGTGGATTTTCTCTCTGCTTTGTTTTAGGAAGGATGAGACTCAGTTGTTTGTTTTTATTTTTTTTTTCTTTGTTTCCTTTTATTTGTTTTGCAATAGTGCAACTACTGCTTTGGCACTGAGGCAGCTTCTGCCAGAGTCAGAGGTGAGGTTATGCTTGGTTGAAGAAATCTAAGATCAATTTGTTGTCTCATACTTCAACATTAAATGCAGCTTGAAATATAATTGTTAGTTTGTGCACTCTCTGCTTTAAAGGAAGTGTTCCAGCACCTTGGAACAGCGAATGTGGTTGTCGATGATCAACCAAGACATGTACCCTAAACCAAGGCTAACCAGAATTTTCAGGCTGAGAGAGAGGGAGAAAGAGAGTATGCAAGGTACAAGAAAGAAAACAGATGAGAAGGAAAAAGCATAAAAGGCAGAGCTTGTAATAGTCAAGGCATTGTCTGCCTTGAAAGTTCTCAGTCAAATTTGGAAATCTGCAAATAAATTTGTGAAGAAAATGCATTATTCAAAATTCGTCTTCATTATTTTCTCACATAAAAACCTCTTCTTGTACAACTTCATAAATTCTACTATGGAGAAAAGATGTCACTGGGGTAAGTGAATTGCAATTTCCCCTTTTGAGGATATTTGCATGTAAAAAGAGAGCTTTCTGGGAAAACTGTGTGCTGGAAGGTAGAGAGGGTCAGGTGACCCTTAACTAAGATTTTTGAGATGCCTTGGGAATTAAGCTCCGCAAGGCTTGTTGTTCTGGCCTTGTAGTCAATTGGACAAAAGAGTAAAAGGAATAATCTCCAAATCCCAGTTTTGAGGCTCCACAATTTGAGATGCTATTGAGTCAGGAAGTTGTGATCCTGATTCCAGATCACAGATCAGATGCATCCTAAAGTGTCCTTTCCATCACGTTAGGTAGAGTGACAAGGACGTGTGTGTATGTCTGACCAGGAAAGTAAGACACAGTGCCTTGAGCTTACTTACTAATAAGAAGTGTTTCCCTCCCTGGAAGTCAGCATATGGTCCTAGAAAGAGAAGAGTTCTATTATCAGACAGGTTAGGGTGTATGTCCCCACCTGATCATTTACTACTTGTGCAATTTTAGGCAATTTATTCAAACTCAAGGACCCTTGGTTTTCTGATTAGTACAGGGACATGATCATATTTACATGGAAGGCTTTGGGAAAACTCAAAGTGATGACCATAACAGTTGCCCATTTACGGGTCCTTGCTTGTGCCAAACTCAGCAAAAGCTTATATATGTCTTTGCATTTAATCTTTACACTCTTGAATAATAAGCATTATTTCTAAATTGAGGGTGAGGAACCTCAAAGGTTCAATATATTTCTCAAGGCCACAACTATTAAGAGAAATACATTCAAAAGCAAGTCTGTTTGAAGCAAAACCCTCCGAAGCTTTTGTTCTACTGTAGAGTCAATGAAATCTCAGTCTCTGCATGCCATCCACTCTGCTGATTCAATATATCTTTGGTGACACCCTGCTCTGAGTGAGTACTATACCAGTCCTTGGGTCATAGCAGAACACGGGGCCAGTGAAGTAGGGTGGGAGAGACTACTCAACTAAGTGCCAGTACCTGTTCTGTCTTGTGTTCTGTGATAACACTCGCATCCTTTTCTTGAATTGGAATCCATTAAAACATTTGAAGTTGACTCTCAGCCAACTCTCAGTCCCCGAAAACTTCTCTTTTCCTAACTAAATACCAACAATTCCCTCAAGCATTTATCTGAGGATTTGGCTTCTAGACTTTTCAAAATCCCAGCTATTCTTTAACTATGTCTTTCCTCTAATCACAATAAAGAAAACTGTTATAATATTAATAAGAGAGAGAAGGAGTATAATTCAGTCTCTTGGGAGAATTTTTAATCAATTCTGTTTTGATAAAAGCTGTTTTAGGTTTATTTTACTCTACAAAATTTTTCTTTAAAATTCCTCCAACAAGGATTTAGAATTCCAAGACACTTTTCTAGTCAAATTTTCTTTGCCATCTCTAAGTAGAATGTAGCGTGATAGCCAGGGTTGTGGCATATTAACCAAACTGGCCAAGGAGATTGTGACAGACTATACTCTCTCACTAACCAGGTCAAGCCATATAAACCATGGGTATTGATCTTTACCCTGACCACCAAAAGAAGAACAGTATTGGTCCTGGGCTTCAGCTATCACTTTGTCATTGTCTAACTATACACCTTCAGTGAATAGATTGTAATACAGAGCCCAAAGAGGTTGAGGATTTTTCCAAGATCACTGATTTCATAGAGGAGAATAGGAATCACTACTCATGCTTTCTGCCCTCCAGCTTAGTGTCATTACTTCTGGGATCCTCATCAGACCATTTCTACAAGTGAAACCCAACATTGAGAATCTCACATTCCAACCCTGCAGGCTGCCCACCGCTTAGTGCAATCACCATCATCCCTGAAGCCATCCCCTCCCACAATGACATATGCATACATGCATGCACACACAGGCACATGCATACACACAGACACATTCTTGCACTCACATGTACCTACACTCATGTACACTCATACACATGCATGGAAACACATATCTCACCCAAGTATACACTCAGTCATACACATTTACACACATTCATAAGCAGATAGCAGAGAAGGCAATGGCAACCCACTCCAGTACTCTTGCCTGGAAAATCCCATGGACGGAGGAGTCTGGTGGCTGCAGTCCATGGGGTCGCTAAGAGTCGGATACGACTGACTGACTTCACTTTGACTTTTCATTTTCATGCATTGGGGAAGGAAATGGCAACCCGCTCCAGTTTTCTTGCCTGAAGAATCCCAGGGATAGGGGAGCCTGGTGGGCTGCTGTCTATGGGGGTCACACAGAGTTGGACACGACTGAAGCGACTTAGCGCAGCAGCAGCAGCATAAGCAGATAGAAACACACTGATACACAGGCACACATAGTTCCTAGTGGTCAGCATACAAATTTATCCATTCTTTGACCCAAAAAATTCATATTCATGTGAAAAAAAAATGATTCGGGGGTCCCTATTCTTTGACTATTGCCCGGGATGAACCACAATCCCCACTGTACTACTCAGGGCAGTTCACAAGTCTCCCGTTGTAGTCACTACATGACTTTTGTACATCCCTTCTGTTGCACTGTGTAGATTGTAACTGCCTTCTGGAAAGAACCATATTTTCTTTGTTTTGTTTCCCTGTAACCTACCAGAAATCTTGTCATAATAAGTGTTTCCTGAACAGAAATGAACTGCTGATATTGTAGTTACAAGCAGTAGAGAAATAGGTATCCTGGGGGAGGAGACAATACATCCTTTTCTGCTCAAGCCTTTTCCCCTCACCTTGCATTGATTCCTAACTTAATACTAGAATTACTAAGATTCATTCCTTCACTTACACACTGTTTCAACCTAGTGTGTGATAGACAATGTGCTAAGTGCACCAAAGTTAACAAACCAGGGTGTCAAGCACTCTGTCTTCAAAAAAGTTATCATCCAGGTTTGAAACCATTAGCTCATGTTTGAGGGGCTCTGAGGAGCTCCAGTTCTTCAGCACAGAGAAAATTCAGCGATAGGCTAGATAAGAAGTGATTTATTACAATAGCATAGCTGTGAGGCTTAAAGGTGGGCAGGTAAGTGGGCGCTGCGCTGTCCTGAGTACGCAGTGGGTTCTATTTTCATAATCAAAGGCGAAGAGGGGAGAGGGAAATGATCACCTTCTTCTCCATTCTTTGAGTCTTCCATCATTAACTCCTCCTACATGTTAAGCAAGGGAGTTTTGACTCTATATGTCTCATCAGGGACCGTCATGGCACTATTGAAAAATTATTTCAGGTCTCAGGGTAATGAGAGTCATTCACTTTGAAATGTCACCTTTCCCTAAATTACTGCTTTTTGCGTGGGCAGAGAACATGTTCTAAGGGTCATTAACTTGCTGACATCACTAGGCAGGATGCAGGCCTTATTATTATTATTTTTATTTTTTTTACTATTGTTTTATTGTCCTGTTGCATGACTAATGTTTGCATTGCATGCTTTTTTGGTTAAGCAAGTTTTGTTGTTTAGCAAGCCTGTTTAGCTTTGATATTAAGCAACTTGAGTCAAGCAAGCCCTCATTGTTTTAAAATTTTCCCATTGTTTGACTGTTCATTAGCTGTTGGTTCTTTAATGGACTGGAACCTGGTGGTCCGGGTGGACGATAAGAATGTAAGAGAGAAAGAGGCTGACATCCCCTGGTTTACGTGGAAAGCCAATAGAGAGAGCCCTGTTCTCAGGGCTGGCGCTCCTGCGCGGAGGCACCGGGCGCCCTCTCGAGTGGGTGAAGGCGCAGTGCGCCTCCTCGAGAGGTTCTTAGAAGCCCGGGCAAGAAAGTGAGCTCAGCGGGCCTCCGCGCCCCAAGGAATTCACCAGAAACAGAGAGACAGACAGACAGACAGAAAGAAAGAAAGAATAGAAAGAAAGAAAGAAACGGGACCCAAGCTCTGATGGAGCAAAGGTGATTTAATCAACAAGGTGTGGACACTAATAAGGTAGTTATTCTCAGCAAAGATAAAGATTAAAATTCCAGATTTACACAACATAACGTGATCCCTATCAAAGAGAGAGTTGCAATCACCCTTTACCGTATGGCTCATAAAAAGGAACAGGGTACTTATCACCGTAAAGAACCCTTCACTTACATGCGATTAAGCTTATCTCTTCATTAGTTCTGAATCCTACTATATGTAATCCCATTTCAATCCTGGGACAGTTTTACATTGTGGATTACAGATCAGGTTCAAGTAAATTCACACACTGGCTGTCTTGTGAAATTTTCCGAGAAAAACAAAGGCAAAGGAGGGACCAAAGTGCCAGAGATACTGGAAAACCCAAGTATCTCAGCTACTTTTTTTAGTTTTAGAAGGATTTCAGATTGAAAGCCTGGGACAAAGAGAGGAGAATGAAGTGAAGAAATAAAAATAATGTTTTTGACAGGAAGGGATAGAAAAGATGAATTGAGCTAACTACTAGAGAAAACAAGAAGGAGAAAGAGCTTTAGAGAATTCTCCTATCACCTCCCCTCATGTCCTCAGTACCTGCAGGGGCAGTGGGGCTGGGTCTGTTTTGTTTTATATCACAAGGCGGGTACTTTCTCCCATCTGCCTTCTCTCTGCAGGACTCTCTGCCTCCTTAAAGGCAAGAATGGTTGCAATTTAGACAAAGAAAAACCAGTTTATATGTGTGTTAGACCCATGGGAAAGATGCTCATTTCCTCTCCAAGTTCTTCCACCATATCTTATCCCTTTATATAGACTTAGGCCAACCTCTATTGGCTGATCTATTTTACTGTGACCATGGACAGAAACTTATTATTCAAGTTCAGGAAAAGATGCCCACACAAGAAATAAAAGAGAGGGAGCACCGCATTCTAATAACACTATAAAAGGAAATGCCTGGCAGCAAACCCACCAGGGAGCAGGACTAAGTAAAAAGGAAAAGGCAGAACTCAAGAGGGACAGACCATTATGACAATATTTATTGTGGAGGATTCACAGGTGATCAGGAACTACCAAGATGGGAGATCAATTTTCTCTGTACCCTCAAAGTCAACTCCCCTTTCCTCCACCAAACTCTTCTCCTAATATCCCTATGTCTGCTCACATTTTTCAGTGATCAGAATTCTTTCTTCAGAGATACTCATGATTCTGAATTCAGAGTGTTAACTCTTTTCTTTTTTATATATTATGATTCTTTATCCTCTCCTTGGTATCTATGCTGATGTGCATACACACATACACGTATGCCTTGTGGACTGACAATACAAAATTAAAGGAATACATATTGATTGTTTTCGGTCTTCAAAGCATTTTCATGAAAAACATGTTCATGAAAATCTCACAAAAATTCAACAACTTGAGCATTGTTAATGTTGTTACTGTTTCATGGATTAGGAAACTATGGAAGACAGATAGTTAATCAATAATAACATACCAGCTAGTAAGTGAAAGAGCTTGAATTCAGTCCTTTAATAGCATATTTCATTTAGCATACTTTATTTGTTCCAACACATCAGTTTGCCTTTACTGTCATTATCTTATCTGGTTTCCAAGGCCTAAGCTCAAATATTTTTTTTCTCCAGGATGTCCATTCCAAATGCATATTAATGTCCATTCCAAATACATAATTTCCAAATACATAAGAACACAATTATCATCTTCGAAGCTTGTTATTATTATTATACATTTTGATGGTGTTTTACATTATATAGCTTGGTGATGTATAAGCACAAATGTTTTAAAATCTTACCTAAAATGCTTATTAAATTTTGCTGTTTGCGAGGTATACACAGTAAATCTATTAACTATTTTGTAATTAACTCAAATAAATATTGTATCTCACTAATTATATTATATACTTTGTAAAGTATAACCATCCTTTATATTTTTCCTTTGTTCCCATAGTGTCTACCACATCCTCATCCCTGTAAAGTATGGACACATATTATGTGTGCAATTAAATCCAACTCCATGATTCATTGCAAGTAAAACAGAAGTTCTTAGTTTTAGTAGCCTTCTAATGTTGTTTTTGTGAATTTTGAATGGCCATTTCAGCATGTTCCTACATCTAAGTTGCTTAGAAAATACCAAACCTTTCTGACTCCAAGGATTTGGCAGATCTCATTTGTGCCAGCCTTTAGGGTCAGCTGAGAAAGCCTGTTTTGACACATCAATTTTAATTCTTGTTTTATTTTCAGCTGTTGGTGTTTCATGTTGAGCCAAAATATGAGCAATATCCCACCAGCCATATTGTATTACATTATGAAGTTGAGAATTACATTAACAAGATAATCTAATAGCTTTTTCTGAGATACAAAGAATGTGGGCCATCTTTTAGGAGATATTTTCAAGGAGAACATGGAATCCCTCTGGACAGCAATTGATATGGAAAAAAAGAATTCCACCCAAGTGAGACTTTGGGCTTCTTTTTCTGTGACAGATATCACCCTCCCAGCCATTCTGCCAGTCCTCCAGCAGTATGTGGTATAATCTAGGAGACCTGATTTTTAGTCATCACCCTGGTACATCTCTGTAGCATGAAAATAAAATTGCTAATTGCAGGTAAGTATAAAATTTCCCTGGAAGACCTTACCTTTGACATAAGATGACAGTTCAAAATTTCTGTACTTAATAAGCGAAAGTGAAAGTGAAGGTCACTCAGTTGTGTCTGACTCTTTGCAACCCCATGGAATTTTCCAGGCCAGAATACTGGAGTGGGTAGCCTTTCTCTTCTCCAGGGGATCTTCTCAACCCAGGGATCGAACCCAAGTCTCCCACACTGGGAGTGGACTTTTTACCACCTGAGCCACAAGGGAAGCCCAAGAATACTGAAGTGGGTATCCTATCCCTTCTCCAGAGGATCTTCTCAACCCAGGTATCGAACAGGGGTCTCCTGCGCTGCAGGCGGATTCTTTACCAACTGAAGTGAAGTGAAGTGAAGTTGCTTAGTTGTGTCTGACTCTTTGCGACCCCGTGGACTGTAGCCCACCAGGTTCCTCTGTCCATGGGATTCTCCAGGCAAGAATACTGGAGTGGGTTGCCATTTCCTTCTCCAGGGGATCTTCCCGACCCAGGGATCGAATCCCGGTCTCCCGCATTGGAGGCAGACGCTTTAACCTCTGAGTCACCAGGGAAGCCCCTTACCAACTGACCTAAGCACTTAATAAAATGGACCAAATTTAGGAAAGTTTCTCTCTCTTGGTATGAGGAGTTGTAGACAGTATGTTATCTCCAACTTTATAAAAGGAAAAAAAGAAAAAGATTGCAATCCCTCAAGCAACCTACACTAGTATTTCTAAAGTCCTAAAAACATCTGGATAATCTAGGAAAGCAGGATTCAGCTTCAAACTCTCTCCCCCAGAACGTTACTCAAGTTAACAAAGAGATGGTGTTGAATCTGAACCTCAGCATCTATCATGTGATGGAACTATGTTAAAGGAAGAAAGCAGGGCAGACGCAAGATCCATGCAAGGGTCATTCCTGAGTGAATGGGCTTTAGTACTGAAAAGTAGCGGGTAAAGGCTGATGGCTGGGGAGACTATGGAGACTTGAGTCTGCTCATTGGATAATTCCTCTCCCTCATATACTCTTCCACCTTTTCCATGTCCCTGTTGATTAATAACATCTGAAACTTAGTGAAGGACAAGCTTAGAAAGCCCAGAACTGCGCTAATAGGAGATATTTTCAGCTCTGTATTCCAATAGGAACAGAGGTGACTTATACAGATTTAAAGGCAGTAGAAACATTTTCAAAATTGACCATTCACAGTAATGCATTCCAGAGCCAGCTAGAACTCTGCATTCCCCTCACACAGATTAGGAAAAAGACTTTTATTTTTGACATAAATTCAGAAAATAAGCATATTACAGAACAGTTAAAGGGCTGGGAATAACAATTATGTTAGGAAAGAAGAGATATTTATAAATAGCAATTGCTTTGTTCTAAAAAAAATACAGTTGAAAACTGGGATGATAAAAGAATAGCCTCATGACAAAGGCAGTGGCTGACTTGAGAGAAGAACTAATGTAAGCACATAATCACAGTGCAGATTCTGAAAAGGCATACTGAGCAGTCACAGTCAGAACTGAAATAACAGAAAACCAATGAATTGTGTGGAGCACAGGTTTAAGGGCACACATGTCACAGAATAAATGAACATGAAGGTGGAAGGAGGGGAGAAAGGGGGGAGGGAGGGAGAGAGGCAGAAAGAAAAAAACAAAGAAATCAAAAAAGAAAGGAAAATAGCAAGGAAGAAGAGGGGAGGAAGAGAAATGAAGGAAGAAAGAAGAAATGTGAGATGTCACTGGAGAGCATCCCATGAAAACCTGTGCACTTATAAAGGGAACAAGACAAAAGAAACCAAAAAAAAAAAAAAAAAGCAAATACTGTAGAAGAACTAATACATTTAACATGACAGAAGACTTGCTCCTGAAGATGGAAAGTCTTCAACATATAAAAGGTAAAATGAAGTCACATTGAAACATATGCTAGTAAAATAATGGAATATAAAAAATAAAGATACAATTCTAATATATCTTCACAGAACAGAATATTATGTACTGTGCTGAGTTGCTTCAGTCATGTCCAACTCTTTGTGACCCCATGGACTGCAGTCTACCAGACTCCTCTGTCCATGGGGATTCTCTAGGCAAGAATATGGAAGGGGATTTCTCCTCCAGGAAATTTTTCCCAACCCAGGGATCAAATCCAGGTGCCCTGCATTGCAGGAAGATTGTTTACCATCTGAGCCACCAGGGAAGCCCACAAAATATCATGTATGCAGAATTATAGGAAAATTGGTGATAAGTCTATCTTGCATTTTGTCAATGAAGACATTAAAAATGAAATCACCTTGAAAACATAGTACCAGGTCTAATAATAAGAATTAATTTATTAGTTTACTTGCCCAGACATATATAAATTCATAGATTATAAAACTGGTGACTAGGAATTATATTTTTTCTTCATTTTTGATCATGAAACAATTTTGTTCACTCTTAGCACGGACCTTTGATATCAATTTCTTTATCATTACCAGAGTCACTTTAACATCATTTAACTTACTAGGTTAAATCATTAGGGGTTGCAAAGTTTCAACTTTTTTTTGTGTTATAGAAGTCAAAACTAATTTCCTATGGTTTAGTCTGAAAGCCATACCAAGCCCAGTATTTCCCATATAAGTTTATGAGTTATAACTTTCTTTTGAATATGTGCTATAATCAATAGAAATTATATATATATATAATATATATAACACAACTACAAGTTTTCATTTTAATAATATTAGTACAAATTAGTACAAATCAGTTAGTACAAATTAATTAGTACAAATTAAAAATCCTAAAAAGATTTTATATGTATGTTGACAGTATGTATTGTCAACAATGTAACTACATGGCCTAAGCTTAAAATATACATTTTCAAATGGTTTGTTTACCATGCATTGCACACCTGCCATCATAAGATAGTACCCTCAAGAAAAATGAATAAATTTCAGTTAAACTCTGACACTGGTTCTCCTCGGTGAGTTTTTTGAGCCTCCAAAACCAACAATGAAGTAAGTGCTAATGTGTCTCTGCAACAGAATTCTTTGTTTCTTATAAGAGAGATGCTGAAAGGATTTGGTATATCAACTGTCTGTGCTGAGACTAGATTAAGATTTCTCTTTTGTATCATGAGCAACCAAATTCCAACTGAAGAAAGAGTTAATCTCAGATTTTATATCTAGCCAAGAAGATGTGATCCACATGTGATGACCAAAAGACTACTTCAGTTGTTCAAGAACTTGAGAAAAGTGACACCCATGTACAGTTTTATTTTTAAGTATATATATACTTCCTAAAGCAAGTATATGCCTGTTAGAAGGCATATACTTATTCTATAAATTCAGAATACAAATATTATCTTTTTGAAATATACTTCATGTAAGAATAAAATATTTTATAATAAAATTAATTGAAAATAGAAGCTACAACTTGGGAGGAAAAACTGTGGATATTTAACTTTGTTAATTTATTAATAAAGGCTAATTTGATAAATAAATTATACCTGAGCTTAACTAATTTTAATATTTCCTAATTTTTTGAGTCTGTGTTGATTACCAACATCTCTATGAGTGGTTCTCCTCATTTATAACATTGGATAATTCCTGAATCTGTCCATGCGTTTTGTTATGAAGATGATGCATATTCACATATGTTAAGTACTGACAACAGGATCAGGTCACAGTGAGGCATTAATAAAAGGTCACTATGATTATTGCTACCACTGAACATATTGGGAACTCACCAGGTGGTATTTCATTCTCCAAGATTATAATTTAAGAAATATTGACTTGACAGGGGGATTTGATGTAATTTTCATTTAAAATATTTCTTCTCATCTATATTTTGGCTCATTTCTTTCTGAAATGACTACGTATTACTTAGACAATTTTAACTATGTGATAATTAAAATAAATGAGCATGACTATGAAGTTTATTTTTAAAATTAATTCAGATTTGTCACAATGCAGTTTGTAATAGCACTGTGAACCAATAATCCTCTTCCTAGTAATTTTGTGTGGTAAGACTGAACAAATGTCCTGAGTTCCAGGTTACTGCATACCAAGAAACTGAAGAAAAGCCTCTTCCCATCAAAAGACATATTATATAAAATAAAATGCAGTTAATAAACTATGCAGATGTCCATAGATAAAATGTAGATTCTATATTTTGTTACTTGCCCACTACTCTTTTATCATAATCTGATGGTAGTGAAGTGGTTGTTGTTGGTATCTCGTGAACCTAAGGAAATAGCATATCTCCACAGGGTAAGTGCTACTTACCACAGAACACAGGGCACACTTTGCTGCTGCCTTTTTGGTATTCAGTCAGGTAGGCATTACTGTGATGCAACAGGGCGCATGCAAACTCAAAACAGAAAGTACATCTAGTGTTTGAAGGCATGCATTAAGTAAATACCAAATTAGTTGAAGCACTTCAGTGCTCACATCAATAAACAGGGTGAAAGCTGGAGGTAATAATCAAAGACAGTCTTGACAAAACTTTTTAAATTTAATAGAGGTACCAAAATTTGAAGGTCACATGTTAGTACACCTCCTAGTGTGTGAGTAGAAGGTCAATCCTCAAGTGATCCTGAGTATTATATGCTAAACTATACTATATGCTAAACTATATATTATATGCTAAACTATATATTATATTCTAAACTAAATAGTCCTAACTATTATAGATCAAAATTCCCTTATAGCATTTGTTTCTCTGTTCTCTACTGAAGAACTAATTGATAAGGAATAGCTTTCCTTGATGGTGATGACAATGATTGTGAGAGTGTTAAAAGATAAGATGCCACCTTGCCTTTCTCACACTGTGGTCCTTGCTAGTGAGAAGTAGCATGAGTGGAAAAGATATGGGAATGACCTTGGAGATGACCTACAAGTAGCCTGAAAGATCTGTAAAGCGGCATTTTTATAAATTCAGTGGGTAGAATAATAATGCTGTATATCCAAACACACTTAGGAGTCAAAATGAATAGATTGAAAGGCAGAGATTCTCCCCCCAGCTGTGCAGGGATCATCAGACCATTATTTCAGATTCTTATCCTCTGCAAAATGGTTTGTGTTGAAATTATTTTTTTAAGGGCATCATTTCTTTTAGAAAAAACTTCGTTACTAATTTGCCAATTGAATATCCCATAAGATATTGAAAGGCTTTAGTGAATATAGAGTGAGTATTTTGATTTAAAAAGCATGTGCATCTCCCGTTGTTCAATAATAACAGGGATGAATAACATCTACTTTAGGTTTTCAAATGTAATTTATGGTGATAAGACTTTTAGACAAGGGATGGATGGGCTGATGGATGATATACATATAGTTGAAACTCAGGTAATGATCATGACATGTTTTGCATTAGGTTATGACAATCTGAAAACAATCAAAGTATTAAAAAATAAAACTGCTGTGAAGAGAGTGAATTAATAAACTCTGTTTAACCAAGCACCTGGATTCCTATATTGTACATCTTCAGTTCTGATTTGGGAGGTTCCCTGCCAGACAAAACATGATCAGTCAAATCTTCAGTGGGGAGGGGATGGCTTTTGGAAAATTTTAGGATTTGACATTGAATAGCTCTCTACAAAGAGCAAAGATGACCAAAAAAAAAAAAAAAGGTGAAGAAGGCAGAGGATTTAACTCCTAGTTTACCCACTGATGTATTTCTACTAGTCCTCCAACTGATACAACATCTCAGCAGAGTTCTTCAGTGATATACTGTTCTAATACCCTTACTTTGTTTCTCTTAGATTTGTTTTACCAATGGTGAAAGTTGCTCATTAGTGTCCAATTCTTTGAAACCCCATGGACTATACAGTTCATTAAATTCTCTAGGCCAGAATAATGGAGTGAGTAGCTTTTGCCTTCTCCAGGGGATCGAACCCAGGTCTCCCACATTGAAGCAGATTCTTTACTACCTGAGCCACAAGGGAAGCCCAAGAATACTGGACTGGATGTCCCATCCCTTTTCCAGCAGATCTTCCCGACCCAGGATTCGAACTGGGGTCTCCTGCATTGCAGGCAGATTCTTTACCAAAACCATCATTAATCATTACATATGATAGTGCATATGTTTTTCTATTTCCCCTACACATTTGTAGGAAATAATTGTGATGGCTGTCCCACCCCCCTCACCTTGGTAAGAAGACATAGAGTAATCCCAAGAAAGATTGTATAACTCCTTGCAGAGAGCAAATATCATAGACATGTCATGAATAGTACCTGGGGAGCTCAGAACCTGGTATGGTGTTTCCATCATCGTGTGTTAGGGAAAAGGATCTTATCACCACCTAAGAAGCCTTGCTTCCTGGAATGAGGCAAAAGTGAGAAGAAACTGACCCGGCTATGTGTTGTTCTGGATAGCAATTAGGCATCCCAGGTCTCAGTGTTCAAAAGATGTATTTACCTAAGATATGGGCTTCCCCTGTGGCTCAGCTGGTAAAAAGTTCACCTGCAATGCAGGAGACCTGGGTTTGATCCTTGGGTTGGGAAGATCCCCTGGAGAAAGGAAAGGCTACCCACTCCAGTATTCTGACCTGGAGAACTCCATGGACTGTATAGCCCATGGGGTTGCAAAGAGTCGAACATGACTGAGGGACTTTCATTTTCACGTAAGATATATTGCTGGCTGTGTTTATTTCAGATGATTCTATTTGGTGAAGAATACATAGGAGCTGAAATGGATAATTCAGTCAGAGGAAGAATGCCTGGGGAGGCTTAGCTGGTAAGAAGCTCCAGTTTCCAGGCAGAGTTCAGGATCTGGCTTTGACTCTAGCATTGGTTTAGACAAGGAATCTGGTGAAATGTAAAAATGGGAATCCTTGGTGGATGTTGAGTGCTGCACACTGGAAAAGCAGTGTGTAGAGAAACATACATCGGAGAGAAACTTACATTTACTGAAAGTCCTCTCTGTGTTTTCATATGAGAATATAGGGGTCAATGTGACCACTGAACTCCCTCCTGTCTTAATGGAGCCTGGAGTCTAGGTAGCAAGTTTGTCTTTAGTATGGGAAGAATTGTCCCATACCATGATTTTCCAAGTTCTAAACAATATTCTCTTCTCACATGGACATCGTTAGAGCTGCCTAAGAAAATGCTCCATAGAGCTCTAAAGTCCTCCAACAGGCTGAAATCACTGGCTCAGAATTGGGCATAGTCATTGACCTTCCCCTGAAAAATAGCATCTTTGGATTGTAGAGAGAAAAGATTGTTCATTAACGTTCTTTGCTGTAGTCACCTTGACCATGGATCTTTAGTAAATGATAATGTTTTGGAAAAGTTAGATATCAAACTATTCTTTTCCATGTAACAACCACCACTATATGCTGTGTTTAGTTACTCAGTCACATCTGACTCTTTGTGATCCCATGGACTGCAGCCCACCAGGCTCCTCTGTCCATGTGGGTTCTCCAGGCAAGAATACTGGAGTGGGTAGCCATGTCCTCCTCTTGGGGATCTTCCCAACCCAGGGATGGAATCCAGGTATCCCACATTGCAGGCAGATTCTTTACCAACTGAGCCACTAGGGAAATTCTTACAAATGTTCAGCAGTAATGAGTTGGATAGGAGTTCAACATCATGATTGATATAGTAAATTTACTAGGTTGGTCTGGGAATCTAATCTCCTTTCTACACAATTTCAATGGAAACATAAGTTCTGAGTTCCAAACATGTGAATTCACAGTCCTGCAGAATTATCAGTGTTACTTTGATAAGTTTCTTGTTTTTATTAGGCTTAATATGATAGTCCTCATAATACTTCACTAAACAACTAAAGCAAACAAACAAACAAAACCTCTTCTATCTCACTCTTATTTTCCCAAGGACCCCCACAAGATCTGTTAGTCCATTGGAAAAAAAAAAAAAGAAAAAAAAGTTCAAGGACACATGCTGTCAACCACTATCATTTCCACAGACTTGTACCTTAGAGACAGCTAAAGCAGTCTCGCCTTTCTCACTAAACTCATGAGACTAAAAAGTAAAGGCAAAGCAAAGCATCAAGCCTGAGGTCTTTTATTCAACCCTATGACCTATGATAACATAAAGAAATTTATTTTCTGTTCAGTGAGATCTCATTTCCTAAAAGATAAGCCTCCTCTATATTGAAATGTCCTCTATCCCCCCAGGGTAAAGGAACCCCAAACTTGAGAGTGTTATTGCGTCTTTCCTTAGTATATGCTCTTCAGAAAGTCTCTTAACATTTCTACGCCTGCATTTGCCCTTCTGCAAATTAATCTTGTAATACCCATTTCAAAAGAGTGATAGGGAGCTTTTGACATGTGTAGCAAGGACTTTGAGATCCTCAGATGAAAGAAGTCTCGGATGTACAAAAGCATTATCCTTGTTGGATGTGCATTTCCTGCTATGGTCTAACTGAGGGGAGGGATTAGGGGAGATTAATTGTGCATATGATCTGTCTAATCGGTTAAGGAGAGCACAGAATGCTCATGACCTTCAAGAACACCAAATAAAATGCCAAGGCAGTTTCCTGAGTTTAGTTCATTGTTTCATCAGAGGTTGAGCTAGGAGAGAAATGAACGTGCTTGGGCTTTGAGACAATACATCTGAGGAGTATAAATGCAGAAATGAATTCATATAATGTGAGTGAATACGGTGAGCAAAAAATGTTGGGCCTTAAAACAAAGATTTTTAAATCCCATGTTTTTTCGCCTTATATTAGTGTGCTTTATGATCTAAAGAAATATAATAGTTCTCACTTTACTGCACAAAAAATGGGTTAAGGAGAGAAACCACATGCCTTAATCTCCTCAATCCCTTGTATTTCTCAGTTATACATAAGATTGATAATAGGAGCTCAGTTCCTCTATCTACTGAGAGGGAAGTATTACCCAAATAGAAAGAATGTCCCTTGGAGAGAAAGCCATGGCTGTTGTTAGAAAGGTCAATCAAGTTAGAAATTGCTAATCACAAAGGCTCTGAATTGCATTGTGAGTCCTGCCCTTCAGCTTCACAAGTTCTTTTTAAGCCCACCAACCAGTCCTAAGGTAGGGAGTCCTGTACTTACTTTGGCTTGGTGAGTATTGCAGATGTAATTGCTTTCCTCTGTCATCTAATATAACCGCATTATTTTTTTAATTTTTTTTTCTTTCAAAGAATTTTTAAAGGTCATTTTTATTTATTTTTAAATTTTCAATTAATCATGGATTCACAGGAAGTTGAAAGGATATAGCATTATGGAGCACATCCCTGTAGCCTTCACCCAGCTTCCCAAGTGGGCACATCTTACATGACCACAGTATAATACCAAAACCAAGAATTATATTGGTACCGTGTGTGTCTAGAGTTATATTCCAATTTACCCCATGGTTGTTTAAACGCCACTGTAATTAGGATGCATTAATAGAATTATCCTGTCACCACAAAGATCTCCCTGATGCTCTTTTTACCTTGCAACGTATGCATATACCTTACCCTTTAACTTTATGTTAGGTTAAAATTAAACCATTTCCAAGTCATATATTCTACATGACATATAAAATTGTACATACAGCTTTAGAGTTACAAATTGCTTTTACATTTTGTACATAATATTTCCAAGATATGAAAAAGCAAAGTGCCTTAGTTCCCAGATAAGTTTTGAGCAATTACAAAACTACTAAGATACAGAAGTTGAACTTACAACCTCATGCTGTTTCTTAATTATGGGGTTAACAATGCAATAGAATTTTCTAGAAAAATGGAAATCAAATGGAGACAATCACCTAGGGCTTTTTAGTCCCCAAAATTGTTCTTGTGTAATGGAGTTAGGGACTGCCACTGTTCCTGAAATTAAGGGAAGCCAGGAGCAAATCCTTCTCCTTTCCCTAAATTGCCAGATTTATTGAGACCTAGACATGTGGAGCAGATCTAATAAGATAATGACAATAGAAGCATATTCATAAACTTTCACCTATAAATAAAAATGTGGTCATTATCATAATTATGATATTAACTAGATTATAAAATGGATATAACCATGCTATTGACTCTATAGAAATGTTGTGAAGATTAACACAGATAAGACACATCAAATTCTCATCACACTCCCTGACTCATTATAAACTCAGAATACATGTTCTATCCGGCAGCATCACCAGCTTCATCATTGTTTTCCTTAGGATTTCAAAAACGTGTAGTGTAAGGACATAGATATTAAACATTTTTTAAGTCTTATTCTAGATCAGAGGTGCTCATTTAGAAATAAGAGAAATAGTGATGCCATATTATTGAGTAAGCCCAGAAATGCAGAAAACCAGGGCTCTGGAGAACAAAAACATTAATACTGAGACTGAGGTAATAAGGCACAGAAAGTCCATAGCATATTACTTGATCTGATTTATGGATTGACTACAGCTTGCCCAACTAGCAAGTACCGTCACTGAGTGTTACTGTGCTTATTTGCATAAAGTCACAATGATGGTTTTAGGGAAGAGGAATTTCAACTGTACTTTCATCAGATTGGACATTTTGATAGCTTTCGTCTAGCTCCATCTCTATGTCTAGGAGACTTCTAATACAGCTGTCTACTACGGCATCTGCCTCACTCCTCATACACACAGGAGAACAGTGAGGAGGAAACTGCCCCTCCTCCAGGGTGGCCAATGGCTGGGCGCTGCAGCGGTTTTCTTCTCAGTTTGAGCTGATTTTTACCGTCATGGCGGCCTTCCAGTCAGGAAACATCTCTATGCTATGCCTGCCTGCAGTCCCACTGTTAATGTTTTATTTATCTGTGTTAAGTGTTTCCCTCTCCCCACTGTCTTCATTAGGATGCAAATTACACTGAAACAAATATTACATTAAATAAGTGTGAATACATTTATCAGATCAATTTTCTTTTACAAGAGAAAACGGGCAAAAGAGAGTGCTAGTGCCTAGGATAGGAGAAAGATGTTGAATTGGGGTCAAGGACTTAAAAGAAGGGTATCCTGAGGCTTGATGCCAGAGTAAAGGTGATTTTCAAAGGTTGGCATTGTCAGCTTAAGCCATTGTGTCTTCTACTTAGATTTTGTTTTTTATACCTCTGGGTTCCATGGTCTTATTTCATTCTTTAATGTTACAGATACATTTCAGAGTCCAATGAATAAATATCACACTCTTTGCTTTCTGGTTATGGAACTGACTCGAGTGCCCTCTGAAGATGCAACAATCAGTTATCTCCCAGCATTTATAAGAATGAAGTATGTATTAATGAATACTAAATAATAAGATAAGTTGGCAAGTACTAAGTTGTTCTGATTCATGAAAGCTATAATGTTTTATATATACATGTTTATATGGAATCAGAATGCATAAGAATGCTTGCAATTTATCTTGATTCCCAATATTTATTAATGCATAATACTAATAAATTTTAGTGCATACACTTGTACATTTTTAATATATATATGTTCTGAAGGTGAGTAAAATGAGTAAATATTAGAAATAAAAAGAGCAAAATGATAAATGCAACTTCTACACACTAGCTAAAGTTTGCTTCCTGAATGTAACAACCTTGCTGTGTCAAAGTAGTTTTTAAACTCTCTTATCTTTTCATTCCCAGTTTATTTTTCTGTTGAAGTCATGGAAATCACCATTTTTCCAATAGAGGGACAGAGACAGAGGGGTTAAATAATCCAGACTTTGACATTTTAGAAGCAGCTCTCAAGGCAAATCATGCAGTGATCATAGACCTGGTGTCCAACTTCTGCATTTTGTCTACCCTGTCTTATTCTTTCAGTGGTCCTCCTTCTGGACTCAAGTCCTACAAAGAGTCTGAAGAAGTTATTGCCACTATGGGGCAGACAGAAGAGAAAAGGAACAATGATATTTATGCTTTATTCATGGACAAAGAGATGAGAGGACCCTGGATAGAGTTTTAACCCAACTGGGTTGTGAGTTTGTGTTTGGAGAAGTAGGTGTCTCTGAAACAGGAAAGGAAGTACTGGATCAGGACCAGAGATGCTACATTGAGGCACCAATGTGACACATAAATGATGTTATCCACTCCACATTGTAAACAGAATTTGGCAAAGTCAGTTCCTATGGCTAAATTTACTGCACATCTGTACATAAGAAAAACCAGATTAAGTATTTTAAAATGCAGGTTTAGACCTCACTTCTAGAAATTATCTATGCTTGGTACCTTGGATGAAGCCCAGAATACTGTGTTCTGCTAATTGTTATGTAGTGATCCACCAGAGGCTCTGAGGTGCAGACTTTGTTCTGTTTGCCTACGTATCTCTAGTCAATAGTAGAGAAGCCAATACATATTGGTGCTGAATAAAGGATGTATTGAAAGATTACTAATGGATAACTTTTTGATTGCCCACTATGAGTCAAGTTCTTCACAAAGACCTTTTATATACATGATATCATTTCCTCCTCCCAGCATTAATGCCACCTGTTAGAGATGAGAAAACACTTTTAAAGAGGGTAATTGAGTAAATACATGAACTGAGTACATTAATTCTCAGATCTGCATTTAGATTTGTTAGGGAAGTGGACAAATGGATGAAAGGATTTCAGAGTTGAAATCAAAATGAGAATTATAAAATGAACAGTAAGAGGATTAAACTGTTTGGGATCAAATTTGAAAATTGCATATGTGTATGGAACATATTTATTATAGCTATATTTATGATTGAATATTATATATTGAAAATTTGTGCTATATATAGGGCTTCCCTGATAGCTCAGTTGGTAAAGAATCCACTTGCAATGTAGGAGACTCCAGTTAAATTCCTGGGTTGGAAAGATCTACTGTAGAAGGGATAGGCTACCCACTCTTGTGTTCTTGGGCTTTCCTTGTGATTCAGCTGTTAAAGAATCCACCTGCAATGCAGGAGACCTGGGTTTGATTCCTGGGTTGGGAAGATACCCTGGAGAAGAGAAAGGCTACCCACTCCAGTATCCTGGCCTGGAGAATTTCATGGACTGTACAGTCCATGGGGTCACAAAGAGTCAGACACAACTGATATATCATACTCAAATATATCAACATATACTGTCTCATTAAACAGCTCAGCATTCATTATGTATCTACTTTGGGCCAAGCTTCTTACTAGATGTGGAACATAGAGAAGTTCACATCCAAACATCGTGCCTACAATCAAGTTAGCAACAATAATAATAACAGACACAACAACATCAATAGTAACACGCACGTATCGTTCTAGATTCCAAAACACTTTCACATACCTTGTCACTTTTGATACTCATGGTGGCTAAATAGAGAGCAAGTTGTTATCATCCCTGTTTTACATGTTTTATCAATAGTTTTAGCATTCTATGTTGATCAAGAGGGAAAAATGAAAGGAAAAGTAAACCACATTTAATTGATTCATTGATCTGTCTAAAGTAATTCACTAAAGTCTTTTTTCTAGTTTTGCTTTGAATGATTAATTGATATTGAATTTTTACCTCTAAAATAAGAAATTATTCTGTAAGACTGATGGAGGATGACAAGGTTTTGATGATATCTAAGATGCCCAAACCATGCACACATATTTCAATTTTAGCTCTGATCTCTTTGTATGGGAGGGACTTCCCTGGTGGCTCAGACGGTAAAGCATCTGCCTACAATGCGGGAGACCCAGGTTTGATCCCTGGGTTGGGAAGATCCCCTGGAGAAGGAAATGGCAACCCACTCCAGTACTCTTGCCTGGAAAATCCCATGGATGGAGGAGCCTGATAGGCTACAGTTCATGGGGTTGCAAAGAGTCAGACATGACTGAGCGACTTAACTTTCACTTTTTTTGTATAGGAAGAAACATAATTTGAAAACAGGCATATTTTTTGTAAAAAAATGTATGATCCCTTCTGCTCATATATTTTTAGAAGCCAAGTGTTATTTTTTGTTTTTACAGATATTGGCTACATACCTATGCAGACATAAGCCATGACCACATATATGTGTTATGTATATATATATGATCTTAAAATGCATGGAGGAGTCTATAGCTTTCATATAACTTTCATAGAGGTACCTTCTTATTGGTTAGCAGATTGAAATCCCCTAGAAGATAACAAAAGCATTGCTGTATAGTTATTCTCAGTATGCACATATGACTTGGCATTGTTTAGACTGACCTTGTGTTAGCTCTTAACTAGCTTTTTCTGGCCAGCTTGCCAGCCACTCTAGACTTCACTACGGTCATAAGGGTCTAATTCTTCCTTAATGATAACCTTCTCTCATTCCTGGCAAGATAATGACCTCACCTCAGGATTCTGTTTCACATCTTGCCTGAAACACAAGCTCCCTTTAGCTTAAACGATTAATCAGAAGCCTGTGGCTAATAATAGACTGTCCATCCCACTTGCATTTTAGTGCCTGGCAATTAGAACAGGTTGATAAGTGTTATTATTGGGTCATAGACTTGGCATCATTCTCAAATTCATTTACCACCTCCCATCCTCCAAGTATGGCTTCAGATAAGCCTCCCCTATTGCTCACCATTTATTCACAGTTGATTTTTAAATGTCTGTGTCCTAGCTAGTCACCTTTGCTTTCCTTTTGCCACAAACAAAAGGAGAAGGAAGAAAAACGGTTATAGAAATATGAATGGTAGTGATACCTAGGTGTTTCCTTTCTTCTTTCCAAGCTTTGTAATGGCAAAAGGGCACCTATAGGCCTTGACTGCAGGTTTATGGGTAAATACTGATTCTCTCATAATAGAGTTATGAGTTTTGAGAGCTACAAGTGGAATATTACCAAATATCTCCCCTTCAACTTATACGTGAGCAAAGAAAAGCAGAAAGACAGCCAGTCTCATAGACAATGAATTTTAACCTATAATTCTGAAGTTTCACAGGAAAGAATCTACAAGTAAGAATAAATATGTACTAAAAAGTTAAAGCTTCTTGGGTTTAAACAAAAACAGAAGCAGGCAACAACATACGTTAAGACAGTATTTTGTTGTAAGGGTAATAATATTAGAGTTGACTTGAGTTGATGTCAACTTCTCTAATTTCTCATATACCTCCCTAGAAATGATGATAGACAATGAATCATTCACACATATATAATAAAATGTTGATCTTTCATTGCTTATAGCTATTCATGTGGGCTTCCCTTATAGCTGTCAGTTGGGAAGATCACCTGGAGAAGAAAATGGCAACCCACTCCAGTATTCTTGCTTGGAGAATCCCATGGACAGAGGAGCCTGGCAGGCTACAGTCCATGGGGTCGCAAGAGTCGGACACGACTTAGCGACTTAACTATTAACTACTACTACTGTTCATGTAGGTGTATTACATCCTTACATTGTGGTAGTAGAGGTTTGGTGGTAGGGAATTCCTTCTGTTCTCTTTAGTATAAAGGTGGAAAGACAATAAGGACGCATTAACAGGTCATGATTATAAATAAAAAATAGTTTCTAGTTCAAAATATTCATTTTCTTTCTCAAAGACTTCCACTTAGGGTAGAGTAAATTCTCCCAAGACAGAAATTCTTAGATTCATTAAACATACGTAGCTTTCTGCTCTTGTGTGACAATTAAGATTTCTAATCTTTGTCTCAGCAAAGGTCAGAGTTAACTCCCATAACACTCTTTTTCTTTGGGAGGTAGAGTGTGCCACTAGCCCCACTCAATCTTAGTTCTATAATGGAATGAAATTAACAATATAGTAAATGAAACACCTCAGAGCCCTTCTTTAACTCTAAAGTATTTCAGTGTTTTTAGTTAAGAATACTATTCATTATGAGTTAAATTATCTCCTCGAAATTAATATTTTGAAGTCCTAATCTGCAGTACTTCATAGTATTACCTCATTTGGAACAGAGTTTTTACAGAAAAAATCAAATTACAACGAGGTTATTATGGTGGGTCTTAATCCAGTATGATTGGTGTTGTCCTGATGAAAAGGAGGAATGTAGGTACAGAGACATATATAGTGGGAAAACCTTGTGAAGAGACATAGAGAGAAGAGGTTTACATATAAACCAAGTAGAAAGGCCTGGAAACACAGCCTTTCCTCACAGCCCTTAGACAGAACCAGCCTTACTGATGTCTTGATTTTGGATTTCTAGGGAGACAATAAATATATATATATTTTTAAGCCATTCAGTCTGTGGTGCTTTGCTAGGGCAGAACTAGCAAGCTAATACAATATGCCTATCAGTTTTTAAAAACGTCCCAGAGTGAATAAATATCAGTGTCAGTACAAACCCAGGAATATTTTCCCTTTTTCATTTTCAGTAATGTCACTAGGTCTTATGTGTGTCTAATAGGAACATGGAGTCAGAAGTTCTCAATGACTTTTTCATGCATCTAGTTATATGTCCCACATTATCCATCCCAGAACTGTGATTAGATATAAAACCATAGATCCATCTTTCTTTTTATATGGCAAAGGCAAAGTACCACTCACTCTTTCATTCAACACACTTAGAAGCATCCCCAAGAAAGGAATAAAAAGAGTCCACAAAAAGTGGTTAAAATGCACATTATGCCTTGAATAGTGGAGGTAACAGGAACATAGACAATCTTTTCTTTAGTAGGACTGTCTGATTTGCCTCTGTGTATATTATATGAGACTTTAAAATGCTATGATGGGGTTGTTATTTGAAATATTTACATCTAAAATTATATTGAATCCTTATAAACCATCGTTCAGAGAGTAGGAGATAACAGTTGTCATTGTTCTAGACTTATCCCAGAAAGTGTTGCTTGCTAAGGACAAAACCAACTTTTTTTTTTAATTTTTATTTTTGGAGGTACAGTATCTTCTTTAATAAGTACACAGTACCAAACTTTTAAACTAGATCCAAGTAATAGTCTTCTTTAAAAAAAAAAAGAGAGAGAGAGAGAAGAAGATTGAACTTGGGCATATCAGCAATATCATGGGTGTGTGAGTTTGGATGTACTCTGAGAAGAGGACTATTGTTCAAGGGTTTTCTGAAAAGAATAGAATGAGATTAGGGGATGGGAAGAAGCCTTATAGAGGTAAAACCACACCCTTAGCGTGAACATGTATGATAGCTCTAGAGTTTAAATTCTGACCATGTGGCATATATCCTGAGTGAAGGAGGGGTGCTGAGCTCTCATAGCCCAGCACTGGCCAGAATTACCCTTATAAGGGTCATGCAATAAAGGAAGTTTCTGCTTGTATGCAAAGTGGCTTCCTCCCAATGAGGCATCCTTGTAAATACCCTCACAGGTGTGGGCCATTAGAAACGGCACTGGGGTGGAAGTGAGGAGAAGCAAGAGACTCCCAGAAATGGAAAAAGAAAAAAAAGTGATTTTAGGGGATCTGGGTGTAAGGACAGCTATAATGACTACACTGTCATGACTACTACAGTGGGTTATGGTTTTGTGATTATCTATTTTCTGTTGAGATAAATAGTGGCTTATTAGCTATGCAGGCTTCCCAGGTAGCGCTAGTGGTAAAAAAACTCTCCTGTCAATGCAGGAGGTGTAAGAGATGTGGGAAAGATCCCCTGGAGGAGGATGTGGCAAATGACTCCATTATTCTTGCCTGGAGAATCCCATGGACAGAGGAGCCTGGAGGGCTATAGTCCATGAAGTCTCAAGGTTTTGGACATGACTGAAGTGACTTAGCATGCAAGCATGCACAGGGACCCGTACATGTCGGTCTTTGAGACTTCTGTTCAGAAATTCCATAGGCAATGGATTCCTACTTGTTTCACCTAACAATTCTTTTCATTTTGGGGTTGGTTTTCATTTTGCTTTCATTAATTGTCATGCTCGAGAGTGAGCGTTAGTCTCTCAGTCTTGTCTGACTCTTTGTGACTCCATGCACTGTAGCCTGCTAGGGTCCTCTGTCCATGGGATTTCTTATGCAAGAATACTGGAGTGGGCAGTCATCACCTCCTCCAGAGGATCTTCCTGACCAGGGGATAGAACCTGTGTCTCCACTATTGGATGCAGATCCATTACCATATGTGAGCCACCAGGATATATTTGCTGTTTTAAAGACAATTATCAAACAAAATGATGTGTGTTTACAACTCTGATTAAGAAATAGACCATTGTCAGTAGCTTAGGCACTGCATTTTTCTCTGCTCCATATCAGGAGAGAACCTGTTACCTAACTTTCTTGCTCATTAGTCTATCATTTTCTTTAGTGTTTCATTTTTGTTTGTATTCTAAAGTCATACATTGTTTCATTTTACCCCCCCCTTTTTTTTTAATGATTTCACTTTGCCTGGTTAAGGTAATATCAGTCAGAGAATTTTAACCATCAGTCAGAGAATAGTAACCACTTTAAGGTTACTGTTATCCTCTTGGTAATTGGTAAGGATTGATTATAAGTAATTTGTGGGGACCTACTTGGAAACTATGAAAATATCATGCATCTCACCCATATAGTAGGGGTGTATGTCCCATCACTTTTTTTGGCCTCAACTTTTAAAAAAACATTTTATTGAGGTATAATTGGCATTCAACCTCTTTCAAACTTATCATTTTTAATTACACACTCTGTATTCTCCCAATACTTGCTTCTTTGTCCAGCATTAGGCTTTGTAGATACATTTGTATTGACAGCTGCCAATCTATTTAATTCTATGGTTGATGTGTACTTGGATTATTTCTGCCTTTTGCCATTACTAAAAGTATCCCTGTTCTGAATATCCTTGTGCCCTTCTCTAGGAACACCTGTGCAAAGTATTATCTAGGAAATGTGTAGACATCCATGATGGTTTCATCAATTCACATGGTTAGGTAGTTAGTTAATTATACTCTCCTCTATCCAGAGAACATTTATGGAGACTTTTCTGTAGTTGAATTTTAACTAAAAGCGCAAGTTGAGGTTCCTATAAGCTGAAGGAGATTTAGAAGTGAGGAAAGTTATTAAGGGCAATGCATAATCTAATATATTTCCATAGAAATGAATGACTTTCAGACACCATTTTGACTTTTCTTTCATACACACACACACACACACACACACACACACATAATCAAAACACAGATAGTTCATTTTTTGTTTTATAATCTTCCAAAAGTCCAATGAATACTAGTAAAGTAATGAGAAGGAATTATCTTCCCTCTATTCTGAACTTCTTTAACAATTGGTATCATATACCTTGACAGACTGCACCATGTTTACCTTTTAGGAAATGGGAAGAATTGATATAGTAAGTAGTTTTTACATGATATTAGTGAATCCCAAGCTATTAATCAGTGACATAAATGAGAAGTAAAATCACTGAATTCAATTTTAGCGATTTGAAAGAAAGTGTTTGCTCAGTCATGTCCGACTCTTTGCGACCCTATGGACTGTAGCCCACCAGGCTCCTCTGGCCAGTGGATTCTTCAGGCAAGAATACTGGAGTGGGTTGTCATTTAAACAGTGACACATTTTTGTCCCTCAAAAACATTAAATGGATAATAATTACTGCATTAAATAAATGAGCTGAAGCTAAAGCTCCAATTCTGTGGCCATGTAATGTGAAGAGTCAACTCATTGGAAAAGACCCTGATGTTGGGAAAGGTTGAAGGCAAAAGGAGAAGAGGACAGCAGAGGGTGAAATGGTTAGATAGCATCACTGACTCAATGGATGTGAGTTTGAGCAAACTCTGGGAGATAGTGGAGGACAGGGAAGGCGGGCATGCTGCTGTTCATGGTGTTGCAAAGAGTTAGACATGATTTGGTCACTGAACAACAACAAATGAATGAGTGAAATAATGGATACTAAAGACCTATATAGAAGTGGGTCAACCATTTATGAATAAGAAAATAGGTCTATGAGAAAGATGGTTTACCTGCTACATATGTTACTAGTACTACTAAATATTCAAGTGATGGAACTTTCCTTTTCAAAACTCTTGTTATGGCATTTTTATCAGTAAAACTTTCATTTTTTAAAAGTAATTTATAGTGAGCATTGGTATTTTGAAATAGAAATTTTATTTGATCCTAGAGATGAGAAATAAGATATTTCATAGAAAGATGGAAACGAGAACATCTTAACCCAGTGTCACTTCATTTCTTTTTGTTACTTTAGATCCCAGAGTATTGAAATGCTTATCATTATTATTATTTCTTGTTTCATCTACTGTATGCTTATCATAGTAAGTTTCTCTGTCACAGCTGGAACAATCAAGATTTCTTTTGTTGCTTATAATAAATAAATACTCAATTGTGAGAATGTCCTCAGGGAAAGTTCATTAAAAAAGAAATGAAAATGCTGAGAAATAAATGGTTATTGTGATTGCACTTGTTTTGATATAATATGCAAAAATGTAATTTGGTTCTGTAATGTCTGGAATGCAAAGAAAAAATTTAAGATGAAGAAATGGAAAAGATGTTGCATTTATTATGTTATTTCAATTATCATTTGTTTCTGAGGGTAGGAGAGTTTAGATTCAAACAGTATTTTGGAATAAAATGTGAATGTAGCTAACAGGAAAAAAGGGCAAAGTACACAAATGGGAATATTAAATGATAAATAGATAAAATGTGGTACATCTCTAACATTCCTTGACAGATGCTATTTTAGATTTAATGTCTAGGTGCTTGAATTTTCTCTTTGTTTTGTTTAAAGACTAAACCTGGCAGCCTTATTCTGCTGTTTCTCAGATTATTTTGCCTTATCCTTGCTTTGGCTCAATGACAAATAACAATTAACCAGAACATTGTAATAGAGATGTGAATGGCTTGAAGTAAGTGCCTGATATAGGAAAACAATTTTCTAGGTAAAGCAATCCCTTTCAGGGACTCAGGATAAGGGAATGAAAATTAACTTTGTTCTTCTTCAGATTTAGAGCTCCTTATTTGTCCTCATTCCTCAAGTTATTCTCTTTTTTTATGTCTCCAATGTGGATTTGCATGGTAGTTTTATTTTTCTCAAATTGTTAGGGAATATAGAATTAAACAAGGAAAACATTTAAGACAAATAGACGGTGTGGGGCACCATGATAGAGAGTAGGGGAAAGAGGAAAGAGAAGGTAGAGGGAAGGTGAGGTGGATCATTGCATTCAGAGGCAATAGAGGCCACTACTGGCTAGAGCAGGAGTTGGCCTTAAGGCACTTATTGCTATTCTTGTCCTAAGCTAAGTTTCCTTCACTGTTGGCATTTAACTATCTTAGTCAGACATTTAATGGAATTCTTTAAATCCAGTCCTTATTCACTGTCACCAAATTTCCAGTCCAGTGTAATATATATATATATATATATATATATATATATATATATATACATGCATACACATACATACATACATACACGCAGGCAATACTCAATGATAGGATGATACTATATTTTTATAATGTACACAGAGTACAAATGCCAAGAATACCTCAATGAGAGGGAATTGGGGAAATATGTGACTAGCTCGTGATTCTGGGGCAAATTTGACCAGTAGTTTGCAAATCTTTAAAAAATTTTCCTGGACATATACAGTCTTAAAAAAATATATTAATACAAAAAGTCACCCAAGGTGAAGAAATACAATGGGGCACTTTGATGAAAATGACAGGGATTGAAGAGAGGATGAAATGAGAACAAAGCAAATGAGTTTATAAAATACCTATTCTGTCTTTAATACTGAATAATGTACAGTATATTCTTTGCATTCTCTGGTCCCCAAGAAATCATCCTGTACAGTTCAATTTTCTCCATTGATAATACCAAAGATATAAACTCAAGAGGGCAAAAGTAACTAAGAGGAACTTCAAGGAGATTGAAAAGGAGTTTTTTGACTGGATAAAAACTTGAAGAAGATGAAATTTGTTCAGGGGGTGAGGTAATAAAAACAGAATAATGGGAAGTTATATATATATATATATATATATATATATATATATATATATTTCCACATTGTTCTGGAAAGTGAAAGTCACTCAGTCGTGTCCAACTCTTTGTGACCCCATGGACTATAGTCCATGGAATTCTCCAGACCAGAATACTGGAGTGGGTAGCTGTTCCCTTCTCCAGGGGATCTTCCTGACCCAGGAATCGAACCAGGGTCTCCTGTATTGCAGGCAGATTCTTTACCAATTGAGCTATCAGGGAAGCCCTTTCTGGAAATAATACAAGCAAAAAACAAAAAAAGTTAGGATAAGTATAGGAACCTATTTGAACCTTCCAAAGGAAGGATATGAGTAGAATGCTCTTATTTCATAGAGGAGACATGTACTGGAAAATTGTCAGCATGAAAGTTGAAAATTGTTGATGGAGATCAACTACAAATATTAAGCAATGGATGGATGTCTTTGTGTGCAACATCATCTCAGTGAAAACAAAAATGTGTGATAAAATCTGGTACATCAGTGATGCTCAATAAATGAATGATCAAACCAAGTGAATCAATGAATGAATGAAAAGCAAGTAAATTAAAATAGTTCTTTAAAGGAAAATTAGCTTGGTAACAGTATGGGACTACAGAAATAGCCTAGAGAAAAGGAAAAGGCCATTTTAGGAAACAAGGTGAGAAGAAAGTATGGTGATAAGGGAAAAAAGTAGAAGGAGCTGAAAAGGAATAGAGGACAAATGATATCCCCAGGGAGTGGTATTGATATAAAATAAACACATTAGTTGCTCAGTCATTTTTTATTCTTTGTGGCCCCATGGGCTGTAGTCTGCTAGGTTCTGCTGTCCATGGGATTCTCCAGACAAGAATACTGGAGTGGGTTGTCATTTCTTTCTCCAGGGGATCTTCCTGACCCAGGGATCAAACCCAGGTCTCCAGCACTGGAGCAGATTCTTTACCACCTGAGCCACTAGGGGAACACTAGTATAACACCTGACTATTTGGGAGAAAGAACTGATTTAAAAGGAATTCTAAGTTTGGTACCAGAGACATTACATTTTCTGAGAGTAAAAATGTGTAGGTCATAGTTCAACACAACACTGAACCTTTGTACAAACTCTAAAATGGAATATTATACTAAACACAAATATAGAGGTGAATGGAGACCATGCAAATGGATGATATCTTATTGTAAAGAAAATAGATGAAGAGGAATTGAGACATAGAAATATACTTACATCTCATTAAACATACACTGATATGACCTAATCTAAAACATGGAAACCCTATGTTGACTGCACAGAATGAGTTGGCATGGATTTGTTTTTACCATGTTTGAGTGTTGAGGTGTCTGAAAATGAAGCAATTTAAAAAATTGATACTGATCATTAATGGATGATTCTACTATTTGCATTTAAATATATTCAGGGTGGTTAAACTGGTTACTACTTTTACATTGAAGAGAGACTCCTGATAGCACTGTAAATATTCCCTTTGGGATTCCTTGGTGAAGTTTAACTGTTTTCATTTGGCTTTTGTATTTCATGTTCTTGGTATGATTTCTTCTCACATTTCTAAAGCAAATGAATCAACTGCATCTTTGTAAACAAGCAACCAGAAAAAGCAAATTTTATTTTTTGAAAATATCTTTTTAAATAGCCCAAATAACCAGAGTTATTTTCCTTTTATTTTTGAAGCATTTCCTATACAAAATTCTTCAAAATCAAATCTACAGTGCAAACCTGTATTGGTAGCCAAATTAACTATCTAGAATTATAAACCAAAGAAATTATAACAGTATCTTTTTATAATCTGAGGTAGTGAGTTGGTGGCAATAGGATGGGATGTAGGATAAAATTCTAAGAGCCCAATAGTATTTTGAAAATTGGAAATATAAGAGAAAACAAAACAAGAAATAGGTAATATTTAAAGCTGAGTAATCACAAAATTTAGGGATTAGCAATAGTATTGGCAATTATTTTAGAAGCCTCAATTTCTGTATTAATTCTTCTTCCAAAGCTTATCTTCCTCATGTTACTACTGAATAAAATGGTTTAGGTGGTACTCCACTTTTACCATTAATCAAGCATGCCAATTAAACAGAATCCTGTATTATTAGGATAGCTACACAGGAAAAAAAAAAAAAAATGCCTGGAGGTTTAGGCTTGTTTGTTTCCCTTTTTATTTCCATGTCATATTTAGCTGTCTGGACTAAATATATTTAAGTTGGGGCTTATTATTATAGGTCAGAAAGTCACCATGAACTAATTATTTTCAGTTCATTTATGTGTTTAATGTTGAAAACTTGGAAGCTTTTGCATGCCTTGAGTTGGCTCCAATTAATCAATGTGAAAAAAATTCAAGGTGCCCCCAGTCCTAGTGAAAGCAGTGAAATGCTACTGGATTTCAACTAATTTATTAGTTATTCTGGTTGGAATAAACACATCTGACAATGTAGATTCCCCTCTTCCCCCTCACCTGACTCACAACAGAATGCTGAGGTGCTTCAAAGGTAGAGAATAGGTATTTTTAGTTGATTCTTCTCAGATGTGCAACCCAGGTTTCACAATAAGAATTGATAAAATGTCTCCAGAGCCAGGAAGACACATTTTTCAACCACAGGATCCAAAGACATTGACTTCATTACTGTTATTGAAGTCTGGCTTGGGCCAAGACTTTAGTAAGGTCAGGATCCTTACCTTCTGACAGCTGTTTGGTGGTTTATTTAAGACTTCCATGGGCAGTCTCAGCACAGTTCCTTCTGGACAAGTGTCAGAAGCTCCTCCAAATCTCTGTCATCCTTTGCCTTAATTGGCTCCATTAACAGGTGTTCTTAGGCCAAAAGATGAGAATTAGACTGATTCATCACTTCCCGAGACCTAATGTCAAAGAGAGCATTTGGACCACACTGGGTGTGAAGCAGAAGCTTAGAAATAGGAAAAGATCTCACAGCCCATTTGACTTTAGTTGGTAAAGTGTAGTATCAGGACAGATTGATTTGAATTTGAACTCTAACCTTGATCCTTGTGCCAGGGAAAGTTGAGATCTCAGCTCTTATAACTCCCTTGTGCTCTATCAGGAATGATACATTAATGTTATTACTACTTCTAATTTTTTGTGCTCACATTATATCAAAAAATTTACTTTGCTTTTTGTAATGCCTTATCCTTACTCCATTTTAAAGTTGAATAAAACCAAAGGCCCAGGAAATGATAAGGTTTGCCAAACATTCTACAGACTCAGAAAGTAGACTAGTGGTTTCCTGGGTCTAGTAGAGGGGATGATAACTACCTGTAAATGGGAACAACGAATCATGTGGGGGTGATGAAAATATTCTAAAGGTGATTTATGTTGATGCCATTTGTATATTTATTAAAAGTTTTTGGATTGCACCCTGGAATGGAGCAATTATATGATTTTTAAAAATATACCTCAGATAAAGATATTTAAGAAGGAAAATCATACCAAAAGTCACATCATTGTATTGTACCCTTGGTGCTTGCACATTTACTGCAATGCAACAAGCTCTGGGAAAACAGTGAAGAACACTGGGCAATTTATGTACATTTTCTGGGTTATAGTTTTTTCAACTATAAGTGAGGTCACTAAACTTGTCATGTGTCTCAAAGATCTTGAATTAATTCTAACAATACCTAATTCTAGCTGAGTAAGCTGTCCATGAATTGGCATCCAATAATATAAGTCAAAAAACCGCATATCAAAAATGATGATTCTGGAAAAGGAAAGGCATGAAAGAGCTTATTATCACTTGATAGTAGGGCTATGAGAATTTAATTTCTTCCCTTATTATCTTTTTATTTTTAAAACATTCTAAAATAAATGTGTTTCAAAAAGGAAGTGACTTTTATTCAAAGAAAAACAGCTCAGTGAGAACATTTTATGAAGACAATTTCCTATAGAAAATAAAATGGAAAATGCTGGTGTGCTGAGGGCAGAATTGAGATAATGCTGTAGTTCTTGCTTCAAGTTAAAAATAACAGATCTACAAATTTACGCAACTATTTAACTTTATGTAGCATCTAGTCTGGACTTTGTTTGGTTACTTGGTTTTCTTGGTAATTTCATTGGTGACTTGATAATTTATGAACACCAGAGTGTGTCCCTAGGATACAGTTAGAGTTCTAGAGTTTTTACAAAGCACACTGATCTGCAGTGACACAGCAACATGAGTAACAGGGCCATTATACAGACAGAATGAAAGATAAAATTATTTTAAAATCCAATCTAAGTTATCAACATTTTCTTTAACAGAAGTCAATATGAGATTGAATAAAGACATAGAGGGAATATAAAAAGGGTACAGTATTTTCTCAAGAAAAATTACATTTACATTACTTTTTTATATATTTATTTTCAATATCATATATTTTCTATATCACTTTCAAATGAGAGTTAATTTAGAAAATTCAATTTGTATATCATGTATCCATTTCAAAATATGCCCATTGCCTAAGAAGAGGCACATTCACATTCTGAATACATGTGAAATGATGTTGTTTTGATAATAGTAGTTATGCAGGAGAAAGGACTTCTTACAGCAGGGAAGGAAGGAAGAAATACTGAGCCTCAGTTGAAGCAGTGAGAATATCATGAATAAATCTATGTGATGCCAAATATTTGGAATAAAAATTAGCATCTTGGACACAGATATATTTGTAGTACACCTCTGAAATTTGGCCATATGAACATAAATATCAGGATAGTGGAAACTATTCACATATGATTCAGATTTTAGCTTAAATACTGTTTTGAGAACTGCTCTTTGACTTGGTTTGCAACCAGATTGCAATTCATGTTTAAAATATTTCTCTACGTGATGTATGAAAAGTATCCATATTGTAAATGCAGTTACACATAGCTTAATTGTCACTTCTGCTGTTTTGGTTAACTATAGGAGTTATGGATACAATCATTAAGTCTAAAAATACTCCGTGGTGGTTTTGTCCAATCTCCCACCAAAACAAAGGCTCTCAGTTCTAGAAATGGATATTTAGATCTTCTTTACATACCTTCATGGAAGATGAACTCAACTCTGAGAAGGTTAGACACATTTTTTACATTTTTTATGTTTTAAAAAATTGTTCCTACATTCAAAACTGAAATACATTTTGTTAACAAGATAAGGTTTTATTATCAACAGCTAAGGATGAACAGAATTCTATTCAGTTTTTTTTTTTTTTTTTTCCAAATTGGCATATCCTTTTATATTGGAATAATTACTATTTCCCATGCTACATGTTTCTAGAATAATCTACCTTTTCTCATATACTATTTTTTTTAATCATAGAATTGTTATGAAAGCAATGCTTTGTGAAGGTGTGCTTATGAGAGGGGAAGGGTAGAGGGAAAAGGCAGACTCCTACACGTCTTTATGTGGATACTAAGAGAAGCATCATTTGGATAATGGAAATTTAATCTTATTTATATTGTATTACATTATCTTGTATACTCAAGTCTCTTCATGGGTCACAGCCTTGTGTCAAATGGGCTTGCATAACTCAATGAAGCTATAAGCAATACCATACAGGCCCACAGAAGTTGAATCATAGTGAAGAGTTCTAACAAAATGGGGTCCACTAGAGGAGGAAATGGTAGCCACTCCAGTATGCTTGCATATAGAACCCCAAAGATAGTATGAAAAGGCAAAAAAATATAACACCATAACATGAACCCTCATCAGAACTTGTCAAATATGCTACCAGGGAAGAATGGGTGTCAGTTACTAATAATTCCGGTAAGAATGAAGCAACTGGGCCAAAGCAGGAAGGACACTCAACTGTGAATGTGTCTGGTGGTGAAAGTAAAGACTGATGCTATAATATTAGGAACATGGAATGTTAGGTCCATGAATCAAGGTAAATTGAACATGGTCGAACAGGAAATGGCAAGAGTGAACATCAACATTTTAGGCATCAGTGAACTAAAATGGACAAGAATGGGTAAATTTAATTCAGATGATCTATTATATCTATTATTATATCTATTACTATGGGCAAGAATCCTTTAGAAGAAATGGAGTAGCTCTCATAGTCAACAAATAAGTCCAAAATGCAGTACTTGGGTGCAATCGCAAAAATAACAGTATGATCTCAGTTCATTTCCAAGGCAAACCATTCAATATGAAAGTAATCCAAGTCTTAAAAAAAAAAAAAGTAATCCAAGTCTAAGCCCAAGCACTAATGCAGAAGTTGAAGCTGACTTATTCTATGAAGACCTATAACACTTTCTATAACTAACATCCAAAAAAAGATTTCTTTTTCATCAGAGGGGATTGGAATGCAAAAATTCAAAGTTAAGAGATAGTTCTAATGAGGTGGATGAAATTGGAGCCCATTATACAGAGTGAAGTAAGCCAGAAAGAAAAACACCAATACAATATACAAATGCACATATATGGAATTTAGAAAGGTGGAAAAGATAAACCTATATGCGAGACAGTAAAAGAGACATAGATGAACGGTCTTTTGGACTCTGTGGGAGAAGGCAAGGGTGGGATAATTTGAGAGAATAGCATTGAAACATGTATATTATTATTTGTGGAACAGATCGCCAGTCCAGGTTGGATGCATGAGACAAGTGCTTGGGGCTAGTGCACTGGGATGACCCTGAGGGATGGGATGGGGAGGGAGGTGGGAGGAAGGCTCAGGATGGGGAACACATGTACACCCATGGCTGATTCATGTCAATGTATGGGAAAACCACTAGAATATTGTAAAGTAATTAGCCTCTAATTAAAATGAATAAATTTTGGCTCCTGACCTTCAGCGTGCCTGCTCCTTAGCCACGGCGCCCTCCAGGAAGTGCTTCATGGGGGGGGGGGGGGGAACTGGAAGATGAACGGGAGGAAGAACAACCTGGGGGAACTCATCAACACTCTGAACGCGGCCAAGGTGCCGGCCGACACCGAGGTGGTTTGCGCACCCCCCACTGCCTACATTGACTTCGCCAGGCAGAAGCTAGATCCCAAGATTGCAGTGGCTGCACAGAACTGTTACAAAGTGGCCAATGGGGCCTTTATGGGGGAGATTAGCCCTGGCATGATCAAAGACCTTGGAGCCACGTGGGTAGTCCTGGGGCACTCTGAGAGAAGGCATGTCTTTGGGGAGTCAGATGAGCTGATTGGACAGAAAGTAGCCCATGCCCTGGCAGAGGGACTTGGAGTGATCGCCTGCACTGGGGAGAAGTTAGATGAGAGGGAAGCTGGCATCACTGAGAAGGTCGTTTTCGAGCAAACCAAGGTCATCGCAGAAATGTGAAGGATTGGAGCAAGGTTGTCTTGGCCTACGAGCCTGTGTGGGCCATTGGTACTGGCAAGACGGCGACACCCCAACAGGCCCAGGAAGTACACGAAAAGCTCCGGGGATGGCTTAAGTCCAACGTCTCTGATGCAGTGGCTAAGAGCGCCCGCATCATTTATGGGGGTTCTGTGACTGGGGCAACCTGCAAGGAGCTGGCAAGCCAGCCTGATGTGGATGGCTTCCTTGTGGGTGGTGCTTCTCTCAAGCCTGAGTTCGTCGACATCATCAATGCCAAACAATAAGCCCTGTCCATCTCTGCTACCCTTCCTGCCGAGCCAGGGACTAGGTAGCTCAGAAGCCCAGTAACTGTACTGCCCCCAACCTCCACACATGCTTCTTGTGATGTCGCCTGACCCCTCTCATGGCCGAATCCAAAGTATCTCTTCCTTTATCGTTTACACCCTACCTTGTCATGGTTGGGACCAGAACAATCCCGCCTCCACTTACTGTACCCGTTGGAACTAAACCTGTCGCCAAGGTGGCTGCTTCTTGGCTGAGAGGTGGGAGGATGGTTTGCTCGTGGGTTCCCTCAGTCCCCAGTGAAGACAGGAGAGAGAACCGGTCCTGTCCCGTCTCCCGCCATGAGGCCAAGGGCTGAGAGAAAGCCCTGTCCTCCGCTGAGGCCAGGGCGCTGCTCCCTCCCACGGTGCCAACCCCTGTGTGTGTTGTGTCTGAGCAGTCCCGCGTGTGGGGGAATAAACACCTGGCACTGACAAAATAAAATAAAATAAAATAAAATGAATAAAGTTAAAAAAAAAAGATATCCAGAATGACAGGCAAGTTTGGTTTTGGAGTACAAAATGAAGCAGGACAAAGGCTAACAGAGTTTTGTCAAGAGAACATTCTGGTCATAGCAAACACCCTTTTCCAACAACACAAAATATAGCTCTACACATGGACATCAATGGATAGTCAATACTGAAATCAGATTAATATGTTCTTTGCAGCTGAAGAGAAACTCTATACAGTCATTGAAAACAAGACTACGGACCTGACTATGGCTCAGATTATGAACTCCTTATTGCAAAATTTGGGTTTAAATTGAAGAAAATAGGGAAAACCACTAGACCATTCAGGTATGCATATTAGTTGCTCAGCCATGTCTGTCTTTTTGAGAACCAATGGACTGTAGCCTACCAGGCACCTCTGTCCATTGGAGTGGATAGTCATTCCCTTCTCCAGGGGATCATCCCAATACAGGTATCAAACCAGGGTATCCTGCACAGAAGGTGAATTTTTAACCATCTGAGCCACTAGGAAAATCCCTTGTGAGTATACAGTGGAGGTAACAAACAAATTAAAAGGATTAGATATGATAGACAGAGTGCTTGAAGGACTATGAATGGAAATTTGTAATATTGTACAGGAGGCTGTGACCAAACCATCCCAAAGAAAAAGAAATGCAAGAAGGCAAAGTGGTTGTCTAAGGAGACTTTTCAAATAGCTGAGGAAAGATGAGATGCAAAAGGGAAAGATATACACAACTGAGTGCAGAATTCTGGAGAATAGCGAGGAGAGATAAGACTGTGTTCCTAAATGGACAGTGTAAATAAATAGAGGAAAACAACAGAATGGGAATGACTAGAGACCTCTTCAAGAGAATTGGATATGGCAAGGGAATATTTCATGTAAGGATGGGCACAGTAAAGGACAAAAACTGTAAGGATCTAACACATGCAGAAGAGATTAAGAAGAAATGATAAGAATATACAGGCAAACTATTCAGAAAGGTCTTAATGACCCAGATAACCACAATGGTGTGGTCACTCACCTAGACCCACACTTCCTGGACTGTGAAGTTAAGTGGGCTTAACTTCATTACTAACTTAAAGCATTATTACAAACAAACCTAGTGGAGGTGATGGAATTCCAGCTGAGCTATTTCAAATCCAAAAAGATGATGCTGTTAAAGTGCAGCGCTCAAAATATCAGCATATTTGGAAAACTCAGCAGTGGCCACAGGACTGAAAAGGTCAATTTTCATTCCAATCCCAAAGATGGGCAATGCCAAATAATGCTCCTACTGCCATATACTTGTACTCATTTCACACACTAGCAAGGTTATGCTCAAAATGCTTCAAGCTAGGCTTCAGCTGTATATGAACTGAAAACTTCCAGATACATAAGCTAGATTTTGAAAGAGGCAGAGGAACCAGAGATCAAATTGGTGACATTCATTGGGTCATGGAAAAAACAAGGGACTTCCAGAAAATACCTGCTTCATTGACGACTAAATCCTTTGACTGTTTGGATCACAACTGTGGAAAATCTTAGAGATAAGAGTATCAGACCACTTTTCCTATCTCCTGAGAAACCTGTATGCTGGTCAAGAGGCAAGTCAAATTATAACTGGTCAAGTAATAACTGGACATGGAACAATGGGCTGGTTCAAAATTGAGAAAGGGGTAAGACAAGGATGTATATTGTCACCTTGCTTATTTAACCTCTATGCAGAGTGCATCATGCAAAATGCCAGGCTGGATGACTCACAAGCTGGAATCAAGATTGCCAGGAGAAATATCAACAACCTCAGATATTCAGATGATATCATTCTAATGGGAGAAATTGAAGAGGAACTAGCGTCTCTTGATGAGGGTGAATGTGGGGAGTGAAAATGTTGGCTTGAAACTCAATATTCAAAAAATTAAGATCATGGTATCCATCACTTCATGGCAAATAGATTGGTGAGGTGGGCGGGGGGTGAGTAGAAACAGTGTCAGATTTTATTTTCTTTCTCCAAAATCACTGTGGACAGTGTAGTCAGTCATGATATTAAAAGATACTTGCTACTTGGAAGAAAAGCTATGACAAAAGTATACAACATATTAAAAAGCACAGACATCACTTTGCTGGCAAAGGTCCATTTAGTCAAAACTATTGTTTTCCTGGTACTCATGTATTGATATGACAGTTGGACCATAAAGAAGGCTGAATGTCAAAGAATTGATGCTCTCAAAATTGTGGTGCTGGAGAAGACTCCTGAGAGTCCCTTGGTCTGCAAAGAGATCAATCCAGTTAATCCAAACCAGTTAATCCTGAATATTCGTTGAAAGGACTGATGCTGAAGCTCCAATATTTTGGCTTCCTGATGCAGACTCCACTCTTTGGAAAAGATCCTTATGTTGGGAAAGACTGAAAGCAAAAGGAAAAGGGGGTGACAGAGGATGAGATATTTTGATACCATCATGGACTCAATGGGCATGAACTGAGCAAACTCCAAGAGACAGTGCAGGACAGTGAAGCCTGGCATGCTACAGCTCCTGGGATCACAAATATTCAGACATGACTTAGTGACTGAACAACAATGATGACAAATATACCCAAGCTTTTGTTCACTCAGTAACGATAGTTGCTTATAAGAACCTCTATACAAGTCCACATGTATGCTATTAATATTTTGATAGACACAGCATAAGGCAACTGAGGATACATGAGTACCAGAAACATACTTGGGTTTATAGTAAGAACTTTACCCATGTTACTTGTTTATATCATGCCATGAACTATGATGTTTACATTTAGATGACATATGTAACAATAGGAAGCAGAAAATGTCTTACTGAAATGAGATGATGGGGCTGAGGGGAGACAGTGATCTGGGCCTTGAAGAAAAATGAAACACACACAGAAGGTGAGGGCATGTGGACATGGTTACAACATATAAACAGCATTGTGTATGCAAAGTCATAGAAGTAGGAAACTTTATAGGAGCAGGTATAAGCTGATTTTAGAGCAAAGACAGTATTGAGAGATATCCCTGGGAATGAAGCTTGAATGGTATGCTGAAACTAGACCACGATGGTGATGGTGCAGGGTAGTCATACTAATTTGGCCTTGTTTTGTGGATGTTTAATGTCACTGAATGCTTTTTATCAGAGGTATGATATGATCACAGTCAAGTTCAAAGCATTTTACTCTAAGAACCTTGAGATACGTGGTCCCTTTAGGGCACCAATGATTGGAAGTTCTCAGGGCTCACCCTGAAGTCCTCCGCAGTCCTTGTTTGTTTTCTTTACTGCTAAGCAGCCTCACCCAGTTTCAGGTTTTGCTCACCAGACACCTGGTAGTGATATTTCTCAGTTTCATGTTTTCTGAACTCCAGATCTATATGGCCACTCTCTAATCAGAATCCACTCTCAAGCTAATCTCAAATTAATAGTCCAACTAAATTTATACATACATATATAAAATATGGCTCTTTTCCAGATAGGCTCCTTTTCTGTCCATCTTCTACCCATCATCTCTGTCAACCCAAATTTATAATCCAGAAACTAACAGTCTTTCTAGATACTACCCCCCTCTCACTAGTAATATACAGTTCATCACCAAGTCAGTTTCTGGATATAGTTGTCTTAGTAATCCCCACCCCTTGTTACTGTGACCTACAAAATCTTCTTTTGCTAGGCTTTGGATGGCCTCTAACCTTGTGCTGTCAGAAATTCATTGCCCTCCATGCAGCCTTAAATTCTCAGTGCTACAGAAAACAGAGAAAGAGATTACAATCAATGGAGGTAATTTATAGACATGAGGAATAAAAATATCCCTCATTTGTTTTAAAAAACAATGGATTTTTTTTCAAACTGAATACCTGTCTACTTGAGTAATCAGAATGTGTATGGCCTAATAATTCACCTATTGAGGCAGGAACTGTGTGATGCCAATAATTTTCAAGCAGGATTCTAATTCATCTTTTAGAGAAATAATAGATCATGGAAACCTAATTTTTCTTCTTTCTTTCTGCTGTGTCAAAAGCCATTTAGTATATTGTAGGAAAGTTTCTTAAAAATCTCCCTAGCAGTTATTAATACCTTTAAGTCTGATTTTATCAGTAGACATGTCTTCAAATAGCATGGCGAAAGAGCTATGGTAAGTCTCTCCCATGGAAAATATTGTCTGTAGTTCCCAAAACTACATCTGCCACAAACGTATCCTTAAGTTGATCAAGTGACCTCATTTTACTTTTTAATAGGATGAAAGTTTTATGATCAATCAATGAGTAGGTGTTTGCCCAATTCTATGGCATTGGTTTTTCTCTCTCTTATACTAAAACAGTATAAGTCCACTCATAATTAATTGGGATTTCACAATGAAATTAAAAGTTAAAAGGTTCAAAACATCTTATACTGTCAATGCATAAAGGTATGTTATTCAATATTTTTCTGTGAATGGAAATAAAATGAATTCATGATTATCTGTGTTCAGAATGGGAAAATTAGTTAACATTTGAAGGAAACTTCCACATCTTATATGAAATAACCTGGTTTATTGTCAAACTAAATGTCTGTCTTGTTGAAATGAACTCTCTGAATAGGTATCTCAGGAGCCCTTTGAATTGCCGAAACAGAATCTCATAAACATTCATTAATATAATACTTTGGGAAATATTTTTCCCTTTTCCAAAACATTGCAATTTCTGAAAAAAACATTTTTCAATATCATAAAGATAAATCCTAATACTGTAAGCAATTAAAAAGAGAAGAAAAACAAAGGCTTTTAAATGTTATCTCTGTGTAACAACTGGTGGAGAAGGGGTGGAGGAACTCTGAGGATTTGCAGCATTTTTAGTTTCTTCAGGACAAAGCTGAGCAAGTCAGCAATTGTTTGTCTCCTTTACCATTTGCATTCTTCTTTCACTTTTCTGATCAGGACTAAATCTAGGTCTGTCCATTCTCATACATTAGACATGTTGATTTAAGACTTGAGCCACATCTGTAAAGAAAGAGACTCCTCATGCTTTATAACTATTTAAAGCTTCAAAAATAATTGTAGAGTTTCTTCAGAAAGAGATGCATTTGACAATGGCAAATAGAAGTTTGGTCTATTCATGGTGTAACATTGGCCTTTTATTAATCTTCCAAGTATGTAGGAAATTCTGAGACAGACAGACTGAGTATGGTTCTATAGTCTGGTTTAGTGCTTCTGAGATTGGGTTCACACAATGGGAGATATCTACAAAACAGAGTTTTATGGGATTAACAGACTTGCTACAGAGCAGATGTGTTACAAAGAATAATAGAACCTGTTGTTGGGGTAGAACCTGTTGTTCTTAAACACAGTCCATAAGGCTTCCTACTATTTATTGTAAACGGGCATGGCTCATTCAGCAATAGTAATTAGCATCACTGTGTGACATTATTCTAAATGCATGGGATATGGCATTGAACAAAGCTCATAAAACCCCTATCCTCCTGACAGTTTCATTCTGAAGAAGGGATACACATAAGCAAAGTAGGTAGTGTCAGTTCTGTAAGGTAAGTACATAGAAGTAGTATAAATGGTATGTCCTATGGAGAAAAATCTAATTAATTGGAAAAGGGGATTGAGAGTTTGGGGCAGCGAAATTTTAAATAGAATATTCATAGCAGGTCTCAGAGAAAACATGGCATTTGAATAAAGACTTCTAGGAAAGGATGGAACAAGCCTGGGAATAACAGGAACAGAATCCAGGCAAAGGGGGAAGCAAATGCAGTTCTCAGAAAGTAATGTACCCGATAAATAACAGGAAGACGAAGTAGCCCCATGTAGTTGGGGGATCTAGTCAGAGAGGTAAGTGGAAGAATATTCTCATAGAATCTTTTAACAAGACATTAGTTTTGCTCAGAAAGAAGGGAAATGCTATAGGAGTACTTTGGACAGAAAATGACATCGTCTGACTTGGTTTTAAGGTGATGGCTTTACACTCCATATATTTTTGAAAATAGACCCAAGAGGGGAAAAAAGAAAAAATAAGACAACACATTTGTGAATAATCACAAGAAATTGGTTTGATGAGCTTGACAGGGTTTAGAATAGAAGTGGTAAAGAGAAATTGTACCTGGATACTTTTTTTTTTTAAAACTGTCATAATTTGTTGAATAATTAGTGGTGGGGTATAAGAGGTGGGTTTGATTCCTGGATCAGAAAGATCATCTGGAGAAGGAAATGGCAACCCACTCCAGGATCCTTGCCTGGAGAATCCCATGGACAGAGGAACCTGGTGGGTTACAGTCCATGGGGTCACAAAATAATTGGACATGATTTAGCAACTGAAGAAAAGTAACATGAAATAAAGAAAGGAGATAGAAAAAAAAAAGAAAGGAGAAAGAATGTCTTTAAGGTTTTTGAATGAGTACATGGAAGGATGAAGTTGCTATGAATTGAGATGGAGAGACTGTAGTAAGGTAGATTTAGTATAGCAAAACAGAGGTCCAGCTTTCTATATGTTAAACCTGAAATACCTGTAAAATAGAGATATGATGTGAATTTGGATATACATGTTTGGAGTTCACAAAAGAGATATTAGATTGAATGTTGTTCCCATGAAATTCATGTTCTTCTTGAAATCTCAGAATGGGATTTTATTTAGAAATATACTTATTGCAGTAGAGAAAGCAACGGCACCCCACTCCAGTACTCTTGCCTGGAAAGTCCCATGGACGGAGGAGCCTGGTAGGCTACAGTCCATGGGGTCGTGAAGAGTCGGGCACGACTGAGCAACTTCACTTTCACTTTTCACTTTTATGCATTGGAGAAGGAAATGGCAACCCACTCCAGTGTTCTTGCCTGGAGAATCCCAGGGACGTGGTCATACAGAGTCGGACATGACTGAAGCATGACTTAGCAGCAGCAGCAGCATACTTATTGCAGATGCAATTAGTTAAAATAGGATGAGATTACACTGGAGTAGGGTAGGGCGGATTCTTCATCAATATAACTGTGTTCTTATTAAGAGGAAAAGACACAGACATGCAAGAAGTCATGTTACATTGCAGGGGAGAGATTAAGTGAAGCATCCATAAGGCACAATAACACCCCACTTTTCCAGAAATACCAGGATTGAAGAGAAGAACATGGAAGAGCATCTGCCCTAGAGCCTTCAGATAGAATATGGCCTTGACAACACCATGGTTTCAAATTTCAGCTACTAGAACTGTGATAGAGAAATTTCAGTTGGTTTCAAGTTATCCATTTTAAGGTACTTTGTTACAGCAGCTCTGGAAACTGATACATAAGCCATCAGCATATAGCAGTTATTTAAATTCAAGAGACTACATTAAAATCTCAAGATAATAAGAATAGTTATAAAAAAGATGAAGTAAAATGTCTGAAATTTGGGTAACAGTACATTTCAAGGTCAGGGTGATAAGAAGGAACCAGAAAAAGAGACTAAGAGGTAGCCAGTGAACTAGGAGAAGAACAAATAGATTGTGGGATCCTGGAACCCAAATGAAGGAAGCATATCAAGAAGAAAGGTATGTATTACATGATGCAAATAAGTAAAGTAAGATCAACGTTGAGAATTGGCCATTGGTGTTATTGATGTAACAATCACTGGTAACACTGACATTAAATTAAGTTACCATATTAAAAGATGCCTTGACAACTTTTCTTTAATATTCAAAGATAATTATTTACACAATCTACTATAATTTTCAGGGAGCTAGTTGACAAAAGATGATGGATGAGAAAAGCAGGATGTAGTGATATTTTCAAGATCAAGATTTAATTCTGGTAAAAATAAAGAACCCATAACTGACTATTATTATCACAATAAGAAGTAAAATTGAGAAATCACACTGCAAAGCTTCCACCATTGCATATGCTTGTATATTAGAAGACATTGGTCTGTTTGGCTGTTCCATTTCTCCTTTGTGTTATTAAATAGAGGAGAAAAAAATGTAAAAAATGAGACAAGACAAAGAAAGCCACAAATACAAAAGAAGGCAAGAAAGTGAGATTCATATGGGACCATCCTGTTTGTTGTCCCCAGGTGAGAACAGTTGATGCCAGAATGCAGAACACCAGGAGAAGTCTTTGTCAACAGCATTGATACTCCCACTGTATTTCTTTGCTTTGAAACCAATTTGCAATTCTCCTGACATCGGTTTTCAATTTATTACCCCAGGTGGGTTGGTCTCTGAGGAAGGCCAGCCTATATATGCAGCAGCTGAAATAACTAGTTGAGGCTAATGAGACTGAGAATGTCATGGGCTGGTTAATATTCATTTATTTGAAGGGAGCATCTCTGTTTAACCTGAGGGCTATATTTCATTAGATTTATGCACTGTAATGCAATACCTGAAACTGAACGAAACTGGTATTGTTTTCTTAAATACCAGCAGTTTTCATTTGTGCTTGAGATGAAAATCTGTGCATCTTTGGCATGTATAAAACCTGTTCTCTCTCCGCTACTAAATTTTTTCTTATTGTGGTCACTGTGTCCTAAAGTTGAACATAAGTAATTTCCTTGATATTAGACATTTTTTTTTCCTCCACAACAGGTAATGCAGCTTCTTTGTCAAAAGTCTTAGGCAGTTGTAACAACTAAAGTAACGATTGCAGCAGGGCCAGGAGATAAATATTCCTGTCTGTGGAATGCAGGGTAATGGAGGCAGTGTAATGTCCAGGCATGAAAGATTAGATTCCCAGAGAATGAAACACATGTAAAGGTAAAGGTAAATGACAAATGATGTTCATGTGATTTTGTTAGACAAAGAAATATTGAATATCATTGTAAGCAAGAAGAGTCCAGAATGGTACATGGCGAAATTGGACTGCATTAGAATCAAGTGAGGATCCTATTAAAATATACTCATGTCTAAAGCCCCCAATCCTATAGGCCTGCTGAATTAAAATATATGACACTAGATTGTAGGTATCTGTATAGGAAGTAGAGACAAGAAGAGCCTGCAGTGAACAGTTAGCAGTGAACCCAGTTTGACATAAACTCTAGTAAAATTATGCATTATATTTAATGTCATATTACTATGCCTTTTTTCCCCCATCTTTCTTGTTGAAATTTGGAAAGATTACAGAGACTTTCATGTGAATCCTGTTACTTTTTAAGGTATAGAAAAACACCAAGGAGAGGAGTTAAAGAATGGTTGAAAAAACACTCATTCCAGAAGGTACTGTATGCATGCACATACATAAAGATTCCATTACAAAATATGCATATGAAGCACTGAACACATACACCCCCGCAGATACTTTCATGACTAAAATTACACATTAATTCAGATTATGTGAAATATTACAATTAAAAAAAAAACACTTTGTCAGTTCTCTTTTGTTAAAATTAGTGTTCCAATTTAAATTTTTTTTTTTTTGCCCTTGGAATGATTTTTTTCTTGTACATCCTCAATACAGTTTGGAAAATACTGCCTTTTGTGGACTTTTTGATCTATTAATTTGTTTTAAGTTTTATTTTTGATTCATGAGTTTGAACGCAATATATTTTATTTTAATGAAATCTTTTCTTGGTTAGTTTTTTTTTTTTTTTTAAGTGCAATTATCCAGTTGAATACATGAAACCAAGAGCCTCAAACATATATGCACAGAGTTCAAGAAAGTAATAAAATGTGTGAGCTGAATTGGCTGCAGGTCAATTGGTAAAGGTGGTGTCTGTGGACAATGAGAATTTATGATTTGTTAAAAGGGATCTTGTTCTCCAACCTATGCCTGACAACACAAATGTACTTTCTATCTTTCACACCTGTATGTTTGGATGTCCATCATCTATCTATCTATTTATCTACAATCTATTTATCTTGAGAGAAAGAGATTTTGCTGAAACAATTCAGGTTTTGGGTCTTAATTTTCAAATTCTATTCTAAATCAATCTTGTCATTAAGGCTAAGAATTCCAACATTTTTCATAGCATTCAATTACCTGTTCATTAGTGTTTCATTCAAGTGGCTCCTGATACCTAGATGTCATAGGGCAAGGCAAGAGTAAACACTTGATAGTAAGTGATAGAGTACATATATGCTGGGTTTAATGGGTGGGAGAGAAGGGGAATAGTACAGGAAATAAAAGGAAGTAGCTGAGACAAGCCTTCAGACGTGATGTAAATTCTTCAGGCTCTAGGAGCTAAAGAGTCACAGAAATAATTAGAAGACAAGAAGTTATCTTATGTGCATTGGGGCATTGCCAACCCTTTCTTGCCCAGTGAAATTAAAAGAAGTCAATCTACCTATAGTCATTTTATTTTTGAAAATTTTTGGTATTTTCTTTTGAAAATATAACACTACATGAGCAGGTACTTCTTCTTGTTTTTGCTCCCTTTGGTTGCACTGTAAGGTATGTGGGATCTTAGTTCCCCAACCAGGGATCAAATCTGCACTGCCTGCAGTGAAAGCACTAGAAGGGTGGTGTCTCAATCACTGGATCACCAGGAAAGTCCCCTGAACATGTACCTTTGAGAAATAAGTAGGACCATTGGGAAAGAACTTTGCCTCAGAGAAATGTGGCCATTCTGGTGTTTCCATTCTTGGCCCTCTAGCTGTGGAAACTCAGAAGACAAAGTTTAAATGCTTTAGCCTAAACTGTTTTCTCCAATGGCTAACACAGTATACTGAAAGTGAAAGTAAAAGTCTCTCAGTCATGTCCAACTCTTTGCGACTCCATGGACTGTAGCCTGCCAAGCTCCTCTGTCCATGGAATTCTCCAGGCCAAATTACTGGAGTGAATAGCCATTCCCTTCTTCAGGGTATCTTCCCAAGCCAGGGATCGAACCCAGGTCTCCCACGTTGCAGGTGGATTCTTTACCAGCTGAGCCACCAGAGAAGCCCAGTATACTGAAAGGAGGCACTTAACTTAAAAATAGTAACAAGAGTGGCTATTCTTAGGTTTTATTGATTTAAAATACTTTCCCTTCTCTGTTCCATTTTATCAAAGCACTTGCAAAATTTTTAAACAGTTTTAGAGGAATTTTAGGCTCATTGCAAAAGAGAATGGTACAAAAATGTCTCATATACTCACTGCCCCAAGAAAAGCAGTCTCCCCTATTAATATTCCGTATCATGGAATGAATGAGTGGATGAATCACAAGCTGTAATCAAGATTTCCAGGAGAAAAATCAACAACTTCAGATATGCAGCTGACATAATTCTAAGGGTAAAAAGTGGAGAGGAACTAAAAAGTCTCTTGATGAAGGTGAAAGACAAGAGTGAAAAAAGCTGGCTTAAAACTCAAAATTCAAAATACTAATGTCATGGCATCTGGTCCCATTATTTCATGGAAAATAGAAGGGGAAAAAGTGGAAACAGTTACAGGCTTTATTTTCCTGGTCTCCAAAATCACTGCAGATGGTGACTTCAGCCATGAAATTAGTATATGTGCTGCCGAAGCGAGCACAAGCATGAAATTAAAAGACACTTGTTCCTTGGAAGGAAAGCTATGACAAACATAGAAAGCATATTAAAAAGCAGAGGCATCACTTTGATGACAACAATCTGTATAGTCAAAGCTGTGTTTTTTCCAGTAGTTGTGTACAGATATGAGAGTTGGACCATAAAGAAGTCTGAACGAACACCAAATAATTGGTGCTTTCAAACTGTGATGTTGGAGAAGACCCTTGAGAGTCCTTTGGACTGCAAAGAGATCAAACCAATCAATCCTAAAGGAAATAAACCTTGAATAATCATTGGAAGGATTGATGCTGAAATTGAAGCTCCATTCTTTTGTCCATCTGATGGGAAGAGCTGAATCATCAGAAAAGACCCTGATACGGGGAAAGATTGAGGGCAGGAGGAGAAGGGGTAGACAAGGATGAGATGATTGGATGACATCACTGACTCAATGGACACGAACTTGAGAAAACTCTGGGAGATAGTGAAGGACAGGGAAGCCTGTTGTGCTGCAGTCAATGGAGTTGTAAAGGGTTAGACATGACTTAGCAACTGAATAACAGCAAATCAGAATGGTACATGTTAACAAATGGTAATCTTATATTGAATATCATAATCACCCAAAGTTCTTGCTTTACATTAATGTTCACTGTTGGTCTATATATTCTGCTGGTTTAGATAAAGGTACAATGCCATGTGAGGCTTCCAAAATGGCTAAGTGGTAAAGAATCTGCCTGCAATGCAGGAGACCAGGGTTTGATCACTGATGTGGCAAGCTACCCTGCAGAAAGGAATGGCCACCCACTCCAGTATTCTCACATGGAGAATCCCATGACAGAAGAGCTTGGTGGGCTACATTCTATAGGGTCTCAAAGAGCTGTAAATGACTGAAGTGACTGAGCATGCATACACACATAGATACATGGAATGGATCTATCACTATAGCACCATGCAAAATATCTTCATTGCCCTGAAAACCCTCTGTACTCCGTATATTTACCCCTCTTCTACCTCAGCCTCTGACAACCACTGATCTTGTTACTATCTCCATAGGCTTACTTTTACCAAGAATGTCATATGTGGTAGTTGTAAACTTTTACTATGTAGGTTTTTTTTTTTTTTTCAGATTGGCTTCTTTCATTTAATAATACACAATTACCATGCCTCCATGTCTTTTCTTTTTAATTTTTATTTATTTATTTATTTTTGGCCATGCTGCATCTTTCTTGCTATGCAGGGTGAGTAGGAGCTGCTCTCTAGTCGTGGTACACAGGCTTCTTGTTGTGGTTGCTTCTCTCGCTTCAGGGTGCAGGCTCTACGACCCTTGGGCTTCAGTAGTTGGGGGTATGTGGCTCTAGAGTGTGTAGGCATTGGTAATAGTGGTGCATGGGATTTGTTGCCCCATGGCATGTGGAATCTTCCTAGACCAGGGATTGAACCAGTATTTCCTGCATTGGCAAGCAGATTCTTAACCTTTGGACCACCAGGGTAGTCCCATGTCTTTGCATAAGTTCTTACTTTTGTAAGAAACTGCCAAACTGTTTTCAACAATGGTAATACCATGTTACATTTCCAACAGCAATGAATTAGGGTCCTGTTCTACATCCTCATCAGCATTTGGTTTTGTCAACATGCTAGATTTTGGCCCTTCTAATTGGTGTATAATGGTACCTCATTGTTTTAATTTGCATTTCCCTGTTGGTATGTGATATGCAATAGCTTGTTTCATATTTATTTGGCATCTATATATCTTCTTTGGTGATATTTGTTCAGGATTTTAACCCATTTTGTAATTAGGCTCCATATATTTTTATTGTTAAATTTTAGGAGTTCTTTCCATATGTTGGATAATATTTTTCTATGCTGTTGCTTTTTTTTTTTTGCAAATATTTTCTCTCAGTCTAACCTCTCTTCTCATTCTGTTGATACTGAACTTCACATAGCTAAAGTTTTTAATTTTGATGGAGTCCACCTTATCTGCATTGCTTTTATGGATCATGCTTTTGATGTTTATCTAAAAACATCATTGCCATACCCAGGGTCATCTAGATTTTCTATTACACTATCTTCTAGGAGGGCTCCTTGGGTGGCTCAGTGATAAAGAAGCCACCTGCCAAGCAGGTGATATGAGTGTGATCCCTGGGTTGCAAAGCTACCCTGGAGAGGAAACGGCAACCCACTCAAGTATTATTGCCTAAGAAATCCTATAGACAGAAAAGCCTGGTGGGTTACAGTTCATGAGATCCAAAAGAGTAGGCCATGACTTAGCAACTAAACAACAAGAACATCTTTTAGGAATTTTATTGTTTAGCATTTGTTTAGGATTGTGTACCATTTTGAGCTATTTTTGTGCAGGATATGATATCTGTATCTAGATTCATTATTTTAATTTGAATATTCAGTTGTTCCAGAACAATTTTTTAAAAAGGTTATCTTTGGTTCATTGTATTGTCTTTTCTACTCTGTCAAAAATCAGTTAATGTATTTATGTGAGTCTATCAATGGTCTGTTTACTCATTTCCATTGATCTACTTGTCTATTTTTTACCAAAAGCACACTATTTTTTGTTTGTTTGTTTGTTTTTAAAGCACACTGTTTTAATTACTGTGGCTTTATAATGAGTTTTGAAGTTGAGTAATGTCAGTCTTTCAAATTTGTTCCTCTCAGCTATTCTGGGCCTTTTGTTTCTCTATTTAAGCTTTAGAAACTTTGTCAATATCCACAAGATAGCTTGCTGGGAGTTTGATTGGTATTGCAGACCAGTTTCGAAGGAACTGACATCTGACAATAGTGAGTCTTCTTATTCATGAGCACAGAATATATCTTCACTTTAGTTATGTGATTTTGTTCATCAAAGTTTGGTAACTTTCTTTATATTATTGTTGTTGTTGTTTAGTTGCTAAGTCATGTCTGACTCTTTTGCTTCCCCAAGAACTATAGCTCACCAGGCTCCTCTGTCCATGGGACTTCCCAGGCAATAATATTGGAATGGGTTGCCTTCTCCAAGAGAAGATTTCCTTCTCCAGGGAATCTTCCCAACCCATGGATTGAACCTGCATATCCTACTTTGGCAGGCTATTTCTTACCACAGAGCCACCTGTGAACCCCTTTCTTTATATAGTTCTTATCATAGTTATACCTAGGCATTTCATTTGGACAGCTGTCAATATAAATTATATATATATATATAGTATATTATATATATATATATAATTTTAATTTCAAATTCCATTTGTTCACTGTTGGTATATAAGAAAATGATTAACTTTTATACTTTAACCTTGTATCCTGAAACCTTGCTATTACTTGCTTATTATTCCTTGGAGATTTTTGTTGTTGCTATTTATGAACATGTCATTGACAAACAAGAAGAGTTCTATTTCCCTCATCTTGATATGTAAAACTTATAGTTCCTTATATTGTCTTACTGCATTAGTTAGATCTTCCAGTAGGATGTAAAAAGGAGCTGTGAGAAGAGAAATGTTCTGTAGTCCAAAGATTAAATCTGAGTCTTTTAGTAACTCTATGCTTCAGAGTTGTGCACTTGACAAATGTTTCTCAATTTTTCTCTCCCTTAATATAGGGCAAGATAGCTAGAGTGGGATGGATTTGTTTTCCTTCTTCTCTATGGAAGTGTAGAGGGGACAATAGTTGAGGATTTTATTTTCCCAGGTGGAGCTGAGAACTGACACTGGAACTGACTGGTGTTGGTTACTTTCCTCCCTTCAGGTTTCAGTTAGACTCAGAAAATAATCCAGCAGGTTATACTCTGGCTAACTAGTTTCTCCTATGGGACAGTCTTTTCAAGAACAAAATGTTCTGATATATTTCAAAATGATTAATTTTCTTCTTTTCCCTGATGAAAGGTTAGGTAGACTTTTTTTTTTTTTTTTCCCCTGATGTTTACTTTGGGGACCTAGTTTAGTTTCTGGAGGTGAATCTTACAGTACTGTAGTGTACCTCTATAATTGGTTCTTGCTAAATATTTTAACTCTCAGAGTTGTCTACACTGAGTCTCCTGCAATTTTTCAATCTGAGGTCAGGTTTTGCACTGGCACTGGTTTCTGTGGTGGATAGTAATTTTGATTCTGTGTATTCATCTGTATATCTCTCCTTTCTTGGAGGCAATAGCTTGCCCTATATCCTCCCTTCTCTTATGATCCAAGGAGAGTTGTTGAGTTTTCCATCTGTTCAGTTTTTTACTTGTTTTTAGGACAAAGCATTGACTTCTAATCCCCTTACATGTGGAACTAGAAACCCAAGTCCATTCAATGTTTTTCTTTTTTCATTAGACACACATGATAATAGACCCTTTGCAACATGATAGCCTTTCCTGGATGGGGAGAAGAATCTTGAAATATATGAAGAGGTGTTTCAAATATAAAATAATAAAGGTTATGACGAGGTGAGCAAAGTACCTTGTAGAAGAGTGCTCATGTGTGCTAAGTCATATCTGACTCTTTGCAATCCCGTGTACTGTAGACCACTAGGCTTCTCTGTCCATGGTTCTTTGCAGACAAGGATACTGGAATGGCTTGCCATTTCCTACTCCAGAGGATCTTCTCAACCCAAGGATTAAACCCACATGTCTTGCATTTCCTGCATTGGCAGTCAGATCTGTTATCACTGCACCACCTAGGAAGCCTTGTAGAAAAGATACTGAGCTCTAGCTAAATACATAGCATCATCTGTATTCCGCAATGGGAAAATGGTATACAAATAAACATGATGACCTGTTTTGGTAACTTCTGATATTGTCTAAACAAAACGGACATAATATTTCCTTGGTCTCATGTTGCCTATACATCCCAAATTTCCTTCTTTTCTTCTTGGTTTCCTTTTTCTAGGGAGTTCTGAAAGCCAAAGTTATCTGTCATCAAGTCTATGTTAATACTTGACAGCTAAAACATGAGATACAATCCTAGAAAGAGATATATTTTGATGATTACAAAGGAAGCTACTCTGATTATTATAAATTATTCATCTTCTGCTGTAATAAAAGCTATCACTTGGAGATATCTCTATAAATGTCCAAGAAATGAGAAGTGAAATTACCCAATTCTTCCTCTACACAATGTCTTCAGAATTCTTGTGTGTGTGTGTGTGTGTGTGTGTTAGTTGCTTAGTCAAGTTTGACTCTCTGCAACACCATGGACTATAGCCTGCCAGGTTCCTCTGTTCATGGAGATTCTCCAGGCAAGTATACTGGAGTGGGTTGCCATTTTCTTCTCCATAGAATTCTTGTACCACTGCATTAGTCCATTTGGGCTTCCATAACAAATTTTCATACACCTGATGGCTTGAAAAATATAAAATATGTTATTTCTCACAAGTCTGGAGGTGAAAAGTCTAAACCTGGGTGCCAGGATGGCTGAATTCCATGAAGAACCCTTTTTTGGATTGAAGACATCTGAGTTCCTCTTCTATCCTCACATACCAGAGAGAGTGTAAGCTAGTTCTTAATTTTCTTCTTATAAGGGCACTAATACCACTCTCAAGGGCTCCATCCTCATGATCTAATTACCTCACAAAAGTCCATTTTCTAGATAACATTGCATAAGGGGTTAGGACTTTGGCATATGCATGTTGATGAAACATGGACATGCAATGGAAACAGTGACAGATTTTATTTTCTTGGGCTCCAAAATCACCGCAGATGGTGACTGCAGCCATGAAATTAAAAGCCACTTGCTCCTTGGAAGAAAAGTTATGACAAACCTAGACAACACATTAAAAAGCATAGATATTACTTGGCTGACAAAGGTCTATCTAGTCAAAGCTACAGTTTTTCCAGTAGTCATGTATGGAAGTCAAAGTTGGACCATAAAGAAAGCTGGGCACCGACAAATTGATGCTTTTGAACTGTGTAGTTGCAGAAGACTCTTGAGAGTGCCTTGGACTGCAAGGAGATCAAATCAGTCAATCCTCAAGGAAATCAGTCCTGAATATTCATTGGAAGGACTAATGCTGAAGGTGAAGCTCCAGTACTTTGGCCACATGATAGGAAGAACTGACTCACTAGAAAAGACCCTGATGTAAGAAGGATTGAAGGAGGAGAAGGGGAAGACTGGATGAGATGGTTAGATGGCATCACTGACTTGATGGACATGAGTTTGAACAAGCTCCAGGACTTGGTGATGAACATGGAAGCCTGGTGTGCTGTAGTCCATTGGGTTGCAAAGAGTCAGACACAATTGAGTGACTGAACTGAACTGAACAGGACATACAATTCCTAACACCTAAGTATCCTAGGAAAAAACTATGTGAATTGGACAACCATGCTTACACTGAGAAAGTAGTAGTTTTTGTTTGGCGGTCTTTAGCAGTTCCTTTCAACATTTTTATAGTTTATTAAATATTTTTACAGTTTTGTTTGTTTCTAGCACAGTAGGCTCTGGACATTCCCATGAGTAATGCCCTGTAAGCATGGAGTACCACAGATAATAAAAGTGAGAGCACCTGCTTTTAGGACTGATATCATTTATCTCTATATTACAACTGAAAATGTAGATTTATTTTGTCAGTTAACATGACTTTTTATTATTATGCAAATATTTGATAGTCAAATTTTGTCTCTGGAAAATAGAGTTTTAACACATCAAAAAGTAGGTTGGAGTGATAACTTTAATAACACAGACACAGTTGGGCTTTGTGAGTTAGAAATAAGTTTACATTATAATTCCATTTAAGTCTCATTTTAGTATAATATGTAAGGAAGATCTGTAAACATTTTGTCCAATAACAGTATGATTTCCACTTTACTTTTTTCTTTCTCTGTTTTCCTTTTGCTAGTAAATATTTTGAAAAGGAAACAATGGAAAAGGAAAAGATAAAAGAAATTCCAGCTCCATCAATTTTCTCATTGTGTGTCTCATTAACTAAGACCAATGTCAGTACCTTTGCCATTTTTGTAGTATTGACTTTAAGATATTTTCCATTTGTGAAAATAAATGACTTCCTCCATTTCTTTGTTCCTTCTGAATAACAGAATCCTATGGACTCAAATGCAGTAATAGCCTGGCAATATTTAAGATGCTTCTTAGTGATTCCCATAATAATGTTAGAAGTTGCAATAGCAGTTTTAAATCAATTTGCAATCTCTCAATTTTAGTTTTTAAATTTTGTCGTATGGTTTTAGTTACATACATGTTCAAAATTACTATATCTTCATGGGAAATCATGACTCTTTAGATAATGAACTTCATCATTCCTCCTACCACTTTTGACTTAACTAGTATCATATAGATAACCAAATCTTTTTGGTTAGAACTATACCGAGTACTTTCCTTCCAAGGAGTAAGGGTCTTTTGATTTCATGACTGCAATCACCATCTGCAGTGATTTTGGAGCCCCCCAAAATAAAATCTGACACTGTTTCCACTGTTTCCGTAGCTATTTCCCATGAAGTGATAGGACCAGATGCCATGATCTTAGTTTTCTGAATGTTGAGTTTTAAGCCAACATTTTCACTCTCCTCTTTCACTTTCATCAAGAGGCATTTTAGTTTCTCTTCACTTTCTGCCATAAGGGTGGTGTCATCTGTATATCTGTGGTTATTGATATTTCTCCCAGCAAACTTGATTCCAGCTTGTGCTTCTTCCAGCCCAGCGTTTCTCATGATGTACTCTGCATATAATTTAAACAAGCAGGGTGATAACATACAGCCTTGACATACTCCTTTTCCTATTTGGAACCAGTCTGTTGTTCCATGTCCAGTTCTAACTGTTGCTTCCTGACCTGCATGGTCATGTACAGATGTGAGAATTGGACTGTGAAGAAAGCTGAGAGCAGAAAAATAGATGCTTTTGAACTGTGGTGTTGGAGAAGACTCTTGAGAGTCCCTTGGACTGCAAGGAGATCCAACCAGTCCATCCTAAAGATCAGTCCTGGGTGTTCACTGATGCTGAAGCTGAAACTCCAATACTTTGGCCACCTCATGCGAAGAGTTGACTCATTGGAAAAGACCCTGATTCTGGGAAGCATTGGGGGCAGGAGGAGAAGGGGACGACAGAGGATGAGATGGCTGGATGGCATCACTGACTCGATGGACGTGAGTTTGAGTAAGCTCTGGGAGTTGGTGATCAACAGGGAGGCCTGGCGTGCTGCGATTTATGGGGTCGCAAAGAGTCAGACATGACTGAGTGACTGAAATGAACTGAACTGAACTGATACCGAGTACTAGGGCTTCCCAGATAGTGCTAGCGGTAAAGAACCTGACTGCCAGTGCAAGAGACAAAAGAAACAGTGAGTTTGATCCTTGGATTGGGAAGATCCCCTGGAGGAAGGCATGGCAACTCCTTCCTGTATTCTACCCTGGGAAATCCTATGGACAGTGGAGCCTGGTGGGCTACAGTCCATAGCTTCGCAGAGTCCTACACCACTGAAGCAACTTAACACACATACTCAGTACTACTTAATTCATTCTTCCACCTTCTGTTCTTCTGATACAGCCAATAACTTTGCTTGAATTTTTATGATATATTTGGACTTGTTCAAATCAACTCATTTTGTATCCCTACTTTTTTTTGCTTCATTTTTTTTCCTCTGTTGCCTTTTATTTGCTATTTTATATTCCAGTAAAACATAATTTTATATTAGATTTATTTTATTTCAATGGTTGCCCTTAAGTTTTTAGAACAAATTCTATACTTAAGAACATTGAAGGCTACAAGTATTTACTCAAACCTATCAAAATAAAGCCCTATGATTAGCTGACCAAAAATTCACTTCTGACAAACTTTCTACCCTGTTGTCTTCCAATATAAAAAATGTTACAGATTAACATATGTTCTCAAAGCAGAGTCAGGTTTTGGAGTCAGCCAAATTAGTCAGGTTTTCTGTTTCAGCTGAAACCATCTCTAAAGAATTCATATATCCTTTTCCATAAAACATGCTACATATGTCAATCACTGAAAATTCTTTTTTGTTTTTTCTAATCCAATATATACAACCAATATATAATCTGGTTATATATAATTCTATATATATAACCATATATATATATTTTTTTTTCTTTACAGTGTCAGTGCTAATTTCAATTCACCTCGAGGTTTAGATATCTGGTTGTTCCATATTGCTTACAGCATTTCACCACCTCTGTTAGTGTTATTGCTCTTCTTAAAGTTCAGTCATAAATAGTTCTTTTTAGTAACAGATTTATAAGTGGTAAATCATCATAGTTTCTTTTCCTCAAAAATATTATTAGAAATTTCACATTTGACAAAAAAGGGTAAGCCTCTATGAAATTAATGAATCTTAATATAATAACTATAAACTATATATGAGGTTTAAAATATGCTACTTGTCATTCCTACATCTTTAGAGAATGAATAAAAGCCAGAAAACGTTGGAGGAGAGTTGAACCTTTGAAGAAATTACTTGGCATGGGTGAGTTAGGGACATACATTATATTTCCTAGAGAAATAAATTTAAAAATGCAATATATATATACATATATATATACATATATATATGTATATATATAAAAGAAAAAGTGTGAAAGTATTAATTGCTCAGTCATGTCCAAATCTTTGCAACCCATGCATTATAGTCCACCAGGCTAATTCATAGAATTCTCCAGGCAAGAATCCTGAAGTGGGCTGCCATTTCCTTCTCCAAGGTGTCTTCCCAACCCAGGGATTGAACCTGGATCTCCTGCATTGTAAGCAGATTCTTTACCATCTAAGTCACCTTGGAAGTCCTATAAATAAAAAATAACTGGTTAAATTGAAGTCTAAAAAGAAAGTTACTGAAATAATCATAAAGGGTGGGAAAAGTGAAAGAGGTTAACAATAGAAGAAATAAAAAATAAAAATAGTAGATTTAAAAATGTTCATATGAGTACTTTAATTAAATATTAATATACTAAACATTTTTATTAAGAAGCAAAGATGAGTGGAAAGGATATTAAAGTAAATTTCAACTCTATGCTGTCTACAGAAGATATATCTTCAATATAAGGCAAAAGTATAAAATAAATAAAGAATGTAAACTTGCCTGCAGATAGAAAACACAGAAAAGTTGATGTGAATATAATAAAATCAGATACAATAGATTTTTGCAAAACATTTCACCCCAGAAAGAGGCCTTTTATAATAATAAATTAGCAATTCATCAACAAGATAGAATACTTACTAACATGTATGGATAAAGCAGAATTTCAACATATTTGAAACAAAACTTGACAGAGAGAAGAAACTCACAATTTCAATAATAGGACATTTTTTTGTTAGTAGGAAGTTTTATCATTGTTTTGTCAGCAACTGATAAAATAATTCTGCTTTACTGACTATGCCAAAGTCTTTGACTGTGTGGATCACAAGAAACTGTGGAAAATTCTGAAAGAGATGGGAATACTAGACCACCTGACATGCCTCTTGAGAAACCTGTATGCAGGTCAGGAAGCAACAGTTAAAACTGGACATGGAACAACAGACTGGTTCCAAATAGAAAAAGGAGCACCTCAAGTTTGTATATTGTCACTCTGCTTATTTAACTTATGTGCTGAATACATCATGAGAAATGCTGGGCTGGAAGAAGCATAATTGGAATCAAGATCGCTGGGAGAAATATCAATAACCTTAGATATGCAGAAGACACCACCCTTATGGCAGAAAGTAAAGAACAAAAGGACTTCTTGATGAAAGTGAAAGAGGAGAGTGAAAAAGTTGGCTTAAAGTTCAACATTCAGAAAACTAAGATCATGGCATCCAGTCCCATCACTTTATGGCAAAGAGATGGGGAAACAGTGGAAACAATGGCTGACTTTATTTTTCAGGGCTCCAAAACCACTGCAGATGGTGACTGCAGCCATGAAATTAAAAGACGCTTGCTCCTTGGAAGGAAAGTTATGACCAAACTAGACAGCATATTAAAAAGCAGAGACTTTACTTTGTCAACAAAGGTCGGTCTAGTCAATGCTATTGTTTTCCAGTGGTCATGAATGGATGTGAGAGTTGGACTATAAAGAAGGCTGATCCCCAAAGAATTGATACTTTTGAACTGTGGTGTTGGAGAAGACTCTTGAGAGTCCCTTGGACTGCAAGGAGATCAAACCAGTATATTGTAAAGGATCAGTCCTGGGTGTTCATTGGCAGGACTGATGTTGAAACTCCAATACTTTGGCCACCTCATGTGAAGAGTTGACTCATTTGAAAAGACCCTGATGCTGGGAAAGATTGAGGGAGGAGGAGAGGAGACGATAGAGGATGAGATGGTTGGATGGCATCACCAACTCGATGAACATGGGTTTGGGTGAACTCCGGGAGTTGGTGATGGACAGGGGGCCTGGCATGCTTCGATTCATGGGATTGCAAAGAGTCGGACATGACTGAGTGAATTAACTGAACTGAACTGAACTGATACAATAGAGAAGCTAAACAAAACAATGACCTGGAAAATGTCTACCAATTATGAGTAAAAATAAAAATAATATTAGGAATAAAGTGTGGTTACTATAGATACTACATATTTAAAAAGATAATAAAATAACACATACATGACAATTTAATGTAAATGGATAAATTAAAAAAAAAACCCTTGCAAAAATTTATGCAAATGAAACAAAAAGTGTAAATAGCCCTATACCTATTTAAGTAAATTATCAAAGACCCAACCAATTAAATTCTATACCTACAAGTTTTTTCAGTGAATTATATCAAACTTTCAAGAAAGAATTAACACCAATTCTGCAAAAGTCCTTCAGAAAATTAAAATGCTTTCAAAATTGTTTTATAAGCTTCACATAACCCTGAAAGCTAACGTTAACAATGATCTTACCAAAAAAAAAAAAAAAAAAGAAAACTTTGAATCTGTTTTTTACATAGGTGTTATTTGTTTATGTCATGGGTCTTAGATTACTCCTTGCCAGACTGAATTTATTTTATTTCCTTTCTTAGGGACAGAGGTCCAAAAATTAAGTTTTTCAAGACTGATAGAACCAGGTAGCAATAAAGTTTGTAATAGTGTTCTGTAGCAATGGATGCATTTTTTTTTTTTTTTCTTCAGTCATTGCTTATTTGGTTTCACCAAGGGCCCTCAGTTCTAAATTCTTGACCCTTTAAATCTAAAGTTTTGACTTGCATCACTATATAGGCATTTATACCCAAGGTCCTAAATTTTTCCAGCCATATCTCAGGTCATTAAGTTCCTCTAGGTCTTATTGGCTTTGATTCTCCCACCTGAGAATTTATTATTATTGAGATATTTTGTTTCCTTTATTTCCTATACAATCTCTGCAATGCATTTTAATTTTTCTTTTTGTTACTGTAATTAATGAGTATGTTTATAGAGTAGATTTTTTAAGTTACTATATTTTTGTTATAATAAATATTTTAACACATCTATTTTTAATAACACAGAAAATGGTCAAAATATATTAAGTTAAAAATAAAATAGTAAAATTGTTTTATAGTATCATGCATATTAGTAATATAGTCATATAGTAACAAGAATAAAAGTGATCATTTTTATTACTCTATTCAAGCATTAAATATTGAATATATTCTACATTTACAGTTGAACAGGGAAAAGTTATTGAAATTAAAATAAAGAAAAGAAAGCTAGCATACATATAATACATTGGAAAATATAAACAGCTCCTCTAACACATTGAAGAGGTTTTTCTGCAAACATAAAATGAGTGGAGTAGATTCTATAAGAAACTCCAGTACTAATTTGAAAGTTATTTCACAAAGTTCATTTCAATGGGATATCAATACTAGAAAATGTGGGTTCAGTTCTCTCTATATTTTGTGGAAACAATGAACCTGACAATTCACAGCTGAGCAAATACCAACCCTGGTGAAGTGAAGAAATAGCTAAAGAATTATAGGTCAAACTTTTATTTCTATTTTGCATTAATATTCACAAAACAAACTCTACTTTGTGGAAATGTGACTGCCACTGCTGCTGCTCCTAAGTCGCTTCAGTCGAGTCCGACTCTGTGCGACCCCATCCCTGGGATTCTCCAGGCAAGAACACTGGAGTGGGCTGCCATTTCCTTCTCCAATGCAGGAAAGTGAAAAGTGAAAGTGAAGTTGCTCAGTCATGTCCGACTCTTAGCGACCCCATGGACTGCAGCCTACCAGGCTCCTCCATCCATGGGATTTTCCAGGCAAGAATACTGGAGTGGGGTGACATTGCCTTCTCTGGGAAATGTGACTAAATGACTGGTCTAACAGACCCAATTCGGTAAAATTCGGATGCGGTAAAATTTGAAGTCACTCAGTAAAGGATTAACTTTACATTTAACTGATCTTAAGATGGATTGGATGAATGATGAGGAGTTACAGAGACTACATGTACATTAAAGTAGATAACAGGAAATTGAAAATATTACTATAGCTTATTAAGTATTGATTTTTAAAGATTTCTTGATATTGCTTGACACAAATAAATGATAGAGGCAAAGAGACTTGATAAAAATAAGAAGGATGAGGACACAATCATCAGAGTTAAGAACTACAGATTTGGACACAGGTGCTATAATTATATGCCTAAGGAAGAAAGCAAAAGCAACAAAATGACTATAGATGGAAAGTATGGGCAAGATGGATGAGAACATAAAATTAATTTTCAAAAAGAGTGTGATTTCAAAGTTTCAAAATTGTTTCTTTTGATGTCATTATGTTATTTTCTTTAATTTCTTCCTTCTATAGTTGAAATAGAATATCCTCAATATCTCATATTGACAAGATCTTGCTGTGAAAAGACTATCATGATTAGCATAAACTAAAAAAACTCTATAAAGATTATGATGTTGTATACCATTACTTTCAAATTTACATATGTAAAATTTACTGTTGCAAGACGCCTGTGCTCCAGGCCAACTAGTCTGAAGGAGGAGGACAGGCTCCTCCTGTTACTCAAACTCTTATCTTTTGATATCTGTTACTTGAGTCTTAAGCTCTCAGTACACAAGTTATACATCTTGCAGTAAATCTATTTTCTCCTTTGGCTCTTGGGCTTTCCTGTTGCTCAATCTGTAAAGGATATGCCTCCAGTGAAGGAGACCACCTGCATTACAGGAGAATGGGTTCAATTTCTGGGTCAAGAAAGATCCCTTGGAGAAGGAAATGGCAACCCACTCCAGAATTCTTTCCTGGGAAATCCTATGGACAGTGGAGTCTGGCAGGCTACAGTTCATGGGGTTGCAAAGAGTTGAAAATGAATTAACAACTGAACCACAACAATGTCCTATCATTAACTAGAATTAGTTGATTGTTTATATGTATGATTTTTTTAAATTAGTTTAATTCAATTACCATTTCCTTAAATTAGACCATGATTACTTCTGGAATCTACTCTGGCAGTGACTTTATAGCTAATCTTCTATTTGTGTCTCAAGATTAGGTCCATCTCAAGCTCTGTAGTCTTAATAATATGCTTAGTACATCTGTGTTCAACGTAACAGCTCACTATTCACCCAAAATTCTGTGAAATTTTGTGTTTCCATTTCTTTGCTCTTATTTCCTCCATGATTCCTGGGTTAGGAAGATCCCCTGGAGACAGAAATGTCAGCCCACTCCAGTATTCTTGCCTGGAGAATCCCATGGACAGAGGAGCCCGGCAGACTACTATCCATGGGGTTGCAAAGAGTTGGACACAACTTAATGACAAAACCACCACCATTTCCTCCATGAAGGCACTTTCCTTTTTCTATTTCCATCCATCAATTTATGCTCTCATGCTTTAAGGCCCAGATGCAAGTGTAATGTATTTAAAAGGAAGCTCATTTTACTCTACAAATAAACTCCTCTGTTTTGCTTTAAAAACATTTTAAGCAAATGGACTTGTTGAGACCAAGATACTCGAGTTAATATTCAGAATGAAAACGTAACCACAGATTTGGAAATTTTCACCTAAGGAAGAAGTCTACACTGAAGAAGAACTTTTGTAGGCAGTTGGCATACATGCTTGTTGGAAGTTGTGTGAAGCAATAGATCCCTCAGGCAGACACTAGAGTATTCAATAGTGTCAGAGCTCTCACATTGTGTACAGCAGAAAATCTAGGCTTTTGAGTTGCCCCTGCAACATTTCTGGTCCCAGGTTAATTTCCAAACTTTCTTTTTTTTTTCATTGAATTCTGCACTTGTCAATGGACTTTTTGTTTCTAGAATCTTCTATATTACTAAGATTGTGCATTTTCATATGATGCTCCTTTCCTCAGGTATTTCATCCAACTCCTTTCTGTTTACATCCATCCTATTCATTTTTTTAAAGAAATTTTTTATATGTGAGGTCTTTACTAACTTCACCATAATTTATTAAAACAAAAAATAGCTATATCATTATTATGATGCTTCCCTGGTAGCTCAGTGGTAAAGATTCACTTACAATGCAGGAGACACAGGAGATGCAGATTCACTCCCTGAGTTGGAGGGTAAGGCAACCGACTCCAGTATTCTTGCCAGGAAAATCCTATGGACAGAGAAACCTGATGGGCTACAGTCCATAGGGTTGCAATGAATCAAGACATGACTGAAGTGACTAAGCCCACATATCATTATTATACCACAGAGTCAATCGTTTGAAGGCCTAAAATCACACAGTTAACTAGATGAGGGACTAGTCCAAGTTCACACAACTTGTACAAAAATTTTGACACAATGTATGTCAGAACCTACACCAGAGAGATCTTTTCCATTTCCATTTCATTTTTAGATCTGCTGAACTTGCCACTTTTCATTACTAATTGACCTTTTAAATACATAGGTTCCCCCTCTCTGCCCCATCTTAGCTTTAAACATCTTGAATGTTCAATTCATGTTTTAAATGCCTTTGTATTTAGCAAAATACTTAGCAGAAGTACTTGGCAGAATAAATTCTGGATTGTATATATTCAATGAACTTTAATTTTCTTATTAGAGACTCCAAGGATCAATATTAAATTTTAAGTTATTTTGTAGTTCCACCCAAACATCCTTTGCACCATTTCCTGATCTGTTAAACAGTAGAAAACCTGGATCCCTTCTACTTGTTTTCCTTGTAGCCTACTTATTTTTACTGTAGTAATTACTGTTTGGGAAGCTTTTGAAGTCTCGGCCAAGCCATTTTTGGGAGGTGAAGCATTTTTAACTAAAAAGTAGAAAACAGATTTTCAAATCTCATCTTTGTGTCAGCAGATAGTATTTTTAAACTAATCTATTCAGTTTTATTTTTCTCACTTTGTTAAACATCGAAGACAACTCAATGAATGTTCATTCTTTCCATATGCATTAAATGTATGGTTTGCTGAAGAGAAAAATAATTTTTAACTCATTATTTTAATGCCATGAGAAGACTATAGATATATTGCTTATATTAACAGTGATAATTATGACTTTATTTCATTATAGAAAACTTTAAATATATCATTTAAAATAGATAAAGCAGGTATCATTAGCTCTATTTTACTGGTGAAAAAACTAAGGCTAAATGAGATTCAGAAACTTGCTCAGAAATCCCCAAGCTAATATGGAGAGCTGGATTAGAATCCAGTTCTCCTGTCTCCCTTCCCAGTCCTTCCTATTACCTCATGGCCTGTCCCCAATTGGCGAAGCAAGGCCCATTTTGGCTGTGAAATGGAAATAGCCTGTAACTGCTGCCAAGGAGGCATATTGAGTGGGATGTACTGAATCTTTCAGTTGCATCAGGTTCTGCTGTGCATGTATGAATTTTGCCAGAATCAGCTTCTTTCATCAAGATGTTCATTTTCCAGAGATGAAATTTAATGGGATGAAATTTCATATAGTCGATGGTTAGTGGATAGGAAATAAAATATGAATATTCTATGTTGGATAAACTCCACAAAAATGATTGAGAAAATTCATATGGTCACTACAGGAAAACTTCAATTTGGCAGAACTCAATTCTCAAGAAATCTTGATTAATGGGAAAAATGGAGAGAATAGTAATCTTACAGGAAAAGAAGTGAGCAGTGCTGTGTGTGTGTAACTTGAATTCTAATCTTATCTTTCATTATTTGCCTCCCACATAAAAGTTTCCCACTAATCTTTGTTATCTCATATCTTAGTTGGTTAGATCAATTGAATGTTATGGAAGTATTTGGAAAGAAATAGGGATTCACTGTGGCTCAGACAGTAAAGAATCTGCCTGCAATGCAGGCGACCTGGGTTCGATCCCTACATCAGAAGATCCCTTAGAAAATGGCATAATAACCCACTCCAGTATTCTTGCCTACAAAATCCCATGGACAGAGGAACCTGGCAGGCTACAGTCCATAAGGTTGCGAAGAATTGGACACAACTGAAGCAACTTAGCACTCATGCAGGGAGTGTTTAACAATGATGTTCAAGCTTTCTGGCTTGGGACCTACAGAAGATGGTGGTGGCATTCATTAGTTGTTTTTTGTTTGTTTATTTAATTTGTACAACTGATGTTCACAATACAATTTTACAGGAAGTAGAGTAGGGAAGGCAGTTATAGGAGCTATTATAAATGAGCGGATGGCTCAATTCACACACAGATAGGACTGGAAATGAGAATTTCTGGGATGTTTTTCCTGGTATTTTCATTTTGGAGACTCAGGACATTCTGTCACAGAGTAGGAAGAAATGAGATTCCATTGGGTCATATTCTCATTTCTAATTTATCTGATAAAATCTCTTCTAGCTCACTATTTGCCTTTTTTTTTTTCAGTTGTCACAGAAGACTCTATAACTTTCCTAACTTCTGCATTTTAATCCTGAGATGTTTGGTGACTGCTGTTCTTTCAAGGAATAAAGATCTTGGGGTATCAAATGCCAAATTAAAGCTCACATTATAAGCTGCCAATAGCAACAGCTTGGTAAAACACAGATTCTTAGGTGCTGTGGTTTCCACCTTTATCAAAATTCACTTTGTGTAGGCCTTAACTTCATTGCTCAGTGACCGAAAGAAGAGTGATCAGATGGATGTAAGCTTTTCTTTCTCTTCTTTATCAAGTCTTCCCAGGTAGACAAGGGGGTGCTGACAATGTTGTCTCTAGCTTTTCTCCTTTTTCCACTCCTTTTTTCAACTCACTTCACTCTTCTGAAAATGTACTTTCCCCAAACATGTTCTTCATATGCCATCCTCGTTTAGTTGTGCTGTCATCTCTTACTGTGTATGACTTATCTGTGACAAAATGCAGCACCAAGCTGGGGTGGCCTCTGCGATCCCCTAGTGTTTACTCATATAAAGCAAACTGATTCATCATTTGTCCAAGAAAAACACCACCCAAAAGTCAAACCTATAATTAAAGCCTTTTCTCCGGGGTTAAACGTTGAAGAGAAACTAATAACAGAAAATATGTCGTTTAAGTTACCACAACCATCCTCAACAAAACACAATGACTTTTGTGTTTAAAAGATCAATGATTTTGTACAAGAACAATGATTAGGACACTCTTGTTCTTTTTATGATGTCTCAACTACCCCAAATATTGCCTAAAACCAAGAACAAATTGAACATGGAATTTAATATTCCCACAGTTGCTCTTATGTGCTACTGTTGTTATTGGTGCATAATATATAACTGGAATAGTCAGTCAATCATGTCCAACTCTTGTGACGCCATGGACTACAGCCCACCAGGCTCCTCTGTCCATGGCATTCTCCAGGCAAGAATACTAGAGTGGGTTGCCATGTCCTCTTCCAGGGGATCTTCCTGACCCAGGGATTGAACCCAGGTCTTCCACACTGCAGGCAGATTCTTTACCATATGAACCACCAGGAAAGCCATATATATAATTGTAGCATAGTGTATTAAACCACACCCATGATTATAATACACATGATAAGGAGAAAGCAAAAACGTTAGGCCAAATCCCCAAGTAACTTTAATCTGCAAAACAGCTTAGAGCATTATTTAATTATTATCATTATTGTAAATGGTTATTCTTTAGCTCAAAGGAATCCTCCCATTATATCCACTTTAGCTTAAATTTGGAGAACAGCAGTAAAGTGTGAAGCTTGGGGAGCAGAGAAGAACAACAGAGGGAGAGAAGAGAAAGAGGCTGAGTTGAGTCTTTGGAGGAGAGTGTCTACTTGTGACTGTGCTATAAAACTTCATTCGGACTTCAATGTCCCTTAAATCCTGAGAGTCCCAAAGGCTAAATGATAACCCAAATCTCTTTCAGCTATACCGACTATGTGGTTATTAAAACCAGGCAAAAAATCACTGTCACTGTCTCTGTTGTAAACAAAAATAAGCTGTCCTATGGACAAAGTTTTCCTTGTTGAAGTTTAGGGGCACTGTTTCCCATGGCTATAAATTCTTAAGTAGTACTTTTCAGAAAACAGACAACTAGAGGGTCTCAGAAAATAATTTTTCTTCTAAAAGTAAATTATATAATGAAGACACTTTTAAAACATCACGAGTAAAGCATACCCAAAACTAGAAAGGCTAGATTTCATTTGCTTACATGCTTCCTGAACTACCACTGCTAAGCTCATTATATTTAAAACTCTGAGAATTCTTCAGCATGAAACACTCTTCATAAAGTCACATTTTATTCTAGTTCATTCAACTTTAAAGATTGTGGCTGAGGCTTTCTTTTTTAAATCACTGCTATCCGGAGTGACACACCTGCTCTGTGATATGCTAAAAGGCACAGATTTTTTTTTTTTTAATTGGATAACAATTCTGGGATTCATAAATGCTTCCTCATGACAACACTCTGCCACTAGACGTACAGACAACAGAGATAACCCAGCTGGTATGACTTACTTTCCAAAGCCATAACCCTAACGCATCCCAGAAGGGAAAATGAAAAGAGATTTATTATTAGTTCTGAGCTAATGCTGATCAATGAACAAAACGCCACGAGGCTGTGGCCAAAGCTGTATATGCTGTCCAAGAAAAAATAAAAGGGAAGGATAAGGGGGAAAATGCCTCCAATATACAAGAGAAATACAGGGGAGAATAAAACCTCTTTTGTTAGGAAACTATCCCTCATGACCAAGAGCGGTGCTCTGCCATCTGCTCTCTGTACTGTGGTCTCACAGAGCAAATGCCTGTCATGTACAACAAGAAAACAAAGCGTTAGGAAAAGAGAACATTTCCAAGGTAATTTTCCTAATATCAAGTAAGTTGATCAACAATCTGCTGGCCTCTGTTTTATTACATATCCTTGAGCTTCAGTTCTATAAGGGCAGACTCCAACAGAGCAACACACTAAAGCCGAGAGTGGAAAGAACAGAGACTTCGACCCTCAGGACAGCGGTGAGACAAAACAAAGTGACATATAGAGATGTGGAGACAAATGGACGTGACCACTAGATGCTCACTGGAAATATATATTATATATAGCATGCCCATTCACTTTGCTGTGAGGTGGTGTTTGCATCTTAATTACCAGCTGGCATTCCCAAAATATCCCTGCACCCATGGGGAAATTGTAGTAAAAGACTTTAAGCAGTGGCAAGGCAAATGACAAAAACAAGGGTCTGGGGACCAGGAAATGTGACCATCAAGTGCAAGTACATGCAGTAGCAGGTGGAACAGGCAGAAGTTCAAACAAGGGAAGAGATGGTTTGTTCCCAATGCAGAGGCTAGGCCTGCAGGAGTGCTGCCTCTAAGAAGACAAGTAGAACTAGGAGGATGCTAGAACCAGCTTTAGATGAAACGGCAGTTGCCACTGGAAACCCAAAGACTCATAGGATACAAAAACCAGAAAATGCACCAGATCTGAGGATGCAGACAGTGTTCTATAAAGACAGGCAGGGACACAATCACTAAGAAAGGCCTTGGTAGCTAGAATGGATCTATCCAATTTCACCTTTATTTCCCAGCTATCCTGTTGAGAGACTATGTTGAACAACACAGGCCAAGATGTCGGCAGTAAATGTCAATTTAAAACAGTTTGTCTGTTAGCAATCATGAGTACAGGAAACAGAAAAACTGAGTGTCCACCAACAAAGGCAGTCATACAGTGCAGTATTTTTAACATAGAAGCCACCTATCAGACTTTAAATATGCAAGAGGCAAACTCACCTAGTGTTTAAGCTTACACACTAAAACGGACAGAAATTTGAATCTTCTCTTACTTTTTCCTCTTAGGACTGTGACATTCGACAAGTCACTGGATCTGGATTTATAATCTATACTCTATATCACAGAACTATTTTAAGAACTGGGTGAAATACTCTGCATAAAATTCATATCAGAGTATCAATACTCCTTGTTCAATATGTTATATATTGTGTCCATTATGTGACAAGTATTTTCCCAGGCATCAAAGATTTGGAAATGGACACACAAAACCCCTCTCTTTACAGAGCTTACAATCTGATGTGCGCATACAGTTACATTAAATAAACATTAGCTATTATTATTATCATTTAATGTATTGTTTAAATTAGTATTACTGCTGTTATGATGGAAACTGACACACCCAGTTCTAGTCAAACAATTAAAGTTACTAAAACAGTAAAGAAAAAGTGCATACTGACTTGGTAGAAAGTTAGAAAGGACAAAAGAAAAGAAGGAAGGGAAGGGAAAAAGATGAAGGAAGGAAGGGGGAAGGGGAGAAAAAGAGGAGGGAGGAGAGAATAAAATGTAAAAAGGTTAAAAAAAAAAAAAAACTGGTGAACAATGGAATTCTGTAAACCTGAGTCTGGCAGATAACCCCAGAAGGCTGCGGAAATAAGGCATGGGAAGCTCTTGATAGGGTGCTGGTATGTGAGAGTAGGGAGTGTAATAATGGACCTGAAAGTGAAAAAAGTGAAAAGGTTAGTCACTCAGTTGTGCTCGATTCTTTGTAGCCCTATGGACTGTAGCCCATCACTCTCTTCTGTCCATGACATTCTCCAGGCAAGAATACTGGAGTGGGTTGCCATTCCCTTCTGCAGGGGCTGTTTCCCACCCAGGGCTGAAACCTGGGGCTCCTGCATTGCAGGCGGACTGTCTGAGCCTCCAGGGAAGCCCATAATAATAATGGACCTGCCTCACATTATTTCTTAACGTTGGGTAGGGTACAAAACTCAGTTCTCTAATCCACCAAATAAGTACAAGAGTTCAATGAATCTGATAGACATCAAATAAAATATTCAATATAAAATGATCATCAACATGCAAGTACAAATAATATTTTGAAAAACTTTTGAGTCATAGAACATTTTAATAACACAAGATGACATAGAGTGTTCAGAGGAAAGCACTTTATCCTGACTGTTGTTGGGCCCACCTGTTCCATGGAATTAGTTCCTTACTGGACCCTGGGTAAAATTTCAGATAATCATGTTATTGAATATATGAGAACAATAATATTTTATTCCCATGATTACAAATATCATTTTTATCGTCTGGAGTTTTACCTGGGTGTTTCAAACATTTTGCTATTCATTTTAATTGGTCATCATTTAATTGGTCATTTGCTAGATAAAAAATGTTCCTTAACATGTCTTGTCCTCTTTATTTTTTTGTTTTTTTTGCTTTTATTATGAGTGAGGACATCTTTTATCAACATCTCAGTGGTGTTTGCTGCTATGGAATGTGCTTTGCAAGCACAGACTGGCAGTAGGGTGCAGTTCTTTGCACATGTAGTGAAGGAAGAGTTATATTCTCTCTCTAAGCTTCTGCTGCTTCGTCTGTAAAATGGGTATAATGATATTTACTTCACCAGACTGTTTTAAACATTAATTGGAATCTATTTAAAATATTTAACACAATTTTATGACACAATGCAGTGAATAGTCAGTGGTATGACAATTCTATTAAAGTATTTTTGTTTTAGTACATTACACAACAGAATTATTTGGCTTCTCTTCTAAGATAAACACTATGTAGTCCAGCTGGGTCATTATTTGTATAACATTTCATGTATTTTCTGTTAAATAGATTTTTTTTTAATATCTGTTTTCCAAAATTAGATCAATGTATTGTTTGATTTTAGAGAGAACTCTGGCATTTTAGAAACTGTCTTGTTCATTTTGAAAATAAATTTAAACATTTCCATTTTATAAAGAAAAGTGATGAATATTTTATATACCACATGTACTACCTGCTCATTTAACATAACTTGTCAGTAAAATCATTGGAACTTAGAAGTTTTGATTTAAATATTGCTTTAAAATTTAATTTCTCTCAGTCATTTTCATTGAATAATGAGAAATATGTAATAACTTGCATATAGTACATATAGTATTTGCTTTTTCATGAAAACTTTACCTGTTTTCCTCATTTCTAAATAATTTTATAATGTTTATAGCACTTCAAAAAAAAGGTTTATAACAGATAAAATTCTATGAGTTTGGTTGATTTTTTTTTTAAAACTAACACTTTAAAAAGGGTTAGTTTTTCTGAACTTTAATTTTTTTAATTTTTATTTTTTCTTATTATAATTTCAATTTTGTTAACTTTTGTTTCTTTATTTATTAAAGAAAAACATCCAGTAATAATTGCATTAAATGATTACATGAATTTTTTTGTTTTATTTTAATAATGAAAATTGTTAAAAGCCTTTTCTTCTAGAACTTTGGTTTATCCCACAGATTGTTATATAGATTTATTTTTAAAGTGGTTTATCTAAAAATGCAGAATTAGATTACCTCCTCTATAATGTTTGTTATGTTTTTACTCCAAAGAACTGAGGGGGATTTTGGGTTTGTGTTTAAAATATGACCATCAATTTTTAAGTGTCATGATCATTATCTGATTTATGCTCTTGATCAAATGGGAGCTTACCACTTTGCAGAGAGACCGGAGTATACAGACGTGGTGTTAACTGTAGGAATTAAGCAGCATTTGCCTGCAGGCATTAGATAAAGAGTAAAAAAAGATTTCAAACAAAGCAGTGGGGTCCGTTGGATCCAAGATCCAATTTGAGATAAGCAAAATGTCCATTTTTGTTGGTTTTTAATGAGAACATAAGAATATTTTCTACATGTTGTATATTCAAGAGGCCTGGTGTACTGCAGTCCATGTGGTTGCAGACTTGTACATGTGACTGAACAACAATAAGAAAATAATGTAAATTAGAAAAAAGGTTCAGTTCAGTTCAGTCACTCAGCCGTGTCCAACTCTTTGCAACCCCATGAATCACAGCATGCCAGGCCTCCCTGTCCATCACAAACTCCTGGAGTTTACTCAAACTCATGCCCATCGAGTCAGTGATGCCATCCAGCCATCTCATCCTCTGTTGTCCCCTTCTCCTCCTGCCCCCAATCCCTCTCAGCATCAGGATCTTTTCCAATGAGTCAACTCTTCACATGAGGTGGCCAATGTATTGGAGTTTAAGCTTCAGCATCGGTCCTTCCAATGAACAGCCAGGACTGATCTCCTTCAGGATGGACTGGTTGGATCTCCTTGCTCTCCAAGGGACTCTCAAGAGTCCTCTCCAACACCACAATTCAAAAGCATCAATTTTTCAGCTCTCAGCTTTCTTCACAGTCCAACTCTCACATCCATACATGACCACTGGAAAAACCATAGCCTTGACCAGATGGCCCTTTGTTGGCAAAGTAATGTCTCTGCTTTTTAATATGCTATCTAGGTTGGCCATAACTTTCCTTCCAAGGAGTAAGAATCTTTTAATTTCATGGCTTCAGTCACCAACTGCAGTGATTTTGGAGGCCAAAAAATGAAGTCTGACACTGTTTCCACTGTCTCCCCATCTATTTCCCATGAGGTGATGGGACCAGATGCCATGATCTTAGTTTTCTGAATGTTGAGCTTTAAGCCAACTTTTTCACTCTCCTCTTTCACTTTCATCAAGAGGCTTTTTAGTTCCTCTTCACTTTCTGCAATAAGGGTTGTGTCATCTGCATATCTGAGGTTATTGATATTTCTCCTGGCAATCTTAATTCCAGCTTGTGCTTCTTCCATCCCAGCGTTTCTCATGATGTACTCTGCATATAATTTAAATAAGCAGAGTGACAATATACAGGAAAAGGTGATGTACTCCTTTTCCTATTTGGAACCAGTCTGTTGTTCCATGTCCAGTTCTAACTGTTGCTTCCTGACCTGCATACAGGTTTCTCAAGAGGCAGGTCAGGTGGTCTGGTATTCCCATCTCCTTCAGAATTTTCCACAGTTTATTGTGATTCACACAGTCGAAGGCTTTGGCATACTCAATAAAGCAGAAATCGATGTTTTTCTGGAACTCTCTTGCTTTTTTGATGACCCAGCGGATATTGGCAATTTGATCTCTGGTTCCTCTGCCTTTTCTAAAACCAGCTTGAACACCTGGAAATTCTCAGTTCACGTATTGCTGAAGCCTGGCTTGGAGAATTTTGAGCATTACTTTACTAGCGTGTGAGATGAGTGCAATAGTGTGGTAGTTTGAGCATTCTTTGGGATTGCCTTTCTTAGGGATTGGAATGAAAACGGACCTTTTCCAGTCCTGTGGCCACTGCTGAGTTTTCCAAATTTGCTGGCATATTGAGTACAGCACTTTCACAGCATCATCTTTCAAGATTTGAAATAGCTCAACTGGAATTCCATCACCTCCACTAGCTTTGTTCATAGTGATACTTTCTAAGGCCCACTTGACTTCACATCCCAGGATGTCTGGCTTTATGTGAGTGATCATACCATTGTGATTATCTGGGTCATGAAGATCTTTTCTGTACAGTTCTTCTGTGTATTCTTGCCACCTCTTCTTAATATCTTCTGCTTCTGTTAGGTCCATACCATTTCTATCCTTTATTGAGCCCATTTTTGCATGAAATGTTCCCTTGGTATCTCTAATTTTCTTGAAGAGATCTCTAGTCTTTCCCATTCTGTTGTTTTCCTCTATTTCTTTGTAGTGATCCCTGAGGAAGGCTTTCTTATCTCTCCTTGCTATTCTTTGGAACTCTGCATTCAAATGGGAATATCTTTCCTTTTCTCCTTTGCTTTTTGCTTCTCTTTCTTTTCACAGAAAAAAAAGGTATCTGATATTAATGTCCAGTTCTACCTCTTTAATACCTGGTGATTATCTTCAATTATTGTAGTCTACTGGAAGAGATCTTATACCTTTCCAGATCCTCATAATAATATTTTTAACATGGCCTAGGTCTATTTAATTTATATGGGAGATAGTTCCCAACATCTAATTTTTCTAAAGCATTTTCTTCTTATTTTTTTTTTCTTTCTGGAACATTTACTATTTTTATAGTAATGTCTTCTGATTATCTTCCAGAAGTCTTGCTTTTTTTCCCACAATTTTTGAATTTTCTTTTCTTTTTATTTTTTCCTTCTTATTTGATTTGGTTCTACTACTTGTTTCCTACATATATACTTATATCTTAAAAGTAACTATCCTCCCTATATTTTAGTTAGTAAATATTTTAGTTGGAAAATCACATTCTATGTTCCCTCTTAGAATTTTGTGTCTTACAAATTTTATTAATTTTTCTGTTTTTGTTGTTGTTGTTTGGTTTTCAAGTTTGTGACTTACCTATTATTTCAATAATTCTGTTTTACTAGAAGCCATCTCTTCTGTTTCTTTAAAATGTGATGCTGGAGAAGACTTTTGGGAATACCTTGGACAGCAAGGGGATCAACCCAGTCAGTCTTAAAGGAAATCAACCCTGAATACTCACTGGAAGGACTGATGCTGAAGCTGAAGCTCAAATAGTTTGGCCACCTGGTGCAGAGAGCCAACTCATTGGAATAAGCCCTGATGCTGGGAAAGATTGAAGACAGGAGGAGAAGGGGATGACAGAGGATGAATGAAATGGTTGGATGGCATCACTGAGTCAATGGACATGAGTTTGAGCAAACTCAGGGAGATAGCAAAAGACAGGGAAGGCTGGCCTGCTGAAGTTCATGGGGTCACAAAAAGTCTGACATGACTTAGTGACTGAACAAGAACATTTAGGAACAAAAGGCACACTCTTTTCTGAAGGTGAACATTTACTTCCCAAGTTAGCTGCAGTTCATGGGATCTGAAAAGTCAAATATGACTTGGTGACTGAACAACAACGAAAATCTCGTCTGCATTTTCTTTAGTTCCTTTCACTCTGAACTTGGGAAATTTTGTGTAATTTTTTAAAATTATGTTTAAATGTTTTTTTTTATTTTCTTTTTTTCTCTTCTTTTTTCTTGCTTTTCTTTCTTTTTTCATTTTATTCCTCTCTGGGATATAGCTCCAGCTTCTGGGGCTTGTAGCAGCAAGGTCATGAGTCACAGGAGGTATGGATGGCCTGCCAAGTGCATTATGTAGTACAAAAGTAGAAACCGTATCACTTTCCTGTCTGTTCATCCAGTTCATGTCTCTCTTTCCTGATCTGCACAGCTTGAAGGATGGCAAATGCTGGCATGATCCTGGCTTAAAAGTTATAGAGAACTTTTCATGAATCTTCAGCCTATTTTTCTAATTTTTTTTTTTTTTTCAAGTCACTCAGTCATGTCTGACTCTTTGTTACCCCATGGACTGTAGCCTGCCAGTCTCCTCTGTCCATGGATTTTCCAGGCAAGAATACTGGAAATACATTTCCTTCTCCAGCAGATCTTCTGAACCCAGGGATCGAACCCAGGTCTCCCTCATTGTAGGCAGATGCTTTTACCATCTGAGCCACCAGGGAAGTGAATCTTCAGCCTATTTACAACTCCTTGAAGAACAAGCACACCAGCTAATAAAGAATATTTAGTGGGGCAGGAGCATTCTCTCTTCTCTCCCTGTCACACAAGTCATCTTTTCAAATTTCACACTTTCTTTATGAACTTCCCTTCAGAACATATAAATGTTTGTTAAAATAAGACATTAAAACAATAAAGGAGAAAGTCTAAATATATGCTAAAAAGGCACTATGCATTATTCTTCTAATAAAACCTCTACGTAATTAAAACAGGGTCATCTCAATTCATTTGCTCAGCCATGTCAATTCTTTGTGACCCCACGGACTGCAGAATGCCAGGTTTCCTTGTTCATCACCAATTCCCAGAACCTACTCAAATTCATGTCCATCGTGTCGGGGATGCTATCTAACACCTTTTCCTCCTTCCCGCAATCTTTCCCAGCATCAGGGTCTTTTCAAATGAGTCAGTTCTTTGCATCAGGTGGCTAAAATATTGGAGTTTCAGCTTCAGGCTCAGTCCTTCCAATGAATATTCAGGACTGATTTCCTTTAGGGTGGACTGGTTGAATCTCCTTGCAGTCCAAGGGACTGTCAAGAGTCTTCTCTAACACCATAGTTCAAAAGCATCAATTCAGGGCTCAGTTTTCGTTATAGTCCAACTCTCACATCCATATGTGATTAGTGGAAAAACCATAGCTTTGACAAGATGGACCTTTGTTGGAAAAGTAATGTCTCTGCTTTTTAATATGCTGCCTAGGTTGGTCATAGCTTTTCTTCCAAGGAGCAAGCAACTTTTAATTTTATGGCTGCAGTCGCCATCTACAGTAATTTTGGAGCCACCAAAAATAAAGTCTGTCACTGTTTCCATTGTTTCCTCATCTATTTCCCATGAAGTGATGGGACCAGATGCCATGATCTTAGTTGTCTGAATGTTGGGTTTTAAGCCAACTTTTTCACTCTCCTCTTTCACGTTCATCAAGAGGCTCTTTAGTTCTCCTTTGCTTTCTGCCATAAGGTTCGTGTCATCTGTATATCTGAGGTTATTGACATTTCTCCTGGCAATCTTGATTCCAGTTTGTGCTTCATTCAGCCCAGCATTTCTCATGATATACTCTACATATAAACAAATAAGCAGGATGACAATATACAGCCTTGATGTACTCCTTTCCTGATTTGGAACCAATCTATTGTTCCATGTCCAGTTCTAAATGTTGCTTCCTGACCTGCACACAGATTTCTTAGGAGACAAGTCAGGTGGTCTGATATTCCCATCTCTTTAAGCGTTTTCCACAGTTTGTTGTGATCCACAGTCAAAGGCTTTGTGTAGTCAATAAAGCAAAAGTAGATGTTTTTCTGGAACTCTCTTGCTTTTACAATGATCCAGTGGATGTTGGCAATTTGATCTCTGGTTCTTTTGCTTTTTATAAATCCAATTTGAACATCTGGAAGTTCACGATTCATGTAGTGTCGAAGCCTAACTTGTATAATTTTGAGCATTATATAGCTTGTGTTTAAGATGAGTACAATTATGCAGAAGTTTGAACACTTTTTGGCATTGTCTTTCTTTGGGACTGGAGTGAAAACTGGCCTTTTCCAGTCCTGTGGCCACTGTTGAGTTTTCCAGATTTGCTGGCATATTGAGTGCAGCACTTAAAACAACTTCATAAAATTCACAGAAAATATTATCCTAAAGAATTAAATACCAATTTATTAATTAAAAGCAAGAAGACTGGTATGCCTAGTATCACAACATTATTAAATATTAGTTCAGGAGTTTTAATAAATACAATAAGATGAGAAAATGAAGTAAATGTAATCATTGGAAAGGAATATGTAGATACTTCTTTATTTTGGTAATATATTTACTTTTAATAAATACAGAAAGCAAGAATCAATAATTATCTCTATATTTGATAGACTAGCAAAATATCAAAGTGCAAATTCACCCCAATTTATATAAAAGTATTTTGTTTTGCTTTGGAAAAATGTTATCAACATTCCCTAGTTAATCAAGAAAAGTAGGAAGTAAAGAATAGCTATGGAGGAATGGCCATATCTGATATCTGAGCACGCTGCTGTTAAGTCACGTCAATTGTGCCCGACTCTGTACGACCCCATAGACAGCAGCCCACCAGGCTTCCCCGTCCCTGGGATTCTCCAGGCAAGAATACTGGAGTGGGTTGCCATTTCCTTCTTCAATGCATGAAAGTGAACAAAGAAAGTGAAGTCACTCAGTCGTGTCCGACTCTTAGCAACCCCAAGGACTGCAACCTACCAGGCTCCTCCATCCATGGGATTTTCCAGGCAAGAGTACTGGAGTGGGGTGCCATTGCCTTCTCCATCAGAGCACACTACAAAGCCACTAATCTAATATAACCAATATGGCATTGCCTTAGGAATAAAAAAAAAAAAAATATGCTAGTATAACACAAAGGTTGGCAAACTAAGGTCAAAGATCAATTCCTGTTTTTTACCTATTTCCATGTGTGTTTCATATTTTTAGATGATTGAAAAAATGTCAAAAGAATAACATGGCTTGAGACATGAAAATTATATAAAATTTAAGAACAGGTTCATTAGAACATAATAAATTCATTTATTTGCATATTTCCCGTGGTTCTCTTTGTGGTACAATAGCAGGGCTGAGTAGTGAAGGAAGCCATCTGACATGCAAAGTCAAAGTGTAAATTGTTTAGTTTCTGACCATTTGCAGAGAAAAGCTTGATAATGCTTGGTGTAACATATTGTAGTGTTCATTCTTCATATTTGATATATTATTATATGACAACAATAATTTGCCCTGCCACAGATAGCACTGTCTATGAAAATTAAACAATTTGCCTATCTTATATAGAAAACAAAACTTAATATGGACTAAAAAGTTAACTATTAAATGAAAATGAAATTTTTTCAAGAAATCTGACAAGCTGAGACTTAGAGAAATTTTTTTTTTAAAGCGCAAACAAGAAACTGAAAATTGTAGATATTATATAACCATAAAAATGAAAATATTTTTGTAAAAGATTAAAAAGTCTCAATATATTTACCACAAATGTAGTAGAGAAATTGTGAAACAGGGATCAGACAAAAGGTTAATCTCTAAAATATAGCTTTATTCTTGTCTATTTGTAAGAAAAATGACAAGTAATATAAAGATAAAATTCATTAAAAAAGCAAATCCAAATAGCTAAACAAAACAAAACTCAAACTCAGTGGTAGTTAGAGAAATGCAAATAAAAATGTGTTATTACTTTACAACCATCAGACTGGGAAAAATTTCAAAAGAGCATTAACACTTATTGCAGGTGGCTTATGGATATTTAAACTGAAACAGCCTTTTTGGAAATCAATCCAGATGAGTGTTCTGAACATTTGAACATATATATATACAGACACATATATATTCTCATCAATTCTACTCCTGAGAATCTTAGAAATAATAAAAACAGGGCAAAAGGGTTTTTGTCTAAGTTTTTACATTGCAAAGTTGTACATAGAGGAAAAAATAAGAGAAACAGCCATCACTAGGTGCATGATTCGATAGATTATGGTACATCCCCAGTATGGAATATCTTGCAACCATTATTTAATTGGAAGTTTGTTGTGATAATAGAGAAAAAAGTAGGTGAGGCATCCCCCACAGTATGCCTTCTTACACTGTCTTAATATTGTTAATCTGAGGAATGGGTTTGAAAATATCAGGGAGAGGAAGATTAGGGAAAGAAAACTTTTTAAAGTATAGGAAACAGCAAAAAGGATTGCCCACTGTACCCTAACTATACAATGATTACTTTGGCACATTTGTGAGTATATGTTTGTGAATGAAAAATTTCGGAAAACTCCTATACAATTTTGTTTTGCTTTGCTCAGCATTTTCAAATGACCTGCACTTTGTGTATTTAATTAATGTTTTTAATCCATGTAATTAAAGTGTTGTCAATGTCAATATTTCTTGCACACCATGGGACTGCCCTATTCATGATATTTATATTTCCCTTTTTGCCTTTCTAGTATCATATGTAATATTTACTTAGCATCTTGCTCTCACATAACCCCATTGTGACATTGTATGCTTTCGTTGTTTGTCATGATAAAATATTTAACTGACACTTCTTCATTTGTGTCAATTAGATTTCCCTCAACTTTTTCAACATAATCATCATACTTGTCTTCCTTTTGCTTAACATAGATGCTAATTCTCTGTTTTTTTATGTATAGATTATAACTGGTAGATCGATACTTACTTTATATTTATAAGTAATGGATACCTCTTCCATTTCATTTCTTCTTCTAGGAATGAAACTCTACATGGGCTATATCTTGATGATCTAATGATCTATCTCCAGTATAAACTATATCATATATTTTAACTTTGTTTTTCATTTCTTCTCCTTCCTGTTTATTTCTCCAAATCTATCCTCAGTAACAGTGACTTCATTTCGTGTAATATTATATCTCCCATTTACATTTCCAATTGGGAATTAAATTCAGATACTATGCCACCTGGTTTTTCCTGGTGGTTCAGACAGTAAAGAATCTACCCACAATGCAGGAGAACCCAGGTTTGTTCCTGGGTTGGGAGGATTCTCTGGAGAAGGAAATGGCAGCCCACTCCAGTGTTCTTGCCTGGAGAAATCCCATGGCCAGAGGAGCCTGGCAGGTTACAGCACATGGGGTCGCAAGGATTCTGACATGACTGAGCGACTTTCACTATGCTATTTACTATCCTACCACACATATTTCATTGATCAATTATCATTTAATAGAAGCAATGCTCTTCACTTTATAGAGAATATATATCAATATCTGGTAATTTTATCTTTTTCTTTAATTTATGAAAATATATCTATTTTAGTGTTACAAATTCCCTCAACATTTTTTTTTGTTTATTATTATAATTAAATTTCCTATAGACTCTATGCTGTTTTTTTGTTTGTTTGTTTTCCTTTTTCATAAACCAAAGCTCACTTTGAAGAGAGGTCACCGGCAAAGATTGCTTTCAGTCCTGACAGGCTGAATGCTAGCAGAGACAATCAGAATCTTGATGCTGGAAAGCCATGCCAAGCACCGTTCTTGGAACAGTGAAGATTTCTTACTAAGGTGCTAGCAATAGTTACTTTTGGGGCTTCCCAGTTGGTGCTAGAGGTAAATAACCCTCCTGCCAAAGCAGGAGACGTAAGAGACACAGTTCTCCCAGGAGGGGAAGAGCCCCTGGAGGAGGGCTTAGCAGCAGACTCCAGAATTATTGCCTGGTGAATCTCACCGACAGAGGAGACTGGTGGGCTACAGTACATAGGGTTGCACAGAGTCAGAATGACTGAAGTGACTTAGAAGGCAATATTTACTTTTAGGTACAAATGATATATTCTTCTTGGATTGACCCCTTCATCATTACATAGTGTCCTTTTCTGCCTCTTGTAATGGTCTTTATTTTATGTCTATTCTGTCTGATATGAATATTGCTACTCCAGCTTTCTTTTGATTTCTATTTGCATGGAATAACTTTTTCTATCCCCTCATTTTGTCTCTATGTGTCCCTAAATCTAAAGTGGATCTATTGTAGACAGCAGGTATATGGGTCTTGTTTTTGCATCCAAGTAGCCAGTCTGTGTCTTTTGGTTGTAACATTTAATACCTTTATAATAAGATCATTATTGATATGCATGTTCTTATTGGGCTTCCCAGGTTGCACAGTGATGAAAAAAAATCTGCCTGGCAATGCAGGAGATGCAAGATATGTGAATTCAATCCCTTGATCGAGAAGATCCTCACTCCAGTATTCTTCCCTGGAAAATTCCATGGATAGAGGAACCTAGCAGGCTACAGTCCATGGGGACGCAAACAGTTGGACACAATTGAGCTTGCACACACACACACACACACTCTCATGTTCTTATTGCTATTTTATTCATCATTTTGGATTTGTTTTTGTAAGTATATGCTTTCTTTCCTTCCTCTTTTATTATGTTGTGAGATATAGACTAACTTTAGTGTTGAGTTTGGATTCTGTTTTGTGTATATCTATTGTAGGTATTAGGCTAGCATTTACCATGAAGTTTTGGTGCAGTAATCTATAAATAAACAAGTTTGTTTTAAGTTGCTGGTCTTTTAATTACAAATGCATTTCCCATATCCTACTGCTGTATTTCCTCTTCTCAAAATTGTTGGTTTTGATGTATTTGTGTGTGGGTAATTTCCTACCCGTACTGTATGTTTGCCTTTATTGGTGAGCTTTTTCATTCATAATATTCTTCTTTGTAGTTGTAGCCTTTTCTTTTCCATCTAAAGAATTTTCTTTATCCCTTGTTGCAAAGCTGATCTGATGATCTTGAATTCTCATAGCTTTTGCTTTTCTGTAAAGCTTTTGATTTCTCCCTCAAATCTGAATGAGAACCTTGCTGGATAGAGTATTCTTGTTTGTGGGTTTTGCTTTCATCAATTTAAATATATTGTGCCACTCCCTTTTGGTCTACAGAGCTTCTGCTGAGAAATCATCTGATAATCTTATGGAAATCCCCTTAAATCCCCTTTGTGGCTTTTCCCTTGCTGCTTTTAATACTTTTTTGACTTTAACTTTGTCATTTGGATTAATACGTGTCTCAGTGTGTTCCTCCTTGGGTTTATCCTGCCTGGGGCTCTCTGCACTTCCTGGACTTGTGTGACTATTTCCTTTCCCATGTTAGGAAAGGTTTCAACTATTATCTTTTCAAATATTTTCTCAGGGACTTTCTTTCCCTTCTGGGACCACTATAATGCAAATGCTGGTATATTTAATGCTGTCCCAAGGATCTCTTAGGCTGTCCTCATTTTTTTGTTTCATTTTTTTTTCTTATTCTATTTTTGCAGCAGTGATGTTGACCATTCTGTCCCCAGCTCATTTATCTGTTCTTTTGCCTCAGTTATTCTGCTCTTGATTCCTTTTAGTCTGTTTTTCATTTCAGTTATTGTATTGTTTATCTCTGTTTGTTCTTTATTTTTTTTTTTTTTCAGGTCTTTGTTAGTCATTTCTTGTTTCTTCTCGATCTGTACTTCCATTCTTTTTCTGAGATCTTGGATCATCTTTACTATCATTACTCTGAATTCTTTTTCATGTAGATTTCCTGTCTTCACTTCACGTAGCTGTTTTTCTTGTGTTTTATCTCTCCCTTTCACTGGGAAACACTCCCCTTCTGTCTTATTTTGTCTGACTTTCTGCGACTGTGGTCTCTGTCCTACAGACTGCAGGGTTGTAACTCTTCTTACTCCTTCTATCTCCAGCGGAGCAAGTTGTGGATGAGGTTGTCCGAGAGGCTAATGCAGACTTTCCTGCCCACCGGTGGGTGGAGGTGTGTCTTCTCCCTCTGGTGTGTAGAGTTGTTATTCCCACCGTGTTGGTTATTTGGCCTGAAGCATCCTAGCACTGGAGCTCACACACTGTTGGCTGAGGCCAGCTATGGGTGAGAAATGGTGGGCTCATGTCATTTCTCACGAGCCCACAATGGCATGCTCATTGGCGTGAGCCCACTCTCATGGACTCATGCCAATGAGTACTCCCCAGCGCTACTGCCACCAGTACCTTTGTCTCTGCAGCGAACCACTTGCCTTACCTCTTACCTCCACGGGAGATCCTCCAATACTAATGTGTAGGTTTGGTCCAGGCTCTTATGAGGTCAGTGCTTTTATTTCCCTGTGTCCTGGTGTGCATGAAAACTTTTTCATGCCTTCCATGAGTCGAATTTCTGTTTCCTCTATTTCTGTGGAATTCCTTCAATAACACCTCATTGACCCTCAAGTCAGATTCTGTGGGGACTCCTCCCCTATCTGTACCACCAGACTGGGAAGCATGGTGTAAGACTGAGAACTTTAACTCCTGTGGGGCAATTATGTAGCAAAATTAATTTCCAGCTTGTGGGTGAACCTGGTGAATATGGGGCTTGATTTTATTGTGTTTGTACTATTCCTGCCATCTCATGGTGGTTTCTTTTGTCTTTGTATATAGATTTTTTTTTTTTTTTTGGTATGTTCGTTTGTTGTTGTTGTTTGCTTTTTTATCAATGGTTGTTCAGCAGTTAGTTGTGATTTTTGTGTTTTTGTAAGAAGAGGTAAGATCAAAATCTTGTACTCTGCTATCTTGTCTCTATCCTCCAGATATTCAAGATACTGAGTTGTCCAGTGATCACAAAAGTTACTGAATTACTCTTGGCTTTGTTCATCTGTAACACTCTCTAGCCAGAGCAGCACATCACTGGTAGACTAGGCGCTCGTCCTGTGGGTGCACACACATGGCTCTATCATCATGCATCAAGCTGAGAAAATCATTAACAAAATATGGTTTGTTCTAATGTATCACTTTATAGTAGGTACAGTAGTTGCATAGGAAGGAATGTTTTCCTATGGGCACACAGAAGTTTAATTGGTTTCTAAAGTCATATTACACTCTATTACTTTATCATTTACCTTTCCTTATTTTCTCCTCTAATCTCTTCTCCATTCTGCTTTCCCTTTCCCTTTATCTTACACTATTCTCCTTAGTAATTACACTATTTGTTATAAATATCTATAATATAGGATTAGAGTAAATTAATAGGACAATCTGCTTATAGTAGTATATTTCTACAGAATGGAAGAGAGCCTCCTAAAACACCTGGATAAATGGGAAAGGATGTGACAGTAAAAAATGAGATTCTGAGAGTGCATTTTTATGTATTAACCTTTAAAAATTGGCTTACCTTTTTACGATGGAAATAATGTGAGTCATTTTATTCAATTTGGAATATGCAAGACAGAATGGAAAAAATTTATTTGTAATCTCAGTTCAGTTCAGTTCAGTTGCTTAGTCGTGTCTGACTCTTTGTGACCCCGTGAACCACAGCACACCAGGCCTCCCTGTCCATCACCAACTCCTGGAGTCCACACAAACTCATGTCCTTTGAGTCGGTGATTCCATCCAGCCATCTCATCCTCTGTCGTCCGCTTCTCCTCCTGCCCTCAATCTTTCCCAGCATCAGGGTCTTTTTAAATGAGTCAGCTCTTTGTGTCAGGTGGCCAAAGTATTGGAGTTTCAGCTTCAACATCAGTCCTTCCAATGAACACCCAGGATTGCTCTCCTTTAGGATGGACAGGTTGGATCTCCTTGCAGTCCAAGGGACTCTCAAGAGTCTTCTCCAACACTACAGTTCAAAGCATCAATTCTTCTGCGCTCAGCTTTCTTTATATACAACCTTGAAATAACCGTTGTGAAAATACAAGCATATTTTTTATAGAATTTTTTTTTCTTTGTGTGAGTTTAAAATGTGAGTTGGGGTCATTCTTAATATACTTATGAGTAAACATCTTTTATACAGTTGACAATATATTGCAAACTCTGTTTATTGTTTCATTTTGCAAAAATGTTTTTAGTTCCCTTACATGAAGGCTAATTTAAAACCAATCCTTTCTTATCAAGCTTTTTGATTCTTTCACTTTTTAGTTATTATAAAAAATTGTAATATACTTTTGTATATAAATATTTTTGCTTGACACTGATAATTTCCTTATTTTGTATAATGCACTCTTTTAATAGAAGCTGTCTTTCAATAATTCTGCTTTTCCTTTAAAATAGAATATATGCTAGTATACTTCAGGGTCTTAACGGACCTAAAAGAAACAATTTCCCCAAATTAAGTAAAGCATATAAACTGTCACTATTTAAAATTTTTTTTCTCTTATTTGCATTTAAGAGCTTTTAAAGGAGCATAATGCAGAAGGAAATGGCAACCCACTTCAGTGTTCTTGCCTGGAGAATCCCAGGGACGGGGGAGCCTGGTGGGCTGCCGTCTATGGGGTCACACAGAGTCGGACACGACGGAAGCGACTTAGCAGCAGCAGCAGCAGCAGCAAAGAAGCATAAATAAAGTACCATAAATGCTAATATCTTTTTGATGTTTAGCTATAGTTTTTAGATGAAAATTAAATCATTAGGCATGTGTTTGGGAGGATCCTGCCAATAATTTTATCTTGTATATTATCTGTATGTGGCCCTTCCTTTGACATGATTTACAGTCCTGATAATGTTCTATTTGCAATCTGTCTCTGTTTTCCACTTCAAATGTTAAAAATGTCTCCAACTTATCTCTCTTCACAAACTTGAACCAAAAAATTTTAATGAGTTTAATACAAATAAGTGTTATTCTCTGGATTTACAAAGGTATTCATAATTTAATGAACAAGGATAATAACAAGCCTTATATTGATCATCTTTACTATAGAGAGGCTGCACTCTTCCAAATATAAGGCAATGAGAATGTATTAGAAAAAAATCTACAATTTATTTGATAGCTAGACTCAAATATTTTTGTGAACTGAAGCTTAACAAAATTTTCATGTGAGAAAGGCATACCAGCAGCACACAACCTCAAACTGTCCTTCAAAGGCATTTAGAAAAATCAGGACTGTATATTTCTAGCTGTAGCTTTCATCCTGATAAAAATTAAGCACATATGTAACTTAAAATTCACCAACTGGAAATTAAATGTGAAATTGAATGCTTTTGTTCAAGTGAAAGAATAACAACATTTAAAGCTTAAAGAACTGATTTCTACTTAGAATTCCTGGTACTATAAATGCAACAAATATTTGAGGTGAAAATAGAGGAAAGAAAGAAAAATAGATGAAAGAAAAAACAGATGGATAGTAGAAAGGGCCATCCATCTGTCTGTATGGAATAAAAGAAAGGAATAAAGGAAGAAAAAACAAAAGTTGAGACACTGGGTTGAATTGTTCTTTTGGTACATGAAGTAAGGAGTAAATTAATAGTTTATCTCTAATACATCTCATGGTTTCTGCTTTTCATTTTTTCTTTTTCATTTCCCATGTTATCTATGAGGTAAAGAAAATGAAGAAGTCAGTGACTGGACAGAAGGGGATTATTAAGATGTTTCTATTATTTTTCAAATTTATCAGTTAAAATAACCATTATTTCCTCACCATGGGATTTATATGTATGTATATGTATATATACATACTACATTTAACATAAATTAATTGAATAATGGCCCGAAGAATCTGGAGTCTATTAGACAAAGGTATCAAAGAGTGGTTTGGGAAAATTTCTCAAAGCACTTCAGTGACATTGATGGTCAACTACTCAACAAGCAGTATAAGTAATTTTCCATTAGCCTAGAAATTAGACATCAATTTGTGTCTCTTTGGGACACATCATTTCCAATATACTAGGGACTTCAGAATAGACTTAAGCTCTTTTGTTTTTATTTACCTCAAGAAAGTAAATAAACTTACCCTAAAAAAAGAAAAGAGAAAACCAATTGATATTCCTTTTTCTTGATTTTCCACAAAAGGTTGTTTTTATAAAATAATCAATCTAAATATTTTCTGAGTAATTACTGTATTTCATGAATGAAATGAAAGGTAGACATATTAATTAATTACCTTTATGCAAAATTATGTATAAACTTTTTGCAAAAATTTTGTTTTATCAAAATTTCTGCAAATAATTTAATTTAAAAAATGGAATATAGATTATAATGGAAAAGAAACAAATAGCAAGTTTCTTAAAGCAGAATGTAAGCACACATAATTCAGGAGTTTGTGTGTGTATATCCATGGATGTGTATATATGCATCTGTGTTTCAGGATACATACTATCTCTATGTATAAAATACTTTGAGAGTTTGATTCTATCTCTTTCTACATTGTAATCATGTATTTATTGAGATACAGAAACTAAAGCTTTTACAAAGTTTCACAGCTTACTCTAAGCTGTCAAAGCAACTCACTGAAACACCGCATTCAATTTACTGCTTGTCATCACAAACTTTAGTCAACTCATATTAGAACTCAGGTATATTTTCAGCCTCTGTTTTGACCTCACAGATTTCAGGGTCCTATCACTGTAATATTAAATTGACTATTCTTTTGTAAGATAACAGACACTCCCTGTGATATTTAAGTCCACATTCCTTCCTGAATAAGCATATGGCAACATTCTTCAGGCTGATACGAATAAAGAATAATTGGAATATTTGACTTATATAACTTATTTACAAACTATGCAACATCTGTAGCTGCCTTCCCTAGGAATATTGGCCTTATGGAGACGTTAAAGCAAAGCAGATTTCATATTCAGAAGAGCATACTAATCAATATTCTTATAAAAAGGAGGACTAAAGATTAGTCAGAGATGATAGAATAAAGCTAAATAACCCATTTTTTTTATTCTCCCATTCTTTATGGTGACATATACTATTATATGATTATATGGCTATGACAATAAGAAAAATCACTAAGTTGCATTAATTACTCTCGAATAAGTTCCAGGCACATATGGAAATACTATCAGTCAAAAGTGAGTAGAGACAAGTCATAATGCTGTGACTGCTGTAAAGTTATTATTTCCTGTGAAAAAAATTCAAATTATAAAATTTAACAATTAAAATGTAATATGAAAATTGTGTAATAATATTGAAAAATATTAACAATTTGTAATATTATTTTATATAATTTTAGATTTATTTTTTATATTAAAGAATGACAAGGATGTTTGACTTTAGCCAAATTTTTATTTTAATGTTCAAAATTCTACCATTTGGCTTTTAACCAAAGTATGTATTGACTAAACATTGAAAAATAGAGATCTCAAACATATTATTATCAAAAGAGAACTAATAGTTTCCAAAGAAAATCCTTTATTGACCCTTCTTCCTAATCCCCCTCTCCTGTTTTCCTCAATTCTTCTCTCCATTATTTTTGGTCTTGATATATGATTTGATATGTTATGCATTTATCAAAATTTATGACATGCCTACTGAATTTTAGGTCTGTATTGAATATCGGAGATTGTTGGAATTTTCCGGAGCCCTGTAGGACTGAGTTACCTGTACCAAAGTTTGCCCAGTGTGTGTGGATCCTGAGTCTCACTGTGAGTTTGGTACAGACAGATTACCATTGTAGACAGGCCATATTTGTGTCCTGAAGTCTTTGGAAGCACCTTCCTTGTCTTTATCTCTTCAGCTCACTGAAAATTTGTTTCCTGGATGAGACTTACATTAATAATTTGGCTATCTTTTTATTAATAATCATGATCTTCATTAACATCATTATTTTCTCCTTACTGATTTTTTTTTTCTTTTTTGGACAGGAAATACCTCATCTGTATGAATAGTTCAATGGTACAGAACACTATACATGACAGGGATGGGCAAACGTCTATGTAAAGAGCCAAATGATAAATGTTTTTAGGTTTGCAGGCCATACACTCTTGGTCACAACTACTCAACTCTGCTGTGGGAGCATTAAGCAGACACAGACAACAGGTAACTAAATAGAGTTATCTGTGTTACTATAAACTATACTTTTAAAATTGACAATAGACCAGATTTAGCATATGGGCTGTAATTTGCTCATCTGTGATATAGTGTGGCAAATAAAATTTCTTGTCTCTATATCCTTTAAAAATATTTTAAACTGCAGGTTGTCATTTGAGGAGATATAACATAGAACTCTGGGCTTCCCTTGTGGCTCAGCTGGTAAAGAATCCACCTGCAATGCAAGATACCTCGATTGGTTCAGTCTCTCGGTTGGGAAGATCCCCTGGAGAAGGGAAAGGCTACTTGCTCCATTATTCTGACCTGGAGAATTCCATCTAGAATTGCATGGCTAATTTACATGTTTATAAGGTCACTGATGGAAATCAAAACACTTTTCCTCATAAGAGTAAGCATCGTTAAAACCTCTTTATTGAAATGTTTCTGATATCACACATACCTAACCTTAAAATCCAAATATACACATGTAAAATTTTAGAATTTGTCTTCTAATTTCTAAAATCATTTTAATTAATTTTTCTAGGAATAAATGTAAACTGATTCACATTAATTAAATTTTTTGTAAGAATAGACTTCAATGTTTATGTATGTCCACAATATACATATAGACAGAGATTGAAATATTCATTTGTTAATCATTTATATCTGACATTTGGAAAGACAGTATAGATTTAATGCATTTAAAATTAGCTTCAGCCTTGCATAAGTAGTCCTTTTTATTTTTTCTATCTCCCAATTACTTTCTTGCTCTTCTTCTTGAATAGAGTCTACACATAGTTGTCAATAAACTAGTTTCCAAACCATGTGCTATAATGCCATTCTTTACATCATTCATTCCCACAGAAAATGTCAATGGTTTCTCACAAACTACAAAAAAATCCAATCTTTTGGACAAATATATTAAAATCCTGTAGAATACATTATTTACACCTTTTAAGATTATTTTTTACATTCCTTTGTATAGTTAAGTGGCATGATTAACCACTAAGTTCAGTTCAGTCACTCAGTCATGTCTGACTCTTTGTGACCCCATGGATTGTAGAACACCAGGCTACCCTGTCCATCATCAATGCCTGCAGCTTGCTCATACTCATGTCCATCAAATTGGTGATGCCATCCAACCATTTCATCCTCTGTCATCCCCTTCTCCTCCTTCCTTCAATCTTTCCCAGCATCAGGGTCTTTTCCAATGTGTCAGTTCTTTGTATCCTGTGGTGAAAATATTGGAGATTCAGCTACAGCATCAGTCCTTCTAATGAATGTTCCGGACTGATTTCCTTTAGGATTGACTGGTTTGAGCTCCTCTCTGTCCAAGGGACTCTCAAGAGTCTTCTCCAACACCATAGTTCAAAAGCATCAGTTCTTTAGCTTTCTTTGTTATAGTTCTCACATCCATACGTGGCTACTGGAAAAACAATAGCTTTGACTAGATGAATCTTTGTTGGAAAAGTAATATCTCTGCTATTTAATATGCTGTCTAGGTTGGTCATAGCTTTTCTTCCAAGGAGCAAGTGTCTTTTAATTTCATGGCTGCGGTCACCATCTGCAGTGATTTTGGAGCCCCCCAAAATAGTCTGCCACTGTTTCCATTGTTTCCCCATCTATTTGCCATGAAGTGATGGGACTGGATGTTATGATCTCAGTTTTTTGAATGTTGAGTTTTAAGGCAAGTTTTCACTCTCCTCTTTCACTTTCATCAAAGGCTCTTTGGTTCTTCTTCTCTTTCTGCCATAAGGGTCCTGTTATCTGCATATCTGAGGTTACTGATATTTCTCCCAGCATTCTTTATTCTAGCTTGTGCTTCATTCAGCCCAGCATTTCTCATGATGTACTCTGTATATAAATTAAATAATCTAGGTAATAATATACGGCCTTGGTGAACTCCTTTCCCAATTGGGAACCAGTCTGTTGTTCCATGTCCTCATGTAACTGTTGCTTTTTGACCTGCAAACAGATTTCTCAGAAGACAGGCAAGGTGGTTTTGTATTCCCATATCTTGAAGAATTTTCCAGTTTGTTGTGATCCACACAATCAAAGGCTTTGACATAGTCAATGAAGCATAAGTAGATGTTTTTTCTGGAATCCTTGTGCTTTTTCTGTGACCCAATGGATGTTGGCAATTTGATCTCTGGTTTCTCTGCTTTTTCTAAATCCAGCTGGAAAATCTGGATTTCGATGTTAACCACTAAGCTGCATTATATATATAGATATAGATATAAAACTAAGTTGTATTACAGATACACTTTGCACATTCTCAGTTTCAGGCATTGGCTCATATAATAGTTTCAGTCTTCAATACTTTCCCTTTCTTCTTTTGTCTAAATCCAGAATTCATGATCTCTATATGAGTATAAATGTATTTATCTAGGGAGAAGACAATATTGTTTACCTGTAAAATTTTTCAGGGCAGAAGGGATGATAATTGAGAAGTTAGAAATCTGTTACTTTCACTTTAATCTACCATATCTGGTAGCTAGGCACAGTCATCCATGAGCTGTGCCAAAGAGAGATAGTCAGTCAGCATATTAATTATAGCCCTGAGAATATGATCACAAATGCCTGGATATCCCCATATCCCAGAGAAATATGGCTATAAAGTAAAATGAACAAATGGAATGATAAATACATGTGTAATAAGAAATTAGTAGTAAGACGGTGCTTAATTTGACTTAAGTGAATAGCAACCTTGAAATTAGGAATGACTTTGTGGTATAATTGAACTACAAGCAATTTTTTTTCTTCATTTTGTTAATCCTGTTCATTTAAATTTTATCTTGCTTCTTTGCATCAGGAAAGATTTGTGTCTTGTTTAGTTTGCTTAGTATTCTTACTCGACCTGATGTGCTCTGATGAGTAAGTACAATAATCTCACTCACTCAGTTTCTCTCCATCTTTCCCCCATCAGCTTACACATTATGAAACTAGTCCCTGTTAGCCCTCTTTCCTCTTTCATTCTCTTTCCTTCTTTTCATTTCTTTTGTTTTCTTCTGAGCCCCCACCTTAGCCTCATGTGCATCAGTCCTCGTAGAATATTGTGCAGAGAAAGTAAATCAGAACGGTTAGGTATATGGGAAAGAAGACCATGCAAGTGGATGTGAAAATAATTAAAAAGTGAAAGTTGCTCAGTCGTATTTGACTCTGTGTGACCCCATGGACTATATAGTCCATGGAATTCTTCAGGCCAGAGTACTGGAGTGGGTAGCCTTTCTCTTCTCCAGGGGATCTTCCCAACCCAGGGATCTAACCCAGGTATCCTGCATTGCAGGTGGGTTCTTTACCAGCTGAGCCACAAGGGAAGCCCAAGAATACTGGAGTGAGTAGTCTATTGCTTCTCCAGAGGATCTTCCCAACCCAGGAATTGAACCAGGGTCTCCTGCATTGCAGGCGGATTCTTTGCCAACTGAGCTATGAAAACAATTAAAGCTATACAGCTGAGGGGCTATATATAAGCTGAGGGGCTAACATGAAGAGAAGAAACCAGTTTGGCCCAGGTCATTCCAGAAAGTAAAATTAGAACCAACAGGAAGATTTGCGCTTACATCATGATTTTGTAAGAGCAAAATTTTCCAACAATGTATTGTGCTGCCTAGTTAGGACAGAAATTTTCTGTCATATAAAACAGTGAACCATACCCAAGAAAAACAAATATAAGAAGGCAAAATGGTCATCTGAGGAGGCCTTACAAATAGCTGAGAAAAGAAGAAAAGTAAAAGACAAAGGAGAAAAAGAAAGATATATCCATCCAAAAGTAGATTTCCAAAGCCTTCGTAAATAAACAGTGCAAAGAAATAGAGGAAAATAGTAGAATGAAAGAGGCTAGAGATCTCTTTAATAAAACTAGAGATACCAAGGGAAAATTTCATGCTAAGATGGGCACAGTAAAGGCGAGAAATGGCATGGACCTAACAGAAGCAGAAGATATTAAGAAGAGGTGGCAAGAATACACAGAAGCATTATACAAAAGAAAGGTCTTAATGACCCAGATAACCACGATGGTGTGATTGCTCACCTAGATCCACACATCCTGCAGTGTGAAGTCAAGTGGGCCTTAGGAAGCATTACTACAAATAAAGCTAGAGGAGGTGATGAAATTCCAGTTGAGCTATTTCAAATCCTAAAAGATAATGCTGTTAAAGTGTTGCACTCAATATGTCAACGAATTTGAAAAACTCAGCAGTAGCCACAGACTTGAGAAAGGTTGGTTTTCAGTCCAATCCCAAAGGAGGTCAGTGCCAAAGAATATTCAGACTACTGCACGGTTGCACTCATTTCACATGCCAGCAAAGTAATGCTCAAAATCCTTTAAGCTAGACTTCAACAGTAGGTGAACTAAGAACTTACAGATATACAAAGGCAGAGGAACCAGAGATCAAATTACCAACGTCTGTTGAATCATAGAAAAAGCAAGGGAATTCCAGAAAAGCATCTAATTCTGTTTCACTGACTACACTAAAACCTTTGACTATGTAGATCACAACAAACTGTGAAAAATTTTTAAAGAGATGGGAATACCAGATAACCTTAACTGCCTCCTGAGAAACCTATATACAGGTCAAGAAGCAACTGCTAGGACTGGACATGGAACAATGGAATGGTTCAAAATTGAGAAAGGAGTATGCTAATGCTGTATATTGCCACCCTACTTATTTAACTTCTTTGTAGAGTGCATGATGTAAAATGCTCTAATCCTTTCACCACCTGAAGTGAAGAGCCAACTCACTGGAAAACATGCTGATGCTAAGAAAGATTGAGGACAAGAGGAGAAGGGAGTGACAGAGGATGAGCTGGTTGGATGGACTCAAATGGACATGAGTTTGCGCAAACTCTGGGAGACAGTGAAGGACAGGGAAACCTAGAGGTTTTCAGTCCGTGGGTTTGCAAATTGTGGGGCACAACTGAGTGACTGAACAACAATAACAACAAAAATAGTGACTCTGAGTATGCCAGAGATGTAAGAGATTAATACCTTGGTCATCAATTCTGGTTACTGTAGACTCTTCCGTGTTAAAAAATCAAACCCACTACTCTGATTGAAACAAAGATACAAAACAAACCTGGAGTGTAATATTTGTCTACAGGATTTTCCTCCTTGTGGTAGTGAAAGGTTGTTGTTGAACTACACAAAGACACCGGGATTCTTGGCCTCCAGGGGAGAAGAATTCAATCCGGGGCCAAAGATGATGCTTGATCGCTCAGAGTTTTTGTGTAATAAAGTTTTATTGAAGTATAAAGGAGATAGAGAAAGCTTCTGACATAGGCACCAGAAGAGGGCAGAAAGAGTACCCCCTTGCTAGTGTTAGCAATGGAGTTATATGCTCTCGAATCAGTTATTACAGTGAATCAAAAGAATGTCTGGAGGTTGTAAAGACCTCACTAGACCTACTCCCATAATTTACACCTTAAGATAATAGGATTAGCCAGAAGGTTTTTTCCAGAGACTGTCCTCAAGCAGGACACATTATTGTTATATAATCCTAAAGAATATAGAGGTTTGTTCTTTCTTCCTCCTTGAGAACTCCAGACCCCGCTCTCCTTGGGGACCCCTAGACTTCTTACCAACTTGCCTAGGAATGGACTCTTTCATTCTCCCCTTTTCTTTTAGGAGAATTATGTTGCCAAGGGAAAGGGGCGCCATTTTTATTCTATAACTACTTCCTGCTGTTTAGGGGCATGGTCCCTAAATTGTTAAGGCAACATATTCTCCTTACCATGTCGTAGTGAACAAGCTAAGGAGGTTACAAAAATTTTAATCCATGAAATTATCCCCAAGTTTGGACTGCCACAGAGTCTTCAGAGTTACAATGGCTCCACCTTTAAAGTTGCTGTAACTCATGGGGTGTCTAAAGTTCTAGGAATAGAATATCACTTACACTATTCCTGGAGACTCCAATCCTCAGGGAAGGTTGATAAAGCTAATGACATTATCAAAAGACATCTGAGCAAATTAACTCAAGAGACACAGGACAATTGGATTAAAGTCCTATCCATAGCTTTAATGAGGGCTCGAACTGCCCCCCAAAAGGAGGGACTGTTCCCCTTTGAATGTATTTATAGAAGGCCTTTCTTGTACACAGACATTGTTATAGATGCTGAAGCCTTGAAATTAACTAAATATGTAACTCAGCTCTCAGCTTTTCAATAGGCATTAACAGAACTCCGGGAGATGACTCCTGACCTAGCCTCTGAGTCAAGCAAGCCTCTATTTGAGCCAGGAACTGAGGTCCTCATAAAAACATTGGGGTCTGGGGGCCCATTCCTTGAGTCCCTCTGAGAAGGCCCTTACCAGGTTATTCTTTCTTCTCCCACAGCTGTCAAAGTGCCAGGAATTGATTCGTGGGTACATCACACTCGAGTTAAGAGGTGGCACCCTGACCAGAACTAAGTGACTTCATTTTATGTCTTTACTTTCTATGCTCTGACTTTGTACTTTTCAGATGGGCCTGATAATCTATGTGAGCCTACTTCTGCTGACTCCAAAAACCCTGAGTCCGCCGTTTGATCCTCAAGACAATGCCTTCCTGTCCTGGGCTCACTCCTATGCTGCATTTAATAACTGGTCTAACTGCTGGGTCTGTGGAGCACTCCCCTCTTCATCAGTGGAAGTCTTCCTATGGTGGGCATCTCCACTTCAAGGAAAACACTTTCTTCAAGTCTGCAAATACCTTGAACAACAATCGCATGTGATGCCTCTTTTTAAATTGATGACATCTAACAACCTTAAGATGGACTGATGTAACTGTGGACATAATGTGACTTTTCATTTTGATTTTAACTTGGTTTAATGACTATTTTGCCTTATGTCTGTAACTGTATAATGGGGTTTTCTAACCGTCTAAAAGCTTTTAAGTTAAAAATGGTTGTCTAAGCTCCTATGAGTGTCACAGCCTCCTCCAACTATTACTTGGGGCCCCTGGATCAGAGACCCTCAATATGAGGGTTAGGAGAATATGATACCATAAACAGCAGAAAGTACTTATAGAACAAAAATGGAGCCCCTTTCCCTTGGCAACATAATTCTCCTAAAAGAAAAGGGGGGAAATGAGAGAGTCCATTCCTAGGCAGGTTGATAAGAAGTCTAGGGGTCCCCAAGGAGAGCCGGGTCTGGAATTCTCAAGGAGGAAGAAAGGACAAATTTTTTTTGTCCCTCTACTTTCCTTAGGATTATATAACAATAATGTGTCCTGCTTGAGGACAGTCTCTGGAAAAAACCTTCTGGCTAATCCTATTATCTTAGGGTGTAAATTATGGGAGTAGGTCTAGTGAGGTCTTTAGAACCACCAGATGTTCTTTTGATTCACTGTAATAACTAATTAGAGAGTATATAACTCCATTGCTAACACTAACAAGGGGGTACTCTTTCTGACCCCTTCTGATGCCTATGTCAGAAGCTTTCTCTATCTCCTTTATACTTTAATAAAACTTTATTACACAAAGCTCTGAGCGATCAAGCCTCATCTCTGGCCCTGGATTGAATTCTTCTCCTCTGGAGGCCAAGAATCCCAGAGTTTTTGTGTGGTTCAGCAGCAACCTTTCAGTAGTAACTGATTTGTCTACTCTCTTACACCACCCTTTCTTCCAGTTAATATTCTGATAGAAAACAGACAACTTGGTCATCAGTGTGGGCACATGTTGAAACTGAAGGGGTATAAATATATCATTACATTATTGTGGCAAAAAATGATTGGATTAGGTAAGAACAACCAGATTCCTTCTCTAGACAGGCAATCAATGAGAAGAAAAAACCCTCCTTCTCCAATGTGGTTGCTGAGTTAAAAGATTTGGTCTGTGTCTGTCCAGTGGTTATTTTCCCTGATCAAATGTAGGAAAAGCTTGTGCAATAGAAAAAATATGTGACTATACATAAGAATGAAGACAAAAGATTTTTTAAAAGTAAGAATTGAAAGTATAGTGTTAAATTTCTTTGGATTCTGTCAGGTCTCTGGTCATTTTCATTCCTTTGCTTCCCAATTATGCCATTTTAAGAAATGTCCCCGTGTGTGTGTGTGTGTGTGTTTGTGCGTGTGTGTGTGTGCCCGCATGTGCACACGCACATACCACTTAGTCATGTCTAACTCTTTGTGACCCCACGGAATGTAGCCTGCCAGGTTCGTCTGGAATTCTCCAGACAAAAGTACTGGAGTGTAGCCATTCTCTTCTCCAGGGGATCTTCCCAACCCAGGGATTGAACCTGGGTGTCCTCCCAGTCCAAGTCACCAAAGAAGCCCTCTAACTGTCCTCCCATACTTTAGCAAATCTAGTTTACCCTCCTGGTCCTAAATCCAAAATCTAGTCACATATTTATAATACTAATTACTTTGAACCTAAGAGACATTAAAAATAACCAGGCTTATTGACTGAGTAAAAGAAGCTGGCCAAACATTTGTGATAGTTTGCTCATAATGTTTAAAATGAAGATGATGTTAATTCTTTAAAGTGAAGAAGATTCAGAAAACTGTAACTGTTAGTTTTTAGAATAATGTTGCTTGATATAGTCATTACAAATAATGAATTAGATTCTTTAAAAAATTATAAAAAATAACAACTTATCTCAAAACTACCGATTCTAACTTTGCAAGTTTAGTTTGGCATCTACTTGACCTGCTTTGAGAAGCCAAATTGCCATGGGAATCAGAGAGAACAGCATGAAAAGTGGTTGCTTTTACCAAGAAGTACCATGGGAGGAATCAGATTGAAATTTAAAATGGAATATAAATTATTCACCACGATGTTAACATTTTAAACAGTCTTTTTGCATCTTGTATCCCATTGGGATCCACAATGATCCTCTGAGGTAGGTAAGACTAGTATCATTATCCCCACTGTACAGATGAGGATATTTATGTCCCTGAAAGTTGAATGAGTTGCCTAAGGTCAGGCAATATTTAATCTAGAAATAGATACTGGAGTCCTCTCTCTCTTTCAGGGCTTCATCTATTCAGTTTTGCTCTTTACTATTCAGAAAAAGATACTGTTCTTAATAATAACCAGAAACTACAAAGGGATAGTGTATCTTGTTATAACAAAATAGTTAAACTGGCATTAATCTAGATCTTAGCACATGTATTCATCTTTTCTGTTAAAAACACATGCACATACACACTTACTCATGAGGAATAAGTCCCACTTTATATTGAGTACATTAATAAATGTATTTCTCAGCAAGTTTTTCAAAGATAATGGAAAACATGGTTCTCAGTGCAACATCTTAGAAAGGCTTTTTCATTATCAATTTTTTCTTCTTTTACCAAACCATTAGCAATACTTCTGGTTTTACCTTCATCATATCCCAAATCTGAAACTTCTACTTATAACATGCTTGTGTGCTGAGTCACTTCAGTCATGTCTGATTCTTTGTGACCCTATGTACCATAGCCCACCAGGTTCCTCTGTCTATAGTATTCTCCAGACAAGAATACTGAAGTGGGTTACCTTGCCCCAACACCCTGACTCAGATTACCTTCCTTTCTCATCTGGGTCACTACAATCATCTGTTGTTTCCTTTCTTCTAATCTTCCCTTTCTATATCCTATAAATATATTCTATATTCTAACTTTGCCTAAAAGGTAAAAAACAAACTTCTAATTCCATGAATTAGATAGCTTCACCCATTGAGTATAAATTCAATAATTTTAGTAGCTTCCCAACTCATTAGAATAAAATGTACATCATTTGCCATGAAAGAGACTTGCAATGGGGTTCCATTGTCATCTACCCTCCTCCCCGCCCGTGTTTTCTGCTAATAATATGACTATATGAAAGTCTAGGAACAATGATTGCCTGGCTTCCTTTGTGGACTAGCGTAGGTATCAATACGTATGACTTGGTAGTCATGTCTGTAAATAGTATATGTGTGGTGGCTTCTTTCTTCTCATCAGTTAAAACCCAGATGTAGTAGATTAGGATATTACCCAGGGGCAGGGTACTCTGTGCCAAAAAACTGAATTACTTACATGCAGGACCACCTAAGAGCCTTAGATTGCTCACCTCCAGAACACAATACTAGGGAGGAACAAATGTCTTCTCTGTCTGAGTCTACATATTCTGAAGTTTCCTAAATGCCTGAATTTAGTCTGAATTTGTTCCCACCCTTTCCAGGGTCTATAGACTATGCAGTATTTCTCCTGCCTCTAAATTTGGCTTGTCCACCCCCATATCACTGTGACGCTGAGATGCTCTATGCTCCTTGAGCTTTGAGAAATCCTTGCGGCTTTTTCACTTGTCTCCCCTTCCACCTTGAATGTTCTTTCCCCCAATCCTCACTTTCCTTACTCCTTATTTTATTGAGACTTTTATTCAAATATTCCCTTCATAATATGTCCTTCCCTGCCTACTCAATCTAAAACAGCCTGATCTTTCTACAATTAAGTACATTCTCTCAATCTACTTTATTTTTTTTGTCAAAAAAAGTGCCCCTACTTTTATTGTGGTAGTGGTGGTTTAGTCCCTAAGTCGTGTTCTACCCTTGAGATCCCATGGACTGTGGCTGCCAGGCTCCTTACCTTAAGTTATATATCTTTACACCATTTTCTCCGTTATAAAGAGCTTTATGTAAGCAAGGGTTTTGTCCTATCGATGCTTATATTGACCAGAATGACATTCAGCTCATAGAAGCTCCTTTCCTTAAACTTAGTTATTGACTCTTAGTTCCTTGACTCTTAGTTATTGAGCAGCCTGCTGTGGAGCCAGAGATGAACAGGAAGATAAATAATCACATGGAGCTGAAACCTATATTGGGACTGTTTATACTGACACTCTTCCCTGATTCTTTTTTTTTTTTTCCATTTATTTTTATTAGTTGGAGGCTAATTACTTTACTACATTGCAGTGGTTTTTGTCATACATTGAAATGAATTAGCCATGGATTTACATGTATTCCCCATCCCGGTCCCCCCTCCCACCTCCCTCTCCACCCGATCCCTGCACCAGGCCCGAGCACTTGTCTCATGCATCCAACCTGGGCTGGTGATCTGTTTCACCCTAGATAATATGTCCCTGACTCTTAAGATTGAGTTGAAGGTGCAAGTTTTTCAGTTGTGTGGGACTCTTTGAGATCCCATGGACTATACAGTCTATGGAATTCCCCTGGCCAGAATTCCAGAGTGGGTAGCCTTTCCCTTCTTCAGGGGATCTTCCCAACCCAGGGATCAAACCCAGGTCTCCCGCATTGCAGGCAGATTCTTTACCAACTGAGCTATCACGGAAGCCCTTAGGATTGGGTTAGAACCGCCATTATTTACTTCCTATTATATGAAGGAAATCCTACTCTTATCCCTGTATTGAAATGAAAGTCACTTAGTCGTGTCCAACTCTTTGTGACCGCATGGACTATAGAATCCATGGAATGCTCCAGGCCAGAATACTGGAGTGGGTAGACATTCCCTTCTCCGGGGGATCTTCCTGGTGGGTTAATTGCACTTTGTTAAGATTAATAACTTTACCAAAGACATCTAGTCTCTCAGAGCTTCAGCCCATTCTCTAACTTTCTCCCTCTGGCCTCCCCCGCCCCCGCCATGGGGCATTTTCTTAAACAGATTTTTTTTTTTTTCTTAAAGTAACATGCACACTGATATATCCAGCATTTGTGGTCTGCTCTAATGGGCCTCATATTCCTCTGCCTCATGTTTGCTCTAATCCATACAAAGGGAACTGGGTCACTGAAATTCTGTGCCTTTGTGGAACAAGGTAGTGTGAGAGTTTTGTAATCAACTGAAGAAGAAAATTTTGCATGAGTGCATACTAGGGGTTGCTTATATGAACTCTTATTGAGAGATTCAAACTTGTATGACATATATGTGAACAGGAGATTTCACTATACACAGGAGGACAGAAGGGTGTGGGGTCAGTTAAATGCACTGCTGATTTCTGATTTTATAGTAGAAGTGGGACCCTGAAGGAGGTCTGAGGTGGTGTCTGAGGTCTAACAGCAGCAGCCTGTACTAAGAAGAGGGGATATCTTTCCCAATTAATCTGAGAAAAACTGCACTGCCTAGATACAAACTACATTTAGCCTAGAGATTTACCTCTGTGTGAGAGCTTTTGGAAACAGATGCATAGTTACATCCTTCCTACCTAAGGAATTAACACGAGATTATCCTTGTCACTTGCTCTCTCGGCCCCTTGAGTGCTGCCTTCCCTGATTACAGCAGCGACAACTGCAGAAACAGTTAATGAATGTCTGAGTGAATCTAAATCTTTATTGAAGCAGCTAAAATCCATTTTGGTGACTGACTCTGGATCTTTGCAACCACTTCAAATCAGAATCGTTAATATTTCCTCTCCCATGGATTGTTTTCTGAGTCTCTTGCAGGTCCCCTATACCTCCTCACATGTTCACCTCTATTCAGATGATTGAATTACTAGTTGTCAATTGGAGTCAGAATGAAGTCAGCATGAACAGAATCCCATAAATGAAGACTATAATTAGGGGTTCCCTATAAATTAATTTGGGGCTTCCAAGGTGGCACTAGTGGTAAAGAACCCGTCATTGCACCAGATGTAAGAAATGCTCCCAAAATTCTTATGTTGAAGTTCTACTCCCAATGTGCTGTGTTTAGATGAAGGACTCTTACAGAGGTAATTGAGGTTAAGTGAGGCCACAGGATCACAGGGCTGGAACCCCAATCTAATAGGACTCATGTCCTTCTAAGAAGAGAACATGAGTCCCCCTCTTTTGCATGTGTGCACAGGCCCAGAGAAAAAGTCATGTGAGGACACAGTGAGAAGGCCTCCATCTACATGCTGTGAAGAGAAGTCTCACCAGAAACAAACCCTGTTGGCAACTTGATTTTGGATTTCTAGTCTCCATTACTGAGAAGATAAATTTTAATTGTTTAAGTAACACAGTCAATGGTATCTTGCTTTTGCAGCATGAGCAGACTAATATAAGTAGTAACCAACAATTCAAGAGATACTTTCTGGACAACTCTATATCAATATACAATTGATATACAATTTAGGGAAGTTGAGGCTAATATCTGTGCTCAGTCACTTCAGTTGTGTCCATCTCTTTGCAAAACCACGTACTATAGCTTGCCAGGCTCCTCTGGCCATGGAATTTTCCCAGTAAGAATCTTGGAGTGAGTGGCATGCCTTCCTCTGGCTATTTTCCTGACACAGGGATCAAACCTGCATCTCCTGCCTTCCATGCAGATTCTTTGCAGCTAAGCCACTGGAGGCTAATATATCTATGTAGTATATTCAAGGTGACTCAGAAAATGTCAGAATTTGAAACAAAGTTCAGGCCACAAGGCTTAAAACCCACATGCTCAGACAGTATGCACGTCCATCTCCCTCAGGCTAGCAGTCAGTCAGTTCAGTCACTCATTCATGTCTGACTCTTTATGATCCCATGGACTGCAGCATGCCAGGCTTCCCTGTCCATCACCAACTCCCAAAGCTTGCTCCAACTCATATCCATATAGTCGGTGATGCCATCCAACCATCTCATCCTCTGTCATCCCCTTCTCCTCCTGCCTTCAATCATTCCCAGCATCAGGGTCTTTTTCAGTGAGTCAGTTCTTCACATTAGGTGGCCAAAGTATTAAGTTTCAGCTTCAGCATCAGTCTTTCCAATGAACACCCAGGCCTGATCTCCTTTAGGATGGACTGGTTGGATTTCCTTGCAGTTCAAGGGACTCTCAAGGGTCTTCTCCAACACCACAATTCAAAAGCATCAATTATTTGGTATTCAACTTCCTTTTTAGTCCAACTCTCACATCCATACATGACTATTGAAAAAACCATAGCATTGATTAGATGGGCCTTTGTTGGAAAAGTAATGTCTCTGCTTTTTAATATGCTGTTTAGGTTGGTCATAGCTTTTCTTCCAAGGAGCAAGTATCTTTTAATTTCATTGCTGCAGTCACCATCTGCAATGATTTTGGAGTCCAGAAAAATTAAGCCTGTCACTGTTTCCACTGTTTCCCCATCTATTTGCCATGGAGTGTTGGGACCAGATGCCATGATCTTAGTTTTCTGATTGTTGAGTTTTAAGCCAACTTTTTCACTCCCCTCTTTCACTTTCATCAAGAGGCTATGAAAAAAGCCTCTTGGTCTTCAGAAATAAGTATTACTCTTTAATAGACTCATATCTGTGCAATTGAAATCTAAAATACTTTTTTTTTCCTTTTGATTTTTTTAAATGTATTTCAATGTGAGTAATGCACTTTCACACATTTACTACTGAATACTGTTAAGACTGGGACTTCTCCCTTCCATGAGTTAGTGATAAAGAGGGCAAACACATCATTCCTCCTACTCTTCTCAAGCTAAGAGTTTACTTTTTGATGCAATCAACAACAACAAAAAAATCAACAGCTTTTTCCTTTAACAGTTGTCATTATAGCAAAACCATCAAAGTCAGGAAAAGTGAGAAGCAGAGCATACAAGTATTACCTTTCTCCCAGGCTAGCTGCTATTTTATGGCCATGTGATGTATTAACAACCTACAATAAAGTCCTACAGTTTAATAATTTGCAAACAGTTAATAGTATTTTTTATTAAATCAGTGAAGCAAGAGGTTGAATCAAATTGTGAGATAAAATTTAAGGACAAACAAATTCCAAATGATGGTTAAATGTTTAATCAAGACATTTCAGTGGTGATATAAATGTCAAAACAAGAGATTTATGCACTCAAACCTTTAAAACATCAGGGTGTCTTATAATTTTTAATACTTTTCAAAAAAACATGTATTTTTTAATCAACAACTTCTATTACCTAACTTTATGGTTCATAAACTGTTATAGTTGTCAGAAGATCTACACATTTCTCTTTCTATTCAACTAATAAAAATAAATGAGAAAATTGAAGATATTTTTTATTTTTGTGTTTGGTTATAATTGAAACTTTAAAAAAAAATAATTTTTCCTTCTTCTACCTCCTCTCCCAAATGCTTTTCTGGATGTAGCACATGTAAGGTGGGTGTCTTCCTGGGATAGCATGTGACTTTAACATATGCTGATTTATTTCAGATCAGAATATTTCACCTGGAAATAATAATCATCTATCTCCTTAGATTCTTCTATAGATTTAATATATCAATATGATAGTATTTACATTGGTAACAAAAGTTGCTTTTTGAAATATTCTGCATATTTTTAAATTTTTATCCCCACTACAAACTTCTAGAGTAATAGGACAGAAATTATTTTCTTCAATGTGAATAGAAAAAAAAAGTGAGGTTCAATAACTAGTTTAATATGCCTTAGCGTGTGCCTTACTGCTTTCTCCACTGTTGTATGCAAATGTTCACAAACAGGCTCTTTATGTCTTTCACACAGACACCCTTTTTGTCTGCCTGCAATTCATGAAAAAAAAACTATATAAAACCAGAAAGAACATGGCTGTAATGAATATTAATGAATTCTCAATATTATCTCTCACAACACCATGGTTTCAGAAATTCTTCAACCATCACAGTTGCTTGTTTATTGAGCACCTAATGTGTGTTCTGAAAAATATTGAGAACCTAAAGTGTGTTCTTATTTATTGAGCACCTATTGTGTGTTCTGAGCACCTAATGTGTGTTATAGGTGAAAGTCCAAAATTTAAACATTTAAACACAACATTAAACATCTAGGTCCTGTCTCCTGATGGCTTACTAGAGGAGAAGCCTTTGAAATTGTGATTATATCAAATAATTCATTTGACTCAATAATTTTCACATGAAGACCTTTTCATTACTACATAGTTATATCAGCTACATTAATACAAAATATTTAAAGATATAAGACAATGTGACACCTTTCATCAGGGAATACAGATCCATTATATATATGTTCAGTTCAGTTCAGTCACTCAGTCGTGTCCGACTCTTTGCGACCTCATGGCCTGCAGCACTCCAGGCCTCCCTGTACATCACCAACTCCCAGAGTTTACTCAAGTCATGTTTATTGAGTCGGTGATACCATCCAACCATCTCATCCTCTGCCGTCCCCTTCTCCTCCCACCTTCAATCTTTCCCAGCATCAGGGTCTTTTCAAATGAGTTAGTTCTTCACATCAGGTGGCCAAAGTTTTGGAGTTTCACACAAACTACAATTGTCATAAAGTCGTTAGGTCATTATTGGCATACAAGAAAAATTTATTTGGATAGTGAAATATTTGAGCTTGCCTTTGTTTATCTGGTTTAGATTTTCCTGCCAATTTATCTTTTAACCTGAGAGCCATTTTTTCAGTCCACCTCACTTAGGACATACTTGTGTTAGGCTCACTCAAGGAAATTCAAAGGGAAACCATCCCCGCATCCTGGAGACAGATGATTAGTTGAGCATTGTTTTCATGGTCAGTAAGCTACCTGGGTAGGACTCTGGGGCTTCTGATTAAATAACTAAAAATGGTAAAATACAGAATTGGAAAAAAAAAAAAGATAATTTTACTTCTTTGACTGCAATACAAATGTACTTTGTTATAGGCAGTTGTGCCATGGGGTCACTAAGAGTCAGACATGACTAAGTGACTTCACTTTGACTTTTCACTTTCCTGCATTGGAGAAGGAAATGGCAACCCACTCCAGTGTTCTTGCCTGGAGAATCCCAGGGACAGGGGAGCCTGGTGGGCTTCCATCTATGGGGTCGCACAGAGTTGGACACGACTGAAGTGACTTAGCAGCAGCCATATTTATTATAGAGACATACATTGTCTTCCTGAAGTCTGAGTTAAAATACAAAGTCTTGTAATATCATTCACTCAGAGAGAAGGCAATGGCAGCCCACTCCAGTACTCTTGCCTGGAAAATACTATGGACAGAGGAGCCTGGTAGGCTGCAGTCCATGGGGTTGTGAAGAGTCGGACACGGCTGAGCCACTTCACTTTCACTTTTCACTTTCATGCATTGGAGAAGGGAATGGCAGCCCACTCCAGTGTTCTTGCCTGGAGAATCCCAGAGACGGCGGAGCCTGGTGGGCTGCCATCTAGGGATCACACGGAGTCGGACACGACTGAAGTGACAGCAGCGGCAGAAGCAGCAGCAGGCATAGTATACATAGGTTACCATAGTTGTGGTCCTTTTAGCTTACTTGAACCAATTACTTGGAATGCTTATTTGCTGAAGGATTTATTTAAATTTATTGCCTAGCTTCTGCACACACTTGGACTTTATGCATAGAAAATGATCCATAATGGACTGAGATAGACAGTTTTCATACCTGTGTCAGTTTAAGGAGTTCCTCCTCTAAATAAGCTGTGTAGAAATAGCCACATTAGAAGGGATATCTTCTGTTAAGATTTCAAGCAAAATAAGTACAGTCCATCTGACTTTTTCTTAAGGTTAAAAATGGACAATGTAAGAATTTTTGACATTTTCCAAGCCACTGAGGTTTAAACCCTAATGTGTTCTGAATGTCTTATGTCTCACTGCCTCAGATGACTCCACTGCTTTGACCACTTAATATGCATGTCTGAAAATAAGATTGTGATTCTGTTCCCTCTCCATGGCCATTCCCTTTTATTCGACTCACACATGGTTCAAGTGTTTCATTTTCAGTATCACACAAGCTCTGAACCCTCATAAAAACTGTGAATATCTAACAGGTTTACTGGCATTTGCCTATAATCATCTTCCAGATAAACTGCCATCACAGCCTTAATCTATCTTTGACTGCCTTAACTGTTCCCACGTTACCTGCAAGTCTTTCACTACTTGAAAAGTTTTGTTATGATTTTACAATTATTAATCAGCAATTGTGAATATGTGCAAAGTTACACACATGAAAGACCTTATTTGAGCACCTCGTCATGGAAACAAACCATAAAACTCCAAATGTTGAATCTGAGCCTACTGCTAAACAATCTACCTTTATCTCAATTGGAGGAAAAATTAAAATTATGTAGCATCTAACTATTATAAAAGCAATTACAGTGATAATCAATTATACAAATATTGTACTGATTTGTTATTCAAAGACCAGATGTTTGGAAATATCTATAAGTGGCATGACGTAAACACATATTCAAGTCTGCTGAAAGGGATAATGTTACCCTCATATAATCTATTTTGCCAATAATGCTTTTATACACTTTTCTTGCCATGTACAATCCAGAAAGCAAGCAGAAAATCAGAAATACATCAGTTCTACAGTTGCTGCTATGAGATTCTACTAGACATGAAATCATCCTATTAGATTCCTTTTGATCTATTGATTACCTTCAAAGACCTAGAAAACAAAAGAGGAGGTGAGTAAAACTTAACAGTCAGCATCCATGTCATAGAAAAATACAAATTTAACGTGCTGATTTAACTTGTCTTCATTTGTCTTCTGGCCCAGAACAACAATTGCTGCTCCAAATACTCTATAGCTGTAATCTGTTCTTTTCTGAATTATATTTTTCATGAAATTTTGCAAAGACAGTGGAGGAAAAATTTATAATTATCTCCTTGGCAGCTACAAAGTTTATTCCCATTTTGTCTTTGTTGAATAAAAATTTTAAAGTACAGAATTGACACTGGAAGACTGACTGGATTCTAAATGAACTTCCTGATAGTGATACAAAACTAGAGGGAGCAGAGTACCATTAAAGAAGGAAATACAAGCCTAAGAATCAGAAAGTAATTAGCGAGCTCCTCACTGACAGCCCTTTGATGGCCTGAATTGCTTCCAGAAAGATAAGAGTATATTGTTTAAAAAAACAATGAAATCCCACATGCACATTCATAGAATTATTTCACATTCATATGCAAACCATTAGGCCCAAATTCTCTGAACATACTAACGTGTATCAACAAGGAAGCATTATATGTGTCACTGGCATATTTGGGTGTGTAAAAGACACTGATAGTAAATATGTGAGCTACAGACCTATGGATCTCATAGTGAAGTGAAGTCGCTTAGTCGTGTCTGACTCTTGTGACCCCATGGACTGTAGCCTACCAGGATCCTCTGTCCATGGGATTTTCCAGGCAAGAATACTGGAGTGGGTTGCCATTTCCTTCTCCAGGGGATCTCCCCAGCCCAGGGATTGAACCCGGGTCTCCCACATTGTAGGCAGATGCTTTACCGTCTGAGCTACCAGGGAAGCCCATCCCTAGAAGTTGTGGCTAAACTTTACAATTTGGTAAAGTCCACTAACAAGCAGCATCTGCATAGATTCAACTAGATCTCTCAAGAGATGGAAAATTGTTTGTACTGACAATAGAAACAGAAGAATAAAGTAAAACCTGTTAGCAGTTTTTTTTGCCCCTTTCAAGTTGATAGTCTTTACTTATGGGTCAGTAGAATTTATGCATATAGGTTTAACAAAGCGTTATGAAAAACCTAGACAGTGCATTAAAAAGCAAAGACATCACTTTGCTGACTAAGGTCAGTATAGTCAAAGCTAGGTGTTTCCAGTAGTGATGTATGGATGTAAGAGTAGGACCATAAAGAAGACAGAGTGCCAAAGAAGAAAGCATTTGAATTGTGGTGCTGGAGAAGACTCATCAGAGTCTCTTGGACTTGAAGGAGATCTAATCAGTCAATCCTAAAGGAAATCAAACCTGTATATTCATTGGAATGAAGCTCCAATACTTAGGCCACCTAATGCAAAGAGCCAACTCACTGGAAAAACCTGGATGCTGGGAAAGATTGAAGGTAAAATGAGAAAGGGATGACAGAGGATGAGATAGTTGGATGGCATCACCGACTCAATGGTCGTTAATTTGAGCAAACCCTGGGAGATAGTGAAGGACAGGTAAGCCTGCCATGCTGCAGTTCATGGGGTTAAACATAATTGGACCCAATTTAGTGACAACAACAACAATGTCTAATAAATGAAAAATACAACATTGGAAGCAGAAAGTAAAAACATTCATAATCTGGGTCATATGCATATGATTATAATATGTTAAAATTTAAAACTCCTACCCTTTTTTCTTTTATCTAATGAAGAAAATATACTTCCCACCTACCATCCTGTACAATCCAGTGTTAATTTATCATTCTGATTCCAATTAAGCCCTTTTCTTCAACAAATGAATACACTTCAGTCCTCTAAATTCCCATCTCTTCCATTCATTTACGCCATGTTTGTGTCTCTACATAATTATTATTTTTTTCCATAATTTTATTTTTTTACTATTTTTCAAGGTCCATGTCAAGGACTACTGCTTTGGGCTCCCACTATCCACAAACACCATGTTCCCCACTGATGATATAAGCTCCATTACCTTATTTTCTACTCCAGGGTTAATGATAGATATTTTGGGAGTACAACAGTATCTGAGGAGATAATATTAAAAAACAGGGAAAAAATTTATGAATATTTGGCATCAATTATCTTATCTATCAGGGCTTCTCTGATAGCTCGATTGGTAAAGAATCCTCCTGCAAGGCAGGAGATCCTGGTTCCATTCCTGGGTTGGAAAGATCCCCTGGAGAAGAGATAGGCTACCCACTCCAATATTCCTGGGCTTCCCTTGTGGCTCAGCTGGTAAATAATCAGCCTGCAATGTGGGAGACCTGGTTCAATCCCTGGGTTGGGAAGATCCCCTGGAGAAGGGAAAGGCTACCCACTCCAGTATTCTGGCCTGAAGTATTCCTTGGACTGTATAGTCCATGGGGTCACAAAGAGTCAGGTATGACTTTCACTTTCACACTTTCATCTTATCTTATTTCCCATTTACAGAAAAAAAAATTAAGATCAGGAAGTTTTGTGACAATCTTAATCAGAAAAAATAACTCCTGACATGTGAAACCACCTACTCTCTGCCCCGCTGGTTTTAGGAAGCACCAACACTGATGTTAGCACCATGCATGATCTGATCATTCAGTTCTGGAGTGATCTTCAGGACTCATCAGTACTGTGAACTCTTAACTTGGACTAGACTCAGTAACTGTAGCTACCACTTACCCTTGTTTCTGTTCATGAATCCTGAGGCTTAAGTTCTAATTTTTAATTCATTGTGTAAACTGGAAAATTAGCTCTCTAACAACCTCTCTCTTATTTCATTGTGGGTTTCTCACAAATTTCTACTGCCTAACTTGACTTTTATTGAATCCTTTATATCTGTTTTGGTTTTGGCTTTGCTTTGCTTCAGATCACTTAAGTTTACAGCCTATGACTTTATGCATTTCACAGTACCTAAGAAAGTGCTTGGTAGCATAGTTTTTTACTAAATGTTCTGTTTCATTGATGACTATGACTTTTGGAATCATATACGTCTCTAATTCCAGCTGAAGCCATACCAATCATTTCTTCTACGGGAGATAACTCCATGAGACATTGAAAAGTAGCTCCAGGTGTGCAAATGGTCTCCAGTGAGGATTGGGTATCCAGTAACTGGCATTAAAGCCTTGTGTCAAGAGCTCCCCTTCAGAATCTGGGTATTGACCTACCCACCATGTGAGGAGGTTGTACAAACCTTGTAACAAATATTGTATAATGGAAATATAACCAGAGGCTCCACGTTAGCTACACAAATGCTTACTTCAGACCCTTTGCTGCACATTCATGACCTCTTGTTCTTTCTCTCTCAACTAACATTTATGACCTCTTGAGAGTTTTCCCATTGGATAAAGAAGGAAAAAAAAAGCAGACCTGGTTGAGGAGTGGGTTATTTTGCTCTCTTGGAACCAATGACACCATGGTCACATGCAGGATCAGTCATTAGAATGTAAAGGTCAGGAGAATTCTAGCAGTGGGCAGAAATTCAAATATTAACATTGGCTGAGAACTCTATATGAAGGGACATATGACTGAGGGGGAGATATATAGAAACAGTGGCATAGCATTTAACCCATCAATCAGGGGCCAGGAAAATGTAGGATTTGAAAATCCAAGAGAGTAAGATCTTGGGAAGAGGCATGTGGGTACACTTCTGGGACTGAGCAACTGTATGCCAATCTTCTTCTCTCAGGACACTTGCTCCTTGGAAGAAAAGCTATGACCAACCTAGGCAGCATGTTAAAAAGCAGAGACATTACTTTGACAACAAAGGTTCTTCTAGTCAAAGCTATGCTTTTTCCAGTAGTCATGTATGGATGTGAGAATTGGACTATAAAGAAAGCTGAGCACTGACGAATTGATGCTTTTGAACTGTGGTGTTGGAGAAGACTCTTGAGAGCCCCGTGGACTGCAAGGACATCCAACCAGTCAATCCTAAAGGAAATCAGTCCTGGATATTTATTGGAAGAACTGGTGCTGAAGCTGAAACTCCAATACTTTGGCCACCTGATGTGAATAACTGACTCGTTGGAAAAGACTCTGATGCTGGGAAAGATTAAAGGCAGGAAGGGAAGTGGATGACAGAGTATGAGATGGTTGGATGGCATCACCAACTCAATGGACATGAGTTTAAGTGAGCTCTGGGGGTTAATGATGGACAGGGAAGCCTGACGTTCTACAGTCCATGGGGTTGCAAAGAGTCAGACATGTCTGAGTGACTGAACTGACTGACTTTTCTCACTTCAGTTCCCACAAGAAATCAACCACTGAGGGGGACTTTGAATCACCATGTGAATATATGGCTTGTCTACTGGGTATTGCTAGGAACTGTCCTCAGCTTCTGCAAGTATTTGCACAATGAACTCTTAGGTGAAATAACAATAGTTTTAAAGATGGATACTCTAAATGAGCTCACATATAGATTTCATATCAGCAAGCTTATCTGGTCACCATTGTTGCTCAATGTTGTGCAGTCAGCAGCAGAAATCAGATGATACCTCATCACAGTACTCCCCTTGAGAAAGGGGAGATTACCACCTGGCAAGTTGATTACATCATATTTCTTCCACCTTCCAGGGGATAGAAATTCATTGCTACCATAATTTTTCTCCCCTCAGGGCATGAATTTCCTTTCCCTGTTGATTACTCTTATTCTGGCACTACTTTTGAAGGCCAATAGAACAACTGGTTTACTGAGAATGAATCCTTTGAGAAATTTTTTTTGAACAAGAAACCCATTTTACAGTGAATGTAGTGTGATGGGCCCAACCTTGCAGGGTCACTTGAAGATTGGAGAAAATTAAAAATGTCTGAGAAACCTGTATGCAGGGCAAGAAGCAACAATTAGGACTGGACATGTAACAACAAACTGGTTCAAAGTTCAGAAAGAAATGCAGCAAGGCTGTATATTGTCACCCTACAAGTTTAAATTATATGCAGAATACAACATGCAAAATGCTGGGCTGGATGAATTACAAGCTGGAATCAAGATTGCCAGGAGAAATACCAACAACCTCATATATGCAGGTGATACCACTTTAACAGCAGAAAGTGCAAGGCACTAGAGTCTCTTGATGAAAGTAAAAGAGGAGAGAGAAAAAGCTGACTTAAAACTCAATATTCAAAAAATGAAGATCATGGCATCTGGTCTTATCACTTCATGGCAAATAGATGGGGAAAACATGGAAACAGTGTCAGATTTCATTTTCTTGGACTCCAAAATCAATGTGGACCATGACTTCAGCTACTAAATTAAAGATCCTTGCTCCTTGGAAGAATAACTATGACAAAACTAGATTGTATTACAAAGCAGAGACATCACTTTGCCAACAAAGGTCTGTATCGGCAAAGCTATGGTTTTTCCTGTAACAATGTTTGAATGTGATAGTGGGACCAGAAAGAAGGCTGAATGCTGATGCTTTTGAACTGTGGTGCTGGAGAAGCCTCTTGAGAGTCCCTTGGACTGCAAGGAGATCAAACCAGTCCTAAAGGAAATCAACCTTGAATATTCATTGGAAGTACTTGTGTTGAAGCTGAAGCTCTAATACTCTGGCCACCTGATGTGAAGCACTGATTCACTGGGAAATACACTGATGTTGGGGAAGATTGAGGGCAAGAGCATAAGGGCATGACAGAGGATGAGACAGTTGGATGGCATCACCGACTCAGTGGACATGAGTTTGAGAAAACTCAGGGTGATAGTGAAGGACAGGGAAGCCTGGCATGCTGCAGTTCATGGGGTCACAAAGAGTTGGACACAGTGACTGAAAAACACCAACCAAAATGCCATCTTACTTTCAGTGACAACTCAACATTTTGAGTTCTCACAATAAATATAATGACAGAAATTTTTATTTTTTAGGTTCTGCTTTAGGGAATATTTTAAAAGTATAAAAGTGATATAAAAGAACTTAATATACACAACTAGCTTAAGGTTATATAGCCAGTAATTGTAAAAGCTAGATATGAATAAAATATCTTATTTCAGCATCTAACCTCTTTTATGGTACATTATGGAGAGTGAAAAAGTTGGCTTAAACCTTAACATTCACAAAACTAAGATCATGGCATCTGGTCCCATCACTTCATGGCAAATAGATGGGGAAACAGTGGAAACAGTGGCAGACTATTTTTGGGGGCTCTAAAATCACTGCAGATGGTGACTGCAGCCATGAAATTAAAAGATGTTTACTCCTTGGAAGGGAAGTTATGACCAACCTAGATAGCATATTAAAAAGCAGAGACATTACGTTGCCAACAAAGTCTGTCTAGTCAAGGCTATGGTTTTTCCAGTGGCCATGAATGGATGTGAGAGTTGGACTGTGAAGAAAGCTGAGCACCAAAGATTTGATGCTTTTGAACTGTGGTGTTGGAAAAGACTCTTGAGAGTCCCTTGGACTGCAAGGAGATCCAAACAGTCCATCCTAAAGGAGATCAGTCCTGAGTGTTCATTGGAAGGACCAATGCTGAAGCTGAAACTCCAATACTTTGGCTACCTCATGCGAAGAGTTGACTCATTGGAAAAGACCCTGATGCTGGGAGGGATTGGGGGCAGGACAAGAAAGGGACGACAGAGGATGAGTTGGCTGGATGGCATCACTGACTTGATGGACATGAGTTTGGGTAAACTCCGAGAGTTGGTGATGGACAGGGAGGCTTGGCATGCTGCGATTCATGGGGTCACAAAGAGTCAGACACGACTGAGCGACTGAACTGAAATGAACTGATTCCCTCACAATATTATGTCACTGAAACAGATGATGAATCACATTCAGCTGTTTAACAATTGCCCAGCTGTTAATATGCATATACCTGGAGAGACTTTTAACATTAGAGTATATTAATAATTAGATATCTTAGATAAAATAATAGAAATTTTTGTCTATTGAGAGTGGAACTGATAATTTTTTAAATCAAAATTCACTATAATAACTCAGTTCAAGGATAGACAGTTTCAGTGTCAATGCTATAGGTAAACTCATGTCTGCCCATAAGTTTCAATTGGATAAATTAAAGGATTATGGCAATTTTAATAAAACATGGTGCATTAAAGTGAATCCAGAAGAAGATTGTCTATGTTAACTTACAGGGCCAGACTCTTATTCAATTATGTCGTCCAGGATTTGACCATATACCTAAGAAGTGAGGATTGATTCCTGAGTGCACAGAAATGTAAGAATTTAGATCTATGCTCATGTGCTCTTACTCAGTCACTTTATTCCTGTCTGACTCTTTGTGAACCCATGGACTTCAGCTCACCAGGCTCCTCTCTCCATGGGATTCTCCAGGCAAGAATACTGGAGTGGGTTGCCACGCCCTACTCCAGGGGATCTTCCTGACTCAGGGATCAAACCCATGTGTCCCTCATCCCCTACATTATAGAAGGATTCTTTACCACTGAACCAACTATTTGTTATCTTGTACTTTAACAGTTTCTTCTTCTCCACCCCCACCACCCCCCCAGTTTTGGAGGATGTTCAGGCCATTAGTCACGGTAGTTAAGTTAAAAGGTATCTGAAGAAGAACAATACATTCATGTGTGGTAAACATCAATATTAAATATAGGTCATAGAAGATGGAGCACTTTTTATCAGAAACTTGAATTCAAAGCTAACATAGTAACAATGAAAATAAAATAGTGCTACAATGCCTAAAGACTTGAGTTGCTCCCAAATGACTAGATTAATTTTCCAGGCCCCTTCAGTTGTCTAAACTTTCTTTTATATTTCAGGATACTGATCAATAGAGGGCCCCTTCTCTTAAATATATAAGCAACAAGGTGAAAAAAGTCATTAAATTAATATTTATTTTGCAACATAAAAGAGTCAGAGCTATCTACAAACAGTATAATTAATTGGGATTAATTTCATGTGCAAATTTTGTCATTGCAGGTGTTGATGGAGTAATACATCAAAGGGACTTCACCTCTGTAAAAATCAATGCTAACATAACCTTGATTACTGTTCTTGTGGATGTCACATATAGCACTAATCAGTCATGGTTTGTAGCAAACATCTTAGAGAACAAATATAATTTGTTTTTTTATTGATATTTTTCAAGATGAGAGATAATACTACTTCATGGGATAAACAATTCTCTAAAAGAATGCAGTCTCCTAGGGGTAGCAATGGAAACTGATGAGGCATGTGGGAATGGTGGAAAGGAAATTACAGAAGTGTGAAAAAAGTCTTCACACTACCAATTCTGTTTTGAGAATATAGATGTCGCAGTACATTTATAGAAAAGCCAGAGAGCTTCAATTCTATAGAAGAGCACCATTTTGTAGTACCCAAAGGAAAAATAATGTAACTTCAAATAATTCTTGTCTCTACTTCCCCTAAGTATCAGGTCTTCTATTGTATCAATTATGACCACAATAACACAATGGAGGTTAACTTCTCGTTGGTTTTATCTTGAGTTGACCTTTAATGATTCACTATGTACTAAAAATTTGAACATTAAAATTTCTTTCTTAGGTATTGTCATTTCAACATTTGTGTCTATATATATATATAAAAGTTTTGTGTCTATATATATATAAATATATATATGTATATAGCTGAATCACTTTGTTGTAAACTTGAAACCTACACAATATTATCGATAACTACATTTCAATTTAAAAATTATATTGGTATAAAATCATATTAAAACAATTTATTAGCTATTAGAGAAAATTTATTGAAGAGAGATGACAAATTCAAGATAAAGATGGTAGTATATGACCGATTGTATTTTAAAGAAAATTAAATATTTCAAGTTAAAGAATAAATTGTTGCAGCCTGAAACTGATATAACTAGTACTCTATATAGTACAAAAGAGATGATTTCCATGAGCAGGGAAGGATTGAGGCCAGGGAGTAGAGGTGTATGTGCAGGCATTTCAGAAAGAGGATAAAGCAAAGCAAAGTCTGAGAGAATGTGTAGTTTTATACTGGATATATTCTTTCCTATGCTTTTCATTTCATATGCTTTTAAGTAATTTGAATTTAGAAGGCCCAAGTTTCCAAATGTAGTGATTAGAGCAGTGCTAAAGAGCTATAGTTTTTCCAGTAGTCATGTATGGATGTGAGAGTTGGACCGTAAAGAAAGCTGAGCACTGAAGAATTTATGTTTTTGAACTGTGGTGTTGAAGAAGATTCTTAAGAGTCACTTGGAGTGCAAGGAGATCCAACCAGTCAATCCTAAAGGAAATCAGTCCTTGATATTCATTGGAAGGACTGATGCTGAAGCTGAAACTCCAATACTTTGACCATCTGACAAAAAGAACTGGCTAATTGGAAAAGACCCTGAAGCTGGGAAAAATTTAAGGCAGGAGGAGAAGGGGACGACAGAGGATGAGATGGTTGGATGGCATCACCGACTGGATAGATACGAGTTTTAGTAAGCTCCAGGAGTTGGTGATGGACAGGGAGGCCTGGCGTGCTGCAGTCCATGGGGTGGCAAAGAGTCAGATATGACAGAGTGATTGAACTGAACTGAAAGAGCATGTTAGAAAAAAACAAAAACAAGTGCTTTAGGTAAAGCAGTCACATTAAATGTCTTAGCAACAGAATAGCAAATGTCCTCTGATTTTTACTTAAGTCATCCATAGTGCAGGCAGAAAAAATTCAGTGATGTTTGCAGCCATTATGTTATAAGTCCTCTTCCTCCATCCCAAACCATTCCAGTCTTATCCCATAAATACATGAAATAAACTCTTGCTTCTATAACCTCAGTGTTGGCTCAGATGAAATTGTGTTTGAGTTTAGTCTTTCCAGTATTAAAACTTAGTGTTCTGCTTTGAGCTTATGCTTCATTAGTGCCTCTGGTCCTTTTATTCTAGGTTGCATTTAGTGTACTCTCCAGGTAATGCAGATTTTGTTAAATTCCAAGCCCATCTATACATTCATCAGGGAAGCACCACTGAGAGGGATAACACTCCATAGAGGCACCACAGAGTTTCATAATACTCTTTCTTTATGGCAAATAATGATGTTTGTTTTTTTAGCTTGGGAGCATATGAAAAGAAATTGAATGTTAAAGGATGAAGAACATTATTTCTTAACATTTCTTTTTTTTTTTTTTTAATTTTTGGCCACACCCCATAGCATCTGGGACTTTAGTTCCCTAACCAGGGAAGGAGCCAATGCTCCCTGCGTTGGAAGTTCAGTTCAGTCAGTTACTCAGCTGTGTCCCATTCTTTGTGACCCCATGGACTGCAGCCAGGCTTCCCTGTCCATCACCAACCCCTGGAGCTTGCTCAAACTCATGTCCATCGAGTCTGTGAGGCTACTGAGCCATCTCATCCTCTGTCATCCTCTTCTCCTCCTGCCTTCAACTTTCCCACCATCACGGTCTTTTATAATGAGTCAGTTCTTTGCATCCTGTGGCCAAATATTGGAGGTTCAACTTCAGCATTAGTCCTTCCAATGAATATTCAGGACTAATTTCTTTTAAGATTGACTGGTTTGATCTCCTTGCAGTCTAAGGGGCACTACAAGTTTTCTCCAACACCACAGTTCAAAAGCGTCAATTCTTCAGCACCCAGCCTTCTTTAAGGTCCAACTCTCACATCCATATGTGACTACTGGAAAAACCATAGCTTTGACTAGGTGGACCTTCGTTGGCAATGTAATGTCTCTGCTTTTAACATGCTATCTAGGTTGGACGTAGCTTTTCTTCCAAGGAGCAAGTGTCTTTTAATTTCATGGCAGTCACCATCTGCAATGATTTGGGAGTCCAAGAAGATAAAGTTTGTCACTGTTTGCATCTTTTCCCATTTTTGTCATGAAGTGATGAGACCAGATGCCATGATCTCAGTTTTGTTGAATTTTAAGCCAACTTATTCACTGTCCTCTTTCACTTTCATCGAGATGCTCTTCAGTCCCTCTTTTTCTGCCATAAGGGTAGTGTCATCTGTGTATCTGAGGTTATTGATGTTTCTCCCGCCAGTCTTGATTACATCTTGTGCTTCATCCAGACTGGCATCTCCCATGATGTACTCTGCATCAGTTAAATAAGCAGGGTGAAAATACACAGCCTTGATGTCCTCTTCCCCAATTTGGAACCAGTCCTTTTTTTGATGTCCAGTTCTAACTATTGCTTCTTGATCTGCATACAGATATCTCAGAAGGCAGGTAGGGTGATATGGTATGCCCATCACTTGAAAAATTTTCCACATTTTGTTGTGATCCATGCAATCAAAAGTTCTGGTGTAGTGAGTAAACCAGAAGCAGATGTATTTCTGGAACTCCCTTGCTTTCTCAATGATCCAATGAAAGTTGGCAATTTGATGTCTGACTCTTCTGCCTTTTCTAATTCCAGCTTGAACATCTGGAAATTCTCAGTTCATATACTGTTGAAGACTTGACTGGAGAATTTTCAGAATTACATTGCTTGCATGTGAGATGAGTACAATTTTGTGGTAGTTTGAACATTCTTTGGCATTGCCTTTCTTTGAGATTGGAAAGAAATCTAAAGTTTTCCAGTCCTGTGGCCACTGCTGAGTTTTCCAAATTTGCTGACATATTGAGTGCAGCACTTTCACAGCACCATCTCTTAGAATTTGAAATAGCTCCGCTGGAATTTCATCATCTCCACTAGCTTTGTTCATAGTGATGCTTCCTAATGCCCACTTCACTTCACACTCCAGGATGTCTGGTTCTAGGTGAGTGATTGCACTGCCATGGTTATCTGGGTCATGAGGATTTTTTTTTTTTTTTTTTGGTATAGTTTTCTGTGTATTCTTGACACCTTTTCTTAATATCTTCTGCTTCTGTTAGGCTCATACTGTTTCTGTACTTTATTGTGCCCATCTTGTCTAATGTTCTTGAAGAGATCTCTAGTCTTTCCCATTCTATTGTTTTCCTCTATTTCTTTGTATTGATCACTGAGGAAGGCTTTATCTCTCCTTGCTACTCTTTGGAACTCTGCATTTAGATGGGTATATCTTTCCTTTTCTCCTTTGCCTTTGGCTTCTCTTCTTTTCTCAGCTGGTTGTAAGGCCTCCTCAGATAACCATTTTGCTTTTTGCATTTCTTTTTCTTGGCAGTCTTGATCACTGCCTCCTGTACAGTGTCATGAACCTCCGTCCATAGTTCTTCAGACACTCTTTCAAATCTAATCCCTTGAATCTATTTGTCACTTCCACTGTATAATCATAAGGGATTTGATTTATGTCATATCTGCCTTTGAAGGAGGTGTCCTAACCAATGGACCACTGTGGAAGTCCCCTCCCTTCAGATTTCTTTATGTCTTCATACCTCTCATATATTGATATCTTTTAATTGCCCTTTGTCTTTCTTTGGTCTTTATCATCACTTACATTACTTATTTTCGTCTTCTCACATTTTCTTTCTATCCTCGGCTAATTTATTCACTATCTTTGCTAATGAAAAACCAAACCAAAAAAAGTGGGAGCAGAAGAATAACACTCTGAGTTTTACAATTCTATTTTGTAGACATATATGAATACATATAGTGCATGCAATTTTGCAAAATTCTGAAGACATACTACAGTCTTATTTATGAAACTTTGTGTTCCTAAATATCTTTATCCTTTTGCAGATAAATGGAAGATCAAATCATAATTTTCTTATAGAATATAATTTTGCCTTTTTTAATAAGATTTTTTAATTATTTCAAAATCAAACACTGTATCTTAGGGTTACAATTATGAAAAGAACATTGCTTTCCCCCTTCTCTTGTTTCTATGTCATTTCTCCATAATGTCATGAAACAGCATTTGCAGCTGAGACTCTGCACATTATTTAACTTCCTATCCCTTTCGATATACCCATCTAAATGCAGAGTTCCAAAGAGTAGCAAGGAGAGGTAAGAAAGCCTTCCTCAGTGATCAATACAAAGAAATAGAGGGAAACAATAGAATGGGAAAGACTAGAGACCTCTTCAAGAAAATTAGACAAGATGGGCACAATAAAGTACAGAAACAGTATGGGCCTAACAGTAAATCTAGGGAAGTTAGATTTAAACTACTACCTGGGAAATTTTATTGATGTACAAATATAAACACAAATTTTTCATGAAATTTCTCAGTCATTTGTGATCCAGTGACCCTTAAACAAGAGAGACTACAGAGTGGGTAATTATCTTCAGTGCAAAACAGTTTTAAATGCCAAAAACAGTCTTCTGGAATTAAAGATTCCCTGGAATCTTAATTGAAAAATCCTTAATCTTTGTTAATTATTTTGTATTTTTGAGATTTTCAAAAGAAAATCATTTATCAAATTTTTGGTCAGTTGTCTTCAGTAGGATGATAGCTTTAAACCAGTATTTATTGTAAACTCATAAGTGTAAGTATATAAATCAATCTAATTAAAGAACAATGTTTGCCAGCAAAAACTTAGATGCTTATAAGACACACATTTAAACTATATCAATATAAACATCATGGCCTGAAAACATTAAGTTACAAATTGATCAAAATATAAAGAAATAATTGAATCCCCATAGCGAGAAATTTGAGCATACATTTTGGTTGCATATATTAAGTATACAAAGCATCACTCAGAATGTAGAAGATATGACCTATGATAATTGGTCATACATATAGAACACAGCTCCTGTAAGACACATTACACATCTTTTTCAGCACACAAGAAGTATTTGCAAAAGGTGATTATATATTGTTCCTAAAATTATTATTAACAAATTTCAAGTGATCAATTGGTTACAAGGCAAACAAGCAGGAAATAAATTTAAAAATTAATATTGAAAAAATAAACAAGATATTTAAAATTAAGAAGTATGCTCTTAAATAAATGGGATGATATATAACTCACATAGGAAATTAGGAAATATCTTGAACTTAGTGACAACTGCAAATACTCCATAAAAAATATGTGATAAGCTATTAAAGTCATGCTTAAATGAACATCTACAGTCTTAACTGTTTATTTGAAAAGAAACAAAAATATTTAAAATTCAAGCATCCAAGAAATTTGAAAAAGAATAGCAAAATAAATGTAATAAGATAGAATGAAGAAAATGATAAAGATAAGTGATCTCCAGAATAAAACAAGAAGAGAATCACCATAAAGTTAAAAATTAGCTTTACTTTGAAGAGGAGGAGGAGTGAAGTTATTGGTAAATCATACAGGGGCCTCTGGAGTATTGTTGTTCAGTCGTGTCTGATTTTTTGCAACCCCATGGACAGCAGCATGACAGGTTTCCCTGACCTTCACCATCTCAAACATGAGATTGCTCAAACTCATGTCCATTGAGTCAGTGATGTCATCCAACTATCTCATCCTCTGCTGTCCCCTATTCCTCCTGTCTTCTATCTTTTCCAGCATCAGGGTCTTTTCCAGTGTGTTGACTCTTCACATCAGGTGCAAAGTGTAGGGCTTAAGCTTCAGCATCAGCCCTTCCAGTGAATATTCAGTTGTGATTTCCTTTAGGATTTCCCTTAGGATTCTGCAGTATTGACAACTTCACATTTCTTGACCTACTTAAATGAGCATTTGATTCATAATAATTTATCTAACTGGTATTTTCATGGGTTATGTCAGTAGGTGCTATATTTCACAATAAAAACAAAATATTTTTTGGAATGCCTTAATTTTATATCCTAGCATAGATAACTAGGTGCATCTTGGGATGAATGACTATGAGGGAGACATTAAAATACTTCATGAAAGATTCATACATTTATCAACTTGGTGACACTCACATCACTGACTAATGGATACAACTTCGCACAAGTTTACTTAATTAGACTTTTCACTTCCGTTCTGTAACATATCAGAGATATCAAGGATTTGTCTCTGAAAAAGTCTCGGTAACAAGGGTGGAAATTAATTTAACTGGTGTGTATATAGAAATCTCAGATTTTTAATGTGTGGATTTTTACAGTTATAATACCAAGTTGCTATTCAACCCCCATTTACAAATCTACTTCTTCTGAGACCTGATTGGGTTACTTCTTTTAATTCAAACATTAATGCAGCAGAATGTCATTAACATTCTATGCTTCTCTTTTGTGTCCTCTTGACTTCCTCTAGTTCTGCAGTATTTCTCATGGACTTGAGACTACCGAGAAAAAGGAGATGCTAGATTCTCACAAGTTAAGGTGGAAGACAAAGGCCAAAGGTTCCCATAGAAGTTTGCATATTAAAAGATGCCAGGATAGATCAGTTGGCAATAAAAAGATGGCTTCTTTTAGGAAGAATTTCTAGCACTTTGATCATCACTGGTCAGATCTGAGGGAGTTTCTATTTGACCTATGCTTAAACTAATCTTCATAAATTCAGAATTAAAAAAGACTATTAATTATCTAGTTGAGCTGCAATCTTTATGTGTGGTTAAACAAAGGCAGAGAACTAATTAATTAACCAAACATCATGGAGCTAGGAAGGTAGGGTTAGAACAGTTATTTCAGTTTTAAGTGTTGTTGTTTTTGTTGTTTGCTATGATTCTGAAAAGGTAACTTCATCCTAGGAATCGAAACACTATCATTTTGTCAGTAAATATGAGAACAGAAATAAGAGAAGCAGGATAGTTGAGGTAGCAATCTCTGTTTCTATGTTTTGTGCATTAAGATGTACACTTTCCATACAGCCGTTCCCTGGATTCTTAAGGCACTGTGGGTCTCACTTTCTTGCAGTCCTATGACAAAGTTTTTAAACTTAAGAAACATTTTAGAATAGTTGATATCATTTTTTACTGTATTGTTGCATATGTATGCTTCCTCCACTTTTCGCCTGTTACATATTTAAGTCCTTCTAAGCATCTAGGTTTAAATCTCATTATGGATTCCATATTTTAATTTTTCCTAGTCATCTGTTCTCTTTGACTAATCAAAATGTTTTAATTATTTTTAAAAACATGAGGAGTTAAAGAAATGTCTTTAAAAATATGTGTGCTAGTCTAACTTATGTGTCACTTGAAAAACAAACAAACAAACCCTGGAGACAAATATTCTGAAGATAGACAAACACAAATCATTTTGATGCATTTCCACTTAATATGATTCTTCTCTCTTAAATCCTCAGCAATACCACCTATCCAGATCTCATATCCGAAACTTTGAAGTTTTGGCCCAAAAAGGAAAATCTCTGGTAACTGTATTCCATTTGACATTTCAATATTTTCAAAAATGAGATACATTAAAGACAAAAGGAAATACAAATTCTAATTCCTGTGGCTGGAGAAAGAGTAGACTTGTTTTATTAGATCTAGAAGTACTAAGTCCAAGAGTCCTAGATTCAAAAGAGTTGGAGAAATTGTATTCCTATCTTTTCTAACATTCTTAACTCTCATTAAATCATATGACATTTGTTTATTGATAATTGCACTCAAAAGATGTCAGTTAGTAATATCTAGAAGATATGTTATAAAGACATTTCCTAATCCTTATGCCACCTTTATTTTACCGATGAAGGGGTATTGTTAAAGGAGTTAAATATAACTTTCTAAAAATCATATTATCTAGTAAGTGTCAGAAACAGAATTCCATTCCAGGTGGAAATGGCAGCAACAGTGACATGATTTTTTGCAAACCAAGCTTTTTCTTTACTTTTATTTCCTGATATCACATGGTAGACTACTTGTCAGTTCTATTTTGTATAAATACAAATTCAAAAATCCCTTATTCTGACTTAATTTTCCCAGAAATCCCAGGCCTTTCATTTAATTTGAGGTTCTTACCTAAAAAACCATTTTAGTATCCAAATGATTTCCCTGTAGTGATTTTCAACACTGAAGCCCGGGGACTAATCTAGCACTTAAAAATGTAGTGTAGATGCACTGGTCAACTTTGAAGCTTTCTCTGAGAACTTTTCATTGCAGTTCCTTTCTCCAAACTGCAGAACGTATAACCATGAGATCGTGAAGAAGCAGTGAATTTATAGGCAGTGGAGAACAGAACTTCCCTGGTAGGTCAGCTGGTAAAGAATCTGTCTGCAATGCGGGAGACCCCGGTTTGATTCCTGGATCAGGAAGATCCACTGGAGAAGGGATAGGCTACCCATTCCAGTATTCTTGGGCTTCCTGGTTGCTCAGCTGGTAAAGAATCCACCTGTAATGCAGGAGACCTGAGTTCAGCCTTGGGTTGGGTGATCCCCTGGAGAAGGGAAGAGCTACCCTCTCCAGTGGGGATGACAAAAGATGAGATGATTTGATGGCATCACCGACTCAATGGACATGAGTTTGAGCAAACTCTGGGAGTGGTGCTGGACAGGGAAATCTGCGTGCTGCAGTCCAAGGGGTCACAAAGAGTCGGACATGACTGAGCAACTGAACTGAACTGAACTGAACCCACTCCAGTATTCTGGCCTGGAGAATTCCACGGACTGTATAGTCCATGGGGTCACAAAGAGTCAGACATGACCGAGCAACATTTACTTTCACTTTTTCATAGGGAACAGAGAGGACATAGCTGGTGAACACATGTTTTGGTGGCATAGTTGTTGCAGAGATTTAGGTGGTGCCATTCCCTTTGAGCTATATGCCTTAGAAACTCCACTTTCCCACTCTATGAACAACATTATTATTTTGGAAATACTTGCACTAACAGATTAGGCACTTTTGCTAAATTGAATGTTTACCAACATCTGCCTTCCTTGGCTCTTGAACTAGCCCCAAGTCAGCAGAGACCCAACAGAGGGGTCAAAGCCTTTTGTTATAATAATGATTGTATTTCCTTAAGAAAAATAGAAATACATGTGGATTTTAAGTGATAAACTTATGAAAATCATATTAATTCCTTTCTGTATTTGAAACTACAGTCTTCGCCTAAAAGTTTGTGATTATAATATCTTCTTTGTAGGCTATCTTATCATCAAGTTATACCACTTTGTTTCTTATAATCCTTTCTCCTTTCAACATGATTTTGTATATTACTCATGTTCTTCTTTTAATCACTACTCACCATCTCTCTCTTTTTTTTTTTTTTTTTGGTCACTATTTATCTGGTTGTATGTAAATTATATATAGATAAACATATCAATCATTTTGTCCTCCTCTGAATGAAGAAAAGAATTAAAATTCTACACTTCCTGCCTGATCCTCTTCTGCTCCTTGTAACTGATACTTCAATATCAAATCTTCCCCAATGGATAGGTCTAAGCAATTTATAATGACTTCTTTCTCTCCTAACATGTTTAGGGATAGACATGTGTTCTAATCTTAATCAATGAAGCATGAGAGAAGGTCCATCTAGGGCTTCTAGAAACAAAATTCCATATATATATATATGTGTGTGTGTGTGTGTGTGTGTCTGTGTGTGTATATATATATATATATATATATATATATATATATATATAAAAGCAGGTACAAAATAGACACTTTTATTCCCGTGAGGCTGTTTATTCCTCCTCATTTAGGGAACTGCTACAGTTAATTTATGACTCTGAAGTTAGCTTGCAGCCGAATTCAGGTTGCATCTAAAATTAAAACATTATGTTGGATCTTTGTTAATATCAGTTAGCCCATGATTTACTACCTGAAGCTTACCTTAGCTCCTAATTTCTGTTAAACTGTTCTTTTTTTTTTTTTTTAAATAATTAAAGCCATTTTAGTTTTCTGTTTCTTGAAATCAAAGGCATCCAAAATCTATAAGTATATGAATAGATTTTTTTTAATAAATCTCTAGCTCTCTCCCTCTATCTCAATAAGGTGATACCTGTTTTGATCCACCCAAAAGGTTTTTCCAGTATTTGGACCAAAAAGAAAATACAAATGCAAAAATCTAAAGTCCAGTCTCCATTAGATCTGCAGGGAAGGTCTGCATATGGTAAACTCTTTCTCTCTTTGCCTGAGAATGCTGTTATTTCACTCCTAGATGGTGGGGGTGAAAGTCCCAAATTAATTCTAGATTGATAATCATTTTCTTAGTTTCTTGAACATATTATACTATTTTCTTGCAATTGTTGCTGATGGGAACGTCTACGCATGCATGCTAAGTCTCATCAGTCATGTCTGACTCTTTGTGACCCTGTGAATTTTAGCCCGCTAGGCTCTTCTGTCCATGGGATTCTCCAGGCAAGAATACTGGAGTGGGTTGCCATGTCCTTCTCCAGGAGAACTTCTAAGCTGAATATGATTGTTATCCCTGGTAGTTATTTTTTCTCATTAAATCTTCCCTTGTTACTTTTGATATATTCTCTTTGCTTTTGAATTTTCAACTTTCGTATTATATATTTAGATATTGAATTATTTTTATTTACACTTCTTGAGACACTAAGATTCTCTTTCATGTTGAAGACTTTTAATTTTGTTCAATTCTGGGATTCTCTGACATTTCCTTTTATCATCCCATTTTCTCCTTTTGTCCTGCTGTTCATATTGTCCAGTCACTAAGTCATGCCTGGCTCTTTGCAACCCCATGGATTCTGGCACACCAGGCTTCCCTGTTCTTCACTATCTTCTGGAATTTGTTCAGCTCATGTCCATTGAGTTGATGATACCATCCAACCATCTCATCCTTTGTCACTCCCTTCTCCTCCTGTCCTCGATCTTTCCCAGCATCAGTGTCTTTTCCAATGAGTCGGCTCTTTGCATCAGGTGGACAAAGTACTGGTGCTTTAGCTTTAGCATCAGTCCTTCCAGGGAATATTAAGAGTTGATTTCCTTTAAGATTGTCTCATTTGATCTCCTTGCTGTCTAAGGGACTTTCAGTCTTTTCCAGCACCACACTTCAAAAACATCAATTCTTTGGCTCTCAGCCTTTTTTATGGTCCAACTGTCATATCTGTACATGACTACTAGAAAAATCATAGCTTTGATTATAGGAAACTTTATTAATAAAGTGATGTCTTTGCTTTTTAATTTACAGTCTAGGTTTGTCATAGCTTTTCATTAAAGTTAACTTGGCCCTTTTAACTCTGAATCTCTTTGTTTCTTCCTCATATATTAATTCTTTTATCTTTCTGAGATGCATCATGAATAGCTTCCTCAAATCTATTTTCTAATGTCTGTGCCCTGCTTTATATATATGTAATTACCTTAATACATCTATCAGTTTAAAAATAATTTTAATGATTATAAATGGCAGCATTCAAATATGGCATTCATTTATTTTCATAATATGCTCTACTTAGAGCTGTTCTTAGTGTCTAATTCTTTTTGTTTTGTTTCCTATTTTTTTTTTTAATAGTACTTACTGATACCTTGGGTTTCCCTGGTGGTTCAGTGGTAAAGAATCTCCCTTCTAATGTAGGAGACACCGATTCAATCCTTGGGTCAAGAAGAAGCCCTGCAGAAGGAAATGGCAACACACACCCATATTCTTGTCTGGGAAATCCCATGGACAGAGGAGTTTGAAGAGCTCATGGCATCACAAAAGAGCTGGACATGACTTAGGTACTAAACAGAAACAAACAACTGACACCTCATGGTGGTTTGTAAATGTTGACAACTATGCCGTCTTTAGTGGGTTTTGGTATTTTATGAAGACTCACACTTGTCCTTGGGAAGCATTTAAGATCTATGTCTTTCTCTTTCTCTGGAAACTCACAGGTTACATGAAACTGGGTCAGTTCAGTTCAGTCACTTAGTCGTGACCGACTCTTTGTAACCCTGTGGACTGTAGCACACCAGGCTTCTCTGTCCAGCACCAACTCCAGAGCTTGCTCAAACTCATGTCCATTGAGTTGGTGATGCCATCCAACCATCTCATCCTCTGGCATTCCCTTCTCCTCCTGCTTTCAATCTTTCCCAGCATCAGGGTCTTTTCCAATGAGTCAGTTCTTTGCATCAGGGGGCCAAAGTACTGGAGCTTCAGCTTTGACATCAGTTCTTCCAATGAATATTCAGGACTGATTTCCTTTAGGATGGACTAGTTGGATCTCCCTGCTATCCAAGGGACTCTCGAAAGTCTTCTCCAAAACCACAGTTCAAAAGCATCAGTTTTTTGGTGCTTAGCCTTCTTTATGATCCAGTTTTCACATTCATACATAATCACTGGAAAAACCATAACTTTGACTAGATGGAGCTTTGTCAGGAAAGTAATGCCTTTGCTTTTTAATATGCTGTCTAGTTTAGCCATAGCTTTTCTTCCAAGGAACCATTGTCTTTTAATTTCATGGCTGCAGTCACCATCTGCAGTGATTTTGAAGCCCAAGAAAATAAAGTCTGTGACAGTTTCCATTGTTTTCCCATCTATTTACCATGAAGTGATGGGCTAAATGCCAAGCCACTTATATAAGCTTTTTGCTACAAAAGAGTAGTAGGAGTTCAGATAGCACACTTCCACATGCATCAGGTTTGCTTTTCTAATTATAAATGCTTGAATCTTTTCCGAGTCACAGCCCTGGGCATCCTGTTTTCAGTCTATCCCTGCCCAGGAAATATAGTCTTTCAAGAACATGATTTAACAACCATGAATCTATCTATACTTATTTCCTTGGTGATATCATCTTGTCTAATGGCTTTAAATATTATCTATACACTGATGACTTTCAAATTTACATCTTTAACACAGACATCTCCCTTTCAATCCAGTCCCATATATCCAACTGTCTACCAAATAGCTACTTAGTTTTCTAAGAGATGTCTCAACATATCATACCTTATGACTGAGATCTAATTTTTCTATTAAAAAAGTGGCATTCCCAATAGTTTTCCTCATCTTACTAGCACCAAAACAAACTTTGACTTCTATCTCACATGTATCCTAGTGACTTCATTTTAGAATATCCATAATAGAAAATCCAAAATATCCACTATTTTTCACCTCTACTCTTACCAGACTGGTCCAATCCACTATCATCTCCTACTTGGATGATTAGCATAGCCTAAGAATTAAACTTCCCATGTACACCCCTATCTCTCTTTAAAGTGCCCACATTATCTGGGTTTTCATCAATAGTCTCACTTAATTTCCTTATATTTCATCAATCTGTTTCAACCATAGTGGTCATTTTACTGTGCTTGAATGTTCCTGGAAGTATTCTGACTAAAGACTTTTGTAATTCTGGTTTCTTCTGCCTGGGCGTATGGGTAGATATGACTTTGAGATCTTGACTAACCTTCTTTAAAGTCATTTTTAAAATCAGGATATATCAAATGATTTCATTTAAATTTATGGAAATCCTCATATTCTTTATGTCTCTTTCCTGTCTCTTTTTTCTATGGCATCTATCACAAGACACTGTCCATAACTTCTCTCTCCTCCATGACTGGAATACATACTTCTCAGGGGCACAAACGGGACTTTCTTTCTTCCTCTTCTTCTTCTTCTTTTTTTTTTTTCTTTTTTACTATAGTGCCAGTGTCTAGCATACATTACATCCAAACATTGTTTGTTCAATGGATGAATAAAACCAAAACAAGCAAACCAGAAAACTCAGGAGCATACAAACATTTGTGGTTCCACCTTCATATGTGGTTTCATATTTAGGCAATTGATTTCCTATCCCTGCCATGGTCCTAGGCTTTGTCTCAAGACATCCATGAGTGTAAAAACCTCACTTCCTAAATGTGCACCAGGTTTAATTTCCCAATTCGGATCTCATTCAGGCCCTGGTATCCATTTGGGATCCCTTTGCATATTTTATTCAGAATTTCTTTGTGTTTGAAGTAGCGAGGATGCTTATATCAGCTCAGTCTGCCATGGTGACAAATCTTGGTGTTTTCTGTATTTGTAAAAATATATTCAGAGAATGGAGATTACCTGGATTGGAAATTACCAAGTAATTAGCATTAATTGGATGACTGCCTAGACAACATGTATTTTTTATAGAGATTGTCTCCATAGATGTCATGTCGAATCAAATGATTTTTTCCCCAAAATTTGTATCTGGCTTCTTCAAAATGTCAATCAATTCTGACACCTTTTTGTCCTGTTGAACTTCAGTTACCACTCTCTGGTTTATCGGGGAGAAGTTACTTGCAAAAGTCAGTGAAATACTCTAGCTAATTAAAAAACAACAAATGTGCTAATAAAATTAAATTTGCAAACTCAAAAAGATTTTAAATTTAGAGGCTAACTAAGCCAGCCACCACCACAGCATGAATTCTCTAACCTTAATTGTACAATGTATGAATTTTATATAGGAAAATATTAATTTAATTCTATTAAGTGTCAGTTTATTATAAAATTCTAAAACAAAGCAAACAGGCTATATTTTAACTATCTAATTGGACAATTGCAGGCAAAAGAAGTTCTAAATATCTTCAAGCAGCCAACTTTAATCTGTACTCTAGAGTTTCCCCAGAGGCCTAGAATCCCATTTTTAAATATAAAATTCAAAAAGAATACACATGATGAATTGATATTTTTCCCTTAATCTCTTGTGTGTATTGAATCCATCATTATTTCTTCTCTGTTTGGATTGATCCACTATCAGAAATGACTGTCCTCATATTTACAGATTAGCTATATTTCCTCTTATGTTTTAATTCATACATAAAAATCCTTCAGGAAGTCTCATTTTAAATCCAATCCATGACATTCTCCTTCCTTAAATTTCTATTGCAATGGATTTTTACTAAGATTGACACCTAAACAGGCATTGCTTTGTATTGTGATAATCATGTGGCTTGGTTTTATGCTTTAGTTTAATGGTATAAAAAGATATAGTCCTTGTCTACTCCAGTTGTGTCTTCAGATTCCTTAGATCAGAGATAAAGGGCTCTATTTATTTATTTTTTTCCTCAGTAAACAAATATTTTGGTATGCCTATTAGGTGAAAGAAGCATACTTCTCTTTTATAAACAAATTAAAAAAAATAAACTTTTATTTCCACTGAGCATCAACTCCAGAAAATACTTTCTTAACCAGCTGGAAATCAATTACCTCACACTCTTGGTATTTGAACTAGTGCTAATTTTCAAAAGCTGGGGTAACGTTGAAGACTTAGGAGTGGGATTTCACAAAACGAATGTTTGTATCACGTGTATAACCAAAACAGATGATATGAATCAGCAGGGGATAAATGAGATTCCAAAATCAGCAGATAACTTCATTTTAGCATTCATTCTGTTTTTGCATTAGCAACATGAACAACATCCAATTTATTTTTTCAACATTGCACAACAGCATCAAATACACATTTCAACATTCACTGTGTTTGTATCTGTGTTCACATCTGAACCTGGAACTATTCCATACCTTATTGCATTTCTTCTGGATACATTCAGCTTGGGGATTTCATAGTGAGCAAAGAGCTCTCAGAACATAAGTTGCAATATGTTGCTTTTAGCAATTCAACATATTCATTCGTTGGAACTTCCATCTTTTTGCATTTATTTTCCCACCAACATGTGCATATACATCAACACATTTACATTAAGTACTCAAAGAACAAACACATAGGTTTGCTTTTTCTCCCAAGAATTTTGTCAAGTTGCCAATAGGACATTTTTCCCGATTGGTCAAATTTCCTTTTTAGTGTTATAATGTGTGAAATGTTTTAGAGCTTTGGGTACTGTGCTAGAAATGTGTCCTCTTCAGTCATATCCTTACAGTCAGGCTGAGGGGCAAAATCAAATTGACCTGTCAAGGTACAGGAATTTTTGTGATTGAATTATTTCAGTTCCAACCAAAGTGTATTTTTTGTTTGTTTGTTTGTAAAGAGTTACTGAATACTCACAGCTAAATTTGTTTTCCAGTGAGAACTTATCTTCGTCATTATGTCACTACAACAATGAAATAAAGAAATAACCTTTTCATGCCATATGTTTAAAAAATTTAACAAGTTTTTGAAGTTTAGTTTTCTGATCAATGTAAACAATGGCACATGTAAGTTAGTGAAGTACAGACACAGAAATACAAAGCTAGCAACATCTATTTTTTTCTCTCTGCAACCCACACTGCACTTCGCCTTCACCCTCTCTTTCTGTTACAAGCCTACCTAAGCAGTCAATTATTTTTTTCTTCTATTGTCCCTAATTTAGAGCTCTGTTCTGTTCTTCCTGGTCCAAGGCCAAAACCTTTTTGCCAGTCCTTTGTCAATGTTTAGTTTAGCCCCACTGATTTTCAGATTCTTATTCCTTATCTATGTGTTCTGTTCAAGGTCACTGACAGTCTTGCTAGTGGTTATAGATTTTTATTTACTATTTAGGGTTTCTCCTAACTAAGGTCACTGAGTATGTTAGGGGGAGAAATGAGCCTTTCTTATAAAATTAAATTTTCTGATTTCCCTGGAAACTTCGGAAATTTGACATCTCCTAAGACAAAATTTACTATTCATTAAAGAAAACAAATCATTGCTAAGTAAACATCACTGCTGATTTTCATAAAGTCTACTGAGCATGAAGAATACAGATCTCTGTTTTCAGGTCTTATCGCAAAAAAAAACAAAAAAATGAGAGTGGTTTAGTTGAGGTGAGTAGACAAGTAAACACATATCATCTAGGAGAACAGAAAAAGGAGAAACTGTAGCTAGGGTAGATGAGTAGACAATCATTTTACAGGACCTATGTCTTTAAAAATGAGTTTGACTTCACCAAATGTTGTAGAAGATAAAGTTATTGTCTGCAAATAAACAAGGTGGCATGACCATGCCTAATGTTTTAGTATGGTGGAATGAAGGTAAAAACATCTTTATTAATCTATGAAATTGATAATTATTGAAACAAATAACCTTATATTTTCATGACACAGTAATTGATTAGGATGGAATGGGATCAGGCTGTGTCTTGTAGACTATTTGATAAAACAACATGTACATTTGTCAACCATTCCATTTAAACTGAGATAGCTTTTGTAGGAATTGCAAAATTGACAGCATTTCTATTTCTTTTGTCTTATTGTGTTTAAAACTAATGATATTTTAGGGATCTTTTGCTAAATGGAAGTTATTGTAGATTGAATAAATGGTCATATTTCAAGTGCTTTAATAAAATGTGTAAAATTTAGTCTTGGAAAATATGGCTTTATTGATATTTTCTCTCATATAAATGATGACTTACTGTACACAAAAATAAAATTCTCAAAAAAATATGACATGAACTTGGGGCCGAGCATATAATTTTCTAATCAAGTGTTGTTTACAATATAACTTTACAATATAACAATATTGTAAAGTGTTCTTTCCAATATTCTTTGCAATCAAGTGTTCTTTACAGTATAACAATAACAATATTTTACAATAAATTGTACAATATAGCTTATTACAGTATTAGAAGGAAATATGTCATTTGCATTCTTATCTATATTTTAAAATTTCTTTTGATGGAACATCTTCAAACTAACAAAAGGCACAATGAAAAATACTGAATGTTTTGTCCTTAAGACCAAAAATTAAACAAGGATATCCACTGTCACTACTTGTACATACCATTTTGCTAGAGATTCCCAAGTGTAGGATAAGAAAAGGAAGCAACAGTTATCTATATTAGGAAGAAAATAATATATCTATCTTTAATTTCAAATGGCATATTTGTCTAGGTTAAAAAAAAAAAGCAAGGACAAGCAAACTATCATTGGTGGATCAAAACTCTCCTATTTTCAATTTATTATTTGTTCCTTAAGCTAAGAATGTTTATTATTAAAGATGAGTAGATGGAAAAAAAAGGAAAAAGAGGAGAAAAAAAAAGATGAAAAAGAATAAGGGACAAAGATGCTACATTACTTACAAAACATAAAATACTTATTATTTGCATTCTTGACAGAAAGAGTTTTCCAATCCTTCAGTTCAGGTCAGTTCAGTCACTCAGCTGTGTCCGATTCTTTGCAACCCCATGGACTGCAACAAACCAGGCCTCCCTAACCATCACCAACTCCAGGAGCTTGCTCAAACTCATGCCCATCAAGTCAATGAATCCATCCAACCCTCTCATCCCCTTCTCCTCCTGCCACTTTCAATCATTCCCAGCATCAGGGTCTTTTCCAATGAGTCAGTTTTTCACATCTGGTGGCCAAAATATTGAAGTTTCAGCTTCAGCTTCAGTCCTTCCAATGAATGTTCAGAACATTTCCTTTAGGATAAACTGATTGGATCTCCTTTCTGTCCAAGGGACACTCAAGAGTCTTCTTCAACACCACATTTCAAAAACATCAATGTTTCAGTGCTCAGCTTTCTTTATAGTTCAACTGTCACATCCATACATGACCACTGGAAAAACCATAGCTTTGACTAGATGGCCCTTTGTTAGCAGAGTAATGTCTCTGCTTTTTAATATGCTGTCTATGTTGGTCATAACTTTCCTTCCAAGGAGTAAGTGTCTTTCAATTTCATGGCTGCTGTCACCATCTGCAGTGATTTTGGAGCCCCCAAAAATAAAGTCTATGACTGTCTCCACTGTTTCTCCATCTATTTGCCATGAAGTGATGGGACCAGATACCATGATCTTATTTTTCTGAATGTTGAGTTTTAAGCCAAATTTTTCACTCTTCTCTTTCACTTTCACTAAGAGGCTCTTCAGTTCTTTGCATTCTGCCATAAATGTGTCTTCTGCATATCTGAAATTATTGATATTTCTCCTGGCAAACTTGATTCCAGCTTGTGCTTCATCCAGTCCAGCATTTCTCATGATGTACTCTGCATAAAAGTTAAGTAACCAGGGTGACAATATACAGCCTTGATGTACTTCTTTCCTGATTTGGAACCAGTCTGTTGTTTCATATCCAGTCCTAACTGTTGCTTCTTGACCTGCATACAGATTACTCAGGAGGCAGGTCAGGTAGTCTGGTATTCCCATCTCTTGGAGAATTTTCTACAGTTTGTTGTGATCCACACAGTCAAAGACTTTGGCCTAGTCAATAAAGCAGGAGTAAATATTTTTCTGGAACTTTCTTGCTTTTTCAATGATCAAACAGACTTTGACAGTTTGATCTCTGGTTCCTCTGCCTTTTCTAAATCCAGCTTGAACATCTGGAAGTCCATGGTTCATGTACTGTTGAAGATGGAGATTTTAAGCATTAATTTACTAGTGTGTGAAATGAGAGTAATTGTGTGATAGTTTGACCATTTGTTAGCAATGTCTTTGTTTGGGATTGAAATGACAACTGACCCTTTCCAATTTTCTGGCCACTGCTGAGTTTTCCAAATTTGCTGGCATATTGAGTGCAGCACATTCACAGCATCATCTTTTAGGATTTGAAATCAATCAACTGGAATTCCATCACCTCCATTAGCTTTGTTCATAGTGATGCTTCTATACATCTACTTGACTTCACATTCCAGGATATCTGGCTCTAGGTGAGTGATCACATCATTGTGATTGTCTGGGTCATGAAGAACTGTGTGGAGTTCTTCTCTGTATTCTTGTCACCTCTTCTTAATATTTTCTGCTTCTGTTAGGTCCATACCATTTCAGCCCTTCACTGTGCCTGTCTTTGCATGAAATGTTCCATTGGTATCTCTAATTCTCTAGAGGAGATCTCTAGTCTTTCCCATTCTATTGTTTTCCTCTATTTCTTTGCATTGATCACTGAGGAACTTTTTCCTATCTCTCCTTGATATTCTTTGGAACTCTGCATTCAAATGGGTATATCTTTCCTTTTCTCCTTTGCCTTTCGCTTTTCTTCTTTTCACAGCTATTTGTAAGGCCTCCTCAAACAACCATTTTCCTTTTTGCATTTCCTTTTCTTGAGGATGATCTTGTTCACTGCATCCTGTACAATATCACAAACCTCCGTCCATAGTTCTTCAGGCACTCTGTCTATCAGATCTAATCCCTTGAATCTGTTTATCACTTTCACTGTATATTTGTAAGGGATTTGATTTAGGTCATACCTGAATGGTCTAGTGGTTTTCCCTACTTCTTCAATATACGTCTGAATATGTCAATAAGGTGTTCATGATCTGAGCCACAGTCAGCTCCCGGTCTTGATTTTGCTGACTGTATACAGCTTCTCCATCTTTGGCTGCAAAGAATATAATCAATCTGATTTTGGTACTGACCATCTGGTGATATCCATATGTACAGTATTCTCTTGTGTTGTTAGAAGAGGGTGTTTGCCATGACCAGTGCATTCTCTTGGCAAAACTCTATTAGCCTTTGCTCTGCTTCTTTCTGTTCTCCAAGGCCCAATTTTCCAGTTACTCCAGGTATTTCTTGAGTTCCCACTTTTGCATTCCAGTACCCTATAATGAAAAGGACATCTTTTGTGGGTATAGTTCTAGAAGGTCTTGTAGATCTTCATGGAACTGCTGAAATTCAGCTTCTTCAACATTACTGGTTGGGGCATAGACTTGGGTTCCTGTGATATTGAATTGTTTGCCTTGGAAATGAACATAGATCATTCTGTCATTTTTGAGATTGCATCCAAGTACTGCATTTTGGACTCTTTTGTTGACTATGATGGCTACTCCATTTCTTCTAAAGGATTCTTGCCCACAGTAGTAGATACTATGGTCATCTGAGTTAAATTCACCCATTCCAGTCCATTTTAGTTCACTTATTCCTAAAATGTCGATGTTCATTCTTGTCATCACCTGCTTGACCATGTCCAATTTGCCTTGATTCATGGACCTAACTTTTCTGGATCTTATGCAATATTTCTCTTTACAGCATCAAATTTTACTTCCATCACCAGTCACATCCACAACTTGACATTCTTTTCACTTTGGCTCTGTCTCTTCTTTCTTTCAGGAGTTATTTCTCCACTGATCTCCAGTAGCATATTTGGCACCTACCGACCTGGGAGTTCATCTTTCAGTGTCCTATCTTTCTACCTTTTCATACTGCTCATGGGGTTCTCAAGGCAAGAATACTGAAGTTTTTGCCATCCCCTTCTCCAGTGGACCACATTTTGTCAGAACTCTTCACCATGACCCGTCCATCTTGGGTGGCCTTAAACAGCATGACTCATAGTTTTGTTTCATTGGACAAGGCTGTGGTCCATGTGATCAGATGGGTTAGTTTTCTCTGACTGTAGTTTTTTGGTCTGTGTGCCTTCTGCTGGAGAAGGAAAAGAATCTTATTAAGCTTCCTGATGGGAGAGACTGACTGAGTGGGAAACTGGGTCTTGTTCTGATGGACTGGGCCATGATCAGCAAACCTTTAATCCAATTTTCTTTTGAAGGGCAGGACTTCATGGCTGGAGTGACTTTGAGGAGATACCCCATGTCCAAGGCTAAAGGAAAAGCCCCAGCAAGATGGTAGGAGGGGCGAAATCACATTTAGAATCAAACCACATGATGGCTAGAGATGCTCAGAGTGTTCAAACATACCGTTTGCTCACCAGGACCCAGAGACCCCACAGCACTGAGACAGAACTGTGTTTGAGAGTCTCCCGAGGAGGTACCAGTCAGCAGTGGCCGTTGCAGAGGTCGGGGCTCTGGGTGCAGCAGACCTGGGTACGGCATAAACCCTCTTGGAGAAGGTCACCATTAACCCCACCATAGAGCTGCCAGAACTTACTCAGGACTAGGGAAACACTCTGGGAGGGCACAAACAGAACATTGTGCACACCAGGACCCAGGAGAAAGGAGCAGTGACCCCACAAGAGACTGACCCAGACTTGCCTGTGAGTGTCCAGTAGTCTCTGACAGAGGCGTGGGTCGATGATGGCCTGCTGCAGGGTTGGGGGCACTGAGTGTAGCAGTGCATACACGGGACCTTTTGAATGAGGTCACCATTATTCTCATTTCCAATCCTTAAATTATGGGAAAAAAAATTACTAAAACTTATAAATGAACTTAGCAAAGCCATAGTCATTTCACCCTTAGGTGTTTTCCTAAAGAAATCATTTATGGCTATAGTCTATAAGTTTTTTTGCATTCTATTGTTCACAGCAGCTTTATGCATGATAGTCCCAACCTGAAAATATTTCAAATTTGCATCATTAGGTGAATGGACAGATAAACAGTAGGCTATCAAATCAATGGAGGACTATACTAATAGCATGTTGATGAATCTCAAGATAAATTTGCCAAATGGCCATCATCAAAAAGATAAAATAATAAATGCTAAAGATGGTGTGAAAAAAAGGAGTAGGAGGAGGGGGAACACACCAAAAGACCAGCAATCCCAATCCTGGGCATAAACATGGAAAATAAAATGAAAATGAAGTCACTCAGTTGTGTCCAACTCTGCGACCCCATGGACTGTAGCCCACCAAGCTCCTCCGTCCATGGGATTTTCCAGGCAAGAATACTGCAGTGGGTGGCCATTTCCTTCTCCAGGGGATCTTTCTAACCCTGGGATTGAACCCAGGCCTCCCACATTGAGGGGAGGCGCTTTACTGTCTAAGCCACCAGGAAAATACCTCTAAGTAAAAATGATACTTTCACCTCTAAGTAAAAATGATACTTTCACCTCAATGTTCATAGAGACACTGTTTACAATAGTCAAGTTATGGAAGCAACCTAAGTGTCCACTGACAGACATCTAGATTAAGAATTGTGGTACATTTATAAATGAAATATTTCTCAGTCATAAAAAATGAAATAATGCAATTTGAAGCAACATGGATAGATCTAGAGATTCTTATACTAAGTAATTCAGAGAAAGACAAATATATAATATCACTTATATATGGAATTTAGAAAAGAAGCTACAAATTTATAAGACAGAAATAAGCTCTCTGACACAGAAAACAAATTTCTGGTTACCAAAGGGGAAATTGAAAGGGAAAAATTAGAAACTTGTGATTAACATTTATGCATTATTCTACACAAATAGATAAACAGCAAGGACTTACTGTATAGCACATGAAACTATTTTCAATATCTTGTAATAACCTATAATGGAAAAGAATCTTGAAGTATATGTTTACATATAAATATAAATAACTGGATCATCCAAAAAGCAAGAGAGTTCCAGAAAAACATCTATTTCTGCTTTATTGACTATGCCAAAGCCTTTGACTGTGTGGATCACAACAAACTGTGGAAAATTCTTAAAGAGATGGGAATACCAGACCACCTGACCCACCTCTTGAGAAACCTATATGTAGGTCAGGAAGCAACAGTTAGAACTGGACATGGAACAGACTGCTTCCAAATAGGAAAAAGAGTACGTCAAGGCTGTATATTGTCACCCTGGCTATTTAACTTATATGCAGAGTACATCATGAGAAATGCTGGGCTGGAAGAAACACAAACTGGAATCAAGATTGCTGGGAAAAACATCAATAACCTCAGATAGGCAGATGACACCACCCTTATGGTAGAAAGTGAAGAGGAACTAAAAGGCCTCTTGATGGAATTGAAAGAGGAGAGTGAAGAAGTGCTTAAAGTTCAACATTCAGAAAACTAAGATCATGGCATCTGGTCCCATCACTTCATGGCAAATAGATGGGGAAACAGTGGAAGCAGTGTCAACTTTATTTTTTTGGGCTCCAAAATCACTGCAGATGGTGACTGCAGCCACAAAATTAAAAGACGCTTACTCCTTGGAAGGAAAGCTGTGACCAACCTAGACAGCATATTAAAAAGCAGAGACATTACATTGCCAACAAAGGTCCGTCTAGTCAAGGCTATGGTTTTTCCAGTGGTCATGTATGGATGTGAGAGTTGGACTGTGAAGAAAGCTGAGTGCCGAAAAATTGATTCTTTTGAACTGTGGTGTTGGAGAAGACTCTTAAGAGTCCTTTGGACTGCAAGGAGATCCAACCAGTTCATCCTAAAGGAGATCAGTCCTGGGTGTTCATTGAAAGGACTGATTTTGAAGCTGTAACTCCAGCATTTTGGCCATCTCAGGAAAAGAGTTGACTCATTGGAAAAGATCCTGATGCTGGGAGGGGTTGGGGGCAGAAGGAGAAGGGGACAACAGAGGATGAGATGGCTGGATGGCATCACTGACTCGATGCACATGAGTTTGAGTAAACTCTGGGCGTTGGTGATGGACAGGGAGGCCTGGCCTGCTGCGATTCATGGGGTAACAAAGAGTCAGACACGACTGAGTGACTGAACTGAAACCAACTATATATCAATAAAAATTAAAAATATGTGTTATTAACTAAGCTAACATATGCACACATTTCTTATGGAAGTCTTTCCTCTGCAAGATAAGGGATTTTTGTTCTTAGAACTCTGAGTAGTCTTATTTCTGAAATTAAAATTTTATTAAAGTAATTATTATAACTCAAAAGTATAGATGTACTAGAGAATTTGTAAGTAATCATTTAAAGAAAGACCTTTTTCTGTTTTTTGACAACCATTAAAGTACATTTTTTTTCTTGCCCTTGGCAAATAGAGGTTTAGTGAAGAACAAGCTTGAAATGAACATGGGATTTACACATGCTTATCTGGACAGATATAATTGTTCAGATACATCTTCTAGATGTGGGCATCTATTCAGAATCATAAAAAAAAAAAAAACTAAAAGTGGAAAACACCATTTAGTTTGAATTCTTCTGAGAGTCTATAATCCTGGTATAAAACTGTAGAATGAGCAGCATTCTTCAAGATGTCCTTCAGTGAGACAACCTAGGGCTGGTGTTTGAGGAAGATTGTAGAATACAAAAAAAAAAAAAAATGTAAGTGTACCTCAAAGACTTTTCTAAAATTCACCATAGTTCCAGTCATGCATGTGGAAAATTAGCTATGAAACTCCACCTTAGAATTCTTTCCTCTTTAGGTGCTCTTATTAACACCTGTGAACACTCCAGCCTGCCCTTCTAGAAGGCCATAATCAGAACATTCCTCCCCACAGTGTGATGACCTCTATAGTTGAAAATTTGGAAAGTCTATATGTGAAAAACCACATACAACAGTGAAAGAATTATTATCTTCTGGTTTCTTCTCGCCTTTTTTCCCCCCAAAATAAGTAGAACTCCACATAATTTGAAATTGCTTCACTTGTCTCCCATGTTAGGATTCAAAGATGGCTATAGTAGTAAAGAATCTGTCTGCCAATACAGGTGATGTAAGAGATGTGATTTGATCCCTAGGTCCAGAAGATCCCCTGGAGGAGGGCATGGCAATCCACTCCAGTTATTATTGCCTGAAGAACCCCATGCACAGAGGACCCTGGTGGGCTACAGTCCTTAGAGTTGCAAAGAGTCCAATATTACTGAAGTGACTTATTACATATGCACAATGTTTACCTAGAAGGAAAATTACTGTGGATATTTCAGGAAGTATATCTATAAAATAAACCCTGACTGACAGGGTTGGTTTTTTTTTTTGGTTTGTTTTCTTTTGTTTGTTCGTTTGCTCTTTTATTTATTTATTTATTTTTTTTTGGTAATGCAAGTGCCTGATTTAAGCTTTGACTGCTGAAACATTCACTTCGAAGAAGCATCTGCTTCAAAGATCTGGAGTAAACACATTGCCAGCCACATGCATAGATAAACAGCCAGACCAACTTTCCCAACTGAGGCTCCTTTGTCTTAGAAATGTTGGAAAATTTCAATAACTGACCATTTGGGCTATTTGCTTTTCTCTTTCCAATCTTTAAATTCCTGTTATTGTGTTTTAAATTCATCAATAAAGAGCAAACCTGTGGGATCCTAGGTCCCCACCTTTGACCCAAGTCAAGGCAGAACCCAAGACCCATGTGCTCTCTCTCTCTCACCATGACTTCGTTATGTGGCACAGGTATGTTATGTAATTCCTAGGTCTTGTAAGTAATAAACTTTTAGTTGTTCCCAATAGTTGCCACTAAAGGGCATCTTGCAAATGTAATAAGAATCACAAGGGCCAGTCTAACCACAATATTAGTTAATGAGAGTTGGAGATCACAGAAAACAGTATCAGTGCTGTCCTGTAATGATGATAAATTATGCCAATGATGAGATGTGATCTAAGTTTGGAAGGGTGATTGTACTTGGACACCAGGAAGGTCAAACCCATACTCCACCAGGGAGAAATGGGGCAGAGTGGTGGGGGGTAAGATATCACCTGCCATAGAAGATAAGGGTTTGAATTTTCTTTATAGGAACAAATTTCCTGGGCAATCTCATGGACAGAGGAGCCTGGGAGTCTGGGAGTCTAAGATCCATGGAGTCACAAAAGAATCAAACACAACTTACTAACTAAACAACAACAAATATATTATTTTAATTTACTTAGTTTATTAAAAGAATAGTAAACATTGAAGTCAAGTGTCATCTTTCTTAGCAAAGTTCTTCTATAAACAATCATTGAAACTCTCAAATTTCTACTGTATTCCTTAGAAGATCCTCAATTACAGATAGCTATTACTATTTCATTCAAATAGCTCAACAAATATTTTAATAGTGCAAATTCCTTGTATCATTTGCTTTAACTTTAATTACTTTCAACTCTTTCTTCCATCTAAGCAAGAAAAATTAAGAAATATTGCAGACTATGCATGTGATATGTCAAATCCTCCTTAAAGGTATTTGTGCATCTGATTCCTAGTCTCAAACTTTTTTGCAGGACCAGAGAAGAGTAATATTAATTTAGAAATCACATGCATAGCTGTCTGATATGTTCTAGCCAACTGAATAAAAACAATGGTCTTACTAAGTAAACTGATTAGGGTGTGATTCCTATTCAACTATGGAAGACTTTGGATAATTCGCTTTTATAAAGTTTTCCATGTCAAATCAAGAATGATATTAGGCTTTCATATTTATAGAAGTAACACAGTATCAACAAGTTGATTTTGGGACATGTGAAAATCTGGGTTACATAGAGCTCTGTTGTGAGGACTGTTGTCTAAAGGAGGCTCTGATAAAATGAAGGAAGAGGACACCTGAACACAAATTCTCTAAACCTTAAATATATGTAAATAAGAGTCATTTAGGAACCTGATTAGAGGAGGTCCTTCCATCTGTTACTGAGTGAGCTGGATGAAGCATGGTGCTCTTTCTTATTTTTCCAAAGCAAGGGACTCTTCTGTTGATGGATTAAAAAAACAAAATAGTGAACTCAGAGGTTTCTTTGTTTTTATCTTTGAAGCACTCTTGGCACCACAGTCCAGAATGGATAAATTAAAATGGTTTCTGCCTAATCTCCTCAGAGAGGTTTGATTGTGCATAGACCAGTATTTTAGTTGAGTAGGCTTAAAACATTATTCCTTTTAAAGCCTAATAGTTGTGTTGGTGTAATCAATTGTAATATGTAACATTTGGGATGTACGTGCAACTCCCCCAGGTCACATTTTTGCAATAAGACAGGAAAGGTGATATGTTATTGCTGGTCTATATAGAAACATGAAGGAGAGCTGCTTAACAATTAGGAAAAACATGCTCTATTTCACAGCAGGAAATTCTTCCACTCACCCCTGCTTAGGGATAGAAAAGGACAGAAAAATTGATAAGCTTGACAGAAAATGCTTGGGTTAATACAAAAATAATGTTTTCCATCAATTCTATGGTAAGAGAGTGGGATCAGTCCAGGTAGTCCGGTACCTGTGGGATCAAAGAGCCTGGGGAGAGAAGGACTCTACAGATAAATCTGACAACTTTTCTTTGAGTGGAAAGAATGGAAGCTTAAAAGTGAGGATATGTTGTCACAAAATCTCTACATGGACGTGAGATTTAGTGGCTTTGGTCCTCATATGTCACTTCTGCAAAATGGACTTTGCTCGCTAAAGCTCCCAAATTTTATACACACCACACTTGAATGTTTTCAAGGCCCTTTGACTTTTTTCAGAGCTTCATCTTTATTTTCTAATTTAAACTTTTATGTTTTGAGATGTTTACAGAATACTTTTTACTTGTAAAAATAATACAGAGAAATTGTGTATACCTTTTACCCAGTAACCTCATGGTGACCTCCTCCATTGTCATAGTACAATATCAAACCCAGAAAATTGATATGGATATATTCCTTTGACCTTGATTCAATTTTACCAGTTTCATATATAGTCCTGTGTGTGTGTGTGTGTGTGTGTGTATTTAGTTCTATGCAAGTCTAACCAAATGCGTAGGTTCATGGAATATCACCACAGTCAAAATACAGAACACATTCATCCACAAGAATCACTCCTGTATCCTTTTATAGTCATACTCAGCTTCCTCACTGCTTCCTTCCTTAACCTCTGGCTACTATAACTGTTCTCCATCTTTATTAGGTGTCATTTTAAGAATGTTAAAAAATTGAATCATATGATAAGTAGTATTTGATAAATAATCTTTCAGAATGGGTTTTTCTCTTTTAGCTTAATTATCTACAAACTCATCAAATTATTTGTATCAATACATTAAAAAAATGTTCCTGCATAGTACTCATTGACATGAACATAACAATTCATTTAATCATTCACTCAGGGAAGACTATCTGGATAATTTCCAGTTTGTGACTATTAAGTATAAAGCTAGTATAAATATCTCTACACAGATTCTTTTCTTGAACATGCATTTCTATTTCTCTGGAATAAATGGTAAGAGTAGAATTGTTGGGGCATGTAGTGATTGCATGTTCAGCATTATAAGAAAGTGTCATGCTCTTCTCCAGAGTGACTGGACCATTTCACATATTTAGTAGCATTGTATTAATGATTGAGAAAGTGGAATGAGAGCAAGTTTATTCACATTCTCACCTTCATTTGCTGATGTCACTAATTTTTTAAAACATTCTAATAACCGTGTAGTGATACCTCATTCTTGTTTTAATTTCATTTCCCTAGTGGCTAATGGGATATTGAATATAATTTCATGTTCTTTTCTCATCTGTATACCCTCTGTATGCAACAGCATATCTTTTGCTCATTTTATAATTAAATTGCTTATTTTTTTCTTTCTTGCTTTGAAATGTCCTATTCTTTTTTCTTTTTTTTCTATTTTGTAGTTTGATCTTTCATCCTCTTATCAAGATCTTTTGCAGATCAAATGATTTTAATTTTGATGAGGTCCAATTTATCTATCTTTTCCTTTCACTGATCATGCCTTTTGGAGTTAAATCTAGGAACCCCTGGATAGTTCTGATTTTCTAATGATTTGTTCTAAAAGTTTTGTACTTTTATGTTTACATCTAAGTTAGTGATTGATTTTGAGTTAATTTTTTTAAAGTATCAAGTTTCTATCAAGTATATATATATATATATATGTATATATATATATATATACAGTGGGCTTCCTTGGTGGCTCAGATGGTAAAAATCTGCTTGCAATACAGGAGACATGGGCTCAACCCCTGGGTCCGAGAGATCCCCTGGAAAAGGGAACAGCTACCCACTCCAGTATTCTTGCCTAGAGAATTTCAGTCTAAGAAACCCAGCAGGCTACAATCCACTGGGTCACAAAGAGTCAAACGTGACTGAGCTACAAACACAACAACATAGTAAGACTTAATATAGCAAATAGCAAATCTTCCTGTTTTATCATTTTTTTTCACTAGTGCCTGTGTCTTTCTACATAAATTTGGTATCAGTGTGTCTATGTATGACTTCCCTGGTGGCTCAGATGGTAAAACGTCTGTCTACAACGTGGGAGACCCGGGTTTGATCCCTGGGTCGGGAAGATCCCCTGGAGAAGGAAATTGCAATCCACTCCAGTACTATTGCCTGGAAAATCCCATGGACAGAGGAGCCTGGTAGGCTACAGTCCATGGGGTTGCAAAGAGTCGAACACAACTGAGCGACTTCATAACTTCACTGTCTATGTCTACAAAAATCTTGAGGGGATTCTACTTGAAAGCACATTGAAAATATAGGTCAATTTTGGGAGAACTGATCTCTTATCCATGTTGAATCTTATCTCCATTCTTTAAGTATTTTAATACTTATTTTATTAGCATATTGTAATTTTTAGCACACCGATCCTGTCTGCTTTTATTTTAAAATGTATAACTAATTCAATTTTCTTTGGAATGATCACCTTTGTATCATTCACAATTTTCTATAAATAAGTTTTCTAAAATAAATAAGGCAAGTGATATCTGGATTTTTCTCCCCAAGGTTAAATCCAACTTCTGAGCATTTCCTCACACCATTGTTTCAACATGGAAAGCTCTCCCTACCCCACCATCATGGCCTTCAAGTTCTTTATGAAGATATTCCAATAGAACTGGCCCTTGAAAGAAAATCAAGAACTGTACCATTTATTAATTGTAATTTAAATCCTGGCTTTGCAACTTTGTGAGTCCTATGACAGTCAGTTCACTATTCTGAACTATAATTCTATTATGTGGGAAAAGATGATACTGTTTAACACAAAATTTGTGATGTGTGTGTGTCTAAGTTGAAGAATCATATCTATAGTACTAAATCATATTTACAGTACTAATTAGAGAAGCAGACATATATAGTAGGGTGTTCAAAAAACAGTAAGTACTTACATCTCCCCAAATTTTGGTTATCAATGGCACTTATTGCCAATTAATAGATTTTTGTATTATTATGTTTTATTGATCTTTTCATGTGTATTGATTATACCCTTGATGTTCTTCATGTTGATGTTTAAATATGTGCTAGGTGTGTGTTGATTCCATGGATAATTCATAAGCTCTATAAAGAAGAGAGACTGGGACACATTTTGTGTCTGTTACGGAGTTTACACATGTGATGGAATCATTAATGTTGTTTCATACTGAAAGAGTTTGGCCTTCATGTCAGAAAATTCTGGATTCTTATCTGCTATATGACATTGTGAAGTGTTATAGTCTCTGACCTTTAATTTTCTTATCCACAAAAAAGGAATAATAATACTACATAGTATTCTTGAGAAGATTATATGTGAGCATATGTAAAGTGAATTATAATGCACATATATCTTATAATGCACATGTATTATTACAAGTGATTAGATTGTCTTAAGAAACTTGTAAAGCATCTATGAATACCTTCTATTCATATGAGCGAGTAAAACTGAGGTGCAGATTCTTTTACTGATTCACAAAGTATAATTATTTGATAATAAAGTATTGCTCAATAATTCTTCTCTCAGAATTCTAATGCTGTAACTGTAGAGATAAATACCTAAATTCAAATTTTGTTACACACATACAGATACAGACCTAGACAGAATAAGTAGCTTCTCCAAGGTCACTTAGCTGAAACGAGGCAGAGCCAGAAAATCTCAGGTATCCTGATTTCAAGCCATAAGCTGTTTTCTCTAAACGATTTTCCTTCATTTGTGCCCTGCTCTTCCTGGCATCCTGGCTCAAATTGCTTCCTTACCCATTCATATCTGCTGCCTCCAAACTCATCATACTTTCCCTTCCAGCTCTGCATCCATATGGCAATGCTCATCTGGGAGGTGGATGTCTGAAACTGCCGCCATCACATCATCCCCTTCCAACCATGTGAGTAGGCGAGAAAATGACTTTTGGGCACTATTAACCCAAGTTGGCTGAGATTCAGGGATACTGAGGTGAAACACTCTCCTTCATATTTGCAAGCCCTGAAGCCAGTCTTCAGCCTTCTGCAAACCAACATGCCTTTGGGAGCTTAGAATGCACTTTCTATACTTTTTTTTTTTTTTTTTCAAATGACCCCATTGAAAACATGAGCACAGGGCAGGGAAAAATGGCTCCTAGTTATGAGAAGTTATATATGAAAAATACTCTCAGTGTCCAACATGGATGGAAAACTGTAAATAAGCAAACAAAGCATTAATCTTCAGACTCAGTGAAACATGAGGTCCTCTTTAACATATGAAGGGTATGCTATTTACCACTAAATTTGTCTTTTCAATCTCTCAGGCAGGATCACTGTGAGTTAAATAATTCAGGGGCTATTTCCTGTAAGAGTAAGAAGTGAGCTAAGTTAGAAAGTTTCTCTGGTGTTCTGTTTTTGTTCTGATGGAGAGTGGCACATTTCAGAGCCAAATTACCACAGTCATAAAAGTAGTATGATTTGAAGCCTCACAAAGTCCTTTTTGCCAAACTATGTTTATTCATACACTGCCAAAAATGTCTATAAACATTTCTTCTTCAGGTTAAGATGATCGTAGGCCTTGTTAGCTGAACTTTCCTGATGTATTTGGTAAAATTAATTCTTGCTGACCGGAAAGTTCATAAGCAATAGCTTGTGGCAAGGAGAGAGTGGTTTTGATGGGGAAATTCAGGAAAGGGTCACTGTTTATGGTGCTACTTTGCAGTGATGGTCTTAGAGGGAATTCTCTTGTGAAGTTGCAGACCCATGAGGGAGTGGCAGCATGAAATTCCAGGATACCTGACGGAACAGGAAGATTAAGGCAGAATTAAGGTTTAAAGGACATTAAAGACATATTTTCACATTTTGAAATTCTCCCTACAAGCTACAGAATAGGCTCTCTCTCAGCCACGGCACAGTTGGAGCACAGGTGTTCACAGCATGCCTGGCATGCACTGGGTCAGTCAAGGACCAAGGCCATCTAGAACAGAGACTGCTAGAGGGCACTGGGAAGTAACTTTATTTGCCAGATCAGAAGTCAAAAGCCTTGAGACAGAAGAGTATGAAATGTGGGCTGTCTTCCTAGCCTGTCTCTGATATAAGACACATGGTTTCAACTCCTAGATTGTGAAGATCCCCTGGAGAAGGAAATGGCAACCCACTCCAATATTCTTGCTTGGAGAATCCCATGTTCAGAGGAACCTGGCAGTCTACAGTCCATAGGGTCTGAAAGAGTTGGAAACGCCTGAAGAGACAACATACAGGGAAATGATTTTTTTTTTCTTTTTAGTATGTATCTGTTTAACTACTAAGAGTAGTGTAGCCCTAGAATGACACTCCTCATTTAGAGAATTGGCCACCGATGTGCCCCATCGGCCCATGGAAATGAATTCCCTCTACTGATCACATTTTCCATGTATAAATCTTTAGCAATAAATTTACTGATTCTAGATGTGAAGAGATTGAGTGGCTTTTGTGTCCTTAACAGGTATGAATAAATTAAACTTCTAGGAAATTAAACTCAGTGAAAATTTGTACACTTTCTTTTTGTAAGAGATGGATTTGTAGGACTTCCTTTTCTGCTTTCCTGAATCAACAGAGTATCTTACAGCTCATCAGCATGCATGTGCATTCCTCACTTAAGAAAAGGCTCGGTTTAGTCTTGCTTATTCAACACCAAGTCTATGCCTACATATGGCCAACAAATTGAGCATTTTCTGCATTATCGAGATTTTCAGCTGCCTTATAGTTCAGCTTACTGAAACTCATCAATGCTACAGACTAAATTAGACACTAAGATACCTTCAAGTCAAATATAAAAATTTGTTCATTTATTCTTTTCAATAGGGCTCCTACGTGTAGACTGAATGGTGATGGCCCTCATATGGAACCCACATGTTAGTGGTCTTTATGCAAAGAGGACCTGGATGAAATATTATTGCTAATATCTAATCAAGAGGAATGAAGAAAATTCTATAATGGTTCCTTAATGAGTCAAAGGGGATACAATATGAATATTTCAAGTTATGCTTCTAACCTTGCCGGGGCTGTTTTACCCTACAGAATAGATTAACTGGGCTACTTAATAACTCCTTAAAATTCTTTATATTCTGCTGTGTAGTTTCTATATTTTCTTCTCTTCAGGGATGACTCACTTTTACTGCCCATGCATGTTTTTCTAATGCATTTCTCAACCTGGTGATTTAGCACACATTTTTGTGGAGTCACTATACTTAACATTGAGACTAAAATAATAAAGATATCTGACACTTCCCTCAATGAAATTGTAGTCTCCCAAAAAAGATAGTGATAAAGATAGAGATAGGAATATAAATAGAGGATTTAAAAATTACTATAATAGAAAATAATCAAAATGAGATATATGCAAAATAAGTCAAAAAAAAAAATTCTCTAAATTCTTCCCTTGAAAAATAAGAAAGATTTTATAGAGAATACTTAGGCTTCAACTTGAAAATAATGTTTATAAGTTAAGCAGGAAAGAAAGACAATCCAAGTAGTATATATGGCATAGTTTATAGCCTAATGGCTTGACACAAGATGGCATATGCAAATAGTACTTGGGTATTATTGGAATATAATTTAATAGCACTTAGGTATTACTGAAATATAATTTTTATGGTAAAGAATGTGGGAAAGTTTGGAAATAAAAATTGAGAAGAATATGCTAGAAAAAGATAAAACAATTGTGAGGTGCCTATTTTTTTTTTTTTTTTTTTTGCCTAATTCTTAATTTAGCTTCTATCTGTTCTCTATGCAGGAGTGAAGGATGGTACTGTGCATATTTATATTTGTACTCTAGAAAGACAATTCCATTGGGTATGGGTAGAAGCTGTAGTCAATAAAGCTAATTGAGAAGCTATTTCACAGGTACAAGGAGAGATACAGAGATTGAAAGCAGGACAATGATTGTTGGAATGGCAAGGATAGCTAGATGTAGGGGATATTTATTTAGGAAGCAAGAATCAGTAAATAATTGTATGTTGAGATAAGTGAAAGGAAACAAGGATGATATGGAAAGATCTGCTCTGTGATATTGGGTTCATGTTAATTCTGTTCATTATTACATCAAATATCAGATAAGTTTTGGGGTTGAAAACAGAAAGGGGGCTTAGAAAATGAGTGAAATATAAAGTTCCTTTAATATAACCAGGTGGCAATGTTCACTTGATCATTGAAAGTGCAAGTTTAAAGCTCAAGAACAGTATACAGGCTAGTCACACATTTTAGAAATATTAGGTTGAAAGAGATAATAATGATAAATACCCAGGGCAATGGCCTGCCATAGAGACAGGGGCACTACTAGTCTTGCGAGCCATGTGTTGGCATAAGTCCTTTTTGGAGATTGCTAGTAACCCTACCATAGAGTTTGTCGACTCTAGGACTGGGTTGCCTGAGGCCAAACAACTAACAGAGAGGGAGCACAGCCTACCCCTCAGCAGACAATTAAATTTAAGATTTACTGAGCATGACCCTGCCCACCAGAAAAAGACCCAGTTTTCCCCAGAGTCAGTCCCTCCCACTAAGAAGCTTGCACAAGCCTCTTATCCTCATCCTTCAGAGGGCAAACAGAAAAGTAAGAAGTATAATCTTAGAGACTCCGGAATGAAAATCACAATCACAGAAAACTAACCAAAATGATCACATGGATTGTAGTCTTGTTTAACTCAATGAAGCTATGAGCCATGCCATGCAAGGCCACCCAAGACACATGAATAATGGTTTAGAGTTCTGATAAAAAGTGATCCACTGGAGAAGGGAATGGCAAACCACTTCACTAGTCTTGCCTTGGTAACTCATGAACAGTATAAGAAGGCAAAAAGATGATACCAGAAGATGAATGCCCCAGGTTGGTAGGTGTGCATTATGCTATGGGACAAGAGTGGAGAAATAGCTCCAGAAAGAATGGTGCCCAGTTGTGGATGTGTCTGGTGGTCAAAGTAAAGTCCAGTGCTATAAAGAACAATATTGCAAAAGTATCTGAAATATTAGGTCCATGATTCAAGGTAAGCTGGATGCAGTCAAAGCAGACAATGACAAGAGTGAACACTGACATATTAGGAATCAGTGAACTAAAATGGAAGAATGGGCAAATTTAATTCAGATGACCATTATATCTACTACGATGGGCAAGAATCCTTCTAAGAAATAGAATAGCCATCATAGTCCAAAAAAAGTCCAAAATGCAGTAGTTGCATACAATCTCAAAAATGACAGAATGATCTCAGTTCGTTTCAAAGGCAAACCATTCAGTATCACAGTAATCCAAATCTATGCCCTAACCACTAATGCCAAAGAAGTTGAAGTTGAATGATTCTATGAAGACTTACAAGACCATCTAGAAATAACATCAAAAAAAAAAAAAAAAAAAAGGATGCCCTTTAAATCATAGAGGATTAGAATATGAAAATAAGAAGTCAGGAGATACCTGGAGTACCAGGCAAGTTTGACCTTGGAGTACAAAATGAAACAGGAAAAACCTAATAGTGTTTACCAAGAGAATGCACTGGTCATGGGAAACATTCTCTTCCAAAAACACAACAGATGACTCTACACATGGACATCACCAGATGGTCAATACCAAAATCAGGTTGATTTTAGTCTTTGCAGCCAAAGATGGAGAAGTTCTATGCAGTCAGCAAAAACAAGACTGGGAGCTGACTGCAGCTCAGGTTATTAGCTCCATATTGCAAAATTCAGACTTAAATTGAATAAATTAGGGAAAACCTCTAGACCATTCAGATATGACTAAGTCAAATCCCTTATGATTAAACAGTGAAAAGTGAAAGTGAAATAACTCAGTCATGTCTCACTCTTTGGGACCCTAGGGACTGTTGCCTTCTAGGCTCTTCCATCCATGGGATTTTCCAGGCAAGAATACTGAAATGGGTTGCCATTTCCTTCTCCAGGGGATCTTCTGGACAGAGGGATCACACTCAGGTCTACCTGAATTACAGGCAGGCTGTTTATCATCTGAGCCACCAGGGAATCCCATGATTATACAGTGAATAGGTTCAAAGAATTAGATCTCATAGACAGAGTGCCTGAAGAACTATGGAAGGAGGTTCTCAACATTTTATAGGAAGTGGTGACCAAAATCATCTCCAAGAAAAGGAATTTCAAGAAGGCAAAGTGGTTGTCTCAGGAAGCCTAACAAATAGTTTAAAAAAAAGAGAATTGAAAGGCAAAATAGAAAGGGAAAGATATACCACACTTACTGCATAGTCCAGAGAATAGCAAGGATAGATAAGAAAGCCTTAAGTAAACAATGTAAAGAAACAGAGGAAAACAATAGAATGGGAAAGACTAGAGATGCCTTCAAGAAAATTGAAGCTACAAGGGAACATTTCATACAAAGACGACACAATAAAGGATAGAAATATCAAGGACCTACAAGAAGCAGAAGAGATTAAGAAGTAGTGGCAAAAATACATAGAAGAACTAAACAAACAAACAAACAAAAAAAGCTCTTAATGACCCAGATAACCAAGATGGTGTGATCACTCACATAGAGCCAGATATCCTGGAGTGTGAAGTCAAGTAGACCTTAGGGAGAATTACTACCAACGAAGATAGTGGAGGTGATGGGATTCCAGCTGAGTTATTTCAAATCCTAAAAGATAATGCTGTTAAAGTGCTGAATTCAATATGCTACCAAATTTGGAATACTCAGTAGTGGTCACAGGATTGGAAGATATCAGTTCTCATTCCAATCTCAAAGAAAGTCAGTGTCAAAGAATGTTCAAACTACTGCACAATTGCACTTATTTCACATGTTAGTAAGGTTATGCTCAAAATCCTTCAAGCTAGATTTCAACAATACATGAGCTGAGAACTTCCAGATGTACAAGCTGGACTTAGAAAAGGCAGAGGAAACAAAGATCAAATTGGCAACAACTGTTGGATCTTAGAAAAAGCAAGGATATTCCAGAAAAACACATACTTCTGCTTCAGTGACTATGCTAAATCTTTTGACTATGTGGATCACAACAAACTGTGAATAATTTTGAAAGAGATGGGAATACCAGACCATCATAATTGTCCCCTGAGAAACCTGTATGCATGGCAAGAAGCAATAGTTAGAACTGAACATGGAACAATGGACTGGGATCACAATTGGGAAAGGGGGCTGCAGAAGATGAGTTGGTTATTTAGCATCACTGACTCAATAGACATGAGCTTGAGCAAACTCTGGGAGATAGTGAAAGACAGGGATGCCTGGTGAGCTGTAGTTCATCTTGTCTCAAAATCTCTCACATGACTAAGCAACTAAATAACAGCACTGAAAATTTGGATATGAAGTATGTGTTGTCACTGCAAACTGTGAATAGAGAAACATGCAAATTTCTGGGGATCACTCAGCTGCAAAGAACAAGCTAATACCAAGTATCTTAAACATTTTGGGGGGAAGAGATTATGCTGAATATTGCCATATACTCCCTCTTCTTAAATACTTTTCTTAAGCTTGTAATTTATGAAATTTCCATGGTGTACTTCTTTGTGACTTTGTCAGAAAAACATGTGACCAAAGCGTATTAGCAAATAGAAGGGAAAACATAAAAGATGAAGGATATGCTCCATGTCATAGATTATGTTAATATTTTCAATCACTTCTGACTCGAATTTCATACAGTCAAGTTTCTTTGTATACTTTATGCTGAATTGTTCACAAAACTAATAGTTACTTACAGAAACTAACATAAATTGCCAAATTCTTACACCATATGGAGTAGAACTGAGCAAAATGAACCAAGAGATTTCTTGGATTAGTTAGCAGAAAACACAATCTCCATCCTCTTCTTCAGAGACTAAATACTTGCAAGAAATTTCTAGAATTTCCAATTCCACATTTTCATCTCTGGCTAAAATCCCAGCTGCTCTTCAGTAAAACTACCTTTGCTAGTGTCACCCAGAGTTGCTTCATTGCAACATATAAGATGCTTACCTTGGATCTGTCTATAGAAATTTACACTTTGAACTACCCCTCTTTCTTGATATTTTTTCTTTTCTTACTTTTTGTGATTTTTCTATCCTTCTAGTGGCCCTTCAAAGTATCAAACACTTATTCTCAGAATTCTTTCTATTTTCTTTTTTTTTAATTTTAAAACTTTATTTTGCAATAAAATATAATACAGGGAAAGTTTAAACATTCCTTGTAATTGCCACCTAAGTAAAACAAACAAAAAAACAAAAAAGAGCTTTTCCAGCCACTCTGGAAGTCTATCCATAACAATTATGCATGCCAATCACAACTTCCTCTTTCCCCTTAAAAATAACCATTATTATGAGTTACAGAATCACAATTTTTTTTTTTTTTTTTTGCTTTATTTGGATTCCTTTAAGTCTGAATTAACCTCCTCAGTTTTTGTTGCAGAACCTGGGTTATTTACAGAGACTGGCATTTCTTGAGTGATTATGATGTGATGTCTTGCCTTTCATTTCACAGGCAAGGTAATAAGCAAGGACTCTAGCTTCCTTGCTCTCTGGCTAGTATTTGGGCAAGGAAGAAATGAAGTGACAGAGGAAGAAAAACAATCCAATCTGTAAACCCAGTGTTTGTTCTATATTCCCCTGAAATCTCCAGCTAAATGATTAATCTTTTGGACAAAGTCATAAGAGAAGGGAACAGGGAAATTCCAGAGTATACATGTGTCTCAGCAGGGAACATAGGAACCACACTGAGTATGTGCTATGTGCTTCTGTGCTGAGCCGCCCCAAGGGATGTGGGCATGAGTGTGGTAATATAACTGCCTGCAGTACATTGAATATACCCTTAAAGCCCTTCATGGAAACATAACAGATACCAGATGTGTTAGAGAACTTCACTAGTTCTTTTGTACAGGTGGGAATAGCCAGAATTGAGAGACCAAGAGATTAGGTTCAAAGTCACCAGCAAGACACCCGTGAAGGTAGAAACAGAGACTTGGCTCTCCTCAGAGCCTCCGTGGAGAAAACCTCAGAAATGTGAAGTTATGACAGAGCAGGAACCCTCAGACCTGAGTCCCCTCACCCCTCTGGTCCAGCCCAGGTTGTCTCTGCCCATTCCATTGCTCCTTTACCACAAGTTTTCTCATGGCTGACAGGAATTTCCTCACTTCATATCACCAAGGTGTCTCATACTTAGCAGGCCCTGGTATGTGGGGAGCACAGGGTAAACCAACGGAGCAGAGAATCAAACTACTTCCTTTAGTATGAACATTTCTTTACAAAAAAAGATGTGGTCCATTTTCAGAGGATTGACTTACATAACTTTGAGAGAAAAAAGTCATGTTTAAATTGGGGAAAGCCTGTCAAATGAGAAAATTGTAACATCAGCTTGCACATAATCCCCATAGAGGGCTTCTAAGAGGTCTCAGTTGTTTTCCAGAATGGAGCAGGGTAAAATATTTCCTTTAGAATACACCAATCAGAGACACTGAGGATAACTCCACCAGAATTGCTGTACCAAAAGGATTTCCATCCATGTTGTGCACAGACCAGTCCTAGAGTATTTAATCACATTGATTTCAGTGTGGATGGCGAACCTCGGGGGTGTGCTACAGACTGAAGGGGATGTGCCTTCCCTCCCTGAAAAAGAATCCATATATCAAAATGTAACCCTCAATGTGATGATAGTACATGGAAGTGGGGCCTTTAGCAGGTGGTTAGATCATGATAGTGGGGCCCTTATGAATGGGATGAACTCTTTCATAAAACATAGACCTCCCTAATTATCTTCCATCATGCGAGGTCACTACAATAAAATGAACCTGTAAATCAGAAATCAAGCCCTCACTGGACTACAAATGTGTATGTGCTCTGATCTTGGACTTTCTAGCCTTTAGAATTATGATAAATAAATTTATGTTGCTTATAAGATGCCCAGTCAATGGTATTCTGTCAGAATAGCTAGAATGGACGAAGACAAGAGATATGAGGGGAGAAAAAAAAAAAAAAAAAGCCTGAATAACTATATTGATAGCCCTAGTCTCCATTTTGCTGCCTACTCAGATATTGATAACTGATTTTAGGTTAGAGCAGCAATGAGAAACATATTTAAAGTGTTTGGGACAAGACCTAAATCCTCAGCAATGCAAAATGACCAGAACCTGTATGTACTGATGGTGAAGGAAAGGTAGACTGGGAGTAAGCAAAGACACTGGAGATGAGTTTTCCATAAGAAGGAAGAAAGTGAAAGTCACTCAGTAGTGTCCAACTCTTGGGACCTCATGGACAGTACAGTTCATGGAATTCTCCAGGCAAGAATACTGGAGTGGGTAGACTTTCCCTTCTTCAGGGGAACTTTCCAAGCCAGGAATCAAACCCAGGTCTCCCAAATTACAGGTGGATTCTTTAACAGCTGAGCCACAAGGTAAACCCAATGAGAAGGAAGGTAAACACAAAGGAAACAGGAGAAATATGGAGCCCAGGAGGACTGCTAAGAGCATTGGTAACTTATTCCATGGCATTGTTCTGAACCAAGAAATTGTGGTCAAAGGAGAAGGACACTGCTTAGGAGAGTTTAGTGAGGATACCTAGAGAGTCTAAAGGTGAAAGTGAAAGTATTAGTCACTCGCTCATATCCAAATCTTTGCAACACCATGAATGGTAGTCAACTAGGCTCCTCCATCCATGGGATTTTCCAGACAAGAATACTGGAGTCAGTTGCCATTTCCTTCTCCAGCGAATCTTCCTGGCCCAGGGATTGAACCTAGGTGTGCAGCATTTCAGGGAGACTCTTTACCATGTGAGCTACCAGGGAAGCCTTATTCTAAAGGTAGGCTTTGGATAAAATAAGAGAAGTCTCTACACATGGACATCATCAGATGGTCAATACAGAAATCAAATGGATTAAATCCTTTACAGCCAAATATGGAGAAGCTCTATAAAGTCAGCAAAATAAGATGAGGAGCTGACTGTGGCTCAGATCATGAATGTCCTGTTGCCAAATTCAGACTTAAATTGAAGAAAGTGGGGAAAACCACTAGACCATTCAGGTATGACTTAAATCAAATCAATTATGATTATACAGTGGAAGTGACAAATAGATTCAAGGGATCAGATCTGACAGACAGTGCCTGAAGAACTATGGACAAAGGTTTGTGACATTGCACAGGAGGCAGTGATCAAGACCATATTCAAGAAAAAGAAATGAAAAAAGGAAAAATGATTGTCTGAGGAGACAAAACAAAAGGAGAGAAGTGAAAGGCAAAGGAAAAAAGGAAAAACATACCTATTTGAATGCAGCGTTCCAAAGAATACAAAGGAGAGATAAGAAAGCTTTCCTCAGTGATCAATGCAAAGAAATAGAGGAAAATGATAGAATGGGAAAGACAAAAGATCTCTTTAAGAAAATTAGAGATACCAAGGGAACATTTCATGCAAAGATGGATGCAATAAAGACAGAAATGGTATGGACCTAATGGAAGCAGAAGATATTAAGAAGAATTGGCCAGAATACACAAAAGAACTATACAAAAAGGATCTTCATGTCTCAGACATTCATGGTGGTGTGATCTCTCACCTAGAGCTAGACATCCTAGAATGCAAAGTCAAGTGGGCCTTAGGAAGAATCACTACAAGCAAAGCTAGTGGAGGTGATGAAATTCCAGTGGAGCTATTTCAAGCCCTAAAAGATGATGCTGTGAAAGTGCTGCACTCAATATGCCAGCAAATTTGGAAAACTCAGCAGCGGCCACAGGACTGGAAAAGGTCAGGTTTCATTCCAATCCCAAAGAAAGGCAATGCTAAAGAATGCTCAGGATACCCCACAATTGTACTCATTTCACACGCTAGTAAAGTAATGCTCAAAATTCTCCAGGCTAAGCTTCAGCAATACGTGAACTGTGAACTTCCAGATGTCCAAGCTGGCTTTAGAAAAAGCAGAGGAACTGGAGATCAAATTGCAAACATCTGCTGGATCATCAAAAAAGCAAGAGAGTTCCAGAAAAACATCTACTTCTGTTTTATTGACTATGCCAAACCCTTTGACTATGTGGATCACAATAAACTGTGGATAATTCTGAAGGAGATGGGAATACCAGACCACCTGACCTGCCTCTTGAGAACACTGTATGCAGGTCAGGAAGCAACAGTTAGAACTGGACAAGGAACAACACACTGGTTCCAAGTAGAAAAAAAGAGTACGTCAAGGCTGCATATTATCACCCTGCTTATTTAACTTATGTGCAGAGTGCATCATGAGAAACGCAGGGCTGGAGGAAAAACAAGTTGGAATCAAGATCGCTGGGAGAAATATCAATAACCTCAGATATGCAGATGACACCACCCTTATGGCAGAAAGTGAAGAAGAACTAAAGAGCCTCTTGATGAAAGTGAAAGAGGAGAGTGGAAAAGTTGACTTAAAGCTCAACATTCAGAAAAGTAAAATCATGGCATCCGGTCCCATCACTTCATGGCAAATAGATGGGGAAACATTGTCGAATTTATTTTTCTGAGCTCCAGAATCACTGCAGTTGATGATCGCAGCCATGAAATTAAAAGATGCTTACTCCTTGAAAGGAAAGTTATGACCAACCTAGACAGCATATTAAAAAGCAGAGACATTACTTTGTTCATCTAGTCAAAGCTATGCTTTTTCCAGAAGTCGTGTATGAATGTGAGAGTTGGACTATAAAGGAAGCTGATCGCTGAAGAATTGATGCTTTTGAACTGTGGTGTTGGAGAAGACTCTTGAGAGTCCCTTGGACTGCAAGGAGATCCAACCAGTCCACCCTAAAGGAGATCAGTCCTGGGTATTCATTAGAAGGACTGATGTTGAAGCTGAAACTCCAATACTTTGGCCATCTGATGCAAAGAGCTGACTCATTGGAAAATATCCTGATGCTGGGAAAGATTGAGGGCAGTAGGAGAAGGAGATGACAGAGAATGAAATGGTTGGATGGCATCACCGGCTCAATGGACATGAGTTTGGGTAGACTCCAGCAGTTGGTGATGGACACAGAGACCTGACATGCTGTGGTTCGTGGAGTCGCAAAAAATGCACTACTGAGCAATTTAACTGAACTGAACTGATGCTGGGAATGCGTGAAGGTGGCAGGAGGAGGGGACGACAGGGGATTAGATGGTTGAATGACTTCAGCGACTCAATGGAGATGAGCCTAAGTAAGCTCCGGGAGTTGGTAATGGACAGGGAAGCCTGGTGTGCTGCAGTCCATGAGGTCATAAATAATCAGACACAACTGAGCAACTGAACTGAACTGAGGCTTTGGATAGCCTGAGGACAGGAGTCCTTCATTGTAGAACTCCAGAGGGTGCTCTTCACATTATACATTGCATCTGCAACAGTAGTGCCTCCTGGAGCCATGTGGTGTGCAGGCAGTGAGGCCATCAGTGGACCTCTCTGCATTTTTCAAACATCTTTCTAAACTTTTCTGGACAGATGGAGGGGTTTCAACTTTTATTAAATATTTAAAAGGGATCTGAATGTAAGAAAATCCATTGCATTACTAAGGTGTAAGATGGAACTACTAATAGGATAATCTATCACTTTTGCAAAATACTACGGTTCTTAGAATTTGAAAACTTGCGTTAGACTCTTGTTGCTCTATCTCAAAATAAGGCTACTAGGAAACCTGAGAACCTAATCACAGAAATACAAAAAGTTTTGTTTTCAGTTGCTCATTTAGGTCCAAATCTTTGTGACCCCGTTGACTACAAAACAAAAGGGTACCCTGTCTTTCAGTATCTCACAGAGTTTGCTCAGACTCATGTCCATTGAGACAATGATGCCATCCAACCATCTCATCATCTGTCACTCCTTTTTCCTCCTGCCTTCAAACTTCCCCAGCATCAGGGTCTTTTCTAATGAGTCAACATTTCAAATCTGGTGGCCAAAGGATTGGCGCTTCAGCTTCAGCATCAGTCCTTCCAGTGAATATTCAGGGTTGATTTCCTTTGGAATTGATTGGTTTGGTCTCCTTGCTATCCAAGGGACTCTCAAGAAACTTCTCCAGCACCACAATTCAAAAGCATGAATTATTTGACTCTCAGCTTTCTTTATGGTCCAACTCTCATATATGTAGCCATAGCTTTGCCTATACAGACCTTTGTCGACAAAGTGATGTCTCTGCTTTTTAATAGGCTGTCTAGGTCTGTCATAGCTTTTCTTCCAAAGAACAAAAACCACTTAATTCCATGCTGAGTCACCCTCCCCATTGACTTTTGTTCCCAAAAGTAAAGCATATCACTTTTTCGATTTTTCCCCCATCTATTTGCTAGGAAGTGATGGGAAAAGAGTCCATGGTCTTAAGTTTCTTGAATGTTCTGTTTACAACCATCTTTTTCACTCTTCTCTTTAACTTTCAAGAGGCTCTTTAGTTCCTCTGATTTCTGCCATTAGGGTGGTGTCATCTGCATATCTGAAGTGAATATTTCTCTCAGCAATCTTGATTCCATCTTGTGAGTTATCCAGCCTGGCATTTCATATGTTGTACTCTACATAGAAGTTAAATAAGTAGAGTGACAGTGTACAGCCTTATCATACTGCTTTCCCAATTTTAAACCAGTCTGTTGTCCCATGTCTGGTTCTATCTGTTGTTTCTTGACAAGCATACAGGTCTCTCAGGAGATAAGTAAGATGGCCTGGTGTTCCCATCTCCTTCAGAATTATCCACAGTTTGTTGTGAGTCAAAGAGTCAAAGGTTTTAGCATAGTCAACGCAGCAGAACTAGATGTTTATGTGGAATCCCCTTGCTTTTTCTATGATCCAGTGAATATTGGCCATTTGATCTCTGGTTCCCCTGCCTTTTTAAAATTCAGCTTGCCCATTTGGAAGTTCTCAGTTCACATACTGTTGAAAACTAGCTTGAAGGATTTTGAGCATTATCTTTCAAGCATGTGAAATGAGTCCAATGTGTGGTAGTTTGATCACTCTTTGACACTGCCCTTCTTTGGGATTGGAATGAAAACTGAACTTTTCCAGTCCTGGAGCCACTGCTGAATTTTTCAATTTGGCTGGCATATTGTGTGTAGCACTTTCACAACATCACCTTTTAGAATTTGAAATATCTCAACTGGAATTCCATTACTCCCATTAGCTTTGCTTGTAGTGAATTTTCCTAAGACCCACTTGACTTTGCATTTCAGGATGTCTGGCTCTAGGTGAGTGATCACACCATCTTGGTTATCTGGGTCATGAAGATCTTTTTTGTATAGTTCCTCTGTGTATTCTTGCCCCCTCTTTTTGATATCATCTACTTCTGTTAGGCCCATACTATTGTTGTCCTTTACTGTGCCCATCTTTGCATGAAATGTTCCCTTGGTATCTCTAATTTTCTTGAAGAGATCTCTAGTTTTCCCCATTCTACTGTTTTACTCTATTTTTTTGCATTGTTCATTTAAGAAGTCTTTCCTATCTCTCCTTCCTAATACCTTGCATTCAGATGGATATATCTTTCCTTTTCTCTTTTGCCTTTTGCTTCTGTTCTTCCATTTTTTTTTTTTAAGACCTCAGACAACCTTTTTGCATTTCTTTTTCTTGGGTATGGTTTAGGTCACCACCTCCTGTCCAAAGTTATGAACCTCTATCCATATTTCTTCAGAAACTTTATCAGATCGAATCCCTTCAATCAGTTTGTCACTTCTACTGTATAATCAAAAGGGATTTGATATAGGTCACATCTGAATGGCCTAGTGGGATACTGGTTATGTCGGAAATGGGGACAGTATGTTACATCATAGCTTAATTAAATCATCATTATGAATTGAATTATGTCAGTTGATCAAAAAAGTACTTATCTCTCTTTCCTATTAATATATAGTTTTAAAATGATGACTTTCACACAATGGACACCAAATACAATTGCATTTTACGTTTAAAATAAAGAATGTCTTAATTCAAAAATGATGACATAGGTCTACTAAGCTTTCAACACCTTTCTTCTCCTCTCTCTTAGATAGTTAGAGGAAAAGGATCTTAACCATATCCCATTTTGCAGCTCTGTAATTATTCTAGAGAAAGTCAATCAGATGGACAGAATATGGACAGATATCTGGAAGAGGATGAGCAGACTGTGTGGAATGACTTTGAGGATTACATTTACTCTTAAAGGGTACAGAATCCTTACAGATATGATCATAAAGGTGAAAGATAATGTTCAAAGAATAGCAATTGTTCACTCAATTCTGGAATTCCACAGAATAAGTTAAAACTGCACTATCTGAAATAACCTGAAATTCAAAGTTCCGCAGTAGTTTGACTAAACACCAAGTTGGAGATACAGATCGATTGTTTATAATTATGAAAGGTATCTACTAGATTTCCAATGATACAAATGCTATCCCTCTATTCTTCCATCACCAGACAAGCTGGCATTAACTGATCCTAGTAAATCTTGGACTAAAGAAAATTAAGTTTTCTTTCTATAGAGAACATTTATTACACCTTATATTTCCCTTGACCTTTGATAAATCCCAAAATTTATCATGTCGTCAACTCAGTTTGTTTCTGTCTGACTCTTGTGTGTTCCTCTATTTCATGGGAAATGTATTCTCAGCCTAGATTTTTTTTCATGAATCCTTACCAATGGCTATCAGGCAATGACCTACTGAAAAGCCATTTATTATATAAACATGATTATTCTATTTCTAGAAAAATAAAATACTATTTACTTATGATTACTATTCAAGTGAGTAAAACCTTTAGTTTAAAAGTAAACACGCAATAATATATCATTACCAAGGTAAATGCTACCACAACAAAATATCTGGAGAAAAGACCTGCATATGCTGTTGTGAAGTTGATCACACTCAACTTCTAAAGAAAGTTGAGTCGTGAAGCCACAGCTACCAGACTGTTGTTCTCCATTGTAGTTCAAGATAGTCTCTGCAGAGAGGCTGGTGTGACTGGAAAACAAGCCAAGTTGGAGAAGGGGAAGGATCCGATGCATTTGAGTAAATAAGAGGGTAGAGTACCTGACTGGGGGAGATTCCAAGTGGGATCCAATGCTATCGGCCCTCCTTCTCTTGCACATCCTAACCAGTAGAAGCTGAGCATGAAACTGATCTCTAGAAATACAGATGCTTTTGTCTAAAAGACAAACTCCTACAGAGAGCATTTTTTCTTTCTATAGAAGAAAACACATTCGTGATGGTAAGAAAGCAACCATTATATTTTCCCTTAGGACCTTTATCAGGATCCAAAGACAGCCACACTAAACTTTATCATGGTCTGCAACTCAGTCTTGATGTTTCTGTCTCCAGGACTCTGCCTGTGTGTTCCTCTCTTTCATGGGGAAATGGTATTCTCTAGCCCTTAGTTTTAGTTTTCATAATCCTCTATTCTTCAAGGCTCAGTTCAAATGACACATAATTCTTGAATCCATTTATTATTTAAAACATGATTGATGTCTAGTTTCTGAGGGCAAAAAAATGAAAACTACTAGTCCCAGTCCTACCTTCATGACCTACTATCAAGTGGGAGTAGACAACACTTTAGTTTGAAAAGTAAAGCACAGCAAGTAATTAATCATTACCCAAGGGTAAAGATGAATCACTTTCATACTTATAAAAGAGTGTGGACCTGGTGCTGGATCAGAGTGATTCCTGGAAGAAATGATATACAATATAATTCTAGAGTGCACAGGCTATACAGCTGGATTTCCTCTTTCATTACTTGAGGTGGTGGGTGATAAGGTTTCTGAGCACCCAATTTCAAGGTATTTGTGTGGGCATGTTTCCCACTAAGAAGCAATTATCCAACACCAGTTGCAATTTAACTCATTTCAGATACTGTCTACCTGGAAATAGAAACAGAGTCCACAGGTTAAAGCTCAGTCCCACAAGACTGACTGCCTTCCACTCAGAGGCCAATCACACACCCAAGTTGTCACCTGTACTACTGAATGACCATCAATAGGTAGGAATTTCCAATGACCTGGTTTCAGTTGATCTCTTAGAGCAGCTCACAGAACTAAGGAGACCAGTCAATTCACTAGATTGTTGCTGCTGCTAATTCACATCAGTCGTGTCCAACTCTTTGCGACACCATAGACGGCAGCCCACTAGGCTCCACCATCCCTGGGATTCTCCAGGCAAGAACACAGGAGTGGATTGCCATTTCCTTCTCCAATGCATGAAAGTGAAAAGTGAAAGTGAAGTATCTCAGTCATGTCCGACTCTTCGTGACCCCATGGACTGCAGGCCACTAGACTCCTCCATCCATGGGATTTTCCTGGTTTCTTATAAAAAGATGTAATTCATGAAGACTCAGATGGAAGAGATGCATAGAACAATGCATTGGGGAAATGGTGTGGAGTTTCCATGCTCTCTGAGAGTGCCACCCTCCCAAATATTCACTTGTTCACCAATCTAGAAGTCCAAGAACCTTGTCTTTGGGGTTTTATGGAGGCTTCATCACAAAGGCACAGTTAATTAAATCATTGCTCACTGGTGATTGAACCTAATCTCTAGCCTTATCCCCTCCCAAGAGTTCTAGGGTTGGGACTGAAAGCTCCAAACTTCTAATCACATAGGTGGTTCTTCAGGTAAACATGACCCATCCTTAGGTACATTCTAAGATCACCTCATTAACATAAACCAGTGTGGTAGAAAGGGGCTTGTATGACCAACAAGACTCCTAGTTCACTTTTATGACTCTGAAGCAAGTGTATGAACTTAAGAGAAGACACCAAATATTTTGAGAAAAAATGCCCCCATTGTTTTTATTGCTCAAGAAATTCCAAGATCCATGAGCACAAAACTGGGAACAGAGAAATAAAAAATATATTTCTTATTATAAATAATATTGTAAGTAGGTGAGATGAAAACCTATATCAGTAGATGGAATAGCACAAGGTAAGTTCCAGAGATGAAAGAGTCTATTATGCATGAGAAGAATGGAAAGATGTGTAGGTGGTTAATGAGATTGTGTAGGTGGTTAAAAAAATTGGAAGAGAAAAAGCTAGACAGTGTTGATATGGTTTAGGGTTTTCTAAGCCATGGGGAGGAGTTTGCACCCACTTATGCAAAATAGAACTCCTTAAAATTCTTGCAAAAGTGCAGTTAGCTGCCCAGATATGAATTTTTCCCAAAACAAGTAATAGTAAGAATAAAAATGTGGACTGCTCTGAAGAGAATGGTGTGATGGGGCAAGGGCAATAAAGCAGATAGCAAATAAATCACATAGTAATACATGCTAGAAAGTGTTGGTCCTCAACTTGTGTAAGTAGGATACAATAAAGGAATGGGGCAAGATATAGGAGGTAACTGGTCAATATATAGTGGTTGATTGTGTAAAAAGTTAAGAGAGGGAGATAATAGGATGTGAACAGAGTGGCAAACAGTTGCTGGAAAGGGAAGTGTAAAAATAAGTGCACACGGGAGTGTAGACAAGGAAGGAGTAATGAGACCAGTTGGGGCGTTATAACACTTTAAGTGTTCCACTCAGCATTTAAATATGCAAATAGAGATAAATGCAAGAGGCAAGTGCTAGTTCAATATTAATAGCATATGTATGTGGTAACAGAAGCTGTGGGAGGAGATGAGATTACCAAAGGAAGATATGGGGCTTAAAGAGCAAATCACTGAAGACAGAGGTTGAGTGTCCCACTTAAACGTGGTCAAACTGACCCTCATAGCAAAAACTGGTTTTCATGCTTCTGAATTTTCACAGTAATCTGTTTTTCCTTCTTTTATGGAATTTATCACTTTAGCCTTATAAAGTATGGTTATTGATTTATTTTAATTTTGTTTTATTTGCTCCACCCCTCAATAATTGAGTATTTATCAACCATCAGATATTTTATATATTTTCAATTGATTTAATTGATTCTAACCCTAATCCTAAATTTTTTTTTTGGAGGATCTTTTATATGTTTTTATATATTTTATATTCACTTTCTCTTTTTATACTTACAGACTTGAGAGATAGGCACTATGATTTTTCCCTATTTGTCAGAGAAAAGGATACGTGTTCTCCAAATCCTGCACATATCACCCTCATGGATATACAAGCAGGCCTAATGTTCCAGTTAGTCTTATATTTAGGCAGGGCCACCCCTGAGAATGGACTGAATTCTAGTCAAAGAAATGTAATCTGATTTACACTACTTCCAGCACTGGCCTCTAAAATACCTTCCTTACAATACCCCTGACTCTCTTTTTATCTTCATTCGCTTCCAAATACAGAGAATCCACTGATGGATTCCAAGTGTCTTGTGGGATATTGAAACTTCAGTCCTTGAATAGATTCCTGAAAGAGGATAATCCCCAAAACAGTTTCCTGAGCAGAAATACACAACAGAAAGTAACATGAGTGAGCAATAAATTTTTTGTTTGTTTGTTTTGCTTATAATGACTGAATTTGGTATTTGTTAAAACAACAACCCTAACTGACTAATAGACAAGCAAAAGAAAGGTAATTAAATTTAGTAAAGTAAAAAGCATTCATTCCATGTCACACAACTAGTAAGTACCTTTGCTGGTATGCCAACTTAAATATACTTGGACACACACACAGATATATTACAAACTTCTTTTCTAAAATATTCCTTCCCTCCCAACTCACATAATCTAAGAGCTCAGGATGGGGTCTCACCCATGAGGCAAAGGCCATGACAATGTCTGTTAAAAGGAACAAATGCAGCTATGGCGATAATGTCATTGCCATGCCACTGATGGGTCATAAAACTCTTTATAGAAAATGATCCACAAAAGTACTGCTTGGGAATTTGTGGCTTAGAAAATGAATGTCAAATGACACGCATGGTGAATAACAACTTGGATTCTAGTATTTTCCTCCCATTGACTTGCAACATCATTATGGATAAACAAAAACACAGAATGAAGTCCCTTTAAGGCCTCCCTTATTTTTAGAATGCTATGATTATGAAAATTAAATTTTAAAAACCCCTCGAGAAAATATTATTTAAATTACTAAGTTTTCTTTAGCAATTCCACCTTCAAAAAGTGCCACCGTAACTGAGATTTTAAAGGAAGCAAAGATTTTTTTTTTTTAATATTAGAAATATGGGAAAAACAAAAACAAAAATAATCCAGAGAGCTGTGCAATAAAACAAACAAACAAACAAAAAAACCCCACAAACAGATATTTCTAACAGGGCTATCTTGCAAACTTGTCGCCTATCATAGTTAGTAATATCATCATTAAAATGCTATTAGTAGCTAAACAAAATATTCAGAAGTAAAATAACCAAAGAAGGTATTTTATATGTGTAGAATTCTTAGCGATTTGTTGTGAAATGTAGTACTCAGAGTTGGGTTTGCAATTTGAAATCTTGCTGCAAAAGTGTCTAAACTAACAGTGGTGCCCACAGCTTGTCTATAATAGGCATTATTTTTGCTTGCTGGCTATCTAACTAAAGGTGATAAATATATTAAATAGGAAAACATAATGGAGATGGTGTCAGAAAAAAAATCCATAAATCTTCATCTATATATAGAAACACAACAATTTCAACAGAAGATTAGTTGTTAACGAAAGCCTGAAGCATCAGTATTTGGGTCTAGATGTAGGATGACCTTGCTTAGTAATGAAGGTAAGGAAAATCTTCATCATGTCCAAGCCAAATTAATCTGGATTCCCCCAGTGCATTTACTGATGTCATAGCAGTCATTCCCTAAGACCATCATGATGAAACCATATATCTGAATTTGAGCACACAGAGAGAATGAGAGACAGGTATAGTGGAGAAAGAAAGAGAGACCAAGTCAGAGTCCAGCACAGTGTTTGTGCTTTGGGGGAGAGGTAAGAGAAATACAAGTAACAAGGAAAGTTTCTAGCTAATGGATAAACTCACATATATAATATGTATATAACATATAAAACATACTTAATATTTGTAATAACTTAGGTTATTGAGATGTTAAGGGGAAACATAGTTTTCTCTGTTATACCTTAAAGCTAGAATGCATTCAACTTATTTCTTTTAAATTTCTAATTAGAGAACTCTCAATTTTAACATAGATTTTTATTACAAAGAACAGATCAAAGAGGGGACTTTTTGTTTCAGATTGAATTTGGTGGACAATGTATATTTGTCTCACAGCTCAGAAAACCCAGTATGGAGAATCAGTATACAAAATTACGGCCTGTCCAAATTGCCTGTGAGATTCCTGCCTTGAAATATATTCATCCAATGATTCCATTTTATCTTTTTTAAATAAAGGTTTTTAGGATCATAAAAAATAAATATGCCATGAGTTTGTGGATTGTTTTCTTCTTTTTCCTTTTGGTTGGTTCATGCTGCGTTAGTGGGATAATTCTTTATCCAAAGCGCCGGCACTCTGGTGCCATCAAACCGTGATGATTTTTGCCTTATTGCATTTAGCAGCACTTCAGCATTATGGCTGCATGCTACCTCAGGGAACAGGAGGGGGCTGGAAAAAAATAGAATGGAACAAAATAAAGATAGAAAGAAATAATCATCATAGAACATCCTCAGGGAGTGCAGAAAAGCAAAAGCCAAAGAAAGTAACAGCTTACAGTGCTGTGAAAATTGTGTGAACCTGTTACAGGGAGAAATACGTGTTTGATAGAATTTAAATTATTTAAGGCCCTGGAAAGTGATTTTACTCATCTTCCGCTTTTGGAGGAGAACTATCTGCAAATAATTTTATTTACTCCTTTCTCTTACTCATTTTTTTTTTTCCCCTGTAAATTTTACTTTCAATCTTTAATGCTAGATTCAGGTAACTAAAATTATTCTGCATTGTTGTATTTCTTTTCTATTTAATTGTTTTGCTGCATTTCATCTGATTATAAGTGTCGTGTTGACATAATTATAGGTAGGTATTACAAAGTCAAGCAAATTGTAGACAAACTTTATGCCTTAAATTTATATCATCTTTGCAGTGCCAGATAACATTGGGTTGTGGCTTTTTTTCTGGGACATTATTAAAGATGACTATAGCTCTTAGGGAGTTGGACATTGTCAAGATGATTTTTAGAATCATAGAAAAAGGACTGCCCAATTTCAAATTCTGAAGTTTAACACATCTTTGCAAAGAGAGTGACTACGATTGTCTAAATTTAAAATAATAATAATAATAATAAGATGAGAGGAATCATAAAGAGAGAATCATAAATTTTACTATTTAAAATTATAAACAGAGATGTCTCTTATCTCAGCACCATAGGAAGCAAGTGATTGTTTTTATGTCCAGAGCAACAAGTTTTTGCTTTTTGTGGCTCCTCAGCTCAGAGAGCAGCCATTTGTTTATGACGCAGTAGAGACTGAAGCAATCTAACTCCCATGCAGCTATATTAATCTTTGTAAAGTCTAACAATGTGGTTTCAGTGGAGGATAGGGAAACAATTTCTTAATCTCCCAAATAGGTGAACTTTTTACAGAGACACAGCATCAAAATGTGAATATCATGACCAAAAACATAACGACTATCCCCCATCTTCCTTAGGAGAGATGGAAGGGGAGATCTGTCCTCAAAGGGCAGAGCTAAACATGACATTTTCTCAGCTATCCAATCATATTTACAACAGTGAGGTACAGTGGGGAAGTCATTTCAGCAGACTGCATACCCCAAAGTAACTGAGTGTTAGCTTCCCCTACTGGGAGTGGACTGATGCCTCTGTAGCAGGTCTTAGTAGATGCTGAGTAGGATGTTCCTTCCCCTCATGATGATATAAAATGATGATACCAGGCTTTTCCATTAATGGGATGAGCTATATGAAGTTCTTCCTTAATGATAGCCAGGGATTTAAGGCACATGCTTCCTAGGCAGAAGAAACTGAGAATGAGTCATGGTGAATAGTTAGCAAAAGCACTCCTTTTGCTAAGATATCACACTAGCACCTAAAGTCTAATTCATAGAGTACCCATTGTTTTTTTGTTTTCTCTGGTCAAGACATTCAGGTTCTAATTTATTTAGAGGTGCTTCAATCATCAACTTTTTAGAGAACCTAAAAAGTTGTTTTTAGGCTCAGAGTTTGTTCATGAAATCGGGGAATGTATATGTACCTGATAAAGAATAAAGAAGAAGACACAATGATCTTTATACGCCTTTGGCTGTTAGGTAAACTGCATAGAGTTTTAAAAAATATATACACACATGGTATTTACATATGGTATTTGTCCACTTCTTAGACCTTGGTTGCTGCTGCTGCTAAGTAGGAGGTTGAGCCTCAGAGTATTTAAGTGATTTGACAAAAATACCACATAAGTAACATGCCAGCTCACAATTTTACATGATGTTCTGACATGCAGTTCAGTTCAGTTAGTTCAGTTCAGTTCAGTCACTCAGTCGTGTTTGACTCTTTGCGACCCCATGGACTGGAGCATGCCAGGCTTTAATGTGCATCACCAGCTTCTGAAGCTAGCCCAAACTCATGTCCATCAAGTCAGTGACACCATCCAACCATCTCATACTCTGTTGTCCCCTTCTCCTCCTGCCTTCAATCTTTCCCAGCATCAGGGTCTTTTCCAATGAATCAGCTCTTTATATCAGGTGGCCAAAGTATTAGAATTTCAGCTTCTGCATCAGTCCTTCCAATGAATATTCAGGACTGATTTCCTTTAGTATTGACTGGTTGAAACTCCTTATAGACCAAGGGACTCTCAAGAGTCTTATCCAACACCACAGTTCAAAAGCACCAATTCTTCAGTGCTCAGCTTTCTTTATAGTCCAGCTCTCACATCCATACATGCCCATTGGAAGAACCAGTGACCAGACAGACCTTTGTTGGCAAAGTAATGTCTCTGCTTTTTATTATGCTCTCTAGTTTGGTCGTAGCTTTCCTTCCAAGGAGCAAGTGTCTTTTAACCTCATGCAGGATATAACATGCAGAATCAGTCCTAAAAAACTGTTACCTATATTCAACTCCATAACATGCCTACTATACTAGAGAGGTTGTGTGTCTGTTAATATCCTTGACTTTGGAAAAAGGGAGAAACCTGAATCTCAGCCCCACATCTTCCTCCTTCTAGCCAAATATCTTGGTCAGTTGTTTAGTCTTGCGTGGGTTCTGGTATTCCCATCTATAAAACAGGGTAAATGGGTGCTTTTTTGCAGGATCCTTGCAAGGACTGGATGACTTCTAGACTTTTTTATTCTACTTTCATGTAGTTGCTTCCCAGTTCTGGAACAAAGTGCAATCAGCAGCCTCACTTGCTCCTATTCTCAGTGTCCCAGAGAAAGAAAATACTCTGGATGCCCAAAGAGAGTGAATAATGTGGTAACACTTCTTAACAGAGAACTCAGACCACCTGAGAATTACAATAATGCCCCAAATTAATCACTAGGAAAGTATATTTTGTGTTCCATTGAAAAATGTAGAGTTGAGAAGCCAACAGATATATGAGCTTCTTGCTATTGTGAAGAATTAAGTGTATAGTCAGAGCCTGAGAAAATTGGTTTTAGTTTTCAGTTTATATAATATCCTTAACAGTTTAATATTTTTAGCAAGTTACCTGCAGTCCATGTATTAATTGGTAACTTTAATACTATGCTAAATGACCTCAATATTAATACTAAAAGACCTCAAGAATGAAGGACAAAATAGTGAATATGTCACATAAAATGTGCAAAGTTTTAGAAGCAAACACTGATTGCATACTCATGATGTGCCAGGAATTGTTCTAAATGATTTTACTTGCTCTGTTTTACTGAGTCTGTACACCAACCCTTCAATGGAGGAATATTTTGTTCATTAGATTAAATCTCTGCTGATGAGTTATGGAAAAAGGACTTCAGTGTAGGCATCCTGACTTCAGGGTCCATAGCCCATGCTCTAGGCTGTATGTACCATATAATTGCAAACAACATAGAGATGAAAATGATGTAGTTTATCTCAGCTATAGACATTTAGCTCTGTCTGGACGATTTAAGAACTACTTTTTGGTCACGGTATATTTTAACTTATGTTAAATTTATAGCATAATAATCTAACACCAAAGTTTGAGAATATTGTGTTGGAAATAATATTATAAAAAATAGGTAATGACTTGTGTGGGGAGAAAGAGAAATAAGAACTATATTTTAGCAAGACTGCATCATCCTAGAACTTGATTAATAGCTGAGTGAAATTCCAGAGAACATAAAATCTTATCCTCCTAACTTTATAAATAAGGAAACCGAGGCACACAGAATAGTGAAACAGCAGATGCACACATATCTTATATTGTTAATTAACATTCCTTTCACTTTTCACTGGCTGGCCAGGCTATGCACCTGATGTTAAAAGCAAAAAGAAGCAGGTACGTGCCACCCAGAGAAAGTCAGAGAAAAAGACAACACACACATTAGACTTTAGAGTTTACTTACAGCAAGAGGAGAGAACAAGTACAAATGATCCAGTACCTTGCAATGGGATCTTCCATGCTAGGTTACCTACCGCCCTTCTGACAGAAGAGATTTTGCTGCAAACATCACACTTTTGGCTGCAACAGAAGAATCATGAGCCTCCCCCTGGGACTTGAAATACAGAAGACTGGGGGCTTGCCTGAGGGCCATTGACACATGTGCTTAGGAAGAACAAAGGAGTACACCCTAAGTCTGAAACAGGGAAAGACATTCCCACAAAAGGCCATCAACCCAGAACAGGCTGTTAGGACTCTGCCCCTTGGTAATGAAGTGTTCCTGCAACGGTTGAAAGATAGCATGCATCAGACTGCCATTTCCTTCATATTTTTTTTTTCTTGATGTGTACCAATATTTTATTTTATCTTACTTATCAGAAATTAGCAATTACTCATTAAATATATATATGTATCCATTACTGTAAATTCAACTGCATATATACAAATTTCTTTGCTCAACAGTTTTTCTTGCAATCCTCTTGGAATATATTTCCATTTTCCTGAAGTTCCTATAAATAGGATTTGCTTTTGATAGATTTTATTTGTCAGGAAATACCTTTATTTTATTTGTGTTCTTTAATGATGGTGCAGCTAGATATAAAGTTATAGAAATTTTAAATTTATTTTTTAATTGGAAGAAATTTTATTTACAATGTTATGTTGGTTTCTGCCATGCAACAACACAATTCAGCAATAACTGTATATATATATATATATATATATATATATATAAAATCTCCTCCCTGCTCCCCATCCCACCTTTCTAAGGTCATCAGTGAGTGCCAGGCTGGATTCCTGTGTTATACAGCAGCTTCTCAGCAGTTATCTATTTTACACATGATAGTGTATAGATATTGATGCTACTTTCTCCATTCATCCCACTCTCGCCTTCCCCTACTGTGTCCACAAGTCCATTTTCTATATCTGCATCTCTGTTCCTTCCCTGCAAAAAGGTTCATGATGCCATTTTTCTAGATTCCATATATATGCATTAATAAAAAGTCTGAGTGCCAAAGAATTGATGCTTTTGAGCTGTGGTGCTGGAGAAGACTCTTGAGAGTCCCTTGGACTGCAAAGAGATCAAACCAGTCAATCCTAAAGGAAATCAATCCTGAATATTTATTTGAGGGACAGGCTAAAGCTGAAGCTCCAATACTATGGCCACCTGATGTGAAGAGCCAGTTCACTGGAAAAGACCCTGATGCTGGGAAAGATTGAGGACAGGAGGAGAAAGGGGTGGCAGAGGCTGTGATGGTTGGATGGAATCACTGATTCAATGGACATGGGTTTGAGTACTCCGAGAGATAGTGAAGGACAGGAAAGCCTGGCGTATTGCAGTCAGTGGGATTGCAGAGTCAGAAACGGCTGAGAGACTGAACAACAGCAATGCTAATCAAATACAAAAGGTCCCATGCTGTGCAGTGCTTAGTCTCTGTCATGTTTGATTCTTTGTGACCCCATGGACTGAAGCCCACCAGGATTCTCCAGACAAGACATGGGGATTCTCCAGACAGGAATACTGGAGAGAATTGCCATGAACTCCTCTAAGGGATCTTCCCAACCAGGGATCAAACCCAGGTCTCCCGCATTGCAGGCAGATTCTTTACCATCTGAGCCTCCAGGGAAGCCCAACAATACTGGAGTATCCCTTCTCCAGGGGATCTGCCCAACCCAGAAATTGAGCTGGGATCTCCTGCACTGCAGATGGATTCTTTACTAGCTGAGCTACCAGGGAAGCCCACAAAATGTCCTAGCCATTCCTTTCTCCAGGGGATCTTTTCAACCCAGGGATCAAAACTGAGTCTCATGTGTTGCAAACAGATTCTTTACTATTTGAGCCACCAAGGAAGCCCCAGAAGTCCTATGGTAGCTAACTCATGGGTACCAATGATATCTATGCCCTAATTCCTAAAACCTGTGAATACATTGTATTTATTACATGGCAAATGGTTTACTGCAGATGTAATTAAAATGATAGTTCTTGAGACATGATTTTTCTGGATGATCCAGTAGGTTCAATTCAAGCACATGAGCTCTTAAAGGCAGAGAAAAAGAGAGCTCTAAAGTCAGAGAGATGGGATGAAGGAAAAGACAGGAGAGATTCAAGCAAGCGTAGGAGAGACTCGACACAGCATTATTGGCAGTGTAAATGAAAAGGAGGCTTCAAGCCAGAGGATGTAGAGATCTTCAGAAACTGTGAATGTCCCTAAGCTGACTCCTAACAAGGACATGGATCTCACAGTTGCAAGGAATTGAATTCTGCCAGTAGTCAGAATGAGCAGTAAATGGATTTGCCCCTAAAGACTTCTGTAGGGGACACAGAATTGCTGTCACCTTGATTTTAGCTAGTGAGACCTGTACCAGATTTGTGACCTATAGAATTGCAAGATAATATATTTCCATTGTTTTAAGCCCCTAAACTTCTGATAATGTGTTCCAACAGTGATACATATCTAATTCAGCTTCTAATAAAGTTGGGGTGCTATCATTACCTTTATGCTTTGGATTGGCAATTACACTATTTATCTGGACAATTTGCATTTATATGCATCTTTGATACTAACTTTCTTTTTAATTCTAAAATTGTGTAGCATTCCAAGATCTCACAAATATTAGCATTCTCAGTCAGGAGTTTATGATTCTAAGACAGCTTTCAGGATTCACTCTGAAAGAAATTCCGGAAGGATTTGCTCTGAAAGATTGACTCTGAAAGAGCCATGTTGTCTCTACCACTTTATTCAGACAAAATCAGCTGATCCTAGACGCAGGCGTGACAATAGGGACACTTCATAAATGAGTAATTTCTCCCTATATGGTATTTACATGTAGACACATCTCCTTGTCTTAACTTAGAAAATCCTTGTAGATAAGTAGCTGAGCTTGTTTCTTTCTCTGCACCACCTTCCTCCCTGAGTTACTGACCCACAGTTACCAGGTCAGGGACTCCTGAAGTAGAACCCTGGAATTAATTGCATCAATTTTCTAGGTCTAAACGAGGCCTATCTTGGTGACCTAGGGTTATAAAGTGAACAGTTAGCTGCCAGGATAGGAGAGGTGCTCTGCAGATTCATCTTGGAGGATGCTGCATAGCAAAAAAATCAAGCTGAAGAAACTTCTATTTAAAATGAGGCTTTGTTTCAATCAAGACTTTTTTTTTCTTGCTTATTCCAATCAAGCCTTCTATATAATGAAATAGAATATAAAGAATATAATCACAGCTAAGCTACTCATGGCAGAGCTACCTTGGCCCAAAGTGATATGGATATCGTGTTATTAAAGAGCTTAAATAACTGACTCCAAGCATAATACTTACACTAGAGTGTTCTAGTTTGCAGATGATGCTAAATTGGGAGGAAAGGTCATCCCTGAAAAACAATCCTCAGGTAGGAAAAGAATTAGCTCACTTAAATACCTGGGCTAATAGATAGAAAATTCAATGAAGATAAATGCAGAATAATGAGTCTTGTAGCATGTAATAAAAGGACATAATATCTCCTTAATGGGAAGGTACTATAGCATATTGACCTGGAGAGAGATGTGAGTTATTTTAATAAAAACCTATATTAAAGATTATTCAGATTCATTATTATTGGGAAAAAAAAAAGAAAGAAATGCAGTGTGTTTTGTTAGACTTCACCTAAAGCAGCACATTCAATCTAATCACCGTACATTCTCCAAGAAGCATATTTAAAAAGAGCCTTAAAAGGGCGATTTGTAGAACAAGCTAAATAAAAGCACTTATCAGAGACATGAGTATGAAAGCAATTATAGGTAAAACTGACCATTTTCTTTTTGGTAAAGCAGACATGTTAGAGAACATAGGAACAATGGAGTGTCAGGACTGGGGTAGCAAGCATACTGCACTGTGAAGACAGAGGGGTGCTGCTCAGGAACTCTGCCTTTTGTTCTTCAAGACCCACTTTTATCAATGGTCTGAAAATGGCCACTAAATTCTTCAGCAACTACAAATCTCAGCTAACAAATAAAGCACAGACAAGTCTCTCTAACAGTTCTTCTACCTCTTTCACAGCTTTTGTCTTATTGGTGTCCTGCTTAAATTCAATTCATCTGCAGATTCTGAAAAATTACAAACATTAAAGAGTTAACAGGCTGGCATATATCAATCAAGACAAAAGGATAGGGACTTGTATAGGTTTAAAGGGAGAAGGAGTTGGAGTCATTTGAAAGAAATCCTTAAAAATAGATGTGGGTTACCCAGCAAATATAAAAATGAACTTTTGTAATCAAAAGATAAGAAAAATTGCTAATTACAAAACTGCCACTGCAAATAGGTGACATTGTCCACTGTTTGCCAAGATAAATTGAAGTATGCCCTAAAGTACATGTCAGACAACTAACGTCTCCCCATATCTGTCCATCATGCTACGTTTCACTCTTTCAGAGGCCCCTGGAGGAGTAGAGATTAAGCTATTATTATTGATAAGCAAATTAGTATCATGCTTGAGTTCAGACTCAGGAATTAAATAGATCTGGTTAATCTGTGGCTCTAGGACAGGACTTCTCAATCTCAGTATTAATGACATTTTGGACTGGATGATGCTTTGTTAAGCATTGCAGTGTGTTTAATCGTATACTTGACCTCTCAGTTCAGTTCAGTTCAGTTCAGTCACTCAGTCGTGTTGAAATCTTTGCGACCCCATGGACTGTAGCATGCCAGGCTTCCCTGTCCTTCACCAACTCCCGGAGTTTGCTCAAACTCAAGTTCATTGAGTCGGTGATGCCATCCAACCCTCTCATCCTCTGTTATCCTCTTATCCTCCTACCTTCAATCTTTCCCAGCATCAGGGTCTTTTCCAATGAATCAGCTCTTTATATCAGGTGGCTAAAGTATTGGAGCTTCAGCTTCTGCTTCAGCATCAGTCCTTCCAATGAATATTCAGGACTGATTTCCTTTAGGATTGACTGGTTTGATCTCCTTTCTTCCAAGGGACTCTCAAGAGTCTTCTCCAACACCACAGTTCAAAAGCATCCATTCTTCAGAGCTCAGTTTTCTTTATGGTCCAACTCTCACAGTCACGTATCACTACTGGAAAAACCATACCTTTGATTAGTCAAACCTTTCTCGGCAAAGTAAAGTCTCTGCTTTTTAATATGCTGTCTAGCTTTGTCATAGCTTTTCTTCCAAAGAAAATTCACTAAGCCTCTACCCATTTCCATTCTAGTTGTGACAACCAAAAATGTCTACAGACATTGCCAGATACCCTAGGGTGGGGTTGGGGGAAATAAAATTACCCTAATTGAGAATTGATAGGCATCGTTCTAAGACCATGTGACATGCCCTCATTAAACCTCAATTTCTTCATCTGTAAAAATAGCAGATTTTGCATACTATCAAGTACTAGTCACGTGTCTGAGCTGTCTTATAACTAGGAGGAACTTTGTGATTCTCTAAATGAAAAAACAAAGACTCAAAGTCATCAACTGACTTGCCCAAGGATTTACCAATCTTCAGTGGTACTTTGAGCTCTAACCAGGGTGAGTAAAACAAAGGTGGGAAATGGGTTTATGGAACATAAGGATAATATCATTTTGACTACAAACCTCAGCATGTCATGTGTGCTTTACCCAATAGATCTTAAACCATCATCAAGGAATCACTGAGGACTATTTATTACAATTATTCCATCTCTCAGTGTAAATTTGAGGATTATCCTGGTTGCTTTCTATTTTCTTCTATATGAATATTTATCTTCTACATATTTTCTTGTATATGAATATTTGTCTTCTTTATATTTTCTTGTATATGAATATTTTTCTAATCTTGGCTGCAGTTTGTTTTACATATAGAGAAGACATTTTTTAGTAGAAATGGACCAAGCCCTGACTAACGAACCAAGTTGAAGAAAACTATTTGTTTTGTACAATACTGCATACTCTGCAAACAGTTAAGCAAACAAGCAAAAAAGACACAGAAAAGGAAAGACTGGTTTGCTTTTCACAAGCTTGCAAAATTGTGTATTTTTTTCTCTTTTCAATATTTTTTTTTGGGGGAAATCTTGTCACTTTTCATGAGACTATATATTCTACCATGAGGTTTTTCTAATTTAAACAGCCTATCTTTTACCAAACATTAAACAAGCCATAAAGCAGGAACTTTGGAACTTCAAATGAAGCTGTCAGAGATTCTTCCTGCCATCAGATGATTTGCAGCTGTGTGACTCATTTGTATCTTTATAAGAATTCAGGGGGAAAAAAGGAGATTATTAGCATTTCAATTCCTGTCAACTGCTGAAACTAACTAGGCCTGAAGATGTGCCTGGCTTCCCTGTGCTAATGCTGTGATAAATGCTGAATACAAGCTGTGATGTTGGAGGGACTTAGGAGAGGAGGTGATGGAGAAAGGAAGCATCATTGGTACCAAACACCCTCATACATGAATTGTCATGCTCAGCATTGCTCACACAGCATGGAGACATGCTGGGTATTGGCAGATAAGATGTGCTTCTCCCAGGGAAGAATGAAAGCCTAGAAGATAGGACACTGCAACATTTCAGTGTAGCTTGGGCGTGTACACTCACATCCTTTCTCAAAATACCTCCTCAGTTATTGTTCTAACCTTCAGTTTAATTGAAGTCACACCATTCTGCAGTAGTTCTATACTCTGCTTATGCTAAGCATCATTTCCTATGTGATTCTCTCTGCCTAGAATGTTTTCACCCCCACCCTTTACAAACTCCTTCTGTCACCATGGAAAAATAAACCCTAGCTTATATCAACAGGGCACTTATTCTTTCCTCTGTGCAAGGAGGTACAGCTGTGAAACAGTGATGAACATGACAATCACTTTCACAAAATAGATATTTATTTAGCTCACGTTTGTTTTTTGACTAATTGAAAAATAAATGAAGAATTAGATACATAATGAGCCTACTTTTTTTCCCATACCAATATTTAACAGCTCTCAAGACCTAGAAAAAACATAATTCACATGACTTCCTCTCTCAATATTTGATTCATGATTTCTCTTTATCTGGCATGACTGTTATTGAATACATGCCTTTATTTTTCACCTCCTGATCCCAAACATGTAGTTCTATCATATGAGGTAATGTTGTAGTGTTTATTATATTCAAAGGATAATTTTCATTTTAAATTATTAGTCACTAGTTAAAAAAAAAAAGAAAATTAGTATCTGGAATCATAGGATTATACATACATACATACATACATACATATATAGTTATATATACACAATTCTTATAAATTTATATAACACAAGCAATTTCATACTCAATTTTTAAGTAAGTGTGTAATGAGAACAGTTCCCATGTAAATCAGGACCTAGGGAGTATATGTATTTATTAAAATTGTTCATGAGGTAACAAGCCCTTACTAAGTTACCTGAGTAGCTGTGAAGAGAATTCATCAGAACATAATTGCTCTCCCTGCCCTTTTAAAAAAAAATATATACAGACTTTACATGGGGTAGTTTACTTTTAATTGTCTATTGTTTTGTTAATGATCTCCATTCTCAATAAAGACCTTTGATTTTGGTATTTTCCTTGTATTTGAGTAATTGCTTTGATGATCATTTTAGCCCTTCTTTATTCAGAGTCATACATAAATACAAGAGGAATTGTAGCCACATGGATGAGAGACACATTGATTTTCTAGTTGGCTTTAGGAATTGTAAAATACAAAGAAATCTCAAAAATTATCTTCAGCCATGAATATGTCTTGAAGAGAGGAAAGCTGAGGTTCTCATCATTTGAATGATTCATTTAAGATAACACAAGCAGGTAATGGCAAAGACTAGACCAAAACCAGATTCTGGCCTCAATTTTCATAGTGTCTCAAGTTGCTTCATGTTCTAATCTCTGGTGTGCTTTCTTAAGATGAGGTCCTCTCAGAAGTCCCATTTCTCAAAGCTGCACCCTCATCTTTAGTAGAAATTGTCCTGGGGAAGTTTTCTTTCTGAAGTAATAGTCAGGGTTGCCTTATTCCTAAACATTAATAACTGCAGAGCTAGATCCCGGATGAGTGCTTGTATAGTAGTACAGCCACCAGTAGTAAAACTAGTAGTGTAACCAATAGTACAACCACCAATAGTGCAACCATCAATAGTACAGTCAGTAGTATAAGCTCATTTATTTAATAGGAGGGATGTAGCTGTGCCAGGGATGCTCCCACCAGGTCTGCTTTTAATTAAATGGCCTACGAGTTTTGTTCAAGCAAGTGAAGTTTCTTTGCTTTGGGCCTCCTATGAGTTGATATCAATTATCTGACTATTGAGTTTGAAGTTCCAGAGGAATATTTTTTCCCTATCAAGATCAATTGGGATCAAAATTGTTAATAAATCACTTGAAGTCATTTACTATCTCTTTAAACCACTGGCATATAACTCTGGAGATTTTATTCAACTTCTTGGTCAGTGCGGTGGTATTGTTTTGGATCTGAGTACCAGATGTGTTTAATTGATAATTAAAGCATTAGAATAAGCAGGAACTGTGAACACTGGCTTTCAATAATTTATTTGGTCAGTCTCAAACATTTTGGAACTTACTAGTTTGGCAAATGCCAGTTATTGTGCTAGGCTCTGGAAATAAAAAGAAGTATCCAGAATCTGTCCTTAAGAAATTTTTACATCAGAAAACATGTTCTATGATTTCATGTGGACTTTCTGTTCTCTCATCCGTTTACTATCTTCAAATTACAAAGTCCTGACTACTTTCTTCTTATACATTTATATTTTTTAAATACCCATTACACTGATTCAGTTTTTCAACTTTACATGCTTGTTTTGCTATAAATAATTTTGCAAATCAACTTATGATTTAAAATATCTGTCTCCACAATCCCAGACCTAAATTCTACTGAATTTGGATTGCCAAGCATGAGACTAGGGAGGATTTATTTTTGAAAGGGATTCTCTGATTAATAGAATTATTTTGTGTATTGATTTGGGTGTGGATTACAGGGCTATTTGCATTCATGAACAGTCATTGAACTGCTTATCTAGATTTGTGCATTTTGGTGTTCAATTATACCTCAATCATTTTAGAAAAAAAAAGGTTCCTAGTTAATTATAATTATTACTACGAAAGCCAAAGTCTTTTAAACTATTTTTATTTTATTTTTTACTCAGAGATATTGTTGAGAATGCCCTGCAAACTATAGAATCATCCCCCATTAGGCCATTCAGGTATGATCTAAATCAAATCCCATAGAAGTATACGGTGGAAGTGATGAAGACGAATAGATTCAAGAGATTAGATCTAGAAGATAGGGTTTCTGAAGAAACAGGGGCAGAGCTCTATAATATTGTACAGTCGGTAGTGACCAAAACCATCCCAAACAAAAAGAAATGCAAGAAGGCAAAGTGATTATCTGAGTAAGCTTTATGAGTAACTGAGGAAAAAATGGAAGTGAAAGGCAAGGAAGAAGGGAAAGTTATAGCCAATAAAAATGCAGATTTCCAGAGAATAGCAAGGGGGGGACAAGAAAGCCTTTTTAAGTGAACAATGCAAATAAATAGAGGAAAACAATAAAATGGGGAAGACTAGAATTATCTTCAAGAAAATCAGAGATATCAAGGAACATTTCATGCAAGGATGAGCATGATAAAGAACAGAAAAGGTAAGGAACTAACAGAAGCAGACAAGACTAAGAAGTAGCAAGGATACACAGAACTATTCAGAAAAGGTCATAATGACCTGGATAACCACAATGATGTAGTTACTCACCTAGAGCCAGACTTCCTGGTTCTTAAGAAGACTTACTATGAAGAGAGCTAGGGGAGGTGATGGAATTCTGGCTGAGCTATTTCACATCCTAAAAGGTAATGCTGTTAAAGTGCTGCACTCAACATGTCTGCAAATTTGGAAAACACAGCAGTGGCCACAAGACTGGAAAAGGTCAGTTTTCATTCCAATTCCTAACAAGGATTATGTCAGAAAATGTTCAAACTACCGTATAATTTCACTCATTTCACATGCTATCAAGGTTCTCAAAATCCTGCAGGCTAGGTTTTATAAGTATTTGAACTGAGAACTTCAAAATGTACAATCTGGCTTTCAAAGAGGCAGAGAAACCAGAGATCAAATTGCCAGCATTCTTTGGATTATGGAGAAAACAAAGGAATTTCAGGAAAAAACATCTACTTCTTCATTGTTTATGCTAAAGTCTTTGACTCTGTGAATCACAACAAACTGTGAGAAATTCTTAAATAAATGTGAATACAAGACCACCTTACCTGTCTCCTGAGAAACCTATATGCAGGTCAAGAAGCAACAATTAGAACTGAACATGGAATGATGGACTGGTTTCAAATTGCGAAAGGAGTATGCAGCCACAAATTTAAAAGATGCTTGCTCCTCGGAAGGAAAGCAATGACAAACCTAGACCACATATTAAAAAGCAGAGATGTCTGTTTGCTGACAAAGATTCCTATAGTCAAATCTATGGTTTCCCCAGTAGTCATGTATGGATGTGAGAGTTGGACCATAAAGAAAACTGAGCACTGAAGAATTGATGCTTCTGATTTGTGGTACTAGGGAAGATTCTTGAGAGTCCCTTGGACTGAAGGAGATCAAACCAGTCAATCCTAAAGGAAATTAGTCCTGCCATTCATTGGAAGGACTGATGCTATAGCTGATGCTCCAATACTTTGGCCACCTGATGTGAAGAGCCAACTCATAGAAAAGCACTCTGATTCTGGGAAAGATTGAAGATAAAAGGAGAAGGGAGTGGCAGAGAATGAGATGATTAGATAACATCACCGACTCAATGGACATGAATTTGAACATGTTCAAGGAGACAGCAAAGGACAGAAGTGTCTAGCATGCTGCAGACCACGAGGTCGCAAAGTGTTGAAGAGGATTTATCAACTGAACAACAATATTTGTATATTTGTTTACTGTTGTATTTGTATAAATCTTCCCTAGAAGGAATAAACTAATAACTGTCTTCTCCTGTTTGCTAGAATGGGCAATAATTGTATAGATGAACAACTAGGACAGAAGAAATGAAATTTCCCTATATACTTTTTAAAAATAGATACTTTTAAAATGCTTGAACAATTAACATGTATTTCTAACTCTAAAAGCAAAATTGAAATCATAAAAAAAAGAAAGAAAGAAAAATAATTCCTGAGAAGTTACTGCAAAATGTCTCCAGAAGAAAAATATTTTCAATTTTGAGTTGTAAGTGAATCAGTTTACAGAGGCTTGAAATGTGGAATACAGTTGAGATTCAAAAAGGAAGATCAGTCAGAAAGGTGTGGCAGTTATTTAGGTGAAAGATGATCAGGGCCTGAACCAGAGGACCAAGAGCCACTTAGGAAGTAAAATCAGTATAACTCAGTGGCTGATTAAGTTGAGGATAAATTGGAGGTGGAAGTGGGGACTGGGAAAGGAGGAGGGACTTGGGATAACTGAGGAGTGACCTTGGGGAATAGAGGGTGTGTTTGGAATATATTGAATCTGAGGTTCACTCAGGATAACCATGTGAAAGGTTCAGAAAGCAGATGATGTAAAGGTGTTCAGCCAGCAACATTTTCAGGGCCTCTGCTTAAAGGTATCTTCTGGGTTATTGAGCAACCACAAGGTGCCAAGTGCTGTGCAGAGAACTTGCATTGCAGCTTCTCTCAAATGACAACAGCCATTGAAAGTTGTTATCCTTGTTTAAATATAAAAACCCTCATTTGTCAGTTTTTTAAAGTAATCAGTTCTGTAGTTCATGGACAACCATATGCAACGTGATGTATGAAAATGATGCTAAAGCCTGATTCTTCTAATGATCATCAGATGGGTGTGTGAGTGAATATTTGACAGCAAGTATCCATCTTAGTAGATGGCTGTTAAAATATTCTAAAAAAAAAAAAATTCTACTCATTATTTGACTGTCAGGCATTGCCTTTAACTGGTCATCAAAGAAAAGCCATGATGGCCCCTCAGAGATCTAACTGCACAATGCCATAGTAGCTGCACCCCCCCTTTTTTTCAATAGCCTTATAAAAATATATTTCAAATACCATGTACATCACCCATTTAAGATGATCATACAAACATGTGCTTTGCATGTGCTAAGTCACTTCAATTGTGACCAACTGTTTGTGATCCTATGGATTATAGCCCTCCAGTTCTTCTGTCCATGGGATGCTCCAGACTAGAATACTGGAGTGGGTCATACAAGCATACACTTTATATAAGTGGAATCAGACATTGATTTTGTGGTTGACTTCTTTCATTTAGCATAATGTTTTCAAGGTCAGTCTATATTTTTCATGTATCAAAATTTCATTTTATTTTATAGGAAATAATATTCCACTGTATGAGTATATCACATTTTATCTTCCTACTTATCATTTCATGGATATTTAGATGGTTTCTAATATTTGGCTGTTATGAATAAAGCTGCTGTGAACATCTGTGTGTAATTTTTTGTATAGACATATTATAATTTGTTTTGGCTATATAAATAGGAATGAAACTCCTTGGTCATATGATAATTCTACCTTTAATGTTTTGAGGGATTGCCAAATTGTGTTCTAAAATAGATGCACTGTTTTTCAATCTTATCAGCAATACATAAGAGTTGCAATATTTCTGAATTCTTATCAACACTTATTTTTGTCAATCTTTAACAATTATTGCTGCCCTTGTTATTGTGAAATTTTATCTTATTGTGGTTTTAAACTTTATTTTCCCAACTATTTGATATTGAACATTTTTCATATGTTTATTGGACATTTTTATGTTTTCTTTGGAGAGATGACTATTTGATCATTGGTCCATTTTAAGTTAGATTTTTCTACTTTTATTATGGAATTGCAAGAGTGCTTTTTAAAATATATATTCTTGATATAAATCACAAACAATTGTACTCATTTCACATACTAGTAAATTTATGATCAAAATCCTTCAAGCTAGGCTTTGGTTGTATGTGGACCAAGGACTTCCAGATGTACAAGTTGACTTTATTAAAAGCAGAGGAACTTGTTAACATTCATCGGACCATAGAGAAAGCAAAGGAATTCCAGAAAAATATCTACTTCTGCTTCATTGACTATGCAAAATTCTTTGTTTGGATCACAACATACTGTGGAAAATTCTTAAAGAGATGGAAATATCAGAAGACCTTACCAGATGCAAGAGTTGGAACCTTACATGGAAAAACTGACTGATTCCAAATGGAAAAGGAGTACAACAAGGCTGCATAATGTCACCTTGATTATTAAACTTATATGCACAGTATATCATGCAAAATGTCAGGCTGGATGAATCACAAGCTGGAATCAAGATTGCTGGGAGAAATATCAACAACCTCAGATATGCAGATGATACCACTGTAATGGCAGAAAGAGAAGAGGAACTAAAGAACCTCTTGATGAGGCTGAAAGAGGAGAGTGAAAAAGGTGGCTTGAAATATGGAAACTTACATTACCATATGTAAAATATATATGTAAAAAAAATATACCATACGTAAAATAGATAGCTAACAGGAATTTGCTGTGCAGTTCAGGAAACTCAAACAGGGGCTCTGTATCAACCTAGAGGAGTGGGATGGTCAGGGAGATGGGAGGGAGGTTCAAAAGGGAAGGGATATGTGTATACCTATGGCTGATTCATGTTGAGGTTTGACAGAAAACAGCAAAATTCTGTAAAGCAATTATTATTCAATAAAAAATAAATACATTTATTTAAAAAAATTACAAACAACAACAACAACAACAAAAACACGTGATCTTGGCATCCCATCCCCTCATTTCATGGCAAACTGAAGGAGAAACAGTGGAAGCAGTGACAGATTTTATTTCTTGGGCTCCAAAATCACTGCAGTGACTGCAGCTATGAAATTAAAAGACACTTTCTCCTTGGAAGAAAAACTATGACAATCCTAAACAGCATATTAAAAAGCAGAGACATCACTTTGCCAACAAAGGTATGTTTACTCAAACCTATGGTTTTTCCAGTAGTCATGTATAGATGTGAAAGTTGGAGCATAAAGAAGGCTAAGCTCTGAAGAATGGATGTTTTTGAGCTGTGGTGTTGGAGAAGACTCTTGAGAGTCCCTTGGACTGCAGAGAGATCAAATCAGTAAATCTTAAAGGAAATTAACCATCAATATTCACTGGAAGGACTGATGCTGAAGCTGAAGCTCCAATACCTTTGCCACCTGATTCACAGAGCTGATTCTTTGGCAAAGACCCTGATACTGGGAACATTGAAAGCAAAGAAGAAGGGAGAAGCAAAGGATGGAGTGGTTAGACAGCATCACTGACTCAATGGACATGAATCTGAGCAAACTCTGGGAGAGAGTGAAGGACAGGTGAGCCTGGCATGCTGGGGTCTCAAAAAGTTAGATACAAATTAGAGACTGAACAAAAGCAAAAATATATATTTTGGAAATGCATTCTACAATTCTGCAAGTTGTGTTATCATTATTGATGATATTGTTTGTAGCAGAAAGTCTGTAATTTTGATATAATTCAGTTTATCTACCTTTTCTATTGCTGCTTGTGATTTTGGTATTATATGAAAGGAGTGATTACTTAATTCATGAATATTTATCCCTATGCTTTCTTGTAATATCTTTATAGTTTTAGTCTTACATTTATGTCTATGACTTGTGTGTGTGTGTGTGTGTGTGTGTGTGTGTGTGTGTTTGATCTAAGAAAGGGGTTCAATGTCTTTTGCATGCAGATGTTTAGTTTATCCAGTATTATTTCCTGAAAAGAGGTAATCTTACTCCATTGAATTTTTTTGCCTCACTGCAAAAGTCAATTGGCTATTTTAGCTGCTTCTTTAGTGTGGAAAAAATCCTGGTTTAGCATATTTCCTTTAGATTGTGAACTCTGAAAATTAAAAGTGTTAGTTTTGTCTGTCACTTTGCAACTCCATCAACAGTATCCTGCCAGGCTCTTCTATCTATGGAATTCTCCAGGTAAGAATACTCGAGTGGATATCCATTCCCTTCTCCAGGGGATCTTCCTTACACAGGGTAAGGACCTGTCTCTTATATTGCAGCACATTCTTTTCCATCTGAGCCACCAGGGAAGTCCTAGGGTGGCTAATATGTATCATTAAAATACTATCCTCTTTTATGTTCTTTTTTGTTATAATTTAAAAGCAATTGATCTATATTTCTGTCTTTGTGCCAGTACCATACTGTCTTGATGACTGTGGCTTTGTAGTATAGTCTGAAGTCAGGCAGATTGATTCCTCCAGTTCCATTCTTCTTTCTCAAGATTACTTTGGCTATTCGAGGTTTTTTGTATTTCCATACAAATTGTGAAATTATTTGTTCTAGTTCTGTGAAAAATACCGTTGGTAGTTTGATAGGGATTGCATTGAATCTATAGATTGCTTTGGGTAGTATAGCCATTTTGACAATATTAATTCTTCCAATCCATGAACACGGTATATTTCTCCATCTGTGGAACAGAATAGAAAGCCCAGAGATAAATCCACGAACCTATGGTCACCTTATCTTCGACAAAGGAGGCAAGGATATACAATGGAAAAAAGACAACCTCTTTAACAGGTAGTGCTGGGAAAACTGGTCAACCACCTGTAAAAGAATGAAACTAGAACACTTTCTAACACCATACACAAAAATAAACTCAAAATGGATTAAAGATCTAAATGTAAGACCAGAAACTATAAAACTCCTAGAGGAGAACATAGGCAAAACACTCTCCGACATAAATCACAGCAGGATCCTCTATGACCCACATCCCAGAATTTTAGAAATAAAAGCAAAAATACACAAATGGGACCTAATGAAACTTGAAAGCTTTTGCACAACAAAGGAAACTATAAGCAAGGTGAAAAGACAGCCCTCAGATTGGGAGAAAATAATAGCAAACGAAGCAACAGACAAAGGATTAATCTCAAAAATATACAAGCAACTCCTCCAGCTCAACTCCAGAAAAATAAATGACCCAATCAAAAAATGGGCCAAAGAACTCAACAGACATTTCTCCAAGGAAGACATACAGATGGCTAACAAACACATGAAAAGATGCTCAACATCACTCACTATCAGAGAAATGCAAATCAAAACCACAATGAGGTACCATTATACGCCAGTCAGGATGGCTGCTATCCAAAAGTCTACAAGCAATAAATGCTGGAGAGGATGTGGAGAAAAGGGAACCCTCTTACACTGTTGGTGGGAATGCAAATTAGTACAGCCACTATGGAAAACAGTGTGGAGATTTCTTAAAAAGCTGGAAATAGAACTGCCATATGACCCAGCAATCCCACTTCTGGGCATACACACCAAGAAACCAGATCTGAAAGAGACACATGCACCCCAATGTTCATCACAGCACTGTTTATAAGTGCTGGACATGGAAGCAACCTAGATGTCCATCAGCAGACGAATGGATGAGGAAGCTGTGGTACATATACACCATGGATTATTACTCAGCCATTAAAAAGAATTCATTTGAATCAGTTCTAATGAGATGGATGAAACTGGAGCCCATTATACAGAGCGAAGTAAGCCAGAAAGATAAAGACCATTACAGTATACTAACACATATATATGGAATTTAGAAAGATGGTAACGATAACCCTATATGCAAAACAGAAAAAGAGACTCAGATGTATAGAACAGACTTGTGGACTCTGGGAGAAGACGAGGGTGGGATGTTTCAAGAGAACAGCATCGAAACATGTATATTATCTAGGGTGAAACAGATCACCAGCCCAGGTTGGGTGCATGAGACAAGTGCTCAGGCCTGGTGCACTGGGAAGACCCAGAGGGATCGGGTGGAGAGGGAGGTGGGAGGGGGGACCGGGATGGGGAATACATGTAAATCCATGGCTAATTCATTTCAATGTATGACAAAAACCACTGCAATGATGTAAAGTAATTAGCCTCCAACTAATAAAAATAAATGGAAAAAAAATAAAAATAAAAGCAAATATGATTTTACTAGATATGGTAGGCAAAATAACAAACCCCTCCCCAAGATCTCAAGATCCCCACATTCTCATCCTCAGAACCTGTGAATATCTTGTCTTACATGAAAGAGAATTAAGATTGTAAATGCAATTAAGTTTTCTGGCCTTGATAAGGGGAGATTACCCTGGATTAAACAGATGGACTCAATCTAATCACTAGTCTTTAAAGTCGAAGATGGAGAGGCAGAAAAGAGAATCAGAGAAATACAATGTGAAACGGACTCAAGTCACTGTAGTGACATTGAAAATGGAGGAAGCAGGCTGCAAGCCAAGTCATGCAGATGGCTCCAGAAGGAAAGGCAAGGAGTTGGGTTCCCCCCTAGAGTCTCCAGAATGAATCACAGGTCTCTAGACACTTGATTTTCTTTTTTTTTCTTTTTTTTTTTTCATTTATTTTTATTAGTTGGAGGCTAATTACAATATTGTAGTGGTTTTTTTTGCCATACATTGACATGAATCAGCCATGGATTTACATGTGTTCCCCACCCTGAACCCCCCTCCCACCTCCCTCCCCATCCCATCCCTCTGGGTCTTCCCAGTGCACCAGGCCCGAGCACTTGTCTCATGCATCCAACCTGGGCTGGTGATCTGTTTCACCCTTGATAGTATACTTTCAATGTGATTCTCTCATCCCACCCTCACCTCCTCCCACAGAGTCCAAATGCAAAACAGAAAAAGAGACACAGATGTACAGAACAGACTTTTGGACACTTTGATTTTAACCCAGTGAGACCTGTGCAGGAAGTCTCACAGAACTGTAAGATTATAAACATATGCTGTTTTAAGGTATGAAGTTTGTGTTAATGTGTCATCGAAAGAACAGAGAACTAATGCAGCGGTATTTTAGGCTAGCAGTGGTCTCATCTGTACAATTGGTTTTATGGCCTGGAGCCCTTTTTTCCCCTGGCTTAGACTGCTTAATTTCTGACCATTTAGGGAACACAGTACTGCCCTCCCCACTCCTCACTGCAGCTGAGGGAAAGTCTCAGGGTCTGAGGCCACATTCAGAAAGCCAAACTGCCTGCCTCACTGGGTAGACAACAACTCTGATATCCTCAGCTGCTAATATTCTGCCACTAAATCTACTTTAAAAAACATAAAAAGAAAAATAGCAGCACACTAAGGAAAATAAATGTTTAGATGAATTCATGTGCTTTCCACTAGAGAGGATAATAATAAATCTACTGGGTAGTACATATTGCCCTCCAAGTTTAAAGTCACCTCGTCATTCCCAGGGAGATCAGCTGAATTAATGGTCAAACATGTTAATAGAATAATGGAGCGTCCTTAACCATTTCTAGAGGAGGAAGGGGAGGGGTGTACTGGATGCTTATTTTATGGCAATTTATGTCAGTGTAAAAGTTATAAAGATTGCCAGAAAGTAAAGGAGCATGATGTAGAATCACTAGAGAAACTGTAAAATCAATATCTCTAGGGTTTTCAACACTGTACTTGGCAGGTCCTTTCAAATCCATTGCCTGCATGATATTTTATGTATGTAACTGGCAACGGTGATGGTGGATGATATTCAACTCATGGATTTGGCACCAAATCAATCATCAAAAGTGAAAATGCATATGTCTCTCTCTATTTTCTATCTTCTTTCTCAAAGGCTGTCTGAGATTAGATCCTAAACCCAAGAGAAAGTTATCCACAGCAAAGGCTGATATGAAGGATTCTAAAAGTGTCCAAATAGATAGAAAAGTGCAACTAATATTATAGATTCGTTTTGGTTAAGAAATAGCAATTTATTCTAATGGTAGGAAAGAGGGGTTTTAAAACTATTTTATTCCTATGATATTGGCATATATTTAAAAATTAATATATATTGGTAAACTTGTAGGAAAATGGAAACTCAAATGGTTATGGCAAGAATATACATTGTAAAACCATTTGTGAAGTGAAAATTGGTAATATCTAATGTCATTTTAGATAAGCAAAATCTGACCCACTGTGTAAATACCGGTGGCTTGCCAGTAAACTCGGGATCATCATTTTGATGCTGCAAATTTTTATTGTTTCAACAACTTCCTTGTCATACAGTCCCATAACTCATCCAAAGGTTGTATAAAGCTCCAGTTATCTGCATCAAAAGAATAATAATTGCAAGACCTGAAAGACTTCTGACTTACACAGTTACATCATATGGGAAACTGTTTCCTGGGAAACAGAAGTTCAAAGACGAAACTCAGAAACAGATACTTTGATCAGATTAGATTTAAATCAGTGTACCTATTTGCTTGTGTAAAGTGTGACCCTGGTGGTCAATTGAAGACAATGATGAATCTGTTTCCATTATAGCTTAAAGGTGTTTGGAATCAAGTGTCTGTAGAAGGCAAGACATTGGACACCAAATTGCTATTGGAATTAGAACAAATTATTGGAAATACAACTATATATGATCAAAAGGACTATGGAGCAGACTGCATCGGAAAGCTTGCAGAAAGTATGTGACAAATGTGGGAATTTAAATTACCAGGTCAAAGCTTAGTTTAAAAAGCAGAGACATTTTTTTCTTTTACTTGAAATGTTCCCTTTTTTCTCAAAACTTCAAGGTTAATGTTTCTAAACCTCACACTCAATGTTTGGGCTACTGATGGCTGAGATACAGCATATGTTGAAGTCAAAGTTATACCATATCTCATAAATCAAAGTATACCAGTGGTAAACTATAGGATCCTGAGAATTAGAATTGGGATATTTGTAGAGAGTCCACTGAGTATGAATACTTAGAAACCCAAAATTCCACAGGGTTTCATGTTTTTCCAACAAAGAAGCTTTCTTCTGAGGAGTTTACCTCCCTTTTTGCTGAAGATATTTATTATTCAGAGTTGAGGAAATGGCATTGCAATGATGTCTCAGTTCTTATCAAGATCTATCAGATCTTATGCTACCACATTGTTAACTTGACTCAATTCCTGGCAGAGCCCACTAATCATGCTTATGTCTCCGCAACAAACTCATAACCACCATTAGTGCTGAAAACTGGAATCTTTTCACCAGCTTCCCTCATGGTAAATTCCCCAGCTCTTTCAATAGTTGAGTTCTTCATTCACTAAGCCCTGTTCAGTTCTTCACTATCCCATGGATTGCAGCATGACAGGCTTCCCTGTCCTTCACCATCTGCCAGAGTTTGCTCAAAGTCATGTCCATTGAGTCAGTGATGCCATCCAACCATTTCATCCTCTGCTGCTCCCTTCTCCTCCTGCCTTCAATCTTTCCCAGCATCAGGGTCTTTTTCAATGAGTTGGTTTTTCACATCAGGTGGCCAAAGTATTGAAGATTCAGCTTCAGCCTCAGTCATTAGAATGAATATTCAGGACTGATTTCCTTTAGGATTGCCTGGTTTGATTTTGTAAACCAAGGGACTCTCAAGAGTCTTCTCCAACACAACAGTTCAAAAGCATCAATTCTTTGGCATTCAGCTTTCTTTATGGTCCAAATCTCAAATCCATACATGACTACTGGGAAAACCATAGCTTTAACTAGATGTACCTTTGTCGGCAGAGTAACGTCTATTCTTTTTAATATCCTGTCTAGGTTGGACGTAGCTTTTCTTCCAAGGAGAAAGCGTCTTTTCATGTCATGGCTTCAGTCAGCATGCATGGAATTGCTCCAGTGATTTTTTAGCCCAAGAAAATAAAGTCTGTCTCTCTTTCCATTGTTTCCCCATCTACTTGCCATGAAGTGATGGGACCGGATGCCATGATCTTGATTTTTTGAATACTGAGTTTTAAACCAAATTTTTCACTCTTCTCTGTCACTTTCATCAAGAGGCTATTTAGTCCTTCTTCACTCCCTGCCGTAAGGGTAGTGTCATCTGCATATCTGGGGTAATTGATATTGCTCTATGTAACTTTGATTCCAGCTTGTGCTTCATCTAGTCTGGCATTTTGCATGATGTACACTGCATATAAGTTAAATAAGCAGGGTGACAATACGCAACCTTGATGTTCTCCTTTCCCAATTTTGAATCAATCTGTTGCTCCATGTCCATTTCTAACTGTTGCTTCTTGTATTGCACACATATTTCTCAGGAGGCAGGTAAGGGTGTCTGGTATCCCCATCTCTTATGAAGAATATTCCACATTTTGTTGAGGCCTACACAGTCAAAGACTTTAGCATAGTCAATGAAGCAGAAGTAAATGTTCTTCTGGAATCTACTTGATTTTTCTATGATCCTATGTATGTTGGCAATCCAATCTCTGATTCCTCTACCTTTTCTAAATCCAGCTTGAACATCTAGAAGACTTCAAGTCATGTACTGTTGAAGCCTAGCTTGGAGAATTTTGAGCATTACTTCACTAGTATATGAAATGAGTGCAATTGTGAAATAATTTGAGCATTCTTTGGCATTGCCTTCTTTGGAAGTGAAATGAAATTTTCACTGTTAAACTCTACAAAACATTTAATGAAAAATTAACAGCAATATTTCTCAATTTTTTCTAAAAGATGGATAAGAAGGAAACTCTTCCAAACTCATTTTATGAAAGTAGCATTAACCTGATACCAAAACCAGACAAGGTACCACAGGAAAAGATCACTATAAGCTAATCTCCCTAATGAATATAAATGCAAAATTCTCAATAAAATATTAACCAACCAAATTCAACACAAATTAACTAGGATCATATACAATAATCAAATGTGATTTATCCCAGGATGTCAAGAATGTTTCAACAACCCCAACCCAGTCAGTGTGAGATAGCACCAGAGCAAAATGAAAGGTGAAAATTGTATAACACATCCCAATAGATGCAGAAAAATCATTTGACATTTTCAATTTCCATTTACAATAAAAATCTCAATAAAGTAGTTATAGTTGATGTATACTTCAACATAGTAAGGGCCACATATGAAAAGCCCAGAGTTAACATTATACTTGGTATAACAAAGCTAAGAACTTTTCCTCTAAAATTAGGAACAATGTACCCATTATCACTACTTTTATTCAACATGGTATTGGGAGTCCTAGCCAGAGAATTAGGTAAAAAAATAAATAAGGCACTCAAATTGGAAAGAAAAAAGTAAAACTGTCACTGCTTTCGGATGACAATACTACATAGAAATCCTATAGAATCTCTGAAAACCTGTTAAGGCTAATAAGCAAATTCAACAAAGTTCTAGGATATAAAATCAATACAAAAAATTCCTTTGCATTTTGTACATTAATAATGAACTAACAGAAAATAAATTTTTAAAAATCCAATTTGCAATTGATTCAAAACATATAAAATACCTAGGAATAAGGTTAATTGAGAAAATTAAATATCTGTATATTTTAAACTATAATACTCTAATGAAAGAAATTGAAGACAAAGATAAATGTAAGGATATTCTCTGCTTATGAATTAGAAGAATTAATATTGTTAAAATGGCCAGAATACCCAACACAATCTACTAAAATCCTTATCAAAATTCCAGTGACATTTTTCACAGAAGTAGAACAAATAATCTGAAAAATTGTATGGAACAACAAAAGATCTAAATAGTTAGGGCAATCTTGAGAAAGAAGAATGTACTGGAGGCATCATACTTCCTTATTTCAAACTAAATTACAAAACTGTAGTAGTTAAAACAATATGATGTCAGAATTAAAAAACAGACAATGAAAATAAACTCAGATTAAGAAAAATGGAGGTAGAAAGTATGTTGTCTTTCATGATAAAAATGTTAAAATCAAGAAAAGGAAAAGAATAACCATATTTTAAAATGTATTATTTCTCTTTTGGCATTTTACATGGGGTAGATTATTTAAGCTGAAGTAAATCATAAATACTACTATGGCCCAATCATGTATTTGCAAATGTAAAGTGACAGAATCAGGTAAGTTCCAGCTGCAATACCTTCTTTGAACAAAGTTGATATAGTTTACTATCCCACAGTCATGACCCTCATAAGAATGTTGGCTTCATTCCACTCAGTTTCTTTATCTATATTCCAGCAAAGCTTATTTCTATTTTCATTTGGGACACTCTAACTCCCTTGTTAGCAGTAAAATATTGTGACTGGCTTCATGGGACAGAAATACAATTACTGTGACTTACCAAACAGAAGTTGTATATTACATCTTCAGCTGGAACCCTGGAAGTGAACAGGTTAAGGCTAGGACAGTCTCTTAAATAGAGCAATAAAGCAGCTACTTCTAGTTCCTTCTTTGCCATGTGAAGAATATAGCTATTATCTGAGTAGTCTCCTCCTAATCATAAATTAGCTGTTCCACCTCTGGTATCATATAGGCATTTTGTGCAAAATAAGAAAGTCATATAAAATATAATTTATACTAGGGAAGACAAAGTCTTCCAACAGATTTTCCACTTGCATCTCATTGGTTACATGTCATATGTTCTTCATTCTCATCATCAGAAGTAAGGAAGACTAGAAAATACAGTTTATTTTCCTGGGAATAATGGCAGTTATTAAAGCATTAATGATGGCAATGTTGAAAATGGCAAAGTTTGCATTCTGCTTTGAAGGAAAGGGAGGGTAAGAATTAAGAGTATTTGTTGTATTTTAGCCTCTCTTTATCTGAACTTTGTTAAACTTTGAAGTTCAACTTTGGTATATAACCTCAAAGATATAGACATCCAAATGTATTGTTGCCTTCATTAATTCCCTCTTGATAACTCCTGGGAAAATAATTATTTGTTTAGCTTGTATTTTGTGATTGAATTGATTATGCAAGGCATTATTACTGAGTTTATTTTCTCTCGATTATTAGACTGCTACCCTCCAGAAATTAGGTAGCCCAGCTTTTTCTTTCATATCTCAGTAAGTGGATAGTTCTAGGCTCATGGAAGTTAAATACATTAGTTTATATTATCTAATGGATGTTTAAAGAGGAATAAACAGCTGAGGAAATGTTCTAATGATAAAAAGCAAAGATTACTGAATAAGTTAGATTTGTAGAATTTGGGATTAAGTAGTATTTTCAGGTTGTTTACATCATTAAAATATGTTGCCTTAAGCACTTCACTTTGATATTCTTATGACCTCCAGGGGGCTAGAATTATGAACATGAGTAACAACAATGGAAAAATAATATGACAGCCATTTAATCTCATGTGCCTAGTCGTGGATATATGAACTGGAGAGTACATTGTGTCCAATGTACAAAGCTAAAAATTAGGAGAATTCAAAACATGTAGTTATCAAAGGTACACTGAAACAAGAAAATAGTGTGTCAAGGATGGAAAAACATGCTAATAGAAGTTCAGAGAACACATTCATTCTCTGCAAAAAAAGTGTTGATATTTAGTAGAATACAAAAATAATATAAACTCATCCCCAATTCTTTAGCACCTGGCACTGTGTTCTTGACCTTCACCTGGAAGATTGGGAAATAAGATTTAGTAATATATTCCCTCTTCTCTCCAATCCTTTCAGAAAAACTGAGGCTACACCTGAGTTCACAAAGAAAGTAAGAGCCGTTTCACCCTAGATAATACACATGTTTCAATGCTGTTCTCCTGAAACATCCCACCCTCGCCTTCTCCCAGAGTCCACAAGTCTGTTCCATACATCTGAGTCTCTTTTTCTGTTTTGCATATAGGGTTATCGTTACCATCTTTCTAAAGTCCATATATATGTGTATTATCTAGGGTGAAACGGATAACCAGCTCAGGTTGGGTACATGAGACAAGTGCTCGGGCCTGGTGCACTGGGAAGACCCAGAGGGATCGGGTGGAGAGGGAGGTGGGAGGGGGGACTGGGATGGGGAATACATGTAAATCCATGGCTAATTCATATCAATGTATAACAAAAACTACTGTAATGATGTAAAGTAATTAGCCTCCAACTAATAAAAATTAAAAAAAAATAAAATAAAATAAAAAAAAAAAAAAAGTAAGAGCCCCAAGGAAGTTGTTCCTGGTACAAAACAACCTGCTCTTTTTGACAAATTTTAAAGAATTATTCACATGATTAAAGATTGGAAACCTATTACCATTGCTCCATTTTTGCCCCTTATCTTTCTCTTACTTTAATTATATTTTTGGTTTTGTTTATTTAAATGTGACTAAAAAGGAAGTATGGAGTAGGAAATGACAACCCAGTCCAGTATTGTTGCCTGGAGAATTCCATGGACAGAGGAGCCTGGTGGGCTACAGTCCATGGAGCTGCAAAGAGTTGGACATGGCTGAGCAACTTAGCACAACACAAGGAAGTAAGGTGGAGATTGACCCCTCTGTTCTGAACTCTCTCTTTGCGTCACAGATAAGACTAAATGTGTAGGTGTGAGGTACCATCGGCCCTGGCAGGAGAAGTGGGAAGGGAGGGAAGAGGACTGATACCAGGAAATCACTAATTTTCTGATCATTATGCTATTCAAAGAAGACTTGGTTTATGAAAAGTTCATGAATGGATGCTTGTTAATCTTATAGCTATGTTGGATACCTAAATGATTGTGCTTCATTCAAAGCAATGGGTTTCAAACCTTTTTGCTATTTTTACAGAAAACTATATTTTTTTCTTTCTTTGAATGAAATTAGGCATTGCAGCTCCATAAGCTGGAAATGTAGATCTCCTCTGAGTGAGAGAAGGGAAACACAGTATCCTCCAGCTCTGCCCTCTTTGCTCAGGGTCAGTCTCCTTCACTCTGGCAGACAATGCATAAAGTTACTGTACAAACTGATTTGCCCAGATGCCTGGAGAAGTTACAGGCAGTGATCTATTTCACTCTCAAAAGTGAACCAGTTTGAACAATATGTTACCATCCTACTGATGAGATATCTTAGAGAAATCTTGGAGCATAAGGCCCTCTGTAAAAAATCCTTGAGCAAAGTCACTTATTTGAAATATTTGTAATTTAGCTGACATGTATAAAGATATGACTTTAGATTTATTTATTTTAGTATTTTGCAAACTTATTACAGGAAGTGCTGATAAGCAAAGTTATAGCATCATATGCTTTTTACTGATTGATTTATATATGTTAATGTTAGTGATTTGGACTTTCTGATGATTGAAATATTAGAGAGGGAGTCAATATATTTTAGTAACAATAGAGGTTCTTCTGATAATTATCTCCATGAAATGGAGTTCTTTGTATACATGGACCTCAGTTTCCTTTGCTGCAAAATGAAGGAGTGGTACATGAAACTCCCTCTGTCTCTAACTTTCTTTTATTCTATAAGACTGTATATATCTTTGCTTGGGATATTCAATCTGTTCCATTTGTTGTCACAATGATAATCAGTTCCTGCCTTTTAAGGTAGATTTCAGGTACAGTTTGTAGCATTTCACAACTCTACTTATAGTAAGTTATTACCACAGATAAAGAACAAAAGATAGTTAAGAGAAAAACAGTCCCCTGTGAAGTCTTCTCCAATATTAATTAACTTGAATGTTGGATACTGCAAATGAGATTCATTGGAGAACAGAGTTGTTTCTGCCAGACACTTATTTCACTTGGCTGGACTTTGAAAAACCAAGTACTATTGAATATAGCTAAAAATTCCCTAAATGTTTCTGAAATGTGCAGGTGGTATGCTCTGATGAAAGTAGATTACTTTGGAAAAAACTGCTCTAAATAACTACTTTTCTCCGGCAATGGCATATGTAGGCACATTAGAAGAACAAATATGAGAAGGACTTTGCATAAATCTTCTCTAGCTACCAGTATGAAGGCTCATTACCTTTGCAACTATAGTTCCTCTTTCCAGGAAGTGCCAGTTCATAGGATTCAAAGCTGGTGGTAGATCCCCAAGCACATTCCTTTAGTCATTAAATAAACTCTAAATATGTACATGAAATGAAGACCCTGCAAATTCAATCCCCAAGGTAAGGAAAGAATTGAATCCCCAAACCTCTAAAGCCTATCAAGTAGTCAATGTCTGATGCCATTTTGTAAGTTTGATCTAAAATTAGAAAAGACCACCTGAAGAAATAATTTTTAAGGATGCCATTCAAACTATGTGATGAGCCATGTGGGAATATTTTGAGCTAATAGTGCTCTTTACAACCCAATGCATGTAATAGAAACTATTTTTGTTGCTGGTTGAGAATATCTACTTACTTCTGGAATCATTAGAGAAGGACATATGATAAAACCTTATGAAAATTATGATTTATCATTATAGGTTCATTGCAATAACTATGTACTTTCAACTGAAGAATGTCAGGGTTTGCATAAGTCTGTATAGTTATTCAGATTTTCAATTTCAGGAGATAAAAATGAGAACAATCTTAGAGGGAGAAATAGGTAAAATAATCCCTTTAAAATATTTTTCTATTTTTATTTGTGCACTTGTTTATTCTTTTTATGATAGCCACCCATTTCAAGCATAGCACTGGTTTACGTGTATTTGATTTGCAAGAGGAACTGCTGACAGAGACTTTCTACCAGTCAGAATAGGCTATATTATACCAAAGTAACTAAAATCCCCACATTGTGAAGAGTTTTACCAATACATGTTTGCTCTTTCTTATCTACAGGTCTCTTATGGATTGACTGGGTCTTGCCTTATAATCCTTCACTCTGGTGTCCCATCTATTAAGCATCCAACCACTTCTAAAACAGACAAGGGAGAGAGAGTTTTGGAGCTTTTGAAATTGACAATTAAGTACCCTTGCTCAGAAATAACAAATATTACAGTTGCTCAAAGCTCATTGACTAAGAACATGGCCTTCCCAAATTCAAAGAATACAGGAAATATAATTTAAACATTTGACCAAATGACAGAAAGCAGGAAACACTTGATAAACAGTATTAATAATAACAAAAGTTTACCCTTCTATTCACAAAACAGCAGATCACACTGTCTCCTCAAACAAAATATATTTATTCTTTCCCTAAGAGAGACCACCCAAAGGTCTCATTTACAGATCTATGGAATGTGACATTAATAGTACATCAGCATGTTACATGTGGGGAGCCTTTAATTAGGTCTACCTGAAGCCCTTCTTGATTAGTAAATCTCAGTGTTTGGAAGACTAATTAATTGCTTCTGCTGTCTCACAACCTTTAGTGAAAGAGGGAGAAGGTAATCACAGAAACAATCCCCAAATACACAAAACTGTCTCTAGTCTGCAACAATTCTCAGATTCTCTTGGCAGCTGTTTCATGGGCCCTACTCTGTGGGTGGGAAATGTTTGTTGATTAAAACCTGAGTCAATGTCCAGAGAAGGGCACTCAGACCACTGTTCTCCGCAGCCATCAGTTGCAGACAGGAGGCTTTCCCTCCTCCTTCATTCATACACAAAATTTGAAATGACGCTAAGAAATTCTACATTACTCAGAGATTGAGAGCCAAGAGTTGCTTTCAGTCTTAAACAGGTGAGGTTTTCAGATCAGGATGGGGGTTCTTCTGGATGCATAACTCTGAAAAATATAGTTCTTTTCTCATGTATTTAACTGCAGTAAACTTAAGGTGACAACAGCCACACCCATAGACTTTGTTTATTCCTAAACATATTTTAAGATACTTTCCCCTACATTCTCAGCTATATGCCTGCCTTTCTTATAATTAACTATGGGTTCTTGTGATTATGTCTGCTTTTCATGGGAGAGATTCCCATTCTATCTCTTTCTTCTTAACAATGTTTCACATCAAGTGCTTAGTGGACAAGTATAAGAAGGACATCTTAACGACCAGGACAACTTTGAGGGTGTGATCACTCATCTAGAGCCAGACATCCTGGAATGTGAAGTCAAGTGGGTCTTAGGAAGCAAAACTATGGACAAAGCTGGTGGGGGTGATGGAATCCCAGGTGAGCTATTGCAAATCCCAAAAGATAATACTGCTAGAGTGCTACACTCAGTACACCAGCAAATTTGGAAAAGGAATATGTATACATTATGAAAATCTTGGAAATATGAAAAGAATATAATGAAGAAAAATATCCTTTCCCTGTATAGCTTACCACATTTTGGTGCCTGAAAGGTAATGCTATTAATGTGCTGCTTTCAATATGTCAGCAAATTTGGAAAATTCAGAAGTGGACACAGGATTGGAAAAGGCCAGTTTTCATCCCAAACTCAAAGAAGAGCAATGCCAAAGAAGGTTCAAGCTATAGTACAGTTGTGCTCATTCCACACGCCGGCAAGGTTATGGTCAAAATCCTCCAAGTTGAGCTTCAGCAGTATGTGAACAGAGAACTTTAGATTTGCAAGCTGGGTTTCAAAGAGGCAGAGGAACCAAAGATAAAAATGCCAACATCCACAACATTATAGAGAAATACAGGAAATTCCAGAAAAATGTCTACCTTTGCTTCATAGACTATGTTAAAGCCTTTGACTGTGTGTGTCACATCAAACTCTGGAAAATTCTTAAAGACATGAGAATGCTAGATCAACTTACCTGTCTCCTGAGAAACCTATATGTGAAGTAAAGAAGCAACAGTTAGAACCAGACATGGAAAAATTGACTGGTTCAAAATTAGGAATGTAGTACAACAAGGCTGTATATTTTCTCCCTATTTTTAACTTCTTTGCAGAATACATCATGTGAAAAGCCAAGCTGGATCAACCACAAGCTAGAATTAAGGTTGCTGGCAGAAATATCAACAACCTTAGATATGCAGATGATACCATTCTAATGGCAGGAATCAAAGAGGAACTAAAGAGCCTCTTGATGAGGATGAAAGAGGAGAGTGAAAATGCTGACCTGAAACTCAACATTCAAGAAATGAAGATCATGGCATCCAGTCCCATCAGTTCATGGCAAATAGAAGGGGAAAAAGTGGAAGCAGGCTTTATTTTCTTGGGCTCCAAAATCACTACAGATGGTGAATGCAGCCATGAAATTAAATGGCACTTACTCCTTGGAAGGAAAGCTATGGCAAAACCTAGACAGCATATTAAAAAGCAGAGACATAACTTTGCGGACAAAGATCCACCTAGTCAGCTATGATTTTTTCCAATAGTTATGTACAGATGTCAGAATTTGACCATTGGCTCATCGGAAAAGACTCTGATGCTGGGAAAGAATGAAGGCAAAAGCATAAGAGGGAGGCAGAGGATGAGTGATTAGGTAAAATCATTGACCCAATGGACATGGATTTGAGTGAACTCTGGGAGATAGTGGAGGATAGGGGAAGCTGAAGTGCTGCAGTCCATGGGGTCTCAAAGAGTCGGACATGACTTCACAATTGAACAACAGTAAGAAGGACATCTGCCACAATTCATGAACAGAACTTGTCCCATGCTCTGTCTGACCACAGTGAGGACAGAAAATACAATGTCTCTGTGTGTACCAAAAAGCACAGAGCCAGACATTAGATGGACAGATTCCTTCCTTAATTACAAGATTATCCACTGGGACATAGTTCAGTTCAGTCACTCAGTCATGTCTGACTCTTAGCGACCCCATGGACTACAGCATTTCAGGCTTCCCTGTCTATCACCAACTCCCGAAGCTTACTCAAACTCATGTTTATCGGGTTGATGATGCCATATGGGCGTATGGGCAATGGGATGCCATATGGGCAATGAGACATAAATCACAGATTATCACTAGGGCAGTGTGAAGGCCACTCCAGCCTAGCAAACAACATTGGGGAAACTACCCCTGCCACCACTCTTCCGTATTTGATGATTTTGGGTAAATCAAGTCACTGTGCAAACATTTCTCTTTTTTAAACAAGAGATGACTTATTTGTCCTAGAGGATAACTGAGAAATGCATTGATTTTAATAGTCTCTGCCTCTAGCAATGCAGATATAACTGAATGACTCAGAAAGACCTCTAAGGGTGAAGGTCTCTTGATTTTTTTCTTACTTTCTTTCTTTTTTTTTTTTAATCTGTTGAGGTAAAGTGGCATTTTCTAGTTCTGAGTCCCTTTCTGTCTGGGGTTTCGCTTATCATTCGTTTCATCCTCGGCTTTTTTTATTTTTCCCTTGGAGTTTTTATAGATACAAAGCAGCCATGTTCTGGGTCCCTGGAAGGGACTTCCATTCTCCAGAGGAGAAAATGCTTTTGTTAATAGGGCAGGCCTGAACCCCAGTGGTCCCAGTGTACAGATATTAAGAGGAGCTTCTCTGCCAATGTACTTAGGCAGAACAATAAAGCATCTTTACAGCCCAGACTCACCAGAGCCACTATTGATTCACTGGCGTGTGCTCTCTCAATAGTAAAAGGCTGCCAGGATTTACTCTCTCAGCTTTTCCCTTTCCTAGGCCGTCATTATTCAGTGTAAAACTCCTTTAACCTGGTAGAGTTGTTGCTCTTGCTAATACTGTGTTAGCAAATTATTGATCCCAATGATGAGAACAGGAATCGTTTCTCCTGTAGCAGGATGTGCAATTGGATCTACATTCTGCACTGGTAATTTTCTCTATAGATCTTCCAGGGGGACTAGACAAATGGACCATTAAAAAGGGGTAGGGGCAGGCGGGAACTGCCTGCGGTTGATGGTACATTGGAGCTAAATCCAAACTTTATTGGTGTTTTCAGCTTCTATTTGAAAACTTATAAACATCGCTCTTTGGCACTTTATGGTTTTGTTTTGTTTTTGGTAGTTTTATTTGGCTTGTTTTAAACTTTCTCTGATGGCCAAGGAGGAATTTTTGCTTGTGAATTTCTTCTTTAGAAATTGAAATCAGGACAATCAAAATTTTAGAGAGGGGCTTCCCTAGTGTCTCAGCTGATAAAGAATCCATCTGCAATACGGGAGACCTGAGTTTGATCCTGGGTTGGGAAGATTCCCTGGAGAAGGGACCAGCTACCCACTCCAGTATTCTGGCCTGGAGAATTCCATGGTCTATATAGTCCATGGGGTCACAAAGAGTTGGACATGACTAAATGACTTTCACTTCACTTCACTTAGTAAAGGAAAGACAAGGGTACAGACCTCTTCACAAAAAGGAAAAGAAGAGAACGTGGGTATTGAACGTTACTAAATCCCAGCCCATGCTGGACTTTGTGGTTGGAATTTAGTGATAGCAAATATTCATTTAATGCTTATCCCTCTGCCTTTCACCTCTGCATTTTCATTTCTGATAACTACTGGGTGGTTATTAATCCAGTTGCATCCACCTACAATCCACAGAGCATCATCTGTGGTTAACCATGAAACTTTAAGTACAATATTTTTTCTGTTGCTGGGTTGGGAAAAGAATGAAGAGAAATTTTAAAGGAAAGATGAATTTGAAAAAAAAAAAATTACCCCAATTTACAGCAACTGATTTTCATCCCTGGTATATACTCTGAAATTGTCTAACCCTTTGTGACCCCATAGACTGTAGTCCATCAGACTCCTTTGTTGTTGGAATTCTCCAGGCAAGAATACTGGAGTGGGTTGCTGTTTCCTTCTCCAAGGGGTCTTCCTGACTCAGGGATCGAACCTGAGTCTTCTGCATTGCAGGCAGACTCTTTACCATCTGAGCCACCAACTCTAGAAGTGAAAGTAGAATCTTTTATCCATCAGGGTGCAGTCAAAAGCTGAGCTCTGGCTGTGTCACATTATAATTGGACAGAGCTTTCAGAGAGCACTGTCCTGGAGCTGGAGAGACAACCACCCTGGACAGGAAATATTAGAAAAAGAAGGTTGAAATGTCAGTCTTACACAGGTACATTGCTTGTTATTTTCCCTCTGAAATGTACTAAAGGAGAGAATATCCTAAATACTATTTTTTATTTGTTTTATATTGATTGGCTGAAATGAATATGTTTTTTAGTGCAAGAAAGTGAATTTATATCTTCAAGGTCCCACTGAATTCCACATCAGGAAGAAGTGTACCATGAACTGTTGACCTTATACTTCTCATTAGGTAAGGAAAATAATTGACAGGAAACCTTCATTTTACATTATATAGCATATGACAGATATGCAGGGTGTTTTATGTAAGGGATCTTGTATCATGGATTGTAAATTAAAAAAAAAAAAGATTATTCTTCTGAAGTAAAATGTAAGTGCTCCTTTATTAGGTAATATCACACAAAACTTGATATCTAAATTTTAGCACATATTAGAGTTATAGGATAAATATCTGTTTCCTATTGACATGATAAACACTTGGAATCAAAAATCCTGATTTCTCAATTTTGTATTCTACTACAACAGCAATTACTTTTGCTCAGTACTTCATTTTGATTGAGATGGAACTTCTCATTTATACTTATTATTATAATTCTGGTCCTACACAATACTCAATTCACATAATGGATATGACAAGATATAAGTTTCTCTTTTTTACTCTAGGGATTGAACTGAAAACTGGAACTAAGAAGAAAAAGTGGGAAGCCTGAAGGAAAATAAGGGAAAGTTGAGAAGGAATCAGCCTATATTCCCCCTATTTATGATATCATAATGTCATTTATTATTTGCACTATTTATTTATTAATAAGTTAGATTTACAGAGTCCCTCCTGTGGGCCAGATACTATTGTAGATACTGAAGATGTAAACAAAATAGAAAACTGAGTTCAGTTTTCCACTCTAAGGAAATAATGATGTTTTTTAATTTGAAATAGGCCCATAAAAATGAGTACTTTATCTGAATCTTGGTGGAAATGTTGTAAAGCCATTATTTAGAATATAATATATATATATATAATGTATAGTAAATATAGAGCAGAGAATATTTACATATATGTAAGTCAATTATATATTCAGTTCAGTTCAGTCACTCAGTCATGTCTTATTCTTTGCAACCCCATGGACTGCAACATGCCAGGCTTCCCTTTCCATCACCAACACCCAGAGCTTGCTCAAACTCATGTCCATTGAGTCAGTGATGCCATTCAACCATTTTGTCCTCTGTTATCCCCTTCTCCTTCTACGTTCAATCTTTCCCAGCATCAGGGACTTTTCTAATTAGTCAGTTCTTTGCATCAGATGTGGCTCAACTGCTAAAGAATCTGCCTGCAAAGCGAGAGACCTGAGTTCAATCCCTGGGTTGGGAAGATCCCCTGGAAAAAGGAAAGGCTTCCCACTCCAGTAGTCTAGCTTGGAGAATTCCATGGATTGTATAGTCCATGGGGTTGCAAAGAGTCGGACATGACTGAGCAACTTTCATTTTCATAGCAGATGGCCAAAACATTGGAGCTTTTGCTTCAGCATCAACCCTCCAATGAATATTCAGGATCTTGACTGCTTTGATCTCCTTGCAGTCCAAGGGACTGTCAAGAGTCTTCTCTAACACCACAGCTCAAAAGTATCATTCTTCAGCATTCAGCTTTCTCTGTGGTCCAATTCTCACACCCATACATGACTACCGAAAAAATCCATAACTATAACTACACAGACCTTTGTCAACAAAGTAATGCCCCTGCTTTTTAATGCCCCTACACTTTCTAAGATTTCATATTTAAATATTCTAATTAATGGGGTAAATTCTTTTCCTATATTTTTAATAAAATAAAATTTTTACTTTTTTGAATTGACACACTTTTTATTTTTTGAAAATGCTAAAATTTAAAACATCTTAGAGTAGTTTTCCATAGATGTCAGTGATATCAGAAAAAGTGGTTTGGATGTGATATGTTTGCTGCTGAGGAGACCATTAATGTAGAAAATCAAAGTAATATAATTTATGAATAATAAATAGCAATCATGGGGCACCAAATTTGATCATAAAAATAAACTCATGGTGCAAATACTGTAATTGAAATTCTTATGATCTATTTATGTGTATTCATGAAAAACAATGCATACTCTTGCCCTATCCAACTCATCCTTTAAAGTTGAGGCAGTAAATACATGAATTGTGGGACTTAACAACTGTGGTTTAGTAAAACATGTTTGATTAATTTTTAGTGAGCTTTCCAAAATAAAATAAGAAAGACACCATCCCATTTGTTATATTAGAGAAGGAAAAGGGATACTGATGATATTTGACTGCATCCAACTGATCAAATGACACTCTAACCAATGAAGAAATGGTTCTTCGTGTGAAATGAATTTCCTTCTTGAAAATGAGGGGTATTCAAACATCTCAGAATTTGAAGAAGTCCAGTCTCTATACTACTAGCAAAAAAAAAAAAAAAAAAAGTGGTGAAGAATATCACAGCAACAGTTAACTGCAAAATAAACAAACAAACAAACAAATAAATACATACATAAAAGTCTTTATGGAGATGACAAGGCAGAGCCCAGCATTTAACAAAACTGGAAGCTGCACTGGAAACAAATCCACAGGAAATGTTATTTTAGAAGCTACTATTAGCTTCAAGTAGATGGCACAGTCATGTTTTAGGAAGGGAATACTATATTTGGATTATTTTTGTTTTTTAGGCAATGTTAATATCCATTATATTATAGTAATAAATTATGCACCATGCTCTTCAATGGTTTTAATTCATTTTTGATTCTGTTGTTTATTTTGAATATTTCTATGTAGTTATTAGTAGACAATATTACAACTCAGTTTCATAATTTATAATTGCAAGACTGCATTCTGAACATTTATCAGACAAATAAAAGCAAGAGCAGAGGAAAGAGTTAATATTCAAATTTAATGTACTTGTTTTGATTTTCCAGATAAATTTCAAAGCTTCTAAAAAAGGAATGCATATACTTAGTTCCTCTTCTTTAATGTCTCAAGTATTCAGATATCATTAAATATATATATATGTCTCCTGAAAAGTGAAGTTTGTTCAGTCATGTTTGACTCTTTGTGACCCCATGGTCTATACAGTCCATGAAATTCTCCAGGCCAGAACACTGGAGTGGATATCCTTTCCCTTCTCCAAGGGATCTTCCCAACCCAGGGATCGAACCCAGGTCTCCCACATTGCAGGCGGATTCTTTACTAGCTGAGCCCCAAGGGAAGCCCATATATATATATATATATATATTCCACACTCTACCAAATGCTGGGAATGATGGGCAGTGGAGGAAAAGAGTTGAAAAATATGACACCTTTCCTCAGAGAGTTTGTGAAAATATAAATTGGAAGAAAAGACACACACCAGTATATACAATTTAAAAAAAAGTAAGACAGAACATAAAAACAAAAGCTAATTGTTTGTCAGAGGTTATAGATATTTTGTAATTTTCAGGATAGTAGAAATTACTATGTAAAATATTCAAGTAAGGCAATAGAAGTTGAGGAGACATTCTTTGAAAGTCAGTTTAGAGTTCCTACTAATTCTTTATTGTGGACATTTAAGTAGAAACTTCTTAGAGGGAAAACTGAGGTAAATTCCTTCAGGTTTTATTCTATTTCTTTTGGGATTAATAGAAAATGAGACATTCACATGTTTCTTTTCATCATTCAAATGACACTTCATTTGATTTGCTCCTTGTACTCCTGGACCAAGATTTGGTTATACTTAGAAATTCATATATTACACTTCATCATTGGTAGCTGCCAAGGTCTTAAGTTGGCTTTCACAAGAAACAGAATTTAAGGTGGGAAAGTTTGAATCCACAAACTTTGTTGGGGGCAACTATTTAGGGACTTCTCTTCCATGAAAGTGAGGGAGGTAGGATCAGGCAGAGAGAGAAACTGAACTGTGATGACCTTGCAACAAGGGCCTCAGTTCAGCCGATTGAAACCTGTTGATGGTGGGCTCTTCAGAAGAGTCCTATCTTGGGTTAAGAAGTCCAAGACTTTGAATCTTACATTCACTATTCAGTGGATGAGGGATGTCCCACAGAAGGAATGTAAAGTTGAAGGAAGCTTGTTTTGATGGTGGGTTTTGGAGAGAATCTAAATTTGAGTAATCAATTGATAAAAGTTCTAGTAATTGGAAAAATAAGTGCAGCAGTGCTGTAGTGGAGATCTGAGTAAAGTGTGGATAAAATACTGAAATTTACATTAAAGACATTGGCCCTTTTGAATCATTTATAGATGGGATTTTCTAGATCATAACACCTCAAGAGAGGAAAGACCTAACTGTCTTGCTCCTCATCATTCTTCCAGAGCTGAGAGCTCTAACTGGCACATAATATATGCTCACTAAATATTTACTGAAATAAATAGCTAAATTAGTTAGTAAATAATTACCCATTATTTAGTATTTCAGGCAGCTGGTTTTCAAGATGCAAATGAAGATTTCCATAAAACTGAGTTTGCAACAAAATAAAGAATTGGATTTTTATATAATAATTAATATATGAGACTTTCCTGGTAGCTCAGATAGTAAAGTCCACCTGCAATGCAGGAGACCCGGGTTCAATTTCTGGGTAGGGAGGATCTTCTGGAAAAAAGAAAGGCTACCCCACTCCAGTATATAATCATTAATCAAATTCCTTTCTTGAATAGCTAATATAGGCCCTCCACTGAATAAATTAAGGTGTGAGAAAAGATCCAAGCTTTTCCAGTGGCTCAATGATAAAGAATCTGCCTGCAAAGCAGGAGCCTCAGGAGACCTGGTTTCAATCCTTGGATAAGGAAGATCCCTGGAGGAGAGCATGGCAACCTACTCTAATATTCATGCCTGGAGAATCCCATGGACAGAGTGTGGCATGCTACAGTCCACAGAGTCTCAAAGAGTCAGACATGACTGAAGCAACTTAGCACATGCACACACACACAAGAAAAGATCAGGCAGCAAACGCTAAGAGAAAACTGAAATGCTTCATACAACAAATCAAGCAAACAAAAAAAGCAGCAACAGTGAAAAACAGAGATGTCTCTTTTCACTTATTGAAAAAAAAAGTGTGATGTATATTTCAATACTTTTTTTTCCTATATATTAAGATGTTTGCAACAGTTTAATTTTCATCACATTTAAATAGTAAATGGATGTAGTCATGAAAAATACAAAGAAAACTCAACACATATCCATGCTTTAATTTGAAAACAAGATAAGCAATCTTTTAAATGGCGATTTAATGTGGGTTAGCACATACACTGAGATATTAATGTCCTTAACCTAAATAAGGAGTTGAGAAGAAAATACACTGTAATTTAAATGGAAGGTGCCAATTTTTATGCAAAATATAAAAACTGCCAGAGTTGTATCATGTCATGTACATTTACCAACAAGAAAAAGAACCAAACAAAGAGAAATGCAACCCTGAATGGAGACAATAGACCTGTGAAAATGGCCAGCTAGCAATTCCAACTACTAGCTCAAGCAAGAAGATAAATGGAGGTTGTAGCTTTTACTATTAAGGAACCAGTTAGAGTTCCGTTTTGTGCCAGAACTGTTCTGCCAAAAAGGACTTTCAGTTCCAACTTGCAGCCCTCCCCACAGAAGCAGTTTTGGCATTTATACTTGCACACTGACAATGAAAGTCACGTTCCAACGACCTTGTCTTTGAGATGGTAGTGACACATTGTAGAAGAATGAGAAAGTTACATCGAGATCTGTAATGCTGTTATAACCCATTGGGAGCTAATCCAATCTGGGTGAGATATTCCCTACCCTGGGTTCTCAGAGCGATGCATACAGCTAATTGTAAATATCTCATATTGAACTGCCACCTGCTTCTCTCACTTACATCATTCACAGTTAATTTATATTCAGGTGGCACACACATCATTTTCTCTTAATTTCTGCGTAACAGTTCATTTTCTTTGGTTAGAATCAGCATTTCTGTCTGAGCATTTTGTAAAAGTACAGCTTTCCCACACATAACCTATACAAAAGCCCTCAAACCCGTGACAGATCTATGAAAAGGAACACATACGATAACAGAGAAGGAAAACTTCCCAATGAAGAAAGATACGTTAAAAAAAAAAAAAAAAAAAAAAAAAAAACCTAGATTCTGTATTTGAACACAAAGAGGTCCCTTTAAAACAGAAATGCCACCAGTTCATTATGTATTCTTTCAGCATCTTAGTTGTGAAGGGGGGCTGATGAGGGGACACAGACTTAAATTCTTCAGAGCTGTCCTGGTTGGTTTATCTGCTGTGATTTACTGTTGTGATTGTTGAGTAGCTGACCACTGATTTTAACACTAGGGTACGGAGGAGACAGATTGACATGGGTTTCATTAAAATTCAAGAAACTCAGCTCCACAGAGAGCATGACTAACTTCCTTCCACATGACAGGAATCCCCACAGATGCTACCTCACCCTTGCTAAAGGAATTAAGCCTACCAAAAGAATCCCGGCCTGTAAGCAGCCAATTCCCCAAATCTACAGGCTCATCTGCACAGACATTCTTTATACTGTCATTCTTAAGTACCTTAGGGTGGCTCTGAAAGACAGGGGGCCGAGTGGGAGCAGCCGCTGCCGCCTTCTCTACCCCTCAAGCATGCTGGTGGCATGGGGATGATGGGATTATAAAGTAAACATAATAAAACATAGGATCAGGGCATCCGCTGGACACAGTCTATTTGCTGACTCTTTTTTGCCTGGGAAGAGCTCAAGATGAAATTCTTATTACAATTACGCAGAATCCCTGCACCAAATTGGCAGTTATTAAACTATTAGGCAAATGCACAAATGAGTATTGTATTTGGTTCCTAGTCCAATTAACTTCTTTTCTTCTTTTTTTTTTTCTCTCTCTCTCTCTCCCTGCTCTATGTCATTATGCGCTTAAGTTCCACATTTCATCTTCAAATATTTAAGTTGTCAAGGAAAAAATAAACTATCCATCGCACATTCATTATATTGTGTCAAATAGGACATGAAGAAGACAGCTTTCTATTTTTCCTGTCCCCTGCTCTTGTCAATCAAAAGCACAGTAATTAAATGGGGATGAGGGTGCTTTCAAATTAAAACAAAAGAGGAGGCATTTAATAGAAGGATGAGAAAAGTAATTAAAATAAATAAATAAAGGCTCTGGCTGTGTCTATTGTCTTCAGATGAGCTGTCCTAGGCCAAGCTATGCTTCCACCAACGCCCCCCCTCCACAACTCACTCTCTACTCAAGTTTCTACTCAGCAAGTGAGGCAGGCACTATGCATTATATATAGTGCCTAGTAGATGCTGGGAGCTCAGAGTAATATTAAAAACGTGAGTATGTTAATGATATGCACTACATTTTTCTTATTTTCCCAATTGAACATGATCAGGATAAGCCGAAAGACATTTAGCACCATACACTCACCATTTCACAGTTATCATGCAGGCTTTCTTAGGTTAGGAATATCTCCCACTTCTACATAAGGTAAAATACAATTCCTCATGCTACCAGCTGCATTTGAATCACCTCTCATTCATTGTCAATCAGGTTATGAATGTAAATAGACAAAGAGATTCATCAATTTTCTGCCAAGTTTTGAATTTTTATCTTCATGTTCCCAAGCCAACGAATCTTGTATTGGTAGGATTGTCTCATGAAGTTCTTATGGAACTTTATTTCTAGGTTTGGGGATTTCAGGAAAAGAGGAAATATATAATTCTATTTTAAAGAAAGTGGTTGTAAGGCTTATTCACTTATGGAACCCTGGTTTAGGGGGATATATTAGAGTCTCTACTATTTAATTGTGTTCATTGGTGTGTATATATATGCATAGCAATATACATCAAATTTTTTCTTTGTTCGAACTTCAACATTACATTTCATTTTTTCCACATATTTTATATAATTTCATGTACACATGAAGATGTTTATTAAAATATGTAATTTTTAATAAAGCAGTTTGTATCCTAAAGGTTTGAAGTAAATTACTTATATTAACTCAAATACTTTTCAGACCCTGAGAACCCAGAAATGCTGCTACTGTCTTTTCTCTTTAGAAAAAAGTATATGTATATAAACAAAGTGTTATATCTTATTGTCATTTATTTTAGAATATTGCATCACACGACAAGCTCTGACAAAAGGAAAACTTACATTTTAAAATAACATTCATTTAATGAAAATCTTTCTTATATAAGTACTAAAATGCTTATGAGAATTATGTAACAGAAATCCCTACATTTTTGCATAAGCATTTTCAGTTCACATAAGAATCAATGCAAAAATGGGTTTTGCTATAGGAAAATACAGCATAATCTCTAAGCAATAGTGCATATAGGACACTATTATATAGAACAGTCAGCCAAACCTAAGTCTATTGCTAGCAGAACTTTTCATTCCTATGACACTATAATAAGGCCAATTAAGAGTTTGGGGATGGGACCCAATTTTGAATTGGCTTTCTATGCTCCAGTTATGGTACTTTCATGCCTATTTATCTGGGTAGTTATTTCCCCTGACAACCGTAAAATGAGCTTTTTACATAATTTTACGAGAACCATGTTATAACAAAGAATTAGTTACTCCAGGATTCCAAGTGGATATTTTGCAGCTTTATTACAAGGCTTTGTGTTGGAATTCTGGCTAGCCAGAGTCTCTAGAAGAAATGGTATATATATAGACAAATTTGCAGACCTGTCTATATTGAATTCAATATTAACTTCAAATTTCTCTCACTCCTAAAAACAGACCAAGTTTGAAGTCAGCAAAAATTATGGTGAAATGCTGGCTCTTTTCACATGAATCCCTATAATTTCAAGGAAATAAAAAGGAGGGGAAAGTGATCATACAAAGACACCTGTGACTACAGTGGTTATTCCCTTAGCTCAGGGTATATTTAGAAACAACAAGAACTTGAACTTGAGAGTTTCTTGATTCTGCCTTACAGGACAAAAAGAAAGAATCATCTTGAGTTTTGAATTGAACTTCACCTTTGCAGTATTAAGTATACCTCTAAAGACAGAAAGGCAGAGTTGCCCATACTGGAGCAAATATGTCAGGTGTCTGCTGCAAATTTTCATCACTGCAAAATCCAGAATCATTTTTCAAAGAAGAGAAGGGTATGACTGGATACAAGTCACAATCAAGGGACTGAGTGAAGCATTTAGAGTGTGACCTGAAAAACCCTGGTATTCTGCTTAAAGGAAAAATTTCACTGTCTCAATGCACCATAGAGACATTCATTCTAAACTGAGCACAAAAAAACTGAATAAAGAGGTTAAAAAAATTACAGCAGATTTTCATTGTTCATGGAACTTAAGTCCCATAAAGTTACTACAAACACTAAATTAGCAAATACTGAACCACATGTGGTTAGGGTCCTGGATGCCTCTAGTTACATTTTCATCAATAAATCAAAACATAAGTTTATTTTGTGTACATATGTACAGATAATGATCTAATAAATATTATAAATTCATTAATGTTGAATTAAAAACCTCAGTAAAACCCATGCCTAAATGAAGTTTATCTGACACATGTGTTTTCTTTGTAAGGCAGGCACATCCCAGGCTTCTCATACTTCAGACTCTAGGCAGCATTCAGTTCTTCCTTTGGTTGCTGTTTTAAACAGAAATCACCAACAAGAAGTGCAATTTGTAAAAAAAATTTTAAAAAGGGAGGGGCACTAAATTCATGTGCATGAAAAGGACATTTGTTTAAAGCATGAGAGCTGAAATAAGAAAGCAAAGCCTTGCATGTTCACCCTCAACTAGGGTAATGACCTACATATTTTGCTGCTCTGTACATGCACAGAAATGACCATAAACCTGTGGCAGGTACTGGTTTGGGGGTTACAAACAACTGAATTCATGAATAAGAGAATCCTCAAATACAGAATCCATGAGTAATCAGAACTGACTATACACCAACCTTGCCCTCAACCCAACCTCTATCTAGATCACAACTTAACCTTGTACTTTATACAACCAGCTCATCTCATAATTAGCAAATGTGATAAACAAAACTATTCTCTCACACAGTCTCTGTCTTAGTCATGCAGTTCCTGATAGTCTCACATCTCATTTCCATTTCTTGGTGTCTACATCTCCTGAAATAAACAACACTTTTCTGACTTTCATCAGACATCTCCGCAGCATGTCTTTTCATTAGCAGCTTCATCATTGTCCCATCAGCCACGAGGGAAGATAAATAAACTGGAGTCTGGGGGCCCCAGCAAACTGTCTTCTCCCTTAGAACTAGGTCCTGTAAGAAGTGTTAGTGAATTGAGGTAAAGGAAATGCAGGAGTGCTGGCTTTTGTGGCTGCACAGGCTTAGGGTCTAGCTCTTGTACAGTGAAACCAGCCAAGTTGTCAGCCATGGATTTTGGACCACAAGGAATTCGGTGGCTGGGTAGACCCTAGTTTCATGCTCCACTTTGTAGCATGATTTCATTCAAATATGGAGAATGGAAATAGACCCAATTTGGGGAAGCTCAGGAAGACTAAGGTGGAAAAAAAGAGGAAGATTCTAACTTTCAGGACTTCATTGTTATATCTCAAACTTAAAATTAAGTGAATAAGATTAATGAGGGATTTCTTATAGTCTCATATTTCCTATGGATACTTCTTAAATCTTAACTCATCCATGAAATCAAATGCATATTGGATAAATTTTATGATCTTATGCCATTAGACCATTGTAGGAAATTTCCAGATTCACAAAAGACCCCAAAGAAGGAATTATATGATCTATTTTCTACTCCAGGTCCTTTATAGGAGTGCTTTGTGGCTGATCACTCATTGTATATTGTGTGAGAACCCCAGTTCTTCTAATGCTTTATGTCCTCTGCAAAGGAAATTACGCACTTTATGATCAGTCTTCCTTCCCAACCCCCAAATATAGCTTGCTCGGGTGTCTTTCAGGTGTTCACAAGGAACTAACTTTCCAGAAGGCTATACCATCTACAGTAGTTAGGCAACTGTTATATATTCCAAAGCAAGAAGGATCTATCTCAATTTTCTGGTATGATAAAGTACATAGGTTCTATTTAATAACATTGGAGCAAACAAAGAATTATCAAGGTTCCCAACATAGGTTAACATCGAGGACATTGTTACCAATTGAAGATAATACGTTATGCCAGAAGAATTCATAGGGAGTTACAAGGTGAACATAAACCACATATTTAGACAGGAAAAGCTGCAAATACTTTAAGGATTGCTAATTTATTGCAACAATCTTCAGACCAGTAAGCATTATTTGAACATTTCTTTTAAGGCTATTTGTTCCCTTAACATAATGCTCACAACTTGAGAATAAAGATCAAATCTCTTATACCTTGATCACACAGCCATTATATCCTCAAGACTTCATGACAAAACAAAACAATGGCTTCTGCATTTACTTCTCTCCTCCTTTCTAATCACTTGTTTTGAAAATTGGAGCAAGTGTCAAGAAGAAAATATTCAGTAATTATTTTTAAAAAGTTATTGTCCACCTCTGACCACTTACTAAATAATGATAAAATTGATTTGCTTTAATAACCTGTTTTTAAAAAAACAGTGGAGTCAATCATTTCCCATAGAATGTCTTGTTTGTTTGTAGATGAGAAAAATGTCTTTGGGATGTACGATGAAATGACGAAATCACAGAAATGTACAGAATCCTTCCCTTTGGAAGATTTTGAAGAAGGGAGGTAGTAACAAAAGTGGAGAAAAAGAAATGGAAAGTTACTGTTTGTGTGTCCATTAGGTTTGAAGTATGAATGAATGAATAGATGCAACAATAGACAGCCTTGGGATTAAGTGTTGGTTTATTTCAGAGCATTCCTTTACATGTATAGAAGTGCCACAGACAAAATAATTTTACTGTAAACAATTTTTCCCCACATGAATCTTCATATAAAGTAGATACACATAATATCCAGTTAAGCTCAGTTCAGTAAGTTCAGGGGCTCAGTTATGTCTGACACTTTGTGACCCCATGGACTGCAGCACACCAGGTTTCCCTATCCATCACCAACTCCTGGAGCTTGTTCAATCTCATGTCCATAGAGTCAGTGATCTCATCCAACCCCCTCATCCTCTGCCATCTCCTTAACCTCTTGTGTTCAGTCTTTCCTAGCATCGCCATCTTTTTCAATGAATCAGTTTTTTACATCAGGTGGCCAAAGGATTAGAGCTTCAGCATCAGTCTTTCCAAAGAATATTCAGAACTAATTTCCTTTAAGATTGACTGGTTAGATCTCCTTGCAGTTCAAGGGGCTCTCAAGAGTCTTTTTCAACACCACAGTTCAAAAGCTTCAATTCTTTGGGGCTCAGCTTTCCTTTTGGTCCAACTCTCACATCCGTACGTGACTACTGGAAAAACAATAACTTTGACTAGATGGACCTTTGTCAGCAGAGTAATGTCTCTGCTTTTTAATACACTGTCTAGGCTTGTCATAGCTTTTCTTATAAGTAGCAAGTGTCTTTGAATTTCATAGTTGAAATCACCATCTTCAGTGATTTTGGAGTCCAAGAAAATAAAGCCTGGCACTGTTTGCATTGCTTTCCCATCTATTTGCCATGAAGTGATGGGACCAGATGCCATGACCTTAGTTTCTTGAATGTTGAGCTTTAAGCCAAAATTTTCACTCTCCTCTTTCACTCTCAAGAGGCTGGCTCTTTAGTTCCAATTCAGTTTCTGCCATAAGGATGGTGTCATCTACATATCTGAGGTTACTGATATTCCTCCCGACAATCTTGATTCAAGCTTGTGCTTCATCCAGTCCAGCATTTTGCACGATGTACTCTGCATATAAGTTAAATAAGCAGAGTGACCATAAACAGCCTTGACATACTCCTTCCCCAATTTGGAACCAGTCCATTGTTCTATGTCTGGTACTAACTGTTGCTTCTTGTCCTGCACACAGATTCCTCAGTAGGCAGGTAAAGTGGTCTGGTGTTCCCATCTCTTTAAGAATTTTCCACAGTTTGCTGTGATCTACACAGTCAAACTCACTCCAGTGTTCTTACCTGGAGAATCCCAGTGATGGGGGAGCCTGGTGGGCTGCCGCCTATGGGGTCGCACAGAGTCAGACACAACTGAAGCAACTTAGCAGCAGCAGTGGCACACAGTCAAAGGCTTTAGTGAATCTTCATATAAATGAGATACAAGTAATATCCAATTAAGCTAGGTATTAGTTAAAGAGTATATCAATTGGCAGATGGAAGACTGACTTTTCTTGTAACAAATCAGTTAAGTCTGGGTGATTTATTTGAGATTCTCTATTCGTTTTCCTCTTGATTGTTACTGTATTCCTAACCACCATTCCCTTCTCCACTGATGGGTTACTTTGTGTACTTAAAGCACTTGTTGGTGCCTTCTAAGTTGCTTTGAAGTGAAGTGAAGTGAAGTTGCTCAGTCATGTCCGACTCTTTGCGACCCCATGGACTATAGCCTACAAGGTTCCTCTGTCCACGGAATTTTCCAGGCAAGAGTACTGGAGTGGGTTGCCATTTCCCTCTCCAGGGGATCTTCCCAATCCAGGGTTTGAACCCAGGTCTCCCACATTGCAGGCAGATACTTTACCTCCTGTCCAACTCTTTGGGACCCTATGGACTGCAGCACACCAGGATCCTCTCTCCATGGGGTTCTCCAGGCAAGAATACTGGAGTGAGCTGCCATGCCCTCCTCCAGGTGACCTTTCCCATCCAGGGATCAAACCCTTGTCTCCTGCATTGCAGGCAAATTCTTTACCATCTGAGCCACCAGTGAAAGTGAAAGTTCATCAGTTGTGTCTGACTCTTTGTGACCATACTGTGACTATACAGTCCATGGAATTCTCCAGGCCAGAATACTGGAGTGGGTAGCCTTTCCCTTTTCCAGGGGATCTTCCCGACCTGGGAATCAAACTGGGGTCTCCTGCACTGTAGGCAGATTCTTTACCAACTGAGTTATCAGAGAAGACCCTGAGCCACCTTGGTAGCCATATTGTAGCATCCGTACTTAAAAATCATGGATTAACACTATAAAGCAGCTAGATGTGCTAAATTGCTTCAGTCATGTCCAATTCAGCAACCCTATGAACTGTAGCCTGCCAACCTCCTCTGTGCATGGCACTCTCCAGGCCAGAAATCTGAAGTGGGTTGCCATTTCCTCCTCCAAGTGATCTTACCGACTCGGGGATCAAATCTCCTGTCTTATGTCTCCTGCTCTGGCAGCTGGTTTCTCTAACACTGGCACCACCTGGGAAGTCTAATCAATTAATCTTTGCAAAAGCATGTAATAAAATCAGAATACATTTTCCTCTCTGGTATCCACCATTACCATATGCTAAGAATTTTTTAAAAAAGTTTTTGGGCAAATCTTAATCAGATGGTTTATAAAGATCAAAGTAATGACATTGTTCAAATAATATCCAGAGTCATAATTTCTGATGAGTAAGATACATTCTTGCAAAGGAAAAGTAGAAAAATAAAACTCCACAGTACTCAATTTTAAGACCAAAGTTTAATTAAGAAAGAGAAAGTACATCATGTGGAGAAACCTAAGAACAAAAGAGTTCTTAAACTTCAGAATTACTTTTTCGGTTTGTTTTTGGGTTGCTTTACAATTCTTGCTGTTTTATTTTCAATAGTGTTTGGAGTTGGGGCATATTATAGTATTTTGGATGAATGAGTTTTGCAAAGTGCCAGGCAATAAAACATCTGTTATAGAACATGTGCTATAGCTTTGGGGTATGGACTAAAATCAGTCAGTATTATTTTGAAGTAATTGAATGGCCAAAAAATAAGCACAACCTATGTTATTATCATTATTATTATTATTTTAAAGGAACATCTTAATCCAAATAATTTACTTTTTCTTGTGAACTACATCTTTTATGAATACATTATTTTTTATTTGCCAATGATTATTGAAAATGACTGCAGGTGCTAAATTGGACTTGGTAGCTTAGTGAAATAAAAGTATTTTAATATATAATCAATATTCTCAAGAATTTATAAATTATATGGTTAGAAAAGTTATCTGCCTTTTTCATATAAAGTAAATGAATTCTTTAAAAAGTGTTCAAAAGTCCTAAGATCCAAGGATATTTGAAATAGGAATAAGTATAGCATATAAAGCAGTAGAATAATGTAGCAAATATTTTAAAGGTAGAAACTAACATATGAGCATAAAGCAGAACAAAAAAAAATAAAAATATTAGTCAGGCTAGGCTATGTTATGCAAGTATCTATATATCTGTACCTTTTTGTATATCTCTCTATTATCTCTCTCAATGTCTTTCAATTATAAAAGTTCACTTCTTATTCTGTCCATGTTCACTTAGGGACTAAGCAGTTCTTAAAGGCAGATGTCTTTAAGCAGTTCTTAAAGGCAGATGTCTTTCTTGTGATAGGTCCATATTTTAGGCTGTTTCAATCTTGTGGAATCTTCATGTTAACATATAAGATTAAGAGAAAAAACATAGACGATGGCACACTGCCTCTGATATGCTTTTATCCAGAAATGACATATGCAATTTATGCTTATGTTCACTGCCAAAGCAAGTTATATAACCATTACTAAAGACAAGGAAAGATATTCCAGAAAGAAGAGGAGACTTAGAATTTTGTAAATCACTAGTTATAGTAGTGTAGAGAATGGAGATTCTATTCTTAAAGAGTTTGCAAATACACTCATTTACTCTAGGACCCAGAGAAAAAGCAACAGTTTGAAAAATGTCCAGACCAATGTTAAGGAGACACATTTTCAAATCTTAAAGCATCTGCCAAAGAAGTAGGAGCCTGTAGGCCCTCTCTCAAGGGACCTGAGCACCAGTTTCTCACTCTTCCTAATCTGCTACTGTCAGGGGGTATGACTCATCCGTTTACCAATCCTGTGGCCCCACCAAAACTGGCCAGGCACATGCAACCCACACAGGGAATGTTCCTTGAGAACCTGACTTTGATGACTAGGTACATACTTGCATCCTCTAAAAGCTGCTGCCTGAGGGTCCGCCTTCTTCTAATCAGAGATATCTCCCTTTGGAAAACTCACAGGCCTTGACACACCATCAACAACTGGGACCTATCAAGAATAAATCAGGCTACTCAGACAATCACAAAGATTCAAGTGGCAAACACTGAAGAATTAGAGGGTTAAACAATAAAGTTCATTTCCTATGCAAGGACACTCCTTGATGACTTAGATAACTGTTTTGTCTGACACATAGAAACACAATCAAATAAAAAGAAGAGAAAGAAGAACATGTTTACAAAAAGAACAATACAAAAAGTTAGAGAAAAATCCTCAATAAAATGGAGATAAATAATATACCTGATAAAAAGATCAAAGTAATTGGTCACAAAGATCCCACCAAACCTTGGAGATGAATGAATACAGCATGAACTTCAACTAACAGATAGACAGTATAAGAAAGTATCAAGCAGAAGTTAGAATGTGGAAGACTACATTAACTGAAAAGGAAAAAAGTAAATAAAGAAAGAATAGAGAGGTTTAAAATCAGACTAGATGAAGCAGTAGAAAAATAACAATGATCTGGAAGACAGGGAAGTGAAACGTATCTAAAAAATCATGCCCCCCACTCCCAAAAAATATACATAGCAAAAAATAAATAGATAAAAAATGAAGATAGCTTAAGGGATCTATAGGATAGCATCAAGAAAAGTAATTTTCACATTATAGAAGTCCCAGAAGGAGAAAAGCAAGGAAAAAAAAAAAAAACAGAAGACTTATATAAAGAAACTATAGTTGAACACTTCTTTAACTTGTGGAAGGAAACAGAAATCCAGATTCAAGAAGCCCAGAGAGTTCCAAACAGGTAAATGTAAAGATACCCACATAAAACATAACTGCAATGATAACAGTTAAAGAAAAAATATTTTAAAAACAAGAGGAAAACAAATTACTATGTACAAGAGGACTCCCATATTTGTGGAAGAAACTTTGTAGGCCAGAAAGATTGGCATGATGTAGTCAGAGTGCAGAAAGAAAAAAAATAAAGAAAATGTCAACCAAAAATACTTTACAAGGCAAAGCTATTATTGAGAATTGAAAGGGAGAGAAAGAGCTTTCCAGACAAACAAAAACAGAAAGAATTAATCACCACTACACTGACCTAAATGTCAAAGGGACTTTTTAAGCTGAAAAGAAAGGGCATTAATTAAATAAAGGGCATTCATAAAACATATGAATGTAAATATCTTATTGCAACCAAAAAATTTGAAAAAGGAGTAGGGAGATTGAATTATCAATTGAAAACTCAATATAGGAAAGTCTGGGACTGGTGGGTATTACTGGTTTATTTTATCAATGACTCAAAGAAATTTTAACACTTATCCTTCTCAAACTCTTCCAAAAAGCTGAAGAGGAGGAAATGCTTCCAAACTCATATTTCAAGGACAGCAAAACCAGTAAAGAAAGAGATAAAAAGAGGCTAATATATCTGATTAATGTATGCAACATTCTAAAAAAATATTAGCCAACTGAATTCAACAATACATTAAAAATACTATGCAGTATGACAAAATGGGATTTATTCCAGGGATGATTCAACATACACAAATCAAACAACATTTATACACTAAAGCAATAAAATGAATGATGTGAATCACATAATCATCTCAATATAAGCAGAAAAGAATTTAACAGGATTCGTCATCTATTCATGACAAACATTCTTAAGAAAGTGGATATAGAAAGTACAACATAACAAAAAATATATATGATAAGCCCGTATTTAACATTATACTCAATGGTGAAAGACTGAAACTTCTAAAATGAGGAACAGGACAAGAGCTCCCACTCTCATAAGTTTTATTCAGCACAGTATTAGAAGACCTCAGAGAGCAAATAGGTGAAAAAGAAATAAAAGTCATACAAATTGGAAAGAGAGAAGTAAGCTTGCCACAGTTTGTGGATGACATGATTCTACACATGCGTGTGTGCTAAGTCCCTGCAGTCATGCCAAACTCTTTGCAGCCTATGTACAGCAGCCTGCCAGGCACCCCTGTCCATGAGATTCTCCAGGCACAAGTCCTGGAATAGTCTGCCACGCCTTCCTTCAGGGCTTCTTCCGAACCAGGGATCAAACCTATGTCTCTTACAGCTCCTACATTGACAAGTGAGTTCTTCACCATTTGTACCTCCTAGAAAACCCCAATTTTATATATTATATAGAAAACACGAAAGATTCTTCCCCAAAACATTTACAACTAATAAACTAATTTAGTACAGTTGCAAGGTACAACATAAATATACAAAAATGTGCTGTTTCAAAACAGTAACATTTAACTAACAGAAAAAGAAATTAAAAGACCAGTCTCATTTGCAATTACATGAAAATTAATAAAACAGTTAGAAATAAAATTAACCAAGGGAGTGGAAGATTTCTACATAGAAAACTGGAAACTATCAGTGAAAGAAACTGAAGAAGACATAAAGAAACAAGAACAACAATGAATTCATACCAATGGATTAGAAGAATGAACATTGTTAAAAAGTCCATTTTACACAAAACAATACACAGATTCAATGCAATTCTCATCAAATTCCAGTGGCATTGTTCTGATAAATAGAACCAACAATCACAAAATTGGTATGGAAACACAAAAGATTCTAATAGGCAAAGCAAACATGACATGTAAGAACAAAGATGGAGACATCATGCTCCCTTATTTCAAACTATATTATGAAGCTACAGTAATCAAAACAGTATGGTGTCAGCATGAAAATGGACACATAACTCAATGGAATAGAATAGAAAGCCAAGAAATAACTCAAACATATATGTTCAACTAATATATGACAAATGAGGCTAGGATATACACTGGGAAAAAGGCAGTACCTTCAGTAAGTAGTATGAGGGAAACTTGAGAGTCACAGCAGAATAGACTTCTGTCTTACACCATACATAAAAGTTAACTCAAAATGGGTTTTTAAAAAATGAAAGTAAGATGATAAGCAGCAAATCTCAGAAAAAAAAAAAAAAAACATACAGGAATTTCCTTGACTTTGATCTTTGTAACATTTTTTGGATCTGACTCCAAAGGCAATGGGAACAAAAAGAAAAATGAACATACAACTCTATATCAAATTAAAATGTTCTGAAAAGCAAAGGTAACCACCAATGAAATTAAAAAGCAAAATACTGAATGGGAAAAAAAATTTGCAAATCATTAAAAAATGGCAGAGTATCTGAATAAATATTTTTCCAAAGATGACATACAGATGGCCAACAGGAACATGAAAATATGTATGATATTACTAATCATAAAGGATATATAATCAAAACCATAGTAAGATGTCATCTCACACCTGTCAGATGATAAGAAATTATCAAAAGGACAAAAAATAACAAAGATTGGTAAAAAATGTGAATAGAAGCATACACTTGTGCATTGTTAGTGGGATGACTGCACTTCTGTTGGGGCAGCCACTAGATAAAACAATTTGGAGGGTCTGCAAAAAGTTAAACATATGACTGCTGTATGAGCCAACAATCCTACTTCATAGTATTTATCTTAATGGATCAAAGGATAAAGATATATATATATATATATATATATATATATATATATGTGTGTGTATCTTATAGTCAGTTTCATACATACACACAAACAACAGTCATTAGCTATAATAATGAATTCTTGCCATTTGTGACAGCATGAATGGACTTGATGGAATTATTCTAAATAAAATAAGTCAAACCAAAATAAAACAAAACAAACAAAAAAATCCCAAATGCTGTGTGATTTCACTTGTAAATGAAGTCACTCAGTCGTGTCCGACTCTTTGTGATCCCATGGACTGTAGCCTATCAGGCTCTTCTGTCCATGGAATTTTCTAGGCAAGGATACTGGAGTGGGTTGCCATTTCCTTCTCCAGGAGATCTTCCCAACCCAGGGACTGAACACCAGTCTCCTGCATTGTAGGAAGATTCTTTACTGTCTTAGCCATATGTGGAATCTAAAACAAAAACAAAACAAACAAAGAAATGAAATAAAATAAAATTCATAGCTACAGAGTACAGATTGGCAGTTGCCAAAGGAGACAGGAGTTGGAGGTAGGTAAAACAGGTGGAAAGGTTAAGACTATACTAGGTGGATTAAAGACTAATCCACTAGGTGGACTATAGTCAACTAAAACAGGTGGGAGGGTATAGACCATATTATACTATACTATCCAAACTTCCAGCTATAAGGTAAATAAATCACAAGATACAATGTACATAGTGACTGTAATCAATAATACTATATTTCAAATTTTAAAGTTGCTAAGAAATTAAATATTCAAAGTTCTCATCAAAAGAAAAAAAAATGTGTATTTCTATATGGTGACAGAAGGTAGTTAGACTTATTGTGGTGATCATTTTGCACTGTATACAAATGTCAAGCATTGTCATATACATGAAACTAACATAGTGTTGTATATCAACTATGGTTCATAAAAACATTATGGAATATAGTGGGTTTATTTAAAATTATATGGTGAATTTTACATAGAATCAATTTCTTCTTCTAGTTAAATTGTGTTACTGAAATAGAAAATAAATGGATTATTAAATACAAGATTAGACAGAACTACAGAGATAATTGGGAAGTTGGATGATACATTTGAGCATGTCATCTAAAATCAGCAAGTGCTAATATTCTGGTTTGTTTTTGAATCATATAGCTCTTTCACCTTTTTTAACATCAGCAAGTTTTGGTATTAATGATATCATACTTTCAAAAATAACCTCTAATTTGTAGCATTTGCCAATTTTAAATATTCTCACCATAAGCATTTTAAGCCAATAATGGTTTAAAAACTTGTTCAAAAAGTTTCTGAACATCTAACAATTGATTCTAGGAAGCTGCTATAAGCCATTTACACTATATCACAAAATACAAAGAATCAACAAAAGAGAAGACATCAACTAGAATAGAAATAAAGGACAAAGTAAGAAAGAATGAAATATAACCAAGAGAAATTATATGAGGAGAGACTAGAAAAAAAGGTGAAGAAGCTATATTGGAAGAGAAGATGGAAAAAGATTCTTCATAATTAATAAATGACAAATTGTATTTAAATTCAGAAAAACAAATTAATTTCAAATACAATGGATTTTTTTTAAAGCATACTGAACCTGAAGATATAAAAAGATGATAAAATATCTTAGAATCCACCACAGAGAAAAAGTAGCTCACCTACAAAAAAAAAAAAACTGTTAATTATATGAGAACTGACTTCTCAAAAACACAATCTGATTGATATACACAGAGTGCATGTAAAACAATAACAATATATGGCACTATTCTTTCCCTTCAAGCACTGCAAAAATCATGTTCTGGAGTCCTGTTGCCTATCCCTGCACCCTTTAATTAAGTAAGCAATGAAAAGAGTTTCAGTTCAGTTCAGATGCTCAGTTGTGTCTGACTCTTCGTGACCCCATAAATCGCAGCACACCAGGCCTCCCTGTCCATCACCAACTCCCAGAGTTTACTCAAACCAATGTCCATCGAGTTGGTGATGCCATTTAACCATCTCATCCTCTATCTCCCTTCTCCTCCTGCCCCCAATCCTTCCCAGCATGAGGGTCTTTTCCAATGAGTCAACTCTTCCCATGCGGTGGCTAAAGTACTGGAGTTTCAGCTTCAGCATCAGTCCTTCCAATGAACACCTAGGACTTATCTCCTTTAGGATGGACTGGTTGGATCTCCTTGCAGTCCAAGGGACTCTCAAGAGTCTTCTCCAACACCACAGTTCAAAAGCATCAATTTTTCGGCACTCAGCTTTCTTCACAGTCCAACTCTCACATCCATATATGACCACTGGAAAAACCATACCCTTGACCAGAAGGACCTTTGTTGACAAAGTAATGTCTCTGCTTTTTAATATGGGATTGCCTTTCTTAGGGATTGGACTTATCATATCTAGAACCAGGTAAATCTCAACTGGGAAAAGGCAATGAGCAGACAGAAATGCAAAAATAATACAGGTATTGAAATTATCTGATAGGACTTTAGAACAAATATCATTAAAATATTCCAACAGGCAAGTAGGGATACTCTGGAAAAAATGAAAAATTTTCAGCAAAGAAATAGAAGAAAAATAGATAAATTGAATACATAAAAGATAAAACTATGAGCCAAATTACATTTTTGTAACTAAAAAGATATGGTAACATTTTTAAAAAATTTAAAAAAAACTTGCTTTATATATTCAATTGCAAAATTAATGTGACACAGTCAGTAAAATTAAATATAAACAAATAATTCATCCAATCTGAACCAGAGAAAATATATATTTTTATGAAATGAACAGAGTTGAATAACCTGTAGGGCAGTTCCAAAATTTTAATATTTATATCATAGGAATCCCAGAGTAGAGGAGAGAGAGGACTGACAAATCATGCTGAAATTTCCTGAATTTGATGAAAGGCATAAATTTAACAAGTTGAGCAAATCTCTTTCAGGATAGATGTAAAGAAACCCATGACTGTTACACTCTTATGAAAACTAAAATAAAAAAAATTAAAAATTAAATAAAATAAAAATGAAATACAGGCAAGAGAAATGCATTTTTACATATAAGTTAAGAAAAATTAAAGTGGGTTACTTATCATAAATTATGAAAACAAGAAGGAATTGGCACAGCATTTTGTAAGAAATGAAGAAAAATAAAAACAACTGTCTAGTCAAAATTCTATGTTCAGCAAAATTACCTTTATGAAATGTAAGTATAAAAAGGCATTTTCAAGTGTAAGTAAAATAAGAAAATTTGCCATGGATAAACCTGCTCTAAATGTTTGCTAGAATCTGCTTTTCAGACAAAAATAAAAGAAGGAAACTGGAAGCATTCAGAATAGATAAAAATCAACATAATAATAAAAATATGGATAAACATAACAGAAAAGAACTATGAGCAAAAAAGTGATAAAATATAAGATAAATATAACAACCATAGATTGTGTACAACAGCAGTTTTGTCTTCTTTACACACTTTTAATGACAGAACTAAAATGCCAAAAATTGATAGCAAATATGAGAAGGAATAGTCATAGATAAGGTTCTATATAGAAGTTGACCTCTCTTAAAGTTTGTAATTGAAATTAAAAAATTAACATCTTTATAAAAATAATTAAAATAATGGAAACAGACTATATAATGCTCATATTAATGGAAGAAAATAATGAAAATGTCAAACGATCTAAAATCAAAACAGTGTTTCTCAACTAAGGGCAATTTTGCCTCTCAATTAATACTTAGCAATGTCTGGAGGGATTCTCAGTACTTTTAAACTGGGTGCATAGGTTTTGGGAGATGCTACTGACAAAAGTAAGTAAGCACCAGGAATGCTACTAAACACCTTGCAATGAACAGGACTGTCCCTTACTCACAAATAATTACATAATCTAAAATAGTGATAGTGCTGATATTGAGAAATCCTAATCTAAAAGAATGAAATAGGAAGCACTCAGAGGCATAAAGTACAATAATAGTAAAGGATCCAAACAGTATAATTAGAAAATTATAATAAATTTATTATTTTATTAATAACAATTTAATTTAAATTTTAAATTTAATAATAATTTAATTTAAATGAAAATTTAAATAAATAAATAAATCTTCAGCTAAATAATAAAGAAACTAAAAACAAAAGCACTCAGGAGGAAGAAAAATATGAAAGATACTACAAATTTTATAGAACTGATATATGACAAAATAGAATTAAAAGCAAAAGAATTGCTAGAAACAGAGGGCTAATAACATTACAGTGCAAGGTTTAATTTTTTAATTTTATATATAATCCTAAATTATAGAGGACTTCCCCAGTGACTCAGTGATACAAAATTCACCTGACAGTGCAGGAAACATGGGTTTAACCCCTGGATAGGGAAGATACCCTGCAGACGGCAATGGCTACTCACTCCAGTTTTCTTGTCTGGGAAATCCATGGACAGAGGAGCCTGGCTTACTACAGTCCATGGGGTCGAAAAGAGTTGAACACTACTTAGTGCCCGAACAACCACAACAAAAAAGAAATTATAAGAATCTAATAAGAACACATCAAAGTACATTTATATCAATATTATTAGTCTACAAGGAGAAAATAATAAAGGAAAACTCTGTTTTGGAGGCATTATTGTACCTGTTTTTTTTTTTTAAACAAGTGTATAAAACTAAAATAAAAAGAAAATGGCATGAATAAAAAATGTTTAAATTACAATTCAAAATCTAGACTACATATACAGAACAGTTCACCAAAAATTGGAAAATAATCTTTTAAAAATATCCCTCACTAAGTTTAAAGAGAAGTTTCAACAAATTCCGAAAACTTGATTTCTGATCGCAATATGATGAGAAAAAATGGTTTAAAATAATGTTTTTTTTTAAATTTATTTTTATTAGTTGGAGGCTAATTACTTTACAATATTGTAGTGGTTTTTGTCATACATTGACATGAATCAGCCATGGATTTACATGTATTCCCCATCCTGATCCCCCCTCCCACCTCCCTCTCCACCGGATCGCTCTGGGTCTTCCCAGTGCGTCAGGCCCGAGCACTTGTCTCATGCATCCAGCCTGGGCTGGTGATCTGTTTCACCCTAGGTAATATACATGTTTCGAAGGCGAGGGTGGGATGTTTCAAGAGAACAGCATCGAAAAATAATGTTTTGTATACTTAAAATTTCCTGAGAAAGTAGGCTTTAAGTGTTTATAACCTCCCTCACCACTGGGAATAAAGGTAATTACAGGAAGTAAAAGATATGTTAATCAAATTGATTGTAGTAGTCATTTCACAATGTACAGATCTTCCTCAACTTATGATGAGATTATGTTCTGATAAACCCATTAAAAGTTGAAAATGGCACAGGCAGAAAATGCATTTGCAACATGTAGCCTACTGAACATCAAAACTTAGCCTAACCTACCTTAAAAGTGCTCAGAATAATTACATTTGCCTATATTTGCCTATACAGAGCCTTTTTATAATAGTGGGATTGTATGACAACAGATGTTTGTAACTGTTATATTCTCCTCTGCTTGTGTGGCTGACTAGGAACTATGGCTCACAGCCACTGCCAGCATCGAGAGAGATGTCACCCTAAATCAAAAATTCAAAGTACAGTTTTCTATTGAACATGTATCACTTTCACATCATCTTAAAGTTGAAAAACTGTAAACCAAACCATTGTAAATTGAAAGTCATCTGTATCCATATTAATCCATCACCTTGTAAACCATAAAATTGTGTTGTTTTATACTACTCTGATGCTGAAATTTAGCATAATCAATAATTGGACAACTTCATATTATATGCCTCTAATGGAATGCAATGGGAAGTACACACCACATACTGTCACATATATTGTGTTCTTGACCAAAATGTTTGACCTGAATTTTCTTTTTTTTTTTTTTTTTTGTGGTATTTTTTCTTTTAATAAAGTCTCACAGAAATTCTTTTTTTTCTTTTAATTACCCCATATTTTGCTCTTATCCTTCCATCAAAGGATGGACTTGATAGACCATGAAAATGTTTTCTTATTCTATGACCTGAATTTTCATGTCCGACTCTTTGCGACCCCATGGACTATACAATCCATTGAATTCTCCAGGCCAGCATACTGGAGTGAACAGCCTTTTTGTTCTCCAGGGGATCATTCCAACCCAACCAGGGTCTCTGCATTGCAGGAAGAATCATGAGAATACAACATGGCAAGTCTAGAACATGGGATATACTATAAAACAATTAGTCAGGAGTCAACATATGGAACAAAAAACAGTTCATCTCTGAAAGAGTTAAACATATGACACTTCTAGACCAAAACAGAGCTGAGACATATGACAAATAAAAGCAATGTGTAAATATTAGTTGAATGCTACACTGTAAAAAAATTGTTTTAAAGGATGGGGATTATTGGGAAATTTGCTTAACTACTGTAGAAGATTCTTGAGAATTTCTTATACTGCAAGGAGATCAAATCAGTCAAAGGAAATAAATCCTGAATATCATTTGAAGGACTGAAGCTGAAGCTCCAATATTTTTGCCACCTAATGTGAACAGCTGACACATTAGTAAAGACCTTGATGCTGGGAAAGATTGAAGGCAGGAGGAGAAGGGGACGATGGAGGATTAGATGGTTGGATGGCATCACGGACTCAATGGACATGGGTTTGAGCAAACTCTGGGAGATGGTGAAGGATGGGGAAACCTGGTGTTTTGAAATCCATAGGTTTGCAAAGTGTCAGACAAGACTGAGTGACTGAAAAACAGCTGTATGTTAGATATTGTTTTGTATGAGTGTTAAATACCTTGTGTATGGTAATGAGATTCTTTTTATATAGAATGCTCACAATGGAATGTTTGTGGTTAAAGTGTCATGATATCTGCAATTGTCAAATTCTTTAGCAAAAAAATAGTGTGTGTGTATGTTTGTGTTCAGAGAAAGAAAGACAAAACATGAAACAAAATATTGACAACTGGTGAATCTAAGTGAAGGGTATAGAGACTCAATATATTATTCTTTCAAATTCTCTGGAAGTTTAAAATTTTCAAAATAAAAAGATGAGAACAATAGTATGGAGAAGTAAATAGCTTTAGAAAAACAAAAGCCATTTATTTATGCATATTAAAAATATTCAACCTCAAAAATCATGCTGTGCAATCTTGGTTGTTGTTCAGTCACTAAGTTGTGTCTGACTCTTTGCTCTAGAGTTCTTCTGAGTATTCTTGCTGCCTCTTTTTTATCCCTTCTACTTCTTAAGTCATTATCATTTCTGTCCTTTATCATGCTCATCCTTTCATGAAATATTTCCTTGATATCTCCAATTTCTTAAAGCATACTGTAGTCTTTCCTGTTTTATTCTGTTCTTCTATTTCTTTGCACTGTTCATTTAAGAAAGTCTTCGAATTTCTCATTGCTCTTCTCTGGAACTCTGCATTCAGTTGAAAATGTCTTTCCCTCTCTTCCTTGTCTTTTGCTTCTCTTCTTTCCACAGCTATTTGTCAAAGCCTCCTCAAACAATCACTGTCTTCTGTACAGTGTTATGAACCTCCATCCGTAGATCTTCAGGCACTCTGTCTACAAGATTAGATTTTTTATTACCTCCATTGTCTACTAACAAGGGATTTGATTTAGGTTAATCCTGAATGGGCTAGTAGTTTTCCCTCCTTTCTTCAATTTAAGCCTGAATTTTGCAATAAGAAGCTCATAATCTGAGACATAGTCAGCTCCTGGTCTTTTTTTTTTCTAAATATATAGCACTTCTCCATCTTTGGCTGCAAAGAATATAATCAATTTGATTTTGGTATTGACCATCTGGTGATGTCCATGTATAGAGTCATCTCTTGGGCTGCTGTAGAAAGGTGTTTGCTATGAGTAGTGTGTTTTCCAGACAAAACTCTGTTAGCCCTTGTCCTATTTCATTTTGTACTCTGAGCCCAAACTTGTCTGTTTCTCCAGGTATCTCTCTGTTTGTTTGTTGGTTGGTTGGTTTTTAATTTAACTGGAGGCTAATTACTTTATAATATTGTAGTGATTTTTGCTATACATTGACATGAATCAGCGATGGGTGTACATGTGTTCCCATCCTGAACCCCCCTCCCACCTCCCTCCCATCCCATCCCTCTGGGTCATCCCAGTGCACCAGCCCCGAGCACCCTGCCTCATGCATCCAACCTGGACTGGCGATCCATTTCACATATGATAATATACATGTTTCAATGCTATTCTCTCACATCAACCCACCCTCGCCTTCTCCCACAGAGTCGAGAAGTCTGTTCTTTACATCTGTGTCTCTTTTGTTGTCTTGCATATACGGTCATCATTACCATCTTTCTAAATTCCATATATATGCTTTAATATATTGTATCTGTGTTTTTTTTCTGACTTATTTCACTATGTATAATAGGCTCCTGTTTTATCCACCTCAATTAGAACTGATTCAAATGTGTTCTTTTTAATAGCTGAGTACTATTCCATTGTGTATATGTACCACAGCTTTCTTATCCATTTCTCTGCCAGTGGACATCTAGGTTGCTTCCATGTCCTTCTCCAGGTATCTCTTGACTTCCTACTTCTGCATTCCAATCCCCTATGATGAAAAGGACATATTTTTTGGTATTAGTTCTAGAAAGTGTTGTAGGTCTTCATAAACCCGGTCAGCTTCGGCTTCTTCAGCATCAGTTGTTGGGGCATAGATTTTGATTACTGTGATATTGAATGGTTGGCCTTGGAAACAGGCCAAGATCATTCTTTCATTTTTGAGGTCGCACCTAAATATGGCATTTTGGACTCTTTTGTTGATTATAAGGGCCAATTCATTTCTTCTAAGGAATGTTGCCCCCAGTAGTTGATATAATGTTCATCTGAATTAAAATCGCCCATTCGCATCCATTTTAGCTTGTTGATCACTAATATATCGATGTTCACTCTTGCCATCTCCTGCTTGGCCAGACCCAATTTACCTTGATTCATGGACCTAACATTTCTGGTTCCTATGTAATACTGTTCTTTATAGTATCAGACTTTACTTTCACCACTAGACACATCCACAGCCGAGAGTCATTTCCTCCAGGGCCCAGCTGCATCATTCTTACTGAAGTTACCAGTTATTGCCCTCTGCTCTTCTTCAGTAGCATGTTGGACACATATCGACCTGGCAGACTCATTTTCCCAGTGTCATATATTTTTGCCTTTTTATACTACCCATGGAGTTTTTCAGGCCAGAATAATGAAGTATGTTGCCATTCCCTTCTTCAGTGGACCACATTTGGTCAGAACTCTTCACTGTGACCCGTTCATCTTGAGGGGCCCTGAATGGAATGGCTCATAGCTTCATTGAGTTACACCAGTCCCTTCACCATGACAAGGATGTGATCCATGAAGGGGCTGTGCAACCTAGGACTACCCTAATATGCCATGAATGTTACCTCTTTTGTACATGTTTTCCTTTATGTATTTACTGATATACTGGATCTGGAGCTAAGTTCCTGTCTTATCAACAGAACTTTCAGTGACAACTGTCTTGCATTCTCTGCCTTCTATGCTCTCCTGCAGCAATCGGTTATGCCAATTAAACTTTTTTGTTTTCCAATTTTTAAATGTACAAATCTTTTCTTCATCCTTAATTCCAGTAGTGATGCCTTTTAAATGAAGGCAAGGACAAAGTGTAATGCATCTCTTTAATACAATGCCTACCCCATCAGAAGTGCTGTGTTAATAGAAAAGATAAGGAAAGGAGGCAGGAAGAAGGAGAAGAGTGAAGATAAAGGAAGAGAAAAAAAATGAAGAGCAGAGAGATACTTGAATTCTAGTTATTTTGAGTGAATCCATATATTTTCTATAGATTTTAAAATCCAACTTTGGTACATGTACATGTATGGCTGAGTCCTTTTGCTATCCACCTGAAGCTATCACCTCATAGTTAACTGGCTAACACTCCAATATAAAGTGAAAAGCTTTTTTTTACAAAATCCAACTATTAGGTTTCCTTGATGAACATCATACTTTGTTATTGGGTGATCTCTCTCCTCAATCTCACTGTGGCAGATCTCTTCATATTTTGAGGAGAAGAATGGTTTGCAAGCCATTATTTCTTATTATACAGAGATACATCACAAAGTCATAATGCAGAGAAAATGAGTTTGGACTGGATCTCTCTCTTCTCTTTGGCTGCCAACAGTGGGGAAGGAAAACAACAGTATTATAAATGTGATTTTATTGTCCTGTTACGATTAGGCGGGTAGCACATTTGGTCCCAATACTTACCCAGATTGTTACAAAATGAGAAAGGGAACCATTCAAGGTTTGGAGCAAATCCAATCTGCCCTGCCATTATAAAAATACATTACTTTTACATTATGATTCCATCAGGTCTCAAACGTTGATTTAGCTAGAACGTAGAATAAAACCTGGGACTGTATCTTCATAGATATGGGATTTAGGCATACTGAAAAATATATACACTTTATACATGTATGCTTCTATGTATTCTTCTATAGTCCTTTATGGTTCCACAGACCTCCTTCTGTTTCTATAGAATTGGAGGAAACTCTCAGTAAGGCAGATAGAGCCACTGAGTTGAACAAAAGAGGATATAGAAGAACAAAATTATCTTCACAAATCTCAAAGTCAGTATGATGTAATTTTCCTTGTGATATATTTCATTACCATTATTTTCTAATTCATGTTTCTCAATTGCAATAAACCTAAATAAAAAGTGAAAGCTCCAAGAAGCTTTGGAAACACATTCTATGTAGTTATGGTTATGGAAGTTTATTCTAGATATTTTCTAGGAGGAATTTTATGGTTCCTAATTAGTTTAGGGGGCTTCCCATGTTGCTTAGTGGTAAACAATCCACCTGCCAATGCAGGAGATTCAGGAGACACAGGTTTAATCCCTGGGTCAAGAAGATCCCCTGGAGTAGGAAATGTTAACCTGCTCCAGTATTCTTGCCTGGAAAATCGCATAGACAGAGGAGCAAGGTGAGCTACAGTCCATGGAGTCACAAACAGTAGGACACGGCTGAGTGACTGACCGTGCAAGCATTTACGTTTATACAAGTGTACAGGAAGAATGAATCTTCTTTGTAGCTACCTTTCCTAGAATAATGCAGGTAGATTCTTTACTGTTGAGCCACCTGTGAAGCCCCGAACACGTAGAGGATGCTCAAACGACCTTATGAAATTGTCCTGGGAGCAAAATTTCTGATTCACAAAGAGGGAAATCATACAATGGTCAAGGTTACAGATCCAGAAAGTTTCAGCTCCAGGTTGGAAAACTTAGCTCAAAGACACCTTCAAAACTTTACCACATTTTGTGTGTCTCGGTTGCCTTTATCCATTAATTAAGTTTAATGGGAGGTGCCTCAAGTATTTTACTGAGTTTTAGTGACTGTTATGAAAAGCAACAATTATTATAAGCATTTTGGTAAAGTATAAGGTGCTATGACAAAATAATGGAGGAAGATTAGAGATACCCATGGAGCAGTCAGAAGAAGAAACAAATTATCAAGGGGAAGTAAGGAAAGAAAATAACCTGAAAAGACACATTTAAAATTATCAGTGAAAAAAGTTAGGAACTATCAAAAGTGACTATTTCATTTATTGCCAAATTTCTTTTAAAATATTTGAAGCTGAACACCATAAAATTTTAAAGATTGAATATAAAATGCCATTTTTCATTTCTATACAAGTAGCCATAGTATCCTAAGTTTCTTTCAAAGCATCATACACAGTGGAATGTGTAGTAGAAAACAGGATCAGTTCTTCACTGACAGATCAGAGATGCTTTGGTAGAAGTTCATTCAAAATCAATTTATATGTGCTTCAATGTCTTAATCGATCATGAACTTAAAAGATACTCTATAAACACAGGTAAATCTACTCTATCTTCCATGGAAAAGAGCCTATAAATCTTCCTTCAAAAATCAACTAATAAAAAAATTTTTTTTTTAAATCAACTAATATTGTCATAAGAAAGAAGTTTCAGAACTTTTGCTTTTCATCATTGAATTCCCTATTGATCAGGGAAATCATTTCAATATCCAATGATAACTGACATCATATATTTATAGAGAATTAACTCATTCAAACTGTAGGAATGATTAGATCCCTCTTAAATTGGTACAACTACAGTAGTGTTTATGAGAAAACTAATAGATATTCAAAGTATAAGTTTTCAATACTCACAAAGAAAGAGTATGTATAAGAATCTCAAAAAACATTTAAACTGATAGGAGTGTATTAACCCATGAAACAGAGTGGAGAGGGTCAGTATCAGGGGCAAAACAAAACAAACAAACAAAAAAAAAAGATTCTAAGACAAAGGTACAGACATTTCTGTTAATCACATTTATCTAAGAATTTCATTAACTCTTGAACAAAATCTTTTTACATTTATAGGCCAAAATCTCTTTTAGCATTTAAATGTAAACTCTGGGAAATTTTATGTTATACAAATTATACATTTCAATTAAAAATCTCAGTGCATTATGTAACTATATCTGTAAAAATATACATGCTACATATGCTAAGTTGCTTCAGTAGGGTCCGAATAATTGCAACCCTATGGGCTATAACTCACCAGACTCCTTTGTCATGGGATTCTTCAGGTGAGAATGTTGGAGTGGGTTGTTATGCCCTCCTTCAGGGGATCTTCCTGACTCAGGGATCAAACTTGCATCTCCTGTATTGGCAGATGGATTCTTTACCCTTGAGTTACTTATTGAATTTCTATATAGAGATTTTAAAAGTTGAAATATGTATTTCATGTAATATATTGTGCATGCTAAGTTGCTTCAGTCATGTCTGACTCTGTGCAACCCTAGGGACAGTAGCCTGCCAGGCCTCTCTGTCCAAGGAATTTCCCAGGCAAGAATACTTGAGTGGATTGCCACTTCCTTCTGCAGGTGATCTTCCTGATCCAAGGATCAAACTACATTCCCTTAGGTCTACTGCTTTGGTAGGCAAGTTCTTTACCACTAGCAACACCTGGGAAGCCCAATATATCATATGTGTATGATATGTATATACACACACACACACACACACACACACATGCATATATATATATATATATATATATATATATATATAAAATGGCAACCCACTCCAGTGTTCTTGCCTGGAGAATCCCAGGGAAGGGGGAGCCTGATGGGCTGCTGTCTATGGGGTCGCACAGAGTTGGACACGACTGACATGACTTAGCAGCAGCAGTCTATTATACATATATATAGTCTATATGACTATATAGTAATTGTGAATATGGGTGAACCTGTATTTTTTACTGTAAATATTAAAACAACTATAATTTTCATTAAAAAAAGAAAATTTTATTGATATAAAATGAATTATTTCTATTATCAAAATAATTTTTAAATTAAAGGATTCTTACAGATAAAATTAGGTAATGGATATGAGGTAAACCTCATTGCAATCAAAATTGTGTATCAAGAATAATCATTTCATGTTAACACATTCCTCCAAGAGAAAATACAGCCGGTATTTTCTAATAGTAACACATTATAATAATACAGTTTACCTTCCTATCAATTCTTTATGAAAACACAGCCTTGATCCCTAAAACTCTAAGAATTACTTAATGCAATCTACACTATTGCTCAATCTAATCCTTATTCTTCCTTTAATATTAATATGAAAAAAATTGTAGAGGAAAGGTAAATAAAAGACAGAATTGAGATCCCTAGGTACAGCTGAACTGCTTTTATCCACCTGAACACTGTGCTTAAACTTACAGTTCTATTTGTATAAAAAAGAGATTTTCCATATAGCCAGACAGTACTCTGACTAATTTTAGCCTACTAAAAAAGAAATGCCCATAATCAATAACGAAAGTAAGCAGATTTTATGTCCCCTTTATTTCATAGTCAAGCAAATGAAAAGAGGCTGATTAGAATCAAGTACACTTCCTACAGATAGGTGTTTTAACTTACTGGCAGCATTATGACTGATAGAGAATATTGTGTTTCTTGACACCCTAGCAATCAAATTATCCTATTTTTCTCCTATGTCTCTGCCGGGATACATTTTGCTGTTCATCATCTAGTAACCAAACTTTAAATATTGAAGTTCTAGTAGACTAGAACCTAAGTTTTTGCTTCTTTTTCCATACTTCTTAGGTGATTTCTAGCCATGACCTCAGTGGCCACATGTCAATATGTTTTACTGGTCTAGGTTACTTCACAGTTAAAATTCATGTGTTGCCAACTTTCTGCTTAACATCTCTGCTAATTCTGAACCTGTTACCTCCACTGATACACGTCAAAGACACAGATATCAGTTTTGGCATCTTCTATTCCCTATTCCATTCATCCTGATATATGTCACTTTGCCACTTAAAACATTTGAAAATACCCACATCATCTCATCTCTGTTTCAACTCTGGGGTAAGTTAGCATCAGCCTCCTAATATCCATTCTTGTCCTCGAACAGTGACTCTCTACATTGCCAACTGAGTTACTTTGAAAGAACAAACCATGTTAGTCCCTAGCTTAAAGTCACAAAGTAAATTTCCATCATTCTTAAAGATTAAAATATTTGACATAACCTACAAATTCCTGCACAGTCTAACCCTGCTTACCCACCAAACTCACCTCAAACAACTCTTTCCTTATTGGTTGTGTTCTGACTACACTGGTGTATCACTGATCCTGCTCACAGCGCCAGTTGTCTCACTCTTGACACTATTGCACTGTTCCCTGAACCCATGTATGCAAGGCACGAGCTGAGGGGCTGGAAGAAGGCTCAGGAGCCATAGGAACTGCAGACACTTTTATTCTCTTCCCGGCTGGCACGGCAGCCGTAACACAGCCTCTCTCCTCAGCAACCACAAAATGTGGGGCGAGAGCAAGAGGCCATAGCGTGAGAGAGCCTGATCATGCTATCTTGGCTAATTTGCTCTTTCCCTACAACTGACTTTCTTTCTTTCTTTCTTTCTTATTTTTTTTGGGGGGAGGATATTCTTTTCTATTTCAGGACTTTTGCTTACTCTGTCCAGTCATCCTGGATTGACCTTTTACATCTTCATTTACTGAGTTAATTCAATCATATTTTCACATCTAAATTTACTGAGCTAATTATGAATCATATTTTATGGTTCACCAAATTCTTTAAGGAAGTTTCTAGAGGCAAGAGCAAGTTCCCTTATGTTTTAGTCTATTTTTGATGGTATTAAAAAACAAAAAAAACACCACAGACTGGGTAGCTTATAAACAATGGAAACTTATTTCTCATAGTTCTGGGGCCTGGACATCAGAGATGAGGGTGTCGGCATAGCTGGTTCCTGGTGAAGGTTTGCAGTCTGCTGACTTTTCACCATATCCTCACTTGATAGGAGGGGCAAGATTACTCAAAGGACTCTAATAATGGCACTAATTCTGTGAGGTTTCCCCCTCTATGACCTAATTGTCTATCTACCAAACACCCACTACATTGAGCATCAGGGTTTCAACATATGAATTATGTTGTTGTTAAGCCACCCAGTCATGTCCAATTCTTTGCAACCCCACTGACTGCAGCAACGCCAGGCCTACCTGTCCCTCACCATTTCCCAGAGTTTGCTCAAGTTCATGTGCATCGCATCAGTGATGCCGACCAGCCATCTCATCCTCTGACACTCTTTTCTCCTTCTGCCAACATCAGAGATTTTTCCAATGAGTTGTCTGTTCGCATCAGATGACCAAAACACTGGAGCTTCAGCTTCAGCATCAGTGCTTCCAGTGAATATTCAGGGTTTAAGATTACTTAAGATGGATTCTGAAGGAAACACAAATATTCAGATCATATCATTTTATGACTTTATTCTCTATCTAATCGATGGCTTTGTACAATTATTATAATTGTACTTAAGAAATTGTGATGCTAATACTCTTCTATGCTGGAACATAAGTTACAAAAGAGTGCATTTGTCTTGGTCACTGTTTCAAACTCACATCTTTGCCTATCACTGTATTTTCACAGCACAACAAATAAGATCAGTACATATTTGTTGTATCAATGGTCAAAGAAATAAAGAAGAATCTTTTTTTAAAACATTTGTAGAAAGCAGTAGTTCACTTGCTGTCTAGTATGCTCTAAATAAATTATCATCAACAGGAAGAGCAACCTGGGTGACATTTTACAATCATCCTTTAATCTAATCTCCTAGGAATTCTTTTAAAAATAAATCCAGATCTGGTTGCCCATTTTTACATTGCCTCCTATTCATGTGAATCTCAGCAATTACCCTATTTTTCAGATTACATCAAAGAACTAACATTAGAAGATCTCGCTCCAGGTATTTAGAAAATTGTGATAAACACTCAAGTACCTAATTCATATGTTAAAAAAGCAATGCCAATGAAATTTGTCTCAAAAGTGTCCAGGGCAGCAGCATAGGGTTATAGATATGTTGTAGCATTCAATGCAATAGTAACCAAAGTCATCAAATATCACCCCGAATCTTTATTAACTTGGTTATATTTTTCAGAAAGCCTCCAGGAGCAGGCAGATGGCATTCTCCTATTTGCACTATTCTACTGCAGAGAAGCAAAGTTTAAACTATCAGCTACCTGCCATTTCTGGAATTGCTGCAGATAAAAACTCTTTGATGATTTCAGTTTTCTGCTGCTTGCTTGCAGGCTTACAGAGAATAATTGCTACCATAAGAAACACTACTGAAATTGACAATAAACTGAATTTGGCTGGAAGTACATTGTAATTCTCTTCTATATTGGTGAGCTGCACTGCTGGGACAAGTGTTTGTTTAAAACCAAAACACCAAACAAAACCGTGGCTCTAATGAAAATACAAGGATAATAATCTTTGAGATATTTATGGCTACAATGATTGAAATTCTTTATTAAGAAGATAACATTAACTGCTTCTTCAAGTGGCTTATTTGAAGAGTATAAACTGCTCCCAGGACACTTGGACATATTTGAAATAGTACTGAAAAGAGAAAGACAAACAAGTGTGAGTGAGGCATTATGTGCAAAAGAAAGGGAGACATGGGCAAAGCAGAAAAAATATTAAAAAATTATTAAGAAAAGTAGATATGAGAAATAAAATATGTTGAAAAAAGTTATAAAAAGAGGAGAGATAGAAATAATGGAATAAAGAATAAATCAAGATATGCATATATGATTCAAGATAGCCAAGTCCAACTGTCATTATTTATTATATTTTCTTCCTACATATTTAACACATTTTCTACTGAGAAACATTTAAATTTTATCTGTTTATAGTCTATATCTATGTGTATGTGAAATAAATGTAAAACCCCTACCAGGATAATGTGTCCCCCACTAGAAGCCATGGGTGTGGATACTGAATTGTAGTAATGAGCAATTTAAGGCAAGGAGACAGAGAATAGTCTAGTTTAGAGAATTCCAGAATATTGTTTTGATCCCACAAGGGTTAGTTAAAATTATAGAATCTTGCTAGATAGGTCTGAATCCTAGTTCATATCAAAGTTTCAGATAAAGGTTTTGTTTCTTCGTTGCCATTTATTTCTCTATAAGTTTGCCACTATTCCAATACATATATCTTAACAAAACGTATTCCACAGCAGAAAACCAAAACCTTAAGGGAAAGGAGGCAAAAACAAGCTTGAAGACAGCAAATTTTATTTTCTCTGGACTTACCAGGATCTTTTTTGCCTGCTTATTGATGTTAGATATTTGTGATATACAAAACCTACCCATAAACAATAACATTTTTAATGGATCTTTACTATTATGGTAAGTTGATACCAAGGGTATTGCTAGTGGCCTTTTCAAAGGACCCCAATAAATAAGATTTACAGCTGACCCTTGAACAATGAAGGTGGCAGGCTAGCTAACACTCCACAAATTTTGAAAATCCACATATAACTTACAGTCCATCCTCCAATGACACAGTCCATCCTTATCTTTGACTCTGAACTCATAGATTTAAATCAACCACACATCATGTAGCACCATAGTATTTACAGTTGAAAAAAATCTGCATAAAAATGGAGCCAGTTCAAAACCCTGTTTTTTGAGAGTCACCTGTATATCAAGATTTGTTCTACTTTTATTAACTAAGGGGCAGCTGAAAGTAAAAAGTGTTCTGAGTCACAAGAAGAAAGGCAGATTGTCACAGGTAGCTCTTATTTAAAAAGCAAGTAGTATATAAAAGGGTATAAAAGTGTCTATCCAATAGAACAAGGAAGAATGATGCATCAGTTTTTATTAGTTTACCTGGGGAGTCAAAAGAGCTCCCTGAGTTATAGCAAAATCCCACAAACACTGTTCATTCACTTCTTAATGACCCTGTTCTATTAATGCAATGAATGCAATATTCAATGCAATTGAATATTCAATTGAATAATGAAAATTCAAATGCAATAAATATTTACTGAATATGCTATGTACAAGGTAGTTCAGTACACCATCACTTTCCAATATATTACATATTTAGCATTCCCAGCAACCCAATGGAGAGTTACCAATCCTGCTTACAGAAAAGGAAAATTTAAGTCTTAAATTAAATTGGATCAAGAATAATAGCTATGTAGTGGTAGGGAGTGACTCCTGAAATGGCTAGACAATAAACACAGTAAATACTCTCTCTAAAAACCAATAATAACTAGAAAAAAGTTGTCAAAACAGCAACTTCTGTACTCTGGACTCTGACAAAGGGCAAAGAGTAACTTGAGCAGCTTTTATTCAAAAAACTTTTGAACCTTAGTGAAAATAGGAATGATCTATTGTTTTAGCCTGGAAATGATCCCATACCTATTCCAGGTTAATGACATTGAAAGAAAATAATGGCTAAAAACCATTGCTGCTTTTCAGTCACTAAGTCATGTCTAATTCTTTGCAACATCATGACTGCAGCATGCCAGGCTTTCCTGCCCTTCACTATCACTGGAGTTTGCTCAAATTTATGTCCATTGAATTACTGATGCTATTTAACCATATTCTCCTCTGCCATTCTCTTTTTTTCCTTTCAGTCTTTCCCTGCATCAGTCTCTTTCAATGAGTTGGCTCTTTGCATCAGGCAATCAAAGTTTTGGAACTTCAGCTTAAGCATTAGTCCTTCCAACGAATATCCAGGGTTGATTTCCTTTAGGATTGACTGGTTTGATTTCCTTACTGTCCAAGGGACTATCAAAAGTCTTCTCCAGCACCACAATTTAAAGGAATCAGCCCTTCAGTGCTCAGTCTTCTGTGGGCGTCCCTGGTGCCTCAGTTGGTAAAGAATCTCATGCAATGAGGGAGACCTGGGTTGGATTCCTGGGTTGGGAAGATCCCCTGGAGAAGGGAACAACTATCCAATCAAGTATTCTGACCTGGAGAATTCCATGGGCTGTATAGTCCATGAGGTCACAAAGAGTCGGACACAACTGAGCAACTTTCACTTCACTTCAGCCTTCTTCATGGTCTTATCTGGTGGCTCAATCAATAAAGAACCTGCCTGCAATACAGGAGACCCAGGTTCAATTCATGGGTCAGGAAGATATGCTGGAGAAGGGCATGGCAACCCACTCCAGTATTCTTGTCTGGAGAATCCCATGGACTGAAGAGCCTGGAGGGCTACAGTCCACAGGGTCACAAATAGGGTCACAAATAGTCAGACATGACTGAAGTGACTGAGCATGCACAAAGTCACCATTTGAAGTGGTTTTAGAGCCCAAGAAAATAAAATACATCACTGCTTTCAATTTTTCCCCTTCTATTTGCCATGAAGTGATAGGACAAGATGTCATGATTTTATATTTTGGATGTTCAGTTTCAATCCAGCTTATTCACTCTCCTCTTTCACCCTCATCAAGAGGCTGTTTAGCTCTTCACTTTATGCCCATGATATCATCTGCATATCTGAGGTTGCTGATATTTATGCTGGCAAACCTGACTGAAGCTTGTGATTCACCCAGCATGGCATTTCACTTATGTACTCTGCATGAAAGTTAAATAAGCAAGAAGACAGTATATAGTCTAGTCTTATTCTTTTCCCAATTTGAACCAGTCCATTGTTCCATGTCTGGTTCTAGCTGTTGTTTTTTATCTGCATGCAGGTTTCTTAGGAGACAGGTAATGTGGTCTGGTGTTCACATCCTTGAAGAGTTTTCCACAATTTGATGTGATCCACACAGTTGAAGTCTTTTGCATAGTCATTTAAACAGAAGTAGATTTATTTTATTTATTTATTTGGAATTCCTTTGCTTTCTCTATGATCCAACAACTCTTGACAATTCGATCTGTGGTTCCTCTGCCTTTTCTAAACCTAGCTTGTACATCTGTTGGTTCATGTACCACTGAAACCTAGCTTGAAGGACTTTGAGCATCAGCTTATTAGTATGTGAATTGAGTGCAATTGTGTGGTAGCTTGAACATTATTTGGCATTGTCCTTCTTTGGGATTGGGATGAAAACTGAGTTTTCCAGTCCTGTGGTCACTGCTGAGTTTTCCAAATTTGCTGACATATTGAGTGTAATATTTTAACAGCATCGCCCTTTAGGATTTTCAATAACTTAGCTGGAATCCCTTCATGTCCACTAGCTTTGTTTGTAGTTCTTGTTGTTCAATCTCTATGTCATGTCCAACTCTGCATATTTTCAGAGCAGCTCCTTGCATCACGTGGCCAAAGTATTTGAACTTTAGCTTTAGCATCAATCCTTCTAACGCATATTCATGAATCATTTCGTTTAGGATTGACTAGTTTGATCTCCTTTCTGTCTAAGAGACTATCAAGAGTCTCTTCCAACACCACAATTCGAAAGTGTTCATTCTTCAGTGCTCACCTTTCTTTATGGTCCAAATCTCACATCTGACATGACTATTGGAAAAACCATAACTTTGACTGTATTGGCCTTTGTAGGCAAAGTGATGTCTCTGCTTTTTAGTATGCTGTCTAGGTTTGCCATAGTTTCTCTTCCAAGGAGCAAGTGTCTATTAATTTCATGGCTGCAGTCACCATCTACAGTGATTTTGCAGCCCAAGAAAATAAACTCTGTCTCTGTTTCCACGTTTACCCCATCTGCTTGCCATGAACTGATGGGACTGGATGTCATGATCTTAGTTTTTCTGAATGTTGAGTTTTAAGTCAGCTTTTTCACTTTCCTCTTTAACCCTCATCAAGAGGCTTTTTTAGTTTCTCTTCACTTTCTGCCTTTAGAGTGGTATAATCTTCATGTCTGAGGTTGTTGATATTTCTACCAGAAATCTTGATTCCAGTTTGTGAGTCATCATGCCTGGAATTTTGCATGATGCATTCTGTATAGAGGGTAAATAAGCAGGGTGACAATATACAGAACTCCTTTCCAATTTTTGAAACCATGTCCAATTCTAGAGTTCTGACATGTCCAATTCTAGTGTTCTAGCAAGAATACTAGAGTGATTTACCATTTCCTCTTCCAGTGGACTGTTTTGTCAGAACTCTTCATTATGACCCATCCATCTTGGCTGGCCCTGCATGGCCTGACTCATAGCTTCACTGAGTTCTTCAAGTCCCTTTGTTATGACAAGGTCGTGATCCATGAAAGGAGATAAGAATCATATGATCACCTTAATTGGTGAGAGAAAATATTTGACAAAATTAAACACCCATTAATAAATAAAATTTTTCACCAAACTAGGAGTAGAAACTGTTCAATTTGATAAAGGACACACTCAAAAATTGTGGTGCTAAAATTAAATTTAGTGATTACAAATTGAATATTTCACCCTGAAATCAGTAACATGGAAAAGATTTCAGTTCTCACTGTTTCTATTTAGTACTATATTAGACATTCTAGCCAGTAAAATCAAGCAACAAACTACAATGTGATCAGAAAACAAGTAAAACTTTCTCTTCAGATAATATAAACTTGCACTGAAAAAATTCTAAATAACACTTCCTTCCCCAAAAAAGGAAGAATAAAGGAGTTTAGTAAGAATGAAAAATACAGATTAATATAAAAGAGAAAAAAATCAGCTGCTTTTATATATAATACCATGAAAAATTTTAAGAATAAATTAAGGAAATAAATTTATTCAAATTAGCACCAAAGAGTAAAGGCTTAGGATTATATCTAATAGATAAAAGGCTAAGGCTTATACATTTAAAATTAAAGAACATTGTTAGATGAAATTAAAGAGGATCTATATGAATGGACTGACATTCTATGTTCATGAATTGGAAGACTCAATAGCTTGAAGAATCCAATTCTTGCCAAACTGGTGAATAGTTTCAATGCAATCCCTATAAAAATCTTAGTGTTTTTTTTTTTTTTCCCAGAAATTATTCACTTGATCTAAATTTGTATGGAAATGCAAAGAATCTAAATGCAAAGATCTAAACGTATGGAAATGCCAAAGCAAGTCTAAAGAACTTTGGAAGACTCATTTTTCCAACTTTAAAACATCTTATAAAGCTACAGTACCCAAGGCAATGTGTTATTAGCATAAGAAAGATTTATGAAACAGAACTGAAGTTCTAAAAATAACTCATAGTCATGTGACTTTGGATTAATACATTAAAGTAATTCCATGAGGAAAGTATAAACTTTCCAACATATTTGTATAAAGACAATTAGATATCCACACGTAAAAAAGATAAACTTAGATACTTATATAACATCATGCACAAATATTATTTCAAAATAGATTGCAGACATAAGTAAAGTCTTAACTAAAGCTATAAAACTTTCAGAAGTTATAAGAGAAAGCTTTTATTCCTCATGTAGCTAAAGATTTCTTAGGTATGGCAACAAAAGCAGAATTCATATAGGAAAATAATGGCAAATTGGGCAATTTCAAAATTAAACAGTTCACACTTCAAAAGTCATTACAAAAAAAAAGTCATTACAAAGAAAATGAATAACAAGCCACAACACACACTCAGAACGTTTTTTTTTCCAAATCACATATCTGACAAAGAATTTGTACCCAAAATTTGAAAGGTAAGCAGCACTTGTAGTTCAGTAGTAAAAATATAAGTACCTAATTATTCAAAAAGCAAAAAATTTGAATAGAAATTCTTCAAAAGGCCAAAGTGAATAATTAACAAAAATATTAAATAATATTAAAAATCATTAAAACCACAAAGTACCACATTACATCCACTAGAATAGAATGGGTCACTGTTTTTTAGTCGCTATGTCCTATCAGGCACTTTTTGTGACCCCATAAACTATAGCCTGTCAGGCTCCGCTGTCCATGGGATTTCCCACACAAGGATACTGGAATAGGTTGTCATTTGCTCTCCAGAAGATCTTCCCTACCCAGAGAATAAACTTGTGTCTCCTGAGTCTTCTGTATTGGCAAGTGGATTTTTTCACACTGCATTTCTGGGAAGCCCATATAATGTTGGTGGGAAGCTAGAGGCAAAGTAGAAAAATAAATATATACCCATTTGAATGAAGAGTTTCAAAGAATAGCAAGGAGAGATAAGAAAGCCTTCCTCGGTGATCAATGCAAAGAAATAGAGGAAAACAATAGAATGGGAAAGACTAGAGATCTCTTCAAGAGAATTAGAGACACTAAGGGAACATTTCATGCAAAGATGGGCTCAACAAAGGGTAGAAATCGTATGGACCTAACAGACACAGATGATATTAAGAAGAGGTGGCAAGAATATACAGAACTATACAAAAAGATCTCCATGACCCAGGTAACCATGATGGTGTGATAACTCGCCTAGAGTCACACATCCTGGAATGTGAAGTCAAGTGGACATTAGGAAGCATCACTATGAGCAAAGCTAGTGGAGGTGATGGAATTCCAGTTAAGCTATTTCAAATCCTAAAAGATGATGCTGTGAAAGTGTCACTCACGCCAGCAAATTTGGAAAACTCAGCAGTGGCCACAGGACTGGAAAAGGTCAGTTCTCATTCCAATCCCAAAGAAAGGCAATGCCAAAGAGTGCTCAAACTACCACACAATTGCACCCATCTTACATGTTAGCAGGGGGCTTCCCTGGTGGGTCAGATGGTAAAGTGTCTGCCTGCAATGCAGGAGACCTGGGTTCGATCCCTGGGTTGGGAAGATCCCCTGGAGAAGGAAATGGCAACCCACTCCAGTACTCTTGCCTAGAAAATTCCATGGGCAGAGGAGCCTGGTAGGCTCCAGTCCATGGGGTTGCAAAGAGTCGGACATGACTGAGCAACTTCACTTTCACATGCTAGCAAAGTAACGCTCAAAAATCTCCAAGCCGGGTTTCAACAGTATGTAAACTGTTAGCTTCCAGATGTTCAAGTTGGATATAGAAAGGGCAGAGGAACCAGAGGCCAAATTGCCAACATATGTTGGATCATTGGAAAAGCAAGGGAATAACAGAAGAAAAAAAAATCTATTTCTGCTTTATTGATTATGCCAAAGCCTTGGACTGTGTAGATCACAACAAACTGTGGAAAATTCTGATAGAGATGGGAATACCAGACCACCTAACCTGCCTCCTGAGAAATATGATTGCAGGTCAAGAAGCAATAGTTAGAATTGAATATGGAACAACAGACTGGTTCCCAGTTAGGAAAGGTGTATATCAAGGATGTGTATTATCACTCTGCTTATTTAACTTATATGTAGAGTACATCATGTGAAATGCTGTGCTGGATGAAAAACAAGATGGAATCAAGATTGCCAGGAGAAATATCAATAACCTCAGATATCCAGATGACACCACCATTATGCCAGAAAGTGAAGAGGGACTAAACAGTCTCTTGATGAAAGTGAAAGAGGAGAATGAAAAATTTGGCTTAAAACTCAATATTCAGAAAGCAAAGATCATGGCATCTGGTCCCACCACTTCATGGCAAACAGATGGAGAAACAGTGGAAACAGTGTCAGACTATTTTTGGGGGCTCCAAAATCACTCTAGATGGTGACTGCAGACATGAAATTAAAAGACTCTTACTCCTTGGAATAAAAGCTATTACCAGCCTAGACAACATATTAAAATGCAGAAACATTACTTTGCCAACAAAGGTCCATATAGTCAAAGCTATGGTTTTCCCAGTAGTCATGTATGGATGTGCGATTTTAAGCAGAAAGAAAGCTGAGCACTGAAAAATTGATGCTTTTGAACTGTGGTGTTGGGAGTGGCTCTTGAGAGTTCCTTCGACTGCAAGGAGATCCAACCAGTCAATCCTCAAGGAAATCAGTCCTGAATATTCATTGGAAGGACTGATGCTGAAGCTGAAACTCCAGTATGTTGGCCACCTGATGGGGAGAACTGACTTCTTGAAAAAGAACCTGATGCTGGGAAAGATTGAATGCAGGAGGAAAAGGTGATTGACAGAGGATGAGTTGGTTGGATGGCATCATGGACTCGATGGACATGAGTCTGAGTAAGCTCTGGGAGTCAGTGATGGGCAGGTAAGCCTGTTGTGCTGCAGTCCATAGGGTCACAAAGAGTCAGACATGAGTGAGTGGCCAAACTGAACAGTCACATTGGAAAAAAATTTAAAAAATACTAAGCAATATTTTATCATATTTTATCCAAACATGGGGGCCAATTACTTGCTGCTCAAAAGCTGATAAAGAGGAAAGGAAATTTTATAGTGGGACTGGGCGTTGGGAGAGGGTCGATTCCTGTTCAAATGCTGAGTACCCGCCACTCACAATGGGTGGGCAAGAGCTTTTACAGGCTGAGGGGGCTACACGAAGAAATAACACAATCAGCTCTGACAGACATCTTGAAATTCATTACTGGTTGTCTGATAGGCATCATCTTGATTATTTTAAGTACAGTTAATCTTCAGCTTCATAGTCAGGTTATTTCACGTTATTTGAGGCCAATATTAGAAATTGTGGCAGTTTATGTCAATGTCTACATCCGGTAATTACATAGTTAACTTACTCCACAAGGTAGAGGTTTTAGTATCTATACGATGGCTCCCAGGATAAGGCTCAGAACATTATCTATAGCCTGAGGAATTGAAGGCACTTGACTTTACTTAGTGACTAAGCTATTATTATTTGGTCTCCTTTGACTGTTTTTCTTTTTGATTAACATTTTTTTTCACTTCTCTGATTAAACACATTGTTTGGTTAAAGATGTTCCACAGACACAAGGTAGGCTGAAGATAGGTTTGGGGGGTGGGGAGGGACCATGGGCTCCTGAGCCATTTCAATACAGCTTTGCCATTTTTATTCAAGGAATCTGCCATGAAAAATGAAAACATTATGTCAACATAAAAGTTTGTATATAAGCTTCACAATAGCCAAAAGTAGAAACAACTCAAAGATTTAAATGATTAAGCAAAATGTTTTATATTCATACAATGGGATTCTATTCAGAAATAAAAAGGAACTAAACAAACTACTAATACACATTATGAAATGGATGAACATCAAATATATTACGTTAAGGGTAAAAGTTGTATGCAAAAAAGCAAATATTGCATTAACTATTTATATGTAGTGTTCCAGAATAGCTAAATCTGTAGAAAATTGAGAATTGGAACGTGAGATGACTTCAAAAAAGCATACAAAATGTATTTAATCTGATAAAAATTTTGTAAAACTGCATTGTGGTAATGGTTGCATAACATTGTAAGTGTATTTTTAAGAAATCACTGAATTGATAAATACTAAGAGTGAATTTTATGATATGTAAAGTAGAGCTCAACAAAGCTTTCTTTTTTAAAAATGTATGATGCATAAGTGTTAAGTAACTTCAGTTGTGGCCGAATATTTGTAACCCTATACCTGTAACCCACCAGACTCCTGTCTCCATGGGATTCTCCAGGCAACTATGCTGGAGTGGGCTGTCATGACCTCCTCCAGGACATCCTCTCCACCCAGGGACGGAACCCACCTCCGCCACTCCTGCACTGTAGGCGTTTTCTTTACAGCTGAGTCACTAGGAAACCCATAGCTACAATTTATTAGCCACTTGGTTCTGTGCAACCATCTAAATGCTTTAAACATATTTTATTTAATCATTAAATCTTCAGAAATATTTATTATTTAAATAATGAAACTGAAACTCAGCAAAGTTACACATCATACTGTAGTTTTATTTCAACTTGTAAATGAGGAGTTAGAATTGGAATCTAATCCTGAATTAAAACACCTTGACTTAAATCACCGTTATACTGCCTAGAGTCACATAATAATTCCTTAGTCATGCCACATACTAGAGCTAAGAGTCACTCAATGCTGTTTGTAATATACTGTGGTATTCTTCTGCTATGGGCTGATTTGTGATTCCCCAAAATTCATATTTTGAAGCCTTAACCTCTGTATATCAGACTATGACCTTCTTTGGAAATAGGATATTTAAAGAAATGATTACACTAAAATGTCTTTAAAGTGGACCTTAATCCAATCCTTATAAAAAGAAGAGATTAAGACGCACAGGGGGACACCAGGGACATAGGAAAATCAGGAAAAGACCATGAGGAAATCTAGCAAGAAGTAAGGCCAGGAGAGAGGAATCAGAGGACATGAAGGCTATAGGCAACATTGAAAATTATTTAGCAAAAATAATTTAGGGAATAATAATTTCTTTATCCTGTATTTCTTTTAAATATTCAATTTTTCTGCTACATTGATGTAATTTGATTATGTGGTTTAGTTGCTAAGTTGTGTCTGACTCTTGTGATCCCATGGACTGTAGCTTACCAGGGTCCTCTGTCCATGGGATTCTCCAGGTGAGAATACTGGAGTGGGTTGCCATTTCCTTCTCCAGAGGATCTTCCTGACACAGGAATTGAATCTGGGTCTCCTGCATTGCAGGCAGATTCTTGACTGACTGAGCTATGACAGAAGCCCCTAATATGATTATAATTTACACTATTAATGCATACTAAATTTTGAGCAGTTGAATATTTTCTTTTGGCCTAATTTAATGAATTGGTACACATATGAAAGATCACTTCATTTCTTGCACTCAGATGTAAGTTTTTCTAAATTTCTATGTATTTGTTTCCCTCATATCCTTTATTTACTCATTTTTTAAACCACTGACATAACTCTAAGGCAAATTTTGGTTATTGGTCTCAGCAGTAACCCAGAGGATTACCTAAGCATTCAGTGCACCTCTATTTAGTCACAGTAGAACTCAGCACTTGAGAAAATATACAGAAAATCTACAGATTTTCTTTACGTGCATGAGTGCTAAGTCGCTTCAGTTGTGTCTGACTCCTTGTGACCCCATGGACTGTATCCTGCCAGGCTCTGTCCATGGGATTCTCCAGGAAAGAATAGTGGAGTGGGTTGCCATGTCCTACTCCAGGGAATCTTCTCCACCCAGGGATTGAACCCAGGTCTCTTAAATCTTCTGCACTGGCAAGCAGGTCCTTTACCACGAGTGCCACCTGAGAAGCCCAGATTTTCTACATACATACCCTCATATAACCCTCTTATATCTCAGTCTTTCTCTGTGCCTGTATTGATTTCTCCTATAGGCCTCATTTCATAATGTGCCCTGAAAAATAAATAATCTATTTAGTTCCAATATGACCTAAGAATTTAATTGAATTTGTAGGCAGCAATTTATATAGTATTAATGGATACTTTTCAAAAGTAGCTAATTAACAACTGACCTTTATTTATTTATTTTTTTAAAGAAAGGAACTGAGAATTAAAACAAAAACAATACAAGAGAGATAGGGGAAAAAAAACAAAATCTCAGATCTTTTTCTCCCCTCCTAACAGTGGTATACATTTAATTAGCCAAAAGACATCCATCAGGGACGTTTGGAGAGCTGTGTGATACATTATGTTTCTGATTACCTCATGCCGATAAAAACAGCTAAATAATTTAAATGCAATTCAATAAAAATGTACTTTCAATGGGAAACTTAAAAATTGGGTGATAGATTAAAAGCTTCCCATAACTTGAAGATTTTATAAGATCCTGCTATGAAAATTTGGAGTAAAAGATTACATTTTGTTTCCTATTTTATGTAGTCAGATTTCTTCATTTTGTGTTATTTTCATAACAGCCCTGAATAAATACATGCTACGTTATTTAGGTACACTGTTACATTGTACAAAAATTCAGTATCATTAATTACAGTTAAAACACACAGAAAGTGTTGCCTTCTTTGTGAGATCACCTTCCAAAAGTTTGATTCTATCTTGCCCAAGACCCTACCCACATGGGCCAACCTTTCACTTATCCACAAAAGATTAATGACTTTGCTTTCCTTCAACCCACAATGAGAATATTTGACCCCTCCTAGAACTGATTTCTCATGTTATTCAAAATATGTTGGTGGGCTTATGTAATTCCCTCCTGGAAGGGATTTGTCTCTGAAAAAAGTACTGAAACCATCTTCACTAATTGGCCCCTTTGTTGGCAGGCAAAGCAGAGAAGCCCAGGATTAAATGGGCCATGAAAATTAATCTGCAACCTTCATCTAAAAACTGTGACTTTAGGACAGCATTGAGGCTAGCTGGTCTGTCCATGTGGGTGCAGGGGACTCTGCTCTAACAGTCTATTCTGTGGATAAAAGAAACTTTTATTTATCTTGTGTATGTGTGTGTGTGTGTGTGTTAGTCACTCAGTTGTGTCTGACTCTTTGTGACCCTCATGCTCTCTAGCCCACTAGACTCCTTTGCTCATGGGATTTTCCAGGCAAGAATACTGGAGTGGGTTGCCATTTCCTTCTCTAGGAGATCTTCCTGACCTAGGGATTGAACCTGGGTCTCCTGCATTGCAGGCAGACTATTTCTGACTGAGACACCAGGGAAGTCTTCATTTGTCTTACATGATATCTAATAAGATACCTATATCATTTGTTAACATTCTTTCATTTAATAATTGCCTAAACTAACCAAAAGTCTAAACAAACCTCTGTTTAGAGGTCCCTGGATTATCTGGATCAGTTTTACTTTAAGTGTCTGTTTAATATGCAGATTTATGGATCCTGTCCAGGAATCGGATTCTACTTTCTTAAGCACACTGCTTTGATGATGAGATTTAAGCTGCACAGGGTCTTGAAAGGCAGTTCTTCTTAGAAAGTAGCTCCAGCTTGTGCACTTTAAGCCCCTAAATCTTATAATCAAGTGTCCCTGAGAAAAAGATTGACGGTTGAAAACCATTTCACAAGGAGCTGTCCGTGGAATATCATACTGGTCAATCCATTTGATTTCAGCCTCTGTTCATCACAGAGATTCTTAAAGGAAATCCTATGATTGTTTTCATTTTATTAATTTTTGTTACTATATTATTAACAGTTTATTAATTTGAGGAAGGTTTTTCTTGAAAAAATTCTTTGGGATCCAAAAGACATGGCTTCTAATATTGGGCTTACTGTGCAGTTTCTGTGGCATTTGGCAAGAAAGTTACTATGTGTTTCAGCTTCCTCATCTGTAAATTTAAACTTTGATAAAACACTTACCTAACTTGTGTTACATATATAGTAAACTGGATTACTTAATATATTTTATCTATTTTATGTTATTTATGTTAAAAATTCCTTAAGAATTAATGTGAGACTGCTACAAAATAATTTTGTAACATTCTTTACAAAAATCAGAATTATTGTTTTCCTCTTCTCTGCTCTATCATTGATAAACGTAGTTCTGTCACTTTTAAAGGAAACCTCAATTCTTTTTCCCACTGGTGTTTCTTAATTGTCATTTTAAGGTATTTTTATGCCTTAGAAGCAGATGGGCTGCTATTCATGGTGTCACTTGCCCCATAGCTTGACAAAATAGCTTCATGTTACTGAGAAATTCAGTGTTGAGGAGAAAAAAGTTGAACTACCACAATGAAATCATATTTATCTTCAAAATAGTCCTACAGCATTTCTTTGGGAAAACAGATACTCTTTGCCTTAAAATGTTGCTATTTAACTAAAAAGTACCATTATCTAGATAAAGGTGCAAAAATAGTCACAATATACAAATATTATAGCACAGAAAAATTTGGTAAGGAGAAAAATGAGAGTAGGCTAAGGCATTTGGATAGTAGAAAACAAACTCTTTTCATGCATCTCAAATGATTACTTTATATAATTGGATTAAATTTATGATGGCATTTAAAATGTAAAGTTTTCCAGGACAGACAATCAATATATTTTGTATTCTATGGACTGCTTTGTAACACAATAGCTTGTTCAATGAGTACCTTTGACATTGGCTGTAAACTTATGCTGAAAATAATTATCTCACATGAATTTAATTACTTTTGTTTGATTTGTCTGTTTTTTTTTTTTTAAGAAACCACCCAGATATATTATGTTGACAAGAAAGAAGAAAAAAACAATTTAACGTTTACAATATTTATTTTGCCTATTTTACTTTAAGTCCAAAAGAAGAAAAACTAATAAAATTAGTCATTCAGCCATGCTAAGTGACTAATATGCCTCAACAAAGTGAGTCCCTGCTTAAGCCAAACTGGGAGATCTTTTAAGTACATAGACATATTCAATTGATACCATCAGAAACTTTATAAAAGATCTATCCATCCACTTTGGGGTGCTTTCTGGAGTGCAATTCATGATCCTTAAATTTATCTCTGAAAATGGAAAATAAACAGTTCAGCTTTATTTGGATTTTCTCTTCAACATGTAGATAATACCTTATAATTTAATTGATGAAAATGAATTTAGTGCTTTTCATTCAGATCTGAAAACACAGTGCTGTTCACATTTTTCAAGAGTGTTTGGCTTTGGGTTTATAGAAGAAAATCAGAGGAACTTCTTACTTCCTAAAAAGGATCAAAGAGACTTTCTTATTTAATATGCTAATGAAAATGAAGAGTTTGCTAGTATTACTAAACATTCCCTATCAGCCTTTTAATTAGTGACTCACTCAACTACTCAAAATGATATTGACTGAAAGTGTTGCATGAAGGGGAGCCCCTTCCAGGGGCTGAAAGTGGGCTATTGTCTAACATTTGGAAGTGAATTATCCAAGGAGACACATGTGCTGACAAAGCAAGAGATTTTACTGTTGTGTAAAATCCATCACATTTGAACTCACTTTTATGCTTCTAAGTTTGTATTACATTTTTGGAATTAATTAAATAGTAAGAGCATCTAAATCAAATAATATACATATTAAGGAAATTTAGATTTAGAAAAGTACAATCGGATCTCTAGAGTAAACGTGGTTCTTCTCTTTACAACTTTTTTCTTAATGTATATTCATTTCCTTAATATTCTTTTACCATTATGTTACAACTACCTTAAAAATCAGAACCACAGAACTTAACACATACATTTAATGTGTCAAGTGCAAGTAAGTATATAAGTATTTCAGAAGATCAAAGCTGGCAACAAAAGTGTCAGTACTGTGGTTCACGCAAGTTGAATTTTCTATGAGGCAACGAGCTAAGTTCAATTGCCCAAGTTTTCAATAGACTTCTTAGCACAAAGGTGGCTATTAGGAGCAGGCAGCCTAATCAATTTGCTCCCAAGCCAAAAGGAGAGTTTAGCTACCTAGTATACTGTCATCATTGCCAAGCAATTGACCTTGCAAATGCTTGCCAAAATAACCACCATCTCTGAATATCGTTTGCTTGTTTTTTGACTTTAACAAACTTTTTACCTTGTTAAATTTCATTCCATGCATTGTGCCACATCTCTGGCCTTAAAAAAACAAAAACAAAAACAAATAAACAGCAATGTTCTTTTGGAAATGGATAAAACATGAGGCAGTGCATATAGCTATAAATGCAATAAGTTTATAATTATAAAGCTCTAGAGAGAAGAACAAACTTAGATTAACTATGATCTACTCTGGAGAGTTTTAAATTACCAACCCCAGTGGGGAATAAGTGGTAACATTAAAAAAAATTTTTTTAAATATGAAATGGACATAAGTTTGGATATTAATAAGAAAATTTCCACTTAGGAACGGATGAGATGTGTGATGGTGTTGCCATTTGTAGTCATTAGAACATGGATTAGCTTTCCTGCTCTTTTTCTCTCTGTCAACCTGAGTGATCACAGATATATTTGCTTCTCAGTTAAGTAAAGTAGCTAATTATCATCTTGAAAGTCTGATTTTCTGAAAGGACAATTGAGAAATCCATTCTAGAATTAAAGGAAGAGTTTTGTAAGGCAGTATTCAGTTCAATTCATTTCAGTCACTCAGTCGTGTCTCTTTGCGGCCCCTGTGGACTGCAGCATGCTAGGCTTCCCTGACCATCACCAATTCCCAGAGTTTGCTCAAACTCATGTCCATCGAGTTGGTGATGCCATCCAACCATCTTGTTTACTGTCATTTCAGGATTGGCGGGGAGGCCATAACCTTTCCTTACAATGTGTAGTATTTTATCCAAAATTTCCACCCACACATAGATGTATTCCAAATGCTTCCAACCAGCTCAGTTCAGTCGCTCAGTCATGTCCAACTCTTTGAGACCCTAATGAATCTCAGCACGCCAGGCCTCCCTGTCCATCACCAACTTCCGGAGCTTACTCAAACTCATGTCCATCGAGTCGGTGATTCCATCCAGCCATCTCATCCTCTGTTGTCCCCTTCTCCTCCTGCCCCCAATTCCTCCCAGCATAGGCAATCACAAAGATATGAATACATGATGACATATTTTTTTCTTCCTCCCTTTCTTTCCTCAAATGTCTTGCTTTTTCAATTTGCTTTTAGCATTCTACTCCAACAATCAATATCTTGCAAGTCACTCATTGGTTTCTCTGCCCACATTTAGAATACTAATTGAATTAATATAGTGTTCAAATCCTATTCTGTAAAGGTAAGCTTCACCAATGGTTTATGGAAACAGGAAATTGCAGTTATATCCTGGCAAAAATTTCCACCAAAGGTGTTAAAGATTATTGATCTTAACTGATTGTTGGCAAAAATAAGCAAGAATCACGCATATTGTAGTCCATTAAGAAGAGTACAGATGCGCAATAAGGATGCAGCTCTCTCAGTGCTCAATCAGTCTCAATAAAGGGAAGGTCCTTACAAGAACTTAAGGACACTAGGCAACTATCTTGTACTAATCAACAAAAAGCAACATTTTAGGCTAATTCTCCAGGGTGACTTACCTCTGGATGAATGAAATTAAGTCCCATTTAGCTGCTTGTTATGCTGTTCTTTCTCCACCTCCTTCTTGATTTCCTCCTGTGTGTTCAGTTAATTGTTTAGCAATGCCATTATTTAAACCCAAATTCTAACTTGCCCAGTAACCCAACATCTTCTCAATTCTCAAAACACCTGGGCTAAATGTTGCCTTCCCTACATTTCACTTCTGATATTCATTCTCTGCTCTTTGCTTAGGTATAAAGCAACCGTGACACTGAATGACTGGGGGTTGAGAAGGTGTTGGAGATCAAACAAAGCGTAATTTGGTCCAAAATAACTTGGGATTTTCTTTATGGAATAGATATTTGATTGATTGAATTAGATTGACCAACTGTGTTATTTACATGCCACCTGCATACCCCCTGAATGTCCCCCTCATGTTAAGCTGCAAAGAAAAACAGTTTTGTCTAAAGGAATATAATCTTATAGAACAGGTAATATCACCAATTCAATATGTAAACCATTAAAGAAGATGCCAAGTGCATTTCATAGATTTGGCTGTATCAATCAATACACAATGGATGGAAAATAATATAGACAGATTGTGAGAAGATCTGGAGGAGTTAAAATCTCTGATAAGCAATCAGCCAAGTCTAGGCCCTTTGCCATAACATTTATTCATTACCAACTTCTAGGAAATGAAATGTTAACTCCAAGATGCCATTTACATCTATTTTCCATTACTTTATTATTTGGATTGTATGAACTCAAAAGAGGAGAGATAAATAGAAAATAGAGAAAGTTTTGCAGATGAGAATACTTATATGTGGCATATGCACTTTGAGCTCCGCAAGACAAATTTGAAGTACTAGACTTCACAGACTTACCAAAGATAGCTAGGCGGTAAAACTACACTATCCTTTAGGTGATATGGACTTCCCAGGTGGCTCAGATTGTAAAGACTCTTCCTTCAATGCAGAAGACCTAGGTTCGATTCCTGGGTGGGGAAGATCCCCTGGAGAAGGGCATGGCAACCCACTCCAGTATCCTTGCCTGGAGAAAGCCGTGGACAAATGAGCCTGGCAGGCTATAGTTCATGGGGTCACACAGATCTGGACACCACCTGAGCAGCTGACACTTTCACTTTCACTTTGGGTGATACAGAATCCATTGCTTAAAAGTGCTTTGTCTATAAATGAAGTAGTGTTGTTTCAGATCCTTTTGGATGAACAAATCAGTTATGGATCTATTTAGCCATCCATTTTGAATAACCCAAAACTATTCCCTCACTACTCCATACTAAGCTGCTTAGAATATGGTATGATAAATGGGTCTTAATGTCTTCCCAAGTTCTGTTTGGAGTATTATGATCATAATCCTATTGTATAGACCTCCTGTTGTTCATGAGCTTAGAAAGGAGCATCCAGGGGAGATTTTTTGCACTTGGAGACAGTGATTGTCCTAATAAATTATTGAGTTTTAGGATTGCCACCACCTCTAATTATTCATTTGGCTTTGCTCAAATGAAAATGACATGAAACACTGAAAAGAAAGAAGGACTTAACTATAGTCTTTCTGCTGTAACTAACTAGCTAAGTGACATTTAGAAAAATCCTATATTTTATGGCCTTAGGATATTCCCAAAGATCATGGATCTAGACTAAGATTATTACCTCTTAGATTCTAAAATTCCATTTTAACTTCACTATGTCACTACTTTCCCATCTTGATTTCCATTTTCACCTATCCAATGGCAAATCAAGTTTTCCCTGATAGCTCAGTTGGTAAAGAATCTTCCTGCAATGCAGGAGACCTCGGTTCAATTCCTGGTTGGGCAGATCCACTGGAGAAGGGAAAGGCTACACACTCTAGTATTCTGGCCTGGAGAATTCCATGAACTGTATAGTCCATGGAGTCACAAAGAGTAGGACACGACTAAGCAGCTTTCACTTTATAGCAATCACTTTCTCTTCCTAAAAAAAAAAAAAAAAAAAAAAAGGGAGGTTCTCTTGTGAAAGTACTTTGAAAAATATCAAAATTTGAATAAATAAATTAAATGTTAGTAAAACGTACCACTAAGAAGTTCTTCAAACAGGAATGAATTAAATGAAAGTGATTTTTTTATAAAATGCTCACCTTCCTGTAACTTTAATAGCATATGCTTTTGTACTTAATTTTGTGATTTTTCTGTGAAAAAGTCTGGCTTTATAATAAAAATCCCCACTATTTCATGGAAATAAAGTTGTTTTTGACACCTAGTTATCTTTTTTTCTCATTAAACTTATTTGATAATTAACCAGATATCTGAAGGACATGACTGCTTTTTCATATCTGTCGGAAAGACACTTTGTTCTTTGCTGAGCCTATGCAGTTCCTACACAGACGCATTTGGGCTGAAGCCATTCAGAAGCATCATCTGTGATAACAGAAGCTTATTTTTCCAGATTTGTTCTTCTCAGTGTAAAGGCCGATATACAAACAAACTCTGCTATAGCCCATAATATGTTTGAACTTCACTATTTCCTGGGCCCAACTAGAATTTTGAATTGAATGATTAAATTGATAATATTTGAAAGATTTGTAGAAAGTAGCAGGGACTTCAAATCAAAGAACAACCTTTGAATCACAGAACTCTGAACTTAGAAGGTACTTTCATGGTATTCTTACCTATTAATATCATTTCTAAGATAAGGAAGGTAAGACTTAAGGAAATACATGTGACTTGATTTATCTTTGTTCCTGAGTCCTTTCCAAAGTACACAGAATGCCTTTTCTCAGAAGGCTTACAGAAGACTTTGCCAGAATGACAAAAATCTCAAAGATGAAATTGATAAAAGCTGATTTATATATTGAGATATTTCTTCACTGTGTATTTTTCACTTTTTCTCCCTTCCTTTTCCTAGGATTCCATTAAAGTCAGAGGCAATTTTGTAAGCATGTTGTTGTTGGTGTTCAGTCCCTAAGTTGTATCCAATTCTTTGCAACCCCATGGACTGCAGCACACTAGGCCTTCCTGTCCCTCACCATCTCCCAGAGTTTTCCCAAGTTCATGTCCATTGAATTGGTGATGCCATTCAACCATTCATCTTCTGCTGCCCTCTCCTTTTGCCTTCAGTCTTTCCCAGCATCAGGGTCTTTTCCAATGAGTCTGCTCTTTGCATCAGGTGGCCAAAATATTGGAGCTTCAACTTCAGTATCAACACTTCCAATGAGTATTCATGATTGATTTCCCTTAGGATTCACTGGTTTAATCTCCTTGCTGTCCAAGGAACTCTCAAGAGTCTTCTCCAGCATCGCAATTCAAAAGCATCACTTCTTCGGCACTCAGATTTCTTTATAGTCCATATAAAGAAATATAGTCACATCCATATATGACTACTGGAAAAATCATAGCTTTAGCCTCACTTTGTCGGCAAAGTGAGGTTTTTGCTTTTCAATACTGTTTATGTTTGCCATAGACTTCCTTCTAAGAACCAAGCATCTTCCAATTACATGGCTGCAGTCACAATCTGCAGTGATTTTGGCGCCCATTTATAAGCATCTTAGATAATAATTCTGTCCAGAACATCTACCCTTGGCAACTCATATTGTTTTTTAAGTATCTTTTATTGACCCAAAGAGGGCTTTGCTTGTAACAAGCATTTGAACTGTGGTTCTTAACCACAGTCTTATGTTAAATCACCTGAGGCACTTTAAAAATCCTGGTGCTTATCCTTCTCCTCAGACCAACTTAGATATCAGAAATTTATAAAGCTCCCTTGATATAAATAAAGTACAAAAAAGATCAAGAGTCACTGCAATGGAGCCCAATTTATTAAGAAGAATTCTTCCACCTTTTGAGGAATAACACAGGGTTTGTGTCTACCATGTATCTTACCTATAAAAACAAGTTTTCACTTATGAAACATTTTAACCTAATAGGCTGAGAATAGGCTGAACATTCTTCTTATGCAATTCCTACATATTTTTAAAATGTTCATTTTCATTTATTTTATTCATTTATTTATTTAGCTGTGCTGGGTCTTAGTTGCAGCACATGGGATCTTTGATCTTAGCTGCAGCATGTGGCATATAGTCCCAGATTAGGGACTGAACCCTGGTCCCCTGCACTGGGAGAACAGTCTTAGCCTCTGGACCACTAAGGAAGTCCCCTGATCCCTACATATTTTATTGGAAGTTATTTTCAAACTGCCAAAACTGTTTTGACCCAAGTTATTTTGACCCAAGTCTGTATACTAATGCTGAGCAGATCTTGCATAGTAGTTGATTTCAATGCATAAAGATAACTCTCGAGTCTGCCTCCATATCACACAGTTTCATGCTAATTAACCACCTATCAGTGTAACTTTGGATTATTTTGACTCCCAAAGACACGTCTCAGAATTTTAATTTGTCCATTCGTAACCTGAGTATCATTGGGGAACATAGTTTGCTCTTGTTTATCAATATGCCCAAGCCAAATGGTACATTTTTGTTTGTGTTTAGTTCAAACCCTGCTGTCTCAGCATATGTCTCATAATCAAATGGTGCCCACACAGTCTCATAGGTAAATAGAAATCCCTGGGTGTTAGCTGCACATGAAATCATTCACTTTAAGGTATTCATTTCCTGATCCATGAATCTCTAACAATGAGCAGGTTTGAGTTTATCAGCAGGCAGCCTTGCCAACGGGTCTGCAAGAATTACCAAATGGACCAGCAAACAATTCAGGAACACCTGCCTGATGCTTCTGTTGTTGGTTGCTTTCCCAAATCAACCATTTCAGAAGAGGAAGCATGAGCTACAGTTAGATCTCAAGATTTGACACGGTTGCTGAATTGTAATTGAAAGCCATATGCCTACTCAATTTGAGGGGAAAACTGTGTTGTGCTGAGTTATATATTGCTGGTTTTGCCCTAGTTTCCAGAGAGGTGGTAAACCATATGCACTCTACCATGTTCATTAGTTTCTTTGAGAATCTTTGATGGCTTTTATGAGCTACTCTTTAAGTATAACAACTGTCTCTCTGTTAAAGCAAAATCTAACATATATTTTTGAAATTAGCTATTTAAATTAAATTATGCCTAAAATCTTAAATTTGAGGGTTGACTCAAGGGACAGTTGGGCTAAACGTGTTCTAGAGATAAGAAATTCCAAGCAGGCAGCATATCAAAGTGGTTTAAAGGAATGTTCTTTTATACCTATGTCTTTGATCCACTACAATTCGAGTATCCAAAGAAAGGATAAACTCCACGTAATAACTTAAATCTAAGGTATAACTGCTTTCTAATTCTTGAAAATATAGATTGCCTAGCACACCTTCAACCGCCACTCCCCCAAACAAACTTAGGTGTGAACACATCTTTAGTGATGTCTCTGTGGAAGATACAGTATTCAAACTGCAAATGTTTGCTTTCCAGCAATTCCCAAGTTCTTTTGCTTTTAAAAGGAGGCCATATGACTACTTCTAGCCAGTGAAGTGAGAAAAATAGCTGCATATCACTTCTGACCTAGACAACTGAGAACAAGTTTGTGACCTCCATCACTCCCTTCTTCTGCCACAGTAGTCTAGAATACACATACTCTGGAAGGCAGAGTCACAGATGGAAGAGAACTCTCCAACCCACATCAGAGCATAACATGGGGGAGAGGAAATCTTGCTGTGTTATTGCCACCCTAAATTTTTGTATTATGTTAACTAATGTTAATTATCAGGATAAGTGAAATCTTCCTGTCTCAAGAAATAATATCAGCTATATGATTTATTATTTTAAAATTTTTGCTGAAAAAAAATGGACATGTTTAACCTCTAGCCAATGAAACTAGAGCCTTATGATGGGGCTCACCTTTTCACTTCCTTTTAGTATATAAAGCAGGGAGAAGATTCAATATTTTCGAACAGCCTAATTGAAATCCAGAAAATATCACTGAATTTTTTGAATTCCACAGACAATATCAGGCACATAGTAGATGCTCAATAAATGTCCAAGGGGAAGATGGATGGATGGAGAAAGAGAAGAGGATTCACATCTCAAAAGGAAATCTCTAGTGAAAGCAAACAAAAATTTATTTTTCTAAGACCAAAATCCCCTAGACTTTGAGTACTTGAGGATTTCTTATTTAAAATACTCACTATTTGTTAATTTTAAAATAAATTCCCAAAAGCAGGACTAACCCTAACAATTTTAGGTACATAGACATCTTGAGTCATTTAAAATCTGAAGTATTTCACTTTGAATTCCTCTGGAAGCCGCCCCCACCCCACCCCACCCCCGGCCATGATAAATTTTCAGATTAAAAAATAAAAAAAAAAAATTAAGGATAATTTTGAGAGAATAGCATTCAAGGTACAAGGGTGGAAGGTGAAGAAAGAACAAGTGGAATATCAGAGGATTGGGTTTCAAATATTGATGTTTAATATACTTCTACAAGTTCAACAAGTTAAATTCACTATATTCCAGGTTTCTCTTTTGTAAAGAGGAATAATGAAAAGTTATTTGAAGTTTTGTGTAGAAATTAAACAAATAAGAATAAAATCATTAGTCCTTAATAGGAAAATTATATAGTAAACATTACTATTTCTCTCTCATATCAGTTATAACAGGTAGTAGAACTTTAAGTCTTGTTGTATTCAATTTTGTTGTTATTATTTTTTTCCCCATGCTATTGGTCAGAGCTGCTTTGTTTGGGGTTTCCCCGGTGGCTCACTGAATCTGCCTGCCAAGCAGAAGAAGTGGGTTTGACCCCTGCATAGGGAGGATCACCTGATGGAAGAAATGGCAACCCATTCCAATATTCTTACCTGAAAAATCCCATGGACAGAGGAGCCTGGTAGGCTATAGTCCACGGTATTGCAAAGAGTTGGACAGGACTTAGCAAGTAAACAACAACAGCTTTTGTTTCATTTTCTTCCAAATTGTCTACTTAGTACATTGGGAAAAAGTTCATCTTCTCGCTCCTCTAACTCCAGCTCTATCTGTGATAAAGAGCATTATCTCTGCTACCTTTATCCCAGAGATTGCACATTTAGTAATAAAGAAATTAGCTCTTTTCAATGATTCATGATTCAATTTTCAATGATCATGTCCAGAAATGTAATCTTTCATCACTTATAGATGGAATTGTATCTACCACTGGACAATTGTAACTCAGTATCAGCTAAATTAGATCATCCTTGACTTCTTAGTGAAGTTATGTTGCAATTTTGTCCAAATTTAAATGAATTTGAGAACTCTCTCAACTATAGAAGAATTTAGTATATACAAAGTACTGCACAAAGGACCTGATTTGTGTTCAACAGTCCATCAACCAGATGCATCTCCCACCTTAATTCCCAGGTGGCAATGGCTAATGCCTCCCAAAACTTTGGAAAGAGCCTTTATGCTGACAATGCTGATAGAGATAGCGGAGAAAGCATGTTTATGAAAAGGGTGTGATCTCTAGCTGTTTCCAAAATCACATATCTTCAAAGGACCAGAATGCTTGATTTCATGAAAAGATGAAGAGAGGACTCTCATGCCTGACTCTACAGCAAACTTAACCTTCTTTGTAGAAGAGTCTCAAAGTCCACCAATAAGATAACTAACAGTTTTTAGCCTTCTCCCTCTACTGATCCAACAATCATTGGATCATTTAAAAAGCAAGAGAGCTCCAGAAAAACATTTACTTCTGCTTTATTGACTATGCCAAAGTCTTTATGTGGATCACAACAAACTGTGGAAAATTCTTAAAGAGATGGGAATACCAGACCACCTACCTGCCTCCTGAGAAACCTGTATGCAGGTCAAGAAGCAACAGTTAGAACTGGCCATGGAACAACAGACTGGTTCCAAATTGAGAAAGGACTACATCAAGGCTGTATACTGTCATCCTGCTTACTTAACTAATATGCAGAGTACATCTTGTGAAATGTTGAACTGGATGAAGCACAAGCTGGAATAAAGACTGCTGGGAGAAATATCAATATCCTCAGATATGCAAATTACTGCACCCTTATGGCAGAAAGTAAAGAGGGACTAAAGAGTCTCTTGATGAAAGTGAAAGAGGAGAGTGAAACATTTAGCTTAAAACTCAACATTCAAAAAATGAAGATCATAGCAACCGGTCCCATCACTTCATGGCAAACAGATGTAGAAGCAATGGAAGCAGTGACAGATTTTATTTTCTTGGGCTCCAAAATCACTACAGATGGTAATTTTAGTCATGAAGTTAAAAGACACTTGTTTCTTTAAAGAAAAGCTATGACAAACCTAGACAGCATATCAAAAAGCAGAAACATTACTTTGCTGACAAACATCCATCTAGTCAAAGCTATGGTTTTTCCAGTAGTCACATATAGATGTGAGACTTGGACCATAAAGAAAGCTGAGTGATGAAGAATTGATGCTTTTGAACTGTGGTGTTGTTGAATTCTCTTGAGAGTCCCTTAGACTGCAAGGAGATCAAACCCATCAATCCTAAAGGAAATCAGTCCTGAATATTCGTTGGAAGGACTGAGGCTGAAGCTGAAGGTCCAATACTTTGGTCACCTGATGCAAAGAACTGACTCATTGGATAAGACCCTGATGCTGGTAAAGATTGAAGACAAGAGGGGAACAGAGGATGAAATGGTTGGACAGCATCACTGACGCAATGGACACGAGTTTGAGCGAGTTCCAGGAGTTGGTGGTGGATAGGGAAGCCTAGTGTGCTGCAGTCCATGGGGTTGCAAAGAGTTGGACAAACAGAGCAACTGAACTGACTAATACCACTCAGGATCCCATACGTGATCTTTTGCATCAGGGTAGTCAGCTGAGGGACAAATAGTAGTTGAAATCTAGCCCCTGCCCCCTAACCAGTGGTGAGCCTGTGATCACAGGTCCTCCATCTGGAAGGGTGAATTTCACTTGCAAAAAGCCCCATGTAGGCTACCAATGGCTGATAATATTGCTCAGCAAGTAGAAATGCTTTCGTTTAGGTGCCTTGTGTCAGGCCTAGTAATGTTTACTAGATAATTGCCCTGGGAGAAAAGAAGGAAGTTACAATACACATAAAGCATGATTGAGCCAGAATTTTCACTAAGTAGTTAAAGGATACCAGATTCTTCAGAAAGCAGAGGTACAATTTTATAGAAAAAGGCATTCGCTCCTACATACTTCATTCTCTTGAAATTCAAATAGTCCCATTTTAAGTAATTAACAAAGTTTATAGCAAACTGTAGAATAGGCCTTCCAATCTTTTCCTGAAAAAGTCAGTGATAAAATTGCCCACATCTAGATAATTTTCAAAGCTTGTATTGAAAAATGTCTACTAAATCCTTCAGCCTTTTCCTTACAAAATTAATTTGTTTTACTTTTCTCTCAGAGATATATTACACATAGTCAAGAGCTTTATTTCTTATTGGAAACATGTCTAAATATTGTTTAGACAGATAAATACAGATTTTGTGTATTCCTTTTCTTCCCTAATTTTTTTTTAGATATTATATGATTTTTTATAAAATTACTTAGTTAAAACTGAGATTATGTATATTTATTTCTCAATATCCCTGCTACCATTTTGATATGCTAAAGCCTAAATAATAAAGCTTTGCACTTTTTTCTTTATCTTTTCCTAATCTATTTTTATTTTAAATAATACGCTCTATGCTTGCTATTCTGTTTTCTAAAGTGGATCACTTACTTTTACCCCTGACAATTTTCAGACATTTTCTTACCTAAGAAATATAATTTTGAAACATATACTTGAGAGTTTTGATGTGAACACCTGTTATTTTTTAATCCCCAAATGCAACTTTGCTTTATATGAAAATTTATAACAACTGTATTTCTCTAAGACAGAATGTGTTTAAAGATTAAAAAGTGATTTTTTAAAAAAACAGGATCAGGAGAAATGATAGCAAAATCTATAATCTTTATGGTTTATTGAACAAACTGCTTGCACTTTCTTGTCTTCATTTTATTTTAAAAATAGTTTTATATTTTTTTAAGAAATAGATGGAAACCTAAAAGCAGGTTCAGATTCATTTTCCCTTATAGAACTATTTGTCTAAAACTTTCTATAAAATATAATACAAACACATTATAGCAAAAACAACTAATTTACAATTTTTTCCCATTAAATCCTTATCACCTGTAACACTGTTCTTTTCTTCCTTCTATCTCTTAGAATATAATATTTAATTAATAAGCATGTATTTGGGTCTTATTTTATATTTAGACTTAGGTTCTCTCTTTCTTACTTCTCTGAACACCTATCCACCTAGATATGATAGATAAACCACATTCCTAAACACTAAAATTAGCACTACTTGGTTTAAATAGTTTAACATGATCTCCTCAGAACCTAGAGAGTGGAAGAGGATAGAGAGTGATGTTTTTCTACTCTTTAGATTTGAAGAAGAGAGTTTAGGAGTAGACAAGTTTCAAAATGAATATCCTGAGGATATTTTCAGATTCAATTTATAGTTGCAACATAGTCAGACAAGTTAGAGGTTATTCTAACATGTGGATACTTTGCAGAACTGAACCTCAAAAACTCAAGAGCTCTGCCCATCAATAAGGTAGTCTCCCTAGTAAATTTTATTTTTAACTGCTATCTCTTTTAAATCACATACTTGATTTTTCTAAAGTTGGAGAAACATCCTAAAATTGAGCTGTTCCCCTTGCATTTCCCCAGTGAAAAGTCAATTATTAATGTAACTCTTGAAGAATGTTTTTGATGTTTAAAAAACTTTCAAGGAAAAGAGAAAACAGGCAAACAAATTCAAAGTTTCCACTTACATTGAGATGGATACCTTCATAATTAACAGAACAAATCTCAGTTTCTTTCTACTAAAGGTTTGAATTAAATCTATGTAAGCTTTTGTGGAATGTATCCAAGTATAGTTGCTAGGAGAGATGCTTCTACCATATCAGAATACCTTGAAGTTTTGTACATGTAGTGTGTATTAGCATATTGTGTCTTTATAATCTAACCGTAGTCTAATTTGATTGCATCAAACCTCTATGTTTTCTTGAATAAAAGGACTATATATTGTTTTAATCGCCATCATAAACAAAATGGTGGGTATTGAAATGGAATTATATTTGTTTTTAAAATTTCTCAAGATTGTCTTCACTTTTCAAAACTTCAAGACCCAGAAAGAGTAGGGGCCAAAAATAAACAGCAACAAAAATCACTAGTATTGAAGTTCCTGACATGGCTATATACCAAGTTCTTAACATATTAAAAGATCTAGAATAATTACTTACTGTGTTAGGGTGACTCAGTCATGTCCAGCTCTTTGTGACCCCCATGGACTGTAGTCTACCAGGATTCTCTGTCCTTTGGATTCTCCAGGTAAGAATACTGGAATGGGTGACCATTTCCTCCTCTGGGAGACCTTCCAGATCCAGGGATCAAAATCGGGTCTCCCCCATTGCAGCCAAATTCTTTTCCCTCTGAACCCCCAGGAAATCCCCAGGATATCTATTTAAGGGAATTATAAATTTCCCTTGCTCTTGAATTAAATAATGCTACAACCAGGATGGCCCAGGTTTCGATTGCCATCTGAGTTGTTGAATATATATAGTAACATCCCAAGTCTTAGGCGGAGAAGGCAATGGCACCCACTCCAATGCTCTTGCCTGGAAATTCCCATGGAAGGAGGAGCCTGGCAGGCTGCCATCCACGGGGTCACGAAGAGTCGGACACGACTGAACGACTTCACTTTCACTTTTCACTTTCATGCATTGGAGAATAAACTGGCAACACACTCCAGTGTTATTGCCTGGAGAATCCCAGGGACGGGGAGCCTGGTGGGCTGCCGTCTATGGGGTCGCACAGAGTCGGACACGACTGAAGCGACTTAGCAGCAGCAGCAGCAGCAAGTTTTAGGATATTGAGGCTTTACTTGACTCCAGCAGAGAGTGTATTCATCTCAAATAGCATCAGGTTAGCATCTAAGTAGAGAAACAGAAATTCCTTAGTACCTAAAAAAGAATTTAATTCAAGGAATTTATTATACAAGTGTTACATCAGAAACAGGCTCCATAGGCTGGAGCAAGAAAGAGAGAAAATACCATTACTGAAACATAAAAGAGAACAAAACACCCAGGAATTAGCAAGTCCAGGACTGGTGCAAACATGTGACTCAGTGGAGTTCTAGGCTTCAGATAACAGAGTGTGGGTTTTAGGCTGGCTCAGTTCCGTCCTAAGACGGGTTCCTTCTTTTTCTAGTGAGCCAGAGTTAAAAAGAGAGAAGGGAGTATCCCAGCTATAATCTCAATCTCTTGCTTGACAAAGAACACACGATAGAAACACTTTTCCACGTAAAAGTAGTGCCCTTGATTAGTAAACTCAGTAGCTCAGAAGTGATAGCCTAGCCTCTCTATCCAAACGGATCACCCTGCCAGTGCTCCCTGGGCACACTCCTGCTGCTGAGTTTCAGCCACTTTCTCCCTCACTATTGCATTTACACAGAATCTGCCTTCAGTTTCCCTTAGTGTTATCAATTCAGGAGACAAGTCTGGATATATCTGAACTCCAATCATGTTTAGAAGTCAAAAACCTGTGCCACTTACAACTCAAGAAAGGCAGAACATTCCTATGACAGTTGCAAAAGTCTTGGTACATTATGGGTCCTCTAAAAAGCTCATATTTTATGTAGAAAGAGGTGATGTTACTTCCTACACACTCCAATCAGACAATCGGCAGTGGCCCTTTCAAAAGAAATGTTTTAGTTCGTATGACTATAGCAAAAACATCATAGACTGGGTGGCTTTTAAACAATAGAAACTTATTTCTCATAGAATTGAAAACTGGAATGTTCAAGAGCAAGGTGGTGGCACATTCAGTGTCTGGTGAGTGTGCACTTCCTCAACTGCAAATGGCCTTTTCACTATGTCTTCATGTAGTGGGAGGAGTTCAGTTCAGTTCAGCTCAGTCACTCAGTCGTGTCCAACTCTGAGCATGGACCGCAGCACGCCAGGCCTCACTGTCCATCACCAGCTCCCAGAGTTTACTCAAACTTGTGTCCATTGAGTCAGTAATGCCATCCAGCCATCTCATCCTCTGTCATCATCTTTTTCTCCAGCCTTCAGTCTTTCCCAAAATCAGGGTCTTTGCCAGTGAGTCAGTTCTTCACATCAGGTGGCCAAATTTTTGGAGCTTCAGCTTCAGCATCAATTCTTCCAGTGAATATTCAGGACGGGTTTCCTTTAGGATGGACTGGTTTGATCTCCTTGCTGTCCAGGGGACTCTCAAGAGTGTTCTACAACACCACAGTTCAAAAGGATCAATTCTTTGGCACTCAGCTTTCTTTATGGTCCAACTCACACATACATATGTGACTAATGGAAAAACCATAGCCTTGAATAGATGGACCTTTGTCAGAAAAGTAATGTCTCTGCTATTTAATAGAGTGTCTAGGTTGGTGATAACTTTTCCTCCAAGGAGCAAGTGTCTTTTAATTTCATGGCTGCCGTCACCATCTGCAGTGATTTTGGAGCTCGCAAAAATAAAGTCTGATACTGTTTCCACTGTTTCCACATCTATTTGCCATGAAGTGATAAGACCAGATGCCATGATCTTATTTTTCTGAATGTTGAGCTTTAAGCCAGGTTTTTCACTTTCCTCTTTCAGTTTCATTAAGAGGCTCTTTAGTTCTTCTTCATTTTCTGCCATAAGGGTGGTGTCATATGCATATCTGAAGTTATTGATATTTTTCCCAGCAATCTTGATTCCAGCTTGTGCTTCATCCAGCCCAGCATTTCTCATGATGTACTCTGCATATTAGTTAAATAGGCAGGGTGACTATTTATAACCTTGACGTACTCCTTTCTTGATTTGGAACCAGTCTGTTGTTCCAGGTCCAGTTCTAACTATTGCTTCCTGACTTGCATACAGATTTCTCAAGAGGCAGGTCAGGTGGTCTGGTATTCCCATCTCTTGAAGAATTTTCCACAGTTTGTTGTGATCGACACAGTCGAAGGCTCTGGAGTAGTCAATAAAGCAGAAGCAGATGTATTTCTGGAAGTCCTTCGCTGTTTTGATGATTCAATGGATTTGGCAATTTGATCTCTGGTTCCTCTGCCTTTTCAAAATCCAGCTTGACCATCTGGAGGTTCACAGTTCACATACTGTTGAAGTCTGTCTTGGAGAATTTTGAGCATTACTTTAGTAGTGTGTGAGATGAATGCAGTTGTGTGGTAGTTTGAACATTCTTGGGCATTGTCTTTCTTTGGGATTGGAATGAAAACTGACCTTTTCCAGTCCTGTGGCCACTGCTGAGTTTTCCAAATTTGCAGGCATATTGAGTGCAGTACTTTCATAGCATTTCTTTTAAGATTTGAAATAGCTCAGCTGGAATTCCATCACCTCCACTAGCTTTGTTCATAGTGATGCTTCCTAAGGAGAAGTAGGATAGCTCTTTAATAAGGGTGTTATTTCCAGTCACAAATATTCTACCACCATGACAATTACCTCCCAAAGTCTCCATCTTCTAAGACCATCATATTGAGGGTTAAGGTTCCAACATATGAATTTTGGTGGGAGACAAATACATATTACAGTAAACTAGCCTACCATGGAGTTTTTTATAAAAGAGTTTTGAAACATAATTGTTTTACTGTGTTTGTTAGTTTTAAGCATACAGCAGAGTGATTCAGTTTTTATGTATTTGAGTATAGTTTCCCATTTTATACAGTAGGTAGGTCTTTGTTGGTTTTCTATTTTATATATAATAGGTATGATGGAGATTTGAGAGCTACAATCTCTTGGGCAGGGCCCAGCCCCCACGGGTGTTTTCACCCAGAGCTTTCAGCAGAGAATACCATCAGCTTGCACCTACGGCCACGAAGCTTTCACATTGTACAACTCTAACGTGCTATTCGGTGGTATTGGTGGTGCCCCAGGAATTGTAAATCAGGGTGTTTCTACCCACGTACATATCAAGTGTTAAATAAATACTTGTTAAATGATAACACTTGGGGTTAGCAAAACTTTATGCTATAGAACAGGACAAATATCATTATATGGAAATAGATTTTATAGAGAAATGGATATTGGTAAATTATCTAAAGAACTTTTCTGGTTAAAAAATGCATTTTGCTTGAATAATAATAAGATATGAAATTGCCAGAGGAATGCTCTTAATGAATTAGGATCCACATACTCTACTCAATTAAATTATAGAAAAAGGCATGTTGAACATAATGAAGCATCATCTAATTAGAAGGTTCAAAAAGGTTTTTGAAAATCAGGGCTATCATGGAACCTTTTGCCTCAGGATACTGTCATCACAAGTGTCCTTTCTGCCCAAAATGATCATTAGTTTTTGCCCTAATTGCAGAGATGTGGGTATGTTAGACATTTCTTTTCTGCTCTCTCAAACAGAAGCCAAATTTCTTTTTATTTTCTTTATTCTTTGCTTGCTTGTGCAATATAAGTGGGCATTGATACTATATGTTTTTATCGCATTTGTGTAATCTTGTGTTGTTTATCTATCTAGGCTTTGGTCATTTTTTTCTTTCTTTCAATTTTTTATTTATTTATTTTGGTCACACCCTGCAGCTTATGGGGCTTTAGTTCCCCAACCAGGAATCTAAAGTGCTCTTGGCATTGAAAGCGTGGAGTCCTACCCCCTGGATTATTCAAGGAATTCCTTTTGATTCATTTCTTACTTATGACTACTACCCTTTGAGAGTCCAGTCTCCACTGAATCAACTTTTATCTTGCTTTCTCACTCTTTTACCACTCCGTTCCCTAAGCCCAGACTGAGCACAGTAGTGTGGAAGGAAAGCTATTTGTATGGACTTGCAGATGGAGGGGTGTGGGGCAGCTGTGCTGTTCCACAGATACCAACTCTTGAGTGGCCGAGAGAAGTCGTGGATCACATGTCATGTATTTTTAGGCAACATATATGTAACTAACAATCAGCCTTGTGTAAGATATGGCCCTTAGCCTTAGGCAGGAAGTGTACTCTTGTACACAGTGTACAGTGTATACAGATACAAGTGTATACATTCTGAATATGTACTCTCTAATCTGTCAATATAATAATTGACAGTGAAATAGTTGCCAAACTGCCTGGATAAATCTGTACTCTGAGCACCTCAGCTTCTGATTTTAGCAGTACTTCATGGGAAGTCAACTTATAATCAAAAACTTAATTAGTGAATAGAAGAACAGAAAATGTCAAAATTCCTGACATGAGGAAGAGTATGTCACACTGCTGAGCCAGGTTACTCTCCATCTTGGATGAATTTAGATGAACATTTCTGGTTAGCCCCTCCTTTACCTGAGACTCTATTACTGACTGTTTCTTCTCTCTCTCTCTCTCTTTTTTTTTTTTCCTTTGGCTAAATTAATCTGCATCAGTCCATTATTCTGGCCATACTAGCTCTGGACTCATTCCGTTCTTTAATATGCCTGTGCACTGATTGTGCTTTCCAGGTAACTAAAGAATTCACATGCAATTTGGGAGACCTGGGTTCGATCCCTGAGTAGGGAAAATGCCCTAGAGAAAGGAATGGCAACCCACTCTAGTATTCTTGCCTGGAGAATTCCATGGGCAGAGGAGCCTGGTGGGCTACAGGGCTACAGTCTATGGGATCGAAAAGACCTGTACATGACTGAGCAACTAACACACATTGATTGTGCATTATGTACTTATTTCATAGCTTAGGACCTGGAGGCCAATTTTACTTCCCTTGTTTTAAGTTCTTGGAGCACAGAAAAATATATTAGTAAATTCAGCATTTTCTTAAAAAATGGAAGCTACTACAATAGAACTGACATAGTTAAATTACCAAGGAGATATTCATTTACAAATACAAGTCCAATCACACTGTAGAGGAACACGTAAGTGAAATTTAACTAATTTAAATACTCAGTTCAGTTCAGCCGTTCATCGTGTCCAACTCTTTGCAACCCCTAGGACTGCAGCATGCCAGGCTTCCCTGTCCATCACCAATTCCCGGAGTTTACACAAACTCATCTCCATTGAGTTGGTGATGCCATCCAACCATCTACTCCTCTGTCATCCCCTTCTCCTCCCACCTTCAATCTTTCTCAGCATCAACATCTTTTCCAAGGAGTCAGCTCTTCACATCAGATGGCCTCAGTATTGGAGTTTCAGTTTCAACATCAGTCCTTCCAATGAATATTCAGTACTGATTTCCTTCAGGATTGATTGGTTGGATCTCCTTGCAGTCCAAGGGACTCTCAAGAGTCTTCTCCAACACCACAGTTCAAAAGCATCAATTCTTCAGGACTCAAATTTCTTTATAGCCAACTCTCACATCCATCCATGACTACTGGAAAAACCATAGCCTTGACTAGACAGATCTTTGTTGGCAAAGTAATGTCTCTGTTTTTTAATATGGTGTCTAGGTTGGTGATAACTTTTCTTCCAAGTAGCAAGCCTCTTTTAATTTCATGGCTGCAATCACCATCTGCAGTGATTTTGGAGCCCAAAAATAAAGTCTGCCACTGATTCCACTGTTTCCCCATCTATTTGCATGAAGTGATAGGACCGGATGCCATGATCTTAGTTTTCCGAATGTTGAGTTTTAAGCCAACTTTTTCACTCTCCTCTTTCACTTTCATCAAGAGGGTCTTTAGTTCTTCCTCACTTTCTGCCATAAGGATGGTGTCATCTGCATATCTGAGGTTCTTGATATTTCTCCCACCAATCTTGATTCCAGCTTGCACTTCATCCAGCCCATTTCTCATGATATATTCTGCATAGAAGTTAAATAAGCAGGGTGACAACATACCGCCTTGACGTACTCTTTTCCTATTTGGAACCAGTTTGTTGTTCTATGTCCAGGTCTAACTGTTATTTCCTGACCTGCATATAGATTTCTCAAGAGTCAGGCCAGGTGGTATGGTATTCCCATCTCTTAAGAATTTTCCACAGTTTGTTGTGATCCACACAGTCAAAGGTTTTGTCATAGTCAATAAAGCAGAAATAGATGTTTTTCTGGACCTCTCTTGCCTTATCAGTGATCCAGCATATGTTGGCAATTTGACCTCTGATTCTTCTGCCTTTTCTAAATCCAGCTTGACCATCTGGAAATTCATGATTCACATACTGTTGTAGCCTGTCTTAGAGAATTTTGAGCATTACTTTACTAGTGTGTAGATAAGTGCAATTGTGCAGTAGTTTGAGCTTTCTTGGCATTGCCTTTCCTTGAGGTTGGAATGAAAACTGACCTTTTCAGTCCTGTCGCCATTGCTGAGTTTTCCAAATTTGCTCTCATATTGAGTGCAACACTTTCACAGCATCATCTTTTAAGATTTGAAAAAGCTCCACTGCAATTCCATCACCTCCACTAGCTTTGCTCGTAGAGATGCTTCCTAAGCATTTAAATATTATTGTATTATAATTCTATTAATATCAAAATGTATACAACTGGGGTGTTTATTTATGTTTGCTTTTATCTCACATGTGGGCTCTTTCTCCCTCTGATAATTTGAACATTTTTAAATTACAGCTCCTTTGTTCATAGAAAAGTTTTGCTTCTTTTAACAAATGTTCTCCTGCCTGATGAGTTTCAGAGCTCTTAACTCCCTTTCTTAAATGTTCTGTCTTTGGCGACACTTCTTTTGTGATACCTCGAGATGTTCTTATTACTCTTTCCTCCAAGGGCCCTTAATTCTTTGCCTAGAACAAATCACATCTCTCGTACAATAAATAAACATACAAATAAATACATGAATAAATAAATAAAGTCCCTTTCTTCAACCTATCTTAGTCATTCAAAATTCTATTAAATACACCAGAAAAGGATTTTAAAATATATATGGGAAAATAATTGTGATATAAATATGTATTTCTATTCAAATGCATGCAGAAATTGAGAGCAAAGTGTTTCACCAGTTTCTTTGGGTTTAAGATTATGGATTATGTTTGATGCTCTCTTTCTACTGTTTCTACATTTTCAGAATGCTTACTGTGAACACACCCTTTTTATATATCAGAACAAATAGGTATTCTTTCTTTCTTTCTTTTTTTTTACCATTGCCTTATGTAAATATGTGAATGTGCATGTGTTTGTGTGTCTGTGTGCAGAGGGTAGGGGGAACAGAGGAAGAGCGTAACCTACCCCTTATTTGTTCAGATCCATCTACATAGCTTCTTAAAGGTAACAGCTTCCATGAAGTGCTGATCTGAGGATTTGAGGACAGTGACATGTGGTCCTCTACCAGAATGTTGGTACCAAAGATCTTTGAAAGCTGGAGAAATGTATACTCTACTATGTTCTTTTCTCTCAGGCTATCAATTTATTTTTCTCTGTGGATGTTCATTATATTTTTCCAAACATAAAAAAGAATACTAATTTACATTTGTAATATATGACATATTTCTAGTATCATTAGCTTCTTATCATAAGATTGAATTTTTGCAATGCATATTTTAAGTAATTTGCTGCGTTCTTAAGTATGACAATATTATGTCTTAAAGTTAAGATGTGTTTTGTTTACTTCTCCAAAAATGCATGCTTAGTTTTATGATAGAAATCAATATAAAACTAAAATTTACTGCATGCAGTTTAAAGTGTAGACATGAATATCTTCAATATGCATGTATAAATATGTATACATTATTTAACATCTATATGGATAAACACAACCATATTTAATTTCTTAATTAAGGAATACTCTTAAAAATAGACTATACTCTTAAAAATAGACTGGTTGTGTTTTCCAAATAAAATGTGGTACTTCACAGTATGACAAAAATAGAGGCAAAATGACACATGATAGGGAATTAGACCTGTCTTGGAAAAGTCAAGAACTATATAGTGCAAATATGTTTTATGAATGATGTGTCCAGGGAGTGTCCTTCATATAGCTATAATTCTTCAGTAAAGTGTATTCTGTTCTTCCATTCAAAATTTAAAAAGTTAAAATGATAATAATATAGCTCATAATTTTTACCACAGTTGTTTTCATAACTAAGCTTTCCAGGTTGTTTTTGCTATATTGTTTGCTTTTGAGCCTGTTTGATCAACAATTTTGATGGATTATGTCTTGTCTGAAAGAAGGGATGATGTACACTGTAATACTGCATGGCCATTTTATGTGCATCTTATAATAATGTTAGAACTCAGCATGGAATCTGGTCAGGTCTGATCACACGTGTTAAATAAGAGAAAACTGAGATAATAAACATCTTCAGAGTTTAGACTCTTTGAGTTCAAATTCTTGCTCTAGTTATATAATCCTGGTTCTATTATTTAGATCCTCTAAGCTTCAGTTAAGTTTTCTATAAAGTGAAAATAATGACACCAACCTTATATAGTTATTGTAAGGATCAGAGGGTGTAATTTGTTTAAATGCAAGACATATAGCCTGGTATAGAAAAACACCCCAAATATTTGTATTTTGGTTGGTAAGATGATCTGGTTTTCTGTATCTGGAAGTCAATCTGGCATTGCATAGAGGCAAGATACTGTTTTGAAGTGAATATTTAAGAGCTAAAAATCTCAAAATGATCCCATCTGTTAGAGTCAAGTGATATATTACAATCTGATTGACTTACAGCTATTTCCTTATAATTTTAATTTGTAAAATTTGAATGTGAATCAACCAAACTACTGAATATTAGGAAAAAAGCTTTCAAGAAATGGAGTAAAAATGGCTTTAGGTAGAATTCTTGCCTTACTGATAAGCTAAAAGGCTGGCCCCCATGACAGTAACTTCACAGTGTGACCTTATTTACCCTGAATATTAAATATTGTGTTCGGATATGCATTTTGCTTAAATCCGAACATCTTTCCCTTGTTGGTAAGCATACATATCTCAGGGGTATTATTATTTGCTAGTGTACTGCAATAACTTGTGGCCAGAATTCATAAGGGACCATTCAGAAGCTTTTTTCCTCTTGACATTAACTTTTATTGAGAGTCTATCATGTGTAGGATTCACACCTATTTTTTCCATTTGCCCTTTAAGAAAATTCACTACTACCCTGAGGTACATGCATTGTGTATTTCCTCTGCTTTGGATCCCTCCTGCTCAACTGGTCCTGGCAGTGAAATTCCCATACAGGTGTTGAGATGATTATGTGAACTGAAATTTGATGTTCACTCATCACTTCCCTGTAGGCAGTGACAGCCTCAGTCTTTTATCTGCCAGTTTATCCTTCCTCCTCACAGACACAAGAAGATTAACATATCCCCAAGAGGCCAATGTCTTTAGTTGCTGAAGCCACTCAATACTTATTACCTGACAGTGTTCGAAAGTGAGACTTATTTATTTATTTCCATGCTGCCTGCTAGGATAGCTTCATGAGATACATGTGTCATTTTTGAGGGGGGCTCTTGGGGAACAAAAACTCCCAGCTTCTAGGTTGCCTGAAGCTGTCGACTTACCAAGTGTAATTTTATGGTGGCCCTTATCCCACGTTAGACTCCAAGTTCAGGCCCAGTTTACTCTCTAAGAGTAATGTGAACTGTAAGGAATGATATGGCAGTGGTTGAGGATGGTCGCTGGGGAACTCTAACAATGTGAAAATTTTGGTTCTAAATGATATAAGGTGGCTGTCTACACAGACTTAAATCTCCAGATAATTATCCTTCTTCATTTCTTTGTGACAGAGTCTTGGCCTCAGCAGCAGAGCGTGTCATTCTAGCAACTTCTGCCACTTTGTTGTGGTGATTGTGAATTGATGCTTGACACTGATAAGGTCTAATTTCCCAGTGGACTTTGGGAAGGGGCTGACATGGTATGGATCACTCGTCCTTCACACAGGGCCTATTTATATCACTGCCCTCCCCGTTCAAGGAGGACACTACAGGCAGCAATTGCTATCTGTGTGTGTGTGTGCTTGTCTGAAAATTCAAATATGTGTTTTTGTTATTCTCTTTTCTTTTATACTAGAAATAATATAATGTTATTATTGAACAACATGAGGCATGGTTGGCAAGAAATCTGAACTGAAGAAGGGTAATAAACTGGCAAGTGAAAATCATATCTGTAGCTCTAGAGCATCTTTGGTTTACAAAGCATTCTCGTTTGATCTGCATGATACCCCTTTGAGGTATATAAGAAATAAGATGCTGTAGTCAGTCCCATATTTCAAAAGAGGAAAATGAAGAGTAGAGAAATCTGGTTACATTCTACAGAGATGTGATGGAACCTAAATACAGAGCTGGCTTTTTCTTATTCCTACATTCATGGGCCAAACCATACTGCCATCAGAGATCTCGTAGTTCCTTGAGAGGATGGAAGATGTGTAGAAATTGAAGTCTATTGCATTATAGGTACAAAAACAGAAATATAGGGATGATGTAGTAGAGGAAGCAAAGGAGAAAATTTCAATTGGAAGTGAAGCAGGTGGGATCAAGGAATATTCAAATAACTAAACACTCATTTGGATATTTCCTTGCTCTAAAAGAGAACGTTGGCATTTGACAAGCTTCATAAAACTATACTACAACATAAAAAATTGCTCTGGTTAAGGACCAATGGGAAAGCTGTATTTAACATTATTGTAATAAACTTTGTGAGAGCTTTCCTATAATGATTGAATGTAATTGTTGCAATGGGTTGTGAGGCGTTATGATGGATTCTAACAAAAATGAGAATCTGCACATTCATTATGACTTTCAAGAATGATGAATTTTTCAACTACAAAGAAACAGGGCAGTCAATTGAAAAGAGATCATCAGGCAACATTGTAGACATCAATGGCTTGGGAGTTTGATATAAGCAATGAAGAAGCATGTTATAGCTGAGGAGTGCATAGTCTGGGCTGGCGAATGTAGGCCCCATTTCTAAGTCTGAAGTATGTACCTCCCCAGGGAAAGCACTTAAGATCCATAGATTTTTAAAACAGAGAGGTAGAAAATATTCCAACGGCTTCTCAGGTCTGACACATCTGTAGCAAGTGGGTACATAAGTACTGTAGTGTATAGCAGAGGGAATGCTCAATGTTATGTGGCATCCTGGATAGGAAGGGAGTTTGGGGGGGAAATGGATACAGTTACATATATGGCTGAGTCCCTTCACTGTTCTCCAGACACTGTCACAACATAGTTAATTGGCATAATTAATTATGTTAGATTGTACTTTGACAATTGTCATGTCAACAAGAATTTAAAAAGTATCAAATTTGGTGAATTTGAAGATAAAAATTAACATTTTGTCATTTGGTCTTATTATTTCAAGAAAGGTAAAAATACAGCTGAAACATCTACACACACACACAAGGATTTGTTCGATGTATGGAGAATGTGCTGTGATAGATCAAACATGTCAAAAGTGGTTTGAGAAATATCATGCTGGAGATTTCTCACTAGTCGATTGATGCTACATGGTCAGGTAAACCAGTTGAAGCTGATAGCAATTAAATTGAGAACAATCAAAATCATATCAAGCAGAATATAGCTGAAAGACTCAAAATATCCAAATTAAGAGTTGAAAATCATTTGCACCAGCCTGGTTATGTTAATTGCTGTGATGTTTGGGTTCTGCTGAAGTTAAGTGGAGGAAAAATTAAAAAAAAAAAAAAACTTCTTGACTACATTTCCATATGTGATTCTCTACTTAAACTTAATGAAATGTTCCATTTTTAAAGCAAATTGTAACCAGTGATGAAAAATGAATACTGTACAATAAAGTGAAATGGAAGAGATCATGGGTCAAGCAAAACAAGCCACCACGAATCGCATTAAAGGCCGGTCTTCATCCAAAGAAGGTGCTGTTGTGTATATGATGGGATTGGGAGGGAATCCTTTATTATGAGTTCCTTCTGAAAAACCAAATGATTAATTCCAAGAAGTACCATTCCCAAGTAGATCAACTGAAAGCAGCAATCAATGAAAAGCACCTGGGATTAGTCAACAGAAAGTGCATAACCTTCCATCAGGATAATACAAGACAGCATGTTCCTTGATGACCAGGCAAAAACTGTTAGAGACTGTCTGGGAAATTTTGATACATCCATCATATTCACCAGACATTGCATCTTTGAATTTCCATTTATTTTGGTCTTTACAAAATTCTCTTAGTGAAAATAATTCAATTTCCTGGAAGACTATGAAAAGCACCTGGAACAGTTCTTTGCTCAAAAAGATAAAATTTTTGGGACGATGAAACCATGATGTTGCCTGGAAAATGGCAGGAGGTAGTGGAACAGAATGGTAAATACATTGTTCCAGCAGTCACTTCCCTTCCATCAGATCCATCAGAACCCCAGAGGTCTTCAGCATTAAGACTACAGTGGTCTTCTCACAGAAAGACATGCCTCAGAGACTATGGTCATCTCCCTTGATGTGAACCAAGATACATTAACCTGCTCAACATGAAGACCCTGATTGCTTTATTTCTGTGAAAACAACAACAGCAGCAACACAGAAAACAAACAAAGAGAAACCAATCACAGCAGCTAAAAAACTAATATTTCTACTGATGACTAAATAGAATTGAATCTCTCATGCTAGAGCTTAGAAATTTCTGAAAACCAATCTCAAATATCCTAGTTTCATTTTTCACTGTAGTTTTCATATACCTTAGACCACAGAAGAACACTTCTCTGACCTTCACTTGGCCTTCATTCTTATACTGTTTCCTCACTGTAGAATATCTTTAGTCTCAACCATCACTTAGGCCAATAAAACATAATGATGAATGCTCAAATCAAAGGCTATCTATTAAAAGTGACATTGGAAAGTGGGGGAGTTATTTTTAGGTTGAATGCATTGTTTAATATATGTTAAGAGTTTGAATTCTGACTCTGCTACTCCCTAGCTTTGTGATCTTGGAAAGTCACTTTACCTCTCTGTATCTATTTATACCACCTATCCATAAAATGGAGATAATGAAAGCACCTTCCTCATAGAACTGCTGTGAAGACTAAATTAGTTTACATATGTCAGTTTTTTAGAACAATGTACAAAGTTAACACTATGTTAGTATAGTTATTATTGTAGAAATGGAACACTTCCAAAAAAGCCTCTGGGACATCTCATGAACAATTGCTCTTTTTTTTCTTTTTTTCTAGTACCATGCTCTTCTTCACAGATGTCAGTGAAGGTGTGAAACTAGGATTAAAATGATGTAGATAGGCATTGAAGTTGCCATGTGAAATTTTTAATTTTTGTCTTTTGAAACTAATCCATGAACTCTAGTTCTCCAAACTCATTTTCATATTTTGCATGTGAGTAAGTGGTAAGATTTGACTTTTTCTTCTTGATTCATCCACCATTCAATTATTTACTAAACATGCACTTCATATTATATTAATTTCCTATTGCTGCTAAAACATATTACCACAAACTTAGCTTCTTAAAATAACAAATCCATAATTCTACAGTTCTGGAGATCAGAAGTCTGAAATAGGTCTCATGTAACTAAAATTAAGGTGTCAACAGAGCCACATTACTTGCTGGAGGCTCTAGGAAGAAATGAACCCTTTTCCAGGTTCTAGAGGCTATCTATGCTCCTTGGTTCGTGGAAAGCCAAAACCAGCAATAGCTAGCTAGTCTTTTTCACATTCTTCACTCTGACACTGAGACTTCTGCCTCACTCTTCTACATTTACATTTTGTATATTATATGGACCCATTAAAGATATTCTTCCTATTTTAAGGTCAGCTGATTAGCAGCACTTATTTCATTTGCAAACTTAATTCTACTTTTCCACAAACAGCACTTTTGGAGGTTTGAGAGGTTAGGATGGTGAACATTTGGGGGTACAATTATTCCCCTACCATATGAAATTATCAGAAATTGTATATTTTTAATGAGTAAAAAATTGGAAGAAAATACCATTGTGCTATTATATTCTAAATTGGAGGAAAGCTGAAGAATTGGGTGAAAACTATCACCATTTACAGGCTATCTCTCTCCTCTTAATGGATTTTATTTCCTTTCTTGTCCTGAATGATTTTGTAGGTTTTGATTTTAATGATTTTTATTTGAGGGTACCTGACATTATGTACCCTCAACAAGTAAATATACAGAGCATCTCATTCATGCTTGTCCCATCTTAGATATTGACATAGATAGAAAATAAGTACTATGATAAGAGGGAGGAAAGAACAATATCTGAATCAGAGAAGAATGTCTTTATACTAAAGGCTAAAATAATACTTAAGAATAAAATTGCTATTAATAAAAAACACATCTTATATACAGATAACAGTATTTTATCCTTTGATATTCTCCTTTTCAAATGGGTTATGAGATGAAAATAAGAACTAGTAGGGAGTTATGTATCCAAATATTATACTTCTATCTTTCTTTTTCTTCTTAGATGTGACTGAATGCTTCAGTTTCTACAGCATACCTTATTAAATATCTCTTTGCAAAAATTGCAGTGTATTCAGAAACCTTTATACACAGTTTCTGTCTATGAAATGAGGATACAAACATTTGTATCTCTCCTCTTTGAGACATGAAAATGGATGGAAAAAATCACTTGTACAATACTTTAAGTGTCTTGGAAAAGAAGCCTATCGAAATGGAAATTATCACCATCAGAAGAGTCATAACAGTCTTCCAACTGTCATTGTTATAGTGGAAAGTGGTGATTCATTCTACGCCCCTTCTCCTTTGTCCCGGTGGATAGAAATCAGCTTATTAGTTTCTGTGTAACTGACAGTGTCTCCTTTATAAAACCCATTCCCAATTCACATTTCCACTGAAATTTTAATCCAATGAATTATATTTTCTCCTCTGTATTGCAATTCAAAATCATTCTTTGGTGACTGTACTCTCTGCCTTCTAGTTCTCCTTCAGAAAGTAGAATTACTTTGATAAAAGATAGAGCAGAGCCTGCTGTGGACATTTCAGTTTTGTGCCATTAGCAGTGAAAGGGGAAGGGTTCTGACCTACTTACAACACTTATGCTCCCAAAGAACAGTCATGCATATGAGGGTTAGGTAAAGAAGAGGGGGGTGGTCTTTCTATTTGAGTTATGTTCATGAACTCTTGAAAGCCACTCTATCTAGCATTGTGCAGGAATTACCAGCCTCACTAGCAGTCTTCACCCAGTGACTCTTTGTCGTTGGTTTATAACTAACCTAGTTCCCTTGCCTTTTGGATGGAATAATTTGAAGCATGTTTCCCTAATTTCATGTCCCCTTCAAGGTGCTGTTTGCCTCCTATGTACTAGTTGCCTCCTAGGCTTACCAGTTTGTGTTCCCAGCATCACTTCCCACCCTGGCACTTCCCATGTAAATTCTATGCATTTGAATCCTTGCCTCAGAGTTTACTTCTGGGAGAATACAACCTAAAACAAAAATCAACTCCCTATATCTGACCACCCAGTTGACATAGCACTTAGAGTTAAATCAAAACTTTTTTTTTCTCCATGTCTTTCTACCCTCATCTGAATCACTTTGGTGTCTCCTTTTTGATTCCCTAAAGTACCTGTTGCTTTTACTTCATAATTTACTATGTCATGATAATAACATTGATTTGATGTTGTATAATGCTATATGCCAGAATGCTTTGAGCTATAGAATCTATTAACTGATATATTATGCCTTATTATTTTTTCACAAATATAGGCTAGATTTACTCAGTGATATTTTAAGGTCCTTTATGAAAACTATATGCAGAAAGAACTGTGACATATACTTTTAAAGATTGACACTGAACATGTGATACATTGAACCAACTGAACTTCACTTGATAAAATGTACACCAATAATTAGAAAGCAGAAGTTTAGTATACAACTTTGATAATAAAGTTCCTTACCCTGTTTTAAACTACAAGGCATATTTTGTTCCATATTCCATGTTTCCACTTGCCATAATTTATTGTATTTCTAATTTTTGCACATAGTTTTAAAGATGGAAAAAAAATAATATCAAGAATAAAATGTGGTTCTCATATGTAGTTTTGTCGGGGGAGATGAAATAATTATTTACCTCTTTGGTTCATTTGACATTTATCTCTGTGTTTCCTTTCTGAACAAAATTTCTATTTACTTCATCCCCAAATACGAACTCTATGACTTCAAACTTTTAAATAGCCAATCCCAGGATATGATAAGTGGCAAATGGAGAATTTTACAATTAAAAGCAGAAATGCTAATAAGATTGGGTGAGAGGTAAGTAATGAGAGTGATGAACTTTGTAGTATAGCAAAGAATTGAGTTGTTAGTTGATCAAATGGAAAGTATCACATGATAAATGTTACATATCATTGCCCTACTTGTCAACAGAAACCAGAAATGAGTCTCTGTGTCTCAATAAAAGAGTGCATTTGGAGTGAGTTGTGGGCAGAAGTAGTAGAAGGAAGTAGGAACCTAAAAGAATACACCATATGGGATTGTCTTGGCAAATAGAGATTAAATGTTTTAACTGAAAATGTCTCTTTTACAAAAAAAAAAGAAGACAAATAGAACTCAATTAGTGAAATAATTATTTTTGCAGGTAGAAAAGTTAAAATCATTATATCTGGATAAGAAATGCATCTCTCTGTAAATTGATCTTTTCCCATTACACAGACCTGATGCATATTGTTGCAGGATTGTGAATCAAGCATGAGGACAGTATTGATGCTACTAAAAAAAATGGGGTAATGGGGCAGCACATTGGATATTAAAGACCTAAAAGCAAGAGATGCTGAATCAAATTTCCAATAACCAGTCCCCTGAGACATCCAATTCTGCCACTGAGCCAGTTTAAAACAAAAAAGTGAAGGATGTCAACAGCAGTAATATTGAGATGCATTAACTGTAAAATTGTGCTAGTGCATATAATGACAGTCATAGGACTAATAACACTTTGCAATTAAATAGCACTTAACTTCCTAGGAGTTCAAAGTGCTTCCCAATACAATATTGAACAACCTTGTGATACAAAGAGGAAAAAAGCTTCCACAGATCCCATCGATTAAAGACAATGTTTTAAACGTACACCACTAGAATACAGCTTCTTATAAAAAATGACAAGAAGTGCCAAAATACTTGGGCTCATGGCCCACTTTGAAAAGAGTTTGACTCTCAGAGACAGTTGGAGACACAATGAAAAGAACTGTGAGTGTCCCTTCTTATTCAGCTTCAAAGCTCCAGTCTTTTCCTGGTTCTGCACTAACTGCCTGAGTGGCCAAGTTCAGTTTTCTAACTGCCTTTATCTTTTCACCTTTAAATTGAAGACGGTGCTCTTGTAGGTGTACAAGCACCAGGATTCAATTGAAGAGTTCATTTCTTATTGCTTCATACTGAACATTATCATTAATCTTGTAGGACATTTGGGTACATAATTGAGTACATATTATTCACAAGACTTTCAACTGTACCAAATAATGCTGTCATTTGATGAATCTTCTTTCCAAACACTACAAATCTCTGCCTTGTCAATCTCACTAGGATGTTTCATCAAAGATCATTTATAATTGAAAACACTTTGAAAAGTATGGAGCATTAGATACATGAGTTATTGTAATTAACCTAATTTTCCTTTATCACCCATTATGGATCCATCATCCATGAATTTATTAGTAGATAGGATAATAAACCGGAGATCACTTACACTAGAAAAGGAAACACATTTCCAAAATGAGAGCCTTCTATGAGATGCCTCCTCTTTGAAATATGTCTATCTTACTTGAGAATAAGTCATTTGTGGAAAAGTATATGCTATTCCATGGTGCTTGTTCATTCCTTTATAAATTCACAATTTTACATGATCATTGATAGAGATGAAGATCATTGGTGAAGGATAATTCGCCTTACTGGTGTTGACATGAGTAATCTTAACATAAATATTGAATTAATGATTCTGGTTTCTATTCTGGCTTTTATGTTATCTACCTCTGGGGTCATGGCAAGTTAATAAATATTTGTGCTAATCTGGTGACCTGTTCTTGTTGTTGTTCAGTCACTTAGTCATGTCCAACTCTTTGCAACCCCATGGACTGCAGCACGGCAGGCTTCCCTATCCTTCATCATCTTCCGGAGCTTGCCCAAACCCATGTCCATTGCACTGATGATGCTATTCCAAAATCTTGTACTTTGTTGTCTCCACTCCTCTTGCTTTTAGTCTTTCCAGTATCAGGATCTTTTTTAATGAGTCAGCTCTTTGCATCAGATAGCCAAATTATTGGAACTTGAGCTTCAGCATCAGTCTTTCTAATGAATATCCCAGATTTATTTCCTTTAGAATTGACTGGCTTGATCTCCTTGCAATCCAAGGGACTCTTGGGAGTCTCCAGAACCACAGGTGAAAGCATCAGTTCTTCGACACTCAGTTTTCTTTATAGTCCAAGTCTCACATACTTACATGACTACTGGAAAAACCATAGCTTTGACTAGACAGACCTTTGTCAGCAAAGCAATGTCTCTGATTTTTAATATGCTGTCTAGGTGTGTCGTAGCTTTTCTTCCAAGAAGCAAGCATCTTTTAATTTCATGGTTGCAGTCACCATCTTCATTGATTTTGGACCCCAAGAAAATAAAATCTCCTACTGTATCCATTGTTTCCCCATCTATTTGCCATGAAGTAATAGGACTGGATGCCATGATCTTAGTTTTTTGAATGTTAAGTTTTAAACCAGCTTTTTCACTCTCATCTTTCACCTTCATCAAGAGGCTTTTTAGTTCCTCTTTATTTTCTGCCATGAGGGTGGAGTCATCTGCATATCTGAGGTAATGATATCTCTCCTGGCAATCTTGTTTCCAGCTTGAGCTTCATCCAGCCTGGCATTTTCCATGACCTAATCTAGAATGTAGAAATTATAATATTATAAAAGAAACATGATAAATAGTTTGAACATAGTTTTATTAAACATAAATTATTATAGACAAGTATATTTTGGATGGTTTGCTCACCAAAACTTTTGTAGAGTCGTGTGTTGAAATCAAGCTATTCAGCTTAATTAAGGGCTTCCCCGCTGACTCAAACAGTGAAGAATCCACCTGCAGTGTGGGAGATCTGGGTTTGATCTCTGGGTTAGGAATTTCCCCTGGAGGAGGGCATGGCAACCCACCCCAATATTTTGTCTAGATGACCCTCATGGGCAGAAGAGCCTGGTGGGCTACAGTTCATGGGGCTGCAAAGAGTCAGTTGTGGCTGGATGACTAAGCGCACGTGCAGACACAGACACAGACACAGACACACACACACACACACACACACACTGTTAATTAAATCTAAGTCTAATATAAACAAGGATAGAGGGAAGTGAAAAAATTCAAAAGCAATCCTAAGAAACATTTTAGAATGATATATAGAGCTTTAAACTACTCTTATTATTGCTATCTGTTCATATCTATGCAAAGCAAATATTTCCATATGTAGAAAAACTGTATGGGAGATTTGTGCACATGTTTTATAATCCATAAGAGGCTAGTCCTTGTAAGTTATTTTCATGATATTTAGAAACTAGCATAGACCTTTAACTAACAGCCTGTATTCATATTCACACTTGGAAACAGCCATACACAGAAAAATTTATCCTCTAAGTTTGTTCAGTGACACTGTTTGACTAGCTACTGAGCTCTATGAGTTTGAACACTTCAGACTTGTTTATTTTTGTGTTTACAAACAGAACCATGCCAAACTCATTGACAAGCTATTTGATGTTCTCTTCCTTTCACTGTGTTCTTCAGAAACACAATTCCTGGATAGAATGCTCTATAAGAATAGAATATCTTTGTCATTTCTTTTTCTCTGGGTACCTTGGATGTGAGAGGGTTAAAAAAATAATTACGATGCTAACTTGAAACAACCCAACAAGGTAACTTTGGGCTGCGTTAGTTTAGTGAAGACTTTAAAAGCTTTGAAAATGCTCTTAAAGTTATATGGGTTTTTTTTCTTTTTATAGTCAGTGAAAAATTATATTTTAAAACTCTACAGTTCAAGGGGAAAAGCAATTATCAAAATGCAATAAACTTCTAAGTAAAGTACAAATTGCTTCCATGGCCTTAACTATTAAAATAGAGAGCTTCTGGTAATGTGTTTCTTGAGTCAATCAGCGGGATTCTTCTTCCACATTCTGACACCCAGGGGAGGGATAGAGGTCAAAATAGAGCTCTAAGAAGATGCTCTTAGAAAAGCTAAACTTGAGCAAGTGGTGAGAAGTTAACATCCGATTTTTTTCTGGTCTTTTGTTTTTTCTGAGAGCTTTTTCTTTCGGCTACATCCATCCTGTCATGCAGTTTGATTCACAATCTGAAAGATGAGGTAGTGAGCAGGGAAACGACTATGTCCACTGCATGAGGTGAGCAACCTGGCACATTTGTAGAAAGGTAATAAATATCTGTTGGGTAATCACTTCTCTTATTTCATTTATATTCTACACCGCACTACAAAGTAGTTAGGACCACAGAGGCATAGAATTGGGGATTTGGAAGAAAATTTAGCTGACATCTGATCCAACATCAGAGAAGAAAAAGAAAGAGTCCAATCTGCTATATCCCAGGCTATCATCTTTCTTCTCTTGAACACTTACAGTGTGGCAGAAGAAACTACTTCTGAGAAAACATATTCCTTTGTTAGGCAGACTTATGTTTAAAAAAAATTAATAAAATGTTCATCTTTTAAATTCCACCCAGGTTTCTAGATCTACTTTTTGGTGAAAAAAGTAGACTAATGATTTCTGTGAGTTGAGACAGAATGAAAAAATGACTTATCTTCAGAATGTTACAGTCATCAGTTGGGTCTGGGTTCCATATACCCTCTATGGACATGCTGTATAGACAAAGTTCTTTTGCCTCACTTCAATTTGTTGTTGACTTATTAGTGGTCATATATAAATTGGTGATAAAGTATCTAGGTCATAGGTTCACAGATTGTTGAGAAATTTATGTGTGGAAAAACTCTGCAAAATGTCAAAGACAGCATTCTTTTCCTCTTTTTAGTGTTGGTCCTTGATATACTTCACTAATTAAATTAATTTTATTAGATATTCTTATATTGTACTTTCTCTGGCTAAAGTATCAATCTATCTTACCTTCACACAGTTCCTATAACGTCAACCCTAAAGGTTCATATGCTATAAATATTTGTTTCGTTATGGATTTCCTAGTATGAAAATGACCTTGCATGAGAAACATAAAACATTATCAACAGCCAAAAAAAAGATGAGTTGAAATCAATAGCAAATCAAGGAAAACAAAAACAAATGTTAAAGATGTTTGTGCTGACAATGTCAGGAAAGGAAAGAGGTGGTGTTGGTGGTTTAGTCGCTAAGTCATGTCCAGCTCTTGTGACCCCATGGACTCCAGCCTGCCAGGCTCCTCTGCCCATGGGCTTCTCCAGACAAGAATACTGGAGTGGGTTGCCATTTCCTTCTGCAAAGGAAAGAGGTAGGTCTATAGATAATAATGAACAGGGGTTTACAAGGTGAAGAAGTAGGCATCAAAGATAATTTTCATTTCTTTGGATTTTGGAAAAAGCATGTACTATGTTATGAAACCTTATAAATATTTTCAAGTTCTTTGAGCTCATTTCTTTAGGCTCAAGTCTCCAATACATACCTATTAAATGCAAGCATGCACAGAGACACATAACTAGTTAATGCACTTCTGTGCCCTGCTTAGTCACTCAATCATGCCTGATGTCCAACTCTGCAGCCCCATGGGCTGTAGCCCACCAGACTCTTCTGTCCATGGGGATTCTCCAGGCAAGAATATTGGAGTGGGTTGCCATGCCCTCCTCCAGGGGATCTTCCCAACTCAGGGATCAAACCCAGGTCTCCCACAATGCAGATGGACTCTTTACTATCTGAGCCACCAGAGAGGCCCTATTGCACCTCTACTAAAGGTTATACGGCAGATATGTTGTTGTTTGGTCACTAAGTTATGACTGACTCTTTTCAACCTCACAGTGGTAGCCCACCAGGCTTTTTTGTCCATGGGATTTCCCAGGCAAGAATATTAGAATGGATTGTTATTTCCTTCTCCAGGGAATCTTCCCAACCCAGGGATGGAACCCGCACTTCCTGCATTGGCAGGAGGATTCTTTACAACTGAGCCATATATAAATTACTAAAATGAGATACTAGCCATCCTTGTCTTATGTCCTTAACCCTGCCAGTTTTTTACAACTCTTACCTCTGGGTAGTTCAGCTTTTCATACAATTTTGTACTTACTTTTTAGGTGTTTCTTTCCCACACCTACCTCCATTTTTCTCTTTCTCTGGACTATTCTCTCATCTCAGGTCCCTGGTCCTTAGTTTTGTGGAGTCCCTCTTTGGTACATGACTGTTCTTTCCTAATCCTTGATCAAGTGGGACATTTTGATACTTTATTTAAAATTTTTTTTTTTCCATAGTTGCTTTTTTCATATCTGAAGGTTTATTAACATACTAGATGAAGTAAAGGGTCAATCTACTCTAAATCTGACCCTTGAGGCTCACGAACATACTTGAGAAAGGCCTTGACATTTCACTTTCACCCTTTTCCTTCCCCTACAAAATGAATTTGTCATTTGACCTAACCCAACAACACAGGCAAGGAAACGCAGTTCTATCCTGTGCCTGGGAGGAAAGCAATAACAGTGACTGCTGTGGTTAGCAGAGATTATAAAATTGAGTGATGATTCAGATTCACACTTCACTCCAGTTACTAACATCTTAATTCTCTATATGAGAAAAGGTGTTAGCTCAGCCTCTAACTTGCTACAGTAAATGTGGGTAAATCCTAGAGCAGACTTGATTATGCATAATATCTTCTGAACAGCTTTTCAAAAGTGCAGCTCCCAGGCCACCTCCAAAGACTGTGTTATTCAGTAGAGAAAAGTAAGTTTTTTTGAAAAGCCACCTTGATCCATAGCTAGAGTTGGGAACACTGATTTAGTCAGTCTGCACTCTTTTTTCCTCATCTGTGAAAATTAGATCAGAGTTATGGAACATAGCATGATAAAACTTGGGTCCTCATAAAAAATACAAATTGTCTGATCCTTTCCCACAAAATTAAATGCAGTACCTCCTTGGACTTTGGTCCTCAGAGTGAGCAGGTGAACCAGCAGTTTCACTTGACTGTCAAAAGTGAGAATTAACCTCCAGCTCAGAAGGGCTTAGGAAACTATTTTGAAAAAGCACATCAGGAAATTCTTGTGATTAGAACTATGGGAACCTCAACTAAGTTATTGCTTATTTATTTGTCTGTTTTCCTAAATTACATAGCCAGATGGTTTTCTCTCCTATTAAAATGCAAACTACTTAAACACAAAGTAAAAGTGAAGTCATATCCAACTCTTTGCAACCCATGGATTATAGTCCATCAGGCTCCTCATTCCATGGGATTTTCCAGGCAAGAATATTGGAGTCGGTTGCCATTTCCTTCTCAAGATCTTCCTGACTCAGGGATCAAACTCAGGTGTCCTGCATTGCAGGCAGACTCTTTATTGTGTGAGCCACCAGGATATTCCACTTAAACACAGGGACTGTACATAATATTTTTGTTTCCTCCTTACTTGTAAAAAATAGTATTGCGAATAGTCAATGTTGAATAAATGCTTATTGGTGGGAGTGAAGATAGGGGTGATGAAGAGAGGGATAATAGGATTTTGTCAATGTAGGATACTTCAATATTATTTAATATTATTACTATCACTAAATAATACTAGTAAGGCAGATGCCCACATGCCATAGTGGGTTTATTTATAGTGATGATTACATAAATATTTGCAATATTAATCATGAAGGAAAGAAAATGTAAGAGAGATTAAAAAAAAAGAGAAAGTATTAACCATGCTATGAGCGTTTTGTGTAGTTGGGGTATTTTCATTACTTTGGATAGTTGCTTTTCAGAGATAAATTGACATTCAGTCTCAAATTTGTCAGATAGTGAAGGAGATGTAAAAAGCCAAACTTTTGTTTACATCAGAAGATTAACTAAGCACACTGTTAGAATATTCAATAGGGGAACCATGATAGATAAACTGTCAAAGAGAACTTCAGAAACTACTCAATGATTAAAAAAAAAAAAAGATAAATATACAATCTTCTCTTCTGACGTGAAGACTCTTGCAACTGCACTTTTAAATATGTATGACTAAAACCTTACCACTTTAACCTAGTCTTCGAACCACAGGAAGGGAAGTTCCTCTACAGAAGCCTTGTAAAACAACAGACTGAGAATAAAAATGCAGCCAGAACTCATTGAGGTATTGAGAGAGGGAGGTCATTTGATGAAGGATAATGAGCTAAAAGCAGCCTCTCTCAAGGAAAGATTTCAATTGTCCTGTGTAGTCCTAATGTGCAGAATTCAATGTAAAAACTTTTACTCACCTAGAAGTAAGCAAAGACAAAAAAAAAAAAAAAAAAAAAGAAATTTGAGTGCTTCTCAATATGCAAATGCCTGGAATTGTTTGAGGAAGGATGGGAAAAGTAAAGTTTGAAGGGCTTTACTTCATTCGTGTTTGGAAATTTGACCCAAGGTAGACACTCAAAAGACAGCAGAACTAACTAACTAACTAAAGATGAAAGGATTAAAAATATCCCAATGTGTACTGGTCCAGTGTCATACTCAGAAACAATCTTAACTTTCTAAAGTGGGCAATTTGAAGAGCAGTTTAAGTGCAAAAATGATACTTTTTCCCCTTCACAAAATCTCTAAGCTGCAAAATTGAATGTTTCTATGAAAATCACATTTTTCAGCATAGTGATGCAGTTGTGAAGGACAGGGCAATTGAGTGCACTGTGAAAAGTTAATGTGTTCTACTGACACGACACTCAAAGGCCAAGTAGATCAACCTCTTTGCCCTGAAATTTAGTACCTTCTTGCTGTAGACCCAGGGAAATTTTTATCATGAGAAGATTTTATGATGCACAAATGACTATGTATAACTGAATGTGAACTAGTGTGCATTTGAGTATGGAAGGTTTTCATCCTGTGTCCACCTCTTAATCTTGACAACAAACCAGCTCACAGAGAAGTTAGCAGTTTGAACACCTCTACAGGTAGTAGAATCTAACTACATAATACCTGTTAAAAAACGACATTTTTTTTCTAATTAGCTAGTTTGACCTAATGGAGTCATTTTTCATTTAAGGTTGATATCTTTTTTTTATTAACTATCCTTCTGGATAAGATCCCTTTTCTTTCTTTCACTTCCATTAAACCTAGGGCCAACCATTTAATGACCTAATTCAGTATAGAAAATGCAGACACACTTAGCAAATCTTTATTTATTGTATAACAACAGAGTAGAAGGTGAAATATAGAAAAAGAGGAGAAAAGAGTTGTATTTTAGGAGTTCTTTTTCTATAAATACCTAAAAGCCTTTACTGTCTGTAGCATAGCATTTGCCCCTTAATCCATACACTGTATTTTCACATTAATAGTTCAATGAAAGTGGATTCTGTTTTCCTAAGTAAAGAACACATTTAATTTAAAAAAGTGCTTTATATGGTACTTTATGACTTAATTCCCCATAAGTTCTCACTCATAAAGTGGGGTTTTAAAAAAAGTTTTTGTTGTAATATACTCAAATACCAAACCATGTTTTAAAATACCATTTTAAAAAATCTGTGTATTAAACATTTGTATAAAGAAAACTAATGTTAAGTTTTTGTTTGTTTGTTTTTTATAATAGAACAGGTTTCAGTACATAACCAATGCCAATTAAGGCCAGCTCATTTATTACTTGTTATATCAGAAATCTTCAGGTAAACAGGGCTTTACAAAAATGTGTGAAAGTTATTACAGATTAAATCTTCCTCATGGAGAGAAGTATACACATAAAATACTACCTCAGGGATTTTAAAGTAAAAGGAAACATTAAATTTTAATGAAAATATAAGTTTAAGATAAATGTGTGGAATTTTTTAAATGGAGATGATACAAAGCAAGGCTTTTTTAAAAAGGAAATTCCTAGTAAGTATTGTTTAGATGTGGCATATTGGGAAAAAAACATAGACAATTTAGAATTTGATTTTGATTGCTCATTGTTTAAGTTGGAAACAGTATAGCATTATAAAAAGTTGGTCTGTGAGCTACTCCTTAAAGTAACTTGCATACTTATAGAAATCTCTGACTTATGCTCAGAAAAGAGGCAAATCAAGAATTTACTCTTTGATAACTTGTCTGTTTTGTATTTCCAATTAAAGGATGCTAATGACACGACTGAGCGACTGAATTGAACTGAACTGAATGGTCTTAAGGAAGTCTTACCTCTTAGAAACTTACAGCACAAAAAGCATGTATGGAAGATGGCTAGTTGTAGCCTAATATCCATGTCCACTTATAGTAATAGCGTGTTAGCTAGGCACATGGCCATTCAACTAAAAACTACACTGCCCACCATCCTTTGGTGCCAGCTATAGCCATATGGCCATGTTCTAAAGAAATAGATAAGGAGAATGAAAGTGTATCAGTTCCAGGTATTGCCCTGAAAAAAAAAAAAAAAAAAAACAACTGTGGGTTATCCCGGTTCTTACAGCTGCTCAAAAATGGTGAGAACTGATATGCAGAAAACACATGTGAAGAATTATGGTACCACTGTAAGCCCTGGACTTCTAGAATATAACTTGATCATTACACAACATAAAAATCAACCTCTGTTTCAGACACAATATCAAAGTAATCTTTTTCTTTATCTCCTTCTTCACAAAACTTAGCTAGTATACTAACTAATATCAACACTTCGCTTGCTTTAATAATTAATATAATATAACAGATTTTTCAAGTGTGTTGATTAATAGAGTACACTGTTATTCATGGAAGACTGAATAATAAATGTGCATAAGTATATGGCACACATGTACTGTACTACATCACATATTGAATAAAGTCATGCAATTTTATTAGAAAGTAGGAAAGCAGCAGAGACCAAAAACAGAAAAAAAAAAAAAAAAAAGAAATCAGAGGAAAAAGATCAAGAGGTTATGAGGAAAAGAGTAGAATTCTGTTAATAAAATCCACTCCATTATCAAAAGTTGTGAGCTAGTTTGAAATGAAATTTAAGCCTTGAAAATAGTTGATAGAAAGCATATATACTATGACTAGATGCTGATGTTCACCAGTTACCATTAGGTCTCCTTACTTCTGTTGAGTTAGGAACCAAGTTGTATATGCCTACCTACTGTAGTAAATTTTAAAATTTGTGAGAATTTGAAAACTTTATGCCTTTGAAATACCAGTTGAGGGTGTAGAATTGATTTGGAGGGATAGCAGATGGGTAAGAAAGGTTGGTAGAAACCCAGCTGAGCAGGGTAAAATTTCAGACTCCTGAAAGATTAACCCTGTTTAGATGATAAGTAGAAGTTAATTTATTTATTACATTTATTGTCAAATTCCTGTGGGAGGTTAAAAGTATGATACTGAAATAGTCTGTAGGAGAATTAACATTTAGTTGATAGAAAGAGTAAAAAAAAAAAACCAAAAACCTTTTTCTTGGGATAGACAAAATGATAATCTCTCTTATGACAGTCCCTCTTAGTTTCTCTTGTCAACATATATTAACTAATTGCATATTTGCACATTAGACTTTGAATACCACTACTATGAGCATTGTACTTGACCCATAAAAATTGCATGACCAAATAGACATTTTTGTGTCATCTTGGAGACAATATGACATAACAGCATCATCTCTGATGTGGCCATAATGATCAGAGGTTTCTTTTGCAACTTTCTGAGCTTGTTCTGATTTTTGGCTAATATTTTTGAGCCCACGGTCCATGATCAGCTTTTGACACAACTCATATGTCAACATAGTCAGAGCGATTAATACAATATTTCAATATGGATGATGGGATGTCCAAAATGAGCCTATGTCAATCACATTGATAAAAATATTTTAGAGTTATAAAAGAGATTATTTTCAAGAAATTCAATTTCATGAAAACAAAAGTGTTTCCAACAAAACTTAAAATATAAGACACTGAGCAGCTACTAAGAATAAATAATAATTTCTTAAAATATGATGTTTTTACCTATGTGACTTTAGATTCTAGAAAAGCTAAAATTAGGTTTGGGAAAGAAAAGTGTTGAGCAACAGAGAGCTTAGGGAAAATATAAATTTACAACAGTTATTTTAACCTGTTGAAGCCTCATTTATTCTTTAAGACTCAGTCCACTTCTCATCAATGTCCTGAAACTTTTCAGCCACATGACCTGCAACTTTTCTTTCTTCTGGGAAGTTCTGTAAAATTTATGACTCCTAGATATCATCTACAGGGATTTTACATAGTATTATATAGATGCTTTTGAACTGTGGTGCTGGAGAAGACTCTTGAGAGTCCTTGGACTGCAAGGAGATCCAACCAGCCCATCCTAAAGGAGATCAGTCCTGGGCGTTCATTGGAAGGACTGATGTTGAAGCTGAAACTCCAATATTTTGGCCACCTCATGCAAAGAATTGACTCATTGGAAAAGACCCTGATGCTGGGAGGAATTGGGAGCAGGAGGAGAAGGGGACAACAGAGGATGGGATGGCTGGATGGCATCACCGACTCCATGGACATGTGTTTGAGTAAACTCCAGGAGTTGGTGATGGACAGGAAGGCCTGGTGTGCTGCAGTTCGTGGGGTCACAAAGAGTCGGACATGACTGAGCGATTGAACTGACTGTTATATATATTTATATACCTTTTGTCTATTCTTATATTCAAATGTAATTTAAAACTTTTTATTTTATATTAGAGTATAGCTGATTAACAATTTTGTGTTAGTTTCAGCTGTGCGACAAAGTGACTCAGTTATATATATAAATGCATCTATTATTTTTTAAATTATTTTCCCAGTTAGGTTGTTACATAATGTTGATCAGAGTTTATAGTGCTATATAGTAGGTCCTTGTTGGTTATCCATTTTAAGTACAACAGTGTGTATATATCAACCCCAAACTCCATAAAACAGATCTAATATTAAAATTATCTTTACATTTCATGTCTCCTTTCTCAGAGTTGATATGGTAGAAACTGAAAATTGTCTATCTAATTTGTTTTTGTCTTCTTCTATAATAACATGAGTGAAGACAGAGCATGGTAATTGTCTAAGGCTGATTCCCAGGTTTTCCTTCAGCTAGATATGTTCATATGAACAAACTGTCAATGATGGAATGACTTGATAAAGTGTGTGAAATTCCACTTAATTTTCTTTTTAATAGCTTCTCTGGTTCTGTACTTTCTTTTACCCTCTGGGCCAATGGGTATACCAATAAGAACAATGAATTTAGAGATAGTATGTTGGAGACAGCAAAATTCCCATCATGTTTGGTCCCTGGAGTTGGTCTACTGACCCTCTGAAATCCCCACTTTTGACTGTTGTGTGAAAGAGAAATACACTTCCTTTTTTTTTTATAATCACACCATAAAGAAGGCTGAATGCCAAATTGATGCTTTTGAACTGTGGTGATGGAGAAGACTCTTGAGACTCCCTTGGACAGCAAGGCGATCAAACCAGTCAATCTTAAAGGAAATCAGCCCTGAAAATTCATTGGAAGGATTGCTGCTGAAGCTGAAACTCTGATACTGTGGCCACTTGGTGCAGAGGCAACTTGTTGGAAAAGACTCTGACGCTGGGAAAGATCAAAGGCAGGAGGAGAAGAGGACAACAGAGGATGAGATAGTTAGATGGCATCACAAACTCTAGGAGATGGTGAAGGACAGGGAAGCCTGGCGTGCTTCAATTTATGGGGTCACAAAGAGTCAGACATGACAACAACTGAATAATTATAGTAACTTTACCTATAGTACTACAATTAATGTACAATGAATACCTTGCTCTTTGAATGGAATGATAGAATGTTCTCATAGATGGATCCATGAATTAAAGTAGTTTAAGCCTAAATACCTAGATTATGCATACAGAAACAAAAGATAAATGGCAGTGCAACATTGATTTTCCAGAGGTGCTTGAAGAGGAGGATAGAAATACTGAGAATAAATTGGAATGACAAAGTAGACTTCTTAAGCAGAGAGGCAGAGGACAATTTGTTCAATAAAGCTCTATTTTGTTAAAAATGGGGGAAATTGATTAACAGTCATTAATTTTCCAAAAATGTGTATATCTTAAAATTTGTCATACATTAATGTAAAGTCCTTAAACTGAATAATTAAAGTCAGAAGTTAATAATAGTTTCACAATAATTATATAACACTGTTGAATAAATAATAGACCAAGACAAAGACTCCATGTTAAGAAAACATGTGTGTGTGTGTATGTGTGTGTGTGTGTGTGTGTGTGTGTGTGTGTGTGCTCAATCAGTTGTATCTGACTCTGAGATCCCATGGACTGTAGCCTGCCAGGCTTCTCTGTCCATGGGATTACCTAGGCAAGACTACTGGAGTGGGTTGCCATTCTCTCTTCTAGGGGATCTTCCCAATCCATGGATCAGACCTCCATCTCCTTCATCTCCTGCATTGGGAGACAGATTCTTTAGCACTGAGCCCAGGAAAACATAGCACACATTTAAATATTTGAATACTATTAATATATGAAAAGAACTAATCGCACCTTAGGGTTGAAAAAATTTCACTGAAGATGTTCTGTTGTAAGATTATAGGATTATTTAGGAAGGAAGATAAATAGATGAAGAGCTTTTCAAGAATTAGTGCACAAAACTCCTTTAAATGGGAAAGACAAAATGACTAACGGAAGACTTGTGTGCCTAGGAGGAGGAAAAAAATAATAGCAAGAATTGATATTAGCAATACCAATAGAAGCCAGTGTTTGCCAAATTATTAAACTATGACTTAAATTGCTGATAAACTGTACATTCGAACATACACACAAACACACACTCTTTTCTTAAAACAATAATTAACTAAATTTGAATTATATTCTTTGGTATTTTCTATTATTCTAACAGTTTATCATGGTGCACTAATGGGTTTTTCTCCAAATATTCAAAATAGTATTTTAAAGGGAAAGTGGCACAGGTTGTGGAGTAGGAAGACCCTGAATTCACCTGCTCCCATGGGCAAACCAAAATCACAGCTATTTACTACTGATGAGAAAGACCAGAAGACTAACAGAACTGATCTCCCACAACCAGAGGTACAAGGAAGAAACCACCTTAATATGGATAGAGTGGTGGAGATGCAGTATAGTCAAGAGTTATATCCTCATTTGGGATTCCCAGGCAACTCAGTTGTAAAGTATCTACCTGACAATGCAGGAGATTCAGGAGACGCGGGTTCAGTCCCTGGGTCATGAAGATCCCCTGGAGGTGGAAATGGCAACCCACTCCTGTATTCTTGCTGGGAAAAATCCCATGGACAGAGGAGCTTGGTGGGCTACAGTCCATGCGGTTGTAAAGAGTCAGATGTGGCTGAGCACACATGCATGCATACCCTCCTTTAGGCAACACATGAACAGGAGACTAATGGCAGGGGTTGTCCCCAAAGATCATGAGGTCCAAGTCCCACATCAGGCTTCCCACCCCAGGAGTCTTGTACTGGAAGATGAGCCCTCAGAATGTTTGGGTTTGAAGGTCAGATAACTTATTTTGGGGAGAAGCAAAAGGCTGTGAGAAATAGATTTCACTCTGACAGAACACACATAAAATTTTGCACACCATAGGACCCATTGAAGAAGTGGCAATTAGAAAGCTGTTGTTTTCGTTAAGTTGCTCAGTCTTGTCTGACTCTTTGCAACCCCATGCAGCATGCCAGGCTTCCCTGTTCTTCACTGTCTCCCAGAGTTTGCTCAAACTCCCCCTTGAGTCAATGACATCATCCAATCATCTCATCATCTGTTGTCCCCTTACTCCCCTGCCTTAAAACTTTCCCAGAGTCAGGGTCTTTTCCAATGTGTTACTCTTTGCATCACATGTCCAAAGTATTGGTGCTTCAGCAAAAGTTTGAAAGTATCCTAGGTCAAACTTACCTGCTTATCTTGGAAAACCTCTTGGAGAGGCAGGAAGCAACTGAAGCTTATCCTGGAGACATAGAAACCAGTGATAGCCATTACTGGGAGTTCATTCTTCCACAAGGACACTGGTGATAGCCAGAGACATTTTGGAATCCTCTATATAGCTTAATAATGCGGGGACCCAGCCCCGAGACTAGTCTGTGGGCACCAGTACTAGGATGCTTCAGGCCAAGCAGCTAGCTGGGCATGGGCATAGCCTCACTCACCAGCAGGACTGCTGCCTTAAAATCCTCTGAGCCTAGAGGCACCCTGAAATATGGTACTGTTCACCAGAGAGTACAGTCCAACCCCACACAACAGTGCACTGGCACCAGCTCCAGGACCCCAAGGCCCTACAAGCAGAGAGATGGGGATCCAGTGGGCTTGCACTAGGTTAAGACTAGCCTCACCCAACAATGGTCAAGTAACACTCCCAGGGCACCCTAGTGAGCCCTGGCCCCACCAACCAGTGGGCCAGCACACCAACCCCAGGACCCTCAGGTCCCCATAGCCAGAGACTCTGGAACCTGGCTCTGCCCACCAGTAAGCTGGCATTAACCCCCTGTCCCACCTGCCAGCAAGATGACACCAGCTATGGGACTCAGGCTCTGCAGCCAGAGACCACAGGATGTGGACTCACCACTCAGTGTGTGACACTGGCCTTGGGACCTGGCCTCACCCACCAGTAAGCCCACCCCAACCCCAAGATTCTCCAGACCCAGCATCCCATACTAGAAGCAAGCAAAACCCAGCCAAACATCTCTACAGCCCTGTAGTATGCCAAGTCAAGATCAGGGGCAAGCCACACTTAACCAGAATGACTTAAGAAGTCATCCTGCCAAAACAGGATTCACACAGCTCATTTATGGTGCAAAAATAGAGCATATAGCTCTGCAATGATGAAAGGGTGTTTTTGGAACACACTGTGTTGTTGTTCAGTCATTCAGTTGTGTCCGACTCTTTGCAAGCCCATGGACTGCAACACACCCTGCAGGATCCTTCCCTGTCCTTTACCATCTCCTGGAGCTTGCTCAAACTCATGTCATTTGAGTCAGTGATGCCATCCAACCATCTCGACCTCTGTGTTCCCATATTTGCCCTATTTTACAAAAGAACATCTCTCTGAATTCAGTAAACATAGACAACCTACCAAATACATAACATAAAAGCAGTAAATTAGCCAAAATGAGGTGACAGAGGAAGATGTCCCAAAAGAAGGGACAAAGTAAAACTTCCAAAGAACAAAGGAGAGGTAAGCAAACTATCTAATAAGAATTCAAGGTAATAATTATAAGGATATTCAAAGAACTCAGAAGAGATTGGATGAACAGTGTTAGAAGCTTTTAACAAAGAGTTAAAAATATAAAGAAGAAACACACTGAGATAAATAATAAAATAACTGAAATTTAAAAACACACTAAAAGAAATAAACAGTAAAGTAAATGCTTGTTGTTGCTCGTCACCCAGTCTTGTCCAACTCTTTGCAACCCCATGGGCTGCAGGAAGCCAGACATCCCTGTCCCTTACCATCCCCCAGAATTTGCCCAAGTTCATGTTCACTGCATTTGTGATGCTGTCTAGCCATCTCATCCTCTGACACCCTCTTCTCCTTCAGGCCTCAATCCTTCCCAACATCAGGAAATTTTTCAGTGAGTCATCTGTTCACATCAGATGACCAAAATATTGGAGCTTCAGCATCAGTCCTTTCAGTAAATATTCAGGGTTTATCTCCCTTAAGATCGACTTGTTTGATCTTCTTGCTGTGCAAGGGGCTTTCAGGAGTCTTCTCCAGCACCAGTTTGAAAGCATCAATTCTCCTCTTCACTTTCTGCCATTAGAGTAGCGTCATCAGCATATTTAAAGTTGTTGGTGTTTCTCTTGCTTACTCCAATTTGTTACTTATCCAGTTTGGCATTTCTCATGATGTGCTCAGCATATAGGTTAAACAAACAGGGTTACAGCAGACATCCCTATTGCACTCCTTTCTCAGTCTTGAACCAATCAGTTGTTCCATACACGGTTTTAACTGCTGCTTCTTGACCCACATACAAGTTTCTCAGGAGACAGGTAAGATGGTCTGGTATTCCCATCTCTCAAAGAGTTTTCCACAATTTGTCATGATCCACACAGTCAAAGGCTTTATCATAGTCAATGAAATAGTAATAGATTTTTTTTCTTTCCTGAAATTTCCTTGCTTTCTTCATAATCCAGTCAGTGTTGGCAATTTGATCTCTAATTTTTCTTCTTTTTCTAGACCCAGGTTGGACATCTGGAAGTTCTTGGTTCACATAATGCTGAAGCCAAGTACAAAATTTTAAACATGACCTTAGTACTATGGGATATGAGTTAAATTGTCTGGTTAGCACATTGTTTGGTACTATCCTTCTTGGGAATTGATGAGGATTGATCCCTTCTAGTCCTGTGGCCACTGCTGAGTCTTACAGATTTGCTGACATAATGAATGCAGAACCTTGATGGCATCATCCTTTAATTATATGCTACAGAATTACAAATCAGTGAGTTGAAAGACAGAGTTGTGAAAAATAACTGAAGCTGAAAAGAAAAAAAAAATTAAGAAGTGAGGAAAACTTAAGAGACACCTGAGACAACATCAAACTAAAATTTACATAATAGTAGTCCCAGAAGGATAAAAAGAAAGAAAGAGGAAGAGGGGTTATTTGAAGATACGATAAGTGACAATTTCCCTAATATGTGGGGGAAAAAAAAAGAAAAACAGTCATCTAGGTTCAGGAATCACAGAGTCCAAACAGAATCAACCCAAAGAGGACCAAACCAAGCCACAATGATTTTCAAATGTCAAAAGTTAAAAACAAAAGCAACAAAGGAAATGTAGCAGTTGTGTACAAAATAACCCCTCTAAGGCTATCACCTAAACTTTCAGCTGAAACTCTGCAAGCTGAAAGGGAATGGCAGAATATATTTAACATAATGAGAGAGAAAAAGATAAAGTGAAAAGTATTCTACTCAGCAGAGTTCAGATATTATGAAGAGATTAAAAGTTTTACTGGCAAGCAACAGCAAAAGAGTTCAGCACTACCAACCAGATTTACCAGAAATGTTAAGAAGACTCCTCTGAGCAGAAAGGAAAAGTTGCTGTTGCTTTTAGTCAGTAAGTGGCCAAATCTAAAAATTCAAAATTTCCAAAATAATAAATCACATCAATAAAGGCAAATATTCAGTAAAGGTAGAAAATCAACCACATATAATTATAGTAGAAAGCTTAAAAGACAAAAGCAGTAAAATCACTTCTATAACAAGTATATTTAAGGGAGAAACAAAACAAAAAGATATAAAATATGATATCAGAAACAGCCAACATGAGAGAAGGAGTAAGAATGCAATGTTTTAAAAACATGTTTGAACTTGAGGTCAACAAATTAAAACAACCTTGCATAGATAGATAAATGATAGATGATAGATTTAAATCTCATGATAACCACAAACCAAAAATCTATAATAGATACACACACCAAAAAAGGGGGAAAGATCCAAATGTAATACTAAGAAAAATAATCAAGTTACAAGGAAAGAGAGCCAAGGTAGAAAATATAACAGCAACAATAAGAAACAAAACCAACCCCAAAGCAATTAAAATATGACAATACTTACACATATATCAATAATTTCTTTGAATATGAATGAACTAAATGTTCCAATCAAAAGACATAGAGTGGCTGAAAGAGTATAAAAGCAGCACTCACATAAATGCTCATTTCAGATCTAAAGACAGACACAGACTAAAAGTGAGTGGATGGGAAAAGATGTTTCATGCATATGGAAACAAAAAGAAAGCCATGGTAAAGCAATGTTTATATCATACAAAATAGACATTAAAATAATGATTGTATCAAGAGACAAAGAAAGACATTACATAATGATCAAGGGATCAATCCAAGCAGAAGAAATAACAGCTGTTAATATACACCGGTGTTGGAGCACCTAAATACATAAAGCAAATATTAACAGACCTAAAGGGAGAAAATGAAAGTAACCCAATAATAGTAGGAGGCATCAACACTTCATTAACATAAGTGACTAGAGCATCCAGACAGAAAATTAATAATGAAACTCTTGCCTTAAATGATCCAGAATACCAACTGGAACTGGTATTTTGTGATATATATATATATATAGTGATATATATAGTCTAATATACATAGAAAGGGGCTTCCCAGGTGCTGCTAGTGGTAAAGAACTCATCTGCCAATGCAGGAGATGTAAAAGACTCAAGTTCAATCCCTGGGTAGGGAAGATTCCCTGGAGGAGGACATGGAAACTCCCTGCAGTATTCTTGTCTGGAGAATCCCATGGACAGAGGAGCCTGGTGGGCTACAGTCCATAGTTTTGCAAAGTGTAGGACATGACTGAAGAGACTTATCATGCATGCATGCACATAGAGAGAGAGAGAGAGAGAGCCCACTCCATCAAAGTACAGCAAATGTATATTATTTCAAGTATACATGGAACATTTTTCACTATAGATCACATGCTGGGCTATAATCATGTCTCAGTATTTTGAAGAAAATCAAAATTGTGTCAAGCCTCTCTTTTGACCACAATGATATGAGACTAGAAGTCAACTACAAACAAAACAAAACACGTAGTGATTAAACAACACATTACTAACCAACCAATATATAATTAAATAAATCAAAAACACCTTGGAGACAAAAGAAAATTTAAACACAATGGTCATAAATCTAAGGGGTGAGTAAAAGCAGCTCTAAGAAGGAAGTTTATAGTGATACAAGCCTACTTAAGGAAACAAGAAAAAAATTCAGATAAAGAATCTACACTTAAACCTAAAGGAAAAAGGAAGAACAAATTAAACCTAGAGTTAGTAGAAAGGAATAAATTACAAAGATAAGGAATAAATAAAAGACTAAAAAGAAAAAAGGTCAATAAAGATAAGAGATGGTTTTTTGAAAAGATAAACAATATTGAGAAAGTTTGTCAGAATTTCCAAAGAATTCTGAGAGACCTCAGATCAAAAAAATTTAAAATGAAAAAAAAGTTACAATTGAAATACAAAGGGTCATAAAAGATAAGTATGCACAATTATTTGCCAATATAATAAACAATCTGGAAGAAGCATACAACTTGCTAGATGTGTATAATCTTCTAAGACTGAATCACAAAAAAATAGAAAGCATTCAGAGGTAAATTACCAGTAAAGAAATTGAATCAGTAATTTAAAAAAACAGAAACAAAACCTCGCAACAAATTCCAAAACCAGATAACTTCAGAGGTAAGTTCTACCAAACATGCTCAAACTGCTCCAAAATAAAAAATTGCAGAGAAAAACATCACACCTAAACTCATACTTTGAAGCCAGCATCAGGCTGATACCAAAATCAGACAAAGATATCACAAAGAAAATTACACACCAATATACTGATGATTGTAGATGCAATATCTTCAACAAAACATTAGCAAACCACATTCAACAATATATTAAAAAGGGTCACACACCATGACCAAGTGGGATTTATCACAGGGATGCAAGTGTAGTTCAGTATCCATAAATCAATCAATGTGATGATATACTGCACTAACAAATTGAAGAAGAAAAATAAGGTAATATTTCAATAGATGCAAATAAAGCCTTTGACAAAGAACTTATAAGTCTCAACATAAAAAAAAAAAAAATCCAATTAGAAATGGGCAGTGAATAAACATTTTCCCCAAAGAAGACATACAGACAGCCAGGAGGCACAAGAAAAGATGCTCAACATTGTTAATCATCAAGGAAATGAAAATGAAAATGGCAGTGAGATATCACCTCACCCCTGTCAAAATCACTCAGTTCAGTTCAGTCGCTCACTCGGTCCAACTCTTTGCGACACCATGAATCGCAGCACATCAGGCCTCCCTGTCCATCACCAACTCCCGGAGTTTACACAAACTCATGCCCATTGCATCAGTGATGCCATCCAGTCATCTCATCCTCTGTCATCTCCTTCTCCTCCTGCCTTCAATCTTTCCTGGCATCCGGGTCCCTTCCAACGAGTTAGTTCTTTGCATCAGGTGGCCAAAGTATTGGAGTTTCAGCTTCAGCATCAGTCCTTCCACTGAATATTCAGGACTGTTTTCCTTTAGGATTCACTGGATTGATCTCCTTGCAGTCCAAGGGACTCTCAAGAGTCTTCTCTAACACCACAGTTCAAAAGCATCAATTCTTCAGTGCTTTGCTTTCTTTGTAGTCCAGCTCTCACATCCATACATGACTCCTGGAAAAAACATAGCTTTGACTAGATGGACTTTTGTTGGTAAAGTAATGTCTCTGCTTTTTGATATGCTGTCCAGGTTCATCATAGCTTTTCTTCCAAGGAGCAAGCGTCTCTTAATTTCATGGCAGTCAGCATCAGCATTGATTTTGGAGTCCCAAAAAATAAAGTCTCTCACTGTTTCCATTGTTTCCCCATCTATATTCAATGAAGTGATGGGACTGGCTGCCATGATCTTAGTTTTCTGAATGTTGAGTTTTAAGCCAACTTTTTCATTCTCCTCTTTCACTTTCATCAAGAGGCTCTTTAGTTTTTCATCGTTTTCTGCCATATGGGTGGCATCATCTGCATATCTGAGGTTATTGATATTTCTCCTGGCAACCTTGATTCCAGCTTGTGCTTCATCCAGACCAGTGTTCCTCATGGTATACTCTGCATATAAGTTAAATAAGCAGGGTAACAATATACAAACTTGACATACTCCCTTCCCAAATGGGAACAGTTTGTTTCATATTCAGTTCTAACTGTTGCTTCTTGAGCTGCATATAGATTTCTTAGGAAACAGTTAAGGTGGTCTGGTATTCCCATTTCCTGAAGAATTTTCCACAATTTATGGTGATCTACACAGCCAAAGGCTTTGGCATAATCAATAAAGCAGAAGTAGATGTTTTTCTGGTATTCCCTTGCTTTTTCAATGATCCAATGGATGTTGGCAATTTGATATCTGGTTCCTCTGCCTTTTCTTCCATTTGTAAGTTCACAGTTTACATACTGCATGGGACCTTAGTACACAGTAAAAGTACAGTATGTGGGATCAAAGATATATAAATATATCTTTGTGTGGTGACACAAGGTGATTAAATTTATTATGGTGATCATTTTGAAATTTATAACACTATGGAATCACAATGTATAACAAGAAGTAACAAGTTTTGCAAGTCAGTTTTACTTCAAAAGCAAACAAACTCACAAAAAAAGAGTTCAGACTTTTAGTTACCAGCAGTGGGGTAGGGGGGATTGAATGAAAGCAGTGAAAAGGTACAGACTTCCAGTTGTAAGATAAATAGCTGTACCACATGATAAATATAACAATAATTGTTGTATGTTATAAATGAAAGTTATTAAGAGCAAATTCTATGTTCTCATTATAAGGAAAATCATTTTTTCTATTTGTTTAATTTTGAATCCATACTAAATGATGGATGATCATTAAACATACTATGATGATTGTTTTATGATGTATGCAAGTCAAGTCATTAAGATGTACACCTTAAACAGTTATGTATATCAATTATATCTCAATATAAATAAAGAAAAAAATAAAGCAAAATACTATTTAAATACTATTTAGGAATTTTTAACTTTATTCGAAGAGCAATGGGGATTTTTGAAGGTTTTAATGTGGGAGTGGAATGGGAATTGGAAGAATCAGATTTGTTTTTAAAACAATTTCTCCATCTTCCTTATGAGAATGGATTGGATCCCTCAAAAATAGATTCAGAGAGAAAATTTTCAGATGTTTTGACATGAGATGATGGTGACCTATAATAGGATAAAAGCATAGGTGATTTGTGTGAATAGATAAATGAGAGAAAAGGTAATTCTAAAAAGTATTAAGCTACTGGGTTATATTCAAATGTATCTTTGAAATAACCCTTGGTACAATTTAAGTAAAAACAATCAAATATTTATGTATTCATTCATTAAATCTATTGATATATTCATTCTTTCTGCAATGATGACCCTTGCCTTCAAGGAGTTCAGAGTTGAGGCATGCAGATATACACTGAAATACTTGCTTGGAAATAGAGTGTGATATGTCACAGATGAGAGCCTTCATTCAATGCAATGAAAGCAGAAAAGATAGAGAACGTTACTGTTATTAAGCATGGGAATGAAAGAGGTGACTTTTTTTGTAATCCCTTCCTTTTAGCTTTATAGAATACCAGAATTTAAGAAACATGCAAAGAAGGTCCAGCCAGGAAATATATACTATTGATTAAGAAGGTTAAGAAAGGTAAATAATATGTTTTATTGGCCCAAACAGAAAAGTTCAAAAAAATTAGAATACTACATACTCCTTGGAAATTGAGTATATATACTATATGTCATGGAATCTGATTCCCAGGAAAAGATTGAAGTGATTCCCTTCTTTCCTTGAACAAATATCTAGTTCCTAATGAAGATATATATACAGTTTTTAACCTCATCTATGACACAAATCTTGAATGACTTCTTTTTTAAATTTTCTATTTCTTTAACCTCTCTGTGTGTTCCTGAGAGCAGTCTGACTTCCAGCTTTCTAACTTTGATTACATCTTAAGTTTTATCTGTATTCTGTGGGTCTTATGACAGATTTTCTTTCTCAGATTCCAAACATAAACAGTTCCCAGGCTTATGTTTCATTCATTTTTCAGCTCTTCCTCCTCCTAAGCACCAAGACAAACAGTCACCCTTCTAGTCTTGCAACAGTACCTGCAAACATACCTTGACATAACCTGTTTTGAAGGAGAAGAAAGTAACAGGTCTTCACTGTGTGTGATGACCATCATGTCACTACAGCAGAACACCCACAGATGTAGTCACAGGGCTACATGGCTCCCAGAGAGTGAGGAGAGGTAAAGGTTAAAGTGTATGAGACAGAGGCAGAGTTCATTAATAAAGACTGCTAAAAGCTTCAAGAATCAGTTCACTCCAACATCATCAGGATACAGGGAATGATAATTCTGAACATTACTGACGTCTCTTTCATTTTGATTGTTCTGCCTCCTTCATGAAGTTATATTTCCCACTGCTCTTGTCTTTCATCCTCAGCACAATTACTCTCCAATCTAGGTTTGTCTTGTAAGTCTTCTAATACCACTGAACCATGCTTTGCTGTTTGGGACTTGGGGAGGATGCTCTCTGCAATCCTCTCTAGCTAATAAGATCTTCAAAGATCGACTCAAATCTTCAATCTCAGGTAGTCTTCTACAATCTGTTCCACCACTATTGAGCTATCTTTTCTTAGAGCAACTGTACTACATCACAAATCAATCTTTAATCCACAAGTTGTACACAGGTTTATTGTCTTTGCTAATAATTTAACATTTATACATATTTTAACCCTCAGAAAGAAATGAATGGGTACAGAAGTTTAATACCTTTGTTTTTATAACTGATCAAATAATGTTAAAGTTCTAATGGCATGCAAAACTTTACTGTGTCTAAATTTCTGAGCTCCCTTTTTCCTCCAAAGTGCCCAGGACATTGCTGAACACATGATTAAATCTTTAACGTTTAACTATTGATTTGAATTTAATATCTCCAAAATAAAAATGAATTTACTTATTTTATTTTCCTTATGTCTTGGACACAGCTTGGATGTCTTGGAATAAAGATGTAATGAAAGCTGACTGATTTGGGATGTGGACAAATACTTTTGAGAAGGGTATTCTCTCTAAACTTCTACTTACCTATGTCACTTATCATATATGCATAGTGTTATTCATGGAGTTTTAACCTCCTTTTTCCCCTCTTCTTTCTGTTTCTCTTCTCTGGCTCTCAGCATGAAGCCTCACTTTCTCTAATCCCATTGCATTGTCAACGGTTGATTCATTTCCTTGTAAAACACTAACAGTTTCATTATTTATTAATATTATTGTTACAAATAATGCTATTATTTGACTTGCTCTCAGGGAGATTTCAAGTTCTGGAGTCATTGCACACAAGTTTCTGTCTGTATACCCACTTGCCAGAATAATCCATATGCCTCTTTTTCTGAAAATTCCCACTAGTAGCGTTGGAAACCTTACAAATTTTGATTGAGCTGCCCCAGGTCAAATTGAACATCTGGGAAAGAACTTCTGCATCAGCTGCAGTTGTGCATCCTTAAATACCCTAGTGACCAAGTTCTAGGAGGAGGATTAGTTTGGGGCTTCATTTTTTGTAAAATGTATGGATATATTTAAACATTTCATTATATGGTCCAATTAGACTGTGTCTACATGGGCACATAATAAAGTAAAAATTTGGCAATTATCTGGCTCATTTCATCAAGCCAACAGCCAAAGGGATATATCTAGTCTGGCAAAAAGGTTTAGGAAGGGAGAATGAGGCAAAGTCAAAATTACATGAATTTGATAATTATATTCCTTATACAGGTAAAATAGATACTGATGTTACTTGACTTTTTCAAAATACACTATTATATCTGTATAGTACAATGAGTCTTAGTGATATCTACCATAATTTTGCAATATTTTAACTAAATAAAATGTACATTATAAGTTCTGCTCTTATTATTTCTGGTTATGTTCCATTATTCAGTGCATATATCTAGTCAGAGGAAAAAACAGTCATTTAAAGTCTAAACTCAACCTTGTCTAATTCTTACATAAATGGATATTTTAGATACTCTCCAAATGTTCAAATTCATGAGTCCTATCAGTTATTATGACAAAAAAGAAGGAAAGGAATGAAGGTAATTTGAATTGTGATAGAGTTGAAGGTTCATAGTATCCTTATGGGCACTGTTTAAAGATATCTGCAAAAGTCACCCAGTTAGCATTCTTCTCTTCCATACTTTTAACTATACCTCTCTTTTCTTTTAACTGCTTATTAAGCCCTATTAAGTATTCTTTCCTTTTAAGAAAAGTATCTGTCACTAGGTTCAGGATTTCAACTGGGAAAGGGTCTCAACATCATAAAATAAAGTTTATTGGATACCAAGAGAGTTAAACGAATTACATATCCTTGTCTTAAAGATTTTCCTATTGTGACTCTGAGATGAAGTAGAGATGAATGAGCAATATAGATATCCAGAATCAATAACTTCACATTTAAATACGGTACAGTTGTTCTTCCTGCTTATCCATTTAGCTTTTTTAAATTAATGTGCATTTGGAAATATACTGATCATGTCCTAAATTAACAATGCAATTGTAAATCTCTCTGCTGCAAAGGCATCACCTAAGTGTCAAGAAGGATTGATTTATGAAGAAACAAGTAAAATGAAATCTTCATAGCTCAAGGGGAGAGGGATATGATTATCATTTTCAAACATTTGAAAGGATTAAAGACTGGTGATGGGTGAATCTCAGAAGGCCAGAGTTGGATGCTTACCCAGAAAACTTTGGTATCACATCTCACAGTCTGCTGAAATTGGTGGAAATCTATTGAGGATGTGTTTATGACATTTTCTCTACTGTTTGCTTCCAGCCAGCCTGGAAGCCCCTGCCTTAAGGTCTTGGCACTGAAACATTAATACAGCTCCTCACAGGGATTAGAAAGGGGGTATGATAATTACAAGTGGAGGTAGCCTGCAGCAAAATTGTAGAATGGGTAAAGTTTCCTTTGGTAATTTTCCACCTACACTCCTCAGTTATTCTAAAATTCACCAAGTTCTTAGTTTATAAAGGAGTGTTGATTAATACACCTTCCAACTATTAACACACTTGCATTTTAATGGGATGCTCTGGGAGATAACAGCTAACAATAGACTACAGGAAATAAAGATTAAATGGTATATAATATAATAATGCCAAGCAATAAGTTTTGGGATTGTTATTGCTGTCATTATTGTTGTTTTGATTTTAGAAGAGAATTTTCTAATGCTCTCCTTTGATCCCCTGATACCTGGTTTCTTTTGCACACTGGTATGAGACACAATTTCCCTCCAGTTACATCTCAGCCATACTAAGTTTCCAGAACCTGATATGACTTTTTGTCACTAAATTTTTCTTGTGTGCATCCCTCCTCCTGTAATGATTTTCTTTGGGCTTCTCTATGGAGTTGCTCAGGTGAGTTGGCACTTAGCATGGGAAGGCTTCTTGAACCTTCCAAGCCTAGTTAAGGATCTGCCTCACTCAGAGTACTTGTAAACCTGTATTTTAATTACCAGTAAAGCTCTTTTCCCATTCCCACAATACAATGAGAAAGACTAGCGATCTCTTCAAGAAAATCAGAGATACCAAGGGAATATTTCATGCAAGGATGGACACAAAAAAGGACACAAATGGTATAAAAGCAGAAGATATTAAGAAGAGGTGGCAAGAATACACAGAAGAACTATACAAAAAGATCTTCATAACGCAGATAACCACAATGGTGTGATCACTCACCTAGAGCCAGACATCCTGGAATGTGAAGTCAAGTGGGCCTTAAGAAGCATCAATACAAACAGCGCTAGGGGAGGTGATAGAATTCCAGCTGAGCTATTACAAATCCTAAAATATGATGCTGTTACATTGCTGCACTCAATATGCCAGTAAATTTGGAAAACTCAGCAGTGGCCACAGGACTGGAAAACATCAGTTTTCATTCCAATCCCAAATAAAGGCAGAACCAAAGAATGTTCCAGCTACCACACAGTTGTATTCATCTCACAGGCAAGCAAAGTAATGCTCAAAATTCCCTAAGCCTGGCTTCAACAATATGTGAACCATGAACTTCCAGTTGTTCAAACTGGATTTAGAAAAGGCAGAGGAACCAGAGACCAAATTTCCAACAACCTTTAGATCTTTGAAAAAGCCAGAGAGTTCCAAAAAAATATCTATTTCTGATTTATTGACTATGCCAAAGCTTTTGACTGTGTGGATCACAATAAACTGTGGAACATTCTGAAAGAGATGGGAATAGCCGACCACCTTACCTCCCTCCTGAGAAATCTGTATGCAGGTCAAGAAGCAAGAGTTAGAACTCGACATGGAGCAGCAGATTGGTTCCGAATAGGGAAAGGAGTACTCCAAGGCTGTATATTGTCATCCTGCTTATTTAACTTATATGCAGAATACATCATGCAAAATGCTGGGCTGGATGAAGTACAAGCTGGAATAAAGATTGCCAGGAGAAATATCAATAACCTCAGATATGCAGATGAGACCACACTTATAGCAGAAAGCAACAGAAGAACTAAAGAGCCTCTTTATGAAAGTAAAAGAGCAGAGTGAAAAACTTGACTTAAAACTCAACATTCAGAAAACTAACATCATCAAAACTAAGGTCCCATCATTCCATGGGAAGTAGATGGGGAAATGATGAAAACAGTGACAGACTTTATTTTTTGGGCTCCAAAATCACTGCAGATGGTTACTGCAGCCATGAAATTAAAAGATGCTTGCTCCTTGGAAGAAAAACTATGACCAACCTAAACAGCATTTTAAGAAGTAGAGACATTACTTTCCCAACAAAGTTCTATCTAGTCAAAGCTGTGATTTTTCCAGGAGTCACATATGGATGCAAGAGTTGGATTATCAGGAAAGCTGAGCACTGAAGAATTGATACTTTTGAACTGGTGTGTTGGAGAAGACTCTTGAGAGTCCTTTGAACTGCAAGGAGATCAAACCAGTGAATCCTAAATGAAATCAGTCCTGAATATCCATTGGAAAGGCTAATTATGAAACTGAAGCTCCAATACTTTGGTGAAGACCTGACTCATTGGAAAAGACCCTGATGCTGGGGACAATTGAAGGCAGGAGGAGAAGGGGACAACACAGGATGAGATGGTTGGATGGCATCACCAGCTCGATGGACAAGAGTTTGAGCAAGCTCCTGGAGTTGGTGATGGAGAGGGAAGCCTGATGTACTGTGGTCCATGGGGCCTCAAATAGTTGGACATGACTGAGCGACTGAACTGACTTTCTGAATAATGCCATCACTGTTTTTATGGCTGAATAATATTATAATGTTATTCCTTATTGTTTCTTCAATAGATGGGCACTTGGGTTGTTTCCTTATCTTGATTATCCTAAATAATATAGCAGTGAACATGTAGGTACATATATTTATAAAGTCAAAATTTTCAATTTCTTTGGAAAAATGTCCACAATAAAATTGCTAGATCATATGGAAATTTTACTTTTAATATTTTAAAGAAACTCCATTCTATTTTCCTAATGGCTGCACTGATTTACATTCCCATAAGTGGTGCATCAGGGTTCCATTTTCTCCACCTCCTTGCCAACCTTTTGTTGATTCTTGTTTTCTTTATATATATAGTCATTCTAATAAGTTTAAGGTGATATCTTATGGGAGAGGCTTTTTAAAAATTTAAACATTTAATGGAAAAATACTGGAGGACTTTGTGTTCACAGGTATTTGTGAATACAATCAGGGCATCTGTGTTTGCTAATTGTCTGTTATTAAAATCAGACTCTCACCCTCTCACAGTGACTGAGAGTTAGAGAATGCAGTATCCTTCAATGATTGCATTTCACAAAGATGACACATGGATATTTGAGAAAGACATTTCCAGATTGTAGAAGATTTGCATCTCAAAGAGACAGAGAAAGACTTTACAATTGAAAGTTTCTAAAAACAAATATTCTAAGGAAAGGGAGGATCTTTTAGGAAAAAAACCTGTCTAAAGTTTAGTCATGGTGAATGATCCTTTTAATATGTTGTTGAATTCAGTTTGCTAATATTTTGCTGAGGATTTTTGTATCTATATTTATGAGGTATTTTGACCTGGAATTTTCATTTTTTGCAGTGTCTTTTTCTGGTTTTAGCATCAGAGTAATTGTTGTTATTGTTCACTTGCTCAATTGTGTCCAACTCTATGCAACCCCATGGACTGCAGCACATCCTATCCTTCATTATCTCTTGGAGTTCCCTCAAACTCATGTACATTGAGTTGGTGATGCCATCCAACTATCTCATCCTCTGTCATCCCTTTCTCCCCCTGCATTCATTCTTTCCCAGGATCAGAGTCTTTTTCAATGAGTCAGCTCTTTGCATCAGTTGGCCAACATATTGGAGCTTCAGCTTCAGCATCAGTCCTCCCAATGAATATTCAGGACTGATTTCCTTTAGGATTGACTGGTTTGCTCTCTTTGCAGTCCAACGGACTCTCAAGAGTCTTCTCCAGCACCACAGTTTGAAGACATCAGTTCTTTGGTTATTAGCCTTTTTTGTGGTCCAACTCTCACATCCATACCTGACTACTGGAAAAACCATTGCTTTTACTCTATGGACCTTTGTAGGCAAAATGTCTCTATTTTTAATACAATTTTTATGTTTATCATTTCTTTGCTTCCAAGGAGCAGGAGTCTTTTAATTTCATGGCTGCAGTCATGTCTGCAGTGATTTTGGAAACAAACAAACAAAAAAAAGCCTGTCACTGTTTCCATTTTTTCCCATCTATTTGTCATGAAATGGTGGGAGGGGATGTCATGATCTTAGTTTTCTGAACATTGAGCTTTAAGCCTTATTTTTTCACTCTCCTCTTTCAACTTCATAAAAAATCTCTTTAGTTTCTCTCTGCTTTCTACCAAAAGGGTGGTGTCAACTGCATATCTGAAGTTATTGATATTTCTCCCGGCAATCCTGATTCTAGCTTTTGCTTCATCCAGTCAGGCATTTACATGATATACTCTCATATATCATATATCACATGATATATCTCCTCTTGCATTTAATATTTTGTTTATTTGGGTCCACTCTCTTTTCTTCTTGAATAGCCTGGTTAAAGATTCATGAATTTTATCTTTTCAAAAAAAATCAATCTTGGTTTCACCAATCTTTTCTTTTTTTTGGTATTGGTTTTGTTTATTTCTTCTCTGATTGTTATTATTTCCTTCCTTCTGATGACTTTCAGCTTTTTCTTTTTCCTAATTCCTTCAGGTTCATGTTAGGAAGCATTTAACAGGAGGCTTCCTGTGTGCTGTTTTGGATCTGTCATGAATTCTCTGTTCCTTATTAATTCCTAAATACTCAGTAATTAAGAGGAGAGGCAAGCCTCTCCCAGGGCTGAAGAATCCAGGCATTTCCTTCGTTAGTTTTTCAATACGGTGATAAGTACCCTCTTCCTTCTTATGAACCATACGGTAAAAGTGATTGTTTACAACTGTCTCTCTTTAATATGGATCGCCTTATGTTTTCTAAGTCTGGAATTTTAATCTTTATCTTTGCTGAGAATAATTACCTTGTAAGGCAGTATATATGCCTACACCATGTTGATTAAAACACCTTTACTCCATCAGAACTTGGGTCCGCATGTCTTTCTTTCTTTCTCTTCTCTCTTTCTCTCTACCTCTCTATTTCTGGCTGATTCCCTGGAGCGCAAAGGCTGGCTGCATAACCCAGGAAATATTAGCCTCTCTACTTCTTTCACTTTCTTATTGTCAACTCCGGACCATCAAGTTCCCTTCCATTAAAGTACCCCAACAGGTTAGGTTATTTTTATGATAGTCTTCTTATTTCTTAAGCTAGTCTTGTATCTCTAAAAACTTCCCTCTTAGAACTGCTTTTTCTGCATCTCATAGATTTTGGAAAGTTATGTTTCCATTTTCATTTGTCTTGAAATATTTTTCGATTTCCTCTTTGATTTCTTTATTGGCATATTTGAAGTTAGTAACATATTGTTTTGTCTCCCTGTGTTTTTCACTTCCCCATTTGTCCCTGTATAATTGGTTTCTATTTGCATATCTTTGTGGATAGAAAAATGCTTGATATCAAGTCTATCTCTTAATTTTGTTTTATGGCCTAACATATGACCTATCCTGGAGAACATTCAATGTGCACTTGAATAAAATGATAATTCTGCTGTTTCTATATGGGATGTCCTGTAGATACCTATTAAATCTAACTTTTCTATTGTATCAATCACTTAAAACCACTGTTGTCTTATTGATTTTGTTTGGGTGATCTTCAAGTGATAAAGTGGGATATTAACATTTTCTACTATTACTATATTATTGTCAGATTCTCTCTTTATGTTTATTATGATTGCATTATATTTAAGTGCTTGTTTATTGGGTGTATATGTGATAATGAGTGCAATATCTTCTTTTATTGATCATTTTATCATTATATGATGTTCTTCTTTGTCTCTTGTGTAGAATTTGTTTTAAAATATCTTTGCAAATGATATTGTCAGATGAGTGTATGCTCCTCAGTTCTTTGTCTCATCACAACAAAGATTTGGAGTGACGGACATTAAAGCCCCCTCGGCGGGTCACAGCTCTCGGGTCTTGGACAGACCGTGTTATAGCTCTTAGAGAAATCAGTGTTACAGCTTGGTGTTACAGCTCTATTTTACTTAGATGATAGCAGAAAAATCCATCTTCAAGGCATGAGGCCACGTCAATCCAAAGATGCAAAGAGAAGAGCACCCCATTGCATGGGAGAAAGTGAGTGAGAGACATTTGACTCCTCTTTTTATATGTTTTTTATTCCCCTTGGCCTATCCTATGCAAATTGGGCTTAGGAAGGAGTGCTGTTCTACCTGAAGTCCTCACTCTGGTCCTCAGACCTTGCTTTGACCTTCCTCTGTTCTATTTTTGTGGGCTTTTCCCTTCCTTGTCTTTTAGCCACCACCATTTTGGACTCCTTTTCCCTATTCTAACTACCTAACAATGTGACTGATGGGATGTTACTATAAAAATGTATAAACAGCTTATATAGTTCAAAATAAAAACCACAAACAACCTAATTATAACATGGGCAGAAGACCTGAATAAACATTTTTCCAAAGAATATATATAGACGATCAATAGGTGCATGAAAAGATGCTCATCATTGCTAATCATCAGAGAGTTGTAAATCAAAGCCACAGTGAGATATCTCTTCACAACTATCAGAATAGCTAACATTAAAAAATCTACAAATAACAAATGTTAGAGTAGATGTTAAGAAAAGGGAAACTTTGTACACTGTTGATGGAAATGTCAATTGTTACAGTCACTATGGAAAACAGTATGAAGCTTCCTTAAAATATATATATATATATATATATATATATATATATATATATGACAACCTTATGGTCCAGCAAGTCCATTCCTGGGTATATCTACAAAGAAAATGAAAATACTAATTCAAGAAGATACATGCACCACAGTGTTTATAGCAGTATTATTTTCAATAGCCAAGATATGAAAACAACCTATCAAGTAACAGATAAATGGATAAATAAGTTGTGAAAAGAATGAAATTCTGCCACTAGCAATAATACAGACGGAAGTAGAGAAATAAGTCAGAGGAAAAAGTAATCTGTTATCACTTATATACAGGGTGTTAACAAAAGAAACAGATCCATAGGTTTAGAGAACAGGTTGTGGTAACAATGAGGAGAAGGAAGGAACTTGCAAGACAAGGGAACAGGATTAAGAAATACAGACAACTATGATAAAATAAACATGCAACAAAGATATACAGCACAGAGAAGTATGGAAATTATTTTGTAATAACTTTATAATATAGTTTAATGTATAAAAATGTTGGATCATTAAACTAATAAAATATAAATCAACTGTATTTCAATAAGATGTTCCCTGACGGCTCAGTGGTAAAGAATCTGCCTGCCAAGGCAGAAGCCATTGATTCAATCCCTGGGTTGGGAAGATCTCCTGGAGAAAGAAATGGCAACCCACTCCAGTATTCTTGCCTGGGAAATCCTTTGGACGGTGGAGCACTGCAGGCTATATTTAAATAAAAAATAAAGTTCAGTCAAGCTGAGGAAAACAATAAGGCTACCTTTGTCAAGAAAGAAATCCAAGTAATTAATTGTTCATATCTTTCTACAGTTTAATCTCAACTAATTATCCCAGATTTTTCTTTCTTCCCCTTTATTCCAGACATCATTATAATATCCCAGATGTTATATAAATATAAATGCACAGCAGGAACACTTGAATAAACTTTTTTTATTGGGTTAAATTTTATCATTTTTTGTATACACCTTTACACTTTCACTTATGAAGTGCTCTTATTTTTTCAAATATTTTATATGATTTACTTAGAAATTTTTCTTTGATATTAACCTAAACGAAGCAGGCATTGTGGCTATTTTACCACTGAGGACAGACACCATTATATATGAGGTCACATTGTCTCATGCTGTGCAAAGTTGTACTGCAATTTTTATCACTAAGGATTTCAGGTGACTTATCCATCTCATTTTTTAATTTGATCTCAAAACATTATATTCATCCCAAAGTCACAAAGAGCTGATTCCAGTAGAGCCACTGAGGCCAGAAGAAGGGGGTTAGAGAATGATGAATTGTGAAGGTGCACATCCCCTCCACGTTATTCTCTGAGGAGCTGGCTTCTAAGATTTTTTTTGGCAAGTGAGTGAGTATTTGAGCGTCTCACAATGTTAATTAGTTATAAAAAGAAACACAGAGGGAAGTCGAACTGCTTGACAGCTGCCCTACACATCAAAGTGTCAATGCCAGTTAACAGATGCCACTGATCAGCTGCTTTCAACTTGTTTTCCTGAGTCTACCAGGAGAATGACAGGGAGTGTATACAATTTGCTTCACGAGTTTAGACTCAAGCAAAACAGTACTTCCTCCAACAATACACATTCAATATTTGTACTTCCTTGGATGTTATAGCCCTTGTCAGTGGTTGCTAATTTTCATGTTTCTGACTACCGTCGGTAACAGATACAAAATTTTACTGGACAACTATTCTGTGCAAGAATCTACAGAGAGAATTAAATAGTACAAGTGGATGTAGACAAAATTTTTACTCTTAAAATCTAGAACAAGAAAAACAGTATACGAAAATATAAGGCAGTGTTTACTAAGCACTAAAATAATATTCACAACAGGAAATACTGACATTAAAGCTGGGATTTAATGGTATACTTCTACAACTTCAAATATTTTCCTCTTGATTGATCTATCTTTCTTCTTTTTTTTTTTCATCTTAGTAGCATATTCCAATATACCTCTTAAATCAACAGAGCTGATCCTATTGTTGTTAATTAAAGAAGTTTTACTCTGGCCCTTAAGCAGAAAGAGCCAATTTTGAATGAATGTGCCTGATCTGGAAAGTGATTGGGCAGACTGAATAATTCTTAGAGGTTAAGTCAGAAGTCTATTCATTTTAAGAAGTTTTAGTCTGTAATAATGAAAATAACAATATAAAGCAACATTTTAAATGTTTGTTTTTATCATAGTTAATGAAACTTACATATATCCATATATTCACTTAATTCCTATATAAATTTCTGTGAAGTTGTCAAGAATTGATACTGTTATTTTAGAAATTAGGAAACTGAAACTCTTGATTAAAGTTAAACCTGAAACTAAGGAGCAGAATTTATGGTGTTCCCACTCAGACCACTGTCATACTATTATATTGTATCTAAAATTCTAAGACCACAAGGCAAATGTACTGAAGAGTGAATTCTAAGACCTTATGGACCTGATAAGACCAACTTTAGGCATAATTGGAAAGTTGAAACAAGTTGTTTTCAACATCCCTAATACCTAATGCCAGCAAATTTGGAAAACTCAGCAGTGGCCACAGGACTGGAAAAGGTCAGTTTTCATTCCAGCCCCAAAGAAAGGCAATGTCAAAGAATGCTCAAACTATCGCACAATTGCACTCATCTCACACGCTAGTAAATTGCTGCTCAAAATTCTCCAAGCCAACTTCAGCAATACATGAACAGAGAACTTCCAGATGTTCAAGCTGGTTTTAGAAAAGGCAGAGGAACCAGAGATCAAATTGCCAATATCTGCTGGATCACTGAAAAAGCAAGAGAGTTCCAGAAAAATATCTATTTCTGCTTTATTGACTATGCCAAAGCCTTCGACTGTGTGGATCACAATAAACTGTGGAAAATTCTGAGAGACAGGAATATCAGACCACCTGAACTGCCTCTTGAGAAACCTGTATGCAGAGCAGGAAGCAACAGTTAGAACTGGGCATGGAAAAACTGACTGGTTCCAAATAGGAAAAGGAGTACGTCAAGGCTGTATATTGTCACCCTGCTTATTTAACTTATATGCAGAGTACATTATGAGAAACGCTGGGATGGAAGAAGCACAAGCTGAAATCAAGATTGCTGGGAGAAATATCAATAACCTCAGCTATGCAGATGACACCACCCTTGTGGCAGAGTGAAGAGGAACTAAAAAGCCTCTTGATGAAAGTGAAAGAGGAGAATGAAAAAGTTGGCTTAAAGCTTAACATTCAGAAAACTAAGATCATGGAACCTGGTCCCATCACCTCATAGCAAATAGATGGGGAGACAGTGGAAACAGTGTCAGACTTTATTTTTTGGGCTCCAAAATCACTGCAGATTGTGACTGCAGCCATGAAATTAAAAGACACTTACTCCTTAGAAGGAAAGTGATGACCAACCTAGATAGCATATTAAAAAGCAGAGACATTACTTTGCCAACAAAGGTCCATCTGGTCAAGGCTATGGTTTTTCCAGTGGTCATGTATGGATGTGAGAGTTGGACTGTGAAGAAAGCTGAACGCCGAAGAATTGATGCTTTTGAACTGCGGTGTTGGAGAAGACTCTTTAGAGTCCCTTGGACTGCAAGGAGATCCAACTAGTCCATCCTAAAGGAGATCAGTCCTGGGTGTTCATTGGAAGGACTGATTCTGAAGCTGAAACTCGAGTACTTTGGCCAACTCATGCAAAGAGTTGACTACATTGGAAAAGATACTGATGCTGGGAGGGATTGGGGACAGGAGGAGAAGGGGACGACAGTGGATGAGATGGCTGGATGACATCACTGACTCGATGGGTATGAGTTTAAGTAAACTCCAGGAGTTTGTGATGGACAGGGAGGCTTGGCGTGCTGCGATTCATGGGGTCGCAAAGAGTCGGACAGGACTGAGCGACTGAACTGAATTAATCCCTATTCTGCAGCCTCCCTTCCCTTTAGCCTTTTATCTTTCACTTTACTTCTCTAGTCCCAACTGTAGCCTCCCTATTGGTGGAAGGCTTTTGTTGCCTCATCTTTCTTGAAAGAGACAAAGGAAGAGATGACATGGATGGCCTGTAGAGATTGCCTGATACTAGTACTGTGTATCTGCTGTATCTTTCCATGTAATCCTTCCTATTCAAAGTTAGGGAAGGGACATCCTGTACATTCTATTAGAATGTTTTTCTTTTAATTGTCTTCTCATTGAATGGTGAGAGCTTAAAGAAAAAGATTGCTTTTATCCTGAGTACCATGCTGGGTACATTGTAAGTGCACAGGAAATATTTTCCAAATGGCAGAATAAATGAAATGGAATATAATAATATTAGGATGGCCTACATATTTAATTACCACAATTTTATGGTCATCTAAATCAGAATAATACTATGTTAATTAAGAAAATTCACATGCATTCTCATTTCTGGAAAAGACCTTTTGGAAACTGCTGTTAAAGTTATAAGAAAAGTAAACAGTCATAGACTTGAGATTACAAAAGAAGTTTTCATCAGTGATACATAATTCTTAAATCAAAGTGTAGGGAAGAGCATTAATCTGTTATCCTGATCACTCTGGTATGTGCCTGAAACCAATAGAGAAGATCAACTATTACAGTCCAGATGCAGCTGCATTTTTAGAGCTGTTATTTTAGTCTCCTCAGTATAAAAGTGGGCTTCCCTTGTGGTTCAGCTGGTAAAGAATCAGCCTGCAATGAGGGAGACCTGGATTTGATTCCAGGGTTGGGAACAACCCCCGGAGAAGGGAAAGACTACCCACTCCAGTATTCTGTCCTAGAGAATTCCATGGACTGTATAGTCATGGGGTTACAAAGAGTCAGACATGACTGAGCAACTTTCACTTTCACTTTTCAGTATAAAATGAATGATATGGACATATTAAATTATTAAAAGACAACTTTCTAGGTCAAAGCCAAGGTGAAAGCAATTAGGAAAGGGAAGCTATAAAATGAAGTAGGTCAAAGGATGTGATTTGATCAGAATTCGCCTAACAGCCTTTAAACTGTATTATGTCAAGTGGTTTTAGTTGCAATTATACCAAGTTGAAGAAGTATTCAGACTACCCAGAAGCAGGCAGTGTCATTGGTTCAAGTCCCAGATACATCTAATTTGATTCTATTTGTCTGAATGGTGGAACAAATTATCAGAGACTCCTTTTAGCTTCTCCTGAACAGATTCCTTACTGCTGAGCCATGGGGAAAGCCCAAGACTCATACTATATCCCAGAAATTTGAAATCAATTTCAAATCAACTATGGTAACCCACTCCAGTATTCTTGCCTGGAGAATCCCATGGACAGAGGAGCCTGGTAGGCTACAGTCCACCGGGTCGCAAAGAGTCACCACACGACTGAGCGACTTCACTTTCAAATCAACTAGATCTTACTTCTAAGTATGATTAAGTAAATCAATAATAATGAGTAGGCAATTAAAGCTTTTTCTTACTAAATTCAACAAATTTCAGATTTGGGGAAAAAATTCTCTAGGTCTCTAAGATTTAGCTTAGGCATAGAGTCAGAAAACTCTTAAACCACAGAAAAGAAAATGTCTAAAATGTTATGTTTATATGTTATTTTGTATTAAAACATCTTTTTAAAATAAACTGCCCTGATTGACTTCACAATTGACTTCACAGTCTTTTGAAAAATAAGACATGCATTATCATCCTAACTTTCTACATGAGCAAATTAATCTTATAGGCATACATTTCAGCCATCTTTAGTAGAAGAAAGGATCTAAGAACCAATAAAGGAGTAGGTGTTTATTTCTTGGGCCCAGAGAAATAATAAAAAATGAGAACAGTAGTTATGTTTAGAGACACAGATCAGAGGAGCCTTGAGATAGAATATTTAATGGAGTTATCAGATGAGGTTTCAGGCAGCATGCAAAATATTCATGGATTTATAGCAACATGTAAAGCTCCATTAATCAAGGTTTGATCCATAAAACAGAACTACTGGAAACTATATATGCATATGCATATATATGCGTGCCTGTTTATTTGCTCAGTTGTATTCGACTTTTTGTGACCCCATGGACTGCAGCCTGCTAGGCTCCTCTGTCCATGGGGTATTTGGGGCAAGAATACTGGAGTGAGTAGATAATCCCTTCTCCAGGGGATCTTTCGCACCCAGGGATCGATCTCAGGTCGCCTGCATTGGCAGGTGGGTTCTTAACCATCTCAGCCATCAGTATGTGTGTGTGTGTGTGTGTGTGCATGTATGAGAGAGAAATTGAACATTTTGATTGACCATATTCAATTCTGAGAACCAATGCAAAGCATTTTTTTTTTTTTTTTTGCAACTGAGCCTGCAATAATCAGGGGACACAGAAAGGGATGATAGCTAGTGATGGAGAGAAAGTCAAGGACAAATTGGAAACCATGAGGTTTAAGTAAAGCCCACAGGATGGGAAAACACATTTATCTCACTACATCAAAATCTCAAACTTCAAAGATGTGAGTGACTTTACAAAAAACTGGCCCCCTTTGTCATAGAGCAAAACATGTGATTCATAAGTTGAAAAAACTATAGAGGAACCAATGGAAGCCAAAGGAGCTGTAAGGCAGGTTGTTGTCCCACCCACACAAGCAGGATGAACTCACCCATCCATAAATGAAAGTGTGTATGAGTTCCAGGAAGTCTTACACTGACCTTTCAAGCATAAAACTACATCTTCACTTTTTATTTTCTAAATCTCAAAGTGTTGCTCAAAGTCCATGTGATTTCAGAACTTCACAGGAAAGGTGATAGCTTGAAAACGTAGTTCCAGATGAGCTATACTGAATGGATAAAATGCACTCTACTAACATCAGGGGTGTGTGTGTATGTCACTGTGTGTGTTAAATGTATAAAAATATGTGTACATTTATATATAGAATATATGTATATGTATATAAATCTGTGTGTTAAAAGTATAAAAAAATTTATAAAGAAGACATCGAATTGATAAATATTAAAAGCTGATAAAAATATTAAGGAAAATGGTTTTATTTTTATTAATTAGTAGATTTAAGTGCACTGATGAATATTTGATTATGTATAAGGTTTTGAGACTCTAACTGTATTTATCAGATACATACTTTTAGATTCAAGAAAGACTTGTGATAAGCCTGAAAAGAAAATGACATATAAGATAAGATATGAGGCTACATTAGAAATTATTAAGGGTAAAGGCAATTGATGTCCCCAAGAAAGGATCCACTTTCTAGTTTCACCTACTAATTTAACTTTATATATATAAATGACTAGCTTAATGAAGAAACTTCAATAACATTGTGGAGATCATGACTTCAAAGAAATGTGGTCATTGCCAGATTATAAGGACATAAAAATAATGAAAATCACAGAATAATGAGGAAAAAAATACAATAAAAATAACAGGCTGGAATTCCAACTAAGCCCACCAGTCAAATTGTAATTAAATAGGAGCATTGTTAATATGCAAGCTTCTAATGTTTTCCCGTTAAGACAAATTACTATATGTGTTTTGTTTTTTTTTTTTTTTTTGATAGATATACTTTACCAGATCAAGAGTTTTTCCCTTTCTAAAAAATATATTCATAAAGTAATTCTGAATTTTATAAAAATGTGATCTACATGTTGAATTGATATATTTTTCTTTAGCATTTATTTGACCTATTATTACATGCTTTTTTTCTGGATATTTTAAAAACTACACAAATTATTTAAGATAGGACTATTGAGAGTTTCTATTTCTTCTTGATTCTATTAAGGCATTTTAAAAAAATGTGTCTGTTTGAATAAGTCTTCAAATTTGAGGCAAAGTATTTTCTTATTATCTTTAAACTTTTTGCTATATCTATAATTCTGTAATATTTTGTTTTGTAAGTTTTTTCTGTGTCTTTCTGTTTTACTTCATTAATTTAACCCTAGATTTGTATATATTATCAATTGTGTAAAAATCAAATTTTGGCTTTCTTGAACCTCTGTTTTCTATTGTTTGTATTGTTATGTTTTGGTTTCCATTATCAAATGTTCTCTAGATTTAACTTCTTCTTCCCTACCACTTTTCCTGGGTATTAGTTGTTGTCAATTGTTCCTTAGTTAAGTTATATTTAGTTTTCTTTAACACTAATATCAGAATATAAGGCTGAATGTCAAACACAGTAAAGATTTTGATTTCACCTCACAAGTTATGTAATGTATTTGACCTTTAGATTTTTTAAGAATTTAAAATTTTTATTATCTTTTATTTTGTACTCAAGGCTGATTTCAAACTGTTTTAAAAAATGAGACTCTTACATTATAGGTTTGGTATTGTTTCTTTACTTTGTTTTGTACTGTAATTCAAGAACACTAATTATTCCTTGATTTTTTTGGCCCTTCCAATGTAATTCAATGTATCTTTGTATATATATCTTCATAATTCTTCTGCTTTGAATATATTATAAATTATGCATCTATGTATTCACACTTTTAATCAATTCTGGAATATTCAGAATAATGGTCTCTATAAATATTGTCCCTTGTTTATTTTGTCTATTGCCTTCCCCTGAGGATTCAATTAAAAGTATTTTGAGTCTCTTCATTCCATTTTCTATATCTTTTATATTTTTAAAAATTAAATTATAAAAATACAATAACACATTTACAAGAGGCTTGGAAAATATAGAACAAGGTTACATATATTTTTCCACTATATATTGCAAATATTTTTAAGTAGATAAATTAAGATTTTTAGTTGGAGTTTCAATATCAAACTCTCAAAAGTTAATAGAATGTATATACAGAGAATTAGTAGTGTATAGTAGAGCTGACAAACACTATTAACTAATTCAATATAATTAAAATTTATAGAATTTCTCACACAGCAGTAGGATATAAATTCTATTCAAGTTCCCATAGACTGTAAACTAGGAGACACTGGTACATATCCAGGGACATAAGATCAGGTGCAAAAATGTAATGTTATGAAGGTGTTAAAGTCTTACAGATTCTGTTCTCTTACTACTGTGGAAGTATGTTAGAGATTAATGTCAAAAGACAGTGAAAATAACCCACATATTTTCAAGGGCAATGTGACATATACCAAGAGAGATCTTTGACTTAGCCATTGAAAGCTTCAATAAAGTTATAATAGAAGACTGAATAAACACTGAGGGTGATTGTAGAGAAGAAAGCAGTTAAATGAGAAATGAATATCAAAATAATAAATTAATGTCAAAGATATTTCAAAAATTCCATGTATTTAAAAGTTAAATGTCCACTTGTAAATGATGTGTGTATCTAAGAAGCCAGAACCAACAAATAGAAAATATTTGTAACAGAATAAAAATGAAAAGAAAATTTATCAGAATTTGTTGCATGCAGCTGAAGCTGTTCTATGCAATTAAATACAATGGGGAGTCTTGAATAAGGTATGAAAATAAATAATGGACTCTAACATAAAATTGTGTGAAATTTGAGCAACATCTATAATTTAGTTAAAAATACTGTATTGCATATTAATTTCCCTTTCTTTACAGCATGGCATTTCTTTATATTCTCAGGACTGGATTAGAATTTCAAGTCTCATTTAAAAAAAAATTAAGATCACTAAGATAATAAATTTTCTAGACTTTCATCAGTATACTAGATGCCAAAATACATGTGTGTGTTAGTCACTCAGTCATGTCAGTTGCAACCCATGGACTACACCTTATAAAGGCTTGAGAAAGAACATTTTTAAAAAAAAAGAGAGAGAGAAATCAGAAAATATGAACTAAATTAAATGGTATCACTGAGTATGAAATAAAAAAGAGAAACAAACTAGATAAAAGTAAAAAATCATCATACAGTCCAGCTGGTTTTTAAGCATGAATGCTCATTAGAAGCACATCTGTAGTTTTGGAGGAAAAAAAAAATCCCTAGACATTTATATCCTTCAAAAAATTCCAAGATATTTCTGATATGCATCTGGGATTTTAAAAATTATTGCAGGTTTCTCTGTTAAATGGTAGTTGCAATTATATAGAATTCTACTTTTTTTCTGTTAACCTAAAATGATGAAGTAGTATTAAGTGAACCATAGTTACAAAATCAGCAATGGTAAAAGTTATTTATCAATTTTCACAATCAATAACCAGACAAAAAATGATGATTATAATTGCAATTACAATTTTAAAGTCATCATATAAACATGATTAACCTAATGATATAAAATAATTACATACAATTGAGGGATTAAGTTCAGTGAAATCATAAGTGGAAGTTCATACATGAAAGTATTTTCTTCTGCCCAATGAGTCTATGTCTTTTGGTTGGTGCATTTAGTTCATTTATATTGAAGGTAATTATCAATATGTATGACCCTATTACCATTTTTTTAATTGTTTGGGGTTTATTTTCTGTAGGTCTTTCCCTTCCCTTGCATTTTCTGCCAGAACAATTCCTTTAACACTCGTTGCAAAGCTGGTTCGGTGGTGCTGAATTCTCTTAACTTTTGCTTGTCTGGAAAGCTGTTGATTTCTCCATCAAATCTGAATGAGAGTTTTGCTGGGTGGAGTATTCTTGGTTGTATTTTCTTCCCTTTCATCACTTTAAATACATTGTGCCATTCCCTTCTAGCATGTAGAGTTTCTGTTGAGAAACCAGCTGATAACCTATGGAAGTTCCCTTATGCAACATTTGTCATTTTTTCCCTTGTTACATTTATTGTTTTATCTTTGTTTTTAATTTTTGTCAGTTTGATTACTATGTCTCAGTGTGTTCCTCATTGTGTCTATCCTGCCTGGGACTCTGTGTCTTTCCTGAACTTGGTTGACAATTTACTTTCCCATATTAGGGAAACTTTCAGCTATTAACTCTTCAAATATTTTTTTGGGTACTCTCTCTCTTCTCCTGCTGCTGCTGCTAAGTCGCTTCAGTCATTTCCGACTTTGAGCGACCCCATAGATGGCAGCCCACCAGGCTCCCCCATCCCTGGGATTCTCAAGGCAAGAATACTGGAGTGGGTTGCCATTTCCTTCTCCAGTGCATGAAAGTGAAGTCACTCAGTCATGTCCGACTCTCGCAAACCCATGGACTGCAGCCTACCAGTCTCCTCTGTCCATGGGATTTTCCAGGCAAGAGTACTGGAGTGGGGGGCATTGCCTTCTCCCTTCTCCTTTGAGGACCCCTATAATAAGAATGTTGCTGGATTTAATGTTGTCCCAGAGATCTCTTAGGCTGTCTTCTTCTTCTTCTTCTTCTTTTTTCATTCTTTTTTTTTCTATATTCTGTTTTGCAGCAGTGATTTTCAACATTCTGTTTTCCAGATTACTTACCTATTCTTTCTCAGTTATTCTGCTGTTGATATGTTCTAGTGTATTTTTCATTTGTTTGTTCTTTTGTCTTTCTAGGTCTTTGATAAACATATCTTGCAGCTTCTCATTCTGTTTCTGAGATCCTGCATCATCTTCAGTATCATTATTCTGAATTCTGTTTCTGGTAGGCTGCCTATCTCCACTTCACTTAGTTGTTTTTCTGGCGGTTTATCTTGCACCTTCATCTGGGACATAACTCTGCTTTTTCACCCTGATTAACTTTCTGTAATGTGGTTTTCATTCTAGCCTCTGTGGGATTGTGTATTGCCTTGCTTCTTCTATTGTCCCCCTTGTGGATGTGGTCAAGAGGCTTGTGTAAGCTTCTTGATGGAAGGGATTGGGTGGGAAAAAACTGGATCCTGTTCTGATGAGAAGGGCCTTGCTCAGTAAAGCTTTAATCCAATTATCTACTATGCTTGAGGTTGCATTCTCTTCTTGTTTATTATTTGGCCTGAAGCAACCCAACCCTGAAGACTATGGGCTCTATGGTAGAGTTAATGGTAACCCCTAAGAGGGTTTAAACCAAGGGGCATCTTCCAGGGCTGCTGTTGCCAGTACCCCTGTCCCTATTGTGAGCCACTGCCAACCCACACCTTCACAGGAGACCTTTCAACACTAGTTGGTAGGTCTGGTTCGATCTCCTCTGGGGTCACTACCTCTTTCCTCTGGGTCTTGTTGCATACAAGATGCTGTTTGTGCCCTCTAAGTCTGGAGTCTCTGCTTCCCCTAGTCCTTTGGAAGTCCTGCAATCAAATCCCACTGGCATTCCCTGGGGCTTCCTAGTCCTTTTGCTGGATCCCCAGTCTGGGCGATGTAGGGCTCAGAACATTCACAACTGTCAGAAAACTTCTGTATCATTGTTCTCCAATTTGTGAGTCACCCACCTGAAAGGCATGTGATTTGATTTTATCAAGATTGCACCCCTCCTACCATCTCATTATGGCTTCTTCTTTGTCTTTGGATGTGGAGTATCTTTTTGTGGTGGGTCTCAGTGTCCTCCTTGGTTCTTCAACTGGTAGTTGTGATCTTGGTGCTCTCTCAGGAGACGAACACTCACCCTTCTACTCCAGCATCTTGAATTGGAAGTTTATTATCTATGTCTTTTCATTTTCTTCTATATTTCTGTATTTTCATCCTATTCATTTCATTATGAGCGCTATTATTTTTGCCTCTTCTAACACTCGTGCATAATTACTTCTCTATTCTTGCAGATATTTGATTGTGGACTGATTGGATGATATTAAGCCATGGACTCTCTGGGTGCATACATTAGGGGTACTTTCCTTAGGATTGGAGTTGCATAGAATTCTTCTGGGCACCAGAAAATGCTAATATCACCAATTCAGTCCCCAGCTGAGGGTCATAGCTCAATATAGATATTCTGGGCTCAATTCCCATATCATGCTGCTTGACAGTGGCTCAGGATCAAGATCTCAGTAATGCTATTGGCATCTACTTGCAGGGCAACAATACCTTCTTGTTTGTTCATCTTTTCTTAGCATTAATCTCTCTTGATTCTGCCTATGCCTACAACTCATCTTTGTCTTCTTTTATTTTTCTTTATTTTCTTTCCTTCTTTTGAATGTCAGGGAGTTTAGAGACATTTTCTATCCCTTACAATCCTAGTAATAATGTTCTCCCCATTTTAAAGTTGCCTTCTCCAGGATCTAATGGTTCAAGATTGGGAGGATCTCTCTTCTTATCTGGTTAGCTATTTTTATGTCTTCAATCTAAAGAAGTACATATTTCTTTGATCTTAGAATTTTTGTAGCCATTGTTTCTATGAATATAACTTTTATGCTATTTCTTCCTTTAGAAATAGAGTAGTAGTAAAGAAGAGTCAGTAGTAATACTAGTAGTAGTGTGCTGTGCTGAGCCTTTCAGTGATTTTGAGTAAAGACAGAGACTAATCCAGACAAGTAAGCCAAAGCATTCTTGTTGAACAAATGAACAATACTTAAAGTAGTTTATAGTCTAAACAATTTAATTAAGGAAGAATAAAATACTGTCTTTGGATACTAGTCTTAGAAAAACTTTAGTAGAAGAAGTGAGGGGAATCATAATTTTTTAATTAAATCAATCCTACAAATGAGACTAGATCATGGGGTGTTGGTACCATAGGAAGTATTGTTGGTGAAGACTTGGCTCTGAACAGAAAGTTAAAATTAATACTCCTTTGAATGAAACTCACCATGAAAAGAAGCAATCAGATATAATATTATGATCAGCATTCATCATGAATTCCTTAACTTTTATCTTTCAAACTAGTTAATTCTCCTGGCTATTGCTCAAACACATCTATTTGGTACTGAAATCCATTCACTTGGTTTCTCAACCTGCAAACTTCAGTCACATTTGACATTTATGTCTTACTGATGTGTCCTTCTTTGATCTCTCTACTCATTAATTTATATGTGTACTCATTGCTTTAGTCACAACAGATACACCAGGACAATTACAACTTGGTTTGCCTGACTCCCATCCATAGAAATCACTTACATAACTTTTTCTCAAGTTCAAATTTGATCCTTCCACTTCTCTATATATTTTATGACTTCAATGTTTTCTGTTGGTTTCTTAGTCTCATTTACCGTCTTCAAATGTGTTTTTCTCTTCTGACACTCCCATACCACACTAGATGCAACTATTTCCCAAAACACCACACTGATGTATGACTTTGTGTCACAGATTTTATTAAAATTTTGGGAGGTTGCAAAGAAAAGATTATATCACATTGTGGCACAGAGAATAATTTCTATCATATGGTAGAAATCCATATTCCAAAGCACCAGATTCTTCCCTGGGATTTTCCCATTTTGTACTCACATCAGTCAGTCAAGGGATTTATCTAGACAAAAAGTCATTATGCCTCTCCTGTAGAGTGAAAGTATGGTTTTAAATAATGCTTTTTTCCCTCTGTTATCAGCTGCTTCCCTTATCCTACCTCATACACCATATCAAACATTGAATGATTAATTATTCTTTTGCCTTTGCAAAAATAGCCTGTGGGCTAAGTGCCCTTATTCCTGGTTCCAGTATAGTTCAAGTCAAGGGTGTTCCCTGTCCAGTGACATGTCCTTTGGACTTCTATAGTGTCAGTCCCTTTGAATCTCTATAGTGTCAGTTCCTTTGAATGTTTATTACCACCTTTGTATTATGGGATAAATATTAGCATCTTTTTCATGAATAACAGTGTTCCTTAAAAATAAACACTACTTTCCTGGTGCTGTAGCTAGTACAAAGCAGGTAGGTATAGCCAATGAAAAATTGCCACTTGCCATCTGCCTCTATAAGCATTAAATCACTGGCTTCTGCAGACCCTGAACGTCAAGACATCCTAAAATTTCAGGGTGGAGATCAGGAATGAAGTACTCTGTGCTCTGGGGAAAACTGGCAGAACAGGCCTTCAGATTTATATTTTGAGGAGATTTTACAAGTTCAAATTCTTGCATATCTAGAAAAGCACTAAAATAATTAATGGTGACATATGCTCCTTGTGACTAGCAGCAAGCCTCTGTCAAAATGTGTGCTTGATTACATGTACTGTCCCTCTTCACCAAAATCATGTACAATGCTTACCTTCAGAAACCTGCCTCTTTGGAGCAGTTCTTCAGAACTATCTGAGAGTCTGTCTCCTGGGCTGTAGTTCTCCTTTTGCCCCCATAAATTTTAACTCATACATTGCGCTACATTTTTTTCAATCAATGGTATTTTATACATTTTTGTGAAATGAATATTTTTGTATCCCTCAGATTTCTCCAAAAATATCTAAGTCAAATAAATTCTACCTTTAGAATAACAAAAAAGAGTCCCTTTACTAATATAATAAAATTTATGAAGTCATGAGGAATAATTAGAAAACAATAATCACTAACATAAGGATCCCCAAGGACAGAGGAGCCTAGTGGCTGCAGTCCATGTGGTCACAAAGAGTTGGACATGACTGAGCAGCTAAGCAAAGCACAGCACAGAATAAGAATGCTGAAATATGTTTATAAATGCCAAGTGCTTTATAATAATCATCATGAACCTTCACAATAACTGAAAAGTAAACATTTATATCCTGATTTTGTAGATGAGGAATTGGTCTCAGAAATCTTAAACAAAGTGCAGAAAAGATGAACTATTAAGGATTTTTTTAGGATATGCACTTCTAGAAGATGATCTTTTCTATCACAAATCACATATATTTTTTAAAAAATTGTTGGGTTTGTTATATATAATTTTGTAATGCTTTTTACTTTCTATAAACTAAAAGCTTTAAGAAACTTTGAAAGTTTCAAGTGCTGCAATAGAAATATTGTGGGAAACTGGCAGAGAGTTGCAAATACTAGTGTTTCACAAAGCTTTAGGCAAAGAAAGCAAAGATGAAACATACTAGCTACTTTTAAAAGATGCAAAGAGAACTGAGGTCACCTAATAATAAATTCTCACTGTTAGCACTAGAACATGAATCTCCTCATGCACCATAATTATTTGCACAGTGCTCTTCAGTGTCTTGGCCAATCAATTTTATAGTTGTCCAAAACAGATGAAAATGCTTCAAGGAAGATATTACTTCAGAAATTTTAATGACTAAGATTTCTGCTTTTGAGAATTATACAAAACTGTCATTTTTTTCTTTATATACTATCATCAAATCTCATTCAAATGTGTTCAAAATTTGTTCAAATTTGTTCAAAATTTACTGTTTAAGAAGGACAAGGAAGATATTCCAGTTAAAACTTATCTTTACCTGAAATCATATATGCTTATTCAGAGTATGAAAGTACCAATAAGTTTAAGCATTGAGTTGGGGCAGGACAGGCAGATATTTTTTTCATGTATTCAACAAACATTCATTAACCTACTTTATATTCAAATCACTGCAAGACCCTGATGAAATGATAGTGAAAAAGAGGAAAGGACAACATTTCTTCTCACAGTGAGCATATAGGACAAATGAAACAGTTCAGTTGCTCAATCATTCCCAGCATGAGTGTTTTTTCCAATGGGTCTATTCTTTGCATCAAGCGGCTAAAGTATTGGAGTTTCAGCTTCAGCATCAGTCCTTCCAATGAATATTCAGGACTGATTTCCTTTAGATTGACTGGCTTGAGCTCCTTGCAATCCAAAGGACTCTCAAGAGTCTTTTCCAGCACCACAGTTCAAAAGCATCGATTCTTAGGCACTCAGCTTTCCTTATAGTCCAACTCTCACATTTATACATGACTACTGGAAAAAACCATAGCTTTGATTACCTGGGTCTTTGTTGGCAAAGTAACATCTCTGCTTTTTAATATGCTGCCTAATTTGGTCATAACTTTTCTTCCAAGGAGCAAGTGTCTTAATGTGATGGCTGCAGTCACCATCTGCAGTGATTTTGGAGCCCCCCCAAAAAATAAAGTCTCACAGTTTCCATTGTTTCCAAATAAACTTGCCATGAAATGATGGGACCAAATGCCATGATCTTAGTTTTCTGAAAGTTGAGTTTTAAGCCAACATTTCACTCTCCTCTTTCACTTTCATCTAGAGGCTCTTTAGTTCTTGCTCACTTTCTACTATAAGGGTGGTGTCATCTGCATATCTGAGGTTATTGATATTTCTTCCAGCAGTCTTGATTCCAGATTGTGCTTCATCCAACCTGGCATTTTGCATAATGTACTCAGTATATTAGTTAAATAAGCAGGGTGATAATGTACAAATTTGGTTTTCCCCACTTGCTTCAATTTAAGTCTGAATTTTGCAATAACGAGTTCATGATCTGAGCCACAGTCAGCTCCTGGAGTTCTGACTTCTGTGGGCAAGAATCCATTAGAAGAAGTAGAGCACCCATCATAGTCAACAAAAGAGTTCAAATACCATACTCATGTGCAATCTCAAGAATGACAGTGTGATCTCTACTCGTTTCCAAGTCATTCAATATCACAGTAATCCAAGTCCATACCCCAACCAGTGATGTTGAAGAAGCTGAGATTGAACAGTTCTATGAAGACGTATAACACCTTCTAGGCCTAACACCCAAAAAAAGATGTCCTTTTCATTATAGGTACTGGAATACAAAAGTAGGAAGTCAAGAGCTACCTTGAGTAACAGGCAAATTTGGCCTTGGAGTAAAAAATGAATCAGGGCAAAGCTAACAGAGTTTTGCCAAGAGAACACACTGGCCATAGCAAACACCCTCTTCCAACAGCACAAGAGAAGACTCTACACATGGACATCACCAGATGGTCAATACCGAAATCTGATTGATTATATTCTTTGCTGCCAAAGATGGAGAAGCTCTATACAGTCAGCAAGAACAAGATCAGTAGCTACTGTGGCTCAGATCATGAGCTCCTTTGCAAATTAGTCAGACAGAGAAAAACAAATACTATATGATCTCACCTGCATGTGGAAAGTGAAAAAAGCTCATAGTCACAGAGATCAGTTTGGTGGTTACAGCAGTTGGGAGATGGGGAGTATAGGTTAGGCGAATGAAAGAAAGGAGTCATAAGATGCAAATTTGAAGCCTAGCTGGGAGCTTTTATGTGAGATGAGTGCCATTGTGCAGTAGTTTGAACTTTATTTAGCATCACCTTCCTTTGAGATTTGAAAGAAAATTAACCTTTCCAGTCCTGTAGCCACTGCTGTGTTTTCCAAATTTGCAGTCATACCTCAGTATTCATGGGGAATTTGTTCCAGAACACTCATAACCCTAATACCAATTCCTTATGAAAAATAATATTCTACAGTTCTGGGTGAATTTGGCGAATTTTGGAAACATTTTTTTTTTTGGTGCTGCTTCACTGCTGTTTTTTTACCTACTGATCCTTAAATTGCCCTGTGGAGGTATTGTTGTCTCCAATGTGAAACTATCTCCCATCTCAAAGTTCTCATAGCCCTCTTTGAGATAATATTTTCCATCTTCTAAATCAATAATTCTTTTATATATACTATTTTCCTGGATTTACTCTAGCTCTGTTTCAATGTTATAAGTGTAACAAAAATTTAAATGACTATAAATTGTTTAATGTTCCATTACTTCTAGGTATTTGCATTTTTACAGAGGCACTTTAGAAATAGTACTCAAAGGAAAGGTTCTCTAATATCAGCATGGTAGTTTAGGCAATATGCATACATTCAGGCAGTGACATTACCTGTCATCCTTCAGTCATATCAGCAGACAGGTTCTTACTCAACCCTTGCCTGAGGCTAATTCTATAGGGCTTTTAAGTCCCATTCAAAAACCCACACAATCACACATTGAATTTTTTTGTCTTATGCTTCTATGGCTCTCTACAGGGTGAGTAGATCTCCTATTTTTTCCATAGGTCAATACTTCTGGGGAAAAAAATGCATGAGCTTAGCTATGATGAACATCAAAATATCTAGCATTTATATTTGGAATCTAAAGGGAAAATATATTTAAAATGGAAAAACTTTGACATTCATTTTGGCAGAGTAGATTTAGTTTAACCTGAGTACCCAGAGTAGTGAAAGTATAAGTGAGATCAGGCAGTGGCATGCATTAAATGGTAACCTAATCAGATTAGCTGTATTTCAACAGATGATGGGCCTTCCACTAGACCCAGAAGCCAGGAGGCTGATGTCCAGTATCCCATAGACAAATGATCAGACATAGAAAAGTTCTGCCTGGAAGAATTAATGATGCTTTAAGAACATTCTTGACAAAGTAGAAGACTCTGTAAATACATTCAAAACTAAGATCATGGCATCTGGCCCATCATTTCATGAAAATAGATAGGGAACAAGTGGAAGCAGTGGTAGATTTTATTTTCTTAGTCTCCAAATCACTATGAATGGCTACTGCAGCCATGAAATTAAAACATTCTTGCCCCTTAGAAGAAATCCTATGACATACCTAGACAGCATATTAAAAAACACAGACATCACTTTGCCAACAAAAGTGCATATTGTCCAAGCTATGATTTTTCCAGTAGTCATATACAGACGTGATAGTTGGACCATGAAAAAGGCTAAGAGTCAAAGAATTGAGACTTTTGAATTGTGGTGCTGGAGAAGATTCTTGAGAGTCTCTTGAACAGCAAAAAGGTCAAACCAGTCAATCCTAAAGGAAATCAACCCTGAATATTTATTGGAAGGGCTGATGCTGAAGCTTCAATACTTTGACTACCTGTTGCAAAGAGTTGACTCATTGTAAAAGACCCTGATGCTGGGAAAGATTGAGGACAAGAGAAGAAGGGGGTGACAGAATGTGATGGTTGGATGGCATCACCCACTAAGTGGACATAATTTGAATCAACTCCAGGAAATAGTGAAGGACAGAGAAGCTTGGCGTGCTGCAGTCCATGGGGTCGCAAGGATTCAGACACAACTTAGCAACTGAACAACTGTCAAAAGGGTTCATAGGAATATCTGAGACCAAATGGTTTATAAATCTTGGCAAATATGTGGAAGGAATTTCAGGGAGGAGTTTCAATTGACTTATCTCCTGAATATTCAAAAGTGGTAGATGGCTGGCAAGCAAATCTCATTAAATTCACAGGAACTGGCATCCATAAGCTATAAGAAACATGAGCAGCCACTGGATGTCTTTGATGGTATATAGGATGGAAGGTGAGTACACCTACAAGAGAGAGATTTAAACTTGATGGCAGATAAAGGTCAGAGTCAGATCACTGCTTATATGGTAGTGAAATACACTCACATTTTCTTGTGTCCTTGCCTTGTTCAGTTCAGGGTGAGTTCAAAGAAGAGGTGACAACAAAGAGAACGTCAAGTCAACTTCTAAACGAGTGGTTCTTATATGTGAAAAATGAAGACACATGCCGGCTTTGCTCTGCAGTATGAGATATTTTGGTGGTTTTTAGTGAGAAATAGGATGAATTGGATGAAAACCAGTTCTTTAGTAAAGAAACTTCCAACTGTAAGAAGAAAACTTTGTCTGTGGTATTTTCTAGGGCTCATGACCTCATCATCAAAGAAATAGCTCTACATTAAGAAAATATGTGCTGTCCTTTGTGTCCAGACCCTTCAGAATAGAAGAACAAAGAAGGAGTCTCCTGGGCAAAAGGGTGGATTGGAAAGCAAATGAAGCCACCAAGTTGCTATCACACTCCTACTTCAGAGATGTTTGTATTCTCTCTATGATGATTTGGCTTGAAATCACTCTTCTATACAGTAGAATCAAACAAACTGAGCATGTGGAAACTGAAAAATAGAAATATATTGAAAGACATCATAATTATCTTTGAATAGTTTTAAGGACATTTTATGGAAAAGATAGATTCATTCTGTTATTCCAGAGGGAGAAAACATAACAGTCTAGACTTACAGATACATTAAACTGATAGATCTATCCCTTCTAGCATGAAAGTATAAATGAATGAATAACTATGAACATATTTTGAAGTAGAAGTTGTTCAAGAAAAAAACCAAAATGTAAATGGCATTTATATATTATCCATTCTTTTTTGCTAGATGCTGTCATCCAAACCATGACCAGCAGATAAATGCCTAACTCAGTTTGAAGGAGAACAACATAAAATAGATTTGGTACTTTTTTAGAAATACTATAATCAAAACTTAAATTTCAAAATTTGCGAGACAAATTAAAATATATTTCTCTTTTTCCTGTTTTTTACCCTCTCTTTCTTCTCCTCCCCCTCCATTTTCTGTTTCTGATCTTGTTCTTCTTTTCTCTTCTATAATACTAATGTCAAGATAGAGATATCATCCATTTATATGGTAATATGAGAGTTATAGTGTGGCTTCACTGTTCATAATTCCATAACTATAATGCATATGAAATAACTTCATATTAGATAGATGAATGTTTTAATGGAATAAATCAATTATTTTTATGAGATATTAAAATAGATCTCAAATATATGTGCAATTAAACTCAGTATCCTACAATCTGTTAGTGTATATAATTCCACATTCTAGGAACATTTAATTAGTTTTTAATATGTGATTAAACTTAGACATAGAAAAGCCACAGAGGGAAAGTTAACATCAATAAACATTCATTTATTTAGCTGCAGATTACACCAATTTTGGTGACCACTTTGCTTTTGCTTCCTGTCTAAAATACTATTTTAGCAAAATAGCAATTCCAAGAAAGGAATAAATGTAATACTTTTCTTAAATAATATGGATTTGAATTTTTTTCTCTTCTCTCAGTAGCTTTGCAACTTAATCAATTGCCAGTCTGTAACCATACTTCAACTGAACAATCTACTGTATATATGATGCAAAATAAACATTAAAAACTGTCTCATAGAAAATAATTGTTTTAGCAATTCAAATGAGAAAGAATATTCAAGAAATATAATATATTCTTATGCTGTCTTAAAAGATTGAAATCTTTAAAGATCGCATTCAAAAACAAAGTTTGTAAAAGCCTAGGAATAATACTGATCATGTATTAAGGATCAAGAAGTCATGGCCACAAAGATATATATATATATATATATATTTAATTTCATTATTATTCAGGGAGAAACATACAGCCAATTTTTGACTTAACTAAGAAGCTTAGCTGACAGAGTTGGTCAATTAGTCTGACATGGAGTCCTGTGAAACATTATACTCATTCATGGTTAACAGTAAAAGAAGAGATGCTTCCATAAGTTGTTGTAAACATGAGTCCATATTTTGTCCCAGAAGACAAAATTTCCAAAGAACTAGTTACAGTTCTTTATGGTATTCCCATCATCATGAAACATTGCTAAAATATAAAAGAAATTTTCTCTTCTAAATATCTGAATTCTGTGTTAGGCAAATTAAACTCCAGAGAAAGTGTTTACTTTTAGGTACAGCATCATCTTTGAGACAGTATAGACTGATGTAGAAGCAACAACAATAAGAAAAATATTCCCCTGCATTATTGCAATACTGTTAGTAGGCATACTGCTTTACAGCGAAAACAGGCTGTTCCTGTTACTTCTAGAAGTCCCTTTAGAAGATGTGACAATGCATGTGGGTTTCAGCATATAGCAATCTCCAAGCATCCCTTACTAAAAGGACTACACTACCTCCTAATAAACTTTATCTTGAAGGGTTGGTGTTAATGATGTACTTCCTATATTCTTAACTTCAGCCCTACTACTTTAAAATGTAGTCCTCAATGGAATCATGTCAGAAAAGGGAAAACACACAATCAACTATCCGTGACTCTCAGGATTTGAAAATGTCACAATTGCTGAATTGCTGGTTTTAACTGCCCTTCAATTGCTCACTGTCTCTCCCACATCACCCTCTTCCTCCTAAATGTGTGGGTACTTGGTGTTACTTAGCTTCTGATTTTTTTTCTCTCCTCAATTTCTAAGCCTAATGAGGCTGAGCTGAGTTAATAATGGATGTAATAAGTAATGACTCATTGTTTGGGGGCCCACGCGTCTGTGTGTGCTGTGGAACAGGAGCCAGGACTCTGAAGCTATTTGTTCTGCTATGTCACTTGCCACCAAGCAATGCCACTCATCAATAAAAGGCAAGATGACGGATGAGTTCATTTAATGGAATTCCTCTGAGTGAGCTACAGTCCAACTCTTCAATAGGTCTGCTACCATGCTCTCTCTCTCCCTTTCTCCCTCTTGTGGCTCTTTTTTCCTTCCTCCTAAATTCAGGACAGTTGGAAAGCATGCTTGGCCGAGAGGGTCGTCATTGGTGCCAGTAGCTCCTTCTGCTCTTAACAACTGCTACCCTAAATCAGATCAGCGGCTCTGCGCCTGGAGATTAAATCTGTGCCACCAGAAAGCAGTGGCACCCTATAGGGCTTGGCCACATGTACTCCCTGCCTGAGCTCAATTCTTTATTTCCATAGAGGATGGTTGTGTTGAAGGAGAGGGTGCATCTCCTGTCGAGTGAAGGGATAAGTATTCCACTGTGGTTCTTTTCAGGACAGACACCAAAAACCAGGCTGCTCCTTGGGAAAATCTATAGTCTTCCTCTTTATTATAGCCACTTTTAGTTTGTAAAGTCCCACTAGGTAACCATGCTGCTTCATTTCATAACCTAAATTTCACCCACAGTAAAGTCAACATTGATAGCATCTTACCAATAACAGGCCAACTTTTTTTTGTCTGCAAGAATGGAGGTGACACTTAAGAAACTGGATATCCTGTAACTACAAAATGTGAAAATAAATCAAATATCCAAAAAAATATGTGTTGACATCAACACACTGTTTTAAAATGTCAAATATTTTTTATAAAGCATGAAAAGCCCAAATACATGGAATCAAATATAACCACCAAGTAAAATTAAGGAAAGAGAAAGTCGAAAAAGAAAAGGAGAGTGATTAACATAACTGAAGCTCAGCTAGGTTGGTAGAGTATAGTCTCAAGATTTTCCATTATGCAGAAGTGACAAGAGGAGTAAAGTGACGAGATGGAAAGTAGAATTGCAAGGTGTTATAGATAGCATGGTTTGCATAAGTTTATTTTTTAAGTTCATGGCTAGAAATTGGGACAAACACATTTTAAATTTCTCTTATTTCTAGAATTGAAATGAAGTTATATTTATAATTTGAACATCACTGACAAATAACTAACAGAGTCATTCAAGTCTAAAAACTCTCGATAAATATACATTAATGGATCTAATAGATGTTGTATATACACATATTCAGTCACTGCAGTCGTGTCTGGCTCTGCAACATGTACTGTAGCCCACTAGGCTCCCTTGTCCATGGGATTCTCCGGCAAGAATACTGGAGTAGATTGCCTTTCCCCTCCTCCAGTGGATCTTCCCCACCCAGAAATTGAACCATATCTCCTGCCTCTCCTGCATCGCAGGCAGATTCTTTACCCACAGAGCCACCTGAGAAGTCCATAGATACATATCTGCATTCATATTTGAATCTGTGGCATGGATTTAAGGGCATGAGGCATTTCTCTACCTCAGAAATTCAGAAATTATCTGCATTGCTTTGACAGAGATCTTTTCCTGAAACTGTACTGGGAATGGTTCTAATATGTACTATCCATATCTAACATTCTTGATTTCACGTGAAGCAAAAAACATTGGTTCTCTTGATGCTGACATTATAGCTCATATTCAGGTCCTTGCAGAGTTGAATCTATTCAGAATTAAAGTTAGTGTCAAAACAGGAAAAGTGATGAGAAAGGAAGAAATATCGTGTAAGGAACTAAATGAGGAACAAAAGTGTATTTTAAAAACCAACACAGTAAGGACAGCCAAGAAATAGATTAACAGAGCATTACGTTTTATTGTTGAGCACAAATGTTCCATTCCTTTCTCTGAGTTCTTAATCAGCATTTTTCATTATTTTTCTTCCACTGTATCTTGCTTCTATGCATCAATGCCCATATCAACACCTCTAATAGCACCAAAAAATATCCTCTCATACCAACATTCCCCAACACATGGAACCTTGCCAGGACTGACCTTCTCTCTAGTTAGACTAGCACACCACTTCAGTCATGGGTTAAGATAAGAATTCTCCCTTTGGATACAAATCATTTTAGTAATGATTGGCCTATTCATTTGTAGGAAAGACTGATTGCCTTCCTACTCATGACAGAGTTGTGTTTCTATGTTGTCCTAAGGCGGGGCAGGCTATCATCTAATCAAGCTCACATTCTTTAGAAAAGGACTGCTCTCAAAGTCTCATGTCATATGGCTTCTCAGGATACTCCGGTGTGTTTGCCACTACTTTTACGCTTTCATTTGGTCCACAGACTTCACAACACCCAGGGTTCTGTGTTGAATACAGTTCTATACTGGTTAAAGCATTAACAGTAATATTAATGGTAATAGCACCATATCCCTGAGAGATAACATTCATGACTGTTTTCACTTGGATGTGGTAAATATGAACCCAGTGATTTTAATGTTCTCATACAGTTCTTGCCCTATAAACACTTTGTTTGTAGTTCTGGAATCATGAGGACAAAGGGGAAAATTACATCTTTATAATTCAGGATAGAACTGTCCTTAAACACCTTCACATCACCATAGCACTGAACCTCTGAAGACTAGAAGCTCATCAATATGTGCTGAATTAAAATGGATTTAATAAAATCTGGTCTTTGTCCTCTGTGCTTATTTTCTCATCTCCTATTCCAATTATTCTGTAAATCTGTTTCCTCTTAGTTTTAGAAATTTGGCAGGTGGTACTTTAATTTAATCTGTTCTTAAATATTCTGAATCCAACATAAATTAAGACCATATGTGTACTGTGGTAGGCTGATATGTAGCTGTGAATTAAATTTGATTTTGCAAGTGTTTATTGATCACTTACTATGTGTTTAGTATCCTAAACACACACAGCTGTGATGATCAAAATACTACCATAAACAGAAAGCAATCACAAATTATTTCAGACCTTTACAGTTCAGGAAGTTTAAACATTGATATTTAGACCTGGACTTAGGGAAATTTCTAAAATTTGAGCTGTAATGAAAATTGATTTCTTTTGTTGGTGAAAATCTCAGCATTGTAAAGATCTAAGGAATGTGTTCTTTTTCAAGCCTCATCCCATATAATAATCTTGAATGACAACCTTCACTAAAGTTGTTTTGCCTGCTTGAACACACCAAGATTAGGAATTTGACTAGCCTACAGGAAACACGGGACTTGGTCATATTTCTCCTTCCTAGTCTATGTTGGCTCTCCTATGCAGGTGTCCCACGGCTCTCTGTTTCATACAACAAGCAATACAGGCCTCTCCTTCACTTTTACTCTCAACAAGGAAACCACAAGTCAGACAATACTAAGGGCATGAGAAAAAACATGATTAAGAAGTGCAGTACAAGGAGAAACAACTGATGTTACTACTTGACAGAGTAACTGGTACACTTACTTCACCAATACGGCAACACAGCTCAGATCATGGTGAAAACTTCCTTTTGTCAACCATTTAAGATAATTGTGTATTATTAATATTGATAAGGAAACTCTTTGCACTTAACACATTTAAAATTTGCACAATAAGGGATTGGAAGCTGAAGATGAGACACAAAAAGGATGAAAAAGAGGTCTTCACTGGTGATCATGGGTTAGTCTATGTTACAGATGTGTTCTATTTGGTCTCTGATGAGACATTGTTTTTAATTTGTGGGATTTGTTTACCAATGTATTAAAATAGGGAGCTATTTCAACTACTCTTGACACACAAAAGATCCAGCAGCAGCATTGGATTAGCATTTCCAGGGCACAAGTCAACTGCCATTGAAGGCATATGCTCCTTGATATGGAGCATAGACTCTTATCCACAACAGTTTCTTTTTCTTTCTCTTTTTTTTTTTTCTCATTTTTACTGCCTGCCCTCTATACACACTTGGGTTCTGTCCTGGCCATATTAGATTCCTGCAGATAGTAAATCAACACCAGTAGCAAAAAAGAAAAATATATATATATATATCCGAGCCGTATGAAACCGGAAGAAGAATGTAGAATGTATGCAAACATACTTTCTCGTGAGTCCAAAGTAAACCAGTGTTTCCTGGATGCCTTTTGATTCCTGAAAATTTGTGACTAGCCAACAGTAAATCCCTGCCACAGCAGGTTCTAATGCTCTAGAATTATCATTTCCATTGTCATTTTCTGTTTGCTTGTATATTAAATCTACATATATCCACAACAAAGAAATTGAAAGCACAGGGCTGCTCCAAGTACTATGCTAAACTCTGGATACACCCTGTTGAATATTATAGACTTAGTCACTACTCATCAGCCACACTAGCTCAGCCCCAACTTGCCTGTTGGATCTGGTGGAAGCAGCGGTGTTTGGCACATACAGTGATACTGGCTAGTACGAGTGGAAACTGCACTCAGGAATGGCAGTGGACAGGTAGAGCCACAGAAATATGGGTAATTATTCTGTAGGCAGTTTGAACCCAAAAAACATATGTGACACATCAAAGCAAACCATGTTACAGAGGAGTAGTTTTATTTTATATTTATCATTGCAAATTCTATCTGAACCTGCTTCTTCTATTCAAACATGTTTTAAAGGCCCTATTGGTAGCTCATTACACATATTCACAATCATCAGTCAATTTAGGCTTTAGGATTTTTAAAAGGAATTACACATTTTTACCACACATTTGCATTCACCTCGGTAACCACATCCTTTAATAGGTCATTTTAATTTTCTGATAATCGGAATTCTGTGAAAACCTGAGTATAACTGGGTACTATAATTTTGAAAGAAAATTTGAATGTATATACTGTCATAACAACTGAATTTGACTTTAAACAAAAGTCAGCTATTCCTACAGTTTTGTTCTACCTTGCAGAAATTCATTTGTTTATTCTTTTTTAATCATATTTTCATGCATATAGATAAAATATGTATATAGATATGGTATGCATATAGATATGATGTGCATATTTATGTGGAACTTCCCTGGTAGCTCAGCTAGTACAGAATCCACCTGAGATCCTGGTACAATTCCTGGGTTGGGAAGATCCACTGGAAAAGGGATGGGCTCCCCACTCCAGTATTCTTGGGCTTCCCTGGTGGATCAGTTGGTAAAAAATTCACCTGTAATGTGGGAGGCCTCAGTTTGATCCCTGGGTTGGGAAGATCCACTGGAGGAGTGCATGGCAACCCACTTCAGTATTCTTGCTTGGAGAATCCCCAAGGACAGAGGAACCTTGTGACCTGCAATCCATGGGGTTGCAAAGAGTTGGACATGACAGAGTGACTAAGTACTATATAAATATATATATTTATATGCACACACACACGCACACACACAAATACATGCCATATACACTATATGGCTTTTCAGGTGGCACTAGTGGTAAAGAACCTGCTTGCCAGTGCAGGTAGATGTAGAAGAACCAGGTTGGATCCCAGGTCAGGAAGATTCCCTGAAAGAGGGCATGAAAACCCACTCTAGTATTCCTGCATGGAGAATCTCATGGACAGAGGAGCCTGACGGCCTGCGTTTAATAGGGTCGCACAGAGTCAATATTACTGAAGTGACTTCAGTTCAGTTGCGCAGTTGTGTTTGACTCTTTGTGACCCCGTGGACTGCCGCATGCCAGGCATCCCTGTCCACCCGCCAACTCCCAGAACCTACTAAAACTAATGTCCATCTCTTCAGTGATGCCATCCAACAATATTATTCTCTGTTGTCCGCTTCTCCTCCTGCCTTCAATCTTTCCCAGTATCAGGGTCTTTTGCAATGAGTCAATTCTTCTCATCATGTGGCTGAATTATTGAGCTTCAGCATCGGCCTTTCCAAGGAATATTTAGGACTGATTTCCTTCAAGATTGACTGGTTGGATTTCCTTGCAGTCCAAGGCATTTTCAAGAGTCTCCTCCAACACCACAGTTCAAAACCATCAATTTTTCAGCACTCAGCTTTCTTTACAGTCCAAGTCTCACATCTATACATGACTACTGGAAGAACTATAGCTCTGATGAGACAGACCTTTGTTGGCAAAGTAATGTCTCTGCTTTTTAATATGCTGTCTAGGTTGGTCATAGCTTTTCTTCCAAGGAGCAAAAGTCTTTTAATTTCATGGCTGTAGTCACCATCTGCAGTGATTTTGGAGCCCAAAACAACAAAGTCTCTCACTGTTTCCCCATCTATTTTCCATGAACTGATGGGATGAGATACCATGAACATATTTTTCTGAATGTTGAGTTTTAAGCCAACTTTTTCACTCTCCTCTTTCACTTTTATCAAGAGGTTCTTTAGTTATTCTTTGCTTTCTTCCATAAGTGCGGTGTCATCTGCATATCTGAGGTTACTGATATTTCTCCTGGCAATCTTAATTTCAGCTTGTGCTTCATCCAGTCCAGGATTTTTCATGACCTAGTGGGTGCTGGCAATTTGATCCCTGGTTCCTCTGCATTTTCTAAATCCAGCTTGAACATCTGGAAGTTCATGGTTCACATACTGTTGAAGCCTGACTTAGAGAATCTTGAGCATTACTTTGCCAGCGTGTGAGATTAGTGCAATTATGTGGTAGTTTGAACATTCTTTGACATTGCCTTTCTTTGGGATTAGAATGAAAACTGACCTTTTTCAATCCTGTGGCCACTGCTGAGTTTTCCAGGTTTGCTGGCATATTGAATGAAGCACTTTCACAGCATCATCTTTTAGGATTTGAAATAGCTCAACTGGAATTCTGTCTCCTTCACTAGCTTTGTATGTAAGGCCTACATTTTTTGTAAGTTCCTTTGTAAGGCCCACTTGACTTCACATTCCAGGATGTCTGGCTCAGGTTAGTGATCACAACATCATGGTTCTGGGTCATGAAGATCTTTTTTGTATAGCTCTTCTGTATATTCTTGCCACTTCTTCTTAACATCTTCTGCTTCTGTTAGGTCCATACAATTTCTGTCCTTTATTTTGCTCATCCTTGCATGAAATATTTCCTTAGCATCTCTAATTTTCTTGAAGAGCTCTTTCATCTTTCCCAGTCTATTGATTTCCTCTATTTCTTTGCATTGATCACTGAGGAAAGCTTTTTTATCTCTCCTTGCTATTCTTTGGAACTCCTCATTCAGATGGGTATATCTTTTCTTTTGTCCTTTGCCTTTCTCTTCTCTTCTTCTCTTAACTACCCATAAGGCCTCCTCAGAATCATTTTGCCTTTTTGCATTTCTTTTTCTTAGAGATGATCTTGATCACTGCCTCCTGTATAATGTCAAGAACCTCCGTCCATAGTTCATCAGGTACTCTGTCTATCAGATTTAATTCCTTGAATCTATTTTTCATTTCCACTGTATAAATGTAAGGGGTTTGATTTAGGTCGTACCTGAATGGTCTAGTGATTTTCCCCACTTTCTTCAGTATAAGTCTGAATTTGATAATAAGGAGTTCATGATTTGAGCCACAGTCAGCTCCCGGTCTTGTTTTTGCTGACTGTACAGAGCTTCTCCATCTTTAGCTGCAAAGAATATAATCAATTTGATTTCGGTATTTACCTTCTGGTGATGTCCAAGTGTACAGTCTTCTCTTGTGTTGTTGGAAGAGGGTGTTTGCTATGACCAGTGTGATCTCTTGGCAAAACTCTGTTAGTCTTTGCCCTGCTCATTTTATACTCCAGTGCCAAATTTGCCTGTTACTCCAGGTAGCTCTTGACTTCCTACTTTTGCATTCCAGTCCCCTATAATGAAAAGGATATCTTTTTTGGGTGTTAGTTCTAGAAGATTTTGTAGGTCTTCATAGAAATGTTCAACTTCAGCTTCTTTAACATAGGTCGAGGCATCCCCTTGGATTACTGTGATATAGAATGGTTTGCCTTGGGAGCAAAAAGAGATCATTCTATTGTTTTTGAGACTGCATCCAAGTATTGCATTTGGGATTCTTTTGTTTACTATGATGGCTGCTCCATTTCTTCTAAGGGATTCTTGCCCACAGTAGTATATATATATATATATATTCGTCATCTCAGTTAAATTCACCATTCCAGTCCATTTTAGTTCACTGATTCCTAAAATTCCATGTTCATTCTTGCCATCTCCTGTATGACCACTTCCAATTTGCCTTGATTCACGGACCTAGCATTCCAAGTTCCTATGCAATGTTGTTCTTTGTAGCATCAGACTTTACTTTCACCATCTGTCACATCCACAACTGGGTATTGCTTTTGCTTTGGTTCCATTTCTTCATTCTTTCTGGGGTTATTTCTCCACTTTGCTCCAGTAGCATATTGGGCAACTACCAACCTGGGCAGTTCATCTTTCAGTGTCATACTTTTTGCCTTTTCATACATCTCATGGGGTTCTCAAGGCAAGAATACTGAAGTGGTTTGCCATTCCCTTCTCCAGTGGGCCACGTTTGGTCAGAACTCTCCACCATGACCTGTCCTTCTTGGGTGGCCCTACAAGGCATGTGTCATAGTTTCATTGAGCTAGACAAGGCTGTGGTCCATGTGATCCACTTGATTAGTTTTCTTTGATTGCAGTTTTTATTCTGTCTGCCCTCTGTTGGAGAAGAGGCTCATGGAAGCCTCCTGATGGGAGAGACTGACTGAAGAGGAAACTGGGTCTTGTTCTGATGGGCGGGGCAATATTCAGTAAATCTTTAATCCAGTTTTCCACCAATGGGCAGAGCTGTGTTTCTTCCCTTTTGCTTGCCCTGAGGCTAAACTATGGTGGAGGTAATGGAGATAATGGTGACCTCCTTCAAAAGACCCCATATATACACTGCTGCACTCAGTGCCCTAGACCCTGCGACAGGCAACTGCCGACCCCTGCCTCTGCCAGAAACTCTCTCTTGGCCAAAATGGCAGAGGAATAGGATGGGGAGACTGCTTTATCACCAAAAAATTTATCAAAGAGATCATTTGAATGCTGAGCAACTTCCACAAAACAATTTCTGAACACTGATGGAGGACACCAGGCACCCAAAAATGCAGCCCATTCTCTTTGAAAGGAGGTAGGACAAAATATAAAAGACAAAAAGAGAGACAAAAGAGTTAGGTATGGAGACCAGTCCTCGGGAGGGAGTCGTGAAGGAGGAGAAGTTTCCACACAATAGGAAATCCTCTCACAGGAGGGTCTGTGGGAAGTTTTGGAATCTCAGAAGGCAACATAAGTGGGAGGAAAATACACACACACATACACACACACACACACAGAATACAAGCCTAACTGCAACTGCAGAAAAGAAAACTTTCCTGCAAAAGGCTCCAACCTAATAACCTGGCCTACTCACAGAACAAAGGATGGTAGGAATACAAAAGGAGCGCTTGCAGCTGTGTACAGGCCCTTCCCAGCCCAGAGGCAGAGAGGCAGGCTTGTGACAGCCAGAGTCAGAAGGCAAGGGGCTGCAACATCTTCCACCAAACTGTGAGCAGGTTCCCAGCTGCTAACCACGTCTTCCTGAGATCCTATATGGTTGACATCTGCCAGGAGGGTTGCGACCTGAGATCAGGTCTCCAGAGGAGACATAAGGCACCTGAGATGGTGCTCTCCCAGCGCACCCAGGAAACCGAGAGCCAGGGCTGGGGAGGTAATTAAGATGCACAGCCCACGAGCTGCTCAGACCTGGGGAGGGCACAGAACACATGCCCAACCCACAGAGACTGAGCCAGAACTGTGCCTGAGTGTCTCCTGTGGAGGTACAGGTAAGCAGTGGCCTGCTGCAGGAGCAGGGGCTCCGGGTGCAGCAGGCCTGGGTATGGAGTAAGCCCTCGTGGAGGAGGTCACCATTAACCCCACCACAGATCAGCCAGAAATTACACAGGACTGGGGGAACAGATTCTTGGAGGACACAAGCAAAATTTTGTGTGCACCAGGACCCAAGAGAAAGAAGTGACTTAGCATGCATACATATAGACACAGTGAAGGATTTCCTGGAGGCTCATACAATGAAGAATCCACCTGCAATGCAGGAGACCTGGGTTTGGCCCCTGGGTCAAGAAGTTCCTTTGGAGGAGGGTATGGCAACACACTTCAGTATTCTTGCCTGGAGAATCACATGAACAGAGGAGCCTGGTGAGCTACAGTCCATATGGTTGCAAAGAGTGGGACATGACTGAAGTGATTGAGCAGACATTATAAAGTAGTGAAAGAGAGAGAGATGACTACAGTCTAAGAAGTTAAACTATTTGCCTAATATTTTCCTGAACAACTTTAGACATTCAAATGTCCACAGAATAACTGAACAAAAAGTACTTTTTAACTAATAATGCAGTACCAGTTTGAAAATTAATTTTCATCAGGTGAATCTACTATATTGCACTGAAATGTATTTTGTTGTTGTTCAGTTGGAAGCCATATCCCACTCTCTGTGACTGCATGGATTGCAGCTTGCCAGGTTTCCCTGTCCTTTGTCATCTCCCAAGGCCTCCAAAGTTCATATTCACTGAATCGGTGATGCCATCCAACCATCTCATCCTCTGTCATTCTCTTCTCCTTCTGCCTTCAACCTTCCCCAGCTTCAGGATCTTATTTTCCAAAGAGTCAGCTGTTCACATCAAGTGGCCAAAGTATTGGAGCTTCAGCTTCAGCATCAGTACTTTCAATGACTATTCAGGGTTGATTTCCTTTAAGATTGACTGGTTTGATCTCCCTTCTGTCTAAGGGATTCTCAAGAGTCTTCTCCAGCACCACAGTTCAAAAGCATCAATTCTTCAGAGCTCTGCCTTCTTTACAGACCAGCTCTCACATCTGTACATGTCTACTGGAAAGATCATAGCCCTGATATATAAACCTTTGTTGGTAAAATTCTGTCTTTGTTTTCTAACCCACTGTCTAGCTTTCTTGCTAAGAAGCAATTGTCTTCTGATTTCATGGCTGCAGTGACCATCTGCAGTGATATTAGAGCTTATGAAGAGGAAATCTGTCACTGTTTCCACCTTTTCCCCTTCTATTGCTATGAAGTGATGGGACCAGATGCCATGATCTTAGTTGTGTGTGTGTGTGTGTGTGTGTGTGTGTGTGTAAGTGTGTTTCATACTGAGTTTTAAGCCGGATTTTTCACTCACCTACTTTACCCTCATCAAGAGGTTCTTTAGTTCCTCTTCTCTTTCTGAAATCAGAGTGGTATCATCTGCATATCTGAGGTTGTTGATATTTCTCCTGACAATCTTGATTCCAACTTGTAACTCATCCAACCTGGCATTTTGTCTGATGTGCTGTGTCTATACATTAAATAAACTGGCTGAAAACAAGCAGATTTATCATTCTCCATTCTCAATCCTGAAACAGTCAGTTGTTCCATACAGAGCTCTAACTGTTGCTTCTTGATGCACATACAGGTTTCTCAGGAGACATGTAAGGTGGTCTGGTATTCCCATCTCTTTAAGAGTTTTCTACAGTTTGTTATGATCCACACTGTCAAAGGCTTTAGTATAGTCAATGAAGCAGAAGTAGATGTTTCTCTAAAATTCCCTTGCTTTTTCTATGATCCAGTGGATGTTGGCAATTTGATCTCTTGTTCCTATGCCTTTTCTATATTCATCTTGAACACCTATCTGGAAGTTCTTGATTCATATAATGCTGCAACCTCACTTGGAGGATTTTGAGCTTACCCTTACTAGCAGGGAGATGAGTGCAATCGTCCAGTGGTTTCTACATTCTTTAATACTGCTCTCCTTGGAAACTGGGATGAGGATTGACCTTTTCTCTTCCTATGGTCACTGCTGGGTTTTCCAAATTTGCTGATGTATTGAGTGCAACACTTTAATGGTGTCATCTTTTAGGGTCTGAAGTAGCTCTGCTGGAATTCCATCAGCTCCACTAGCTTTATTGGTAGAAGTGCTTCTTAAGGCCCACTTGACTTCACACTCCAGAATGTCTGCCCCTGCGTTAGAGACCACAGCATCGTAATTATCTGGGTCATTAAGATCTTTTTTTTTTTTTTTTGTACAGTCCTTTTGTGTTTTCTTTCCATCTCCTCTTGCTCTCTTCTACTTCTATTAGATCTTTACTGTTTCTGTCTTTCATTGTGCCATCTTTGGATAAAATATTCCTTTAATATTTCTGGTTTTCTTAAATTCATTTATTCTTAATTGAAGCATAATTGCTTTACATAATTTTATTGTTTTCTGTCAAACATCAGAATGAATCAGCCATAGATATACATATGTCTCCACCTTCATGTCCCTCCCTCCCATCTCCCTCTTGAAGAGATCTCTAATCTTACCTGTTCTGTTGTTTTTTCTCTGTTTCTTTGCACTGCTCATTGAAGAAGACCTCCTTGCTATTCTCTGGAAACTGCATTTATTTGGGTGTACCTTTCCCTTTCTCCTTTGCTTTTCACTTCTCTTCTGTCCTCAGCCATATGTAAAGCCTCCTCAGACAACCTTTTTGTCTTCTTGCGTTTCTTTTTCTTTGGGATGGTTTTGTATGCTGCCTCCTGTACAATATTACAAACTTCTGTCCTTAGTTCTTAAGGCACTCTGTTTACTAGAGTTAATCCCTTGAATCTATCTGTCACCTCCGCTGTTTATTCATAGGGGGCTTAATTTAATTAATACCTGACTTGGCTATTGGTTTTCCCCACTTTCCTTAGTTTAAACCTGAATTTTGTTATAAGGAGCTGATGATCTGAACCACAGTCAGTTCCAGGTCTTGTTTTTGCTGACTGTATACAGCTTCTCCATTTTTGGCTAGAAAGAATGCAATCAATCTGATTTTAGTATTGATCATTTGGTGATGTCCATGTGCAAAGTTGTCTCCTGTGTAGTTGGAAGTGGGTGTTTGCTATGACCAGTGCATTCTCTTGACAGAATTCCATTAGACTTTATTCTGCTTCATTTTGTACTCCAAGACCAAGCTTGCCTGTTACTCCAGATATCTCTTGACTTCCTGCCTTCACATTCCAAGCCCCTATGATGAATAGGACATCTTTTTTAGTGTTAATTTTAAGAGGTCTAGGTCTTCATAGAACTGATCAGTTCACCTTCTTCAGCATTGGTGGTTGAGGCATAGACTTGGATTACTGTGATTCTAAATGGTTTGCATCATCCTAAAGGAGATCAGTCCTGGGTGTTCACTGGAAGGACTGATGCTGAAGCTGAAACTCTGATACTTTGGCCACCTCATGTGAAGCCTTCACTCGTTGTAAAAGACCCTGATGCTAGGAGGGATTGGGGGCAGGAGGAGAAGGGGACGACAGAGGATGAGATGGCTGGATGGCATCACGGACTCGATGGACATGAGTTTGAGTAAACTCCAGGAGTTGGTGATGGACAGGGAGGCCTGGCATGCCGCGATTCATGGGGTTGCAAAGAGTTGGACTTGACTGAGCGACTGAACTGAACTGAATGGAAATGGTTTGCCTTGTAAAGAATCAAGATCATTCTGTCATTTTTAAGGTTGCATCCAAGTACTTTCTTTCAGACACTTGTTGATTGTGAGTGCTACTCCATATCTTCTGTGGGGTTCTTGACCACATTAGTAGATACTTTCTGAAGTAGCATGCTATCTCCAAAGTCAGAACAAGAAGAGCAGCCTAGCAGCATCCAACAGAAATTGTCCACATTTACAGATTTTGTGCTGTTCAAACTGGCTGATTTCAAGTTTATCCCCCTACCACATTTGTACACATGCACAGGACACACATTCGTAGTCATGCTGTACCAGAAACAGTGTAGCAAACTTGATGTTGGAACACAAGCTCAGGGGCTGATGCTGGTTGGAACTGAAAGAATTCTTGAGTTGACTTTGATACAATTTGATCTCCATTTTACAGATGATAAAGCAAAACAAAGAGATATGGTTATTTTGCAAAATCAAACTTATTAAACATTTATTGAAGACTGACCAATAATCGGATTTATTTAATCCGATCTCACTTCCTTCATCTCCATCCAACACCAGTCACTCTACTTTACTTTCTGTAGTACACATCTGTATGAATGGAACACATAGACTCTCACTTCTTTGGCCCCTTCTACCATGAACCTTCCCTCTTTTCCATTTTATATACTTACTCCTAGGGCAAATGCCCAAACTTTATCAAGCTCCAGAAGCTACATGTAAAATCAGAAGCCCAATTGCCTATTTTTCTATAGTTATTTCTTTTCCTTCAAACTCACTTTGAACTCAAATTCACTTCATCAGGTGTCTGATCTGGAATTTTCCTTTACGTTACTGAATTTGACTTCTTTCCTTTCTATATATCTGTTGCTTCTATACCACCTTGTTTTTATCTCTCTGACTACTGTTTCCATATTTATAGTTAATGGATATAATCAATGGCAGTAAGCCTCACTCCATTCATTGCACTTACCAGATAAAAGCATGTAATTATATGAAATCAATCACTCGAGTTTTCTTTTATTTTCTTTTTGTTTGTTTGTTTGTTTTTGGTCTCTGCACACATGCTCAGTGAAGTACTACTGAAGATTGAGGTTCATTCCAATGATGAGTATAATTCAATAACATTTCATTATGACCAGTTTCAAAGGGGCACATAAACTGCACACAGAAATACTGTTGTTTATTATCTAGTCATCAGCAATACTTTTGCATCTTTCTATACCCTCCAACTTGAACAAGCTAGATAACTTCTATACAGGGTTTTACTGACAAAATAAAAGACGCAATCTTCTACCACCATCATCAATATTTAATTTCTCCTTTGTTTGCAACAGTGAAAATGACCCTGCTCTAATCAGAGGTCAGCTTCTCTGAATGTAGACCTTGCTTTCTCAGACCATTTGCTCTTTCAGTTGCTCCCACTGTAATATTTTTACTTTTCTCTGTCAACTGGATAATTTCCACGGATAAACTAAGCTGTAGTACATCATATCTTAAACACCTTTCTCAAAACTGTTTTTTACATCAATATATGCAACTACTTACACCTATTATCATTGTCAACTCTTTTCCATGTGCATAATTTTTCTACCACTGTGTTCACATACCTCTTGCCAAGGATCTGATAGGTAGCTTTGGTCCTTACTTTCAGCATCATTCAGCAGTGTTGACTGTTCTTTTCATCTTGAAACATAATGTACCATATTTTTTTCTTCTTTCTTACTACTCTCTCTCTCAAAATCCTTTATTGGTCGCTATTCTTTCACCAGAACTCTAAATATTGTAGCCCCTTTTTTTCTCCCTGAATCTTTCTTATAAAATCAAAGCAATTTAACCACTGCATCCCCTCCCTCTTTATCCTCTTAGAATTTAAGAATTATAAGTGTACTAATGACTCTGAACATTATTTCTTGACTCACACTTTACCATCCAAATATCTTCCTGACATCACTATGCAAATATCTCAAGATCAGAAATTTGACCTCTCACACTATTTCAATAGTCTTGCAGCCACCTATTCCAGGACTTTTGCCATTCCTTCTTAATTTCAATAATAATAATAATAACAATAAATTTAAAAAAATAAAAGGTATCAGTCTCTATCAAAGGCAAAGGACTAAAAGTAATTATTAGAAAATTTGTCTACATCACTCCTCATGTCCAGTCTATAACAAATTTTAATCAGTCATTTTTTTCTCCTTTTACTCTTATATACTGTTATCTTTTATTTTTTCTCAAATTCCAAACATCTGTTATCTATATCATTATGATGGTAATGTAAGATCCTTTGGGATATCCAGTCTTGGTAGTCCAATCCATTATTGCATTTTGCTCCTTTGCTTAAAATGTCTCAGTATTTTTCTTTTACATTAAGAAAAAAACCAGTGTTTACCCTAGCTTGCAAGAAATTCATGTTTTCATTTTGCCCTGGTCCTATATTTTATTGCTTACCTTTACCCTACAATTCTTAGAATCATACCTGTTTTCTTTAAATTTCTCCAATACATAAGACTTCTATTTTTTTTTCTTTTCACCTTTACAAACCAAAAGCTAGTTTAAATTTGGTGCATGCTAATTAAAGAATGAATTATTCTATTTCAAATGTTATAGAATGTTTAATTTCCCCCTAAGAAATTTCCAGTGAGTCAAATCCTGGAATTCTCTATGACTAAATAGAAAATAATTATATGTTATATAACATTAACCTGTAAATATTATCCTTTGTGAACACTGAAAGAAAAACTGGCAAATACAAGAAGGGTAGATTTAAAAGAAAACAAAAAATAGACTATAGGTAATGTAACACTGAGCTATCAACTAAAGCAGGTCAAATATATGCTTTATTGCTAATCTATCTCAAGCTACAATATAATTACTGCTAGTGAATGAAAAGGTGTAGTATCACAAGTGCAAAATGAATAAGAATGGATGAGAGATAACTAATTTTTGGAAAATGAACAAGTATGTGACATTATTAATATCTTTTGCAGGACACAGAGTGGTAAAATCTCTCTGTACAGGCAGAAGATGTTTCCAAAATAAGGAAACTCAATGACAAATTAAGAATGTGACTCTCCAATTACCTCAACTAGTGAAAAAGAAATATGGGATGAGAAGCAGTAGATTAATTAAAATACATTGCATAAGATACTACACATCCAATGTCCCTTCTATCATTTCAAACAGTTAAGTAATTCTCTTTTCAAAAACTCATAGTAGACAAGATATTTATCATCCAGAAAAATAAAAGCAGATTGCCTCCAGTCTCTTAGCTATACCAAGAAAGGAAGGTTGTCGGGGAGGGGGGGGAGAGTTCTATACTGAAGCAGAAATATTATATGGAAATCTGTAATGAATAAGACTCTCAGCTCTCCCTGTTCAGCAGCAGTGATTCCTTCTACCAGACTGCGTGTTGAAGGTTTCTTCTTTAGAGAAATGGAAGGTCTCTGAAGATCCCTTCAGAGAAGTGGAAGGGAAAGTAGCCTACAGGTACTAATATTTAGAGATGAATTGATTGGTAAAATCACTTAACAGGACCTGATCACACAAAAGAGCTTCCAATCAGTAATTTATTACCACTCTCCATCCAATGATGGACACACAACTGTGGCTTGATACTTAAAAAAAAAAAATTGTGTGTGTGTGTGTGTGTGTATATATATATATATATATATATATATATATATATATATATGGCCCCAGAGTAAATAATCCCCACTTTTCCATATCATAAATTTAAAATTTATCTAATATTCAGTAATATTCTTTGGAAAGCAGGCCATATTATCCATAGTAATTTGATACACAAGTACAGTTGGTTCTCACTTATGATCCTAAGTAGCATTGGATATGGATAAAGAAAAGTCTTAGTTTGAATGTCAATTCTGTCACATAATAACTGAGTAAACATGGGCAAAATTCTTATTTAGCTGATGCTTTAGCCTGAGTTTCACAGACGAGAGGGTCGAAGACAGAGGGTCTGTAGTCTGTTACTTCATGATGGATATCTATCCTAGAGAGCAAGAGAGATGGATGAGGAGGGTGATGCAGGGAGCCATAAGGAACATACGTTAACAAGATGGAGCAACTTAAATGAGTTGCTCTGTTATATGGAATTGTACTTGAGGGAGCAAAGTCAACAGCATCACAAGACTATTCACTAAAAAGAAGCAAAGGGGAAAATTACCACTTTCATATCTCTTGTGAGCCAAAAATTGGCTCACGTCTTTCTTTATTGTGAATGCATAGACTTCAATTAAGGTTTGACAAAGGCATCAACAGAGACGCATGAGAAAAAAGGAAAAAGATCTGAGACATGGGCATGAGGAAAGGGATGTCAACTAGCACCTGTGTGGAAGTCCAAACCCGGCTGGAACAAAGCTGAGGCAAGAGATTGAACAAAGATCCTAAAAACTCGAGAGGACCTGAAGCGTTGCATTAGCTTTTATTGCAACACTTAGTGTTGTCTTAGCTTACCTGTAAGATAAGAAGCTATGGTTCTGGGTTATTATAAATATTGAATAATGTGCAAAGGGGCCTACTAGCAAAACATGTTCTTAATATACATAATTAATAATTTATTTACTAAACTCTCACATTAATAACAGTATCTCTAAAATTCTTGTAAGAGTGTAGATAAATTGACCATGGTTTGATTATTGTTGAAGCTGGATAACTGATAAGTGTATAATACATAATGATCTCTATGTTGACATATATGTTTGAAATTTTCCCTAAAATAGGTTTTAAAATATTTAGAAAATTTCAAAAATAAAAACATGTAACTGATTTCCAAGTTGTCTAATTGACTGTTAGTCATTTCAACATATCAATGTTTGTCTCATATTCTGTGATCAGATATATAAATAGTCCAATAATTTCCCAGTCCTCATTTTCTATAATTCAAGATTGTTTATTTCTCCTTTTCTGGAACTTCCTATTTTCTTCACTAAAGTTACTAAGATAAAATTCACATATTGCATCTCACATATATTGAAATCCTTTTTTTTTTCTTTGAACACGATCATATGGTTCAACTTGTCTTATCTGATATATTTTTTAATGACAAGGTGATGTATTTTGAACCTTTAAAAAATAAATAAAAATAAAATCAACATTAGAGTGTTTGATTTTAAATTGACATGAGTATCTTACATACACAAGCTAGTCTACTTTCCTGAATCATTTTTAGAATTTGCAATTGATCTTATATTTGGGTAAAGTATGCTTCTTCTTGCAGAAAATGAAATCTAAAGATGAATCTATTCCATTTTTTCTTAAAAGTTTTTTCTCCAGGTGGTATAGTATGTGAACTTATTAATTTCCTTATGAGTTCCACATTCCCTTATTTTTAAATAATTACTTGTAATCCACTCCACCTTTTGAAAAAAAAATTCTAGGTCAAAAATATAGTTGCTCAGGAAGAAAATCATACCATTGTCATTATTCATTTTATGAATCTAATTTGCAAAGACTGTTTGACAGTAATCTTATATATAGCCACAGAAAAGATTGAATGTATGACTTAACAAGTAATTCAATAAATGCTTCAATGAGGGTACAGATAGATGAATTATTAATATGCCATTAGCATAATCTCCTTTGGGACTAAAAACAAGTAATTCAGACAGAAGCTCTACTTGAGGCTCTATTGGCCCACATAAAACAAAATGAACTGTAATTAGATAATTTTCATAAATTCATTTCATTCAGGATTTAACACTACATTTAATAACTTCAGTCATTCACCATTAGTTTTCTGAGTTTTTGATCCTTTGAATACTTTTTTATGTTTGCTAATCAAATAGATTCCAAGATGGCTACAAATCTCAAATGGACATTCAATACAGTCAAAACAATTCTAATAAATATCCCAAAAAAACACACATCCACATTCCAAGATAACTATTTCATATTATTTCCATTTCTTCCTCTTTAGCTCATCTGATGATCTCACTTCATATTGCAATCAGAAACCAGATGTAGTCTATTAAGAAGCAATTCAATTTCTCACTAGAAAACACTAGAAAAACCCATATCTCAATCCAGATCTTCATAATCTGTCTTTTCTACTGTAATGGAAGATACGTCTCATTTCTAGTAACAACTACCTACGGGGACTCTATCTCATCTCCTCTCACCTATTTCAAACTGCCTCTGTGAAATCAGCATTTTGCTTGTTCCTTTAGATGTTTCCTACCATCACTGTATAAGCATTTAATTTTATTGATTTTGCCTACTTTGTGTATATATATATATTTTTTATGTGTGTGTGCCCAGTCACTCAGTCCTGTCTGGTTCTTTGTGATCCCTTGGACTGCAGCATGCCAAGCTCCTCTCTCCTTAAGATTTCCCAGGGAAGAATACTGGAGAGGGTTGCCATTTCCTACTCCAGAGGATCTTCCCTACTCAGTGATCAAGTGCTTGTCTCTTGCATATCTTGCATTGGCAGGCAATTCTTTACCACTGTGCCACCTCAGAAGACCCCATATAATATAATTATATATAATATGTATATATATATGTATATATGTATAATATAATTTTGAATTAAGTATTATGAAAATGGGGGCCTCCCTGGTAGCACAGTGGTAAAGAATCCACCTGCAATGCAGGAGACCTCAGTTCAATTGTTGGTAAGACAAACCCTGGGAGTTGGTAATGGATAAGGAAGCCCAGCATGCTGCAGTCCATGGAATCACAAAGAGTTGAACATGACTCAGTGACAATTAAACTGAAGATCCCCTTGAGAAAGGACAGGCTACCCATTTCAGTATTCTTGGGCTTCCCTGGTGGTTCAGATGGTAAAGAATTGCCTGCAATGCAAGAGATCTGTATTCGATCTCCTGGGTTGGGAAAATCTCCCTGAGAAGGGAATGGCTACCTACTCCAGTGTTCTTGCCTGAAGAATTCCATGGAGAGAGGAGCCTGGTGGGCTATAGTCCATGGGGTTGCTAAGACTCGGACATGACTGAGCAACTTTCACTTCACTTCATTATGCAAACGAGCCAGAATGTGAATTTTGAAACTAAACAAGTGGGACTCCTGCTAAAGTCAAAGATTTAACAGGAATCATAGTCCCATGACATAATACTCAAAAGGTTGAACATACTGTCCAAAGTTACTTGTTTATACCAAGAAACAAGAACGTCTCAACTCAAATGGGAAAATAACAATCAGCAGGCAAAAACAATGAGGAGACACTTGTTCTGAAATTATCAGATAAAATGCAATTAAAAATACTCTTGAAAGAAATACAAAAAATTTCCAAAAAACTGAATTCAAAAAGAATTAAATGGAAATTTTAGAGTTAAAAAATAAAAATATAAAAATATATAGATGACAGAAGAAAGAAATCAATAAAACTGAAGATAGAGCCATGGATATTACTCAACCTAAGCTACAGAGAGAAAACTTACCAAAAGAGAAAAATTAAAACTCAGGGATCCTTGGGGAAGTTTAAAAAGATTTAATATTTATGCCATTGGTGTCAGAGAGAATAGGAACAGACATAGTACTGAAAATATATTTGAAGAAATAATGACTAAATTTTCAAATTGGTGAAATGTATAAATCAAGAAATTTAAGAAGCTGAGTGAGTACCAGACAAGATAAACAAAAAAATTATGTTTAGACGTAGTATAATCAAATTTCTGAAAACTGTAGACAACAACAGAAAATATACTGAAACCGGCCAGATAGAAATGACAATAGCATTACCAATAGAGCAAGATTTCTCAGATTCAGCACTACTGGCATACTGAGCCAGATAATTCTTTTTGAGGGAAACAGTCCTGTGTATTTAAGGATGTTTATCAGCCTGCTTGGCCTCACTCCTCAGTTCTGTCGGTGAAAAATGGCTGCAGACATTGTCAAATGTACCCTTGAGGACAAACTGCTCAAACTGAACTGCTTCTTTAGGGAACAATTCAAACGACAACAGATTTTTCATCACAAGCCATAAAGCCAGAAAGAAAAGACACCATATTCTAAAAATCCTGACAGGAAGAACTATAACTCAAAAGTCATGGCCATTTGACTTCTATGTCCAGCTAAAATATCCTTCAGTGGTGAAAGTAAAATATATTTTCAGTTGAAGGAAAACTGATGAAATGTGCTTCTAACACTTGTGTGCCTGCATGCTGTCCGACTGTGTGACACGTGAACTGCAGCCTGCCAAGCTCATCTGTCCATGGGATTGTTCAGGCAAGAATACTGGAGTTTGTTGCCATGCCCTCCTCCAGGGGATCTTCCCTACCCAGGGATTGAACCCAAGTCTCTCATGTCTTCTGCATTGGCTATCAGGTTCTTTACCCACTAGAGCCGCCTGGGAAGCCACTGCTTCTAGCATACCTGCTGTAAAAGAATGATCAAAGAAATCTATTCATGCAGAAAAGAAATAAAATATATAATAAAAAAGGAAATGAAATAAAACTATAGCTGAAGAAAGAGCAAAAAAAATGGTAAATGGGTAAATAAATGGATAAAATAAGAAAATTTTATTTTTCTCTTCAGATTTTTGTATTGTGTAAAAGTTAAAAGCAAAACTAATGAGTAAAATTCTCTGATGCTGTTCTGAATATAAGTAAAGATAGTGTTTAAGACATATACCATAAAAAAAGGATGAAAGGATTTATGTGTAAGCTACATATGTGTATTTTAATCTCTAGAGCAACCTGCAGGGGGAAACTATATTCAATAAAACATATTTAAATAACCCAGAATAAAACAAGGATGAGGAGACAGATGAACCAAAAAAACCAAATAGACAAACAGAAAATAAGCAGTAAAATGTCAATTTTTATCCTAAATTATCAATAATTTTATTTAAGGTGAGTATTCTAAGCACACCAGTTAAAAAATAGAGATTGATAGAGTGAATTAAAAAGTGTCATTCAAATAATGCTGTCTATAAAGATCTTAACTTCAAATATTATTCTATAAGTGGTTAAATGGTAAAGGCATGGAAAATCTTACACTAAACTAATTTTAAAAAGAACATTTAGAGTGGATATATATCAGATAAAGTAAACTTCTGAAGGAAGAAAATGAAAACAATATGACAAAGACGAACAATTAAAAACATTATCTAATTAAAAATTCAATTCTGCATTTACATAAAATGTTTAAATGCTCAATAAATGCTTGAAAATACAATGGAATCTCAGATAAGTGGTGTCCTGTTTCCATATATGTCAATTAATGTGTTAATTATGTTGGATTTTTTTTCTCACTGATAAGTTACTGTTTCTTTTATTCCTTATTCTTTACTAGGAGAACTGTTTTAAAATTTCTTTTCAGCATTGATTACTGGTCTTTTTCCATTATATTCTTTTGTTTTATGCACATTAAACCTTAAGAAATTTGGATTTATATATTTTTTTCTTTTCTTTTTTTTTTTTTGCTATTCAATTACTCAGTCATGTTCAACCTTTTGGGAACCCATGGACTGCAGCACACCAGGCTTCCCTGTCCTGCACTATCTCCTGAAGTTGGCTCAAACTCATGTCCACTGAGTTGATGATGCCATCCAGTCATCTCGTCCTCTGTCGTCCCCTTCTCCTCTTGCCTTCACTCTTTCTCAGTATCAGGGTCTTTTCCAATGACTCAGCTCTTTGCATCAGGTGGCCAAAGTATTGGAGCTTCAGCTTCAGCATCAGTCCTTCCAATGAATATTCAGGGTTTATTTCCTTTAGGATTGACTGTTTTGATCTAGTTGCTCTCCAAGGGACTCTGAAGAGTCTTCTCCAGCATCACAATTGGAAAACATCATTGCATTAATTCTTCAGCTCTCAGTCTTCTTTATGATCCAGCTCCCACATGACTGCTAGAGAAACCACAGTTTTGACTCTAGGGATCTTTGTTGACAAAGTGATGTCTCTGTTTTTGAATATGCTGTCAAGGTTTGTCATAGTTTTTCTACCAAGGTGCAAATGTCTTTAAATACCATGGCTACAGTCACCATCCACAGTGATTTTGGAGGGTGGGAAAATGAAGTCTGTCAGTGTTCCCATTGTTTCCCCATCTATTTGCCATGAAGTGATGGGACTAGATGACATGATCTTAGTTTTCTGAATGTTGAGTTTTAAGCCAACTTTTTCAGTCTCATCTTTCACTTTCATCAAGAGGCTCTTTAGTTCTTTTTCACTTTCTAACATTAGGGTGGTGTCATCTGTATGCCTTAGATTATTGATATTTCTCTCAGCAATCCTGATTCCTGCTTGAGCTTCATCCAGCCCAACATTTCACATGATATACTCTGCATATAAGTTAAATAAGCAGATAAACAATATACAGACTTGTTGTCCTCCTTTCCCAATTTGGAACCAGTCCATTGTTCCATGCCTGGTTCTAACTATTGCTTCTTGATCTGCATACAGATTTCTCAGGAGGCAGGTAAGGTGGTCTAGTATTCCCATCTTTTCATGTCTTTAAGATTTTTTCATAGTTTATTGTGAACCACACAGTCAAAGACATTAGCATAGTCAATGATGCAGAAGTAGATGTTTATCTGGAATTCCCTTGATATTTCTATGATCCAATGGATGTCATTAATTTTATCTCTGGTTCCTCTGTTTTCTAAATCCAGCTTGCACTTCTGGAAGTTCTCAATTCATGTACTGCTGAATGCTAGCTTCAAGTATTTTGAGCATTACTTTGCTAATAGTGTGTGAAATGAGTGCACTGTGTGGTAGTTGGAACATTCTTTAGCATTGCCCTTCTTTCAGATCAGAATGAAAACTGACCTTTTCTACTCCTGTGGCCACTGCTGAGTTTTCTGTATTTGCTGACATATTGAGTGCAGCACTTCAACAACATCATCTTTAAGCATTTGAAATACCTTAGCTGGAATTCAATCACCTCCACTAGCTTTGTTCATAGTGATGCTTCCTAAGGTCCACTTGACTACACATTCCAGGGATCTGAGTCTAGGATAGTGATCACACCATCACGGTTATCAGGGGCATTAAGACCCATTTTGTACAGTACTTCTATACATTCTTGCTACCTCTTAATATCTACTGTTCCTGTTAGTTCCATACTGTTTCTGTCCTTTATACCTTCTTAGTGAATTCAACATTTTAGCATTATGCAAATAATGTTTTCTTCATTTTAAAATTATTTCTACATCAAAATATCTCAAGTTAGTGTTTACTTTTTCTTGGTGTTTGCATAGCATAACTTTTCAATTTCCTTACTACTTTCTAGATGTTTATATATTGATGTGTCTTTTTTCTTTAAACATATATGTATATATACATCATAGAAGTATAGGTGACTTACAATGTTTCAGGTGAGTCAGTTTTATATATATAAATACATTATTTTTAAAATTATTTTCCATTATAAGTGATCACAAGGTTTGACTATATTTCCCTGTGCTATACAGTAAAGTTTTGTTTCCTGTTGTGTATCTATTTATTAAAAATTTAGAAATATAGCAGTCTATCATAGTAAGCCAAAGAAATGGAAAAAAACACATTTTTTTTTAAAAATTAAGCAAAAATTCATGTTTTCTAAAATATATACATATTATATGTACTACCTATATATATGCATACCACACTTGATTATGGAGAAGGAAATGACAACCTACTCCAGTATTCTTGCCTGGAAAATTTCATGGACTGAGGAGCCTGGCCAGCTATAGTCCATAGGGTTGCAAGAAGTTGGACCCGACTGAGCAACTAACACACACACACACACACACACACACACACACACACACACTTGATAAAGGTTTGAGAAAGAACAAAAAAAAAAAAAGAAGAAGAGAGAGTGAAATTGGAAGACATAAACTAAATGAAATGGGAGCACTGAATATGAAAGAGAAAAAGTGATTCAACTAGATAAAAGTAAAAGATCATCAGGCAGTCCAGCTGATTTTAAAAATGTCTGCTATTTATAAGTATATCTGAAGCTTTACAGGAAAAAAAAAACCAAACCTGCATTTGTATTTTTCAAAAACTCCCAAGATAATTCTAATATTTATCTAGATTTTATCTTCATTGAATTTTGAAAAGTGTTTACAGGGTTTTCTATTAAATGGTAGTTTTGGTAATGTAGAATTTTATTATTTTTCTGTTGACAAATCATGTTATTAAGTGAGTAATAGTTACATAAACACAAATATGTTTATCAGTTTACACAATCAACGGCCAGACAGAAAATAAAAGATAGTTACAATTGTAAACCATAATGTGAACATGGTTAACCTAGCAATATAAAATAGTTACACGCAACTGAGGAGTCAGGCAAAGTGATGTGGCACATTGAAGTGCATACATGCACATGATTTCATCTCCCAGCTATATAATTTATGACTTTTGGTTGGTGCATTTAATCCATTTATGTTTAAGGTAATTATCAATATGTGTGATCCTATCACCATTTTCTTAATTATTTCAGGTTTATTTTCTGTGGTCTCTTTCTTCTCTTGTGTTTCTTGCCTAGAAAAATTCCTTTAGCATTGGTTGTAAAACTGGTTTGGTGGTCTTACATTTAGATCTTTAATCCATTTTGAGTTTATTTTTGTGTATGGTGTTAGAAAGTGTTCTACTTTCATTCTTCTACAAGTGGTTGACCAGTTTTCCCAGCACCACTTGTTAAAGAGATTGTCTTTTTTCCACTGTATATTATTGCTTCCTTTGTCGAAGATAAGGTGTCCATAGGTTCATGGATTTATTTCTGGGCTTTCTATTCTGTTCCACTGATCTATGTTTCTGTCTTTGTGCCAGTACCATACTGTCTTGATGACTGTGGCTTTGTAGTAGAGCCTGAAGTCAGGCAGGTTGATTCCTCCAGTTCCATTCTGCTTTCTCAGGAGTACTTTGGCTATTCGAGGTTTTTTGTATTTTCATACAAATTGTGAAATTCTTTGTTCTAGTTCTGTGAAAAATACCGTTGGTAGCTTCATAGGGATGGCATTGAATCTATAGATTGCTTTGGGTAGTATAGTCATTTTGACAGTATTGATTAGAGGAGAACATAGGCAAAACACTCTCCGATATAAATCACAGCAGGATCCTCTATGACCCACCTCCCAGAATATTGGAAATAAAAGCAAAAAGAAACAAATGGGACCTAATTAAACTTAAGAGCTTTTGCACAACAAAGGAAACTATAAGCAAGGTGAAAAGACAGCCCTCAGATTGGGAGAAAATAATAGCAAACAAAGCAACAAAGGATTAATCTCAAAAATATACATACCATTCACCATTGCAACCAAAAGAATAAAATACTTAAGAGTATATCTACCTAAAGAAACAAAAGACCTATACATAGAAAACTATAAAACACTGTTAAAAGAAATCAAAGAGGACACAAACAGATGGAGAAATATACAGTCATCAAGATAGTATGGTACTGGCACAAAGACAGAAATATAGATCAATGGAACAAAATAGAAAGCCCAGAGATAAATCCACAAACCTATGGACACCTTATCTTCAACAGAGGCAAGAATATACAATGGAAAAAAGACAACCTCTTTAACAAGTGGTCCTGGGAAAACTGGTCAACCACTTGTAAAAGAATGAAACTAGAACACTTTCTAACACCATACACAAAAATAAACTCAAAATGGATTAAAGATCTAAATATAAGACCAGAAACTATAAAACTCCTAGAGGAGAACATAGGCAAGACACTCTCCGACATAAATCACAGCAAGATCCGCTATGACCCACCTCCCAGAATATTGGAAATAAAAGCAAAAATACACAAATGGGACCTAATGAAACTTGAAAGCTTTTGCACAACAAAGGAAACTAAAAGCAAGGTGAAAAGACAGCCTTCAGAATGGGAGAAAATAATAGCAAATGAAGCAACAGATGAAGAATTAATCTCAAAGATATACAAGCAACTCCTGAAGCTCAATTCCAGAAAAATAAATGACCCAATTAAAAAATGGGCCAAAGAACTAAACAGACATTTCTCCAAAGAAGACATACAGATGGCTAACAAACACATGAAAAGATGCTCAACATCACTCATTATCAGAGAAATGCAAATCAAAACCACAATGAGGTACCATTACACACCAGTCAAGATGGCTGCTATCCAAAAGTCTACAAGCAATAAATGCTGGAGAGGGTGTGGAGAAAAGGGAACCCTCTTACACTGTTTATGGGAATGCAAATTAGTACAGCCACTATGGAGAACAGTGTGGAGATCTTAAAAAACTGGAATTAAAACTGCCATATGACTCAGCAATCCCACTTCTGGGCATACACACTGAGGAGACCAGAATTGAAAGAGACACGTGTACCCCAATGTTCATCACAACACTATTTGTAATAGCCAGGACATGGAAGCAACCTAGATGTCCATCAGCAGATGAATGGATAAGGAAGCTGTGGTACATATACACCATGGAATATTACTCAGCCATTAAAAAGAACACATTTGAATCAATTCTAATAAGATGGATGAAACTGGAGCCCATTATACAGAGTGAAGTAAGCCAGAAAGAAAAACACCAATACAGTATACTAACACATATATATGGAATTTAGAAAGATGGTAATGATAACCCTATATGCAAAACAGAAAAAGAGACACAGATGTACAGAACAGAATTTTGGACTCTGTGGGAGAAGGCGAGGATGGGATGTTTCAAGAGAATAGCATCGAAACATGTATATTATCTAGGGTGAAACAGATCACCAGCCCAGGCTGGGTGCATGATACAAGTGCTTGGGCCTGGTGCACTGGGAAGACCCGGAGGAATCGGGTGGAGAGGGAGGTAGGAGGGGGGATTGGGATGGGGAATACATGTAAATCCATGGCTGATTCATGTCAATGTATGACAAAATCCACTACATTATTGTAAAGTATTTAGCCTCCAACTAATAAAAGTAAATGGAAAAAAAAATAAACCTGATTTGGTGGTGCTGAAGTCTCTTAACATTTGCTTATCTGGAAAGCTTTTGATTTCTTCATCAAATCTGAATGAAAGTCTTGCGGGGTAGGGTATTCTTGGTTGTAGTTTTTTCCCTTTCATCATTTTAAATATATTGTGCCATTCCCTTCTGGCTTGTAGAATTTCTGTTGAGAAATCAGCTGATAACCTAATGACAGTTCTCTTGTACGTTATTTGTCTTTTACCCTGTTGGTTTTAATATTTTATCTTTGTCTTTAATATTTGTCAATTTGATTACTAAGTGTCTTGGGGTATTGCTCCTTATGCCAAGGGGGACCTTCCATGATGCCCCTGTCCCTATTGTGAGCCCCTGCCAACCCACACCACCACAGGAGACCTTCCAACACTAGCCGATATTTTTAATTTAGTCTCCTATGGGGTGACTTCTATCCTCTGGGTCTTGGTGAATGGAAGATTTTGTTTGTACCCTCTAAGATTGTAGTCTCTGTTTCCCCCAGTCCTGTGAAAGTCCTATAATCAAATCCCATTAGCCTGTATGACTACATTCCCTGGGGGCTCCTAGTCCTTTCGCTGGATCCTTAGGCTGGGAAACCCAACATGGGACTCAGAAACTTCACAAGAGTGGGAGAACTTCTTTGGTATTATTGTTCTCCATTTTTGGGTCACACACCTGAAAGGTCTGAACTTTGATTTTATCGTGATAGTGCCCCTCTGACCTTCTCATTATGGCTTCTTCTTTGCCTTTGGACATGGAGTATCTTTTTTTGATGGGTTCCAGCTTCCTCCTGTCAATGGTTGTTTAACAGCTAATTACAAACTTTTTGCTGTCACAGGAGGAGATGGGCATATGTCCTTCTATTCTGCCATCTTGAAACAAAAGTGTCTTTAAAAACAACAACAAAATGCCCAGTATTTTGTCTAGTTTGAAAATATCTCAGTTGGAGCATTTAACTTTTCTTTAAAGTAGTTACTGATACATTTGATTTTAAATTCACCATCTTACTATTTGAATATTGTTTATACCAACTCTTTGATGTTCTCTCCTAATACATCATTACCAGAAGCAGAAGTTGTCCACTGTCTAAATTCTCTTCTTATATTATTTTCATTCAGATTCTTCTGAATGATATATTATTAATTTCAGATTCTAATATTTGCCTATAAGGCATTTAACATTTTTTTTCCTCAACTTCAGTTGTCATTCCACAGGTCTACTTGTATGTCAAACATTTATCACTAGTTTCAGTTCAGTTCAGTCGTTCAGTCATGTCTGACTCTTTGCGACCCCATGAATCGCAGCACGCCAGGCCTCCCTGTCCATCACCAACTCCTGGAGTTTACTCAAACTCATGTCCATCCAGTGATGCCATCCAGCCATCTCATCCTCTGTCGTCCGCTTCTCCTCCTGCCCCCAATCCCTCCCAGCATTAGGGTCTTTTCCAGTGAGTCAACTCTTCACATGAGGTAGCCAAAGCATTGGAGTTTCAGCTTCAGCATCAGTCCTTCTAATGAACACCCAGGACTGATCTCCTTTAGGATGGACTGGTTGGATCTCCTTGAAGTCCAAGGGACTCTGAAGAGTCTTCTCCAACACCGCAGTTCAAAAGCATCAATTCTTTGGTGCTCAGCTTTCATCACTAGTTTAAACATATAAAAAACACAATCCTTAAACCTCGACTTGACCACCACATCATGTCTAAGTATGCCTTCCTTAGTTCTGTTCTTCTTAGTAAACGAGAACTTCTTCCAGCCAGTAGCTCATATCCAGAACCTGAGAGCAATATGATTTTTTTCACTCATGATTAATATATCTTGCAAAACCTTGTATCTACTCTCTTTAATCTCTTAGAACAGTCATGTGGCCTCTCAAAATACAAATTAGATCTTATAATTTCTGAATACATTTATGAAAATAAAATAAAATAATTTTAAAAATTACTTGTGAAAAAAAATGAAAGCAAAATACATTTCTTTGCCTTACAAAGCCTCTTGTCATCTCATTCTTAATCTGGAAACACCTCCTGACTGTTTGCCTAAAGAGGGCTATTTTGGTAGAATTTTTGCACAGCTGACCCTTTTAATCATTTAGTTTCAAGTCTCTTTTCAATACAGCAGAGTTTTTTATCGACTACCATAGCAAGGGTATTCCCTTCCCTCATTATTCTGTTGTGCTTTGCATTATTTTTTCTTTATCTGATATTATTTATCTGATACTATCTGATATTATTTTTCACATGTTTTATACCTCTCTCCCCCAGGGAATATCTGAGCTGTGATTGGTCAGATACTTTGTGTATATTTCTCTTCTGAAATTATATTGCTCTTTGTCAGACTCAATAAAGTGCATCTATATTTCCAATTCTCTTTATTTATTTGTTTGTTTTTATTTGTTATTTTTTTGAAGTCCCTAAGATCATTTTTTTCTCATTTATTTATATTGGTTGGGGCCTAATTACTTTACAATATTGTAGTGGTTTTTGCCATACATTGATAAGAAGCAGCCATAGATTTACATGTGCTCCTCATCTTAAACCCCCCTCCCACCTCCCTCCCTATCCCATCCCTCTGGGTCATCCTAGTGCACCAGCCCTGAGCACTTGTCTCATGCATCAAAACTGGAGTGGAGATCTGTTTCACACTTGATAAGATACATGTTTTTCAATGCTATTCTCTCAGATCATCCCACCCTCGCATTCTCCCACAGAGTCCAAAAGTCTGTTCTGTACATCTGTGTCTCTTTTACTGTCTTGCCTATAGGGTCATCATCACCATCTTTCTAAATTCCATATATATGTGTTAGTATACTGTATTGGTGTTTTTATTTCTGGCTTACTTCACTCTGTATAATGGGCTCCAGTTTAATCTACCTTATTAGAACTGATTCAAATGTGTTCTTTTTAATGGCTGAGTAATATTCCATGGTGTATGTGTACCACAGCTTCCTTATCCATTCATCTGCTGATGGGCATCTAGGTTGCTTCCATGTCCTGGCTATTATAAACAGTGCTGCGATGAACATTGGGGTACACGTCTCTTTCAGATCTGGTTTCCTCGGTGTGCATGCCCAGAAGTGGGATTTCTGGGTCATATGGCAGTTCTAGTTCTAGTTTTTAAGGAATCTCTACACTGTTCTCCATAGTGGCTGTACTATTTGCATTCCCACCAACAGTGTAAGAGGGTTCCCTTTTCTCCACACCCTCTCCAGCATTTATTGCTTGTAGACTTTTGGATAGCAGCCATTCTGACTGGCGTGAAATGGTACCTCATTGTGGTTTTGATTTGCATTTCTCTGATAATGAGTGATGTTGAGCATCTTTTCATGTGTTTGTTAGCCATCTGTATGTCTTCTTTGGAGAAATATCTGTTTAGCTTTTTGGCCCATTTTTTAATTGGGTCATTTATTTTTCTGGAATTGAACTGCAGGAGTTGCTTGTATATTTTTGAGATTAATTCTTTGTCTGTTGCTTCGTTTGCTATTATTTTCTCCCAATCTGAGGGCTGTCTTTTCACCTTGCTTATAGTTTCCTTTGTTGTGCAAAAGCTTTCAAGTTTCATTAGGTCCCATTTGTGTATTTTTGCTTTTATTTCCAATATTCTGGGAGGTGGGTCATAGAGGATCTTGCTGTGATTTATGTCAGAGAGTGTCTTGCCTATGTTCTCCTCTAGGAGTTTTATAGTTTCTGGTCTTACATTTAGATTTTTAATCCATTTTGAGTTTATTTTTGTGTATGGTGTTAGAAAGTGTTCTAGTTTCATTCTTTTACCAGTGGTTGACCAGTTTTCCCAGCACCACTTGTTAAAGAGGTTGTTTTTTCTCCATTGTATATTCTTGTCTCCTTTGTTGAAGATAAGGTGTCCATAGGTATGTGGATTTATCTCTGGGCTTTCTATTTTGTTCCATTGATCTATATTTCTGTCTTTGTGCCAGTACCATACTGTCTTGATGACTGTGGCTTTGTAGTAGAGTCTGAAGTCAGGCAGGTTGATTCCTCCAGTTCCATTCTTCTTTCTCAAGATTGCTTTGGCTATTTGATTTTTTTCTTGTATTTTCATACAAACTGTGAAATTATTTGTTCTAATTCTGTGAAAAAACCATTGGTATCTTTGTAGGGATTGCATTGAATCTATAGACTGTTTTGGGTAGTATAGTCATTTTGACAATATTGATTCTTCCAATCCATGAATGCAGTATATTTCTCCATCTATTTGTGTCCTCTTTGATTTCTTTCATCAGTTTTTTTATAGTTTTCTATATATAGGTCTTTTGTTTCTTTAGGTAGATATACTTCTAAGTATTTTATTCTTGTCATCGCAGTGGTGAATGGTAGTCTTTCCTTAATTTCTCTTTCTGTTTTCTCATTGTTAGTGTATAGGAATTCAAGGGATTGCTGTGTGTTAATTTTATATCCTGCAACTTTACTATATTCATTGATTAGCTCTAGTAATTTTCTGGTAGAGTCTTTAGGGTTTCCAAATCTCTTTTTCCCTCTGCCATGTAAGTTTTGCCTCCCCTCCCCACCACCAGCACAACATGTCCACACCTAAGAGAAGCATGGACATGTGACTAGAATTGACTTGTCACTTTGAGAAGAAGTCTTTAAATGTCTGTGTGCACTTTGCTGTGTTTTCTTCCCTTCTCCTTCCAGGTTTTATGGATCCTGTCCATGTTATTCCCTGAATGAGAACCACTTGAAAAGAACACCTGAGGCTTACAATGCACATGTAGCTTAGACAACAAAGTAAATATGTGGTGTCTTAAGACACTGTGGTTTTATGGTAAGTTATTACTGTAGCATAATCTAGCCTGCTCTGACTTTGTTAATGATATTTAACAAACCTTTAGAGAATGGATATATTCAGCTTTACTATAACACCTACAAGATTATACTCAGTCAAGAATTCAATTGTAATGCACCAGATAATTGGTATTCATTATGGAATATAGAAGTAGTGATCTCTAAAATAATTATTGACTTGCTGAACATCCGTTGTTTCAGCATGCCTCTTTATTACCACTGTGCTTACCATTCCTGAATTGAGGCAATATTTAAGATCAGTGAAACCATCACAGGTCTGTGAAACTATTTAGGAAGTAATTTAAAGCTTCTAATTTCCTTTGAAAAACACTTTTATTGTAGAGTTTTGAAGCTCAAAATAAATATGGATTCCTCTTCCCTCTTTTTATTCTCCTTTTCCCATTTCTCATTCTTCCAGCAAAGGTGTAGTATCAGAAGCTTAAAGAAGAACTGTTATGCCATTAAAAACACACTTTGTATATTAATCTATTACCCAAATTTATATAAGCAGCTTATATTTAAAATATCCCTCAATAGATATGTTAATTCTTCTTTCAAACATTTAAGCCATTCTGGAAGTACTTAAAACTTGCATGCTTCAAATCCCAAACACTACATTTCTGTCCATCTATCTTCTCTCCTTTAAGCAAATAATATAAAATAGTAACTCAAAGCTACATCTTTCCAAATCTAAAAACATATTCTATCCACTATACAGTGTATTTCACTGTAAGGAATTTCCCCAAGCTATTTTCTCATCTGAAATGGCGTTCCCTTGTGTTTCCACATTCCAATGACCATCCATTTTACAAGAAACACTTCATATTTCCTACTTTATGGTGGATCCCATGATAATTCTAGTTCCCGTTGATCTTTTCCCATGAGATGCCGTAGCACTCAAAATTCACAGACTATTCTGTGCATTTTGGCAGATTTCTGTTCTTTCTGGTAATGATCTGTAATTGCTTCATATATGCTAACCTTGCCTCCAAAACTTTTTTTTTAATAATTAACGAGACAGGAGTTTGCCTTTTCTTTTCTATGTAACTCCTATAGCAGTAAGAAAATAACAGACAAATAGTAGGCAATCAAATAAAAAATGTTCATTTAAATTAAGTAGATTTGAATTTAAAAAGATTTAAATGAAATTGTCTATCTTGTAAAAAGTGGCAACTTAAAATCTACTCAAAACACTAAAAGAAATCAGGCTTTCTTGCTAAGCTTTATGTCCAATTTGTTCTAGTCCCAAACCCCTTGACAAAAACAAAATCTTTTAATCTGTTTGCAAAATATTCCCTCCTTCCTCCCATCTTTCTACTGCAATTCTGTGATATACTGCCCTTGCCTATTACGCCGTTATAGCTGTTTTGTTAAAGTTCATACCGCAAAGACCTGTAAAAGAAATTTATGGCTCTAGGGATTTCAGCAAATTCTAAATAACCATAACAGGAACATGAAGCATTAATTAAAGACACTAGAGCCTAAGTTATAACAGTAATCCTGACATTTAAGGCCCTGATACCATGTAAATTTAAAATGGTATGACAAACAGAGAGTAATTTGATGGTCAGGGGGTTATAATGAAACCTTAATACCTTTGTCAAGAAAAAGTGCCTGTCCTTGTTCTAACCCCGACCACGGGGCTTCAGGTATTTCCTTCATAAAACATGGTGATACCTAAATATTTTTGCAATAACTCATATATAGGTCAGTCTTTTCTATAAGTATACTGGAGATTAAAAACCAACCCATGACATCCACACATTGATTTTCAGATAAAATACTTTAATATTTAACATGTATTTTGCTACAAATTATTAATTGCTGAGCCCAATGCAGGGCTGCATTTAAAGTCAGGACACCAAGGAACTTGCCATAATACATAGGAACAATTTTTCCCCAGGGCGTTTTTTGATTCTTATCTAAAGACAGAATGATATTCCTGACTCACTGTCACATCAAGCAATGGAAAATGCTTTACCTAATTTGAAATAATAAAAATGAAATAGTAGAGACTTAACTTGTTTTACATGTTTAATACCTAGTACCTTTCTTAGAGCTTTGCAAGTGCATATTATACATATTTGTTAAATATATGTGGAGAAAGCAACACAAATTTATTCTCAAAGCTCAATGTGCAGCAAATATTTGTCTGTCCCATTTCCACCTGTACCTAGAAGAATAGACTGTTTTCTCTCTGTGAAATTCTATGGCATATATAGTATGATTCATTTATGATTTCTCATATTTTGTCCTGCATTGCTAGATTTTATGTATATAGATTTATTACTCAAGTAAATTGCAAAATAAGTACCATAATTTATACTTATATCTTCTGCAACACTGGACACTGACTTTGAATACATTAGGCTTCTAATAAACATTTTTGATTGATTGTATCATATGTGCTAATTGCAAGTGACATCATTGGTCATTAACAGATGATAAATGGATTTCCAAAGATCATGGAAATTTGAATATAATCAGATTATGCCCAAAATTAGCATCAGAGAAGCCAAACAGCTTCTCCTTTAGGTCCTCTGCACCCTCTTTATCTACTTACTCCTCACTTACAATTCAGCTACTTGCTTGCCTTCTTTCCCTCTTCAGCTTTGTGCTGTTATTTAATATCTCACCAGTTGTGTAATTTCAGCTCCCAAATTGAATAAGACGTTCCTTCCAGAGAAACGCTCACCTTGACAAATAGCCAAATAGTAATTATTATTCCTTTCAGGAGTTGAGCTATGGAATCATGCCTGCACTATCCCAAGCTTGAGTGCCTAGAAATTTATGCGATACTTCCTGGTGTCAGAGTTTCCATCTGAGATAGTATTTCAAGCCCTCTCATTTTTTTTTTTTTTCAATATGATTAAGATAATTCCTTTATGAAGTTGGAGGCTCAAAGAGACATTCAGAAAGAAACTTGATGTTTCATATATTTGCAAACTTGCTGTCCGTATTTCCTTTCCTATCACTTTAGCCACACTGAGAGGGAGAATTAATTTTGCAATGGTCTCTAATTTTTTTTTCTAAATGTGTGACCTCCATATTAATAGGAACCAGAGGACTCATTCATCATATCTGGTCACTGTGAAACTGACATTTACAGGGTGGAATGCTTCTCGCTCAGGACAAATGGGTGTCATTTGTAAAACATGCCGCGCCCAATCGCAGGCTCCCATGGCTCTCAAACTACATTTTTAAGCAACAATATAAACCATTCCCCAAACTGAAAGTTCTTTTCAAATATTTACTGCCTACCTATGGAATTTTTATTCTGCTGGCTGCTGCCATCAATAATCCTGGGAGCTCCAAGCTAAGTGTTGTGTGTGACCTCCAAGGGAATTCTTAGTGCTGCAGAAAGGAGTGGAGAGGGGTGGGTTCAGCATCCTGCATTCCTCCTTCGGTCACGTCATAGGGCCTATTACAACAAAGTAAGGATTGTGGAAGACTTTTTTTTTTTTTAGGTTTATTAGAAAAGCCCTTAACACTTGCATTTAAAAGCCACCTCAGTGTTTTTAAGTGTTTTTCACATAAAATAGGATTTTCTTTCCCACTTTCTCCATTAAGATTCTGAATCACCCAACCCCACTGTGTTCTCAGACCAGCATTTTCCTTTTACTTTTCTAAAACCCAGTTGGATTTCAGGTAATGTGGGCATCTTGGTGATATTTGTTCAACCCCCTAACTCCATTGTGCAGACCAGATCAAATTCCTCCCCTAGTTTCACTCAGTCATGTCCGACTCTGCAACCCCACGGACTGCAGCATGCCAGCCTTCCCTGTCCAGCACCAACTCCCGGAGCTTGCTCAAACTCATGTCCATTGAGTCAGTGATGCCATCCAACCATCTCATCCTCTGTCGTCCCTTTCTCTTCCTGCCTTCAATCTTTCCCAGCATCAGGGTCTTTTCCAATGAGTCAGTTCTTCACATTAGGTGGGCAAATTATTGGAGCTTCAGCTTCAGCCTCAGTCCTTCCAATGAATATTCAGGACTGATTTCATTAGGATTGACTGGTTTGATCTCCTAAAGATCTCGTGAATATCTCCTATCTCCTAAATATCCTAAAAATCTTCTAAATATCTACTAAAGGAAACTACTCCTGAATATCCCTCCCCTAGGATGCTTGCAAACTTTGAGTTTTTGATTTCTTTTTGTCTTGTGTTTCTATATTCATGTGCTATTTTCTCCCATGTCAACAGGAGTCCCAAAGCTCAGCCCTTCAAATGGTTGCCACAAAAATTTACAGTTGCCATACTAGGAATTCTGTAACCTTCAGTAATTTTATTGAAAAGTTTCAGATCCCCTCCCACTCCTTCCCTCCTCTCCTCCTTTCTGTTCTCACCTCTCCCTTTTATTCCTCTTTCTACCTTCTCAAAGAGAACATTTTTTTCTTGCCTGTTATAGAAAGGTTTTAATCCTTTTTGCAAAATCTGTACACAAGATCAACTTTCAAGTTTTGCAAGGACTTACAGGCTCTAATTAGGATTTTGTTCAAGCAAAATCCTTGTTCCTCCTCAGAGGGATTTATGATGTGGTGAGAGAGTAAAACTACATTCATCTTACACCATTCCTAGAGAATCCCTCTTCCTGCAATTAAAGTATAATTGGCCTGTCTTGAACAAACAAACGGTGAGCCTGGGCAGATAGTTTATGGTGACCCATGTCTGTCACTGGTTATAAGCTTACCCTGAGGTCAGAATTTAAACATGTTCATCCAGGTGCTGGGCTTCATTGGTAACAAAACAGATGGATCTTGGCCCTCACAGAAGATATACTATAAAGGAATGGGTCACCATTTTAGGGAAATTCTAATATAATAGTATCTATCAAAAAGTCTAAATGTAAGACTTAAAAGAGTAAATACACATAAAGTACTTAGGACACTGTCTGACAATAACAAGCACTCAATAACTTTTTGCTTCTCCATTCTTATATAGCTATGCACCTTGCATCCTCATAACAGCAATGCAAATCGATGTTGTCAAAATTTCATAGAATAAGACCCTTAAGCATTAGAGGTGATTAATCAATTGCCTAAGAAGGTACAGACAAGTTGGGATTATATTAATAATATGGCTCTTTCTGAATTTAATGCTTCCTGTTTCTTGTCATTGTGTGTGTAAACTTTATAATTCATAGTATAAATTATATATGTATACAATCATATGTATATGTGTATATGTGCACATGCATTGTTTATATTTTTTCATATTATGATGTTTTGACATCTTAAGAACTTTTATGGTTGAGGACAGATTGCCCCTCTTAGACAGAGTCAATTTTAACAAATGGCAAAAGGCTCAGACAGGAGCATGCCTTTGACCTATAAATTAACCACCCCAGAGCCGGACTTTCTCAGTCTGGCCCATACACCCAAGAAAGTAACATGACTCTGCTTTAATCATCCCAGCTGAGCTACCAGGGATGCTTCCCTGATAATTCAGTTGCTAAATAATCTGCCTGCAATGCAAGAGATCCCAGTTCGATTCCTGGGTTGGGAAGATCCACTGGAGAAGGGGTAGGATACTCACTCCACTGTTCTTGGGCTTCTCTTGTAGCTCAGCTGATCAAGAATCCACCTGCAATGTGAGAGACCTGAGTTCAATCTCTGAGTTGGGAAGATCCCCTGGAGAAGGGAAAGGCTACCTACCCCAGTATTCTGGCCTGGAGAATTCCATGGGCTGTGCAGTCCACAGGGTTGCAAAGAGTTGGACACTACTGAGAAACTTTCACTTTAATCATCCCAGGACCAGTTACCAGGCTACCAGGGAACAATATATAGCTGAAAGCCTACATCTAGTATTCACACTAGCCAATCCTAAACTCTTTACCCTCCTTGCTTTTCATTTCCCTTAGAAATTCCAGTAAATGGAGGGCCTACACTGGTCCCTTCCTCTTACTCTTTCCGCCTCCCTAGACTTATGGTGGTGCTTCAAAACACACTCTATCTGGAATGCCATGCCTCCTATATCAAAGCCTTTTGAGTATAAAACACTTTGTTTCTTGAATGTCTCCTATATTATTCCTTCGGCCACACCAAAAAGACCATCACATAAAAATCATTCTGCATATAACATTAACATCATATAACATTCTGCCTAAGTCTAGATTTGTTTTACTAGCAGATTTTCCGTACAATGGTGCATAGAAATCCTGAAAGCAACTGCTATCCTTTGGTCACTCAGTTGTGCCCAATTCTGTGCCAAGGACTGCATCACACCAGGCTTCCCTGTCCATCACCAATAAATGAAGCTTCCTCAAATTCATGTCCATCTAGTTGGTGGCACTATCCAATCAGGTCATCCTCTGTTGACCCCTTTTCCTCCTGCCTTCAATCTTTCCCAGCATCAGGGTCTTTTCTAATAGTCAATTCTTCACATCAGGTGGCCAGAGTATTGGAGCTTCAGCTTCATTGGAAGGATCCAATGAATATTCAGGACCAATCTCATTTAGGATGGACTGGTTGGATCTCCTTGCAGTCCAAGGGACTCTCAAGAATCTTATCCAACACCACAGTTCAAAAGTATCAATTCTTCAGTGCTCAGCTTTCTTTATAGTCCAACTCTCACATCCATACATGATGACTGGAAATAACATAGCTTTGACTAGATGGATTTTTTTTGGCAAAGTAATGCCTCTGCTTATTAATACACTGTGTGGTTTTGTCATAGCTTTTCTTCCAAGGAGCGAGTGTGACTGATGACTGAGGTAACCATCTGCAGTGATTTTGGAGCCCAAGAAAATAAAGTCTGTCACTGTTTTCATTGTCTCCATATCTATTTGCCATGAATTGATGAGACTGGATGCCATGATCTTCATTTTTTGAATGTTGAGTTGTAAGCCACCTTTTCCACTCTGCTCTTTCGTGTTCATCAAGAGGCTCTTCACTTTCTTCCATAAAGGTGGTATCATCTGCATATCTGAGTTTATTGATGTTTGTCCCAACAATCTTGATTCCAGCTTGTGTTTCATCCAGTTTGGCATTTCATATGATGTATTCTGCATATACATTAAATAAGCAAGGTGACAATATACAGTCTTGATATACTCCTTTCCCAATTTGGATCCATCCCATTGTTCCATGTCTGATTCCAATTGTTGCTTCTTGACCTGCATAAAGATTTCTCAGGAGGCAGGTAAGGTGGTCTGGTATTTTCATCTCTTTAAGAACTTTCTCCCGTTTCTTGTGGTCTACACATTCAAAGTCTTTAGTATAGTCAATGTATAAGTAGATTTTTTTAAATCTGGAATTATCTTGCTTTATCTATGATAAATGTTGGAAAATTGATCTCTGGCTCATCTGCCTTTTCTTAATCCATCTTTAACATCAATTCACATATTATTGAGCCTAGTTTGGAGAATTATGATCATTACTTTGCTATCTTGTGAGATGAGTTCAATTGTGCAGTGCTTTGAACATTCTTTGTCATTGTCTTTGGGATTCAAATGCAAACTGACCTTTTCCAGTCCTGTGGCCACTGCTGAATTTTCCAAATTTTCTGGCATATTGAGTGCAGCACTTTCATAACATCATCCTTTAGGATTTGCAATAGCTCAGCTGGAATTCCATCATCTTCACTAGCTTCCTAAGGTTTACTTGACTTCACACTCCAAGATGTCTGGCTCTAGGTAAGTGATCACATCATCATGGTTATCTGAGTCAATCAGATAATTTTTGAATAGTTCTGTATATTCTTGCCACCTCTTCCTAATATCTTCTGCTTCTGTTAGGTCCATACCATTTCTGTCCTTTGTTGTGCCCATCTTTGTGTGAAATGTTCCCTTAGTATCTCTAATTTTCTTAAAGAAATTTCTAGTCTTTTCCATTCTATTGCTTTCCTCTATTTCTTTTTTTTTTTAATTTTTTAATTTTCCATTTATTTTTATTAGTTGGAGGCTAATTACTTTACATCATTACAGTAGTTTTTGCTATACATTGAAATGAATTAGCCATGGATTTACATGCATTCCCCATCCCAGTCCCCCCTCCCACCTCCCTCTCCACCCGATCCCTCTGGGTCTTCCCAGTGCACCAGGCCCGAGCACTTGTCTCATGCACCCAACCTGGGCTGGTTATCTGTTTCACCCTAGATAATATACATGTTTCAATGCTGTTCTCTTGAAACATCCCACCCTCGCCTTCTCCCAGAGTCCACAAGTCAGTTCTATACATCTGAGTCTCTTTTTCTGTTTTGCATATAGGGTTATTGTTACCATCTTTCTAAAGTCCATATATATGTGTTAGTATACTGTAATGGTCTTTATCTTTCTGGCTTACTTCATTCTGTATAATGGGCTCCAGTTTCATCCATCTCATTAGAACTGATTCAAATGAATTCTTTTTAATGGCTGAGTAATATTCCATGGTGTATATGTACCACAGCTTCCTCATCCATTCGTCTGCTGATGGGCATCTGGGTTGCTTCCATGTCCTGGCTATGATAAACAGTGTTGCGATGAACATTGGGGTGCATGTGTCTCTTTCAGATCTGGTTTCCTTGGTGTGTATGCCCAGAAGTGGGATTGCTGGGTCATATGGCAGTTCTATTTCCAGCTTTTTAAGAAATCTCCACACTGTTCTCCATAGTGGCTGTACTAGTTTGCATTCCCACCAACAGTGTAAGAGGGTTCCCTTTTCTCCACACCCTCTCCAGCATTTATTGCTTGTAGACTTTTGGATAGCAGCCATCCTGACTGGCGTATAATGGTACCTCATTGTGGTTTTGATTTGCATTTCTCTGATAATGAGTGATGTTGAGCATCTTTTCATGTGTTTGTTAGCCATCTGTATGTCTTCCTTGGAGAAATGTCTGTTGAGTTCTTTGGCCCATTTTTTGATTGGGTCATTTATTTTTCTGGAGTTGAGCTGGAGGAGTTACTTGTATATTTTTGAGATTAATCCTTTGTCTGTTGCTTCATTTGCTATTATTTTCTCCCAATCTGAGGGCTGTCTTTTCACCTTGCTTATAGTTTCCTTTGTTGTGCAAAAGCTTTTAAGTTTCATTAGGTCCCATTTGTTTATTTTTTCTTTTATTTCTGAAATTCTGGGATGTGGGTCATAGAGGATCCTGCTGTGATTTATGTCGGAGAGTGTTTTGCCTATGTTCTCCTCTAGGAGTTTTATAGTTTCTGGTCTTACATTTAGATCTTTAATCCATTTTGAGTTTATTTTTGTGTATGGTGTTAGAAAGTGTTCTAGTTTCATTCTTTTACAGGTGATTGACCAGTTTTCCCAGCACCACTTGTTAAAGAGGTTGTCTTTTTTCCATTGTATATCCTTGCCTCCTTTGTCGAAGATAAGGTGACCATAGGTTCGTGGATTTATCTCTGGGCTTTCTATTCTGTTCCATTGATCTATATTTCTGTCTTTGTGCCAGTACCACACTGTCTTGATGACTGTGGCTTTGTAGTAGAGTCTGAAGTCAGGCAGATTGATTCCTCCAGTTCCATTCTTCTTTCTCAGGATTACTTTGGCTATTCGAGGTTTTTTGTATTTCCATACAAATTGTGAAATTATTTATTCTAGTTCTGTGAAAAATACCGTTGGTAGCTTGATAGGGATTGCATTGAATCTATAGATTACTTTGGGTAGTATAGCCATTTTGAGAATATTGATTCTTCCAATCCACGAACACGGTATATTTCTCCATCTGTTTGTGTCCTCTTTGATTTCTTTCATCAGTGTTTTATAGTTTTCTATGTATAGGTCTTTTGTTTCTTTAGGTAGATATACTCCTAGTATTTTATTCTTTTTGTTGCAGTGGTGAATGGTATTGAAATAAATGCAAAAGAAACTAAAGAGATCATAGCAAAAATTAACAAAACTAAAAGCTGTTTTTTTGAAAAAATAAACAAAATTGACAAACCATTAGCAAGACTCATTAAGAAACAAAGGGAGAAGAACCAAATTAACAAAATTAGAAATGAAAATGGAGAGATCACAACAGACAACACTGAAATACAAAGGATCATAAGAGACTACTACAAGCAGCTCTATGCCAATAAAATGGACAACTTGGAAGAAATGGACAAGTTCTTAGAGAAGTATAACTTTCCAAAACTGAACCAGGAAGAAATAGAAGATCTTAACAAAACGATCACAAGCAAGGAAATCGAAACTGTAATCAGAAATCTTCCAGCAAACAAAAGCCCAGGACCAGATGGCTTCACAGCTGAATTCTACCAAAAATTTAGAGAAGAGCTAACACCTATCTTACTCAAACTCTTCCAGAAAATTGCAGAAGAAGGTAAACTTCCAAACTCATTCTATGAGGCCACCATCACCCTGATTCCAAAACCAGACAAAGATGCCACAAAAAAAGAAAACTACAGGCCAATATCACTGATGAACATAGATGCAAAAATCCTTAACAAAATTCTAGCAAACAGAATCCAACAACATATTAAAAAAATCATTCATCATGACCAAGTGGGCTTTATCCCAGGAATGCAAGGATTCTTTAATATCCGCAAGTCAATCAATGTAATACACCACATTAACAAATTGAAAGATAAAAACCATATGATTATCTCAAAAGATGCAGAAAAAGCCTTTGACAAAATTCAACATCCATTTATGATTAAACTCTCCAGAAAGCAGGAATAGAAGGAACATACCTCAACATAATAAAAGCTATATATGACAAACCCACAGCAAGCATCACCCTCAATAGTGAAAAATTGAAAGCATTTCCCCTGAAATCAGGAACAAGACAAGGGTGCCCACTCTCACCACTACTATTCAACATAGTTTTGGAAGTTTTGGCCACAGCAATCAGGGCAGAAAAAGAAGTAAAAGGAATCCAGATAGGAAAAGAAGAAGTGAAACTCTCTCTGTTTGCAGATGACATGATCCTCTACATAGAAAACCCTAAAGACTCTACCAGAAAATTACTAGAGCTAATCAATGAATACAGTAAAGTTGCAGGATATAAAATTAACACACGGAAATCCTCTATTTCTTTACATTGGTTTCTTAGGAAGGCTTTATCATTTATCTTTGCTATTCTTTGGAACTCTACATTCAGATCAATATATCTTTCCTTTTCTCCTTTGCCTTTCTTTTCTCTTCTTTTCTCAGATATTTATAAGGCCTCCTCAGAGAACCATTTTTCCTTTTTGCATTTCTTCTTCTTGGTGATGGTTTTGATCACTTCCTACTGCACAATGTTACAAATGTCAGTCCGTAGTTCTTCAGGCACTAAATCTATCAGCTCTAATCCCTTGAATTTATTTGTCATGTCCACTGTATAATAGTAAGGAATTTGATTTAGGTCATACCAGAATGGGTCCAGTGGTTTCCCTACTCTCTTCAATTTAGCTCTGAATGTTGTAATGAGTTCATGATCTGAGCCAGTCAGCTCCTGGTCTTGTTTTGGCTGACTGTATAGAGCTTCTCCATCTTTGGCTGCAGATAATATAATTAATCTGATTTCAGTATTGACTGTCTGGTGATGTCCAAGTGTAGAGTCATCTCTTGTATTGTGGGAGGAGGGTGTTTGCTATGACCAGTGTGTTCTCTTGGCAAAACTCTGTTAGCCTTTGCCCTGCTTCTTTTTGTGCTCTAAGGCAAATTTGCCTGTTATTCCAGGTATCTCTTGACTTCCTAATTTTGCATTCCAGTCCTCTATAATGAAAAGGACATTTTTTTTATTATTATTATTATTGTTAGTTCTAGAAGGTCTTGTGTATCTTCATTGAAATGTCCAAATTCTTTGGTTTTAGTGGTTGGGGCATAGACCTGGATTACTGTGATACTAAATGGTTTGCCTTGGAAAAGAACAGAGATCATTTTGTTGTTTTTGAGATGCATCCAATAACTGCATTTCAGACTCTTTTGTTGACTATAAAGGCTACTCTATTTCTTTGAAGGTATTCTTTCCCACCGTAGGAGATATAATGGCCATCTGAATTAAATTTGCCCATTCTAGTTCATTTTAGTTCACTGATTCCTAAAATGTCAATGTTCACTCTTGGCCATCGTCTGCTTAATCACTTCCAATTTACCTTGATTCATGGACCTGACATCTGGGTTCTTGTGCAATATTGTTTTTACAGCATCAATCTTTACTTCCATCACCAGTCACACCCACAACTGAGGGTTGTTTTCACTTTGGCTCAGCCTTTTCACTATTTCTGGAGCTATTTCCCTACTTTTATTCAGCAGCATATTGGGCACCTTCTGACCTGGGGTGTTCAGTTTTCAGTGTCATATCTTTTTGCCTTTTCATACTGTTCATGGGGTTCTCAAGACTAAAATATGATCATTATCTTAAACTCTTAGTATATGTGCTGCCGAAGCGAGCACTGATCATTATCTTAAACTCTTATCTTCAGTTTGTTTAGTTCCTTGTCTAAGGTTTTGTCTTGTTCCTTCATTTGGGACACATTCCTCTGTCTTCTCATTTTGCTCAAGTTCTGTGTCTATTTTCATGTGTTAGGTAGGTCAGTTATTTTTCCTGATCTTGGAGAAGTGCCTTATGAAGGAAACATCCTATGAGGTCCAGCAGTACACTCGCCTCTGATAGCCAGAGGCATATGTTCTAGCCACTTAGATGGGCAGTTTGAGCCCCTTTGTGTAACAGGTCTGACTACTGTGAGTACACTAGTATGTGGGAATGGTTCTCAACCTGGTTGACTGAGACTGTGCCTCATGCAGTGCTACAGGCCTGTTAGAATGCTAAACTGCATCTCTATGCAGCTGCTGTATGGTCTGGTGTTATCCAGAGTGGTGCCAGCTTTCTGGAGGTCAGGGCTGAGTCCTTATCATTAATTAGCTAGAGGGAGCATTCCAAAACGCCATGTGCCAATGTCAGTGCTATCAGAGTAGAATGTTGCTGTTGAGTCACTCAGTCGTGTCCGACTCTTTGCAACACTGAGGACTGAGGCATATCTGGGTTCCCTGTCTTTCACCACCTCTCAGAGCTTACTCAAACTCATGTCCATTGAGTAGGTGATGCCATCCAAATATCTCATCCCCTGTATTCCTCTTCTTTCTTTCCCAGCATCAGAGTATTTTCCAATGAGTTGACTCTTCACATCAAGTGATCAAAGTATTGGAGCCTCAGCATCAGTACTTACAATGAATATTCAGGATTGATTTCCTTTAGGATTGACTGGTTTGATCTCTCTGCAGTCCAAGGGACTTCAACAGCATCATGATTTAAGATGATGAGATCCCTAGCCCAGTAATCCTACTTTGGGAAGATGAGCCCACAGAATATTTGGGCTTTAAAAATCAGAAAGGATTCTGTTTTGGAGAGGAAGTAAAATGAGCAGTAGAATGAGGTCCCCAAAATAGCCACTATCTTGTCAGTGTTTCCATTTCCAGCAGGAGTCCCAGTTGCCTCTTGCCTCTCCAATGTTCTCTCCAAGATTATCAATAGGTATGACTCAGGACTCTTTCAAACAACTACCTCTGCACTGAGACGGAGTGTGTGTGAGATGTTGTGCATTCCATTTTAGAGCAGAGTCTCAATTTCCTGTATCCCTCTTGCTCTCCAAAACATAAGCACTTCTGATTTTCAAAGCCAGTTATTCTATGGGTTCATCTTCCCAATGCAGGACTCCTGGGCTGGGGAGCTCATGTGGTACTCAAAACCATCTTTTGGGAAGAAGTTTAAAATTTTATATTCCCCCTGTTTGTTAATCATAGGCCCAGCTTGTGGGTCCTAACTTTATTATGTCTCTGATCCTTCAGCCTTTCTTGTGCTTTTGTCTTTGTACCTTTAGTTGTACAAAATTTTTCCTGCTGGTCTTCAAGTCACTCTCATGTATAGTTGTTCCATAAGTAGTTGTAATTTTTTTGTGTCCATTGGAAGAGGTGAGTTTAGTGTCTTCCTCTTCTGCCATCTTGACCACCTCTCCACCAGCTGTTGAATGGGTTATCAAAATGTGGCACAATCATTAAATGGAATATTGCTTATCAATTAAAATGAATGAACTTTGATAGATGCTTGAATCTCTTGAGCACTATACTAAGTGAAAGAAGCCAAACAGAAAAGATAAAACACTCTTAGTTGTGTGAAATTTACAAAAAATGAAATTGCAATGACTGAAAACTAGCTACTGGTTACTACAGGTTCAATCAGAAGGCAAAAAGGGTTTGGCTATAAAAGCACACATTGAAAACATTCTAGAAAAATTATAAATCTTATTTTGGTGGTTAATATATGGCAGTATATTAATAGAATAAAGCTGGTTATAAAGAGTTTAGTTTGTGTTTCAGAAATTGAGTAAATATAGGTAAACAAGAAGATTGAATACAGGAAGTGATTTTAAGTAATCATCTTTTTAATTAATTTACAGAAAATGATTGCTACTATTTTGTGTGGGTTAAAGTAGATGAGAAAATAAGAGCTTATATCTGGTTCAGGCAAATTCCTCTTACATAATTCCTTGCTAAGCTACTTTGATAATGTAGGCAAAGAAGTTTATTATATCCAGATAATGTCTTTAACTTGTGTTTTTCTTGAAAAAAATGGAGGTCTCTGTTCTCTATGATCAAATAATTTTAACACGTTTTCTTCAAAGTTTGAGTTTAAAAGAACTGAATAGAATGTAGCAATATAATTTCAACAAACCATATATAATATTCAACCAAATATATAGTAACTGTGGTCACTGAACTACATCAGATTGGTTTAACTGGAACTGCAGATCCCAGAAACCTATGCACTACATAGTATCGTATTAAAATTGGCCAACAGGAAATTATATGAGATTTTGAAGATGAGGTGGAGCAGCAGCCATTATTCTCTGAAAGTCATCAAAGCTTGACTTGATGAGAAACAGCTTCAGAGATGGTCTCAGATTCTAGGATCCCTTTTCCTTATTTTGCATGCAGCTTGTCTTCCTCACTGTTGACTTTGTTAACCAGGCCCAGTCCCACCCCCAGACCCTTGGTACAAGACCTATGGTTCTATTATCACAGTGTTCCATAGATTTTTCACATCAACCTCACTTCCATAGTCCTCTTCAGTGGCTCAGCTTCTCTGAATAGTTTTGTGACTCCTTTGATGTCCTATCTTTCTTCCTGAACCTTCAGTTTCCAGTCTTTCCCACAATTGAGTAATGTCTAATTCTTATAATAAATCACTTACTCTAAAACTCACAAGGGTTCTGATTCTTTGACTGACCCTGAGCATTCGGTGACTTAAAATACCTAAGAATATTGCTACTGCTATCTAAAACCAATCCATACTGTTTAGGAAGCCCAGTATTTTTTGTCACCATCTGAATGAGTATAGTATCAAACTGCGTGAATAAACTCTATGACAATCCATAAATATGAACATCAAGCAGAGAGGACTTTAAATTTCCCATATTAACTTAGTTTTCTTGAGTCATTCTAGGTTTAACAGATTTCAGATTGGCAGGTGCCTGGTGAGTCTAGAGAGGACCTCTGCTATGAGCTCCTAAATCATCTCCCTATAATCCCCATCACGCATTGGATTGGCCCAAAAGTGGTCTTGGTTGTAGGAAGGATAACAAGCAAAAGAAAGGGAAGCATGCAATTCCCTTTGAAGCTCAGGCTCAAAAACACATTTCTGTTGCCCCTTTCTATAGGTCAAAGCATTTCATAATGGCTGCCTAGATCTAAAGTGAAGGAACGAACTCTATGGCTTAATGGAAGTAACTTAAAAGGATTGTGGCCTTTTTTTTTTTTTTTTAATTCAAACTACAGAAGTAATTTTTATGGTGAATTCTTTTATGAATGGAAATATGTAGAAAAGCTTAAAAAACTTCTTTTTACAGTAGATGAATGATTTCCCAAAATCAACCCTTCTTCCCACTGGGAGAAAGGAAAAAAAAAAAAAGGTCCACTATCCTTCTTACTCACTCCATCCTAACCTCCCATACCCACACACTCTTTTACACTGAGATAAAGATAGAACTTCTCTTGTGGCTCAGCTGGTAAAGAATCCACCTGCAATTCAGGGAATCTGGGGTTCAATTCCTGGGTTGGAAAGGTCCTCTAGAGAAGGAAAAGGCTACCCACTCCAGTATTCTAGCCTAGAGAATTCCATGAACTGTATAGTCCATGGGACTGCAAAGAGTTGGACAGGACTGAACGACTTTCACTAACCAAATAGATGTTAGAGAATCTACTGGAAGAAAACAAATACAAAACAGATATTTTTTCTACACACTTCCTTTCTTATTATTCAACTTCAAGATCTTGTCCATTCAGATTGGTAAAAAGACAAAGTTTGAGTCCATTTGAAGTCCTTTAAGAGCTTCCTCTCTATGTCTTCAACTGTGATTCTAAATTAAGGGTTTCCAAGCATTACTGATTATCAGATGGATCTAAGGAATTTGATAATACACAAGTTCTTGAACCATAATCTCATACACACTAAATTAAAAGCTCTGTGAATATGGTCATCAGCTATACTTTTAGTACCATAAGGAAATGAAGAATCTCTGCTGCAGATATCTCATTTTACCTGTCCAAAATCAGCAATCATTACTGGGGGAGCTGGTGAGAATCTAGACTCCCAGTTTTAAAAAAAAAAAAAACAACTGCTTATTACCAATATGCTTCTCAGTTCATTCAGTACCCATAAGGAATCAAATTCAGTTTATTCACATCAGGTTTTTTTTTAATGAAATTCCAAAGGACTTTTATACCCTATCTTTTATTATAGGATATATCATTAATTTGACATGATCCATGAGCATTCCAGAATATGTTATCTAGAAGTAATCTGCTTTCCATGTACATTGATTTTTCAACTTTCAGTCTTTACTATGGTCCTATGCCTAAATTCATTTTCAAAAAACTTGCCATGATCTGCAAAATTTAATAGACCTATGATACGACATGCCAAATTTATCATTTATATGACATCTCTTAAATAGAAAAGACAAAATATTATAATTCAGGTTACATTGGACCATTGTCAGTATTGTCAGTGTCTGACAGAGCATGGCTCTCTTTCTCACTTCCTTTCCTTGTCCTTCAAGTAAAATTGCCCTTTCATTCATTTTTGCTTTTACCCAAGACTGGCAGCTGATTTTGAAGTGTCAGACCATTATTTGTTTAGTTTATTTTTTCTTTTTTTTTGGATGTTACCATTTATTGCAAGGAGGATAAAATCAATGTGACATTTCCAGAACAATGATAGATGACAATAGTCAGTGGTCTTTAAATGTGGAAGACTAATTTTTAAAAATGTCACCAGTGTACTATTTCAGACTTTGTCAAAGATAGAGCAGTAAAACTTATAGACATAAAAACTAATAATATTTCACCATGTTACTTTCAGATAAAAATGTTACACTTGCATTGCTATAGTTTATCTAAGTACTGCCTTGCTAATAGTTAGAATAACCACAGCTATATTATTGTAGAAGTCCGTTGATTTGGGTCATTCAAAAACAAAATAATAGGTGTTCTGTTTGAGTAAATATGTATGTATGTGTGTTTGTGTGCACATACACACTCAGTCTCTGATTATGGATAGAAGGTCTTTAATCTTATAAGCATGGATATATACTTTGGATCATTTTTATGTATCCATGTCTATGTGACCCTTTCTGTATTTCACTAGTCTCATCTTTCAAATAAAAATATCACTAGAAGTTAACTCATAGGTTAAACAAGAAAGATAGACAAAAATCTTGGAATAGTCCCTGGCACGCAATAAGTACTCAATAAATATTGGTATTATTACCATTGTACTACTAATTTCCAGCTGTTTTAAAATGACTCTGTTAACACTCTGTTGTGGGTTTATATATGTATGTGTATATATATATATATATATATAAGCAATAATTCTTACCATTGTGTTATCATTGTTGTTACTCATGCTTTCTAATTGATCTCTAAATTCATTTCATGCAGGGTCTGGTTTGCATCTTAACTTGTGTTTCAGTGAATCTAAAATAAAACTGTGTGCATTCTGTGAACTCTAGAATGGATGGTCAAGAAGTGGTTGAGGAGGAAACCAGGAAGAAACTGCACAGTTCACATTAATCATCCATTTTCAGAAAACTAATTTGTGTTTAGAAGAACTAAGTGTAAATCACAATCTGAAATTCTCTTTCTAAACAGTCACCAACTTTTGGTAGAGCCAGAGAATTAAGCAGAAATTTAGAACAAACTTATACCAGACAGGCACTTTCTCTCTCTGTTGGACTGAACTCCAGGGAGAAAAAAAAAAAAAAAAAGAGGAGGTGGAGAGCAAGGGGAGAATTCCTTGTTGCTTTTCGTATTGACAGGTAATAACACCCCACTGACACCATGATACCATTTTATCAAGATTATTCCATCTGTATGAATCTGAGGAACTTCCCCAAAATGGAGATTTCCCTTCTCTTAATTATACATGATTTATAAAAGCCTTTTGATTTATAAAATTTTTAATTTTATTAGGAAGTTTTAAGTAGTAAATTGTAATTTCTGAGTGATATCTAGATCTCTGTTTACATTCATAAACAGTTGACCTATAAAATCTTATGTTTATGAAAGAAAGACCCAGGTTCAAATTTCAACCCTAAATTTTATGAATTTTGTCATCTTGAGCAAGTTATTTAATATCTCTTTATCTCCATATTCTTAACCTATTCCATGGGAGTAATAGTGTTTATTAGTCTTTGTGCCTAAAGATAGCTTGAGGATTGTATTACCACATACACACACACATACACACACACACACTACTTAAAATAACTCCCAGGAACCAAAAAGTTCTCAAGCTACTTTAATCTTTTTCCATTCTTTCCCCCACTTCCTCAAACATTACATTTTTGCATAATATTTTTAGTTTGTAAATCTACCTTATAAGCCACTCATGTTAAGTGGTATTTAAGATGATAACAGATTATGAAGCAGCAGGGAAATGGATCCTAGGTCCCAACAGATGCTCTTGCCACTGCCATCACTTGACAGCCATCTTTGCCCTGCCCAATCACAATGATGAGGCTTCAGAAGGAAGGATGTCTTCAGGAAAAAGCCAAATATATATACATATATATATTTTCATAAATATATATATATATATACACACACACACATATACATATATGTATATATATACATTCATGGTCAGAGTGTCTGCCCCGAACCCAAATGAAAACTCCTCAGCTAGACCATCCAAAGTAATCATTTGATCAAAGAAGCAACAATAACAGCCAAGAAAAAAAGCAGTAACACCAGAAGATTCCTTTCTTCTTTCTGATCAGCCATTTGCAAGAATCTCTGCCCACTGGTTCTTTCTAGTCTAATTACCAGGCAAAACTTGTCAGTTCAAAGAAAATTGCAGTAAAGGTGTATTTAAAAAAAAATGCAATTTGAGAAGCTTTTGGGTAGGAGAGACTTGGACACTACCCACTTGAGTACCATACAAAGAAGAGCTAAATAATCCTACTGGGATGCCAGTCACTTAACACTCTAGGTAAAGTTTCACCTCTAAACTTGTGACAAAATAAAATATACAACCCTTGATTCTGACTCATTGTGAGGGGAGAAGAAATAAATTGAGGAAAATGTTGAGTAGTTAAAATGTAAATAAAGCAGAGAAGTTTTTTGAGCTACTTCTGGATGCCAAAGAGAAGAGTAGTGTTTCAATCACATTCCAGAGAAGATACACCCAAATTAGGACTTACTGTTATAATCTTAAGCTTAATTCTCTGCTCCAGGCTCCAATAAGAATTGAGAACAGAGAACACAGTCGGGAAAATGAATGCTTTCTATCACCTTGATAGTTAGAGTATGATCTCTGAACTAGTAACATTGCCATTTTCTGGGAATTTATTAGAAATTAAAACTGCAATCTATGGGCTGCAACCTCATAATATCCCCTGGTAAATTGCATAAACTAGCCCTGAACTCAGAGGGTGAGAAGAGGCCAAGGAAAGAGGCAGGTCATCCAGGTTAGTAGGTGAGAAGGTAAATAATGGCTTGTCTTGGTGGTACAAGATAAACAGATCCCATAGCTGCTAGCAGAATCTAGAGTTTATATAGAGATTTAAATAGGGTTCAGACACACATTCATTCCAGATGGTCTTAAAAATACATTGCTCTCTCAATCCCTTGCCCTTGAAAACCGCTCTCACTATGGGAACTGTGTCCAAAGCATACATTCCTAAGACAAGGGAGGGGACAAGGAGCACCTTGATTTCATGTCAACTAGGTGTTACATCCTCTGGATAGACACCTCAAGCACAGGCCTGCCTCAGACCAGAAACTCAGGGCACACAGGCAGGATCCTGGTTTTAGCAAGATTTTAGGCCATTGATTAACTCATCAAATTTTGAAAAGCACTGCTCTTTTCTTATAAGGTTTATATTATATAGTTTAAACCAGTCACTGGTGAGGCCAGCTGGATGAATCCAACCAGGATTCCTTGCAAAAGATAAAAATAAGCCTAAAGCCTAGACCAGTCGTTCTCCAAATATGGGTGCCCTGGACAAGTAAACAGCAGCAGCAGTTGGAAAAATACAGATTCTTTGTCCCAACCTAGAATTGCTGAATCAGAAATTCCAGGAGTGAAGTCTAGCCATAAAGGATTTAACAAGACCTGCAGGCGAATTAAATGCCTACTAAAATCCAAGAACTACCCACTTAGAACCACTCACAAGCCTGTGTCTAAGCCTATACCAAATTTTTCTGACATTTTTTATTTACCTCACCAATAGTGAAAAAAACAAATAGGCCACAAAGCCACTCAACACACACAGAGAGCCAACCAGAGAGCCCACATGAAGTTTGCTAAGGATTCTCAGGCAGCAGTGTTCTGTTTACTTCCTTATTTTTGGAATAAACGATTCCCCCAAGGGTTCTTATACATGCAGGTCCAGATCTTAGCCACCTAAATTCTAGGCCTATATTAATGTCTTTGCTGTTAATCTGTTCTCCTTAGCTGTTTGCATGATCATGGTTGAGTGAATGATGGGACAGGGATTAAGAGAATGTTACTGAAAGGCCTTGGAGAAGGAAATGGCAAACCACTCCAGTATTCTTGCCTGGAGAATCTCATGGACAGAGGAGCCTGGAAGACTACAGTCCATGGGGTCCCAAGAGTTGGACATGACTTAGCGATTAAACCATGACCACCACTGATGGCTCTTCTATGCTATTTCTCAGGTTCTGTTTAGAAACTGCTTCACCCTGCGCTGCAAGCTCCTGAGGTTCTGTTGCTCACCTTCGCTTCTAGGTATGGCCACTTATTCATGATGCAGAAAGCAGTTACCCACCTTTGCTATCTGTAGTAGGTTAGAATGGTGGCTTCCCTAAAGATATATTTATATTCTAATCCCTAGAAACTGAGACATGTTATTTGGGGGGAGAGAAACAATTTTTGCAAATGTAATTAAATCCAATGATGGGGGCATAAATTAGGAGTTTGGGATTAGCTATACAAATTGTTATATGTAAAATAGATAGAGTGAACCTCTACTTGTATAGCTCAGACAAATATATTCAATATCTTATAATAAAATATGGTAAAAAGAAATATGAAAAAGAATATATATGTAATATATACATATATGTGTGTGTGAGTCACTTCTCTGTGTACCAGGAAGTAATGCAATGTAATGTCGACTATATATCAATAAATAAATAGATAAATCCAATGACAAATCTCCTTATAGGAGAAAAACAGAAGGAAATTTGAGGGAAAAGACACAAAGAAGGCAATGTAACTGTGTCAACAATGACTAGGATGACTTAACTTCAAGCCAAGGGATTCACAGAATCATTGAATCCTTGAAGAGGTAAAGAACAGAATCTCCTTACAGGTGTGCTAAGTTGCTCAGTCATGTCTGGCTTTCTGCAACCGCATGGACTATAGCCTGCAAGGATCCTCTGTCCATGAGATTCTCCAGGCAAGGATACTGGAGTGGGTTGCCACTTCCTCATCCAGGGGATCTTCCCAACCTTGGAACCAGACTCATCTCTGTCTCCTGCATTGCCCGGCTGCTTCTTTACCACTAGTACCACCTGGGGAGTTCAATCTCTCTACAGCCTTCGTCTATTTCTTTCACGCTCTATGAATTCAACACACATCAGTTGTGACTTCTAGTCCTTATCTATGACTCCAGTATTCACACGTTAGAGAAGCGGTCATCGTGAGAGCTCTTCATCACAATGACAGAAGGCAAGTTATTACCAGAAATTAGATACTCCAGCCTAGAAATGATATATGCCACTGTGACTACTGGATCACTGGCAAGACATGCAATCCTACTGTGTGCTATGAAGATGAAAGTCCAGAAACTCTTAGTGAGTTGCTGTACTTATTATCACAGTTTATTCTTTTGGCTTGCTTCCCCTTACATAAGCAGAGTACTCTCATACCCTCCTAGAGCAGACAATTCAGAATTTTAGTGATTAGGTATGGGGTAGCTAAGATGCCTTTCTTCTATTAATTAGAAAGGTGCCTTTCTTCTATAAATTAGAAAAGGTATGATTGTGGAAGAGAGAGTGGGAAAGGCAAAACTGAGTTGTCAACTGCAGCAGCTCTGTTGTAAGAAGGCAAAAGCTTGCAGTTTGAGGATCTAGCAGTTAATTCCCTTAAAATTCCCCATGTCCAGGCAATCTTGCATAGTCTTCTTAGAATCCTAGGGTAGACAAAGCAAGTTTGATGAATACCAGCCAACTCTAGTCCAACAGAGAGGAAATCATGGTACTCTAAAGTAGGCATACCAGATATTATGCACATTTTACATAGAAGAAACCAAATTTTAGAAGAAGTAAATTATTCTTCCAGACTCATTATGGAATTGGCATAAGAAAAAATAAGATTAACATGTGTTAACATATGTGTGAGAGAGAGGGAGATAGAGACACAGAGAGACAGACAAAGGCAGAAACTGAGGAAAATAGATATATACATAATTTTGGTTGTTGAGCTCATAATTTCAGATCCTTTCTTTAAGTAAAATGACTTTCACAAATGATCATGCATGGCTAACATAAAAAAAAATCAGCAACCATAAAGTAAGTAATTTTATGATAAGATGCTAAAACTCTATTTTCATAATACAAACCTATTTTCATAATACAAGCCAAACTTCCTTCCCATGTCTATTTTGATAAGACTAGGACACTGAAAAAAGGCGGCATTTTAAAAACATATCTTGAATTACTTGTATTCTTATTAGTATGGATTATAGGCAAGCATGTACAGAACTTGTCAGTTCCTCCATTTTCTCCCCGCCTTATTGGGAAAACAACACGTGCTTACAGACCAAGCTTTAGGGCAATGGCTTACTGCCATGATATAAAGTATTCGTAATTGTTTCCTTGAGAGTTTCAAGACCCTAGCTCCCAAGGTCATCTGTTATCTGCACTTTGCCATCTGATCATTTATCTAGTGCATTGGGATCGTCACTTAAAAGAACTGACCTTGCATTTTGATGATGTGACTGAATATGGAAAAAAATGAAGTAATTTTTTTAAAGGATTAGTAAATAACAGTAGGAATATAAAAAATAATAGTAAGTGTTTCTAAAGAAACAATTGTTTACTTACCTGAAGTTTCTATAGTTCATGTTTTAGATAAACTGACAAGGCTTGACAGGTAGAAAACTACTAGAAACTTTTATTACTAGGTAAAGATGAATCATTTTTCTTTTTGTTCCATGAAAATACTCTCACCATAGAGGGAAAAAATGAGCTCATTTCAACCTAAAAAAATCAATGGTCCAAAAAAAAAAAAAAAAAAAAAAAGAAGGCAAAGAAGAAGTAAGAAAAATTCAATGGGCCATATTTCATATAGGAAAATGATACCACTGATACATTGTCAATAAGACATGCTCTTTGAACTTCTATGGGAAAGAAAGTTTTCACAAAATTACCCACAGTTACTCATTTGGTTTTGTTTTTGAATAAAGACACTCTTGATCTGGCAACAATGTTCTCTCTATGAAAACTAATTCATTTAGCTTCACTGACTACTCTCTAATCCACTGATTTTCCAAAATTCTTTAAATGTCTCACCTTCTCCATGTTACCTTTCATGTAAAGAAAACCCACTAAAATCTTACAGTTATACTATTAACTCTTATGCCTCTTAACAATATACTGCTTGTTATAAATAATCTTCTGTTTATGAATTGATAGTAAGCTCTCTTAAAAATATGTGGAAAAGATCTCAATTTATTGAATTTTCCATGAATGCTCAGAGGCACCAAAGGGACTGAAGATAAAGAGTCCAGATGCTTGAAGGAAAGCAGCATGCTTTGTTTCAAGCCGGTTGTCCCAAACCATTAGACAATCTCTTACCAAGTCAATTTGCAGTGAAAGCAGGTGTGAGCTGGGAAGGTTTCTTTTTTTGTCCCTCCCCCACCCTTAGGAATAGTGGCTTGGAAGGAGTAGACTGAAAGATTATGTTCCCCTGAGCCCCACCTGGAGTCCCTTAACTATTCATATAGTAGTTACTCAAAGTGGATTGAGTCAGACTCTTCGTTGCTACATGATCTTCAACGAAGTGGGAAACTTTACAAGAAAAACCTTCCTTATAGAAAAGTATGTTCCTATCTGGCTCCTTTCTTCTTCATCTCTTGTATCATGAAATCACAGCATATTACCTACAGATGTTCTCAAAAGATGTTCCATCTTTTTATGCAGCCTATTTACTGTATCTCAAAGCATTCATCAAAACCTAAAATGCATATCTGCTTTACTCTTCTGTTGACTAGGATCCTTAAAAGTAGGGACTAGGATTATTTTATTTTCAGTTTATATACCCACTTCTAATTTCACAGCTGATCTATCACATGATCACAATGGAAATATGATGAAAAAATGACTGAATGTATAACAATTGTCATCAGATATATTAGAGCCTCTTTGTCTTAATGAAGTCTTCCTAGAGCTTTTGATGAACCTACACTTTCATAGGACACCCTGAAATCCTTTAAGATTGTTATATAATTGCTAATATTCCTATTCCTTATGATATAGGGTAGTGTGTATCACAATGACTTGAGAAGATATCTATTATATATGCATCTACCTCAAACCCAGATCTGGAATTTTTATTCCCAGGAAAAATAATTGATATTACATGCTTTGAAAAAGCATTCAAAGAAATGACAACCACTCCAGTATTCTTGCCTGGATAATCCCATGGGGAGAGGAGCCTGGTAGGCTACAGTCCATGGGGTTGCAAAAAGTCGGACACGACTGAGCAACTTCACTTTCTTTCACTAGATGGACAACACCACAATGTAGTTATGAACTGCTGTATATTTTATTTGCCATATCAAATTATATCTAACTTTGCTACTGAACATAGTCCATTTCATTAACCTTTTAAAGAACCAAAACTTTTATTTTCTTTTTTATTGAATGTAATTGACTTACAAAATTATATTAGGTTCATATGTACAACAAAGTAATTCAATATTTTATTAATATATGTTATAAAATTATCACCATGATATTTACTTACCATCTCACCATATAAAATTATAATGATATTATTAACTATATTCAATATTGGTAAACATTACATTCTTGTGAATTATTTACTTCATGACTGGAAACTTGCACATCTTAATCTCACCTATTTCACTAATCACGCTCCCCCCCCCCCCCCCCGCCACTTCCCTCTGGCAACCACCAGTTTGTTCATTGTTCCTATGAGTCTGTTTCTACTTTATGTTTCTTCATTTCCTTGGTTATTTAGATTCTGCATGTAAGTGAAATCATATGGTGTTTGTTTTTCTCTGACTCAATGATTTTGCTTAGCATAATACCCTCTAGGTCCATCCATATTGTCCAAATGGTGAGATTTCATCTTTTTTATGGTTGAGTAATATTCCATTGTGTGGAATATGTTATTTCAGGTTTTGATGAATACTTTGAGATTAAGTAAATAGGCTACAGGAAAAATGATTAAATAAGCATATCTGTAGGTGGTATGCTGATTTCATGATATGAAAAATGAAGATAAAGATGATACAAAGGATAAAGGATGAAGCTGGATTTCATGATACAAGATTCCAGATACCAAAATATTTCTCCAAAAGGATATGAGGTATAAAAAAAAACTGAACTTCTAAGAGAAATTTTAAAATGTCCATAACAAAATAATAAATTCATAAATTATATCTGAATTAAAAATATTACAAAAATTAAACAGGTAAGTAAAATATATATATTGATTTCAACAAAGGTAGACTTACATAATGTATTGAGGCCATAAAGGAAATTTCAACAAATGCCAAGTACTTGATATCATCATGCTTTGTTCAGTATAATAGAATAGAATATGAAAAATTTTTTTAGGAATTCTGCAGGGTTTAAAGGGTCTCAGCCACCTGATCAGGGATTGAACTCAGGCCACGGCAGTGAAAGCTAGGAATCCTAACTACTAAGATGCCAGGAAACTCCCAGAATAAGAAAATTTTTAAACTATATGAATTTAGTCGGTTATGATGGTTCTTAGGTGCGGCAAGTGAGATCTTCAATCTTCATTGCAGCATGTGGGATTGTTTTTTAGCTGAGCATGCAAATTCTTAGTTGTGGCATGTGGGATTTAGTCCCCCAAGCAGGGATGAGATGCAGGCCCCCTGCATTGGGAGCATGGAGTCTTAGCTATTAGAGCTCAGGGAAGTCCCCAGAATAAGAATTTTTTTTTTTAAAGAAATCAAATATTTGAGAACAAAAATTAAAAAGTGAAAATAGTGAAAACCCAATATAATCTTTTACCTGGGAGGAAATGGGGACTGATATTGCCTTAATAATGTGAAGTTTGGTTTGGAGGTGAGTCTTCTTTCATCACAATCAACATTTTCTCCATGCTTGTTGACAACGTTGTCTTGGTACAGCTAGGGTGAGCTTGCAAAGCCACTCATGGTCAATGACCTGTGTGATCTGGTGAGGTTGGCAGAACAAGGAACACTGGCAAAAAAAAAAAAAAAGTGAAAATATTATTAATTGTATTTTGCATATTGTAGAAATCTTAATGTTACCTGGTGGAAAGAACTGGAAAACCAAAAGAGAAAAATGAAATAAATAGTATAATATTTGTTTACAAACAAATTCCAAATAGTGTAAAGCTCCATCAAGATGTTTAACCTCTTGAGGTTTAACCTCTCACTTGTCACAACTAAGACCTAGCATAACCCAGGAATAACCATCAAGAGGTTATATTTGCTATTACAATTGTGATTTGGGAAAGTTTTCCTGGATATGCCCCCCAAATTACTGTTATATAGAGATGTTGCACTTCTCTAATGAAGAAAACAACCTACATCTTTAATTGTTCAAATGAAGGCTTTTTATTTCATTGAGTTTTTTAGGTATCACATTCAGTTCAGTTCAGTCGCTCAGTGGTGTCCGACTCTTTGGGAACCCATGAATCGCAGCACGCCAGGCCTCCCTGTCCATCATCAACTCCTGGAGTTTACTCAAGCGCATGTCCATCGAGTCGGTGATGCCATCCAACCATCTCATCCTCTGTCGTCCCCTTCTCCTCCTGCCCCCAATTCCTCTCAACATCAGGGTCTTTTCCAATGAGTCAACTCTTCGAATGAGGTGGCCAAAGTATTGGAGTTTCAACTTCAGCATCAGTCCTTCCAATGAACACCCAGGACTGATCTCCTTTAGGATGGACTGGTTGGATCTCCTTGCAGTCCAAGGGACTCTTAAGAGTCTTCTCCAACACCACAGTTCAAAAGCATCATTTTTCAGTGCTCAACTTTCTTCACAGTCCAACTCTCACATCCATACATGACCACAGGTATCACATTATATAATATTAAATATTTTCCATCAACTATTCACTCCATATATTATTTTATGATGTAACTGGGGCTTCCCAGGTAGCTCTAGTAGTAAAAAAAAAAGAAAAATCTGCAGGAGACATGAGAAGTGGGTTCAATGTATTAAATGTACCTTCAAAATATTATTCAAAAGTGTTCTATGCAGATATTTTCTTGTTCTTACTTTTAATGTTAAAGATTAATGTTTCTTCATTAAATATAATAGTTTGGGCATATATTATATTATTCTTGGGGTTTTTATTGGAATTATATATGAATTTGATCAAATGGTTTTTGGAAAATCTTAAAAGAATATGTTTTTGTTTCCCATCAGGAATATTAAAGTGATAAAATATATTAATAGAGTTCTCCTTTGCTAATTGGAATTAAAGTCTCCATGGTATATTATCTACAGTGATTAATTTATTTGAGAATATTTTGTTTAGTATTCTTGCCTGTATCTTGCAGCCTTTTTTAACTTCTGTGTTTCCAGAACTTGCTCTTACTTCATCTTCTTCATTTACTATCTAGCTGTTACTTTAAAAGGGAATATTTCCTACTTCTTCTAAACTCTGTAAAAGTTTGAATCACATGAAAATTAAACATGCTTTTAAGCATCTTTAATTCAAAAGTGTAAACTTGTGAAATAACCTGGATCCTCCATATCGATGGGGATCATACCTTGACTACTTCCCATCCACGTTCTGCATGGTTATCTAACTCTTAAGATATTATACTTCTTTTTGAACTTTATAAAGCCTGAGTTATAATGAATCTTAAGACACATCATTATTTTATGTATCTTCTAAAAAAATACTGCTAATAAATCTATTATGTAATGTATCTATTTTTAAAATTGATTTGAATTATATTGCCCATTTAGTGGAAAATACTTTTAATACTTATTTAGCTGTAGAGATTTATCTTTTACTTTTCTGAATATACAAATTATAATCCCCCTCCATTCCATAATGCTAAATTATTACATATACAGTTCTCTTGAGAGGGAACTTTCTAATATATATGACTTTGGGTCAGTTATTTAACTTCCTTAAGTGTCATGGTTCACAGGTAAACTTGATAATAATAATTCTTAAGGGATTAAATAAAATAATGTATGTGAAGTATGCATAAGAATTGCTCAACAAGTGGTGAAATTGTTATTTTTCTTTCTTAGTAAATGAGGTCAGAATTCATCTCTGTTTTCTAGCTCTGATATTGTAGTTTTACTTCTTTAAATATTTGGTTTTTTTTTTTAATAATTTGGATGGGTGTACAAGAGAAGTTAAAATATATAGTTGAGTTAGCCATTTAGAAAGAGAAACTTTGACTACACATTCTGAACACATAACTCTATAGTTTACTAAATAGTGTTTTAGTCATGTCCCTTCTTCTCTTACCAAGCTGTATCTAAGATGCTGAAATCAGGTACCATATATACTTTACATGTTATTCTTCACTGTTCTTGGCATGTGCAGATATGCTTCAGTTATATCCAACTCTTTGCAACTATATAGACTGTAGCCCACCAGGCTCCTCTGTCCATGGAATTTCTCCAGGCAACAATACTGGAGTGGATTGCCATGCCCTCCTCCAGGGGATCTTCTGGACTCAGGGATCAAACCCACTTTTCTTTACCCCTTCTGAATTGGCAGGTGTGGTCTTTACCACTATTGCCACCTGGCATAGAGCTAGGGACATAGCAGGTATTCAGTGAATGTGTGTTGAGTTAAAACCACAACCAAAGCCATTAAACCATGGTGATTTTTCTCTAAGCATTCATACTTGGGTTCAGTCTCAAGCTAGATGAAAAGAACAGTAGAATCACTACCTTACCAGGCCTGTTTCTGAAAGGCATGTGAAACATATCATGGTTTCAACTCTGTTCCCTATAGACCAAGTGTACAGATCAAAAAACACATTCACTTGCCCTTCTAGTTGTCAGCCTATGCAGACGATCAATGAATGAAATAGGCCCCAAAGGCAAAACCTTTCTCATTTTCAGTGGCACCTACGGCCAAGGTTGAAGCAGATTAACAGAGGTGAAACAGGGCTAGTGCAATTGTCCTCTAGCAAAAAAGAAATTCATTTCCAAGACTTGTCAGTCATACTCATGAAACCCATATCTGCTCTTTTTTAAAAGAGAAAATCAACCTATAGAATTGTCTGATATTTGGTTTCAGAATTACCAGCTTTCTAAGAGTTTTAAGGGATGTACTTCAACCCAATAACATAGAAATAGCCTTAGGATAAGACTTCATTGTGTGTATAACATTTTATTTTTACATTTACTTATACTTAGAGAAAAATTTCAAGAATAATACAGGGAACTTTATGACAATCTTTTCCCAGAATGACCACTTTTCCTTTTGTTTCACTGGTTTTATCATACTTTGTCCGCATATGTGTCTTTGTGAGTGTGTGTATATGTATGTAACATATTTATTTTCAAAATAATTTGAGAGTAAAACTGATATCATGATCCTTTATCAATAAATATGTTCATTTACCTTTTTAATGAGGTATAATGACTTACAATGTTATATTAGTTTCAGGTATACAGCATAGTGATTTGGTATTTTTATACACTATGAAATGATCACCATGATAAGTCTAGTTATCATCAGTAACCATGAAAAGTTATTACAATATTATTGACTGTATTATATCTTCATGGCATTTATTTTAAAGCTAGATTTTCTTAGTTGTTTAGAAAAGGGTATTCTCTTTCATTACCAATGTAAAATTACCAAAATCAGAAAATTTAACATTAATCACAAAATTATCATCTAACCCATAGTTAGCGCTTATTATTTTTAAAATTTTCTCAGTGATGTTCTCTGTAGATATTCCTTGATACAGGAATACCTGTAAGATTTATTTGTGAAATCTTCCTAGTTTTCTTTAATCTTATCATTTTTTTATCTTAAACTTGACTATTAAGAGTCAACTATTTTATAAAATATCCCACAATATCGGTGCATATATATATATATATATATATATATATATATATATATATAGTCTATGCATTTGGGTAATTATCAGATAAATGAAGCTGTTTCAGTTCAGTTCAGATCAGTCACTCAGTCATGTCCGACTCTTTGCAACCCCTCAAACTGCAGCAGGACAGGCATTCATCTCCATTACCAACTCCCGGAGTCCACCCAAACCCATGTCCATCGAGTCAGTGATGCTATCCAGCCATCTCATCCTCTGTCGTCCCCTTCTCCTCCTGTCCTCAATCTTGCCCAGCATCAAGGTCCTTTCAAATAAGTAAGCTCTTCACAACAGGTGGCCAAAGTATTGGAGTTTCAGCTTCAACATCAGTCCTTCCAATGAACACCATTCCCACAAATTGTAACAGGAGGCACATCAAGTTAGTGATGGCACTTTGATTATTCTCTTAAAATGGGGTCCATCTGATTTCTTCACAGTAAAGTTATGATTTTTCTGAATTGTCATATGTAATTTGTGTGATGCTTTGAGATTACTTAAACATCTTTTTATAATCTTTATTAATTTTAGAAATCATTTTGAAGATTATCTAACTTTATCATTCCTTCTGTATTTATTAGCTGGTATTCTACTGAATAAGTATTCCCTTTTCCCATTTTAATTAATTAATTAATTAATTTGTTTACTTGCATCAATATGAGTTCATGAATTTCTATTTTTAGTCAATGGATTAGATTGCATTCTTATTTTATTTCTTTAAATAATTAAACATCCCTAGATTTGGTCAATGCAAACCCCTTCAATCTGGCTTAGGTTTTCTTCTGACAAATCTCTTATTGTCTTAAGATTTTCCTTAACACAAGGCTCATTATCAAGTTCCCATTTTCTATTATTTGTCAATCCCATCTCCAACACTGACAAATATGGTTCCCAGTAGCCTTAATATTTGTATTTATTTTCCCAAGAAAATTAGACAATTAGCAGTTAGTTAACAGTTAGTTACTAAATCATACTATTATTCCACTGGAAAAAAGCAGATCCACAAACTAGAGTTCAGTAATGAAGATATTAACATTAAGAAATGTTAACTTTTTTTGATAAAATTTATATACAGTAGATGTATAATTCTTGAGTGGACAGTCCAGTGAATTTTGACAAATTCATAAGCCTACATAAAGTACAGCCCTATCTGGATAAACGACATTCCCATTACCTCGTTAAATTGCTTTATATTGTTTCCCACTCAATCACAAGCCACCCAAAATCAGTGAATAATATTTTCATAATAAAATTACTATAAAAATACCCGCTGGCATTATTAATTAAATTGTATTATGTCAATAGGCCAATCCAAGAGATGTGACACTTCAACAACAGTAAGTCTGATAATCATGTATCCTTCCATGAATATGTCTGTTTTTATTTTTCAGTGACACTTTATAAAGTTACATGTACAAACTTTGTCTGAGTTGTTAGATTTATCCTTAAGTATTTTATGTGCTTTTTGATATTATAGTACATGATACTGATTTTTATTTTATTTTCAATTTGTTTATCCCTAGTACATTTAAAAAAAAAAAGATTTTGTAACGCATTGGCTTCAATGTTCCTTTGGTTAAAGTAAAAAAAAAAAAAAAAAGCAAAAAAAACACACACATTTTTTTGTTTTCACCAAGAGCTTTATTGAACAATATATTCACTGGTTTGTTCCACTACCTTCTGCCATTTTTAAATGCAACTTCATAATTCCATCTTCCCAAAACATTTTTTGTCTTTTTGAGCAAAGCACTGTTCCAGGTGCCTTTTACAGTTTTCCAGGGAATGGGAATTTTTTCAATTAAGAAAATTTTGTAAAGGCCTAATTAAATGCAAGTCCGAAGATGCAACGTCTGGTGAATAAAGCAGATGAATCAGGACTTCCCAGCTAAGATGTAGCAGTTTTTTCCTGATCATCAAATAAATATATGATCTTGTGTTATCCTGATGGAAAATTATGTATCTTCTGTTGACTAATTCTGCACCATTGCAGCCGCCGGGCTACCCAACATACAAGATGAGCAGCAGCTGTGCTTTGCTGGAGCAGCTGTGAAGAGATACCCCACGTCCAAGGTCAGAGAAACCCAAGTAAGATGGTATGCACTGAGAAAGGGCATCAGAGGGCAGACAGACTGAAACCACAATCACAGACAACTAGCCAATCTCATCACATGAACCACAGCCTTGTCTAACTCAATGAAACTAAGCCATGCTGTGTGGGGCCACCCAAGATGGATGCATCATGGTGGAGAGGTCTGAAAGAATGTGGTTCATTGGAGAAGGGAATGGCAAACCACTCAGTATTCTTGCCTTGAGAACCCCATGAACAGTATGAAAAGGCAAAATGATAGGACACTGAAAGATGAACTCCCCAGGTCGGTAGGTGCCCAATATGCTACTGAGATCAGTGGAGAAATAACTCCAGAAAGAATGATGGGATAGAGCCAAAGCAAAAACAACACCCAGTTGTGGATGGGACTGATGATAGAAGCAAGGTTCGATGCTGTAAAGAGCAATATTGCATAGGAACCTAGAATGTTAGGTCCATGAATCAAGGCAAATTGGAAGTGGTCAAAGAGGAGATGACAAGGGTGAATGTCGAAATTCTAGGAATCAGTGAACTAAGATGGACTGGAATGGATGAATGACATTACTTTGTCAACAAAGGTCCTTCTAGTTAAGGTTATGGTTTTTCCAGTGGTCATGTATGGATGTGAGAGTTGGACTATAAAGAAAACTGAGCACTGAAGAATTGATGCTTTTGAACTGTGGTGTTGGAGAAGGCTCTTGAGAGTCCCTTGGACTGCAAGGAGATCCAACCAGTCCATCCTAAAGGAGATCAGTCCTGGGTGTTCACTGGAAGGACTGATGTTGAAGCTGAAACTCCAATACTTTGGCCACCTGATGCAAAGAGCTGACTCATTTGTAAAGACCCTAATTCTGGGAAAGATTGAGGGCAGGAGGAGAAGGGGATGACAGAGGATGAGATGGTTGGATGGCATCACCGACTCAATGGACATGGGTTTGGGTGAACTCCGGGAGTTGATGATGGACAGGGAGGCCTGGCGTGCTATGGTTCATGGGATCGCAAAGAGTCAGACACGACTGAGCAACTGAACTGAACTGTTGACTAATTCTGGACGCTTTTTCCTCAAGTGCTGCTTTCAGTTGGTCTAATTCAGAGTGGTACATTTTGGAATTAATAATTTTCTTTTCCAAAAGGAGCTCATAATAGAGGACTCCCTTCCAACCCCACCATATATACAACACCACTTTCATTCAATGAAGATCGGCATTTGATGTGGTTGGTAATGGTTCATTCCACTTGCTCTATGATCTTCCATTCCACATTATTGTACAGTATTCACTATTCACTGCTCATCACAATTTGTTTTAAAAATGGGAAGTTTTTATTATATTTAAGTACAGAATCACATACAGAAGTATGATCAAGAAGTGTTTTTCACTTATGTGTAACACAAACATTAAAGCAATTAACATCACCAAGCTGGTAGAAATGATTTTCAAAGCTTGATTTGGATATTTTGAGTATGTCAACTATCTCCTGCATTGGTATAACACTGAATAGTCTCAGTTAATATATTGATTTGATTGCTATCAACTTTAGCTGGTCTGTCCAACCGTGAAGCATTGTCCAGTGAGAAATCTCCAGCATGAAACTTTACAAACTACTTTTACACACTTGATCAGTCACAGAACTTTCTCCATATGCTTCACAAATGTTTTACTTTCATTTCAATTGCATTTCTACCTTTTTTGAAATAATAAACCTTAATAAGTTGAGATTTGTACCCTTTTCTTCCATCTTCGATGTTAAAATGGCTACACAAAAATTCACCAATTTTGATAATTGCTTTTGGATAATATGACAGCTGTTTGTTTTAACAAAACAGTCTAAAAAAATTGTTTCAGTAAAGTTAAAGACAACTAAATACTACTAGAGCCATCAAGCAGCAAGAAAACAGCAAACATTTTGGTCAACCCAATATATTGGCCTACTGTCCTGTGACCTTGCAAAATTCACATGAGTGTTCTAAATTAATTGCTTTGTAGATTTCTTGGGATTATTTTATGTAGACAATAATTTCATCTGAAATTTTTTTCTTTTTCCAATATTTATGCGTGTTGTTTTGTTGAGTTTTCTTATTGAATTTTTAAGAGCCTTCCAGATAACAGTAGATACAAGATGTGTGATTAGATAACTATGTCTTTTTATAGTTGCCTTACAAAGTTGTGTGTGTTTCTTCAATACAGTGAAACAAATCAGCCATGTGTGTACATATATACCCTCTCTTATGGACCTCCCTCCCTTCTCCATTTCACTCTAGGTCAACACAGAGTACTTAACTGAACTCCCTGTGTTATCCAGCAAGTCCCCACTAACTATCTATTAATATTTTACACACAGTAGTGTATATCTGTCAATCCCAATTTCCCAATTCATCCCACCCTCTTCCCCTCCATTGTGTTCACACATTCATTCTGTACATCTGTGTTTCTACTCCTGCCTTGCAAATAGTCTCAAACCCAGAGATAAACCCACACATCTCCAGTCACCTGATCTATGACAAAAAAGGCAAGGATATACAATGGAGAAAAGATAGCCTCTTCAATAAGTGGTTCTGGGAAAACTGTACAGCTAAATGTAAAAGAATAAAATTAGAGCAGTCCTTAACACCATACACAAAAATAAACTCAAAATTGATTAAAGACCTAAATGTAAGACTAGACACTATAAAAACCCTTAGAGGAAAACATAGGAAGAACACACTTTGACGTAAATCACAGATAGAACTCCTTTGACCCACCACCTAGTGTAATGAAAACAAACAAACAGAAAACAAATTGGATGTCATTCAACTTAGAGCTTTTGCAGAGCAAAGAAAACCATAAACAAGACAAAAAGACAACCTTCAGAATAGGGAGGAACACTTGCAAACAAAGTAACTGAAAAAAGTATTATTCTCCAAAATATACAAAGAGCTTATGCAGCTCATTAACAAAAGAAAACACCCAGTCAAAAAATGGACTGAAGACCTAAATAGACATTTCTCCAATATTATATTTAGTTTCTGATCTTAAATGGTGGTATGCAGTTACTATTGCTGCTTCATAATTTGTGTCAAAATGTAGTAAATTAAAACCAATATTTTATTATTATCACCAATTTTCTTAGGATATTAAATAAGAAAAATGGTTTGTCTCTGTTCTTCAATCTCAGGGACTTCTGCAAGGAAGACTCAAGGCTTTTGCAAGGTTGAGGAAGACTCAAACAGTGGAGGCTAAAATTATGTTTATGTGCTTTCACTCATATGTCTGGTGGTTAATTCTGGTTTGACAACTGAGACTTCTGCTGGAACTGTTTACTGGAGGACCTACATATGGTTTCTCTGGGTTTTCCAAACGAACATTTTAACAGCGTTAGAGTAGTCAGTCTGTGCCGTCAAAGATATGAAAACTAGACCAAAAAGCCTTTATGACTTCACCTTGGAAGTCAGATGCATAACTTCTACTTTGCTACGTTGGTCAATGTAGTTATATACCTGAACAGCTTGAAGTGGATCAAATATATACTCCAACTCTTGATGATCCAGAATAGAAGGTCACAGGAAATATGTGGGATGGGAAATTTTGACACAGAAAGTATAATTATCTGTCAATGTTTTAAATTCAGCCTTTATCAGATTGAGATAGTTTTCTTCTATTCCTGATTTGTTGGGATATTTTATCATAAAAGCATGTGATATAATCATGAAATTATTCTTTTGTTTTTATTAATGAGGTAAATTATATTGAATTTTCAGTTTTTAGCTATCCTTGAATTGCTTGGATGAATTCTACTTGTTCATATTGCTCTATCCTTTTCATATACTGCTGTATTGCAAATTGCTAGCATATTTTAAAGAAAATTTGCATCTATGTTTATAAGATATATTTGATTGTAATTTAATTTTTATTCATTTTGGTATACCAGATTATTCATTTATTACTTTACTGTGCTGGAGTTTCTTCACTTGAACAGTAAATTCTATTTGAACATGGATAAGTCTGTGGGAGAAGGTTTATAATAATTTATTTAGTTGGTAGAGGACTATTCAGTTTTTCTACTTCATTTCATTTTTTATACATTATGCCTTTCTAGGAGTTTGCTCATTCCATCAAAAGTCTCAAATATATTGGCAAAATATTACTAATGATTATATTTTATTATTTAAATTTATATAAAATATATAGAAATATATAATTTTTCATTCTTATTCCAATTGATCAGTCTTGCTAGCTATTAATCTTTTCAATAGTCATCTTTGGTTTGATAAACTTCTCTAATCTGTCTTTTATTTTATTGTCTTCTATTCTGCCTATTTTTTCTCTGTACTTATTTTTGCTTTAATTTACTCATAAGGTATAAACATTGATAATTGACTTCCATAACTATTCTTCTTTTAATCCTTAGGTTATTTAAAATATAAAATTTCTTCTAAACACTATTTAGCTGCATCTCCCAAATATATAACACTTTATTTTATAATTGTTTTGAATATTTTGTAGTTTCTCTTGTGATTTATTACTTGCATTTATGTCATTTAAACTATGCCACTTAGTTTGAAAATATTTGGGATTTTCCTTAGTATATATAAATAGCTTTTAATTTTACTTCAGTGTAGTGAGAAAATATGGACTTCCCTGGTAGCTCAGCTGGTTAAGAGTCCATCTGCAATGCAGGAGACCTCTGTTTGATTCCTGGGTCAGGAAGATCCCCTGTAGAAGGGATAGGCTACCCAATCCAACATTCTTGGTCTTCCCTGGTGGTTCAGTCAGTAAAGAATCCTCCTGCAGTGCGGGAGACCTGGGTTCATTCCCTGGTTTGAGAAGATCCCCTGGAGGAGGGCATAGCAACCCAATTCAGTATTCTAGCCTACAGAATCCTATGGACAGAGGAGTTTGACAGGCTACAGTCCTTGACTAGACCTTCTTGTATGGGCTAGCATTTGGCGTATCTTGGTGAAATACCATTTTCATTTGAAAACAATATGTATTTTGCAGTTATCTTCTGATATTTCTGTAAATATCAAATAGGTCATACTGTCTGTGTTATTCAGATCTTCAACTCTTACAGATTTTTGTGTCTAATGTTCTATAAACATTACTGATAGATATTTCTTAAAGTATTTAACTCTTAATAAAGTAAATGTATCAATGTGCAATATTTCACTTTATGTTAGGCAGTAATTTTTGTCTAGTAGTTTATTTCATCTGATATTAACATAGTATATCCAGTTACAGGCTTAATAATGGCCCACTAAAATTGTCTACATACTAATTCCTAGAGACTGTAAAAAAGTTAACGAAAAGGGGAATTAAGGCTTTAAATCAGCTGACTGTGGAATGGGCAGATTACACTGAATTGTCTGAGTGGGTCCAATGCAAACACAAAGATTTTATAAGCTAAAAAGTGCGGAAAAGTCAGATTCAGGGAAGGGAGCGTGGAACAAAAAAAATCAAAAGTCAGAATGATTTGGTTGCCTAAGTTTCAGAAGTGGTAAAGGCAAAGAAATGGATTTTTCCCTTGAAGCAATACAGACTTGCCTCCACCTTGAATTTAGCTTAATGGGACTCAGTTTTTACTTCTGACCTCCAAAATTAAGATAACATGTTTGTATTGTTTTAAGAAGCTGAATTTGTGATAATTTGTCACTATAGTAGTAAGAAATTAATAGACCAACAAAGTGAATCAATTATACATATATCAACTCTTTTTTTAGATTCTTATCCCATATAGGTCATTATAGTGTTTTGAGTAGAGTTTCCTTTGCTATTATCTGGTTTGTATATAGTAGAGTGTATATGTCAATCCAAATCTTCCAATTTACCCAAATTTCACTTGTTTCCTGGTAACCATAGGGTTATTTTCTCATTAAGAAAATTCTTTTTTAAAGAAGCATAAGCAACAAGAATATATTGCATAGCCCAGAGAATTATAGGCATTATCTTGTAATAACTATTAATGGAGCATAATCTATAAAAATACTGAATACTGTGCTTTACACCTGAAATGGATATACTATTGCAAATCAACTATACTTCAATAAAAATTAAATATTATTTAAAAGAGAAGCTAACCGACCAGTTTTCTTTTGCTTAATTTTTTTATAGTATATAATTTTTATACTTTTATTTTCATTTTATCTGTATCATATTTTAGGATATTCATAGATGAATTTTAATGAATATTTTATTTGGCAGTCTTTAACTCAAAACTGGAGTTTCAGTTCAAATACATTCAATGTATTGATACTGCTGGATTTTTTTCTAATTTTATTTTGAGTTAAATACATTTTTGGTTTTATATTTTCACATATTTATTGGATTTTAGATATAACTCACTTCATTCTTTACCAGTTGTTCTGGAAATTTTAGTGTATGATTAACAAATAGCACTCAATTTATATTAAAAGTTGTAAAGCTTAATTAAATCTTGTTAGATGTCTGTAATTTCTTACTATTATTTATGCTATCAACATATGCACTCCTTCTACATATGTTGGAAAAATCATCACTCACAAGAGAGTGATATATACTTTTGTTTAGAAAGTCATATGTCCTTTAAAAAATTCTTCAGGTTGGAAAGAAATATCAAAGGAAGATGAATCTACAGAAATGCACAAAGAGTACTAACAATAGCAAGTATATACATAAATATGAAAGCATAATTTCAAAAACTTCCGTAGGGCTTTTTTACTACTACTCTAGGCAAATTCACTGAGCATTCTCTTTTGCATTCTTGAGTATGCTAAGTATCACTTCATTTCAGTCTCTCAGTCATGTCTGACACTGCAATCCCATGGACTGCAGCACGCCAGACTTTCCTGTCCATCACCAACTCCTGGAGACGGTTCAAACTTAATGTCCATCAAGTTGATGATGCTATCCAACCATCTTATCCTCTGTCGTCCCCTTCTCCTCCTGCCTTCAATCTTTTCAGCATCAGGGGCTTTTTCAGTGAGTCAGTTATTTGGCATCAAGTGGCCAAATTATTAGAGATTCAGGTTTGGCATCAGTCCTTCCAATGAAGATTCAGGATTGATTCTTTAAGATTGACTGGTTTGATCTCCTTGCAGTCCAAGGAACCCTCAAGAGTTTTCTCCATAGTTCAAAATCATCAATATTTTGGCACTCAGCTTTCTTTATAGTCCAAATTTCATATCCATACATGACTACTGGAAAAATAGCTCTGACTACATGGACCTTTGTCAACAAATAAAAGTCTCTGCTTTTTAATATGCTGTCTAGATTGGTCATTGCTTTTCTTCCAAGGAGCATCTTTTAACTTTATGGCTGCAGTCACCATCTGCAGTGATTTTGGAGCCCAAGAATATAAAGTCTGTCATGTTTCCATTCTTTCCCCATCTATTTCTCATGAAATGATGGGACGGGGTGCCATGATCTTCTCTTTTTGAATGATGAGTTTTAAGCCAGCTTTTTCACTCTCCTCTTTCACTGTCATCAAGAGGCTCCTCCATTCGTGTTCATTTCCTGCATTCAGGGTGGTGTCATCTGCATATCTGAGGTTATTGGTATTTCTCCCGTCAATCTTGATTCCAGCTTGTGCTTCATCCAGCCCAGCGTTTCTCATGAGGTACTCTGCATATAGTTAAATAAGAATAATAATAATATACAGCATTGACATACAGCTTTCCCAATTTTGAGCCAGTCTGTTGACCTGCATACAGATTTCTCAGGAGGTAGGTAAGGTGTTCTGGTATTCCCATCTCTTTAAGAATGTTTCACAGTCTGTTGTGATCACACAGTCAAAAATTCTCCAAGCCAGGCTTCAGCAATACGTGAACCCTGAAGTTCCAGATGTTCAAGCTGGTTTTAGAAAAGGCAGAGGAACAAGAGATCAAATTGCCAACATCCACTGGATCATGGAAAAAGCAAGAGTTCCAAAAAAAACATCTATTTCTGCTTTATTGACTATGCCAAAGGCTTTGACGGTGTGGATCACAGTAAACTGTGGAAAATTATGAGAGAGATGGGAATACCAGACCACCTGATCTGTCTCTTGAGAAACCTGTATGCAGGTCAGGAAGCAACAGTTAGAACTGGGCATGGAACAACAGACTGATTCCAAATAGAAAAGGAGTACATCAAGACTGTATATTCACCCTGCTTATTTAACTTCTATTCAGAGTATATCAGGAGAAATGCTGGGCTGGAGGAAACACAAGCTGGAATCAAGCCGGGAGAATATCAATAACCTCAGATATGCAGATGACACCACCCTTATGGCAGAAAGTGAAGACGAATGGAGGAGCCTCTTGATGAAAGTGCAAGAGGAGAGTGAAAAAGTCGGTTTAAAGCTCAACATTCAGAAAACTAAGATCATGGCATCTGGTCCCATCACTTCATAGCAAATCGATGGGGAAACAATGGAAACAGTGTGAGACTTTATTTCTTTGGGCTCCAAAATCACTGCAGATGTTGACTGCAGCCATGAAATTAAGAGAAATTTGCTCCTTGGAAGAGAAGTTATGACCAACCTAGACAGCATACTAAAAACCAGAGACATTACTTTGCCAATAAAAGTCCTTCTAGTCAAGGTTATGCTTTATCCAGTAGTCATGTATGGATGTGAGAGTTGGACTACAAAGAAAGCTGAGCACTGAAGAATTGATGCTTTTGAACTTGGTGCTGGAGAAGACTCTTGAGAGTCCTTTGGACTGTAAGATCAAACCAGTCCATCCTAAAGGACATCAGTCCCGAATATTCTTTAGAAGGACTGATGCTGACACTGAAACTCCAATACTCTGGCCATCTGATGTGAAGAACTGACTCATTTGAAAATACCCTGTTACTGGGAAAGATTGAAGGCAGGAGGAAAAGGAGATGACAGAGGATGAGATGGTTGAATGGCATCACCAACTCAATGTGCATGAGTTTGAGTAAGCTCTGGGAATTGGTGATTGATGGGGAGGCCTGGTGTGCTAGAATCCATGTGGTCACAAATAGGGCAACTGAATGACTGAACTGAACTGAACTGATCTGCACCTAAATCTGTAACTCTCATCCTTGTGATAGTAGCTGAAGTCCATATTCAGTTATTTTAGATGCAATTTTTGCAAGGGTCCTTGTTTCTCTTCTGTGGGTCTGTAAATGGAAAGTCATTTATGTAGTTAGACAGAGATCTATACAAATTTGGGGACATATTTTTCCAGGATTATTTCCATTCTGGAATTTATCCATTTTTCAGACAGTCTCTAGGCCACTGTATAATCATAAGGGGTGTGATTTAGATCATACCTGAGTGGTCTAGTGGTTTTCCCTACTTTCTTCAACTTAAGTCTGAATTTTGCAATAAGCAGTTCATGATCTTATCCTCAGTCAGCTCCTGGTCTTGTTTTTGCTGAGTGTATAGAGCTTTTCTATATTTGGCTGCAAAGAATATAATCAATCTGATTTTGTCATTGACTATCTGGTGATGTCCATATGTAGAGTTATCTCTTGTATTGTTGGAAGACGGTGTTTGCTATGACCAGAATGTTTTCATTCTCTTGGCAAAACTCTGTTAGCCTTTGCCCTGCTTCATTTTGTATTCCAAGGCCAAATTTGCCTGTTACTCCAGGTATCTCTTAACTTCCTAATTTTGCATTCCATTTCCCTATGATGAAAAGGACATCTTTTTTTTGTGTGTGTGTGTGTGTTAGTTCTAGAAGGTCTTGTAGATCTTCATAGAGCCATTCAACTTCAGCTTCTTTGGCATTCTTGTTTGGAGTATAGACATGGATTACTGTAATACTGAATATTTTGCCTTGGAAAGAATAGAGATCATTCTGCCATTTTTTATATTGCGCCGAAGTACTGCATTTTGGACTCTTTTTGTTGACTATGAAGGCTCTCCATTTCTAAGAGATTCTTGCCCATGGTAGCAGATATAATGGTTATCTAAATTAGGTTTACCCATTCCAGTCCTTTTTAGTTCACTGATTCCTAAAATGTCGACATTCACTCTGGCCATCTCCTGTTTTACCACTTCTAGTTTACCTTGATTAACAGACCTAATATTCCAGGTTCTTATACAATATTGTTCTTTACACCATCGGACTTTTCTTCCATCAACAGTCACATCCACAACTGGGTATTGTTTCCACTTTGGCTCAGCCTCTTCATTCATTCTAGAGCTATTTCTCCACCTTTCTCCAGAAGTATATTGGGCACCTACTGACCTGGGAAGTTCATCTTTCAGTGCCATATATGTTGGCCTTTTCATAATGCTCATGGGGTTCTCAAAGCAAGAATACTGAAGTAGTTTGCCATTCCCTTCTCCAGTTCATCACGTTTTGTCAGAACTCTCCACCATGACCTGTCTCTCTTGGGTGATCCTACCTGGCAGGGCTCATAGTCTCACTGAGTTAGACAAGGCTGTGATCTAAGTTATTACTTTGGTTAATTTTCTGTAACGGTGGTTTTCAGTCTGTCTGCCCTCCGTTGTACAATGATAAGAGGCTTGTGGAAGCTTCCTGAGCTACCAGGGAAACCCAAGAATATTGCAGTAAGTAGCCTATCCCTTTTCCAGCGGATCTTCTTGACCCAGGAATTGAACTGGAGTCTCCTGCATTGCAGGTGGATTCTTTTACCAGCTGCGCCACCAGAGAACTCCAGGGAAGAGAATAGAAGGATAGAAAAGAGATGTCAATTAAAATATTGGGTTGGGGAAAATGTGTGATAAAAATCATGTTACTTCTCTGAAACCTGCAATATGCTGTCATCATTGAGAGGAAATTGCTAGATTACTTTATTCCAAAGGATGTCAATAACTAGGTGATGTACTCTATGGATATACTGTAATTACCATGTTATTAGAATAGCTGAAATTTGGGAGCATGGTTTGCACTTATGCTGGATTGTCATTTCACTCAATAGTCTGCCTGTGTAATTTGGTTTTCAGATGTTGATGATTTAAGGTTAGGTCAACATTTATTTTTATCTCTAGATACAGACGTATTTCTCATTGTTTCACTGACATTGTTTAGAAAATTTTATTATTCTGGCTAGTTCCAGAATATCTTCTCTCTGTAGCAAAATCAGCATTTAATGGTGAATGCCCTAAATTTCTTTCTATTTTCAATGTTTCCCCCATCCCAATCCCCCCTCCCACCTCCCTCTCCACCCGATTCCTCTGGGTCTTCCCAGTGCACCAGGCCCGAGCACCTATTTTCTTCTAAGTTCCATGTATGTTTCTTACTCCAAATTATATATTTTTTCAGCCTCAATCTCTTTCTTAAGTCTCTAACTTAAATATTTCAATATTTCTGATACTAGGTTAACATAACTAATATTCTAGATTTTTCTTAACCACTCCATCTTGTCTTTCCCCGTGTTTTTCATGCAGTAAATAAATCATTAATACTGGCACTTAGACAAAAATATACTTGTTATTGTTAATTCCTTCAACAGTTATTCCCTCATGTCCCATATAAAATATACTCAAATTTGTTCTAAACCTGGGGAATTTTTGCCACTTCCAATACTTCTACCTTAGCTCAAACATTTATCTTCCCACATCTTTTCCATTCTAATTTTTTTGTGATGTCTTAATTTTATGCATGTTTTTGAAAACTTCCGTTTTAATATTTGTTCTCTACACAACAAAACCAATGATCTATAAGACATGTAAATATAGCAAAATACTACTTATTAAAATTCTACCATTTATTTACCAAAATGTTGAGAAGTAACCCCAAATTTCTTAACATAACCCAGAAGACCCTCATAATCTTATTTTACCTATTTTTATAATGTCTTGGCTTTACAAAGCAATATATATATATACATATATATATGTATATATATATATTTCCCTTTTTTGAGATTGCTAAACTGGATTCCATGTTAAAGCCTTTTGCTTCTATTCCTGCTGCTTCAAATATTCTTATCTCAATCCTTCTTATTCTTTACTTCCTTGCTTCATTCATTTTTGTTTCATATGTTAACCCAACATTTTAATCTTTTCTATCTAGCCTAACCTACCTCATCCTCACCCAGCCACATCCAACATTTAAGTTTCATTTACTATTGTTATGTTATGTATCTCTTAAAATGATAGATAGATAAATACATAGATAAACAGATATAGGTATGCTTAAATATATGGATTCATAAATAGATATCATTCTGAGATTTTTGTTGCTGTTGTTTATTACTTTTTTCTTTTCAGAAGCATTTAATAGAAAATACATTCTACAAAATTTGGCATTTTGTTTTTATAATAACAAATATAATCTATATTTGCAGAATGAGATTTTGTAAAATGTAAACTTAGAAGAAATGGGAGGATAAATTTTACATATTATCTCATCATTCTAGAAAATTACTTATAAGTAATGCTATAAATATCCTGTGACTTCAGGCATTTCTATGCATTTACTTAAAATTGTACCAGTTCATACACAGACTTCAATTATATCAATTCATGTCATTTTATATCATGAGCTATGCCCTATACTCTTATTCCTTAAAGTGAAAATCTTGATGAAATATATTTTCTCATAGATTTCATAAAACTCCATGTTCCTGTTGCCTTATTAAAGACTACTTAAGTTGGTACAGTGGGCATAAATCCTTAGATGAACAGAAGTAGCATTCATAGTCAGCAAAAGGGTCCAAAATGCAATGTTTGGGTGTAGTCTCAAAATCAGAATGATCTTGGTTCATTACCAGGGCATTCAACTTCACAGCAATCCAAGTCTATGTCCCAAACACTGTTGCCAAAAATGCTGAACTTGACCGGCTCTATGAAGACCTACAACACCATCTAGAACTAACACCAAAAAGAGATGTCTTTTTCATCACAGAGAGTTGGAATATAAAGTTACGAATTCAAGAGGCACCCAGAATAACAAGAAAGTTTTGCCACTTCAGTTCAGTCTCTCAGTCATGTCCAGCTCTTTGCGACCTCAAGGAATGAAGCACACCAGGCCTCCCTGTCCATCACCAACTCCCAGAGTTTACTCAAACTCATGTCCATTGAGTTGGTGATGCCATTCAACCATCTCATTGTCTGTCGTCCCCTTCTCCTTCCACCTTCAATCTTTCCCAGTATCAGGGTCTTTTTCAATAAGTCAGTTCTTCACATTAGGTAGCCAAAGTATTGGAGCTTCAGCTTCAGCATCAGTCCTTCCAATGAATATTCAGGACTGAAGTCCTTTAGGATGGACTGATTTGATCTTACAGTCCAAAGGACTCTCAAGAGTCTTCTCCAACACCAAGTTCAAAAGCATCAATTCTTCAGCACTCGGCTTTCTTTATAGTCCAACTCTCACATCCATACCTGACTACTGGACAAACCATAGCTCTGACTAGGCAGACTTTTGTTGGAAAAGTAATGTCTCTACTTTTAATATGCTGTCTGGGTTGGTCATGACTTTTCTTCCAAGGAGCAAGTTTCTTTTAATTTCATGGCTGCAGTCAACTTCTGCAGGGATTTTTGAGTCAAAAAAATAACATCTGCCACAGTTTCCATTGTTTCCTCATCTATTTGTCATGAAGTGATGGAACTGGATGACATGATCTTAGTTTTCTGAATGTTGAGTTTTAAGCCAACTTTTTCACTCTCCTCTTTCACATTCATCAAGAGGCTCTTTAGTCCTTCTTCATTTTCTGCCATAAGGGCAGTGACATCTACATACCTGAGGTTATTAATATTTCTCCTAGCAATCTTGATGCCAGCTTGTGCTTCACCCAGCCCAGCATTTCTCATGATGTATTTTACATATAAGTTAAAAAAGCAGGTTGATAATATACAGCCTTGAAGTACTCCTTTCCCAATTTGGAACCAGTCTGTTGTTCCATATCCAGTTCTAACTGTTGCTTCCTGACCTGCATTACAGATTTCTCAAAAGGCAGGTCAGGTGGTCTAGTATTCCCATCTCCTTCAGAATGATAAAGGACAGAAGCAGTAAGGATCTAACAGAAGCAGAAGATATTAAGAAAAATTGTCAAGAATACTCAGAAAAAGTATACAATAAAGATCTTAATGACCCAGATAACCATGATAGTGTGGTTACTCACCTAAGGCCAGAGTCCCGGAGTTTGAAGTCAAGTGGGCCTTAGGAAGCATCACTACGAAACAAGCTAGTGTGGGTGATGGAATTCCAGTTGAGCTATTTCAAATTCTAAAAGATAATGCTGTGAAAATGCTGCACTCAATATGCCAGCAGATTTGGAAAACTCAGCAGTGGCCACAGGACTGGAAAAGGTCAGTTTTCATCCCAATTTCAAAGAAGGGCAATGCCAAACAAATGTTCTAGCTACTGCACAGTTTTGTTCATCTCAGAGGCTAATAAAATTTTGCTCAGAATCCTTTAAGCTAGGCTTTTGCAGTATGTGAACTGAAAACTTCCAGATGTACAATCTGGAGTTTGAAGAGGCAGAGGCACCAGAAATCATTGGATCAAGGGACAAGTATGGGACTTCCAGGAAGACATCTACTTCTGCTTCATTGACTATATTAAAGTTTTGACTGGGTGGATGCACAAACTTCTCCTAAGGAAACAGGAGTACAACATTGCTTTACCTGTCTCCTGAGAATCCTGTATGTAGGTCAAGCAACAAAAGTTAGAACTGGACATAAACGACTGGTTTAAAATTGGGGAAGGATTACATCAAGGCCGTGTATGTCACTTGCTTATTTAACTTATGCAGAGTACATCATGTGAAATGCCAGCTGGACGACTAGCAAGCTGGAATGCAGTTTTCCAGGAAAAATAGCAACCTCATATGCAGATGGTATGACTCTAATGGTAGAAAGTGAAAAGGAACTAAAGAGGCTCTTGATAAGGGTGAAACAAGAGAGTGAAAAAGCTGGTTTAAAACTCAGCATTCAAAAAAACTAAGATAATGGCATCTAGTCCCATCACTTCATAAAAAACAGATGGGGAAACAATGGAAACAGTGGCAGATTTTAGTTTCTTGGGCTCCAAAATCAGTGCTAATGGTGACTGCAGCCATGAAATTAAAAGATGCTTGCTCCTTGTGAAAATGAAATTTGCTCAGTAGTGTCCGACTCTTTGGGAACCCATGGACTAAAGTCCATACTATTCTCCAGGCAAGAATCCTTGGGTGGATAGGCTTTCTCTTCTCCAGTGGATCTTCCAAACCCAGGTCTCCCACATTACAGGCAGATTCTTTACCAGCTGAGCCACAAGGGAAGCCCAAGAATACTGGAGTGGGTAGCCTACTCCTTCTTCAGAGGATTTTCCTGACTCACAAATGGATCCAGGGTTTCCTGTATTGCAAGTGGATTCTTAACCAACTGAGCTGTGCTCCCTGAAAGAGAAGCTATGAAAAAACAAACAAACAAAAAAACTTTGTATTAAAAAGCAGTGACATCACTTTGCCTGCAAAGTTTCATATAGTCAAAGCTATGTTTTTTGTTTTTCTAGTAGTCATATACGAATGTGAGTGTTGGGCCATAAAGAAGAATGAGTACCAAATAATGGATGCTTTGAAATTGTGGTGCTGGAGAAGACTCTTGAGAGATCCTTGGACAGCAAGTGAAAGTGTGAAAGTAAAAGTTGCTCAGTCATGTTCCACTCTGTGCAACCCCATGGACTGTAGCCTGCCAGTCTTCTCCATGAAATTCTCCAGGCAAGAATACTGGAGTGGGTTGCCAGGACAGCACAGAGATCATATCAGTCAGTCATAATGGAAATAAAGCTTGAATATGCATTGGGAGGATGGATTGTGAAGCTGAAGATCCAATATTTTGGGCACCTGATTGGAAGATCTGACTCATTCGAAAAGACCCTGATGACAGGAAGGATTGAAAGAAAAAGTAAAGGGGGTGGCAGAAGGTCAAATGGTTACATAGCATCACTGAGTCAAGGGACACGGATCTGAACAAACTCCAGGAGACAGTGGAGAATAGTCCTTGGGGTTGCAAAGAATTGTACACGAGTTAGTTTCTGATTAACAGCAATAGAAGTTTCTAACTTTTAATAAGGAGGCGGTCCTAAGATGGAGGAGGAGTAGGACAGGGAGACCACTTTCTCCCCCCCAAAATTCAGTGAAAGAATATTTGAACGCTGAGCATATTCCACAGAACAACTTCTGAATGCTGGCAGAGGACATCAGGCACCCAGAAAGGCAGCCCATTACTAAGTTTTAATAAGTAATAATAGAATGAATATCCTTTGACAAGTCCTTTAAGTATATTGTGTGTGTGTGTGTGTGTGTATGTGCTTATGTATTTGTGAAGAAATTGAAATTTTGAGTATATTATTCTGAGTGTCTGATATTGAATAGAAACACACACATGTATATATGTGCATATAATAATATAATAAACCTCATATCTCTAACTTGGGGAAGGGGGGAAGAAACCAATCTCATGACTTGACTTTATTTGAATTTTCTAATGTTAAGTGACTCACAATTAATGAGATGCATTAATAAGCGGCATCTTTTATGTGTCCTGTTATATGGCTGATGTACTTAACTTATCTGAGCCCAGCTCACCTTCTTTCTGTCATTTACATGAGATTTTGCCAATGTCTGATTATTTGAACAAAGGCAACATTTTTACAGCCCTTCATCTTCTTCATAAATGCCTATAGTTATTTGTTACAAACAGAAATGGAATTTTGCCTTGCATATGACTGTTTACAATACTATCTTCACCTTCTTTTTCACTATAAAGCTCTATTTCTTTTATACATTAAATTGGAAATAAGATATAATTGATTTGTTTCCATCTAGACTCTCCAAAAATTACTTTTTATATTTCCTGCATGTGCTGAATCTGAACCCAAAAATTTCGGACACACTTCCTGAATCTTTTAAGTGTAAATCTAATGTAAAATCCTTGCAAATAAAAAAATGCAGACTATATATTATGCTATTTTACAATGATGCAAAGATAGTTATTTTTCCAAAAGCTCAAATGAGTTATATATGACCTGATATATCCATTTTATGCTTTTCACTGTATTTTATCAGTAATAACCTTTGTTTATCAATATATCAATATTACCCTAATTATACATGACTCAACAAACTGAAATAAGTGAAAAACTTTAATGTCAAGGAGAGGATACAAAGTAGCCCTATAGAACTAAAACATATTTTATTTTGGGATGCTCTGAAAAAAATAAAACTTTTAGGGAAATCTATATGCATTCTCTGAAGAAGCCAAGGAATTATTTTGAAGTTGAAACAGAAAATCATTCTTCTAGACATTTGAGAATCTGCAGGGTCTTTAAGTTTTTCTTCTTCAGGGATGGTTTTGACAGATCACATTTATAGCTGATGCTAACAGCTGTCTCTACATAAGGTGCCCATTTGACTCTTCTCCAAGGCATGCATCAGGTCTACCTCATCAGGAATAAGGTAGAAAAGTCTAGGGGCTCCCTTATGTTATGTTCTGGTTAGGCTTCTTCTTTATCACACGTATTGCAAATTGGTACTTTCTGCAGAGCGGCCCCATTACACATGATGGCTCTCCAATTAACTGTTAGTTGCTCAGTTGTGTTCAACTCTTTGCAAACCTGTGGACTGTAGCCCAACAGATTCCTCTGTCCACGGGATTTCCCACGCAAGAATAGTGGAAAGTTTACCGTCCATGGAATTCTCCAGGCCAGAATAGTGGAGAGGGCTGCTATTTCCTTCTCCAGGGGACCTTCACAACCCAGGGGTTGAACCGGGTCTCCTGCATTGCAGGCAGATTCTTTACCATCTGAGCCACCAGGGAACCCAATAGGCTGTGTATTACCTACAGTTATGGAGAACTGTTCTTTTCTTTTCTCATTCTCAGTTCAGTTCAGCTCAGTTCACTCAGCCATGTCCGACTCTTTGCAACCCCATGGACTGCAACATGCCAGACTTCCCTGTCCAACACCAGCTCCCAGAGATTGCTCAAACTCATGTCTATTGAGTCAGTGATGCCATCCAACTGTCTCATCCTCTGTCATTCCCTTCTCCTCCTGCCTTCAATCTTTCCCAGCTTCAGGGTCTTTCCCAACGAGCCAGTTCTTTGCATCAGGTGGCCAAAGTACTGGAGTTTCAGCTTCAGCATTAGTCCTTCCAATGAATAATCAGGACTGATCTCCTTTAGGATGGACTGGTTTGATCACCTTGCAGTCCAAGGGACTCTCAAGAGTCTTCTCCAACACCACAGTTCACAGCCTCAGTTCTTCAGAGCTCAGTTTTCCTTATAGTCCAACTCTAACATCCATATATGACTGCTGGAAAAACCATAGCTTTGACCAATGGATCTTTGTTGGCAAATAATGTCTCTGCTCTTTAATATGCTGTCTAGCTTTGTCATAACTTTTCTTCCAAGAATCAAGGGTCTTTTAATTTCATGGCTGCAGTCACCATCTGCCATAATTTTGATTTCTTATTCTAAGGAAGCCTAACCAGGGCATCAAGATAAATTTTTTTCCAGTGTATATTCTCTGATTGGGCTGCTTTTGTATATCTGAGTAATATCCTAAAATGTAAAAATGTTGTTTTAGTGATTACATTTTTATATCATAGACATCAAAATAGAAAATTGGATATTTCTATCATATTTCAATCAGTTAAGTATCTCATGAATCTGATGAGTGACAAGGGTCAAAATGATTGATTAAATTCATTGACTAGTTTTATTCCTATTTGAAATATAAATTAATATGTTTAAAACAACCGTGTTGCTTTCCACACAACAAATTGTAAAGTGATAGATGTGAACTTGAGCTTAGAGAGGAATAAAATAATATTGTTGTTGTTCAGTCACCCAGTCATGTCCAATTCTTTGTGACCCCATGTACTGCACCATTCCAGGCTTCCCTCTCCTTCAGTATTTCCCAGAGATGTTTAAACTAATGTCCATTGAGTCAGTGATACCATCCAAATATCTCATCCCCTTTTGCTCCCTTCTCGTCCTGCCCTCAATTGTACCCAGCATCAGGGTCTTTTCCAACAAGTCAGCTCTTACCATCAGGTGGCCAAAGTATTGAAGCTTCAGTTTCAGCATCAATCCTTCCAATGAATATGCAGGGTTAATGTCCTTTAGGATTGACTGGCTTGATCTCCTTGCAGTCCAAGGGACTCTCAAGAGTCTTCTTCAGCACCACAGTTTGAAAGCATTAATTCATTGGTTCTCAGTCTTTTTTATGGTCCAATTCTCACATCCATACATCACTACTGGAAGACCTATAGCTTTGACTCTATGGCCCTTGTTGGCAAAGTGATGTCTCTTCTTTTTAATACACTGTCTAGGTTTGTCATAACTTTTCTTCCAAGGATCAAATGTCTTTTAATTTCATGGCTTCAGTCACTGTCCACAGTGATTTTGGAGCCCAGAAAATAAAATCTGTCACTGTTTCCACTTGACCTGATCTATTTGCCATGAAGTGATTGGATGCCATTAAGTGATTTCTTGAGAAATCTGTACGCAGGTCAAGAAGCAACAGTTAGAACTGGACAGGAAACAACAGACTGGTTCCAAATCTGGAAAGGAGTATGTCAAGGCTGTATGTTATCATCCTGCTTATGTAATTTATATGCAGGGTACATCATGAGAAATGCTGGCCTTGATGAAGCACAAGCTGGAATCAAGATTGTGGGGAGAAATGTCAATAACCTCAGATATGCAAATGACACCACTCTTAAGGCAGAAAGTGAAGAACAAAAGAACCTCTGGATGAAAGTGAAAGAGAAGAGTGGAGAAGTTGGCTTAAACTCAGCATTCCACAAACTAATATGGCATCTGGCCCCATCATTTCATGGCAAATAGATGGGGAAACAATGGAAACAGTGACAGGCTTTATTTTGGAGGCTCTAAAATCACTGCTGGAGAAGGAAATGGCAACCCAATCCAGTATTCTTGCCTGGAGAATCCCATGGATGGAGGAGCCTGGTGGGCTACAGTCCACAGGGTCACAAAGAGTCGGACATGACTGAGTGACTTAACTAACTTAACTAACTAAAATCACTGCAGATGGTGACTGCAGCCATGAAATTAAAAGATACTTGTTCTTTGGAAGAAAAGCTATGACCAACCTAGACAGCATATTAAAAAGCAGAGACATTACTTTGCCAACAAATGTCTGTCTGGTCAAAGCTATGGTTTTTCCAGTTGTCGTGTATGGATGTGAGAATTGGACTACAAAGAAAGCTGAGCACCAAAGAATTGATGCTTTTGAACTGTGGTGTTGCAGAAGACTCTTGAGAGTCTCTTGGACTGCCAGGAGATCAAACCAGTCCATCCTAAAGGAAATCGGTCCTGAATATTCATTGGAAGAACTGATGTTGAAGCTGAAACTCCAAAACTTTGGCAAGCTATGTGAAGAACTGACTCATTGGAAAAGATCCTGATGCTAAGATTGAAGGCAGGAGAAGAAGGGGATGACAGAGGATGAGATCGTTGGTTGGCATCCCTGACTGGATGGATATCAGTCAGTTCAGTTCAGTTGCTCAGTCGTGTCCAACTCTTTCCAACCTCATGAACCGCAGCACACCAGGCCTCCCTGTCCATCACCAACTTCCAGAGTTTACTCAAACTCACGCCCATTGAGTCAGTGATGCCATTCAACCATCTTATCCTCTGTCATCCCCTTCTCCTCTCACCTTCAGTCTTTCCCAGCATCAGGGTCTTTTCCAATGAATCAGCTCTTTGCATCAGGTGGCCAAAGTATTGGAGTTTCAGCTTCAACATCAGTCCTTCCAATGAACATTCAGGACTGATTTCCTTTAGGATGGACTGGTTGGATCTCCTTGCTGTCCAAGGGACTCTCAAGAGTCTCCTCCAACACCATGGTTCAAAGGCATCAATTCTTCAGGGCTCAGCTTTCTTTATAGTCCAACTCTCACATCCATACATAACTACTGGAAAAACCATAGCCTTGACTAGATGGACCTTTGTTGGCAAAGTAATATCTTTGCTTTTTTAATATGCCGTCCAGGTCGGTCATAACTTTTTTTCCAAGGAATAAGCATCTTTTTATTTCATGGCTGCAGTCACCATCTGTAGTGATTTTGGAGCCCCCAATTTTTTTTTTTTAATAAATAAATAAATGGACATGAGTTTGAGTAAACTCTGGGAGTTTCTGATGGACAGAGGGGCCTGGCATGATGCAATCCATGGAGTCACAAAGATTCTGAGACGACTGATTGACTGGAATGAACTGAACTGAACTGATGGGACCAGATGCCATGATCTTCGTTTTTTGAATGGTGAATTTTAAGCCAGTTTTTCTTTTTCACCTTCATCAAGAAACTTGTCAGTTTCTCTTTGCTCTCTGCCATTATGGCGGTGTCTTCTGCTTATCTGTGGTTCTTGATATTTCTCTCAGCAATCTTGATTCCAGCGTGTGCTTCATCCAGTCTGGCATTTCTCATGATGTATTCTGCATATAAGTTAAATAAGCAGGTGACAATACAGAGCCTTGATTTATTCCTTTCCCAAGTTTGAATCAGTTCATTTTTCAATGTTGGGCTTTTCTAGTGGCTCAGATGGTAGAGAATTGAACTGCAATGCAGGAACCATAGGTTCGATCCCTGGGTTGGGAAGATCCCCTGGAGAAAGGCATGGCAATCCACACAAGTATTCTTGCTTTGAGAATCTCCATGGACAGAGGAGGCTGTCAGAGGACAGCCCTGGGGTCTCAAAGAGTCAGACATGACTGAGAGACTGAACACAGCACAGAGCAGACAGCACACAGCAGACAGCACACATCTTTCCATGTAGGTTCTAACTGTTGCTTCTTGATGGGCACACAGGTTTTTCAGAAGTCAGGTAAGGTGATCTGGTACTCCCATCTCTTTATTAACTTTACACAGTTTGTTGTGATGCACACAATCAGGGCTTTAGCATAGTCAGTGAAGCAGAAGTAGATGTTTTTTTGAAATTCCCTTGCTTTTTCTCAGATCCAGTGGATGTTGGCAATTTGATCTGTGATTCTTCTGTTTTTTCTAAATCCAGCTTGTACACCTGGAAGTTATCGGTTCACATAGTGCTGAAGTCTAACAATGGATTTTGAGCATTATCTTGTTAGAGTGTGAGATGAATGCAGTTGTACAGTAGTTTTGAACATTCTTCGACATTGTCCTTCTTTGGGACTGGAATGAAAACTGACCTTTTCCAGTCTTGTGGAGACTACTGAGTTTTTCTAAATTTGGTGGCATATTGAATGCAGCACTTTAACAGCATCATCTTTTAGAATTTGAAATAGCTCAGCTGGAATTTCATTACATCTACTAACTTGTTCATTGTGATGCTGAGAGAGTCAATTTCTAGGTATGTTGATAAGAAATCCAGGGTACCCAAGTAGGAGAGAGGGGTCTAGGGTTCTCAAGGAGGAGATAGGGGTCTGGAGTTCTTAAGGAAGAGAAAAGGACAGCAAGTTTGTTTTTGTTTTTTGTCTGTCTGTTTGTTTGTTTCTTTAAGCCCAGAGCTGATGATTGCACAGCAGAACAACTCGTCTTGCTCAAGGATACGTTTCCCCTTAAACTCTGTACCAAAGATCTTATAACAACTATGTATCCTGCTTGAGGACATGTTTCTCCTTCTTGAGAACATTCTGACTAATCTTGTCATCTTAAAATGTGTATTATGGGAGTGGGTCTGGTAAGATATTTCTATTGTTAGTCCTAATTTAATTTAAAATGTAAATTGTTGGAGTGGATCTGGTAAGATCATTACAACCTTGAGATATTCTTTTGACTTACTGTAATAACCATTTTAAAAAGTATATAGCTCCCTTGCTAATACTAACAAAGGGGACATTCTCTGTCCCCCTTGATGTCCATGTCAGAAGCTTTCTCTGTCCCATTTTATACTTTAATAAAGTTCTGCTACACAAAAGCTCTTGAGTGCTCAAGGCTGGTCTCTGGTTCCAAAGCTAAATCTTCTTCTTTGGAGATTGCCAATCTGACATTAGTCACCATTAGCTCTCAATAGCTCAGCTGGAATTGCATAACCTCCACTAACTGTTCATTGTGATGCTTCCTAAGGTCCACTTGGCTTTGCACTCCAGGATGTCTTCCTCTAGGTGACTGACAACACCATCATTGTTATCCAGGTCATTAATACTTTATTTGTACAGTTCTTCTGTGTTTTCCTGCCACTTCTTAATCTCTTCTGCTTCTGTTAGGTTCATAACACTTGTGTCTTTTGTTGTGCCCTTCTTTGAATGAAACATTCCTTAGGCATCCCTAATTTTCTTAAAGAAATCTCTAGTCTTTCCCATTCTAGAAAAGGTTTTCTCCCTTTTCTTTACATTGTTCACTTAAGAAGCCATTCTTGTCTCTCCTTGGTATTCTTTGTGACTCTGCAGTTAGTTGATTATATCTTGCCTTTTCCTCTTTCCCTTTTGTTTCTCTTTTCTCAGCTATTTGTAATGCCTCCTATTTGTAATGGTTGTAATAGCAAACATTTTGCCTTGTTACATTTCTTTTTCTTAATGGTGGTTTTGGTCACCACGTCCTACACAATGTCATAAATCTCCATCCATTGTTCTTCAGGTACTTTATTAGAGCTAATTCTTTGAATATATTTGTCACTTCCACTGCATAATCACAAGGGATTTGATTTAGGTCATACCTGGATGGCCTAGAGGTTTTCTCTACTTTCTTCAATTTAAGTCTGAATTTTGGAATAAGGAATTCATGATTAGTAGTTTATGAGAAATCATTATTATCTGTTATGATAATCCTTACCTCTTAACAATAATGTTTCCACAATCCTGGAGTCTTTTCGTTTACCAGTATACCAAAGGTTTTCACATATGTTACCTCATTTCCAATAACCAGCAAAAGAAAAAAAAAAAAAGGGAAAAAAAAATGTTCAAGTACAGATAATTTAAAGAAACTATTTTTTTTTTTAATCTAGTTACTTAAAAGTTTGGTAAAATGAGTTGAAACAGTGAGCTAACTTATAGTATTGAAACTGTCAATTTTAAATGAGTTATTTTTTTTAATTTTCCAATTTTCAAGAAGAAATTAAATCATCGTGGTAATTAACAATGTTGCAAAGCTAAAATGACTGCAGAATTAGATATATGTAGGTAAAGAGTGTATTCTAAGCAAAAGCATCAGTTTGAAAGGCAACAGCTACAACCACAGGTGAGTTCCCTTCTTGTTTTACCTGTTATTTCTGCCATGAAACAGCAATGCATTAATTCAACTTCATGAAATCATGGAGAAAAGGTAAATTTATCAAATTTTATTGATTTTTTTTCTTCAGAAATATATTTTATTGTAACAGTGATAGAAAACTTACTCTGAATGGAAAACATGATTGTTAAACATGGAAGGCAGAAAGCTTGGGGAAAATATCTTTAGTCTCACCATTTTTCTTCTACTCTTTTCTAGCATCACTTTTTGCCATGACTAGATAATGCCTCTGCAAACATGATGAGCAGTGCCAGGTTAGAACAAAATGGTTAGGCTAACTCCTGATCTAGACACACAAAACTAACAAACAGCTCCTGGCAAATTGGCCAAGCCACACACTTGTCTGTTTCTCCTGGTATAGCCACAGGGCCCTTACACAGTCTCTAGGCTTTCTTCCCAGTGATATCACCGGAGATCTCAAGAACAAGATAAGCATAACATGGATGCCAACCAAAACAATGGGTGAATACAGAAATATTGCTCATAGAGTTCTAACTGACTTGATAAGACTTAACTCTGAACTCTCAAGTGTGCAGAGTCATTGAAAAGAGCTAAAATGAAATAAATCCATCAAGCTTTATGCCTCTACTTCATTCACAGCAGCACATGAATTGCACCATCATCCTGTGTGATGAAGCCACAGTAAACCAGTACAGATCAAGGTAAGCATGGTCATTGAAGGACCCAGGAAAAATGAAAATGCTTGGCTCTAGAGAGGTCCTGTCTAGACAGTGGACAAGGAAGACAAAGGGACTGATGCTGAGGAATCTCCCTGAGATGCAAACTCTCTTTGTAGCTTGGAATACTCCCTCTATAAGCTTCTAGGTTATCTAGCGGTATGCTATTTTTACTTTGTATGTTTAGTTATTATTTTAAATCAGGGATGGTATAATCTCTCTGACCAACCTCAGTGCCTAGCAGCCTGAAGCCAAAATGTTTTATTCATGAATGATGTCTTTTTTTTAATAAACTATAAAAATGTGAAACAATAAAAGTGATATATACCTAATAATGAGTGAACCAATAAACCCACCGGGCAACTTTGCTCTGCAAGTGGAAAAAATTGACTTTGTATAACAAATTGCAGAATTATTAATCCTGTTTGAAACCCTTTTTATATCACACCATTTACTTTAATTCTTACTAGTTTGACCATTATCATATATTATGCATTTTTCTTTGTACTTTTTGCGAGGGAAAGTGGTGACTAACATGTACTCTTGAACTTTCAAGGCCTTGGAGCAAGTTCAGGGGAAGGCCCTGGCCAGCTGGCAAAGGGAGGGGTAGGGAGGCCCCAGGCTGCCAAAGATGCTTTCCACATCTTGATTGACAGAAAGCTCCAGTTTTCCTCTGGAAGAATGTTCTTTCTCCAGGCAGGGTGAAAGAGAAGCAAAGAGAAAGAAGCAGGTGCTTTCCTCTGGTGGCTTCCAGGATGTTTATCACTACATCTGCCAAATAATATTCCTCTATACTTAAATAAATATATGGAAATGATATCGAATCCCTGAAATTTTAAAGGAATTCTGAGAAAGAAAACAGCAATGTAGGTGTTGAGACCTATATTAAAAAGTTAGTCCCCTTGCAAAGGATTACCAGTGTTAGCAAGGGAAAAAAGGAACACTGAAAGCATACAACGTTGACACTCTTGGAGGGAAGGTTATTAGCAATGCAAATATGAAACTACCTTATCTTGCATTAATGAATGAGATGGAGAGAAATACAGCATACTCGATGGCTTTATATTAAAATTTTTAAGGATTTTGAGAGACAAATATCCCATCCACCTATTTTGGACACCATTCTCAGCTGGAGCCTCAATCATGTACATCCTAGGTTCTAGTTTTTATCAAATACATGCTATAGTGAGCAATTCTGGACTCACCATCCCAAATGGAGGAAAAACAAGGAATGATATTGGTATGGGACATAAGGGGGCACAAAATATGTGCTTGTTTCTCAGCTTGTGAGGTAACTGAGCTATGGCCGGAGAAAGGGATAATTGGAAGAACACATTTCACTGTCTCCTTTGGGCATTGGCAACACAGTAGCATTGATGGCTACAGTCCTGAGGGACCGTCTTCTCACCAGGGCCCTGGGGGAACCACATCCCCTTCGGTGGGTGTCCCCTTATTAGAAATCGCTGTGCATCAGAAAGGGTATATCACGCACCTAGAGTGGAAGAAGTAAACCTGGCAAGATGAGCACAGGCGGGTTCTGTGAGGACTTTCTGGAGCAAAGTCTTGAAATTATTATGGAACCTACATTGATTTCCACTGTGCTGTAGTTCAAGACACCTGTACCACATACTGATGCAGGGAATGGGGCCTGGAGGGATAATGTAGCTTCTAAAACCATCACCTATTTAGACAGAGACAGCTCTGAATAGATTTCTGGTCTTCTGACTTGACCAAGGTCTTTCAGTACATTCATCACACTCTAGTTAATATATAAGCACATTAGAATCTATTGACTCATTCAGTCATTGAGTAAATATGTATTTACTTATCTATTTAGATTATATTATGGGCTCTGGGAAAAAATATTGGCATCATATAATTTATGGTCTAATCAACAGCAAAACAACATATAATTATATAATATGTTAAGCACTGAAAATTTTAATGCTTCAAAAATAAAGCAAGAAAGGGAGCTTGAGTATTATAGGAAGAGTATTTTTTACATTAATTAATTGGAGAATCTTTGATTGTGGGGTGAAAATTCACCAGAGACATGAAAAGAGTGAGACAATAAAACCATCAATTTTTTGGAGGCAAGTCTGCTAGCCAGAGGGAAGAATGCCATAGTGAAACAGAATGGAAGTGAGTTCATCTGAGACTCAGTTGGCTGGGAAACTGGTGTGGTTCTACTGAGACATCATGCAGACAGTAAGGAGAGAAAGTTGGAGAAAGCACAGGGCCAGAGCTTGATGTGCCTTGAAAGCAATCATTCAGTATTTGGACTTTATAGAAAGAGTTATAGAAAACCATGGCAACTTAGGGTCAGGGCATTAAAATGATCTTATAAAGGTTTTGAAAGAATTACTTGAGCTTCTCTGTTGAGTGTCAGGAGGTGAAGAATGGAAGTAAGGAGACCCGTTAGAAAGCTAGTATAGTTGTGTAGTAGAAAGCGAGAGAGCCGATGGTGACTTGCATTAGAAGCAGCTGTATAACTGATGGGAAATAAACAGATTCAGGAGGTATAGTGGGGAAAATGAGCCTACATTATTTGTTTACCACATCGAGGTGGGAAAGGGGGAAGTGGTGAAGTTCACCTAAGCTACGTGAATGGTAATACCATTTATTGAGATAAAGAGAAACATGTTGAGGATCTAGAGAATATATATTTTATCTTACATATGCTATGCTTCTGATTTCTGGAGACATCTAAGTAGATGACTTGCCCATGTATGAAGGAGCTGATTTCCGTACATGAATAATAATAGATATTTCAGTAATATTTTATGTTTTTGGCAGAATGATAAATTCAAATAAAGACAATCCATACAAAATATTTTTGAATAGACTACTCTAGTTACTTCACTAAATAGAATCCTTTATATCTGTAGTAAACTAAAGAGTGTTTTATCTTCCTTCTTTATGTTTTTGGAAATAGAACCAAGAAAGATGGAAAGAAACATGTTCAATAATGTGCTGTAACCTCTGTGCACAATTCCCAGGAGAATTTCCTTATGAAAGTATCTAAAACACAATGCTATACACGGTATCACATATGTCAGTGGCACTAGAAAAAAAAAAATGTTTCATGGACTTTCAAGTTGCACAAGTACATTGTGGCTGATTACACTGATGACAAATTTTGTGGACATGATCACCTATTTGCTGTGACATCACAGGTCTTCCAATGCCACTTAATTCCCACCTCCCCATTCTCAGATAAATTGTTTACTTCCACTCATTTCTTCTGGGGTTTTATCCTCTGGGGTTTTATCCTGTTCCTTCATTTGGAACATATTCCCCTGTCACCTTTTTCTGCCTAAACTGCTGTTTTTATTTTTATGTATTTGGTAGGTTGGGTATGTTTCCCAGCTTTGGCGAAGTGGTCTTTTTATAGAACATGTCCTAGGTGTCCCAGCAGCCCAGTCCTCCTAAATGCTCCAGCAGTGCCCCTATGCAGACTGTTTCTGTTGTGACAAACTCGTTAGGGTGAGCAGTCTGGTAGGTGTGATTGACTCCCATTCTGGTCGGTTCTTAGGGACCACTTTGGATGGAGGTTGCTGGCGGCTGGAGGGCAAGGTTGGGTCATGAGGCAGTGGGGTGCAGAGTCCTTGTTATCCTAGAGCTGGTGTTGGCCCGCTGGTGAGTGATACTTGGTCCTGAGGTATCTGGCTTCAGGATTCAGTGTTCCTAGAGCTGCTGCCTGCTGACCAGAGGGCAGGTATAAGGCCCAGAGTGTTCCAGGTCCCTTACTGGCCCAGTGTGGGCAGAGCTGTGTCCCAGAATGTCTGGCTGCAAAGCCCCAAGAGCCCCACTGTTGATGTCAGCCCTCTGGTGGGTGATGGTGTTCAGTCTCTCAGTCATGTCCAACTCTTTTTGATTCCCTGGGACTTTAGCCTACCAGGCTCCTCTGTCCAAGGGATTTTTCAGGTGAGAATACTGGAGTGGGTTGCCATTTCCTCTTCCAGGGGATCTTCCAAACCCAGGGATCAAACCTGTGTCTCCTATGTTGCAGGAAAATTCTTTACCCTCTGAGCCACCTGGGAAGCCCAGTCCCCTGGAAGGATCCCAGGGCTAGTGCCGGTGATGAATGTGGAACCATGTCTTGGGCCTTCTTGCATACAGGGCTGGGTCTGACGATGTCTTTGGCCTTGGAGTATGGAATGAAGCAGGGCAAAGGTTACTAGAGTTTTGCCAAGAGAATGCACTGGTCATAGCAAACATCCTCTTCCAACAACACAAGGGAAGACTCTACACATGGACATCACCAGATGGTCAACACCGAAATCAGATTGATTATATTCGTTGCAGCCAAAGATGGAAAAGCTCTATACAGTCAGCAAAACACTACCGGGAGATGACTGTGGCTCAGATCATGAACATCTTATTGCCAAATTCAGACTTACACTGAAGAAAGTAGGGAAAACCACTAGACCATTTAGGTATGACCTAAATCAAATCCCTTATGACTATACAGTGGAAGTGAGAAATAGATTTAAGGGACTAGATCTGATAGACAGAGAGCCTGATGAACTATGGATGGAGGTTCGTGACATTGTACAGGAGACAGGGATCAAGACCATCCCCATGGAAAGAAATGCAAAAAGGCAAAATGGTTGTCTGAGGATGCCTTACAAATAGCTGTGAAAAGAAGAGAAGCAAAAAGCAAAGGAGAAAAGGAAAGATATTCCCATTTGAATGCAGAGTTCCAAAGAATAGCCAGGAGAAATAAGAAAGACTTCCTCAGCAATCAATGCAAAGAAATAGAGGATAACAACAGAATCGGAAAGACTAGAGATGTCTTCAAGAAGATTAGAAATATCAAGGGAACATTTCAGGCAAAGATGGGTTTGATAAAGGACAGAAATGTTATGGACCTAACAGAAGCAGAAGCTAAGAAGAGGTGGCAAGAATACACAGAAGAACTATACAAAAAAAGATCTTCATGACCCAGATAATCACAATGGTGTGATCACTCACCTAGAGCCAGACATCCTGGAATGTGAAGTCAAGTGGGCCTTAGAAAGCATCACTATGAACAAAACTAGTGGATGTGATGGAATTCCAGTTGAGCTATTTCAAATCCTGAAAGATGATGCTGTGAAAGTGCTGCACTCAATATGCCAGCACATTTGGAAAACTCAGCAATGGCCACAGGACTGGAAAAGGTCAGTTTTCATTCCAATCCCTAAGAAAGGCAATCCCATAGAATACTCAAACTACTGCACAATTGCACTCATCTCACACGCTAGTAAAGTAATGCTCAAAATTCTCCAAGCCAGGCTTCAGCAATACATGAACCGTGAAATTACAGATGTTCAAGCTGGTTTTAGAAAAGGCAGAGGAAACAGAGATCAAATTGACAATATCCGCTGGATCATCAAAAAAGCAAGAGAGTTCCAGAAAAACATCTATTTCTGCTTTATTGACAATGCCAAAGCCTTTGACTGTGTGGACCACAATAAACTGTGGAAAATTCTGAAAGAGATGGGAATACCAGACCACCTGACCTGCCTCTTGAGAAACCTGTATGCAGGTCAGGAAGCAACAGCTAGAACTGGACATGGAACAACAGACTGGTTCCAAATAGGAAAAGGAGTACGTCAAGGCTGTATATTGTCACCCTGCTTATTTAACTTCTATGCAGAGTATATCATGAGAAACGCTGGGCTTGAAGAAGCACAAGCTAGAATCAAGATTGCCGGGAGAAATATCAATAACCTCAGATATGCAGATGACACCACCCTTATGGCAGAGAGTGAAGAGGAACAGAAAAGCCTCTTGATGAAAGTGAAAGAGGAGAGTGAAAAAGTTGGTTTAAAGTTTAACATTCAGAAAACTAAGATCATGGCACCTGGTCCCATCACCTCATGGGAAATAGATGGGGAGACAGTGGAAACAGTGTCAGACTTTATTTTTTGGGGCTCCAAAATCACTGTGGATGGTAACTGCAGCCATGAAATTAAAAGACGCTTACTCCTTGGAAGGAAAGTGATGACCAACCTAGATAGCATATTAAAAAGCAGAGACTTTACTTTGCCAACAAAGGTCCGTGTGGTCAAGGCTATGATTTTTCCAGTGGTTGTGTATAGATGTGAGAGTTGGACTGTGAAGAAAGCTGAGCACCGAAAAATTGATGCTTTTGAACTGTGGTGTTGGAGAAGACTCTTGAGAGTCCCTTGGACTGCAAGGAGATCCAAGCAGATCATCCTAAAGGAGATCAGTCCTGGGTGTTCATTGGAAGAACTGGTGCTGAAGCTGAAACTCCAATATTTTGGCCACCTGATGCGAAGAGTTGACTCATTGGAAAAGACCCTGATGCTGGGAGGGATTGGGGGCAGGAGGAGAAGTGGATGACAGAGGATATGATGGCTGGATGGCATCACCGACTCAATGGGCATGAGTTTGAGTAAACTCCAGGAGTTGGTGATGGACAGGGAGGCCTGGCGTGCTGCAATTCATGGGGTCACAAAGAATCGGACTTGACTGAGCAACTGAACTGAACTGAACTGAACTCTGGGTTCAAGGGGCCTTAAAGTAGCCAATGATATTAAGAGTGCTGGTGGTAGGGCCTGTGTCCTTTCTTGGTCTTAGAAGTCGTAATACCTGCACCTGTAGGCTGGTGGGTGGGGCTGGGTCTCAGTACTAATAAGCCCGAGGGAGGGTCCCAAACCGACGCTTGTCAGCACCAGTGTCCTTATGGTAAAACGAGCTCCCAAAATTGTGCTGCCAGTGTCTCTGTCCCTAAGGTGAGCTCCAGTTGACGCCTCTCTGGGAGACTCTCCAAGATCAACAGAAGGATCTGAACTGGGCTCCTTTCAAATGATTCCTTCTGTTCTAGGTTCGGAAGTGTGTGAGATTTCTGTGTGCCCTTTAAGAGTTGAGTCTATTTTTCCAGAGCCTTCTGGCTCTCCTAAAAGGCATTCAAAGACGAGTCTGGAGGCTTGTCTATCTGAATCAGGACTGCTGGGCTGTGGAGCTCAGAATGCTTGCTTCTTCAGGAGAACTTCTGCAACTGTAGTTACGCAGACATTTTGGATTGCCCACTCAAGGATACGGGTCTTGACCCTATCTCTTTTCCTGCTCTTCCTGTTTTGGGATTTCTTCTTTATATCTTTATGAAGGTCTTTTCTGCTAGTCTTCCGCTATTTCTCGTCAACAATTGCTCTGTCAAAGTGAAAGTCAAAGTGTTAGTTGCTCAGTTTTGTGTGACTCTGCAACCCCATGGACTGTACCCACAGGCGCCTCTGTCCATGGGTTCTCCAGGCAAGAATACTGGAGTGGGTTACCATTTCCTCCTCCAGGGGTTCTTCCTGACCCAGGGAATGAACCGGGTTTGGGTCTCCCATATTGCCAGCAGATTCTTTGCCATCTGAACTACCAGGGAAGCCTAGTGTCTCTGTAAATAGTTGTGACCTATGTATGCCTGTGGGAGGAGGTAAATTCAGGGTCTTCCTATTCAACCATATTGGCTATTCTCCCTATGATCTTCCTTTTGGAGTGTTATGGAGGAAAAAAGTTCTTAGCACCATTAGTAGAATTTTGAAAATGCAAAATGAATCTCTTTATATGATAAGTAGCATTAATTGAATAAATGAATATTGAAAGTAAGTACATATAGAAATAGTTTAGATAAATTAGTTTATTCAACCAGAATTATAAATAAAAAATGAAAACATGTACTAAGTGTCTTGGATTTTTCCCTAAGATGTGAGAATAATTTCAAATAAAATATAATACCAGGCCTTTCAACATATAAAATTCTTCTCTGAGTGGGGATTGGATTTGAAATTTTGTGTCATTTTTTCTGTTGTTATGTAGCACAGGGTAGCAATTAATTCTTGTGATTTTCATACCAAATAATCAGCATCTTTCTTAAGCCTTTTGCTTTCTGAAATATCCATCCCCTGTGAAGAAAGCTGAGTGCCAAAAAATTGATGCTTTTGAACTATGGTGTTGGAGAAGACTCTTGAGAGTCCCTTGGACTGCAAGGAGATCCAACCAGTCCATCCTAAATCAGATCAGTCCTAGGTGTTCATTTGAAGGACTGATTCTGAAGCTGAAACTCCAATACTTTGGCCACCTCATGTGAAGAGTGGACTCATTGGAAAAGACCCTGATGCTGGGAGGGATTGGGGGCAGGAGGAGAAGGGGACAACAGAGGATGAGATGGCTGGATGGCATCACCGACTCGATGGGCATGAGTTTGAGTAAACTCTGGGAGCCAGTGATGGACAGGGAGGCCTGGCGTGCTGCGATTCATGGAGTCACAAAGAGTTGGACATGACTGAGCAACTGAACTGAACTGAGCCCCGAGCTGTTTTGTCCTCTTCCAGTGTCATCTATGGGTAAAAGTAAAAGAGATATTATTCAACTTCAATGTTTTTGTATCCCTTGTAATTTAATATTACCTATGATGCAAGGTTATTCTGGTTTCTCAGAATGTATTTTCTAGGAAAGATGCTATAGCAAATATAACTGTGATGTACACAGCCTAGAAGACAAAGAGTTACTCATTTTACTTTGAAACATTCATTTTCAAATTCTGGGGGGATAGAAGCACAAACACTTTCATTTTAATAACTGCTTTGAAAAGGTATTTTGTTTAACTTTTATAGAGATACAGAGTTGAGGAGGGCCTTCATTTTCAAGAGTTGCCAAAGATTTAAGGGCCTGAGTCTATCCCTCCACAGGTTTCATTCTGTCATCCAATGGTCTTGTCTATTCCACTCTGGCCATAATCCAGATATCCTGAGGCAGAGACAAAGCTGAACAATTTAAGGCAATGACCTTGTTTCTGGACAGATGTGGTTCAACACCTTGTACCAGCAGCTAAAGTAATTTATGTATTTTCTCTGAATAGAGTAGACAATTGGCAAAATCATGTATATTAATCTTGCATGGCACACACACACAGACACACACACACATCTTGCCATGTGCAACAGATGTATTTTTAAAATCTTTGGTGCATCAAGCAAAGAGTCTTCCTACTGTATTCTTTAAGGCCTGATGAGAAGTACTGAGTGATATATCAGACTTCTGAAGTTGTCAGGGGTGGGTAGGTACAAAGAGTTTATCTTGCTAGAAGGAAGAGGATATAATGCTCTATTGTTGCAGAAAAAGCAAAATGTTTTATGCTTCTCAAAGTTCCTAAGGGGATCACCATTAAACCCTGGAAATTATTTTTTATCTACATCATGAGAGGGGAGTAAGGGCAGAATGGTGTTTAATGCTTTTCCTTTTCAGGAAAGTTTGTAGCATTTCAAAGCCTTTGATGTCTCCAGCTTAAACTAAATCAGTACAGTCATAAAAGTGTATCTCCTCCTCCACAAACCTTCTCACTGACTATTTTAAAACCTACTGCAGTGTATAACTAGAGAATTTAAGACATTTTATGTGTTTGGACAATGAACTTGAATGCAGAGCTTTATAAGGCTAGAAAGGTACATGAATTAATAACTTTATAATTTTATTGACTTGGTAAGAAAGGTAAAGATATGAACCAAGGTGAGAAAATTCATGACTGGCATTTAAATCCCTGACTTGGAATGTCCCTCTGACATGAAAGTAAAGTAGAGATGAAACTGATGGGGAAAAGAATATCTTGGTGTCATTTATGGATTAATTTCAAAGCAAACTTTCTGAAACACTTTCATCTGTTTAAACCACAATTTTACCCTCTGTAACTTCACACCAGTGAAGTATGCTTGATGGGATGGTGAAATATACTCTTTTCCTTTTAGTTGGGAAATATTTCCAACATCTCTGAAACACAGGATTTTTTTGGAGGGAGGCTTGTCTGCTTTCTGACCAACCGCCCTCCTGTCCATTTAGATGTGCCTACCCTTCTCTTTCCCTGTCCTCCCATGAAATACTTGCTGAACACGTGAACACGTGCCACACCCCAGTTCCCACACCTTTCTTCATATCGGTTCCTCTCCACAGAGCTCCCTTCTCCTTGATGTTCAACTCAGCCTTCGCTTCTGTCTGAGGTTCTCTGTTGTTGTTCAGTTGGCCAGTCGTGTCTGACTCTGCAACCCCATGGAAGGCAGCATGCCTGGCCTCCTTGTCCCTCACCATCTTCCGAAGTTTGCACAAGTTCATATCCATTGAGATTTTCTTAATGGTAATAAAAGATACACACATCCAACATCTACTGGTTACCTTCTATATTTATACCACAAGTATCTGTTTGCAATCTAGCTAATACAACACAAGATCTAAAATTATATATGCATTATTTGTATATACATTACCTATATATTATATAAATTACATTATTATATACACTATATGATTATATAACTAGATAATTGTATATATGTACATATATCCTTAGAGATGTGATGCTGGAGAAGACTTCTGAAAGTCCTTTTGACTGCAAGGAAAGCAAACCAGTCAATCTTAAAGGAAATCAACCCTGAATACTTGTTGGAAGGAATGATGCTGAAACTCCAGTATTTTGGTCCTCTGATGTGAACAGGCAACTTATTGGAAAAGTCCCTGATGCTGGGAAAGATTGAGGGCAAAGGAGAAGAGGGTGTCAGAAAATAAGATGGCTGAGTGGCATCATTGATGCAAAGGACATGAACTTGGACAAACTTGGGGAGATGGTAAGAGACAGGGGTGTCTGGCCTGCTGCAGTCCATGGGGTCCCAACGAGTCAGACACAACTAAATCGGCAGAGCATGTATGCATGCATACATAAATTAATATATACATACACATGTATAATGCAGAAAGACCAGGAGAAAGAGAGAAGAGACAATTTTGTCATGTGTGTTCTTCATAGCTATAAGTTTGAGCAGTATCATGCTATACAATCCAGGACTCTGTTTCTAAGGCAAGGGACCAAGGATCAGGGACATTAGTATACTTAGATGATGCAGAAAATGAAATAAAAATCTAACAAACACATAGCCACATACACACACATGAATCACATTTTTCCTGTATGTTTTTAGAAAATTGAAATGGGAAAAAGTACTCAAGAAAAATGTGTTTAAATTATGTTATTAATGTATAGTTTCTAATATTCAAAGGCTAGAATGTTAGTGTGCTGGTCATCACCACCAAAGCACAATGGCAGGAAGAGTTACTGAGAAGGTGGAGACAATGTGATTTTAGATGTGAGCTTCAGTTTACATCTAGCCCAAGTAAAGTTATAAAATGTCAGAAAAGGTGTGCATGCTGATATTCATAAGCCATCTAGTTGATATAATTTTTTCATCATTGTTTCACAGGGGATCCTAGATCAACAGTGCTTCTTGTGTCGTAATATCCATAACATGGGGATGGTGTAGCTAGCAAACGTGCTTCTCTCCATTTTCACCATGCACTGAACTGAGTATGAGTGAGATTGTATTGTGTGTATATGGGGCGAGGGATCAAACTTGATTTTATAATCTTTATTTACACAAACTTGAATTTACCCTAAGCCAAACAAAGGGAACTTTATTGGGCATTATTTTGTATTGTTAATTTTACTGACAAGAAAAGGAGCTATGCAAAATTGGAATAATCTTGGGGAAAATATGGAGCTGGAAAATTATCAGACTGCTCTGTGGCTTGAAGCAGAGCAAGACAACGTAACCAGAGCTTTTGTCAGGTGATATCTTCCACTCCATAGAACATGTTATTTAGTTCAATTTTTGAAGCAAATCATGGAGAAATTGTCAAGTATGCCATTTGCCTTCATCTTGTAATAGTATTAAGTGATCATGAGCTCAGATGGTTTCTATTCACATGCTTAGTCACCACCATGGATGTCCTACCAGAAAATATCCATTTCCTTTTGAAAAAGATGCTTTTTGGAAGGTTATATTGGTAATGGAATTCTACTGGAACTGTCTTAGAAAAGTATTTCTTTTTATTGATATCTCTGCAGACAGGAGATTTGCAGATAGCTGTAAACATTGAGGGAACAGTTTAGGAATTACTCTTTAGAGGATCTTACTGGTGCTCCTTGATACAGATTTCCCTTCATTCTGCAAAGTGAGATTTGAGAACCCTTACTTCTTTTGCTAATAGTTACCTTAGTTTTGTACATCTTGGATTTACCAAAATCAGATTCATCAAAATTTGTTGTCATCAAGGGTAAAGTTGGCATCAATTAGTTGTCTGAGGTGATGTATCAGTTTATATGTCAAAGATCATGTGAAAATTCTAGTGTTTTTTACTCAGGCACGTTTAAAAGTAGTCAAAGTTCACTTATCAATTAATGTAATTGCATCTAATCTTTTATTTTCATAATTTTTATATTTATTTTTCTCAAAAATGGCTATGTCTTAGTAAGATAAGAGGATATATGTACAAATTAAAGCTTAAAATGTCAGTATTTTTGACAGAAAGTAAAATAAATATTTGAGTTCATATTCATATATCATAAATGCTGGCATGCATTCATATTTTTGAATAAATTAATAAATAAGATAGAAAAGGTAGCTCTTCTCTACAGCAGAATTTCATTAAAGAATAAGGAAATAGTGAATCACCATAAGACAAGCATCAGAGTAAAATTTGTCACAGATAATTTCCAGTAAATTATTTTAAAATTAGTGGGTTAAAGTTTAAAATGAAAAAGTATACACATTATCAAAGTAATTTTCCAAATGTATTTATAAAATACAGTGGCAAAGATGGTAACTTTATAGTAAAGAAACCGGAAGACATTACCTTAATCATATGATCACAGTTAACATCCCAAGAAGTAAGGCATAAATCATGATCTCCCTTATATGATATATTGAGGACACAACATAATTCCTGGGATATTGCTGCTGAAAATGCACGATCTCATCCTAAGTAGGATAAAATATCAAATAAATCCAATCTGAGAAACAGCAACAAAATAATTGTCTGATACTCTTTAAAAGCACTAAGGTTATGAAAGACAAAGAAAGACTGTTGAATTTTAAAGATTGAGGACTTTAAGGAAAAAATATTTGTAAATGTGCTGTGGGATCCTGAACAGACTCTTGAAATAGAAAAAGGGCAGCAGAAGAAAAACTTGTAAAATTCAATAATGTATGTAGTATAGTTAATTGCATTGTAGCAATTCTCATTTTCCAAATTGAGAACTGTGCACTGATTATATAAGATATGCATATTAGAAGAACCTGAGAAGGGATAAATTGGAACTCTCTGTAATACTTTGCAACTTTCTTTAAAGCTTAAATATAAGGTAGTCAAAAATGTTCATTTGAGTTAAACTGTTAAGAGAAAAAAGTTTGTAATTGTGTATGTCTGTCTGCTTGTATATACTATAAACCATCTACCAATAGGCAATTTGCATTTGTTTCTATTTTACTAGGGAAATGTTCTTATCTTTTAACATTAAGATTTGTAAAGTTGATGCTGAAATTTTTAAAATCACTTCTCTAAGAATTTAAGATAATCAGTTCCTTGTTTGGTTTTATAAAACAACTTTTCATATCCTCCAACACTTCCTCATCTTTTCCTCAGCCCTTACCTTTCCTCAAGTAATCTCCTGTGTCTCACCTTTTGAATTACTGAACCTAGCCTAAGATACAAACTATGTGTCAATTTAGTTTTATTTTTTAGATTTCCATGAACATAAGTCTAAAAGAAAGAAAGAAAAAAAAAAGAGCCCCGAGAGAAGACTGCATGTATTCAAAAGAAATATTTTTGTGTCATGAAGCAAGAAAACTCTACTGGTAATCCAACCTAGATTACAGTGTTGGCTCTATCTTTATTTTCCATTTGAGAAAGTCTCTTGGGCTTTTCTACTTTACTATGCAACTGCCAGCATCTTGTGACTCTGCAAAGCTTTAGTTTCCTGTCTGTTAAGCAGGAGCAGCATTTAACTTGCAACATTATTGTGAATACAACATGAGAGATGAGGGGCAAAGCACAGCGCTTGACAGTGGTGAGTGATAAGTAATAGTTGTCAACCTCTCCATTTAGTATTCTCAAAGACAGACTAAGTCAGAATAAAATTAATAAGGCTGGGACCACTTTCTAATCGGTCTTCAGGCACATTTGGCAATACTTGGCTGACTGTAAGAGGACAAACAAACAGTATGGTGGTGGTGGGTGAGTTGCTAAGTCTTGTCTGAGTCTTCGACACCATGGACTGTAGCCCACCAGGCTCCTCTGTCCATGGGATTCTCCAGGCAAGAATACTGGAGTGAGTAGCTATTTCCTTCTCTGGGGATCTTCCTGACCCCAGAATTGAACCCAAGTCTCCTGCATTGGAGGCAGAATCTTTACTGACTGAGCTACAAGGGAAATCTTCATGTGGGGATGTATCAAAACTGAAGGGTGCACAACATTCGGATGAAGAGGCTTCTGTGTCCAGTTTCTAGAATAATTAGAGGGTGAATGGGGTCCACCCCCACTCTTATGTGGTCAGCTGTCATAACAATCCTTATGGAAGTGGCTACAGGTAGTGTCTCAGTCCCCCTTTTAGTCATTTTCCCTACTGGAATCAAGAGGTTAACCTTGACTTAGACTACTGTGCCAATATCACTAGGTCATCACTGACCATGTTGGGTGCCTCCTTAAAGGTTTTATCCTCATAGTCTATCTTGTTGTCTGGTCAAGGGTTGCATGATGCCCTGTTGTACAGTCCAAAATAACAGCAGCTGCCCTACAACATTTAATATCCTGGAAATGACATACTCATTGACTTATATGTACCTTTCCAGCAATTTGAGAGAGCAGTCTTTCCTTGATGTCTCTCCCAGTAAACAAAATCTCTCCTTTGAAGATTATGAAGAGGCTGTTTAGAAAAAATGTTGAGGGGTAGCTTTTACCTACAGTGATAACACTAGTGTACATGAATTCTTTAAATTATTTTGCCATGTCTGCATGTGGCGGTGCAGGCTCCAGGGTGTGAGATAAATTACCTGGTGTGTTTTCCAGTCACAAACTCATAGGTACATAACTCACATGGCCCCAAAGGGATAGCTTGGATGGCCACAACAGCCATAGACTGTGCTTTTAGCCAGAGGAGTTCAAGAATTTCTGAGAGTTTTGCTAGTTATTCTCTGCTTAAGAATGCAGCTCTTTCAACATTTCTAAAAGATGGTTGCGATGTGGTGCATAGTGGTCAGCACAGTGTAGTTTTTTAGTAAGAAGAAACACTTAGCAGATTTCTTCTACAACAGTTACTGAATACTGTGTAATTTTATTAGTTGGTTGGTATCTGTCCCAAGCTGGAATCATAAAGCAGCTTTTTAGCAAAGGCGAGGGCTCTAACTTCACTACAACTCCTGCATAGCTTGCATTTGAAGAGCTTACTAAGACATGGATTAATTGATTAAAAAGTCAGGTAAGCCAGAATTGTAGATCCTGAGGAGGATTATATGATTTTCACTGACTAGCTGTCTGACTTTCACATGCTTAGGAAAATCCTTAATGCTATCCTAGACCAAGATTTAAATTCACTTCTGGAGGACATTGGGAGCTTATGAACTGGGTGGACCTTAGAAGGAATTGGCAGATGAAAGTGGTAGGAAACTTGTGAGGAAATGCTTCAGGGACTAGAGAGGGAGAATGTGGATGAAGAGCTAGAAATGCAGTGGAGTGTGAGGAAATGTGAAGAGCACAGGAAGGTAGGGTTCTAATGGGGAAAGCTGTCCTTTCTTTAGCGCTATCAAAATCTTTTCTGACTTTGACCAAAGAATCTTTTAGAGAAGCTAATTTGAGTCAGAATTTCACTTAGAAATGTCAATGGGCCAATTAAAAATTTTCCCACTGGACTAAGTATTGTATTCCCCTTTTTCCCAAGACATCTCTCAAATGAGTAACTTTTGCTAAATCAAATGCTCCCCAAAGTGGTATTAGAGACCCACTTTACTAACATTTACTAAATGGCATTGGCGAAATTCTGCCATTTAGAGAAATAGGCACAAGAGTTCATATTGTAAAAGTACATATGGGAAGATAGTTTCTTCAGAGGCAGAGAAGCTGTAGATTAAGGAGACCCCATGAGATGCGGTCACAGTTAGTAGAAAGTAGTTGTTCATGCATTTTGTGCCTCAAACCTCTAACTTTAAGGTTAGTTACATCTAAACACAAATTTGACAAGTTGTACCACATTCCCACCAATGGAAAAACAAGAAGAATAATCCCTCTGTGTGAGGCCAAGCTCTCAGGATGAATAATAAAGATACAGGGGATTCTCATCCAATTTTGTTGGTAACTAAGAGCAAAGTGTGTTGCCCTCAGATTACACAGGTCTGGAGAAAATCACAAACTTCTCAGCCTGGGAAGCTGGTTGGAACAACAGTCCTGCACCTTGAGGCTTCCTTTCTTATAACCAAACATTTAAAACTAATACAAGCAGAGTCAGATCACCAAGGATGTGAACCAAAAACGGGACTTCCAATAAGTGCAAAAAGCCAGAAATGAACAAATTAACAAAATACGAAAATTCTTAGACAAAGAGGGAGGACCCAATGAAGAAGGCTTATTCCTCTGTGCATTGGGAGAATCATCTGCAGCTCAAGAGTCCTGGGTAGGATTAGTTCCTGCTCAAGAGCCAAAGTCCACATCATAGGTATATTTGGTGTGTCCAAGTGTGGCACTGAGATAATTGTCCAAAAAAAAAAAAAAAAGAAGAAGCAGCAGCAGCAGCTAAGTCAGCAACAAAATTAATAAAGGCTATTTATTTGTAAACTTACTGCTGGGGTCCCTGTCTTCCTTCAATTTTGTTTCAGCAGGGATTCAAAGGTGTTAGAAGAGGGGATATATTCTACAGACCAGGAAAGAAGAATTACTGAGATAGTCTCTGATTGTCAAATGTTCTGCTACACCGGAATTTTTAGAAGTGGGGAGATTTTTTGATTGTTCTTAGGAACATGTGATTGTCCTTAGGATGCAAGAGAACAAGGTCTTTGGGGACATTTCAAAAGAGGAAAGATTGTTCAGTGTTAAGGCAGAGGGTTTTCTGTGGCTAACCATTTCCTGGAACAAGCAGGGGTTGCTGTTTCCTTTGTTGTTGTTGTTTTTCCACTGTTATAATAGTCTTTACCATGGTAGTATCTGTGATGTTGGTGTTTGGCAGTTTCTTTCTATCCTATTACTGCAATATTATATGCAGTTTTAGAGGAGCAATGTACATCCAGAATTTGAGCTCTTTCACTGATGACAGAACAGATTTGTCCTTATTTTGTTTATATGCTTTTTCCATCTGATGAATTTGTCATATCCTCTCTAAATTAATGTCTTCCTTTGTTTTAGCTCTCATCAGAGAAGAGGGTGATGATACTCTCTTAGGATATCTGATGAGAACTTGCCTGTATCCCAGGAATTTGAACAGACTTTTCAAAGAGCAGTATTACTGAGTACTGAGAGAGCCAATGGCCACAGCTACCTGCCTGGATGCCTTCCAACCCACTTTCAATTAAAACAAACCTGACCATAAAAAAGAGACTAAGGTTTGCTAATGTGTTCACTAAATGCTCCATCTTAAAATGATGTACTCTGGATTCTATATTTCTTGGATGGCATATGCCTTTACTGAATGATGAAGCCCCCAAGTATGGTGTCATAACATGATTTATTCATAATACTATTTTATTATCATAATACATTTGCTATCTACAATAATCTTTTTTGTTTGTTTGTTTTTTTCTAAATAAACTGAAACTTGCTTAAGCCTTTTTCTCTCACAATGTTTAACGTAATGCCATCTATACTTGGCAAAGAACCATACATGGGGTAAATATAATAGTTTTTTGAATTTTTTGTTACTTTTTCTCCCATACTAATTTTCTTCCCCTTATTCAACCTGATAGAACAAGTGACTATTTTTAATATATTTTTTTCTTTACAGTATTCAGCTACATCATTCTTTTGTTTTTCATCTCCACAGTTGAATTCTGTATCTCTATTGTATTTCTTTGGAAACTAGATTTCTACAACAAAAGTTGAAGCAGAAACTAACCTTGATGGGGTTTTACAGAACCAAAGAAGGGTGTATAGACTTTTTTTCTCATGGAGAATCACAAATTTTTACTTGCTATTCTGTAAACTTTGTTTCCCTTTAAAATAAAAAGGCTGAGAAATATCCATTGTGTATATGTACCACCCTTCTTAGCCATTCGTTTGCTGATGGGCATCTAGGTTGCTTCCATGTCCTGGCTATTATAAACAGTGCTGCAATGAACATTGGGGTGCACGTGTCTCTTTCGGATCTGATTTCCTCGGTGTGTATGCCCAGGAGTGGGATTGCTGGGTCATATGGCAGTTCTATTTCCAGTTTTTCAAGGAATCTCCACACTGTTCATAGCGGCTGTACTAGTTTGCATTCCCACCAACCGTGTAAGAGGGTTCCCTTTTCTCCACATCCTCTCCAGCATTTATTGCTTGTAGACCTTTGAATAGCAGCCATCCTGACTGGCGTGAGATGGTACCTCATTGTGGTTTTGACTTGCTTTTCTTTGATAACGAGTGATGTTGAACATCTTTTCATGTGTTTGTTAGCCATCTGTATGTCTTCTTTGGAGAAATGTCTGTTTAGTTTTTTGGCCGATTTTTTGATCAGGTCGTTTATTTTTCTGGAATCAGTTCTAATGAGGTGATGAAACTGGAGCCTATTATATAGAGTGAAGTAAGCCAGAAAGAAAAACACCAATACAGTATACTAACACATATATATGGAATTTAGAAAGATGGTAAGGATACACCTATATGCGAGACAGCAAAAGAGACACAGATGTATAGAACAGTCTTTTGGACTCTGTGGGAGAAGGTGAGGGTGGGATGATTTGAGAGAAGAGCATTGAAACAGGTATATTATCATATGTGAAACAGATCACCAGTCCAGGTTGGATGCATGAGACAGGGTGCTCAGGGCTGGTGCACTGGGATGACCCAGAGGGATGGGATGGGGAGGGAGGTGGGAGGAAACTCAGGATGGGGAACACATGCATACCCATGGCTGATTCATGTCAATGTATGATAAGACCACTACAATATTGTAACAGCCAATTAAAATAAATAAATTTTAAAAAGTAAAAATAAAAAAATAAAATAGAAAGGCTACTTGAAGAAGTAATGGTTTAAAAGAAAGCATAACATTAAAGGTAAGGAAGGTTTTGGAAGGAGAGAGCACATTGAAAGCGGGGAGGTTTATGAATAGAAAATACTAACAAAAGGAGAATTTAAAGTCTGGGGCTTCTGACTTGAATTTCCTTGATATCAAAATGGTTTCAGGGGCTTGAGTCACTTCTTTCTCTTAAATTATATCACTCAATTATTGATCAATTGTTCAACAGTTATTTACATCAAACTCTATTCTTTTTTCTTCTTTTTCCTTAATTTACTTTCAGTTGGAAGATAATTTCCTTACAATGTTGTGTTGGTTTCTGCCATACATCAGCACAAATCAGCCATAGGAATACATATGTATCCTCTCTCTTGACCCTCCTTCCCACCTCCCACCACATTTCACCTCCCTAGGTTGTCACAGAGCACCAGATTGAGCTCCCTGAACCACACTGCAAATTCCCAGCAGTTACCTATCTTACATATGTTAATATAAATATTTCCATGCAACAGTCCCACCGTCTCTCTCTCCCACTGTGTCCACAAGTCTGTTTTTATATCTGCATCTCCACTGATCAAATATATTTATCAGTACCATCTTTCCAGATTCCATATATATCCATTAATACATGATATTTGCTTTTCTCTTTCTGACTTCACTCAGTACACTAGGCTCTAGATTCATCCACCTCATTAGAACTGACTCAAATGCATTCTCTTTTATGGTTAAATAATATCAATTGTATATATATACCACAACTTCTTTATCCATTCATCCATTGATGGACTATTCCATATCCAAGTTACTGTAAATGGTGCTGCAATAAGCACTAGGGTACATGTACATTTTTCAATTACAGTTTCCTCAGGGTATATGTCCAGTAGTGGGATTATTGGGTCATATAGTAATTCCTAGCTTTTTAAGTAATGTCCATATTGCTCTCCATAGTGACCTTACCAATTTATATTTTTCCACCAATAGTGCAAGAGTGTTCCCTCTTCTCCAACCCTCTGCAGCATTTACTGTTGGTGGATTTTTTTATAATGGCCATTCTGACCGATGTGAGGTGCTATCTCATGGTAGTTTTGATTTGCATTTCTCTAATAATGAGTGATATTAAGCACCTTTTTGTGTGTTTATTAACCATCTGTGTGTCTGCTTTGGAGAAATGTCTGTTTAGGTGTTCTGCCCACTTTTTGATTGGAAAGTTTTTTTTTTTCCTGCTATTGAGCTTTATGAGCTGCTTGCATATTTTGGAGATTAATCCTTTGTCAGTTGTTTCATTTGCTATTATTTTGTTCCATAAAATCTCCTTGAATCAGGTTATTTCACTGCTTCTCCTCTGTTTTTTATTTGTCAAATTCATCACTTTAGGGAGAATGTACATTCAGTTTTATTTCTAGGTGGGGACAATAATATCCTATTCACAAAATAGTAATGATTTATGAGTAAATTGGGACAGGTTCCAAACTCCTTACCCTTTACACAAGGTCTTTCAAATTCAGACTTGTAACTTGCCTTCTAAATCCTATTTCAGATTACACTCATTCTAAATTTTCACTTGAATTCACAACACTGTCACAACAATCTAATCAATGATAATTCACCTTTCTTCCATTCTGTGCTATCACTTGTTTTAATGTCTTCTATTGTTACATATTTGATTTTATCATCTTTCTGTCTAAGTAAACTATATTAAAATATCACTTTACATGTCTTATCATTCCCAAATGTGATTTGCATGGCTTATATTATCTTTATTTTAAAGTGTATGTGCTACACATTTATCTATTGGATGAAAAAAATGAATGTGTATATTTATAAATGAGAATAAATGGATTTAATTTTTTTCCCAAAATTTCCTCTAACTACAATTTAAAATATTCTTTTAGACTCTGTGGGAGAAGGCAAGGGTGGGATGTTCAGAGAGAACAGCATTGAAACAAGTATACTATCAAGGGTGAAACAGATCACCAGCTCAGGTTGGATACATGAGACAGTGCTCAGGGCTAGTGCACTGGGGAAACCCAGAGGGATTGGGTAGAGAGGGAAGTGGGAGGGGGGATCGGGATGGGGAACACATGTAAATCCATGGCTGATTCATGTCAATGTATGGCAAAACCCACTACAATATTGTAAAGTAATTAGCCTCCAACTAATAAAAATAAATGGAAAAAATTAAAAAAATAAAATAAAATATTCTGATATAGTATTACCTACTTCTTTCTCTGAATTAAAATTTAAATGTTTTATATATATACATTTTAAATTTATAAATAATTACATCAAAAAAAAACCAAACTACTGAAATGGCCTAAGGTGGACTTCCCTTGTAGCTCAGGTGGTAAAGAATCCATCTCCAATGCTGGAGACCCCAGTTTGATTCCTGAGTTGGGAAGATCCCCTGGAGAAGGGAAAGGCTACCCACTTCAGTATTCTTGGGCTTCCCTTGTGGCTCAGCTGGTAAAAGAATCTACCTGCAATGTGGGAGACCTGGAATCAATCTCTGGGTTGGGAAGATCCCCTGGAGAAGGGAACATCTACCCACTCCAGTGTTCTGGCCTGGATAATTCTGTCTACTGTATATCCATGAGGTCACAAAGAGTCAGGAACAACTATTTTACAGATCAGGAAATAGACACAAAGAGATCAAAGTCACTGGTCTGACTATCATAGTCATTGCAACCATTCTCTTAAAACAGACTCATTATTTGTTCTATATTGTCATTCTGCTTGACATTTTTTTTTTGAGCATTGCCTAATTCCAAGACCAGGGATTGAACTCATGCCCTTAGCAGTGAAAGCGTGGAGTTCTAACTACTGGAATACCTGGGAAATCCCTGCTTGACTTTCTAGGAGGAATTTTATTCATCTTGGGACCAAAGGATTCAACTAATAGAGGCTTTGGCAAAACCAAGAATGGAAACTGCCCACCATGACCCTTATTAACTAGACGAAAGGTAAAAGTATTATAATGTTTTGTTTGTCTTAGTTTTCATATATTTGTGGGAAATGTTCAATTTCCAGCTGTTGGCCACCTAGGAAAGACACAGTAACTTTCTCACAATGAACCAGTGTAAACTTATTGGATATTAGGAGCAAGATGTAATGAGGAAGGCAATTCTGCTGCAGCAAAAGTGATATAATACAATTTGAAGACAATTGTGAATAATTTTTTTTTCTTTGAATCAGTCATGCAACTGTTCCCCTCTATTAGCGCATGTAATTGAGAGCAGAATGTATATGCAAGGAATGACTATTTTAACATTGAAATTCAAATTTTCTCAAGTTATGCTGTTTGGGGAATAGAATGCAATAGCTAAATATAGTCACCAAAACATGTATAATAAAGAACAGCTAAAGACAATTAGATTTAATAACTTAATTTGGCCTTCCAGAAACCTCTCAATCACTGTTTACAAAAGCATATTCAGGAACTGGAAGCAACTGGCCTATAGCGGTATTATAATATAAAGGAAAAGCAAATTGATTCTATTCAGGTTTTAAAATATGACCCTAGTCCATAAACATTTTTAACTACTTATGAACCTTTGGTCAAATATTCCATCCATCTAGCCTCTTAACTTCAGGTTATGGGACATCAACCTCTTGCTTTTTACTTATTACAACTAGGTTAACACTCTTTCAAGTCAAGCACATTGTGGGTAAAAACTCTCATAACACATGAAAATAATTAATTATAATTTAGTCAAGAGAACTATGCTTTAAACAAAGATTCTTCTACCCCTCTCAAAATCAGAGAGATTTATTTATGTTTTCTTGATTTAATTGGCAAGTTCCATGGTGCTTCAAAAGTTTAAAAATGAAAGGAAAAAAAAAGAACAAGCAAGAGCTCAAGGATGATTTTTTGCATAACTTCACACAACAAGCAGGTGTTTGTAAGATCAATTTACAGTAGGGACCACACTATCCACCTAGCTTGGATGACTTCCAACGCACTTCCAATTAAAACTTACCTGATCATAAATAAGAGATAAAAGCTTACTAGCCAGTACAGTAAATAATAGATGTTAAAATGATGTATTTGGGGGCTGTTTAGAGACAGTAAATGAATTCCCATTAGGTTAGAAAATGTTAGAAGAAGATTTGAGGTCAGGATTCCCAGGAAGCCCATAGAATATTGTCTTTTTCAGCATTGACTCTGATATTTTACAACGAGAACTGTGAATTACTAAAAAGTTTACAATGCAGGCTGGGCCTGTCAGAGACCACAATGAGGTGGCTACTTTCCAGTCCCTACAGAAGTTTTAATAAATATAGTTCTATGACAGCAAACAGTTTGCAATGGGCATGAATATTGTGGTCAAGTTGGACAGGAGGCCTGGACAGGCTAGCTGCTGTAGACCAGGGCATTGTGTAAAATTGCACCCCTCCCATTCAAAACAGGAGTTCTTATGATTTTCATGGAGGAATTTTGGTATATGACAAAGACCTAGAGAATAAATGTAGGCAAAAATCTACCTCCTTCCATATACTGGAAAATATCAGTGGAAACTGAGAAACAATGAGTATCAGAAGGAAGGAGCAGAAGGAAAGTGAGATCTTACAACATCTATCCTTCCTGTTACAAGTTGAATTGTGTTCTCCCAAAAGATATGTTGAAAGCCATAAGCCCAGTGTTAGTAAATGAGACTTTATTTGGAAATAGGTTCTTTCAGAAGTGATCAAATTAAGACAAGGTCACAAAATTGGGTCTTAATCCAATCTGACAGATGGGCTTACAAGAAGAGGGAAATCTGGACACAGACTCAAAGGGAAGGTGGTTATGTGAAGATGGAGAAAAAGATTGGAGTTATGCTGCCACAAGAAAAAGAAGGCCTGGGGCAATCAGAAGCTGGAAGAACAAGGAAGAATTTCATCCTAGAGCTTTTACAGAGAGTTTGTCTCTGCTAACACCTTGATTTCTTACCTCTAGTCTCTGGCACTCTAAGACAGTGCATTTATATTACTTTAAGCCATCTATTTTATGCTATGTTGTTATGACAGCCCAAGGAAACTAATGCAACTCTCTTTGAAATTTAGAAAAGATGGCACCAAGACCTAGTCTCCTTGACTTACGCATTTCAAGCCATCTTTCTAACACCAGAAGACTTGTTAGTGACACTGCTTTAGAAATATTTTAACAACAGATCACAATTAAAAAAAAAAGTTCTGGCTTTATGTCTTTATTTAAAGAGGTGTTGCTCTTTCATCTTTTTCCAATAGGATTTGACAATTGAAGGCAAAGAAGCCAATTCCTTTCAAATGAAGGGAATGTAATACAAAAAATATGTACACAAAGAAACAGGTTATAAGACCTAAGATGCAATTTAAAGGATGGTGAGGCAGTTTATAATCAGCAATTGTGGAATAGTGCTAATAAATCTAGACCTAATGGAACAATTGGAGTGATGGTACTAAAGCTGGTGTTACCTAGTTGAAGCCAGAACCACAGAGATCCTGCCTAGTAGGGGCTGGAGCTCTGAAGAGCAGAGATACTCTGAGAGCTTCCTTCCTCTAAGCTATCCATTCCTGGCCAGTGTCTCCTGTTAGGCAAACCTACCCTGATAAGTTTAGAAATTGCAGTCTGCAGCAGCAGAACCCATAAGAATGAAGTGGTAGGACCAAATCATGAGGAATCCATGGACTGTGGTTTGTATTCTGGATTTTATTATACCCATAATGGGTTAATCATTTATTAACCTAAGCAGGGACATCAAGTGACCTGAAATACACTTTTAAGATGTATTGAGGAAAAATATACAGTAAAAACATTATGAGTTGAAACAAACAGATTAAATATCAGGTATTGCAATTACGGGGTTTCCCAGTTGGCTCAGTGGTAAAGAATCTGCCTGCCTATAAGAAAACGATGGTAAATAAAACTAGGATGCTTTGCTGTTGTTGTTCAGTCACTAAGTCATATCTGACTCTTTGGGACATCATGGACTGCAGCACGCCAGGCTTTCCTGTCCTTCATTATCTCTCAGAGTTTGCTCAGACTCATGTCCATTGAGGCAGTGATTCCATCCAACCACCTTATATTATGTTGCCCTCTTCTCCTTTTGCCCTCAATATTTCCCAGCATCAGAATCTTTTCCAATGAGTTAGCTCTTCTCATGGAATGGCCAAAGTATTAGAGCTTTGGCTTCAGCATCAGTTTTTCCAATGAGTATTCAAGGTTGATTTCCTTTAGGGTTGACTGCCTTGATCTCCTTGCTGTCCAAAGGACTCTCAAAAGTCTTCTCCAGCACTACAGTTCTAAAGTATCAGATTATTTGGTGCTAAGCCTTCTTTACAATCCAACTCTCACATCCATACATGACTACTGGGAAAAAACATAGGTTTGACTGTGAGGCCTTTGTCAGCAAAGTGATATCTATGCTTTTTAATACACTGTCTGGGTTTGTTATAGCTTTCCTTCCAAGGAGCAAGCATGTTTTAATTTCATGGCTGCAGTTACCATCCACAGTGATTTTGGAGCCTAAGAGAGTAAAGTCTGTCACTGTTTCCAGTTTTTCCCCAACTATTTGCATGAAGTGATGGCATCAGTTGCCATGATCTTAGTTTTTTCAATGTTGAATTTTAAGACAGCTTTTATTTTTATTTTTTTAACTTTTGTATTTTTATTATTTAGTTCTATCTCTTTTACTGACTTATTTGTTATCTTAGTGGTTGCTGTAGGGCTTAAGCATTTTTAATTAATCTTAGGTTAGCTTCAGATAATATGTTCCAATACTTTGGCCACCTGATGGGAGGAGACGATTCCTTGAAAAAGGTCCTGATGGTGGGAAAGATTGAGGACAAAATGAGAAGAGGATGGCAAAGCAAAAGATGGTTAGATAACACCAAATCGAAGGACATGACTTTGAGCAAACTCCGGGAGACAGTGAAGGACAGGGAAGACTGGTGAGCTGCAGTCCTTGAGGTCACAAAGAGTTGGACACAACTTGGCAACTGAACAAGAATATGCCGCTTCATGTGTAGCACAGGACCTGCCAATAATGTATCCAAATTGTTCCCTTCCATTTTGTGTACTGTCTTTGTCACTTATTTTGCTTTTACATATGCTGTAAAACTAATAATAATTTTGCTTTAGGATGTTATAGTTTGTGGTATTTATATAAGATAATAAATTTTGCTTTCCATTTATTCTTCCCAGTGCTCTTTATTTTGCTTGATTTCTATCATAATTCTTCACATTGAAAATTTTTCTTTAATGTTTTGTGTAGAAAAGCACTACTTGAAATGAATTCTCTCAGCTTTTGTTTGAACACATTTTTATTTCTCCTTTACATTTGCTGGATATTTTTGCTGAACAGAGATTTCTGGGTCTACAGGGTTTCTGCTTGCTCTGTTTTCTTTTTTCATTTCATCATTTTAATATATCACTTTATCAAATTCTTCTTTGTATATTCCTGATAAAAATAAGCTATAATCCTTCCTCTTATTCCTTTCCAGTATGCCCTCTGTCTTTTCTCAAGATTTTATTTTCAAGTGTTGTTCTCAATAATTTGAACATAACATGAGTAGGTGTGTGTGTAAGAGAAAGAGAATTTTATTCCACTTATAGTTCTGTCAGTTCTTGACCTGTGATTTGATACAGTCATTATTTTATGAAGTTCTTGGCCCTTGTTTTTTCAAATATGGCTTTACTGTTTCCTACCTCTTATTATAGAATTTCAATTATACATATATTAGATCATTTGATATTGCCCCACAACTCTAGGATCATTTCTTCTATGTTTTGATTATTCATCCTACCTACTCTGACTTCCATTGCATAATTTATATTGACTTACTTTCTAATTAATTATTTCATTAGCTGTGCTGACTCAACTAATGAGACCACCAAAGATGTTCCTTGTCTTTTGTAATGTTTTTCATTGGTTGTGCTTTCATTTAATTTATTCTTATAGTGTCCATCTCTCTGCTAAAGTCATCCACATGATGTTGCATATTATCTACCTTTAATTTAGAACTTTTTAACATTTTAATGATATTTAATTTAAATTACCTGCCTGCTTAATCTAATATCTGTGGCATGTCTGATTTAGTGAGTGTTTTATCTAAGACTACTTTTATTATGCTTCATATTATAGCTTATAGTTAATTTGTTTGATTGATTTTAACTGAAAGTATGACATCTTGTTTAAGATAGTTGATACTCAGGTAAATCTTTTTTGTAATGCTTAGAGATGAGTATAATGTTCCTATTGCTACATTTTTCATTTGTGAGCTTATTTTAATATAGTGAGGAGTAAGGTTATGTTTGAAATTTACTGACACTATTTTTATCATCAGGGCACTACAATTTTATATTCTTCTAGTAATTATTTTTATTTAGTGTGTTGCTTGAAATCCCAAAATTTATTTTTTTGTCTGACCCCTAGCCTTGACTTGTGCCTTTGTGCTTTGTCCCTGAGATAAGGTTTCTTGAAATTCTCCCAGCTTTACCCCAGTACTGTTTTCATTCTTTGCTTTTTAGTCTGGTAATGAAGAATTAAAGAGGGGATTGTTCCTTGCTATTCCGATTAAGCCTCTTTGTCCCGAGTCTGTATGTGAAACCTTCACAAGGTTCGCCTGCTCCTTCTTCCTGGTGGAGTGAGGTCAATATCCCAGTTTATCCTCTAGGAAAGCTTTCCCCTGTGCCTCTTCACCAAGGCTTTTGTTCTGTATAAGAGAAGGTATGATGATTTGGCAGTTTTTAGTCAATGACTGCTGTGATCTCTTTTCCAGTCAGTTCCCCCACACTACAAGATGAGCTGACTCAATATTCTCCCCAATCTTCCCTCTGAATTCCTGGTAAAATGGGTGAGAGAAAAAGTCTTCAAGAGGAATATAAACACCCTTATATGTCTTATCCACAAGGACTGCCAACCCCTGGCTCTATTTCTTACCCCATCTTTTGTAATTCATTAAAACGTTTTAGCTGAATTCTTCCTGGCCTATTTGGCCTCTGACATCTGTCCTAGGTAAGTCAATGACCAAGATGCATTCTCCTTGGAGGCATGTGTCTTTCCTCAGACTTAGGGTGAGTTAGTTACCCTGCAACCTGAGTTGTACAATGGATTCAACATTTCTTGTTGTAAAGATTGGAGTGATGGCTTCCTGATTGTCTGTATCTTCAATCTAAAAACAAAAACTAACACTGGATACTTTTCTACTGGAGCATAATTGCTTCAAAGTGTTGGGTAAGTTTCTGCTGCACAACATATTGCATCAGCTATATGTATACATACATTCCCTTCCTCTTTAATCTCCCTCCCTCCCCCTTTATCCCACACATCTAGGTCATCACAGAGCACCAAACTGAGGTTCCTGTGCTTAATAGTATGTCCCCACTATCTATGTTACACATGGTAGTGTATATATGTCAATCCTAATCCCCCACTTTGTCTCACTGCTCCCAGGTCTGCATGTCCATTCTCTATGTCTGCGTCTCTGTTCCTACGCTGGAAATAGGTTCATCTGTACCATTTTTTAGATTCCACATATATGTATTAATATACATTATTTTTTACTCTTTCTGATTTACTTCACTTTGTATGACAGTCTCTAGGCCCATCCATGTCTCTATAAATGACCCAGTTTTGTTCCTTTTTATGGCTTAGTAATATTTCATTGTTATATATACCACATCAAATGCTGGAGCAGGTGTGAATACCTTTTTAACATCAATTTAGAGGATAAGCAAAATGGTTTGTAGGTCTATTTTCAAGTAAGAGTTCTTACTAACAAAAAGACTTTTTTTTTTTTTTTGCTTTTTCCCACCACCCTTTGTATGTTCACATTTGAGCAATCTAGAAATCACACAGCCAGGTACTAAAATCTTCTCCAGGCACTTGCTTGTCCCTCTTCTGTGGCTGCTTATCTCACTTCTCTCTGAAATCACGTGACACCTGTCAGCCACAGAAACGAGGAAGAACAGGACAGACAGGGACTGTTTATCTAAGGGGAGCAGACTGGCTTTTGCTTTGGCATCTTTCTTCTCCCAGATAATGTTTTTGTTTCTGTGATCACCTGATGACCTTGTAGTTTTCTCTGACTCTCATGTGTATGCCACACACACAATTTCAGAGTGAAAGAGCTAAAAGATTCTCAAGGTCAAAAGCACTTTGTAGTAACAAAAAATTAATTTTTGCTAAGAGTATTCTTAGTTAGGCCTAGATAAGAACTCAAAAGATACTACAGATTTGAACAGCTTGTATAAAAGCAGCATTGAAGACTTTTATAATATTACTTTTTTGGAATAGGAAGGGAAATGGCTGAGCCAGTAGCAGTTTCTGTGTGTGGGTTTTAAGAGCTTTGTTCAGTCTGAAGACAGACAGTCTCCTCTACATTTTGTCAACTTGTCTGCCGTGTGACCTCTGTCATTTGTGAGCTTAGGGCTAGGGGTGGAGTATGGTTTAAATCATGAAAAGAAATGAATGGTAGCTAATGAAATAGCTCTTACTTCATTAGGCTCATGTAAGTTTCTTCAAAAATTAGTATTTCTTTTTTTTTTTTTTTTTTTTTTTTTTAAATTTTTATTAGTTGGAGGCTAATTACTTTACATCATTACAGTAGTTTTTGTTATACATTGATATGAATTAGCCATGGATTTACATGTATTCCCCATCCCAGTCCCCCCTCCCACCTCCCTCTCCACCCGATCCCTCTGGGTCTTCCCAGTGCACCAGGCCCGAGCACTTGTCTCATGTACCCAACCTGAGCTGGTTATCCGTTTCACCCTAGATAATATACATGTTTCAATGCTGTTCTCCTGAAACATCCCACCCTCTCCTTCTCCCAGAGTCCACAAGTCTGTTCCATACATCTGAGTCTCTTTTTCTGTTTTGCATATAGGGTTATCATTACCATCTTTCTAAAGTCCATATATATGTGTTAGTATATTGTAATGGTCTTTATCTTTCTGGCTTACTTCGCTCTGTATAATGGGCTCCAGTTTCATCCATCTCATTAGAACTGATTCAAATGAATTCTTTTTAATGGCTGAGTAGTATTCCATGGTGTATATGTACCACAGCTTCTTCATCCATTCGTCTGCTGATGGGCATCTGGGTTGCTTCCATGTCCTGGCTATTATAAACAGTGCTGCGATGAACATTGGGGTGCATGTGGCTCTTTCAGATCTGGTTTCCTTGGTGTGTATGCCCAGAAGTGGGATTGCTGGGTCATATGGCAGTTCTATTTCCAGCTTTTTAAGAAATCTCCACACTGTTCTCCATAGTGGCTGTACTAATTTGCATTCCCACCAACAGTGTAAGAGGGTTCCCTTTTCTCCACACCCTCTCCAGCATTTATTGCTTGTAGACTTTTGGATAGCAGCCATCCTGACTGGCGTGTAATGGTACCTCATTGTGGTTTTGATTTGCATTTCTCTGATAATGAGTGATGTTGAGCATCTTTTCATGTGTTTGTTAGCCATCTGTATGTCTTCCTTGGAGAAATGTCTGTTGAGTTCTTTGGCCCATTTTTTGATTGGGTCATTTATTTTTCTGGAGTTGAGCTGGAGGAGTTGCTTGTATATTTTTGAGATTAATCCTTTGTCTGTTGCTTCATTTGCTATTTTTTTCTCCCAATCTGAGGGCTGTCTTTTCACCTTGCTTATAGTTTCCTTTGTTGTGCAAAAGCTTTTAAGTTTCATTAGATCCCATTTGTTTATTTTTGCTTTTATTTCTGAAACACTCTCCGACATAAATCAAAGCAGGATCCTCTGTGACCCACATCCCAGAATTTCAAAAATTAGTATTTCTTATAGATTTTTTGATGATGGCCATTCTGACCAGTGTGAGGTGATAGGGTGTGGAGAAAAGTGAAATCTCTTGCATGGTTGGGGAGAATGTAAACTGGCATAGCCACTATGGAGACCAGTATAGAGATTCCTTTAAAAACTAGGAATAAAATTACCATATGACCCAAGAGTCCCACTACTGGGCACATACCCTGAGAAAAACATAATTGAAAAAGTTACAGGTGCTCCAATGTTCTTTGCAACACTATTTACAATAGCTAGGACATGGAAACCATCTAGATGTCCATTGACAGATGAATTTATCCATTCATCAATGGATTATTACTCAGCCATAAAAAGAATGCATTTGAGTCAGTTCTAATGAGGTGGATGAACCTAGAGTTTATTATACTGAATGAAGTAAACAAAGTCAGAAAGAGAAAAAGAAATACCATATATTAACACAAATACAGACTCTAGAAAGATGGCACTGATGAACTTATTTGCAGGGCAGCAGTGGAGATGCAGACATAGAGAACAGACTTATGGACACAGAGAGGGGAAGGAGTGAGTGAGTGAAAGTCGCTCAGTCATGTCCAACTCTTTGTGACCTACAAAGTTGGACTACACAGTCGATGGAATTCTGAAGGAGAGGGTGGGACAAATTGAGAGAGTGGCACGGAAACATATACGATAGCCTATGTAAAACAGATAGCCATGGAAATTTGCTCTATGACTCAGGGAGCTCAACCCAGTGCTCTGTGACAACCTAGAGGAGAGGGATGGGGTGGGAGGTGGGAGGGACATTCAAGAAGGAAAGGGAATATGTATACCTATGGCTGATTCATGTTAATGTATGGCAGAGACCAACACAATATTCTAAGGCTATTTTCTGTCAATTAAAATGCATTTTGAAAATAGGTGCTGAAATGAAAAATGTTTAATCAAAATGGGATCTGGCCAGAGTTGAAACCAGCTTACCCAGACCTTGATTTTATCACTGGTTTAAAGCAGCTGATGACCTCAAAAGTTGAATTAGTCATTCATCAAAATTTGCTTCAAAACTGATCAAATGAAAAACAAAAAGCTTATCCTTTCTTCTATTTTTCATAAAATTATCTACATGATGCTGGAAATCTGGTTAAAGAGTAAAATGTGAAATATACACACACTTCAAACGCAAACACACAGTAATTTGTAGAGCTGAGTTTCTACTCAGTGAATCTTTAAAGTATGAATACTTCAGTATTAAGGAGATACAGTTTGCACTTGTTATCAGACTAGATTTCCAATTTATTTCCTAAAAATTCTAGATACTCATGTGAAAAGTGAAAGTGAAAGGACTTTCCATATAGCTCAGTTGGTAAAGAATCTTCCTGCTATGCAGGAGATCCCAGTTCAGTTGAGAAAGGAAATTTAACTACCTTGTAAAAATCTCAATCCCAGCCAAAGTAAAAAAGAGAAAATGAATATATATGTGTCAATAAAAAGCAATGTCTTTATTATCAAATAACTATACAGTTTGGGAAAGCTCAATGGGAACAAATAATTGAAAATAAGAATTGCTACATTATGGTGTTTCACACAAATGTTGATTTTCATAAGCAATTCAGAAACAAGGCAAATTAACCCTCAAAACATAATTCTTCCACATTGAACATATTCATTAGAAAAGCATTAATAGAATTGTTACAATTTGGTCCATAACATGGTTATGCTACTAAATATTTCAGTACCTTTGATGGAGCAAACCAACATTCAAAAGGAAGAAAAGTGAATTATAGGTGGAAGGCATTTGCGTTCACAGTATTGAGACATGACATTTACAGATACACACCTGAGATGACCATACTTTCTCTCTAGTGTGTCTACTATAAAGAAAAGCCTCTCCTTCACTTCACATCCAAGCTATGATTGATGGACAGTGCCAATCAATTCTTGGGGCTTGTTGATGCTTGCTGTCATGAACTGAGCTCTGTGAAGTTTGTAATAGAGTGACAGGCAGGAGGTCAGTTTGTTGGTGGTTTTCCTTAAATAAGGTGGGATATAATGATAAATGGGACTTAAACAAGAGAAAGCACCATAAATTCCAGTGGGATTTCCCTCAAACCAAGTCTATATATACACTCTTCCTAGATTGAAAGGACTACATTTCTTTGTTGACTGTCATGGTTTTTGTTCAGAAAAAAAAAAAAAAGAAGTTGGGATAAAAGAAAATAATGGGCAGTGAGGTAAAAAAGATAGCCTAGAATTAAATTGTGAAAAATAGTGACCTCAATTCCAAGAAGTTTCTAACATAATTCTGCAGCTAATGGGAAAAACCACTGAAAAAATTTTTTGTCTTAATCACCACTCTGCACTTGGAGTTCTGTTAGTTAAAAAAAAAAAAAAAATGACCCCTACAGCTCCAATATCTAATATAATTCCTTTTTCCATGGTTCTGATATATTTTTGCTGTATTTGCAAAGGACTTCTCTTCTCAAGAACATTTCAATTCCTACTCATCTATGGAAACTGATTCAACATTCAGTTCAGCCAGAAAGTGGTATCTTCTCCACATTCCTCCTCCAAGAATACAGATCCCATCTCCAGTGCACACTAAACAAAAAATAGTATAAATGAAAAGTGTGGATGGAACTTGGATGTGTAGACTGAAGTCAATATACACCTGCAGAATTTAGTGTCACTGACAGTATAGTCCAGAGGCAATAGTTTTAAAAACAAAGCAGGCTGCTGTAGAAGATGGACTGCTAGGGTACTCTCTCTGAGCCCAAACTCTAGCAGAGCAACAGGGAGTCTCAGAATCCCAAATTCAACCTTTCAGCTTGTTATGAATGTTTATAACTTTTAAATACATAATAAATGAGTACTCATTGATATGATTATCCTGGGACCTGCAAATAGAACATTAGCTGTTCTATGCACAACTAATGATATGTATCCTTATATTGCTATATACGATAACTAATTTTGTTCTAATGTTTGTTTTACTTAGGTAGAGTTAATGTTCTTTGAGGAAGAGACTAGTTTATTCCCATCCCAGCAAAGTATTCTGCATACAATTCTGAATCAATAATTATTTTTACTGATTTAAGAATAGCAAATTATTTCACTAGTAAAAGCCTAAATTGTACAACTATAGACTATGTGATGTTCTATTGTGTTAGGAGCTTTTTTTCTGTGTTATAAATGCAATGGAACATTTCTTATAAAGCCTGCATGAAAGAAAACTACCTATTTGTTTAAAAAAATAAACAAAGCTTCTTATTATCTTAAGGCATAGAAAGAGTGGAGACAAATCTTAACAGAATGAATCAAGGCTTCTAAGTGTCAAGAGAATAGCACTTGGATTAACATTCTTTTCATTTTGATGGAATGAACATTTATATTAGTAAAGACATGATTTTTATTAAAATTCACCCTCATTATTCAAAATACATCCTCTGTTTCAATTAGGGCCATTTTAAATAAAATAAGAAGAACTAGGTACCTCTGCAGGGTCATTTCAGGGGCATTTTGAAGGAATTTTTCAGCAATATGTCAGAGTCTAAAAATTTACTATTGCATATCTATCAGTTAATTATTTTCTTTTCTCTGCTATCTCCCTTAAATACAATAGACAAGAGAAAAATATAACACAATGTCATTCTTGCCTTAATTTGAATATGCCTATCATATGTTCTCACTCCCTTGAGGGAATTGGAAAGCAGTATGCTTTAGTTGAAGTTATACATAGCCATCCACTAAATGCCTAGTTGAATTTAGGTAAATTCAGGTAAATTCAACTCGCCCTTATGTGTCTAATTTCAATCTCTGAGACACAGATGAACAAGGAATTTATGAATCTATAAGAACATAAAAATATATGCACACATTTAATTCTCACATATATTTCATTCTATGGATTTTGTATGATAATTTTTGTTTTTAAGCTCAAATTTTTGACACATCTTTAATGACAATATAATAGATATTTTATAAGTCAATCAATATAGATGGAAAATAATAATCATATTACTGTTTCTCAGGATTGATAGAATATATAGAAATGCTTGTAAGGATACCCTTGTTGTTGTTCAGTCACCAAGTCATGGCCACCTCTTGGTGACCCCATGGACTGCAGCACGACAGGCTTCCCTGTCCATCACCAGGGTCCCGGAGCTCGCACAAACTCATGTCCATTGAGTTGGTGATGTTATCAAACCATCTCATGCTCTGTCATCTGTTTCTCCTCCTGCCTCCAATCTTGCCCAGGATCAGGGTCTTTTCTAATGAGTCAGTTCTTTGCATCAAGTGACCAAAGTGCTGGAGTTTCAGCTTCAGCATCAGTCTTTGTAATGAATACTCAGGACTGATATCCTTTAAGACTGATTGTTTTGATCTGCTGTCCAAGGGACTTTCAAGAGTCTTCTCCAACACCACAGCTCAGAAACATGAATTCTTCAGGGCTCAGCTTTCTTTATGGTCCTACTCTCACATCCATACATGACTATTGGAAATACTATAGCTTTAACTAGATGGACCTTTGTTGGCAAAGCAATATCTCTGGTTTTTAATACACTGTCTAGGTTAGTCATAGCTTTTCTTCCAAGGAGCAAGTGTCTTTTAATTTCATGGATGCAGTCACCATCTACAGTGATTTTGGAGACCAAGAAAATTAAGTCTGTCATTGTTTCCATTTTTTCCCCATCTATTTGCCATGAAGTGATGGGACCAGATGCCATGACCATCATTTCTTGAATGTTGAGTTTTAAGCCAGCTTTTTCACCCTCATCTTTCACTTTCATTAAGAGACTGTCTAGTTTCTCTTCTCTTTCTGCCATAAGGGTTGTGTCATCTGTGTACCTGAGGTTATTGATATTTCTCCCAGCAATCTTGATTCCAGCTTGTGCTTCATCCAGCCCAGCATTTCACATGATGTACTCTGCATGTAAGTTAAGTAAGCACAGTGACGATATATAGCCTTGACATATTCCTTTCCTAATTTGGATACAGTCTGTTTTTTCATGTCCAGTTCTAACTGTTGCTTCTTGACCTGCATACAGATATCTCAGGATGCAGGTAAGGTGGTCTGGCATTCCCATCTCTTTAAGAATTTTTCACAGTTTATTGTGATCCACACAGTCAAAAACTTTGGCATAGTCAATAAAGCAGATGTAGATGTTTTCTGGAACTCTCTTGCTTTTTTAATGATCTAATGGATTATAGCAATTTGATCTCTGGTTCCTCTGCCATTTCTAAATCCAGCTTGAACATCTGAAAGGTCATGGTTCACAAACTTGAAGCCTAGCTTGGAGAATTTTGAGCATGATTTTGCTAATGCTCAAAATTCAAGCATTTTGTGTGAGATAAGTGGAATTGTGTGATAGTTTGAACATTCTTTGGCATTGCCATTCTTTGGCATTGCCTTTCTTTGGGATTGGAATGAAAACTGATCTTTTCCAGTTCTGTGGCCACTGCTGAATTCTCTAAATTTGCTGGCATATTGAGTGCAGCACTTTAACACCATTTTCTTTTAGGATTTGAAATAACTCAACTAGAATTCCATCACCTCTACCAGATTTGTTCATAGTGATGCTTCCTAACGTCCACTTGACTTTGCATTCCAGGATGTCTGGCTCTAGATGAGTGATCACACCATTGTGGTTTTCTGGTTTATAAAAATATTTTTATATAGATATTTGTATAGATTGTTTTGTTTGATAATCTTAAACACTATTGTCCAACAAATTTATTTGCCCTTCAGGATAAATGGCAGGTCTTCTTCAACCTGGATTATCTCTGTCATCAGTTTGGACTTAGGTTGTTGTTTTTTGGTTGCTAAATCTTGTCTAACTCTTTGCCCCTCCATGGACTATAGCCTGCCAAGCTTCTCTGTCTATAGGATTTCTCAGGCAAGAATACTGGAGTGGGTTCCCATTCCTTCTCCTGGGGATCTTCCCAGTCCATGTATTGAAACTCTCTCTCCTGCATTGGCAGGCAGATTTTTTTACCAATGAGCAACCAGGGAAGCCCTAGGTAAGTGTCCGTCATCTAGTATTAGAATATAAGGTTACTAAGTGCTACAAGAAGGCAGAAGAATGGTGAAAAAAAAACACCAAAAATCCAAAGTAGCCTCAGATAGAGAATTTTAGGGCCCCAGAAACATGTACCAAAAATTATATTTTTTAAACTTTAGTCTCATTTATAGTCCTCATGGTTTTGCTAACACAAATGGATTTTATAATACCAACATTTCGATATTTCTGATTCCTAGTTGATGTAATTTGTATCACTGATTATTGAAAATCCTGCGCAAATGCTTTTAGTAATAAACAGATGGGGGTGTGTCTGTGTGAATCTGAGGCATCCCCCATCCTACCAGTTATCATGTGGTCTTTGACCAAGTCTGCATAAATAACTTCATTTTTTCTGACTCATGTATATCTTTTTTTTTTTTTTTTAAGAATATATGGTGTGCATACTCAGTCTTTAAGGATTAGGAATGATTTTCTTAAGTGAACATTAATGAAAGGAGAATGCATCATTCTTCATCAGCCGATGGGTTGAAAATTGCTGATGGCAAATGTTGTTAATAAAACCACATTAAATAGGGAGAATGAATTTGACAGTTAAGTGAATGATCCCTAGTGGCAGGGAGCCCTTATTTTTTTGGATGACTGGAGAAACTGATATTTATCTTATAAAGACAGGAGTTAGAAACAAACCCAAAGAGGGCAGTTTTTGTTGTTTTTGTTTTTTTTTTCTTTCTTTCTCTCTCTCTCTTTTTTTTTTTTTGTTGTATAAATGGAAAACAAAAATATCACCTGGGAAACAGCTAAACCAAACCTCATTTTTTGTCACTGTTTTAGCTATTTGTTTCAAAATGTTTTCCCCATGAGAGCCAGCAATTCCTCCCCACCCTGAACTACCAAGTTTTCAATGGCAGCCAATCTGGAGAGTTGCATATATCTAGCCCTAGACAGCTGCATTATGGAACTAAAAGAACTGCATCTAAATTCATGAACCGATAAAAAGTAATCTGGCTAAAGTCTTTTTTATACCAGAATATACAATGATAATCACACCCCCTTGAATTACAAATGTTCCATAACCATTCAAACTGGTACTGAGTTACTGACATTATTTGAAGTAATGACATAATAAAACACATTTTAAAAGACAAACCCATAATTTACTTACTTCTTGCTTAAAAAATGTTTCAGAAATCTTTTGAGATCATAATTGATAGAATACCATGATTTCATAGACCATCAAAGACTTGAATAGGTTTTAATAAACCAGGAAAATTAAAGTGGCTCTAGCTAGCTTGCTAGTTTTATTTATTCTCTGACTTCTCCTAGCCTTCTTAACAATCTAAAATTACAGCTAAAAATTAATTAAAACATATAGTGACCTGAAGCTTTTTTAATTAAGTTTTTTTCTAGAGGGAATGAAGTAAATTACAAATATCTCTATTCCCTATTTATTTTTAGAGTAAATTTGTAAAGGGTCCCTAGTCTAGACAAATTAACTTTCATAGTACACAGGAGCATGGGTTCAATAAATTGAATATAAGAATGTTTTAAAAAGTATGTATAATTCCCTTCTGTCCATACTTTTATGATTTGGAATCTAAACCTTAGTGTTATATTATCTTTGGAAATGGCAAGTCATGATTTTTTGTCATTAGCCACAGACTTTTTGGAAATCTCTCAGTGGCTATGTTGATTTAACTGTCTGGTTGAGTTAACTGATAGTGCAGAAATATATTTAATAATTGCTATTCCCAGGGATTTTATAGCTTTGAGTTAAGAGTTTTACTTCAAATATCATTTTACTTTCATTCTATATAAATCTGATCAAACAAAATTATCTTTACCTGATCTTTACCCCTTTATGATATGTATGGTTATGGTGAATAAAGAGTCATGTGCATATGTTTAAATTCAAAACAATAGAAGGCAAGCACTTGACACAGATGAACCTCAAAATTAAAACCTATAATTTAAAAAATAAGAATCAAACAAGTTATTTAAAAATAACATACAAATAAACAAAATAACTATGTGGGGGTAAGGCAGAATGTCCTTTAAACAAGGACAATTAAAATATGAAATACCACATTTCTGTTTGCTTGAGTAGTGTCAAATCAGTAATTAAAGCTTAAGAATAGCTCAAAGGCACTTGGGAAATATGATTTAAAGAAAAAGACAGCAGGAATCAAGATAAAGAAATAAAGGAATAGGATATTTGGGACCAAAATGAAATGGATAGTGTATGGACATAATGGGAACAAAAATGAACAAGATATAGCAAAAATTTCAGATAGGACAGATATTGATGCTGTCATTTACTTTAAGGAAGATAAACTCTCAACTTCCAATAATTTATCCCAAGGATTACAGGTTGCATTGACAGGGGAAAAACCATTTGAAAGAATCAAGCAGGAAGCAGACTCTTTACCTAAGTAAATTAATCAGAAAAGGTTAATTTTAGTCATAGAATAGTAGATCATCTCTTCTAAACTTTTTGAGGATTGCTAAATAATAAAATGGGAATACCTGAGTTTTCTTCAAAAAATTAGAGATACCAAGGGAACATTTTATGCAAAGGTGGGCACGATAAAGAACAGAAACAGCAGGGACCTAAAAAGGAAGAAGATAGTAAGAAGAACTGGCAAGAATACACAGAAGAACTGCACAAAAAAAGAACTTAATGACCCAGATAACCACAATGGTGTAGTCACTCACTCACCTAGAGCCAAACATTCTAAGTGAGAACTCAAGTGGGCCTCAGAAAACATTGCTCCAAACAAAGCTAGTGGAGATGATGGAATTCCAGCTGAGCTATTACAAATCCTAAAAGTGATCCTGTGAAAGTGATGCACTCAATATGTCAGCAAATTTTGAAAAGTCAGCAGTAACCACAAGACTGGAAAAGGTCAGTTATCATTCAATCCTAAAGAAGGGCAATGCCAAACAATGTTCAAACTACTGCACAATTTGTGTGTGTGTGTGTGTGTGTATGTGTGCTAGCAAAGTAATGCTCAAAATCCTTTCCAGCCAAGCTTCAACAGTATGTGAACCAAGAACTTCCGGATATACAAGCTGTGTTGAGAAAAGGCAGCGGTACCAGAGATGAAGTTGTCAACATCTGTTGGATCATAGAAAAAGCAAGGAATTTCAGGAAAATATCTACCCCTGCTTCACTGACTATGCCAGAGTCTTTGACTGTATGGATCACAACAAACTGTGGAAAATTCTTGAAGAGATGGGAATACAAAACCACCTTACCTGCATCCTGAGAAACCTTTGTGGAAGACAAGAAGCAACAATCAGAACTGGACAAGGAGCAATGGACTGGCTCAGAATTGAAAAAGGAGTACATCAAGGCTGTATCTTGCCATCCTACTTATTTAACTTATACACTGAGCACATCATGTGAAATGCTGGTTTAGGTGAATCATGCTATAATCAAGATGGCTGGGAGAAATATCAAGCATCTCAGATATGTAGATGATATCACCCTAATGGCAGAAAGCAAAAAGGAACTAAAGAACCTTTTGATGAAGGTGAAAGAGATGAGTGAAAATCCTGGCTTAAAACTCAATATTCAAAACTATGATCATGGCATCTGGCCCCATTACTTCATGGCAAATAGATGGCGGGAAAAAAATGGAAACTAACTGTTTGTCCTTTAATGGACTGGAACCTGGTGGTCCAGAGTCGATGATAAGAAAGTAAGAGAGAGAAAGAGGCTGACATCCCCCGGTTTACGCGGAAAGCCAATGGAACCCTGTCCTCAGGGCTGGCGCTGCTGCACATAGGCAACCGGGCGCCTCTCGAGTGGGTGAAGGCGCAGTGCGTCTTCTCCAGAGGGTCTTAGAAGCCCGGGCAAGAAAGTGAGCTCAGCGGGCCTCCGCACTCCAAGGAATTAGCCAGAAATAGAGACAGAAAGAGAGAGAGAGAGAGAGAGAGAGAGAGAGAAAGACACGGGGACCCAAGCTCTGATGGAGCAAAGGTGTTTTAATCAGCATGGTGTGGGCATATATACTGTCTTACAAGGTAGTTATTCTCAGCAAAGATAAAGATTAAAATTCCAGACTTATAAAACATAAGACGATCCCTATCACAGAGAGAGTTGCAGACAATCACCTTTTCATAAGAAGGAAGAGGGTACTTATAGCTGTAATGAGAAATGCCTGGATTCCTCAGCCCCGGGAAAGGCGTGCCTCTCCTCTTAATTCCTGAATATTCAGGACTCAATAAGGGCCAGAGGGTTCCTGACAGATCCAAAACAGCACACAGGAAGCCTTTTGTTAAATGCTTCCTGACAACTAACAGGGTTTATTTTCTAGGCTTCCAAAATCACTGCAGACAGTGACTGCAGCCAGGAGATTAAAAGGCACTTGCTCCTTGGGGGAAAAAAGCTCTAATAAACCTAAAAGGTGAAAGTGAAAGGCTCAATAATGTCTGATGATTTGTGACCCCATGGACTGGAGACCAGCAGACTCCTCTGTTCATGGAATTCTCCGGGCAAGAGTACTGGAGTGGGTTGCCATTTGCTTCTCCAGAGGACCTTCTCAACCCGGGGATTGAAACCAGGTCTCCTGCATTACAGGCAGACGCTCTACCATCTAAGCCACCAAGGAAGCTTAATGACAAACCTAGACAGCATACCAAAAAGCAGAGACATCACATTGCTGACAGAGGTCCATACATGCACAGCTATGGTTTTCCCAGTAGTCATGTACAGATGTCAGTTTTGGATGGTAAGAAAGGCTGAGTGCCAAACAATTGGTACTTTCGATCTGAGGTGCTGGAGAAGACTCTCGAGAGTCACTTGGACAGCAAGGATACTGAACCAGTCAATCCAAAAGGCAATCAACCCTGAATATTGATTAGAAGGACTGATACTGAAGCTGCAGCTCCAATCCTTTGGTCACTTGGTGCGAAGAGCTGACTCATTGAAAAAAGACCTTGATGCTGGGAAAGTTCGAAGGCTAGAGGAAAAGGGGATGACAGAGGATGAGATGGTTGGATGGTAATACAGACTCAATGGACATGAGTGTGAGAAAACTCCAGGAAGTGATGATGGACAGAGAAGCCTGCCGTGCTGCAGTCCATGGGGGTGCAAAGAGTTGGCTATGACTTGGCAACTGAATAACAAAATTAACAAATACCTTACCAAGAACAATTCAACATTACTTACCACAAATATGAATAATATAACTGACAGTGTGAAATACAATGGGGACTCCAAGATCCACTCAAAAGTGGAAGGCATGGGTTTGCATACCAGGAAGAGATCTTAGAGACTCATTTGGAGTCTGGGTCTCCAGTTTTACAGATAAAGTAATTGATCCTTAGCCAACAATTTGCTTCATAATATCAAAGACAGGACTAGATATCACTTGTGTTGCTTTTGTAATCATGGAATTTAGAACACAAGGTCACACTCAAGTTTTCACAGCATAATGCAATTGGCTCTCTTATATTGGCTTTCTTCCTCCATGTAAATCATAAAATTTTCAATTTCCTAATCATTTGCCTACTATTTTGTGCTCATCAGAGCTAGTAGCAAATACAGTGATGGCCACACAGAGTAATTCTCAGTATCTTCTTAGTGAATGATTTAAAGGAAGATAGAGAACCCTAAGTGATGGGTGAAGCAGTGTCAGATGGGTATATACTTAGCAGAAAACAAAATTTCAATTAAGAAGAAAGAAAAATGAATGTGCTCATTAAAAATAAACTTCAGACTCTGTTCTAGTGTCTTGATGTTTTAAATAGAAGTTTTAAATCAATTACATTTTTAAAAAATTTTTTTTTGTTGAAGGATAATTGCTTTACACAATTTTATTGTTTTCTGTCAATCCTCAACATGAATCAGCCATAGGTACACATATATCCCCTCCCTTTTGAAACTTCCTCCCATCTCCCTCCCCATCCTACCCCTCTAGGTTGATACAGAGTTCTGATTTTTAAGCAATCACTTTGTGTCACAACCTTTTATCCTCTAGCCTACCTTAGAATTCTCTGTATTTGTCAATCTGGACCCAGTCTTATATTGTAGCTATTTTCTCCTAGGGCTTGGATGTTTATAGATCTCTCTGATCTCCTGTTCCTAACATGAACATGTGGGTTTTCTGTGATTGTCGTGAGAGAGAGTTGAAAATAGTGGTTGAGAATACAAGCTGTAGAACCTGAGATTTGACGGCAAATTGTGACTAACTCACTACACACTATAAGACATGTTACTATAAACCCAGTGCCTTAGATTTTCACCTGTAAAATGAGAATAATAATAACATTTATTTCACAGAATTTTGCAGACTAAGTAAGTTAATATTGATGAAGTTCATGACACATATAAATCTTGAATAATTGTTAGGTATCTTCCACAAACTACTACTATCTTCTGTCACTCTGATGGTAACTTTCCAGGGAATTTATATTTGTAAAATAACATTTCTACAATTTTTAAATATTTCAGCAGTTGGGAAGGCAGATCCATGTCTTCAGATATCTTGATCCATTTATCAAGAAAGAGACAGGCAGAGATCATTTAGTCAAAAACTTCTATTTTTGTTTGTTTGTTTATTTTTGACAGATGAAGGAATAATCCCAGGGACATTCATGACTTGGTTAAAACCCACCCAGTGAATCAGTGGCAGTGCGACCTCTCGTAAAATGACATTTCCTCTGATGATCAGAGTAAATCTCTAAGTCCAGTATTTAGTTTTATCAGTCAAAAGTGATGAACTGAAGCAAAATTCATAAATTAAATTAAGGTGAGATGATCTCTGGACTGTGGGAGTTATGGTGGTTGAGTTTTCACTCTGGTGATTATAGAGAAAATCTTAAAAAACTTAGATGTTTCTGGTTACAGAATATATTAACATGCTGAAGACTCTCCCATAGTCTTCACTAGACAAAGGATTATAATATTTCTTGTGAAGGATTTTTCTGCATCTAAGATATAGAAAATAAGAATTCCTCACACTTTGGAAGAAACCACTGAGTGATGATAAATTCAAACTTTACCTCAATCCAAGACAGATTGAGAGGTCTGAGGAAAAGAGATCTGCCATGCACAGAAAGGTAAGGATTTGGCTCTGGTTAACTTTGAAAGGCAAGATACATACATACATATATATATATATATATACATATACACATTGTTTTTCCCCTAAAAATAGAAGTAAACCTAAATCTACCTGTTTATATACACAGCTTGGTTCTTCAAAGATGAAATAGAGTGGTACATAGAGAAAGACTAAAGAGATGGGGCCAAAGTTAAACTTTGAAATTTATTTCTCCATTTCCACTTAAAAAACAGATTCTAGAACTCTATACTAGAGACATCTATATTCTTATGTATAAAGTTTAGCAGATGCTTAATAAGTATTTATGCTATACATGGAAGTTTATGGAATGCAGAAAGATGAAGAGAGTTTAGATCGGTGAGCAAAGCATTGTGCTTTGTAGTCCCAAGATTGCTAAAATTAACTCAATATATGACATTGGCAATAGTTTCTCAGCTTCTCTAGGTTTTAGTTTCTGACTCTGTAAATTGAGGAGGTTGGATAACTAATGTTCATTTCAACTCTAATATGTTGGGAAAGTTACTGAGGAGCACACTGTAAAGAAAAGTGTATTTCAAGCCAGGAATTCTATTTCTGATCTTCTAACTAAATTATTGTTTGACCTTAAATCAGTAATTTAACTTCTACCAGACTCTTTTCTTCTCAATTATAAAATGAAGTGTTGGGCCATTTGATCTCTAAAGTTTCTTATAGGTGCAAAAATCTATGATTCAATTCCTGATCCTGTCCTCAAAAAGCATTCCATCCATTTAAGGAGACAAGATATGTACATAAAAAGGTCAGTAGCAATATCAGCCAAAAATAGAACAGATGCCACTAGGCAATACATGCTGTAATGCCAAATAAATGGGGGCAAATGGTAAGTAATATAAATGTGAGACAGGAGAAATCTTCCCTAGGTTGGAACAGTAAGAAAATTGTTCATAGAAAAGTCAGTAGAGCAGATTTTTAAAGGGTAGATTAGGTGCACCACAGTGATCCAAGGAGCTGGGTGTTACAGTAAGCAGAATGCTAAAGCAAGAAAGTGCATTCCAAAACAGAATAAAAGACCAAAATGCTGCCAAAAGGGGACGGCAGTGTGGCTGAGCAGTTTGGATGTTTTATTTAGGCATTTTTGAAAATGGTGCTTTAGAAGGAATCATTTGAGTAGGGTGTAGCTTGGATACTTCTTTTCCCTTCTTAATTAAGCAATTACCATTTGAGTACCTATAAGACTCTGGATCATGCATGAAACTGGATGCAAAATGTGGAGCTTATAACTTCATTTATAGGTATTATTGATGACACCTCTTCATGCATTATTTCTCCCAAATATTTAAAATTAATTTCTACCACAAGGATTATTCAGTCTAAATGTCATTTCCAGGCAATTTCAGGCCAATGCAAATTACAGATTCTTTGATGCTAAGAGAAGTCTATCTTTAGAAACAAATTGCACTAGAAATTTAAATACAAATATTTGTTTGACAAGTAAAAGGTGATGTAGCCCTGAGGTAGAAGGTTGTGACTTTAGAGTCAGTGGGCCAGAAGCTTTAAATTGCAGGGGATTAAATAAAGAATTGTTGTATAATGTTGGTAGAAAATCAGTATTTGCAGCTGATTTCTTGAGGAAAAAGTTCTCAAACATGTCTGGGATGTGGGCAACACGGGATTGAATGCTTTATGTTGAAACATGACTGTGGCTTCCTCAGGTGCTGCTTAAGATAAAAGCATTTATTTTCACTCCCCTTGGATAATTTGTCTAATACATTTCTGGCTCCAAACCAAGTCCTTGATACAGTATCCAATCTCAATCAGAGATATCAAAAGTTCCCCCCTCCGCCCCCCAGCCCTAGAGTATAAATTGAACTTTCAACCTCCGAAGCGTCCACTCTATTAACAATGTATTCAAATTGCAAGCAAGTATTTAATGAATGTTGAGTTTCAGCAGCAGCATGAAGACTGGGAGAGCCTTAGGTGTTGCTGAAATGAAAGAGCTTTTCTCTTAATTTCAAATATCAGAAGACTTGAACAGAACATGGCATCTTAGCCATCTGAGCTTTTTAAATGCGACATTGGCAGACGTACAATGCTCAGCTCTGTGGTACCTGAATAATTGAGGCTTTGAAACATCAAAGTGTTGACACCTTCAAACGCTCAAGTAGCTTTATTTGAAAGATGCTTCTCACAAAAGAAGACTAACTCTGCCATTTGAGATCAATGCATTTCTCAGAAACAGTGTCTCCACTTTATATTGAAGCAAACTTGTTTACCACATATTGACTAGCAGTGTCTCATGCACAGAAAGTATTTGATTAAATATATTTGTGATATTATAATATCCAAAAGAATTGTATGACTTGGTGGGGGGAGGGGGCATGATAACAACAAAACTTAATTCCTAAGCAGTGAATTTTCTTCCTATCTCATGTCATTTAAGAGGTCAGAATGAGGACTTGAAGATAATCAAGTTCACACTAACTATCATACATGCACCAACTGCAAGAATAATGAAAAATCACAATTCCATTTATTCATTCTTTAAATGATATTTAGTGAACACATATTCTGGGCATTGTACTAGGGGCTATAAATAAAGAAACAAAATAAAGCAGGTGCTGTTTAAATTCAGTTTAGACAGTTAAGGGATGTTGGGAAGTACACAGGATGTTGCTATGCATAGTGACATATTCTAAGAAGCTGGGTATAGTGGTGGCATAACCTCTCAGTTCCACATATGCAGATCAGGGTATCTGATAGGCTTCCCAGAAGAAATAAAATTGAAGTTGCCATATAACATATGAGAGGAAACTATATAATCAAGAAAGAAACATAGGTAATGGCCCAGTAAGAGTTAAAGTATTTTAAGTGTGCCGAGCAGATAGAGAAAAACATTGTGCCAAAAAAAAAATACCAATATAGTTAGGTCCTCTAGTTCAAAGTGCATGAAGAGATGAGACTGAAGTGGTAAGATTCAAGCTGATTTCTAAATCCCATCTCAGACAAGCTGCACCCCATCCCCACCCCCCTGTGGCCCAGGAGAGCTCATGGATATGCTACAAAATAACCATAGAGATCTTTCCAACTCTAGAACTTGAGCCCTAGACCCACAATGGATACAAACTAACCACAGGGACTTCTCCAACTTTGACACATGTCCCTTGAAGCAGAGCTGTGTCCTCAAGTGACTTTAGGCAGCCCCCCGGAGCCTATTGAAAGTTCATAAACATCCTATACATACACATATTTGATTATAACAGACAAAATTATGGGAAAGACATGTGCTATAGAACTTGTTGTTATGGAACTTACAAGTGTCAATCAAAACTGTCAGTACATGTCCTTAGATGTAAACTTCCTGTCTTGAAAAACCTCATACCTCATCATTCCAGAACCAGTGCCTCTCTTGGCTTGGTCTACCTCTCTCTTGAGATGTTCTTTCTGTTCCTTTTTTTTCCCCCCAATAAACTTTTTTTTTGCAATGATAGTACCTCAGATTCTTCTTCGTGTCTTTACCAAGAACCAAGGTACACGAGAAAGGGTCCTCTTTGAATCTCCCTATCTGGTAACAGTCAGGAGTGGTTTTTTACTTCATGATTAGTCTAAACATTGAGCTCATTACAGGCTCTTAATCACGGAAGGGATAGGACCACAATTACATTGTGCACTCATATCTATGTAGAGAAAATAATAGAAATGAGTCAAGACTGGAAGAACGGACACAAGTTGAGAGTCTTTTCCAGTAAACACTCTGGACAACAAATTAGGAACTGTTAGACAAGAGTGACGGTAAGCTAGTGGTGGGAATGGAGTTGGGGAGCTATATATTTACTGAATACTTAGGATATTTACTAAAATACAAAACATAAAAGGAGGGGACATTTTGTGGGGAAGGAAGATGAGTTTAATTTGGGGTTATGTGGATCACAACAAACTGTGGAAAATTCTTAAAGATGGGGATACCAGACCAATTTACCTGTCTCCTGAGAAATCTGTATGTGGATCAAGAATCAGCAGTTAGAACCAGACATGGAAAAACTAACTGGTTCCAAATTGGGAGAGGAGTACATCAAGACTGCATATTGCCACCCTGCTTGTTTAACATCCATGCAGAGTAAGTACATCATGTGAAATGCAGGGCTGCATAGGTTACAAACTGGAATCAAGATTGCTGGGAGAAATATCAATAACCTCAGATATTCAGATAATATCACCCTAATGGCAGAAGATGAAGAAGAACTAAAGAGATTCTTGATGAGGGTGAAAGAGGAAAGTGAAAAACCTGCTTGAAACTCAACATTCAAAACTTTAAGATCATGGCTTCCAGTCCCAACAGTTCATAGCAAAAAAGTGGAAGTAGTGACAGATTTTCTATTTTTTTCTTTTTTTTTTCATTTATTTTTATTAGTTGGAGGCTAATTACTTTACAATATTGTAGTGGTTTTTGTCATACATTGACATGAATTAGCCATGGATTTACATGTATTCCCCATCCCGATCCCCCCATCTCACCTCCCTCTCGACCCGATCCCTTTCGATTTTCTTATCTTGTGCTTTGAAATCACTGTGAAAAATGACTGCAGCCTTGAAATTAAAAGATATTTGCCTATTAGAAGGAAAGCTCTGACAAACCTAGACAGTATATTAAAAGGCAGAGCCACCACTTTGCCAAAAAAAAGTGTTTATAGTCAAATTTGTGCTTTTTCCAGTAGTCATGTACACATGTAAGGTAGACCATAAAGATGGCTGAGCAGTAAAGAAATGATGCTTTAGAACTGTAGTGCTGTAGGAAAAACAAACAAACAAACAAACAAAACCCTCTTGAGAGTCCCTTAGACTACAAGGCAACAAAAAGTCAATCCTAAAGGAAATTTAGGATTTCCTTGAGAATAACCCTCAATATTCATTGGAAGGACTGAGGCTGAAGCTGAAGCTCCAATACTTTGGCCACCTGAAGCAAAGAGCCAAACCATTAGAAAAGACCTCTATGCAGGGAAAGATTGAGGGCAGGAAGAGAAGGGGATGGCAGAGGATGAGATGACTAGATAGCATCATCAACTCAATGGACATGAGTTTGAGCAAACTCTGGGAGACAGTGAAGGACAGAGAACCCTGTCATGCTGCAATCCATGGGCTCACCAAAGGTCAGACAAGACTTAGTGACTGAACAACAACAACAGTGGTGATAACGGTGATAAATCTGAATTTGCGGTATGTGTCATATCTAGCATGTATCTAGCACCTGTCTAGCCAGTGGGTTTTACTGTAATACAAACAAGATAGAAAGGGGCAAGATTTCAAATCCAGAAAAATTTTTAAAGTAGCTTCTGTGGAAAACTAAATGAGACTTCAGAAAATGCCAATTTTCATTCCAATCCCAAAGAAAGGCAATCTCAAAGAATGTTTAAACTATCACACAGTTGCACTCACAAGTTAGCAAGGGGAAGTCATTCAGTCGTATCCGACTCTTAGCGATCCCATGGACTGCAGCCTACCAGGTTCCTCCATCCATAGGATTTTCTAGGCAAGAGTTCTGGAGTGGGGTGCCATTGCCTTCTCTAAACAAGTTAGTAAAGCAATGCTCAAAATTCTCCAAGCTAAGCTTCAACAGTATGTGCACTGAGAACTTCCAGATGTTTAAGCTGAATTTAGGAAAGGCAGAGGAACCAGAGATCAAATTGCCAACATCCGCTGGATCATTGAAAAAGCAAGAGGATTCCAGAAAAAACATCTACCTCTGCTTCATTGACTACACCAATGCCTTTGACTATGTGAATCACAACAAACTGGAAAATTCTCAAAGAGATGGGAATACCAGACCCCCTGACCTGCCTCCTGAGAAATCTGTATGCAGGTCAAGAAGCAACAATTAGAACTGGACATGGAACAACAGACTGGTTCAAAATTGGGAAAGAAGTACATCAAGGCTGTATATTGTCACCTTGCCTATTTAAATTATATGCAGAGTACAATATGCAAAATCCCATGCTGGATATAGCACAAGCTGGAATCAATATTTCTGGGAGAAATATCAATAACTTTAGATATGCACATGACACCACCCTTATGACAGAAAAAAAGAGGAACTAAAGAGCCTCTTGATAAAAGTGAAAAAGTAGAGTGGAAAGCTGGCTTAAAACTCAACATTTGGAAAACTAACATCATGGCATCTGGTCCCATTACTTCATGGCAAACAGATGGGGAAACAATGGAAACAGTGACAGACTATTTTCTTGAGCTGCAAAATCACTGCAGATGGTGACTGCAGCCATAAAATTAAGATACTTATTCCTTGGAAGAAAAGCTATGACACTCCTAGATATCATATTAAAAAGCAGACACACTACTTTGCCAACAAATGTCTCTTTGTTGAAAGCTATGGTCTTTCCAGTAGTCACGTAAAGACGTGAGATTTAGACCATAAAGAAAACTGAGCACCGAAGAATTGATGCTTTTGAACTGTGGTGTTAGAGAAAACTCTTGAGGGTCCCTTGGACTGAAAGGAGATCAAAGGAGTCAATCCTAAAGGAAACCAGTCCTGAACATTCATTGGAAGGAACGCTATTGAAACTGAAGTTTCAATACTTCAGCCACCTGATGTGAAGAGCTGATTCATTAGGAAAGACTCTAATGCTGGGAAAGATTGAAGGCAGGAGAAGGGGATGACAGAGGATGAGATGGTCGGATGGTATCACCTGCTCTATGGACATGAGTTTGAGCACACTCCGTGAGTTGGTGATGGACTGGGAAGCCTGGTGTGTTGAAATCCACGGGATCACAAAGAGTTGGACACAAGTGAGTGACTGAACTGAACTGAACAGAAAGATGGAGAAATAAAGTCACAGTCTAATTAAGAATAATTCAATAAAATCCTCTGTAGGTACTTGTTAACTAGAATAGTCTGGGCAGAAGGAGAGGATGAGCTGCAATGTCAAAATCTGAAACCAAATGCATGAGAATGAAGTGGGATTTAATGGAGATACGAGTCCAGTAGCTTGCAGATGACTTCAGTTACTAGCAGTTGAGTGTTACTAGAAAAACTATTTTTCATAAATTCAGTTCAAATGTCCATAAAATGCTAAGCTTATATAAATGAACTCCAAAATAACTTTTAGCTTTAAAACTGTTTTAGTGTAGAACAAAGAAAAGACATTTCTACAGTTTTTAAGATTCATTCTAAGAAATTGTGCTATTTAAGTAACATTATTTAGTCAATTAGTCGAGTTCAGTTTCTGGGAGAAAAAATATTTCTGGGGACTAATTTGCAAATTGTACTTTATAAGAAAATGAAAGTTATGCATCATAATGTGTTTCCCTATTTTTACTTTAATTTCTAAGAAACTGAAATTAGATTAGATCTTAGAAATTTCATAGCAAAATGAAGCTTCCAATGACAGCAACAATGACTTCTCAACAGCTTGTTTTGCTTCTCAAGATAACATATTACATTAGAAGTGTATATATTTTTCATTCTCTATATTGTCTAGCTTTACAGTACCTCAATGTTTATGGAAAATGCATAAATATAAATAAATGGTGTTTAACAGTTTATTATATTAAAGGAATGAATTTAAAATGTCACATCTCTAACATTGCTTTCTTCACCTTTTTAATTTTTACTATTTTTCATTGAGATGAATTCTTTAATGTACGAATGAAGTTCTGTTTTTATAAAGTATCTTAAATCCACTCTAATCCAAACTATCTTCAAAACACTGTGAACTTTCAAATCAAAGCTCTAAATCTCCAGTGCTTTGAATTACTTGATGGTAACTTCTGAGAAGAACAGCACTTCAAAATAAAAGATAAACAATTTTTGGATGTGTATTTTGTAAATCTAAGCCACTTTGATGATGGGAAAATGTAACATTTGCTACAACTCTAGGTCCTGGCAAGCAGCCTTTTTCCTCATACTGTATCACTCCCTACTCTGTAGCTTTATTAGATTGTTTTTGTTAAGGATTGAAATCAGCATGTTTTAAAAGAACTGGTAGACTCTGTTGCCAGTTATTGTGTTAGCCTTGTTTACTATATTTTATTCCTTAGTTATTTGAAAATTTGACTTGCAACCTTCATAAAAATATTTTCCTATTTAGGTGGAAATACTTCTCATTTAGAAGCTAAATGGGGGCTTCCCAGTGGCACAGTGGTAAAGAATCTGTCTGCCAATGCAGGAGATGCAGAAATGCGGATTTGATTCCTGGGTCTGGAAGATCCCCTGGAGTAGGAAATGGTAACCCACTCCAGTATTCTTACCTAGAAAATCCCATGGATAGAGCAGCCTGGTAGGCTACAGTCCATGGGGTCACAAAGAGTTGGACACCACTGAGCACACACATACACACACAAGCACACAAAAGCTAAATGGAAGTGTAAGTGGTTACTGTCATTGACATATATGACTGACTTGGAGAAATTCCATATCATGACTATTATTTTGATGAGACAGATTTTTATTTAATTACTAGCTAATTTCAGAATTTTCAGTCACTTCAGTTACTCGGTCATGTCCAACTCTTTGTAATCCCATGGACTACAGCATGCCAGGCTTTCTTGTCTATCACCAGCTCCCAGAGCTTGCTCAAACTCATGTCCATCAAGTTGTTGATGCCATCCAACCATCTCATTCTCTGTCATCCTCTTCTCCTGTCTTCAATCTTTCCCAGCATCAGTGTTTCTTCCAGGGAGCCAGTTCTTCTCATCAGGCGGCCAAAGTAATGGAACTTCAGCTTCAGCATCAGTCTTTTCAATGAATATTCAGGACTGATTTCCTTTAGATGGACTAGTTGGATCTCCTTGCAGTTCAAGGTACTCTCAAGAGTCTTCTCCAACATCACAGTTCAAAAGCATCAATTCTTTGGTGCTCAGCTTTCTTTATAGACCAACTCTCACATCCATACATGACTAGTAGAAAAACCATAGCTTTGACTAAATGGACCTTTGTTGACAAAGTAATGTCTCTGCTTTTTAAAATACTATCTAATTTGGTCATAGCTCTTCTTCCAAGAAGCAAGAGTCTTTTAATTTCATGGCTGCAGTCACAATCTGCAGTCATTGTGGAGCTGAAGAAAATCAAGTCTCTCACTGTTTCCCTTTCCAATTAAGAATTTTAGGTCGAGTTATTTTGAATACAATGACATACATGTACATGAACTTTATTTGTGAACACTTAATATTTTGATCATTTTAAATGCATAAATTACTTTAAAGGTAGCTTTCTCATAAAATATTATTTCCATTAAAATTTTAATTAAATGTATTTTCATCTAAATAATATGTATATACATATATAGGCAACTGAATTTATTTAACACCTAATGATTGATATTATTAGATATGGCACAGGAGCCAAAGTCCTAACACTAAAGGAGGCTTAAGAGAAAAAGAACATGGCCATGCCAGAGACAAGATCAGATTAAGCTCACCATTTCACGCATCTAACATGGCTTTTTAAATGGCAAAGTTAGAACTGAGTTTATAACATTTCCACAGTAAGATAGAAGCACTGGAATCAGAAGCATTCTTCTCCAGTCTCTAAAGAGAATAAGGGAAGCATCCATTTACAATTTTTAACTTAAGTCAAACATGCGAAACAACTCACAAGTAGTGAACTTGATATTAAAATATCAGGCGACTGATTAATAAGATTTTAGAAATCAATAAAACTGGTTGATTAATCAAATCAATCAAAAGTGTTGCTCTGAAATTGCCCAGATGGCTTATCTAACCTACAACATGCTTTCATCTGCTGAATTTCAATTTCCCCTACCAAAACTCAAACCACCTAGAATGCATTAAAATTGAAATGGCTGCACAATCTGGAAATGACTGATTGGAAGTGCCTAGATCTATGGCATTTCTCTCTCCAAGTAGAAGAGTGCTAGGCAAAATATAACATTTTTTTTTCCAACTGTTACTTCAAGAACATTCCCTGGATTTTCATGTCTCTTAGATTTAAGGGAGATTTATGAAAAAGAAACTGAAGGAGCTAGTTTTCAACACCATTGATATTATTGATTAGCTGATAGTCAGTTCCAAGGCATTATTTTCATTCTGCAAAATAAGCATAAAAATACTACAAACAATTAATTGCCTGCTTTTTGTATCATGCTTTTCAATGCTCTATCAGCCTTTTATTAATATTAATGAGGAGAATTAGCACAGAAGATCAGGGAGCCACGATAGCACCAAGAACCTATGAGGACCCTACGGCTCTCATGCTTTATTATTTTTTAATCAAAGTAGCTGACTTGAAGGCACAAAATTAAAGAACTGAGCTTTTTATGATTCCACAATAATTCAAATTAAAATGATCTATACTGGCATAATTCCCGTGAACCATTTTGTGCTTGTTAAAAACAGTTAAAAATTGCATAAATTCATGATTTAAGAGCTGAGGTTTTCTTTTCTTAATGAACAGTCCACTTTATGTGCTTCTCCCAGCTCACACATGTGGACATAATAAAACAAAAGAGGGCGGGCAGAGTGACCAAGAAAGAATTTAAACTTATGATTTAAACTGAGTAAAAGAGAAATGCTCATTTGTTACTCGTAGGCTTCCTAGAAATTCTTGGCATTTACACAGTTCCATTGAATGTCCTTGAAAAATATGTGTAAAAGAAAAGTGCTGGGAAAGCCCATTTTTTGGATAGTAATACATAGCTATAAAGTTGATGGTAATGGTTTTGAATCTATTCAATATGGAAACTTAAGGCTCAACTGAGGTGCTTAAGTGCATCTATGAAACTTATTTTCCTTTGGACAACTAAAAATTAAAGTCTGTAAAGAATCTTCATGTTGCTTCAAATATTGAGACTTTCATTAAATTTTGTGTTCAAATTTCCATACTGTACAAAAGTTTTAAAACCACTGATACCCATTAGACATATTATAACTGGAAAGCAAGACAATAAATGATCTTTTCAAAATCATCATAATGATGTGGATATGAACACAATAAAATATTATATATTAATTTTTTAAGATGTCCTAGGTAAAAACTCAATTAACATAATTCAGAATTCTAAAACATTCATAAGGAAAATCTCTTTTACATCACAAAAATGACAAATTTCAAGGTGATAAAATTCCCATATTAGTAAAAAGGTGGGAGTAAATTCTGAGTTTACAAAGTTCCTGTATGTCCAGAGAAGGCAAGGAGACCTGAATCAGAAGAAGGGTGTTCAGAACAGGCTGTGTTAGAAGTGTTTGGAGGTAAGTATCAGAACACTATTAATAAAACATTGCCCTGTGAAGTATTTCTCAAACTGATCTGAAATTACTTTTATCGATGTCAACCCAAGAACCTATTTTAAGTAAGTTCATAGTTGAAAATTATAATCAATTTGCAATTGATTACAAGAATCCAACTGTATTCTTCGATTCCCACCTCACACCTATGAACTGTGTATAATCTCCAGAATTCTTGGATTCTTGGTTTCCCCTCTCACAAGTATGAACTGTGTATAAACTCCGGAAGTGATGCCCTTGCACTTTCTAAATGGTTCTGCTATGGGACATCAGGACAATGGTGTTCACTTTTTTTTAATAGTAGGTTTTTTTTCTTATTTTTATTAATCATAAGAGGACTCATCTATATGAAAAAGGAAAAGACAACTGCTCTGCAATGAAAGGATTGATCCCGGCCCAAACCTAAGGCACTTCCCTAATCATCTTCCACTTCAAGGATTATTTTTCTCCTCCCCTTAAAACCCTTCCAGTCCTCTCTATCTTATAGCATAGGTCCTTAGAGAATATAACTGATTAATCTTAGCTTGGTTAAAATTATTTTTGTATCATTATTTGTACCAGCATTACGGATGTCATTAAAAATATTCTATGCTGGAAGTCCAGAAAGTAGACACTATATTGTCAAGGAGGTTTGTCATCCAGCTTACTCTCTAGACACCTCCAAGTATAACTTATATTCTCATCTGGAATTCCTTCTCTGCCGTTTGCCAAAATTTCATCTGCTTTGCCAGAAGTGTAATTCTTGTTGAGTTCTCCATAAAATTAAAAACAAACAAACAAAAAAAAAACTTTATTTTGGTGTTTTACATTTATTTGAGAAAAGTTAAGGATACATATAATATACTATCCTGTAAGAGAAAAGCTTGCAGTTAATATAATTTAACTGAGAATATTCCTCATTCTAACTTGAGTCTACCTAGTCTTTTTCAACAAACATTCTCCAGGGATTTATGAGTCCTTCCTTTTTTCCAGTTGTTCTCAGCCTCTTTATGATTTAGATTGCTCTTCTTTCTACTGTGTAGTTTGAGAAGTGAGATGTACTTTGATTCTTTGCACTTTGTCCACTAAAATTAACTTAAACTTGAAGCATACAAAAACAAGTTTTTCAGTATTAACAGGAAGAACATGTTTGTAAATGGATGTAATTGTTCATGACAATGGTTGTGAATGACACAGAGACCTAGGGAAGCTACTGGGAATGAAGAGTAGATTGCTATCTGCCCAGAAACATAAGGAGTTTGTATCTGTACAAGCTTAGCACCGTGCCATGTACATGGCATATACTCAACAAGTTTAACCCAATGTTATTATTTCCCTTTATTTTCACAGATGCTTTCATAAGTGGCCTCCACCTTCTGATTAACCAATGTTTTTCATTCCCCATAAAACCTGTGAGCTAATGACTATCATCTGCAGAACTGCTTTGACCAGTTGGTTTATCTCTCATACTATCAACCTTTCTGATTCTGCCAGCTGAGTTTTATACTAACAAAGATTACTTTGTGATGATCTAAAAAAGGGCTAATGTCATCCATAATTTACTAATTTATTTATATGTTTGAAAAGAAAACTCTAATTGGAACCTTTAGAAAATGAATTGAAAGTGAAAATGCCTCAGTCCTGTCTGACTCTTTGCAATCCCATGGACTATATTCTCCAGAATACTGGAGTGGGTAGCCTTTCCCTTCTCCAGGGGATCTTCCCAACCCAGGGATTGGACCCAGGTCTCTCACTTTGCAGGTGGATTCTTTACCAGCTGCATCACAAGGGAAGCCTAAGGATACCGGTGTAAGTAGCCTATCCCTTCTCCCTTCTCCAGCAAAACTTCCTGACCCAGAAATTGAACCAGGGTCTCCTGCACTGCAGGCAGATTCTTTACCAACTGAGCTACCAGGGAAGCCTGGAATCTTTAGAAGAACTGGGCCAAATTTTGAGATTAAAAACATTTTTATAAGTTGTAGTAACATTCCAAAATGTCTTAAAGATAATTTTAAGATAGATTTCCAGCTATAATTATCTTTCATAATTAACTGATGAACAACCATAGTGAAACAAATTACACTCCGGTATCACCATGAGGGCACTGAAAGCTAGACTGACATACAGCGAAGAAGGAAAAGTGAATGCGATAAGCCTAGAAATCATGCAGCTTGCTTCCCAGTACTGTACAGGGCTCACCTGGAGCTTGCAAAACCCCACTTCAAAAAATAGAAGAATAACTTGATTTTAATTTTTCTCAAAGTCATCTTCATTGTTCAATTACTGTTCTGAGCTACCTTTTAAGAGTCATTTTCCAACATTCACTGTCCTAATAAGTGGTCACATTGCAGAATAAATGATTAAAAAAAAATAGTTTCCCTGTTGTTTTTATTTTTTAAAAAACTAGGAAAGCATTGTGTTGTGTTGTACTGTGTTATGCTGTATTGAATTGCATACAATATACTGTATGAAATATTGTACTGTATTGTATCATAGTTGTATTTACCATATCCTCTTAGATTTTCTCACTCAGGATTTGTTTCTAAAGTTACAAGCTAAACCATGCCTTAAGGCTAAACCAGAAATAGGAATATTCATGGTCCCTTCCTTCTAGAACACGTTAAGTGAATTGGCAGACTGAAAGAACTGCCAGCCAATCTGATGTGCAAGATATTAGGTATGATCATTATTTTGTTTCAAATTTAAAATCATCAGTCTATTAGTCAGGAGTGGAAAATTGTGATGGGTGTGCATGGCCTTTCTCCTGCACAGAGAGGTTGGCATATTCCCACCCACCTTCAAGATGCTAGGTAATACACAAACACTGAGGAGTCACCACGAGGCCAGCTCCCTAATGCATCTGAGTACTGACAATACAAATAAACTTCATGATAAACACTCAGGGTCTAGTTTAAGTTTTCAAACTGTATTTTGCATTTTGATGATGAGGAAAAAAAAGAAAAAGAACAGAGGGTGAAGCAGGGAGAGCAGTGGTGGTGTGCACGCTACATTTTTCATCTTAAATAGCATGATTTACTATAGCCATTTCTGGAGTAACAAATCCAGCGACTGAAATTCATGCTTGGAATGCCTTAAAGGGATGCAAAGACAAGTTGATTTTTCATCTTAAAAAGCTATTCTGGTTAATTTGGTCTTGAAAGGGGATGGAGGAAAGGTAGGAAATCAGGTATGGATAAAATACACTCATCTCTCTATTTGAAGTTACAGACTCAAATCTTATTGTATATTTACAGCATGCGAATTTCTTGAAATATTCTTACTCGATAGCATAGGTTTTTTCTTTTGCTCGCTATATACAGTGAACACTTGTTGCATAACAAGTTATACTCTAGGAAACACTGCATCAAAATCAGAATCACACTTGCACCATCTTCACAGGTGATGATGAGGATAATGATAATTAAAATAACACAGTAAACAACATGCAAGCAAAAGAACCCTAGAATTATAAAATCTTGAGATTCACCATGAACATTTCCATTATGATCCTTTTACAAAACCTCATAACCCCATAAATGCGATTATATACATATATATATATATATATATATATATACACAGAGAGAGAGGGAGAGAGAGAGAGAGAGAGTGTGTGTGTGTGTGTGTGTGTGTGTGTGTGTGTGCTGAGTTGTTCAGTCATGTCTGACTCTTTGCAACACCATGGACTATAGCCTACCAGGCTCCTCTGTTCAAGGGAATTCTCCAGGCAAGAATACTGGGGTAGGTTGCCACGCCCTCCTTCAGGGGATCTTCCCAGCCCAGGGATCAAACCCAGGTCTCCTGCATTGCAGGTAGATTCTTTACCATCTGAGCCACCAGGGAAGCCTATACATATACATATGATATACATACATATGTATGTATGTATATATATATGTATATGTATTAATATACATGTATGAATATATATATATGTGTGTGTGTGTGTGTGTGTGTGTGTGTGTGTGTGTGTATTGCTATTTAGTCCCTAAGTCATGTCTGGCTCTTTGCCACCCATGGATTGTAGATAGATATTTAGTTTTGGCTGTGCAAGGTCTTCATTGAGGTGTTCCAGCTTGCTCTGGCTGAGGCCTCCTCCAGCTGCGGCGTGGGCGCGCTCTGGCTGAGGCCTCCTCCAGCTGCGGCGTGGGCGCGCTCTGGCTGAGGCCTCCTCCAGCTGCGGCGTGGGCGCGCTCTGGCTGAGGCCTCCTCCAGCTGCGGCGTGGGCGCGCTCTGGCTGAGGCCTCCTCCAGCTGCGGCGTGGGCGCTCTCTGGCTGAGGCCTCCTCCAGCTGCGGCGTGGGCGCGCTCTGGCTGAGGCCTCCTCCAGCTGCGGCGTGGGCGCGCTCTGGCTGAGGCCTCCTCCAGCTGCGGCGTGGGCGCGCTCTGGCTGAGGCCTCCTCCAGCTGCGGCGTGGGCGCGCTCTGGCTGAGGCCTCCTCCAGCTGCGGCGTGGGCGCGCTCTGGCTGAGGCCTCCTCCAGCTGCGGCGTGGGCGCGCTCTGGCTGAGGCCTTCTCCAGCTGCGGCGTGGGCGCGCTCTGGCTGAGGCCTTCTCCAGCTGCGGCGTGGGCGCTCTCTGGCTGAGGCCTCCTCCAGCTGCGGCGTGGGCGCGCTCTGGCTGAGGCCTTCTCCAGCTGCGGCGTGGGCGCGCTCTGGCTGAGGCCTTCTCCAGCTGCGGCGTGGGCGCGCTCTGGCTGAGGCCTCCTCCAGCTGCGGCGTGGGCGCGCTCTGGTTGAGGCCTTCTCCAGCTGCGGCGTGGGCGCGCTCTGGTTGAGGCCTTCTCCAGCTGCGGCGTGGGCGCGCTCTGGTTGAGGCCTTCTCCAGCTGCGGCGTGGGCGCGCTCTGGTTGAGGCCTTCTCCAGCTGCGGCGTGGGCGCGCTCTGGTTGAGGCATACAGCCTCTGGAGTTCATAGGCCCAGTAGCTGTGGTGCCCTGACTTAATTGCCCTTTGACATGTGAGATCTTAGTTCCTCCACCTGAGACTGAACTCACATCCCAGGTATTGGGAGGCAGACTTTTAACCACTGGACCACCAAGGAAGTCCCTCACAAATGGAATAATATTATATACATTATGATTATCTGGAGTAATTAACCTTTGTATTTGTTTGTTTGTTTTGTTTTGCTTACCTTCATGGTCATTATCTTCATTGGCAAAGTAATTATTTTTTACTAACATATATTCATATAAATTTATATGTGCATTTATGTATGAAGATTGACTAGCATGCATACATATACAGAATTTTTTGTCATTGTTTTTTTCTGTTAAAATGAAATCTACTTACATATTTAGTTTTTTAGTAACAAAAGGTAAAATTTTCCCTCAAGGCAATAGTTTCAAATTTCATACATTTATTTAAAATACTGAGTAGTATTTCATGGCAAGGATTTGCCACAATTTGCTTAGTCTTTTATCTTGCAGACATTTACTTTATTGTCAATATTTTGTCATATATGGATTTTTTTTATTTTTTATTTTTAGGGCAGAGGTTTCCAGGAGATATTCAGTTGATGAGTAACTATAAATTAATTTTAGGAAAAATTGCAAAATTGCATTGCCTCTTGGTTTTGTTCATAACAGTTATCATCATCTTATATCCTCTATCCTTATTTTCTGTTTCTCTCACTAGAAGAAATAATGCTATGAGAACTAAGGATATACCTTTCATTCATTGCTATATATTTTTAGAGCTTGGCACATATCAAGCGTGCAATTAATATTTGTTTGATAAATAAATTATTATTTCAGAATCGTTAATACTATTGTTTGTTGTTTGTTTAGTCACTTATTTGTGTCCAAATCTTTTGAGACCTCATGGACTATAGCCTGGCAGGCTCCTCTGTCCATGGGATTTCCCAGGCAAGAATACTGGAGTGAGTTGCCATTGATAATTAAATATTAAATTATTTGTGTTCCTGATTTAATGGAAATGAAAGAGTTCTTCCATTTAAAAAAAAGTTTAAATTATGTGATTAAAAACTATTCATAAAAAAAACTAAAATTCTTTTATTTTTACTCTTTGTTTAGGGTTTTTGTTGTTGTTTTAATGAAGAATGACTGTTACACCCCATGGAATTACTTTTTAGCATTTACTATTTAATTATATTTTTACTCCTTGAATTCACTCACATATTGCATACACTGATTGAATCATCCTTGTGGTACTGAAATAAATAGCATTGAGATATAGTATTTTTATATACAACTGCATTATATTTTATTAATAATTTATAAAGAATAATTCCCTCTATATCTGTAATTAATATTGCCCTGTAGACTTTTGTTTATGAGTTTTATTTTTGTTGTATTTTTGGATTAAAATTGTAGTCTTGATAAAATGACTTGATAAGATATTCTATAAAGATTTTAAATATTGCTAGAATTGTATTTTCATTAAAACTTAGAATTTACATTGAAGCCACCTGGCCTTTGACTGTTTTAATAACAGGCTTTAAATCAACATCAGAGTCTCTTCTAAGGTAATCATTGTGTAATTTATCTATTTTTCTAAAGTTAATTTTGGTATTTTTTTTTTAATTTCTAGAAAATTGTTTACCTTTTCTAGTTTTCAAAGTTATTTCCTAGAATTGAGTGTATCCTATTTTATAACTTTGGCTTTTTGGATTTTTATGTTCCAAATTGTACTAGGTCTGACTTTTTTGCTTTTGTCTTTATTCTCCAAAGTAGGCTAGGAAGGGTTTATTTGTTGAATTGTTCTTTTCAAAGCCATACATTTTAAATTTACACACACACACACACACATACATGTGTGTATGTGTGTCTACTAAAAGTCAGTTTCTTTAGCCTAACCTGTGTTTTGAACAGTGAATATCTATGTTTCTCTACATATACAGCCTATAGGGAGAATAAGAAGCTTGAATGATTAGAAGCACCAAGATATTATATGAGTGTTTATTTAATATAAACAGAGATAGTTTATTAAATATGGACAGAGACAGTGCAATTTCTTGGTTAGAATACTTTGAAATCATTTGACTAGCATTTAAGTCAATAGTAGAGAAACAGTTCCTATGTCTTATAATCTTTTATATATCTCAGACAAACTTTCCTATTTTACAAACTCAGATTCTTGATTCTTTAATGCCAAGAAACCTGGAGAAGATGGGGCACAGTTGACATAAACACACCTAAATATGTGTTAAAACTCTGTAAGTGTTTTATTATATACAATTGTCAAGAAAATATCATGCTTCTACATACACCATTAAATGTGGAAGTAACACCACAGATCTCCATAAAAAACATCATCTCATTGAAGGTGTGAACCTTGATATGACAGTTCTCAGTGTCATTATGCCAACAATTTTAAGTGACAGAATTTGGTAGATTTATTGAAGTGAACTACTTCGTATTTTTAATTTTTCCAAGAGATAAAGATATAGGCCAAATATTGTGCAGGGTTTATTTTGGGGTGGAAAAAGCAGCATTTAATTGACAGATAAAAAGGGTATGAAAAGGGTAATTTCATTTTCCATCAGTAAAGTAAGGTTTTATCGTTGAGAATTAAATTAACAACACATGAAATTGGCTTTTTCTAAGTTCATATTTTCTGAACAAAAAAAAAAAAAAAGGAGAGAGTGAAAGAAAGAGGAAGCCACCCTAATCAAAAGTAGAATTATAAAGCTTCCACTAATGAACACAGTTATCCCATTTTCTTTATTTATTAAAAAGGGAAAACAATAGAACTCCTGTAAACCTATGTGCTTGTAGGTTTCCTTGTCATGCCTAGCCATCAGTCATGTCCAACTCTTTGCAGCCCTATGGAGTTTAGCCACTAAGCTCCTCTGTCCATGGGATTGTTCAGGCAAGAATATTGACGTGGGTTGCCATTTGCTTCTCCAGGGGATCTTCCTGATCCAGGGATCAAACCTGTGTCTCCTGCATTACAGGCAGATTCTTTACCATCTGAACCAGGGAAACCCCTGGTTATTTTCATATCATGATTATCTCCAACATAGCCAACCAGAAACTGAGGTGAAAATGTGAAAATAGTTATATTTTGAAAAGTACTGATTTCTACTTTTTTTAAATATATGGAAATAAAACCATCAAGTTCCCCAGATAAATTTGGAAAGAATCATTTCTACAATGCCAGTTATCACAGACTTGATAGATGTCTACTGACATTAAACTTAAGGCAGATGCTTATTTTAAAAAAACAAAAGCAAAACAGTAGTTCATAGTCAGGGAAAGGGGCCAGTTAGGGACTTCCAAAAATTCTTTCCTCCACAGAAATGAAAAAACTGGTAATTTCAAAATTAAATTTGTCAGCAATCTGGAAATCAAAGACAGTAATATAAGGAAAAAGATCAAGAAACCTGATGATACTTACTGAGAACAGTGAGCAGTGTACCATTTCTATGTGCCCTTTTCTATTCCCCTTTCTCCTATCCAGCGCACTATAATTTTGATGAAGCTGCAACTCCAATACACTGACCACCTGATGCAAAGAGCTGACTCATTGGAAAAGACCCTGATGCTGGAAAAGAGTGCAGGCAAAAAGAGAAGGGATTAGCAGAGGATGAGATGTCCAGGTAGCACCAACTGACTCAATGGATATGAATTTGAGCAAATTCTGGAAGATAGTGAAGGATAGAAGAGCCTAGCGTGCTGCAGTCCTTGGGGTCACAAAGAGTTGGACACAACTTAGTGACTGACCAAAAACAGCAACAAGTAATAATTTTGAAAATAAGTAACGCTATCATAGTAAAAAACCAGTAGCAACCAGAAGGAGCAGAGTGGCAATGGGGCTCTTTCAAAGCTTCATCCTCAGAAAATTGTCATTATTTGTCCTGACTAGTGTTTCCCCAAAAGATCTTGCATGGTTGGATTCATGAAGACATGAAATGGAGCTATTCCAGTGTGAAAAGCTTTTCTCCATGAAAAGCTTCTCTGTTTCTCCAAAACAGAGAAAACTGGCTCACTTTGAACTGTGCAGTATATTTATGGAGTATCCAGAAGCTTATGCACATGGATAGGTCTATGTGCTTGCCCAGAACTGTGCGCATGCTCAGAAAAGAACTAGGACTCTGGCCTCTGGCTATACTGAGACTGCACATGCAGGAAGGAGAGACCAAGTCAGAGTTGTCAAATACCTGATCAAGTATTGAAGGTGTGGCCCAACAAATACAGAGTCCCCAAGCACAACTTGGAGACTTATTATTCCATGTTTTCAAGGGCATCTCTGTCCATTGCTTGGTTGACCTCTAAGCTAACCAGGCAGTAATTTCAGTGGCACACACAGCAAAGAATATAGACCTTACACAGTTGGTTCAAAAAAGTCACTAAACAACAGCAGCTACAAAAGCAATAAGACTTCAGGAGGAAGGGGGGTCTGGTCTGTTAAATTTTGCTACATTGTATTGTTTTAAAAGTTCAATTTCCAGCAACAAGAACAACAAAATACAAAACATGTAAAGAAACATAACTTATATAAAAAGTCACTAGAGAGATTTGACAACAATTGAGAAGACAAAAGGATCAGTAAACTTGAAAGTAGTTCAGTGGAGATTTTCCAGTCTGAGGAATACAAAGAAAATAAAGATAAATGAACAGAGTCCTGTGGGATACCATCAAGCTTACCAATATGCACATTATGGGAAAACAGTTTCCAATATTGATGAAAAACACTAATCTACACATGCAAGAAGTTCAGCAAAAAAGTAGAAGAAATTCAAAGAGCCGTGTATTAGTCAGAATTCTCCAGAAAATCAGAACTGACAGGATCTGTGAGTTTGTCTCAGTCTGAGCTGTTATAAAAATGTACTGCAGACCAGATGGCTTATAAACAACAGAAAATTATTTCTCACAGTCCTGGAGGTTGAGAAGTACAAGCTCATGACACTGGCAGATTGAGTGTGATGACTGGTGAGGCCTTACTCCCTGGTTCAAGACTGTGGCTCCTCACTGTGTCCTCACATCGTGGAAGAGTATGAGGGAATCTCTCCACAGTCTCTGTTGTAAGGGCTTCAATCCCATTAAGAAGGGCTCTGCCATTATGATTGAATCACTTCCCAAAGGCCTCACTTCCTAATAGCAACACATTGGGGGTTAAGTTTCAGTGTAAGGATTTGGGGGAGACTGTAGCATTTAATCCTGGCTCTCCAAATGCATGCCCTTCTTGCATGAAAAACATATTCATTGCACCCCAGTAGTCCCCAAAGTATTACCTTGTTCCAGCATCTGTTCCAACATCCATCAGTTAAATATCCACTTAAAAGTCTAAGTCAAAAGTAGCACCTAAATAACATGTGAGTGAGACAATTCATTTCGAGGCAAATTACTCTCCCACTACGAGCCTGTGAATCAAACTACTTCTGTGCTTCCAAAATACAATACAGGCTAGAAATCACCATTCTGTAAGTGAGAAATAGGAAAAAAGAAATGAGGTAACAGATCCTAAGCAAGTCAAGAACATTAGGATGCATCAGGGTGGTTTTCTTGCCCCTAGAGTTTTAACTAGCTCCATCCCCATGGCAATGCTAAGGGCAGCCCATGCTGCAATTCTCATGGGTTGGAATCCCATGTCTGTGGCTGCCATGGGTGAGTTTGCCTTCCAGTCTGGGTTCACTCGGGGCAGTCCAACTTCACCGGCTCCACTGGGCATTACTTTACTGAGGAATATCTGCACAGTGACCTTATTCCAGTAGCAGTCTTCTGCCTGAGTTGTGCATGTATGGTTCCAGAAGTTTCCATCCTTTGAACTAGGTAGAGGTAGGCATGCACCCCCCCATGTTTTGCTGGGTAAAACACAAGCTACATCAGGGCTTCTGGAATGGCACCTGGAGCAGTTGACGAGCATAGCACTGAAATTTGGGGTACTGAACCTTCATTGTGAATGCTAAGCAGCTTTGGTCCCTTCTTTGAAATTGCTCTGCCCTGTCCAGGCTTTTTCTTCTCTGCTTCATGTGCATGCATGCTAAGTCATTTCAGTTCTATCTGACTCTTTGCAACCCTATGGACTGTAGCCCTCCAGGTTCCTCTGTCCATGGGATTCTCCAGGCAAGAATACCAGGATGAGTTGCCATTTCCTCCTCTAGGGGATCCTCCCAACCCAGGGATCAAACCCATGTCTCCTGCATTGGCAGGTGGGTTTTTTATTGCTATCACCACCTGCTATTACTCATTCTTTCACTATGGATAGGTTGAGAATTTTCCACATTTTTAAGTTCTGCTACCCTTTAAGTCATTTCTCTGTTCTTGCGTTTTACTTTAAGTATTTAAAAGAAGCCAAGCAATACTTACTTAGATATTTCCTCTGCCAAATATTCAGTTTATTGCTTTCAAGTTCTACCTTCCACAAAACACAAGGATACATACATACACAGTTCAACCAAGTTCTTGGCCAATTTATAACACCAAGGCCTTTCCTCCTTTGTCCAACTACATGTGCCTTATTTTTGTCTAAGATCTCATCAGAATAGCCTTTCCCGTTCATATTTCTACCATTTTGTTCACAACCACTTAGCTACTATCAAATAAAATAGAGATTTTCTTTATAGCATGCCTATTTTCCTTTTGGGCCTTAATCAGAACAGCCTTCAAAGGTCCAGTCATGGCGAGTTGGCTTTTTCTAACACACACATCCAAAATCTTCTATTCTCTACTGCTAACCTCATTTCAAAGCTTCTTCCACATTTTTAGTACTTGTTAAAGCAGCACCCCCACATCTTGATCTGAGACCAGATGTTTAGTCTTAGTCTGTTTGTACTAGTTTGTACTAGCTTAACAAAACTGGTTCATACATGACACCTTCCTACTGTGTCCTCACATGATGGAAGAGTGTGAGGGATCTCTCCAGAACCCTTTTTGTAAGAGCAGTAATTCTACTCATGAGGGCTCCAACTTCATGACATGATAACCTCTCAAAAACCTCACTTCCCAATATTATTGTTCTATCATCATGACTTTAAAGGTTAGGGTTTCACTTTATGAATTCTGAGGAGACATACACGTATCCAGGAGATATGAATGTGTGTGTGTGTGTGTGTGTGTGTGTGTGTTTTAAGGAATCAGCTCTTATGTTTGTGGAGGCTGATAAGTCCCAGTATCTGTAGTCAGCAAATGGGAAACACAGAAGAGTGAATGATGCAGTTCCAGTCCAAGTGCAGGAGGCACCTAGTGTACCAGTTCAACAAGTCCCACAGAATGAGTTTCCCACACTCCATATTTTGCTCTATTTGGACCTTCCATTGATCAGATGTACATCATGTGAAATGCCAGCCTGGATGAATCACAAACTGGAATCAAGATTGCTGGGAAAAATATCAACAACCTCAGATATGCAGATGACACCACCCTTATGGACAGAGAACAAAGAGGAACTAAAGACCCTCCTGATGAAAGTGAAAGAAGAAAGTGAAAAAACTGGCTGAAAACTCAACATTCAAAAAACAAAGATGATGGCATCTGGTTCCATCACTTCATGGCAGATCCTATATGCAAAACAGAAAAAGAGACACAGACGTACAGAACAGAATTTTGGATTCTGTGGGAGAAGGTGAGGGTGGGATGTTTCAAGAGAACAGCATCAAAACATGTATATTATCTAGGGTGAAACAGATCACCAGCCCAGGCTGGATGCATGAGACAAGTGCTCAGGCCTGGTGCACTGGGAAGACCCAGAGGAATTGGATGGAGAGGGAGGTGGGAGGGGGGATCGGGATGCGGAATACATGTAAATCCATGGCTGATTCATGTCAATGTATGACAATAACCACTACAATATTGTAAAGTAATTGGCCTCCAACTAATAAAAATAAATGAAAAAAAAAATCACTTACTTACAAAATCACTGCAGTCATGAACATTAAAAAAAAAAAAAAAATTTGCTCCTTCGAAGAAAAACTATGCCCAAGCTAGACAGCATATTAAAAAGCAGAGGCATTACCTTGCTGACAAAGTTTCATCTAGTCAAAGCTATAATTTTTCCAGTAGTCATGTATGGATAAGAGAGTTGGACTATAAAGAAAGCTGAGCACCAAAGAATTGATGCCTTTGAACTGTGGTGTTGGAGAAGACTCTTGAGTGTCCCTTGGACTGCAAGGAGATCAAACCAGTTAATTGTAAAGGAAATCAGTCCTGAATATTCATTGGAAGGACTGATACTGAAGCTGAAACACCAATACTTTGGCCACCTGATGAGAAGAACTGATTCATTGGAAAAGACCCTGATGCTGTGAAAGATTGAAGGCAGGAGGAGAAGGGGATGACAGAGGATGAGATGGTTGGATGGCATCACTGACTCAATGGATGAGTTTAGGCAGGCTCAAACTTTGGACTTCCCTTGACTCAGATGGTAAAGCATCCGCCTACAATGCAGGAGACCTGGGTTCAATCCCTGGGTTGGGATAATCCTCTGGAGAAGGAAATGGCAACACACTCCAGTACCCTTGCTCAGAAAATCCCATGAATGGAGGAGTGTGATAGGCTATAGCCCATGGGATCGCAAAGAGTTGGATGTGACTGAGTAACTTCATTTTTCACTTTCACTTTGAGCAAGCTCTGGGAGTTGGTAATGGACAGGGAATCCTGTTGGGCTGCAGCCCATGGGGTAGCAAAGAGTCAGACATGAATGAGCCAGTGAACTGCACTGATGGATTGGATGAAGACCACCCATATTAAGAAGAGTAATCTGCATACTCAATCTATCGCCTTCATGGATCAGTCTTCTTCTGACACAGGGGCTTGTGTAACTCAATGAAGCTCTGAGTCATGCTGTCCAGGACCAGCCAAGATGGGTAGGTCATAGTGAGTACTTCTGACAATGTGGTCCACTGGAGGAGGGCCATTCTAGTGTTCTTGCCCAAGAACACCGTGAACAGTATGAGACAAAATATATGTGTGTATATATACACACACATATATATAGTGTGTATAAATATATGACACCAGAAGATAGGCCCACTAGTTTGGAAAAGTGAAGTTGTGTCTGACTCTTTGTGAACCCATGGATTGTAGGTTGCCAGGCTCCTCTGTTTATGGAATTCTCCAAGCAAGAATACTGATGTGGATTGTCATTCACTTCTCCAGGGGATCTTCCTGTCAGAAGATGTTCAGTATCCTACCAAGGAAGAGTGGAGGGCAATAAATAATAGCTCCAGAAACAACAGCTGGACCAAAGCAGAAAGTATGCTCAGTTGTGGATGTATCTGTTGGTGAATGTAAAGTCCAATGCTATAAGGAAAAATATTGCATAGGAACATGGAATTTTAGGTCCATGAATCAAGGTAAACTGGAGATGGTCAAGCAGGAGATGGCAAGTGTGAGAATCAATATCTTAGGAATCAGTGAAGTAAAATGTATGGGAATAGGTGAATTTAACTCAGTTGAAAAATATATCTACTACTGTGGGCGAGAATCCCATACAAGAAATGGAGTAGCCCTCATAGTCAACAAAAGAGATTGAAATGTAGTACTTGGGTGCAACCTCAAAAACAGCAGAATGATCTCATCTCATTTCTAAGGCAAAATATTCAATATCACAGTAATCCAAATCTGTGTCCCATCCACTAATTCTGAAGAAGCTGAAACTGACTACTCCTATGAAGACATACAAGATCTTCTAGAACTAACACCAAAAAAGATGTCCTTTTCATCTTTGGAGACTGGAATGAAAAAACAGAAAGTCAAGAGATATCTGGAGTAACAGCCAAGTTTGACCTTGGATTACAAAATGAAGCAGGGCAATGGCTAATAGAGTTTTGCCAAGAGAACACACTGGTCATAGCAAACACTCTTTTTCAATAACACAAGATATGACTCTCTACATAGACATCATCATATGGTCAATACCAAAATCTGATTACATTCTTTCCAGCCAAAGATGGAGAAACTCTATGAAGTCAGCAAAAACACAAGACCTGGGGCTGACCATGACTCAGATCATGAGCTTCTTATTGCAAAATTCAAACCTAAATTGAAGAAAGTAGGGAAAACCACTAGGTCATCCAGATATGACCTAAATTAAATCCCTTATACAGTGGAGGTACACATCATAACATCAATGATATGTTGAATTTATTATATGTCCATTTGCTTTGGCAATACTAAACCCTTATACAGCAAATGATTTAAATACTGAATTGTTAAAAAAAAATAAAATAAATACTGAATTGTTCTTATTTGTTAAATCAAGAGAATAATTCTCAAATAAATTCATTTTTAGCCTCATTCTATAATCCTAATTGGCAACATATTAAAAGATTTAGGTTCTGTGCCTCTTTAAAAATTCATAAAAAGTCACTTTATGCTATTTTAATTGAAAAGATGTTAAATGTTAAATTATAATTTAGTTTCCTCTTTGATTTAGCACAGTGATTTTCACATTCACATAAGTTGCAAAGTTATCCCCCCTTCCCCTAGCCCAGTTTGAAGTTGATCCTCAAAGTTAGATCAAAAGGACAATGATTGTTCTTCAGAACACATTCTCAAATGTTACATAGATACTAAGAGCACCATATTGTCTTGTATTTTATTATATTTATTGAACTCATTTTAACCTATTCACATTTTGTGAACAGAATTTTAGCACTGTATCCCATTGTGTTAAGATAAATATTATTTAAATTGTAAAAAACTCATCTTTAAGTTAGTGTATTTTCTTAGGTTTGTTATTTCATGGTGAATTGATAGTTCTAATTTTCCCATTTTCCCTATAGGCATTAGATCCAAATTAATTCCTTTTATCCAATCACTAAGTTCAGGTACTAACATGAGATAAGTGCTGTAGAAATAGTCTCATAGAAGGCATAGTCTAATTACAGGGGAAACAACCAGCGTGCAGGCATACCTCATTTTATTGTGCCTTCCTTTGTTGTAGTTCAAAGATACTGTGTTTTGGAAAAATTGAATATCTATGGCAACCTCACATCAGGCAAGCCCACCAGCACATTTTTCCAACAGCATTTGCTCACTTTGTGTCTCCAAGTCACCTTTTGGTAACTCTTCTAAGATTTTAAACTTTTCATTATTATTATATTATTTGTGTTCTCTGTATTATTATATTGTTTATTGTTTATGTGAACACATTATTATGTGTTCTGTGATCTATAATCTTCGATGTTTCTACTTTTACTTGCTGAAGGCTCAGATAATGATTAGCACTTTTTAGCAATGAAATGCTTTTATTTGATTTTTTTCTTTTTTTAATAAATGTTTTTAAATTAAAGTTTGTATACTCTTTTTTTAAGACATAATGTTATACAATTGATAGATTATATTGCAAACATAACTTTTATAGCACTATGAAAGCAAAAATTTTTGTGTGACTTGCTCAATTGTGATATTTGTTTTATTGTAGTGGTCTGGAAATAAACCTGCAATATCTCTGAGGTATGCCTTATCAGACAAGAGAATATTGATAATTACTAGGAGGAAAACACAGAATGCATAGCAACAAAGAATTGACTTTCTACTGAATGATAAGGAAAGTCTGCTGAGATGATACAAAAATGACCTGAGATTTGAAGGAAAAGAAAGTTCCAGTTAGACAAACAGCAAAGTATTCTAGGATTGGCCAGCATGGAATAGGATTTCAATGTTTACTAGCATGAGTGTCAGCCATTTCCATGTTACTATAAAATCAAAACTAAATGCTATCTTCCTTTATAAATTTCAGTTCAGGATCTGACTGCTGCAAAAACCAGGAAGGGAACATGGCTTTGATGGTATTAAACAAGAAATGAGAAGGAGCGTCTTTAATGTTCCATTTAAGAAAATTAGGGATGATTCTATCTTCCAAGTGAAATGTAGATATTTCAAAATCCTGCAAAGATTTCAAAGATATTCTGTCAGTGTTTTTAAGGAAGAAATCTAATTTTTTTTCAAGAGTTACTAGTAACCAATTATTTATGTTTGTTTTCAGGTAGCTGGCATTCTTTTATTTTTTTATTTTTTTAAAATTTTAAATAATGGGGCATTTGCTTTGTACAAAATGCAACAAATTGCATGATTTTTTAAGAGGATAGGAAGTGATCTGGGGGGGCAAGGTCTTCAGTTCTCCCATGAGGATAAGTACAGTCAATTTGTTATTCCACATCTGTATAGGGGGCTAGTTAAATATATTGCAGCATATTCATATAATACTACCGAGAGTTGGTGATAGACAGGGAGGCCTGGCGTGCTGCAATTCATGGGGTCGCAGAGTCGGACACGACTGAGTGACTGAACTGAACTGATGCAAGTATCAAAATGATATACTTAGTTTGTTTTATTGAAAATATTTGCAATATAGGTTGGGATAAAATTGATTCATAATCATATTAAGATGGATTTAAGGGGCTCTTGTTTAAAATGGCAACATAGGAGGATCCTAAACTCAACTCCTCCCACAGGTAAAATGAATCTACAACTACATATGGAATAATCCTTTCTGAAAGAAACCTAAAACTTAGCTGGGTCAATAAGAAAAAATACACATTGAAATGGGTAGGAGAGCCTGAGATACAGGTTTCCCTGGTGTGACAATCTATTATCAGGAGGGAACACACAATTCTCAGCTTCTCCCTGATGAATGAGCTTTAAACCCCACATCTGACACCCTGTCTTTTAAGGTCTGCACCTGAGAGGTAGCTCCTCACAACACCTAGCTGTGAAGGCCAGCAAGGCTTGCACCCAGGAGACCCACAATGCTATGGTGAATTAATAAACCATTCTCAAAAGGATCACACAGATTAAACTCACTGTGGCTAATAATCAAAGACACAGTGCAGAGATTGCCACCTGAATCTTGTCCAGTCTTTCTGTGAAAGAGACCTATTCATTTATCTTAAAAGACTTGACCTGAGGGCAAAAAATATTTTATGCACATACAGGAGCTAAGGGAAATACTCAACAATGATCCTGAAGGTCAGTATGTGCCATCTTTCCTCTCTCCCTCTACCTTACTCCAGGTTGCTAATGTCTCCTATAAAGAGGCTTGTACATACATCTACAGTTCTGGTTTTTATGGCTGCCACCCCCCAAAATTAGGGACACCCCTTAATTATCTAGCTCTGATAACCAGCAGAGCTTATGTGTGCAGTTCACAAGACTAACAAACAGAGAAATAGTTCTTAGCCCCTTCATCCCCTCTAGTAGACAGAAACACCCAGACATTTCATAAAATAGGACTATGGGGTTACTTTCATAGCTACAGAGAGCTAATTAAGCATATACCTAGGGGTTAACTGTAGTTGTCTCCAGAGACTTGTATTATCTTCATGCTCTCCCTCTGCCTCACACAAAGTTGCCAGTGTTTCTAAGAAAGGACCTTGTGTATCTATCTGGTGCCCTAGATTTTAAAGCTGCTGCTCTGAGGGCACATTACAGGGGGGTTGTGTTCACAGGTTCAACAATAATGTAACAAACAACAAAAAAACTCTTTAGTGTCTCAGACAGAAACACCATATCCCAGTCTTCCTTCAAAAGAGATGTGTTTGCATATTTAAAATTTGTTTCCTGAGGGTCTGACTTCCAATAAAATGAACCCAGGTGCTCACTGAGATAATCCCTTTCACGACACAGACAGATATTGGTAAACCTCGACCACTGGTGACTACTCAGAATAAAATAAACTTTTTGAAAAATCACAAAGTTTTGAGTGGCAACCAGGAACTAGGGCAGGGTTGAACCATAGTTGGATCTCTTATATGATTTAATATTTCAAGACTGGGAAACATGGCTCTTGTTGCTTTTTTTCTTTAAATGCATAAAAATCAACATTGAAAGTCAAGAAAAATTAAGAAACAGAGGAATATTCCCAAACAAAGCAACAAAATAACAGCTCAGAAAAATACCTTAATAGAAAGGAGAGACAATTTGCCTGATATAAAGTTCATAATCAAAGTCATAAAGATGCTCACCAAGTTCAGGAAAACGATGAATAAACAGTGATAATTTTAAGAATATGCCAATACAATAACTGAAGTGAAAAATACATTACAGGGGCTCAACAGTAGACTAAATGAAGAATAAAAAATATCAGCAAAAAGAAGACAGGGAAGTGGACTCATTCAGTCAGAGTAGCACCAGTAAAACATAAATTGAAAGCATGAAGACAGCTTAAAGGACTTATGGGACAATGTCAGGTGACCCGATATTTGTTGACACAGGTCCCATAAGGTAAAGACAGAAAGAGAGGAAAAGGGCATAAAACTTTGAAGAAAATGGCTGAACAATTTCTTAATCTAGGAAAGGAAAACGACATTCAGATCCAGGAATTTAGAGAGTTCCAAGCGAGCTGAACTCAAAGAGACGCATACCAAGATACATTGTATTTAAACTGTCAAATGTTAAAGGCAAGAAAAAAATCCTAAAAGGAGCAAGAGAAAAACAACTTGTACATACAAGGCAACTTTCATTAGACTATCAGGAGATTTTTCAGGAGCAACTTCACAGGCCAGAACGAAGTTGCACAATATATTCAAACTGCTGAAAGGAAAAAAACAAAAAACAAAAAACTAACCAATAATACTCTACCTGGCAAACCTGCCAAAACCGGTGAGGTTGCAGAGACAATGGAGATCTCGTGCACTGTTGGTAGAAATGTAAATTGGTGAAGTCACTGTGAAAAACAGTATGGAGGTTCCTCAAAAACTGTAAATATAGAAATATAAGATGTAGCAATTTCACTCTGGGCATTTAGCCAAAGGAAACAAAATCATTATATGGAAAAATTATACTTACTCCATGTTCATTGTAGCATTATTTGCAATAGCAAAGACATGGAAACAATCAAAATATCCATCAGTGGATGAACTGATAAAGAATTTGTGATATATATGCATATGGTTCAGTTCAGTTGCTCAGTCATGTCCGACTCTTTGCAAACCGATAGACTACAGTACGCCAGGCCTCCCTGTCCATCACCAACTCCCTGGAGTTTACTCAAACTCATGTCCATTGAGTCGGTGATACCATCCAACCCTCTCATTTTCTGCCGTCCCCTTCTCCTCCTGCCTTCAGTCATTCCCAGCAGTAAGGTCTTTTCCAATGAGTCAGTTCTTTGCATCAGGTGGCCATAGTATTGGAGTTTCAGCTTTAACATCAGTCCTTCCAATGAATGTTCAGAACTGATCTCCTTTAGGATGGACTGGTTGGATCTCTTTGTAGTCCAAGGGACTCTCAAGAGTCTTCTTCAACACCACAGTTCAAAAGCATCAATTCTTCGGCACTCAGCTTTCTTTATAGTCCAACTTTCACATCCATACATGACTACTGGAAAAACCATAGCTTTACCTAGACAAACCTTTGTTGGCAAAGGAATGCTTCTGTTTTTAATATGCTGTCTAGGTTGGTCATAACTTTTCTTCCAAGGAGCAAGTGTCTTTTAATTTCATAGCTGCTGTCATGATCTGCAGTGATTTTGGAGTCCAAAAACATAAAGTCTGTCACCGTTTCCACTGTTTCCCCATTTATTTGCCATGAAGACATTATAGGGGACTGGAATGCAAAAGTAGGAAGTCAAGAAAAACCTGGAGTAACAGGCAAATTTGGCCTTGGAATATGGAATGAAGCAGGGCAAAGGCTAATAGATTTTTGCCAAGAGAACACACTAGTCATAGCAAACACCCTCTTCCAACAACACAAGAGAAGACTCTACACATGGACATCACCAGATGGTCAACATCGAAATCAGGTTGATTATATTCTTTGCAGCCAAAGATGGAGAAGCTCTATACAGTCAGCAAAAACAAGACCAGGAGCTGACTGTGGCTCAGATCATGAACTCCTTATTGCCAAATTCAGATTTAAATTGAAGAAAGTACGGATAACCATTAGACCATTCAGGTATGACCTAAATCAAATCCCTTATGACTATACAGTGGAAGTGAGAAATAGATTTAAGGGACTAGATCTGATAGACAGAGAGCCTGATGAACTATGGACAGAGATTCATGACATTATACAGGAGACAGGGATCAAGACCATCCCCATGGAAAAGAAATGCAAAATGGCAAAATGGTTGTCTGAGGAGGCCTTACAAATAGCTGTGAAAAGAAGAGAAGCAAGAAGCAAAGGAGAAAAGGACAGATATCTCCATTTGAATGCAGAGTTCCAAAGAATAGCAAGGAGAGATAAGAAAGCCTTCCTCAGCAGTCAATGCAAAGAAATAGAGGATAACAACAGAATGGGAAAGACTAGAGATCTCTTCAAGAAAATTAGAGATACCAAGGGAACATTTCATGCAAAGATGGGCTTAATAAAAGACAGAAATGGTATGGACCTAACAGAAGCACTAGATATTAAGAAGAGGTGGCTAGAATACACAAAAGAACTGTGCAAAAAAGATCTTCATGACCCAGGTAACCATGATGGTGTGATCACTCACCTAGAGCCAGCTATCTTGGAATGCAAAGTCAAGTGGGCCTTAGGAAGCACCACTATGAACAAAGCTAGTTGATGTGATGGAATTCCAGTTGAGCTATTTCAAATCTTAAAAGATGATGCTGTGAAAGTGTTGCACTCAATATGCCAGCAAATTTGGAAGACTCAGCAGTGGCCACAGGACTGGAAAAGATCAGTTTTCATTCCAATCCCAAAGAAAGGCAATCCCAAAGAATGCTCAAACGACTGCACAATTGCACTCATCTCACACGCTAGTAAAGTAATGCTCAAAATTCTCCAAGCCAGGCTTCAGCAATACGTGAACCATGAACTTCCAGATGTTCAAGCTGGTTTTAGAAAAGGCAGAGGAACTAGAGATCAAATTGCCAACATCCACTGGATCATCAAAAAAGCAAGAGTGTTCCATAAAAACATCTATTTCTGCTCTATTGACTATGCCAAAGCCTTCGACTCTATGGGTCACAATAAACTGTGGAAAATTCGGAAAGAGATGGGAATACCAGACCACCTGACCAACCTCTTGAGAAACTTATATGCAGGTCGGAAGCAACAGTTAGAACTGGACACGGAACAGCAGACTGGTTCTAAATAGGAAAAGGAGCACGTCAATGCTATATATTGTGACCCTGCTTATTTAACTACATGCAGAGTACATCATGAGAAACCCTGGGCTGGAAGAATCACAAGCTGGAATCAAGATTGCCGGGAGACATATCAATAACCTCAAATATGCAGAGGACACCAGCCTTATGGTAGAAAGTGAAGAGGAACTAAAAACTTCTTGATGAAAGTGAAAGAGGAGAGTGAAAAAGTTGGCTTAAAGCTTAACATTTGGAAAACTAAGATCATGGCATCTGGTCCCATCACCTCATGGGAAATAGATGGGAAAACAGTGGAAATAGTGTCAGACTTTATTTTGGGGGGCTCCAAAATCACTGCAGATGGGGATTGTAGCCATGAAATTAAAAGACGCTTACTCCTTGGAAGGAAAGTGATGACCAACCTAGATAGCGTACTAAAAAGCAGAGATATTACTTTGCCAACAAAGGTCTGTCTAGTCAAGGCTATGATTTTTCCAGTGGTCATGTATGGATGTGAGATTTGGACTGTGAAGAAAGCTGAGCATCGAAAATTGATGCTTTTGAACTGTGGTGTTGGAGAAGACTCTTGAAAATCCCTTGGACTGCAGGAAGATCCAACCAGACCATTCTAAAGGAGATCATTCCTGGGTGTTCATTGGAAGGACTGATGCTGAAGCTGAAAATCCAGTACTTTGGCCACCTCATTGGAAGAGTTGACTCGTTGGAAAAGACCTGGATGCTGGGAGGGATTGGGGACAGGAGGAGAACGGGATGACAGAGGATGAGATGACTGGATGGCATCACCGACTCGATGAACAAGAGTTTGAGTAAACTCTGGGAGTTGGTGATGGACAGGGAGGCCTGGCATGCTGAGATTCATGGGGTCGCAAAGAGTCAGACACGACTGAGCAACTGAACTCAACTGAACCGAACTGACGGGACCAGATGCCATGATCTTAGTTTTCTGAATGTTGAGTTTTAAGCCAACTTTTTCACTCTCCTCTTTCACTTTCATCAAGAGGCTTAGTTCTTCTTTGCTTTCTGCCATAAATATATGCATATATGCATACAATTGAGTATTATTCAGCCCTGAAAGAGAAAGTTCTGCCAAAATTTTTTTAATAACTGTAAATGTGGTTTTTAGCAACTGCATTATGTTGCAACAACACAGGTGTATCTTGAATGCATTATGTTCTGTTAAATAAGTCAAATGTAGAAAGACAGACTTTGTGTAATCTCAGTTATATGAGATTTAAAACAATATATATGAGATAAAACAACATATATGAGATAAAACACAACAAGCAAGCAAACAAACACACAAAAACTAAACTCAGAGCTGCGAAGAACAAATTGGTTGGCTTCCAGAGGCAGGGACTGGTGAAAGGGGTGAAATAGGTAAAGTGGTCAAAAGGCACAAAATTCTAGTTATAAAAATAGGTAAGTTCTGAGGGTAAAGTATAGCATGGTGAGTATAGTTAATAATATTGTATTTCAGATTTGAAAATTGCTAGGAGGAGAGGTCTTAAAAATTCTTATCACACACAGAAAGAATAACTTGGTGTGGTGATGGATGTTAATCAGATTCATTGTGGTGTATATATATATATATATATATATATATATATATATATATATATATATATATATATATATATATATATATTCAAGGCTTCCTAGGTCATGCAGTGATAGAGAATCCACCTGCAGGAGATGCAAGAGACCCATGTCTATCCCTGCATTGAGAATGGCAACCCACTTCAGTCGTCTTGCCTGGAAAAATCCATGAACAGAGGAGCCTGACGGGATACAGTCCATGAGATCAGACACTCAAGAATCAGACACGATTGAGCAAACACACACATATTGAAACTTTATGTTGTACATTGGAAACTAACACTATAGTATGTGCCGATTATTTATCTATAAATGTTAATTAATCTTTTAAAATGATAGAATTAGTAAATAAAAGTTGCAGGAAAAACTAGAATGCTATACTCATGAAAAGTGTTTTTGCATTTATACTTGAGGAGATTAAAAGTGATTTGTATTTTTCCATCTTTTTGATCATATCCATTTTCTATAATAAAATATGTGTTTCTTATCCAGAGGAATACTGTGTTATTTTTCAATTAAGTTTCTAAATGTAACTTACATTAACAGGTAAAATATCAACATCAAATGTAAGTTAAGAGGCTTTTAAATGTTGCTGTCAAAGTTACAGCTGCAAATTTCTAGAGTGACATTAAGGATTTTTTCTTCTTAGTTTTCCAACTGCTGAATCACATTCTTGAGTTAAATCCTTAAGACATTTTATGATGAAATATGTAGAAAATAGGCATTATCAAAGATAAATGATATTTGTTGATGTTTTACAAAGTACATACAGGATGCACATTTCATAGGAAATGATCTGGAAATAAAAATTATTATACACTGGTTTTAAACTCTGAAGTTTCTTTGGTGGGCATTTATGGTGGTTTTATACAAGGTGGTAATGTCTGTACAAATATACAAATATCTATACAAATATCTATAAGATGGTAATATCTATACAAATGTTTTTGCTTTTGATGCTGGTTTAACTAGTAATATTTCTCAATACTGTCGCATTCAAGGTGATGTCAGTGATTATTCAACAGATTTTTATTCTGAAGAAAGAAGTGAACATTTGAAGTTTGGCTGCCATTATTTAAAAATGAAATTTTTTTAAAAATAATACTAAAAGAAAGAGAAAAAAAGATTAGCAGTCTGAAGAATTTTTTTGGGAGGGTGGGTTGGGGTTGGGTGGCTGGATCAGTTCTTCTCTGTTGCGGCACATAGGCTTCTCTCTAGCTGCAGTACACAGGCTTCTCTTTTTATAGCTCATTGACTTTAGGGCATGAAGGCTTCAGTAGTTGCAACGCACACACTTTGTTGCCATGTAGCAAGTGGGATCTTAGTTCCCTGACCAGGGATCAAACCCAAGTCACCTGCATTGGAAGGCAAATTTTTAACTTCTGGACATTGGGGAGATCCTGGAAAATTTTCTCAGAACATTATGATTGTTTCTCAATTACTCAGAGATGCTAAAGAACATCCCTGCTCACTATCTGAATATTTAGACTGGAGGCTGGACAAGCCACTGAGGCTCCCTTCAAATATTATTTTACAGAAAGAGGAAATCTTCCAGATGAGAAACTAAAGGTAACACGATTCTCATTTTCTCCTAATCCAAAATTCATCTAATAAATTAATAAAGCATTTTTGTGACTGTTTTCACCATTGTTAGAGTCTTATTAAATAAATGGGTTTTATATAAACAGTTTTTAAATCTAACAATGGAAACAACCAAATTCAGGTGCTTCAAATCATTCAAATATAAAGTAATGTTTAAGACATAGCAGCCTCTGAAGTGGACTGAGTGAATAGTGTTTCATTTACTTCTGAAGAAACTTCTAACTCACTCCAGATGAATCAGAATTCAGTGGCTGAGTGGTGAGAGGGAACGGTAAATGAATAGACTATTTTTCTTCCATATTTACATGTCTGTCTGTCTGCCTATCTATCTGAAAAAAAAAAATCCATCTAAAAATGGAAATTTTCTTTTTCATTGGTGTTCATAAATCCTTGGAGGATTATTTTCACAGAAAGTTGGAAGGAATATCCTTGAAAGCTGAGTGATAGGGAAGGACTAGCACATTAAAATTCTTTTCTGGCACTTTTCAATCTATTTACAGTTACTTCTTGCCTTGAACTGTCTGGCAACCTGTTGATTTTATTGTCATTGATATTTGTTTCATTTTTTTCTCCTCAATTCTTATAAACTGCATATGCAATAAGAAGGAAACAAACAAATGATTTGCGGGGTGGGCGGGGCGGTGGGTGGTGGTCTATCTTTAGCCAAAATGATTCACACGAGAAAATTCCAGATGATTTCCTGGTTTTCATCAGTGATGAACTGACATGTGTGTATAATTCTAACCTCTCTCCATTATCTGGTTTGTATTTTATTCACAATGAGTAGGAATACTTTTCAAAGTTGTGGTTTTCTTTCTGATAGGATTCTAGATATGGAAGAGGATTTCTAAGTTGGCCTGGATGGATGCTGTAGATTAATTGTAAGGAAACTAATGGTAATTTTGAGGGTTGTCTATGTTGTAATTAGAAGGTAGAGTGAGTACACATCATATAATCCTATTAACTATTTCAATTGTTTACATATTTAATGTGAAAGACAAAATTTTCTTTATGGCGTGGGTAGTGCCATGTAGTATGTGTGATCTTAGTTCCCCAACCAGGGTTTGACCTCAAACCCCTGCATTGAACATGGAGAGTCTTAAGCACAGGATCTCCATGGAAGTCTCATTTTTTTTTTTTTTTTAATAATTTAAACACTGCAACTGGTTAAATACAGAGTCATACAGTTAGACTATTATTGCATTGTCTGTGATTAGATGTGATGTTAAAAATCATGAACCAAATCATCAAATCCAATCTTTCTCTATGACTGTTTTTGGTTTTAATACTTGAATTCAAGTCTTTAATCCTTTAACTTTTGTGTTTGGTATAAAATAGTGGTCCAGTTTCATTCTTTTGCATGTTGTTATTCAATTTTCTCCAACACCATCTGTTTAAGAGACTCTTGTTATCTCCATTGTATATTCTTGGCTCATTGTCAAAAATTAATTGCTCATGTATGTTTGGGTGTATTTCTAGACTGTCTATTCTGATCCACTGATCTCTGTGTCTGTTTTGTGACAACACCAGACTTTTTCAAATTCTTTAGATTTGAAACATAGTTTGAAATCATGGAGCATGATTCCTCCAGTTTTGTTCTCTAAAGATTGTTTTGGCTGTTTGAGGTATTTTGTGGCTATATACTAATTTTAGAATTTCTTGTTCTAGTTTCATGAAAATGTTATTGGAATTTTGATAGGGATGACCAAATTTTCTTGATAATTTTTCATGGAGTCTTCTTTTCTAGATTATATGGATCTTGTATAAGCAATTAAAATGCAGTTAACATAAGCAGGAAAGAGCTGGCACAAAATGTTAGATCAGAAATGAATTTTGAAAATGACACGGCTTAACATGATATCTTTTTATACAAGATTCAGGATCCTGGGAAAATAAAATGATTTACTGAGGTCAGAGAAATTGTTGTGCAATGGATAGGAATAAAGCTCTCTCTATTGTTTCTTATACTTCCTGTCATTTCTTTGATGCTATTAGCATTCCCATCTATTTCTTCTAGGCATTCATGTCTAGCCATGACATTTTATAATGCTATATTGATCTTAAAGAGACCTTAAACAATTTATGTTATCACACTGTCTTATGGGGCTGCCCAGGTGGTGCGAGTGGTAGACTCTGCCTGCCAACACAGGGACAAAGAGATGCAGGTTCAATCCCTGGGTCAGGAAGATGCCCTGGAGGAGGAAATGGTAACCCATTCCAGTATCCTTGCCTGGAAAATTCCATGGACAGAGAAGTCTGGTGGGCTACAGTTCATCAGGTCACAGAAAATTGTACATGACTGGAGCAGAGTACATCATGTGAAATGCCAGGCTGGATGAAGCACAAACTAGAATCAAGATTGCTGGGAGAAATGTCAATAACCTCAGATATGTAAATTGCACCACCCTTATGACAGAAAGTGAAGAGGAACTAAAGAGCCTCTTGATGAAGGTGAAAGAGGAAAGTGGAAAAGCTGACTTAAAACTCAACATTAAAAAAATGAAGATCATGGCATCTGGTCCCATTGCTTCATGGCAAATAGATGGGGAAACAATGGAAACAGTGACAGGTTTTAATTTCTTGGGCTCCATAATCACTGCAGATTGTGACTGCAGCCATGACATTAAAAGGCACTTGCTCCTTGGAAGAAAAGCTATGACAAATCTAGAGAACATATTAAAAAACCGAGACATTACTCTGCTGACAAAGACCCATCTAGTCAAAACTATGGTTTTTCCAGTAGTCATTATGAATGTGAGAGTCAGACCATAAGGAAGGCTGAGCACCAAAGAATTGATGCTTTTGAAGGATGTGATGTTGGAGAAGACGCTTGAGAGTCCCTTGGACTACATGGAGATCAAACCAGTCATTCCTAAAGGATATCAATCCTGACTATTCATTGGAAAAAGTTACATTGAAGCTGAAGCTCTAATACTTGGCCACCTGATGCAAACAGCCAATTCATTGGAAAAGACCCTTGATGCTGGGAAAGTTTGAGGGCAGGAGGAGAAGAGAATGAAAGAGGACAAGATGGTCGGATGGCATCACTACTCAATGGACATGAATTTGAGCAAGCTCCGGGAGATGGTGAAGGACAGGGAAGCCTGGTATGCTGTAATACATGGGGTCACAAAGAGTCAGACATGACTGAGTAACTGAACAATAACAACTATAATACATAGATCAAATATTTACCAGTAGAGCTTGAAGTATGTGAGTATGTGCATGTGTGATGTGACCTCTTAAAAGGATAAACACTATAATTTCTTATGAACTTATTTATAGGTACTTGCAATTTATAGGCATGCATTTCTGAAAGAGTCAAAGAAAAGTGATGCAAATCTTTCCAAAAGTCTAAGAAATAACAGCATAGCACTATTTTTCTTATATATTTCTATTAAGGGCCATCAAAATTAGATAGGCCAAATGTTAAAGAACCCAGCTCTGGAAATCTGACAGGTTCACTGATGTGGTCCATGGTCCTAAGTGGAGACAAACTGATAAGTGTGAACTATTTTAAGGAGGAAGCCAAGCAGGAAGAACTTGAAACTCAAAATGGGACAGGGGAGGCCTGAGATTTACTACTCTCTGTCTAACCTTAACAAATTTACTTAATTTCTTTATGGCTCAATTTTCTCATGTCTCAAATAAGAATTTCAATAGTATTTGACCCATAAGTTTCAAGGGAAGATTAATTAAAATAATACAGTAGAATAAGTCATGCATAATAAATTCATACAATGTGCAAATAATTTAAAGGCATTAAATTAATAAATTAATATGTTAGTAAAGATGTTATCAATAATAAGAGCAGTGACAATAATAATATTAATTTATACAGTAAATTAACTTATGTACACAATTAATAGTAATTATATTGAACAATATAAATAATTATAATTAAGATTAATTAATATAAGATTAACAATAAAAGTCATAATGAAAGCAATTCATAGTTTGTGTCAGGTATAGTGCTATTTATAATAGCTATTTATAGCTATTACAATGTTTAATATTATCAACAACATTATGAAATCTATATTATTATTTTTATAATCCTGCCCCTACTGTGAATAGAACATAAGACACAGAGAAGATAAGTCATTAAAGGCAGACTGAAGATACGAACTGAAGAGTTCTGCTTCAGAACCATGCTGCTCACAGACATAGTAAATGGGCATGAATGGTAGTCAATGGCACCTGCCATAGCATTTAACACGGGAAGAGCACTGGGCATAGTAACATACTCTAAATATCATTAGTTAATTAATTTCTTCTACTTTTAGTTTTGCAAATGCTCTATTTTAGTTATTTAGTTCTCACGTAAGGTGAAAAATCAGCTTTCTTAGAATACTACTGAAAATGGGCATGTTCTGACATATAGGAAACAGAAAGTGGTGACCCAGTTGGTGAAAATGGTATTTCTCTTAAATTCCTGCAACAGTTCACCTATAAATTCAGGTATAAGATCTCAGAATAATCAGGAAACTTATGAAATAAACAAGGCGGAGAACAAGCTTTAAGCACAGAGGAATGAATGAGCAAGAGGAACAAAAAATTTTACCTGCTCTAGAATAATCTAAATTGTTGAAATAGGCAGGCCTATTTTAATGTCCCAATAGAAGAAGCAGGCAGATTCCTTAAACTGAGAAACTACAGATGTGAAAAATACCTCTGGGGTGGAGAAAGAAAGGCTACAGCGTAGTTGTCAGGCTGCAGAACCTCCGTTTGGTTGGAGCTATGGTTCTCCAAGCTCCAATTCCTACTCCCACAGTGGGGTTGAAGCTTAGCTCAAGGAAGGCGTTCGGTTTTCATGTGACATTCCAGCAAAGGTTGAGATTAGTCTCCTCACACATAAAGTCTTATGCTGGAAGATATCTTAATGATAAAATAGTGTTGATAGCATAAGAATGTTCAAGAACGAAACCTAGAGTGTTAAATAATATGTCCGAGTCACATAGTTCATGAACTTGGTCCCCATTTGTTTTTCCTCCTACATATTTACATTTATTGTACGTCTCATTTCCACTTTTACCACTTTACTAGTTGACAGCAGACATCTACCGTTGAAGAGTGCCTCTTGCTTAGTTTTCTGTCAGAAAACTTAAACCATACTCAATTGGGCTAACAGCGTATTTGTTTCCCAAAACCTATTGCAATTTGTGTAGGAGATGTGAATCTGCATTGTTCTGCCTGTTTCTTTTTCTTAAACCAGAGTGCTGTCAACTAGAAAACTAGAGGCTGTACCATTGAGAGGCAGCCTTCTTTGTTCTATTTTATTTGTTTATTTTTTATTGTCTACCCTCTTTACCTTTTCTCAAGTTAAAGATGTCCCAGAAATGGGCACCTCATTGTCCACTGCAATGTCCTCTGTTATTTTTACTTAAGTTCATCACTGCAAATAATATTGTGGGGATATTTTTAAAAATTTAATTGAGTTTTGTTTTAGGATTTTTCTCACTGTAAAGAGGTTTCATGGCAAAATCTAACAAATATCCCTATCAGCTTATAAATAAATCATTATATTAAAGAAGTGCCTGCTAAGTCACTTCAGTCATGTCTGACTGTTTGTGACCCTATGGACTGTAGCCCTCAAGACTCTTCTATCAGTGGGATTCTCCAGGCAAGAATACTGGAGTGGGCTGCCATGTCCTTCTCCAGGGGATCTTCCCGATTCAGAGATCAAACCTGGGTCTCCCCAGTTGCAGGCAGGTTCTTTACCATCTGAGCCACCAGGGAAGCCCTATTAAAAAAGTAGAATCTATTAATAAGTGAATGTGCAAGACAGTCCTAAGATATTCTCAACAAGACAGAAGGGAACAAAGGCAAAAAAAGACACTCTGCAAAATTTTAGCAAAACCTACTTCTATATACAGCTGAAATGACTATAAAAAGTTATTAAGAAACAGAGAAAGCACATTATATTCTGGAAAACAAAGCTTGTACTGTTGAACTGCTTTACATTTTAATGTGTAAATTTGTTCTTGGCTTTTCCATTGAAAAAAATCAAACCATTTGACATTCTACGTGAGACATAAATGCATTAAAAATGAGCAGCAACATTTATTAAAATATATAAAGGAACAAAGGCTAAGATTAATTTTCCCCTTCTCTTTTTATTTGAGGGCCACCACTAGGGCATTTAATATGGGTAAAGCCAGATTCGTAAAGCTTTCACTAGACAGTTAACACAAATGACTAAGAGCTTAATCAGCATATATCTTTTAAATACATTCAATAGAGGAATTGGACTGTTCACTGCATTGTAATTTATAGGGTTTTTGTTTTTGATTACATAAGGGAAATGCATTTTTATGCCTTAAAAGCATTCTTTTGTGATGTCAAAAATGTATTACATTATTGTTCAGAAAATGGTGTTTCAATTTGGTGCAGAAGTCTAAAATCACCGGAGTGGAAAAGATAACAAGTAGATTCTTCAAAGTCTTGCCATTTGTGATTTTTTTTTTCTTCCAAAGTTCTTTTCTTTTGGTTAGATAATGAGTGCAACTCTGGTCAATGGCACCTTTCAATTCTTTCTAAGTGTTTAAATCCTGTATTTATTATATTTGTGGAAAGTCTGTTTAAACAGGATTAAAATAAGTGCATAGTTAGTATTTCAATCAGACATAAGGAAAGAAAATGATGTTGAAAATAAAGTTTTATTTTTCTTTCTTTCTTTCTTTATATTTGGTGATTGTATGCCAGTAACTGAATCTCCACTTAGATACTAAATACCTAAGGTAACTATGTGGATCAGCCGTTCTATCAACGATGCTTATAGAAAATAAACTCCTAAAGAGGCAAAGCAGTTCTTCTTACAGTAAAGTTTTGTTGTTTTTGTTTAGTGGCAAGGTCATGTCCGACTCTTTAGTGGCCTCATGGACTGTAGCCAGCCAAGATTCTCTATCCATGGGATTTCCCAGGAAAGAATTCTGGAGTAGGTTGTCATTTTCTTCTTTAGGGGATCTTTGCGACCCAGGGTTCGAAGTAAAACTTATCAACATGCAAATGGAACCTTGTTTTCTGAAGACAAAGGCCTTTGTAACCATTTCCCAATCTTCAAGTGGCAGTCCAATTCTCTCCTGAGGTGGTCCCCGTAGTTCCGCCTCCTCTGTTTATCCCTCTCCTTATTGCTTTCTCCACATCCATCATTCTCTCAACAAAGAAAATAAAGAATCACTGCCTATTCTGAAATCATTGTAACTTCTTATCAGTCAAGAGGAAAAGGACACTTTCCTTTCCCTGGGAGTTTGCCATAGTGACTGTTTTTATAGGTCAGCCCAAGAGGGAAACATTTTCTTTTAGATTGAATCCTTCATTGTTCAGAGGAGAGCTCAAAACACAGATAAAGTTATCATTCTGAGAAAAAGCACCCAAGCCATACATCTCCCCTCCCTTTCTCTCTTCTCCAAAGAAAATGATTTGCATACATGTAGCCTTCTGAGCTTTGTCCAAATCTGCTCTTGACAGATGCTATCTGGAAAAGTGACTATCGAGGGAAGACAGGTACACTAATCAGGCATTTCCAGTACTGGTTGGGTCAAAGCAGAACTCTTCACTGCCAATGGGAAGATGACCCTGGGGAGATGGCTGCCCCTTTCTATCTTCAGAGAACTTCTTTGGATGGCTTTAGAAAGCAACTTGCTCTGTAAACTCTGGTAAACTCTGTATATTTTCTATAGTAGCACTTGCTTGTCCAAAATTGACTTAATTATAAATGTCCAACATATTGCAGGACTTTTCTGAGGCGAATACATACTAATACATTTGGAATCATTTCGAGATATCATTGTGAATCCATGAATATAAGGGATTATTTAGGAAATAACCAAACTACTCCCAAAAGTAACTAACCTAAGTTTCTGATTTGATTTGTAAATATGCATATATTTGCATATTGCATATATATGTATATAGTATTTATTTAAATAATTTTTAATTCACATTTTATTAACTTAAACTGTGTAATAACATAAAGGTAGATGTTCTGCAACATTTTGCAGAGAACTATACTTCTAACGTGCCTTATTCTAATGTTACATCCTATTTGTACCAACTTTTACTATAGTAATCATTACCATATTATAAATATAATATACTAGTCTTTAGATAGGGACTTCCCTGGTGGCTCAGATGGTAAAACATCTGCCTACAATGTGGGAGACCCTGGTTCAATCCCTGGGTTGGGAAGATCTATTGGAGAAGGAAATGGCAACCTTCTCCAGTATTCTTGACTGGAAAATCCCATGGACGGAGGAACCTGGTAGGCTATAGTCCATGGTGCTTTGCAAGTATTTAAAACAGTGCAATTGTTCTAATAATATCTCATAAAAAACTTCAAAACATAAAGTAAGTCCATTCCCTAAATCTATGTCTCCATTCCTTCCATGCAAATAGGTTAATCAATAGCATCTTTGCAGATTCCATAAATGTGCATCAATATACTGTATTTGTTTTTCTCTTTCTGACTTACTTCACTCTGTATAACAGGCTCTAGGTTCATCCACCTCACTAGAACTGACTCAAATTTGTTCCTTCTTATGGCTGAATAATATTCCATTGAATATATGTACCTTACCTTCTTTATCCATTCATCTGTTGATGGACATCTAGGTTGCTTCCATGTCTTGGCTATTGTAGATAGTGCTGCAATGAACACTGGAGTACATGTGTCTTTTAGAATTGTGGTTTTCTCAGGGTGTATGTCCAGTTTTGGGGTTGCTGGGTCTCATGGTAGATTTATTCCTAATTTTCTTTAAAGGAATCTCCATGATTTTCTCCATAATGCCTGCATCAGTCCAGCATATACATACTATTGTGTGTGAGAGGTTGCTGTCTAACACAGGGAGCTCAGGCTGGCACTCTGTGATGACCTGGAGGGGTAGGATAGGAGAAGTGGGGGCTCAAGAGGAAAGGGGTGTATATATATTGTGGCTAACTCACATTGTTGTGTGATGGAAGCCAACAAAACATTGTAAGGATTTTAAAAAGTTAAAAACAAAAACAACAAAACACACACACACTCGCTTTAGGACCAAGTAAAAGAAAATTAAAAAACACAAAGTAAAGAATTTTAATAGCAAAATTGGACTTTATATGAACATGTGGACTTTATATGAACATGAAAGCTATTTTTTTAGAGATTTGACCACTGAAGCACCAAATTATTTATATGAGGACAATAAACACAGCCTTTTTTAAATCAGTTACTATGGATGATTTCTTTTTTATTTCTATCTCTTGAACTTGTATCTACTGAAAAACAATGACTCATTTGCCCGTTTCTCTGTCCTTCAGAATCTAGCCCTTTTCTTTATTTACAAGCCAACATAAATCTTTAGGTCCTTAAAGAGCCATTTAATGGGCTCTCTTAGGAGCATACTCAGCTCTTAGCCTCTGCTCATTATTTTCCCTAATACAGAGAAAGCAAAATATTTAGATTTGACCTTTTTTGACATGATATTGTGGTGCTTTGTTATACTAATAAAGAAATAATAAACACTCACTGAACTCTTATTCTGTGCCAAGAATTATGCTAAGTAATTTACACATAATGGCTCTTTTAATTAAAAGGAAAAGCTACATCAGAATATAAAGGTATTATTTTATTACAAGCTTTATTACATTTTTTATTCTGTTAATAAATGTGCACTAGACATCAATGACCCGTTTGTAGATAATATGAGATATGAACCAGAGAAACCATATTCACTAGGTAAATCAAAAAGCCCTCTTGACTCTAAGGAGAGTCATTTGTTGGGTGGAAAAGTAATTGGCCTTCACTGGGTGTAATCCATCAAATCTCCCAAAGAACTGGTTAATTGATGGAAATGTCAATCAATGCATTTGTCAGTCTTATGAATCAGCCATACTTAAAGGCATTAAACTCACATCAGCTTGCTATTTGTCCCTCTGCATCCATTTATCCATACTAAAAGGCAGGTACAGAGATAATATCATGGGAATCTATAATAAATGCTCAGAAGATTCACCTAATTACAGCACTCAGTGTAATTTTACTTAATAAAATGGTATTTTTTACATGGTTACAGAGTGCACATATGTCTTTATAAGCCTGTATGCATATACAAACTATATGACTATATGTATTTCATATGTTTTGTATGTGCATATGTGTGCATATGTGTATAACATGTGTACATTTGTATGTGTGTATATATATATATATATGTGTATATATATATATATATGTATATCTATAGATAAATACATCCACATCTTACCTGTTACTTGGCTGGATGCCTTAGGATATATTTTGTTAAATAAACTTACATATTTGTATTAATATTTATAACATAAATATATGTACTTTTTCTCAAAATACAATATAGAATTTGAAATAGTAATCAATAATTTAAATCAAAGAATACCTAGGATAGAAATGAAGGCCTATTAATTAATGTTCTTCCTGTGAGCAAAGTGGGAGAAAGTTTTATGGGAGATAATTAGTTTTCATAATATCAAGCTGCCAGCATGTATTGGAAAATGAGGATGACTTTATTTAGGGTGGCAAATGTTCCTCATAGTTCTCAGCCCAGGTGACTCACTCAAGCTATTAAAAGCTAGAAAAAGCCCCCAAGGCAAGGTCATTATCTGATAACAGGCACTTCTCATCTGATGTCCCCTTTACATGCAAAATTAAGGGAAAAGCAGAAATCTACTCCTTGTGAGAAAATCAGCTCTCAAATAAAGTTTTCTTCCCAAGAAGTGACTTTTCCAAGCTACCTCGATCCAAACAACTGGCATGTGGTGCATTTTGAAGATGGATTGTCAGCTGTGCCCCCACAGCTGTGAGAGTCTGGCACACCAGCTCTCAAGCCAGCTAGCAGGAAGACAGATACTGTCATTTTGGGGGGAATGGATCACCCACAGATGTTTAGAGGAGGAGAAGTGTCTATGTCCTTTGGCAAGCTCATCAAAATCAACCTCGTACACATAGGCACAGAAAGAACTGGAATCACTGCCTAGTCTGTCATCATATCACTCAGCATACTTTTAAACCACCTCCTCATTCATCCTTAAATGGAAAATAAATTACTTGAGATGAAATTCTTTGGCCCTGGAGCAGATGGTAGCATATACCTCCAACATGAAGGAAACACAATACACCTGGATTTTTGAATCCCAAAGTTTCTTAAGAGCAACTTCCTGCTCTCGAAAGCCAAGACCTATTTTTTCCACTAGAAGCATTCCAAACATAGAGTTGATGTTTGCTTATGAATACATTTTTGTTCTTTCCTTGCCCTACGGTAGCAGTACCTCTTTCTTCTATGCTACCACTGTCTGTATGCCTGAACTGACCAGTGACACTAATGGTCAGGGGTCATTCTGACTAGCAGAAATGTGATTGTGTAGAAACAAGCCCCTCTAATCCTTTCTGTGTTCTCTCTTCTTGCAGACATTTACTCTTCTGCTTTACCATAGTCCAAACACTACTACTCCGTTTTCAGCTCTTTCTTATACGTCCATTGCCACAGCTCACTGAGCTGTTTCATAGGCTCATTAGAAACTTCAGAAGAAAGAATCCAATTGGCTCAAGCCATCAGATTTAATAAGATAGCTTTCCCTAGGTCAGTTGTCCTCCTCCAGTTCCAATCAGATGAAAGCAAGGAAGGATAGTCATATACTACAAAAATGACTACAGAAGGCTATTTTATGAGTTTAAATAGGCAGTTTATAAAGAAATAAAGTAAGTATCGGGTAGGCATCATAAAGGTGTCATTGTATGCTACTTCTATCTCAAGCTAAGTCAATAAATAGCAAGATGAGCAAAAACTGAAAATCCAATCCTTTTTGCTTTAAAGACAAAGCTGTCATTATTATATGTATCTGATTTATTCATTCTTCATGTCACTGATTTAAAAAATCTAGACACTTCTGCTCTTAGGTTTTAATTACTCAGAGTTTATGTACTTGTCAAAGTTCAGATAAATGTATTATGTCCTGTATCCTCACACCTTGTACAATGCCTGACCCAGTGCTTAATTAACATTTGAATAAATGAGTTAATAAAATTCATGAAAGAATATGTGGTTATATAGGCTTTGAACTGTGATGTTCTAAAAAAAAAGAAAAGGAAAGAAAATTCTCTTATAAATGGAACTTACAGACATCACTTTTTTGTTATTATTTCATTCAGCAACAAGTGTGTATTTTTTGTGTCTTCTGAATTCAACTGCTGTTCACTTCTATTTTATTTCAAAATAGAATCTGTGCTACTCTTTCATTTTCAGTTTTTGAATTTATGTTGTTGAAAGATGGATCATCCACACAATTGAATAATTAGAATTAGGAAGTTTTGACTTAAGTCTCCATTTAGATATCAATCATGTGGAGATAAATATGATTTTGGTTTTGTTGTTATTTGAATCTGAACTTCCAAGTTTGACCTGTTACTTCCAAAAGGCAACTGGTGATCTGGACTTCAATGAAGGCATTTAATTGAATTTTCAAGTGTGTTTGCATGAAGTTTTTCTGTAAATAATTATGACTTGGGCCTGTGTTACCTGTTTTCCTGTTCTATTTAAAAGTATTCCCTCATCGCTCAGTTGGTAAAGAATCCACCTGCAATGCAGGAGACCCTGGTTTGATTCCTGGGTTGGGAAGATCTGCTAGAGAAGGGATCGTGTATCCACTCCAGTATTCTTGGGCTTCTCTTGTAGCTTAACTGGTAAAGAAACCACCTACAATGTGGGAGACCTGGGTTCGCTCCCTGTGTTGGGAAGATCCCATGGAGAAGGGAAAGACTTCAGTATTCTGGCCTGGAGAATTCCATGGACTGTATAGTCCATGGGGTTGCAAAGAGTCAGACACAACTGAGCAACTTTTACTTCACTTCATACACCAATGCTTTAAAATGCTCAACTTTAACAAAAAATTATAAGCAAAATAAATGAAGTGGAAACATCTTCCTATCAATGGAGATATTTGTTTCAAAACTGAAGCATTTATTGAGGACAATGATCTCATCCAGAGATAAAATGATGACTAAAGGTGCTTTTTTTTTTTTTTTTTTAATAAGCATGACTCTTCTTGGAAAGTCTGTGGTATAATGAAGAGAAGAATATTTCTGCTTTGAGAGAGAAACAGTTCATTAAACTAGCCTAAGAGTTAAATGCCACTTCCTGCATGTTCTTCATGTATGTCTTTCTTGTCACCTAAAGATAAGTTCCAACTTCTCCAATTGATGTGGCTTTTCTTTATTTGGTCCCACTCTACATTTCCCACTTTTCAAGTTCATTCAAGATCTGGGGCATTATCCATTACCCTCTTCTTCATTATTCTTTGAATCTCACTCTGATTTCAGTGCCCAGCTAAATGATCAAGTCTCAGTCCCTCCCTTCCCCCCTCTTTCCAACAGATGACTGAGTGCCATTAATTCAGAGAAACCATAAAAGACCCACATATCAGTGAATCTTTTATTGTGAGAGTTAGGCCATTTTTAGATGCGAACATGGGTTATGATTGAACAGTGGCATACTAGAAGAATTAGCCTTTTAAAATGGGCATGATCTGGAAAGGCAAGTTTCCCCTCTATACATCCCTCACCTTCATCATAAGCTATTTATTGCTTAGTATTTATATCAGATAAGTGTTTTAACTGATAACTGATGTAAATGAAAAGAGTGCTTTAAAAATTGATTGCTGTTATTCAGCCATTCAGTCGTGTGTGACTGTTTGTGACCCCATGGTCTACAGCACATCAGGTCTCCCTGTCCTTCATCATCTCCTGGAGCTTGCTCAATCTCACATCCATTGAGTTGGTGATGCCATCCAACCATCTCATCCTCTGTTGTCCATCTCTCTTCCTGTCCTCAATTTTTCCCAGCATCAGGGTCTTTTCTAATGAGTTGGCTCTTCATATCAGGTGGCCGAAGTATTGGAGCTTCAACTTCAACATCAGTTCTTCCAAAGAATATTCAGGGTTGATTTCTTTTAGGGTTGACTGGTTCAACAGCCTTGCACCCAAGGGACTCTCAAAAGTCTTCTCCAACACCACAGCTCAAAAACACCAGTTCTTCAGCACTCAGGCTTCTTTATGGTCTTTAAGCGAAAAAAGTGATTATTTCCCTTAAACTCATCACTTTTGCTTATAATCTCTTTGGCAAATATTAAGTGCTCAATTATTAATACAGATAGGAATGCTTTAAGGGTGATCAGTACGATTCTTTTAAAATATTTTTTTATGTCTGAAGTGCTCCCTTTAACAGGACCTTGGCTCAATTGTTTTGTCAATGTGACATATTGTTTACTATCATTCACTTGCTTGGAATTACCTCCTTTTCCATCCATCTATTCCAAATTCACCTAGTTCATCTGATATTTCAAAGTCAAGTGTAATTCTCATGCTTTCTTTGACCATTTTCTGGATTAATGACATTGCATATTTACTTTCTATAGTCCTTTTAAGCTGTACAAAAGTTTATTTGGAATTATTATTATAACATTTTAGAACAAGAATGAATTTTAGAGATTTTCTAGTCCCATGTATAATTTTACACAGGAAAAACTGAGGCCTCTAGACTCCCTCCTCTTCTATGTCTGTTTTGCAGAACTCACTTTTGTTAAAGTCATACCTTAGGCTTTACTTGGTGGCTTGGATGCTAAGAATCCACCTGCAATGCAGAAGACCCAGGTTCAACCCCTGGGTCAGGAAGATCACCTGGGGAAGGGAATGCATGAATAGATGTGAGAAAGTTGTAAAAACCTACATTCACACTCACACACAAATGGGTAAAAGTTAGATGTAAGAAATACAAATAAGATTGATAGGATAACATCAATCTGAATGTAATACTGCACTCTAGGTTTGTAAGGTCTTATTGCTGGGGGAAAATGGGTAAAGGTCACAGAAAAAGTGCATGTGAGTTTACCGTTATCTCAAAATAAGTTCTTTAAAAACAATATTACCTGCTTTTAAAGTATTTGTTGTTCTTACTTAGAAACTTTAAAATGTCATATGTGCTGTGCACTCTATTGCTATTGAAGAATGCTGCCTTGGGAAAATGACATATTTGCCATCAGCAATTATGCTGATGGCATATTTGTTAACATAGAGCATCTTCCCTTTATTTTTACCATTTGACACACTCTTTGAAGAGATATATAATAATTTCCCTCCTTATCAACAAGTCACAGGCTTCCCAAATTGCACAGTGGTAAAGAATTTTGCCTGCCAATGCAGGAGACACAGGATATGTGTGATCCTTGTGTTGGGAAAAACCTCTGGAGGAGGACATGGAAAGCCACTCCACTATTCTTGCCAGGAATATCCCATGGGCAGAGAAGCCTGGTGGTCTAACCCATGGAGTTGCAAAGAGTCAGACATGACTGGGCACACACATACCAACAAATAACAAATCACTATACAGTGTGTGGGAATATATTATTATATTACTGCCTATTACTGCCAGTCCCTACCTTTTATGCCAATAAATCAATATTTTTTATTTTTATCCTAAAAATTATAGAAAACGGGGCTTTTCATTCATTCCTATAGTCTTATACCTAAACTTCTCTACAGAATCTTTTATATTCTTTGCAATTTCAGAGCCTTCCTCCACTAAGGAGCCACATTTTGAGCCCATCTGGAAGGGTTCCTGGAATTTCAGAGGTACTCCATTCATCTTTCAATAAGAAAAATGACAGAGTGCTATTCTGGGTAGGCTTGAGTCTTTTTTTGTGAGTTGACATTTAGCCATCATGATGTTATTCCTGCCCGCAAAACTTCCTTCTTATTTTACTCTGAGGGTCCATTGCCATAAGAAGCTAATTTCTATGGTACATAGATTTCAGTGGGGGATTCCCTGGTGGCTCAAATGGTAAGGAATCTGCTGACAATGCAGGATAACTGGATTTGATCCCTGAGTCAGGAAGATCACCTGGAGAAGGGAATGGCTATCCACTCCCGTATTCTTGCCTGGAAAATTCCATGGACAGAGGAGCCTGATGAGCTATAGTCCATGGGATCACAAAGAGTTGGACACAACTGAGTGACTAACATTCTTATGCTTTAGGAAGCATTACTATGAACAAAGCTAGTGGAGGTGATAGAATTCCAGCTAAGCTATTTCAAAGCCCAAAAGATGATGGTTTTTAAAAGTGCTGCACTCAATATGCCACCAAATTTGCAAAACTCAGCAGTGGCCACAGGACTGGAAAAAGTCAGTTTTCATTTCAATCCCAAAGAAAGGCAATGCCAAAGAATGTTCAAACTACTGCACAATTGTACTCATTTCACATGCTAGCAAGATAATGCTCAAAATCCTTGGAGCTAGGATCAGTAGTATGTGAATCAAAAAATTCCAGATGTACAAGCAAGATTTAGAAAAGGCAGAGGAACCAGAGATCAAATTGCCAAGATATGCGGGATCATAGAAAATGCTAGGGAATTCCAAAAATATATATATATCTAGTTTTGCTTCATTGACTACACTAAAACCTTTCATTGTGTGGATCACAACAAACTGGAATATTTTTAAAGAGATGGGAATACCAGACCACCAGACCACTCCTGAGAAACACGTATTCAGGATGAGAGGCAACAGTTAGAACCGGACCTGGAGCAATGGACTGGTTCAAAATTGGGAAAGGAGTAAGTCAAGGCTGTATATTGTCACCTTACTTATTTAACTTATATGCAGAGTACATCACTCAAAATGCTGGGCTGGATGACTCAGAAGCCAGAATCAAGATTCCCTGGAGAAATATCAACAGCCTAAGATATGCAGGTGCTACTACTTTAGAGGCAGAAAATGAAGAGAGACTAAAGAGTCTCTTGATGAAAGTGAAAGAGGACAGTGAAAAAGCTGGCTTAAAACTCAACAGTCAAAAAACAAAGATCATGGAATCTGGTCCCATCACTTCAAGGCAAATAGATGGGGAAAAAGTGTAAATAGTGTCAGACTTTTTTCTTGGGCTCCAAAATCAATGTGCACAGCAACTGCAGCCATATTAAAAGACATTTGCTCCTTGGAAGAATAGCTATGACAAATTTAGACAGGGTATTAAAAAGCAGAGACATCACTTTGCCAACAAAGATCTGTGTGTCAGAACTATGTTGTTTTTCAGTAGTCAGAGTGTGGTTGTGAGAGTTGGACCATAAAGAAGGCTGAGCACCAAACAATTCATGCTTTTGAACTGTGTTGCTGAAGAAGACTCTTGAGAGTCCCTTGGACAGCAAAGTAATCAAATCAGTCAGTCATAAAGGAAATCAACCCTGAATATTCATTGGAAGGAATGATGCTAAAACTGAAACTCCAATCCTATTGCTTCCTGATACAAAGAGTTGACTCATTGGAAAAAACCCTAATGCTGGGAAAGATTGGTGGTAAGAGGAGAAGGGGGTGACAGAGAATGAGACAATTGGATGGCATCACTGGCTCAATGGACATGAGTTTGAATGAACTCAAGGAGATAGTTAAGGACAGGGAAGCCTGGCATTCTGCAGTTCATGGGGTCTCAAAGGGTCAGCCATGACTTAGGGAATGAACAGTGAAGAATAGACTTCAGTAACCTTTCTCATTAAGTGGTTGTATGGCTCATCATTATCTCCCAATATTATTCTTTTCAAATCCTCCATCTACTGAGGTCTTTGATTCTTTGACTTTTTCTCACAACATTCCCATTGGAATGAAACAGGTCTATATTGTTAAGTAAACTACTTTATCTCTCCTACTAAAAGAGGTTTTGGGGCTTCCTTTATATTTTGGTTGAAATAGACTACTCCAACTATCTAATTACCCATTAGGCATTATCCATATTTTTAAATATTCCTGAATGTTTAACAATTGCCTCCTCTCAGACCTGATATATTCCTGGAAGATAGCTCATGGTCAGTAAAAGTATTATTTTGAACAATGTCAAAGTAATGCAAAAATTCTGACTTATCATATTATTTCACTCTAACCAATGTTGGTTATTACTCACTGATATTCTCATCTTAAAGATAATTTAACCTTTTTTTTCTTTGTAAGAATTATAAGGCAAAATGAAACAACATGACATAAAACAAAATATATCAAAGCAACAATTAACACCCTATGACAAAGAAAGGATAGCTACATTATATTTATATCAGTTAATGAGATTCCAGGTTTATCAGGTTTCAATTTGTATTAATTTTAGAATAACATAAGAATTACATAAATTAAAGTTCATGTTACTCCTGTGAATGTATATTAAAAAGAAAAAAAAACAAGGGGTATATAAAGTGTAAAAATTGTCTTGTCAGTCTTCCGACTTCTAAATGCTACTTGTATCCAATAAGTGATTATTGTCAATCATTTAGATGTCCAACAATCTGGTTTGCTAATGACACTGTTGATTCAATAGTTTTTTTTTTTTTCTTTTTTTCTTAACCATGAGACATGAGAGACACACTAGGCCAGAATGGAGTAACATGTATCGTATTTGAAGGTAGGGTGCTATAAAAAGCCACAAAGATAAGTATACTAGCAGGCAGTAGGTGAATGCTAAGAAGCCCTAAATAAGAGAAAAGAAAATATGGACAGAAAGAGAGGGAGTAGAGTTGAATTCAATTATGAATTCAACATTCATAATTGTTGAATGACAGCTCGTGAGCTAAGAATTTTAACTCCCCCCCCCCACCATTGAATCACCTCAGTAACACCATGAAACAGTCAATGCTAAATTGGTTCAAAGATAAGAAACTAAGTCTTAGATTACCAACAAGATCCAAAGAGCATTTATGCATTTGAACTCAATTTCTGCATGAATTCAAAAAATTGTACTTTATCTCCTCTACCACAGAGCCTCATGGGAATATCATTTTGAAGTTCAATCTCCAGAGCATCTCTCTCTGTTCTGATTGTGAAGGAGCTGGTAACAAGGTAAAACCCAGGTGACTGGAAGATCCATGAGACTGTTTTGTCTAGCAAACAGGGAGCTCCATCAGCAGAAAGAAGCAGAGAATGGTTGTGTGTTCTGTCAACCCCTGCTTTTCCCACCCTGCTACTTACACGGATGGATACTTTTCCCATCTCAACTAATGTTAACTCAGCAAAAAGGATATCAGCAAGCTCATCTCACTAAACAGTGGAATCTAGAACTAGTCCTGTGAGTCACAGCATTCAGGTACTTTCCTGTCACAATGGCCGAAATATTTTGATTCAGTTTTATCCTTGTTTCCTTCATATCCTTCTATTGTAAAAATGGATGTTCTGATATTTTGCTTAATTTTCATAAGCTCCCTAAACAAAGCCGTTGTTTATACTTTCCATACTCATAATAGAACTTATGGCATTACCATTGGTTTGATTTGGGGTGTTGTTTAGCATTTGGATTTTGCTCTGGAATGAACTTCCTCATACATTAACACTTAATCTAATCAAGCAAAATTTGCACATTATTAAGTTACCTTTAAGGGGCCAAATCCATAACTAAACTAATTCCCCCATTCATCAACCTGTGCAATTCAACCACTGTCTCTTCCCTTCCTTGCTCATGTGGCTGAGGTCCTAACACACCACATATTCAAGCCTAAAAAGAATAAGGCAGGATCAAATGTGTCTGCTGGTAATATTATGTTTGACAGGAAAAGAAGGCTGACAACGGTTACTTATAAACCCACCTCAGGATTTCCTGATTTAATACATCTAATAGACTGTCATTGGCAAAACTACAGATAATACTGTTATTTTATTTAATTTTTGTTTTAGGTTTTAAGTGAATTAATCTTAAATGCTTTTAACTGAGAATTCCTCATTAGTCCAATAGTGTTTTTCCCCCTCTCAGATATTTAGGTTAAGACTTCAGCTAAGAGACGTGCAATGAATTTGTGAAAGTAATGAAACTTTAGAACACAGATTTCAGTGAGACTGGACTTTTGAGGTGAAAACATTATCTCCAAGAAAACTACATGTAGTATTCCATAGAAATCTCATGGTTGCTTCATTCTTTAATTTTAATCCATTCAATTTTCCTTTTCTTTCAATATTTTGGTTACTGTATTGGAGTGCAGAACCAATAATAGATATAGATAGATAGATGTAGGTATAGATATGTAAGAGAAGATTTATTGTGGGAATTGGCTTACTCAGATCTGGAGTCTGAGGAAGTCCCATGATATGCCCTCTGTAAGCTAGAGAACCAGGAAAGTCAATAGTGTATAATTCAGTCAAGTTCAGCAGCCTGGGAATCAGGGTGTCAACTGTGTAACCCTCAGTTGGAGATGAAAGGGTTAAGAATGTAAGTCCTAGAGTCCAATGTCCCAAGAATTGAGAGCTCTGATGTCTTAGAGCAGAAAAGGAATGATGCCCCACCTCAAGAAGAGAAAGGTCTTCTACAATTTTGTTCTACTTGTGCCCTCAACAGATTGGATAATTCCAATCCTGTTGATGAGGGCAGATCTTTAACTCAGTCTGCTGATTCCAAGAACACCCTCTCAGATAGATCTAGAAATAATATTTTGCCAGCTATCTGGTCATCCCTTAGCCCTATGAAGTTGACTCAAAGTTAACTATCATAGTTTCTGCACTGTTACATCCCAGCTTTCTTTCTACTGCTTTCTCTGACCTCCTCTGTGCAATTTGCCTTTTCTCACCCTACTTTTCCTGCTTTCCAACTCCCTTCTTTGTCTTAGCCCTTGAGGTATGATAACACTGAGATCCTAGTTCATTCAGCTTATCTTTCTCCCAAATCTTCCTTTTGTAAAATACAGCAAAGAATGACTGGAGGCAAAAGTACCTCCAGGACCTGAGTTGACTTCTTTCCAGTAGTTTGCACATTTAGTTGCTGGCTTCTTTGCCTGTATCATTTCCTCTTAGAAATAAAAACAATTATAAACTCCTCAGGATTGAGTATTTTTCTTCACTCATTGGAGACAGTCTTCCTCTCCTGAACAAATAATGTTCTTCCATGGCTCTGTAAAATGAATTATTTGATCTGAGAATCCATAATGAATTTTTCTTGGTCTTAATTAGACCATTAAACCAGAGGTTGAGATCATAACATGTCATCCTAATGATAGCCATTTAATCAAAATGCCCATTTGTTTTCATTACACCAAGTTTAGAAAGCAATGCCAAAGTGCTCTCCAGAGTGTTAATTGGTCTTTTAGGTTTCTTTCTTTCTACTTCTTTTTATTCTATTAACATGGAGGTGAAGAACATGCTGCAGTGGACCAAAAAAGAATGATTTCACTAGGTCACTCAATGGTTCTCCTTTTCTGTCTCTCATTATCCTCTGTTCTTCAAAGTTCATCCTAAATGCCAATGTTTCCAAAAAATCTAGACAAGATTTGCCTGTGATCTTTTAGCAAGCTAGGTAATCCCTGGATCTTCATTTATCTACCCACATGCAAAGGAAATAGTAAAGAAAACACTTCATAAAGAACAAAATAAAAACAAGTGAAAACAAACAAAAAAACCTTAGTGTCTTTTGTTTAGAAATGGCAACAGATGACAGCAGGTATCACTAGCTTTCCCAGAGAGAAAAAGAAAGCCTGCCAGAGTGTCTGACAAATGAGTTTACACGAAGAGGTGAGTCTTGGTTATCCTTGTGCAATAAGACATGGCATGTGCTCTAAAACAGACTCTCTCAAAGTTTGGCCCCAAACCAACAGCAGCAGCATCCCCTGAGGGCTTGTTATAAAGTCCCACACCTGAACAGCTGAACCTGAAACTCTAAAGATGGTTCCAGGAGATTCTGAATGCATGCTTGAGTTTGAGAATGCTTAGAATAGAGTTAAGCACTTACCAAAATATGTAGTGGTAGGCAACTTCTGATGTGGCTATGAGTAATTGTCAATTCATGGTGTTCATATACTTGTATAATCCTGCTCCCTTACATATAGACTGAAGGTAGACACTTACTTAGAAAATAGAGTATGGCTGTAATTAGGATATAAAAAAATATATATATAACTTTTATAGTGCTAGTACTCTCTTTCTGGCTTTTCTTGCTTGCCTGTCCTAAGGAAGCAAGCTGATGAGTGACATTCAGTGAGAAACTAAGGGCAGGTTCTAAATAATAACCAACAAGGGCCTGAAGCTCTTAGTCCACAAGTCTTGGAGGTAGTGGATCCTGCCAGCAACAATATGAGTGCACTTAGAAGAGGGTTCTTCCCAAAATGGCCTTCAGATGAGTCTGTAGACATCTCAGACCTTGACTATAGCCTTGTACTTGATCCTAAAGCAGATGGCCTGGCTATTTGGTTTCAAGATTCCTAACCCACAGAAATGGTGAGATAAAAAAAATGTGTGTTGTCTGAGGCAGCTCAAATTGTGAGGCAATTTGCTATACACAAATAGATAATACAGACAGATACAAACACAGTTACACACTATTCTATACATTTTTTTAATTTGTAACATAATTAAGCTTCATATGTACTTAATGAGCACATATAGCATTGTACATTTGGCTTTTCAGAAGCTGTGGCAAAAATATTAGGAAGTATTACCTACACTTAAAGAGAAAACATTTCTAAGAAACATAAATTTTTCCTTACATAGCACACTTAGGATACAATACTTAGAAATAAACTGTAAAACACTAGATTTAACAAAGCTAAATCTCTAAGAGAAAATGACATAAACAGTGAAAAGAAGTTATGTGAACTGAAAATGTTATCTGTTTATTGGTAAATAATCATATGGAACAATAGCTATGAGTCAATCATTTAATCTTTGTGCCAGTCTTGCTAAATAAGTACCAACAATTCCATTTCCCAGATGAAAATGAAGTAAGTAGCTTAGATCAGAAAAAGAACTTACCCCAAAATTGATATATAGCAGAGACAGGTTTCAAATGCAGACTGTCAGACTCCAGAATGTGCACCCTTAACCACCACAACATTTGATTCCATATTATAAAATTGGCATTTTTCTTGTTCCCACGTGTGGCAACATGTACATATATGTGTGTGTGTGTATACATATATATACATATGTGTGTGTGACATATATATACATGTGTGTGTGTGTGTATGTGTGTATTCCTGACAAAGACAGGCACTTGGAATGTTTTTAAGAATAACTGAAAGAATGGAATTAATTTGAGATGGGTATAGAGAACAAGAGGAGTAATGCCTTTTTGCTTATCTACCCAGATTTCCACCTGCCCACTTTTCACCTGCTTTTTATGTGATTCTTCTTTGTCAGGAAATACTTCCATCACTACACAACAGGAACAGATACTTCACTCAAAGTTGTAATGCTTTGTTCTAAGTTGATTATCTTCCAAATGCAGCTGACCATTGAACAGCATTATTTGAATTTCACAGGTCAATTAGCCTGTGGATTCCTTGCCCTCAATACATTCTACAGAACTACATGACCCTGGGTTGGTTGAATCCCAAGAAGGCAGAACCAGGGATACAGAGGCCTGGAGGGCCAACTATAGAATCATAAGGAGATTTTTGTATAACCCTGGTGGAGGGTTGGGGCCCCTAACCCTCTACCCTTTTTCAAGGGTCAACTAGGTAATATCATCCCTATGGTTCTCAGTGACTGGTCTACATTTGAATCACCTGGTGAACTTTTAAAACTACAAACACCTAGTAGAGAGTATCCACCATTGGAGATACTCATTCCGAAGTTAAGAAGCAGGATCTGAGATCTAGAATTCTTTTTTAACTGAGACCCTAGGAGGTTTCTATGGACACCAGTGAAACTATTTTTTTAACATAAGAAAAATATTTTAATCTACGTAGAAAATTGTTTTAACCCCAAGACAAGGAAATATAAGCAAATCAAATAAATACACAAATCAAGCAGTAGATTGTAATCCATATTGTTGTAGTCAATATTACACACAGATATTTCAGGACCAAGTTACAGTTTCTTAGTGATTTCCACTGAGTTATAAAAATATACTGAAGATTAATTTGGGAAAATAAGATTGCAAGATTGAGAGAAGAGAGTGCAGTGTTAATGAGGGGTTGATTATATTTGGTATCACTTGCACTAATTGAAGTACACTGATCTTTGTTAGCTGGGTCAGCCAGGGGTCAAGAGAACAGGTGGTTGAGCACAATTTCCTAAGCACCTGTTTAATATTTGGCTCTGAAATTTCCCTAACGTTGATCAAAGTGGGGATATGATCATTACCCAAAGATTGTTTAGAGAGACAGCCTTGACTGATGAAAAAGGAGCTAATTAGAAACTCACCTTTCCAATCTGCAAAGTGATTAAGTTTAAAGCAGAATGGTGAGAAACAGAATGACCTGATAAGTTTGGTCTCATGCCACTTGTTCTTGTCCCTCCTACAACCAAACTTTTTCATTCACTTTTCTTAATTTAATTATCCCTGACTCTATTAGAACACACACATTTGTTTTCTAGTCTCATTTCATTTTTCTTATCCTTTATTAACTGGATCTAACATTGTCACAGAATGTTTTAAAATTCAAATAGGTCACATATATTATTTGTCCTTACCCACAGCCTCAACAGGTTATTTGCACAAAATTTTCCTTGTGGCTCAGCTGATAAATCCACCTGCAATGCAGGAGACCTGGATTCCATCCCTGGATTGGGAAGATCCCCTGGAGAAGGGAAAGACTATCCACTCCAGTATTCTGGCCTACCAAATTCCATGGACTGTATAGTCCATGGGATCGCAAAGAGTCCATCGCAACTAAGCGACTTACACTTTCACTTTCCTTTATAGAACTCATGAGCTTTGACTGGCAACAGTATACTGACTATGCACTTTCCCTAAATTACTCACTAAGAAGAAATGTGCCGTATGCATGCGAAGTTGCTTCAGTCGTATTAGCTCTTTGCGACTCTATGGACTGTAGCCTGCCAGGCTCCTCTGTCCATGGGGTTCTCCAGGCAAAAACATTGGAGTGGTTGCCATGGCTTCCTCCAGGGGATCTTCCAGACCCAGCAATCAAACTTGAGTCCCTTAGGTCTCCTGCATTGGCAGGTAAGTTCTTTACCAGTGGCACCACCTGGGAAGCCCTATGAATAAATGTAGCAATGGGTAATGTGGTCACTTTTTAGGGAACAAAACTTGTCTAATATAGATAGTGGGAGAATTTAGATCTGGAATTAAATTTATAATGAAAACCAGTGAAACTATTTTAGTTTCAGTAACTTCATAGGGAAGTATTTTGAGAATGAGATATGAAAGTATAGAGCACTGATATTTCAGCAAGAGTTTAAAAATTAAGTAAAAGAATGAATGACAGAAGACTAAAACAAATGATACATGAAGATGTAATGAAAAACATGGCAAGTGTCCTTAATAATACTATATTGTATATATCTGAAGTTGCTAAAAGAGGAAATCTTATACATTTTCATCATAAGAAAAAAAATTGTGGCTAGGTATAGAGACAAATATTAAACTTACTGTGATAATCATTTTACAATATATTTCACAATAATCAAATAGCAAATCATTATGTTGTACACCTGAAACTAAGATAATGTTGTATGTCAATTATGTTGTTATTGTTCAGCCTCCAAAATAATCATTATATTTATGAAAACTTTCTAGACTGTAAGCAAGATAACCACTGAATCAAAGAGAAAAGTTATACTTTTAAGCTTTTTGATTGAAAATCACATAGTAAGTAAACCCCACTAAGGGATATTGGAATTAATAGAATAATATTAATATTAATACAAACATAAAGAAGAAATCACAATCACCAGGGTTACATCCATAAACAAAGCTTCAGCATCTGGTATCCTATCTCAGGGCTGAAGGTTGGTGATCACTACAAGAATGTCCAAACATAAATATAAACTGTAAACATATCACCCTTTTCTTTTATTGCTCATACACCTAACTGAACCAATATTTATTGAGGATTGCAAATGGGGCTACATAAGAGAAAGAAAAGCAAAAATCCTGTCCTCACAGCACTTCTATTCTGGAAGATTAAAGGTAGTGAATTTTATGAGGATGGAACTATTTTCTTATAGATTCTCTTTCTTACTCATCATGTAAGCAAAGACTCAGAAACATAGCAACCATCTTGGTGAAGGACAAAGGTGGACACCAAAGTAGTAGATGAAAAAAGAAGATAGCTTAAGAGACCCTGACATTGGTCAAGCTCCTTTACATGAAGAAAGTATATATTTCTGATAAATGATGAGAAGATCACATAATCATTCAAATCCACTACAAGAAATTTTATCAGATATGGAAGAGTTTATATATTTTTGCATAGCCATAGGTGTAAATAAGTTACCATTTATGCAGGGGAAATTGTCTTATCTGCTGCCAAAAAATTCTAAATTATGTTCAATTAGCAAACATTTTGTCATGTTGTATCATGTGGTTTAGACCGAAATGAAATGCTATTAGAAATATAAGTTGAATATAGTATATTATTGCTGATATAGAAATAGTGTACATTTACACTCTGTTTCAGTGTATAGGCAAATTCATGGACCAACACTTTTGTGTGTGTCAGTCAGTCAGTTCAGTCACTAAGTCCTGTCTGACTCTTTGCGACCCCATGAATCGCAGCATGCCAGGCCTCCCTGTCCATCATCAATTCCCGGAGTCCACCCAAACACATGTCCATCGAATCGGTGATGCCATCCAACCATCTCATCCTCTGTCATCCCCTTCTCCTCCTGCTCTCAATCTTTCCCAGCATTAAGGTCTTTTCCAATGAGTCAGCTCTTTGAATCAGGTGGCCAAAGTATTGGGGTTTCAGCTTCAGCATCAGTCCTTCCAATGAACACCCAGGACTGATCTCCTTTGGGATGGACTGGTTGGATCTCCTTGCAGTCCAAGGGACTCTCAAGAGTCTTCTCCAACACCACAGTTCAAAAGCATCAATTCTTCGGTGCTTAGCTTTCTTCACAGTCCAACACTCACATCCATACATGACCACTGGAAAAACCATAGCCTTGACCAGACGGACCTTTGTCGGCAAAGTAATGTCTCTGCTTTTTAATATGCTATCTAGATTGGTCATAACTTTCCTTCCAAGGAGTAAGCGTCTTTTAATTTCATGGCTGCAGTCACCATCTGCGGATATTTTGGAGCCCAAAAAAATAAAGTCTGACACTATTTCCACTGTTTCCCCATCTATTTCCCATGAGGTGATGGGACCAGATGGCATGATCTTAGTGTTCTGAATGTAAAGCTTTAAGCCAACTTGTTCACTCTCCTCTTTCACTTTCATCAAGAGGCTTTTTAGTTCTTCTTCACTCTCTGCCATAAGGGTGGTGTCATCTGCATATCTGAGGTTATTGATATTTCTCCCAGCAATCTTGATTCCAGCTTGTGCTTCTTCCATCCCAGCGTTTCTCATGATGTACTCTGCATAGAAGTTAAATAAGCAGGGTGACAATATACAGCCTTGACATACTCCTTTTCCTATTTAGAACCAGTCTGTTGTTCCATGTCCAGTTCTAGCTATTTCTTCCTGACCTGCATACAGGTTTCTCAAGAGGCAGGTCAGGTGGTCTGGTATTCCCATCTCTTTCAGAATTTTCCACAGTTTATTGTGGTCCACACATTCGAAAGCTTTGACATAGTCAATAAAGCAGAAATAGATGTTTTTCTGGAACTCTCTTGCTTTTTCGATGATCCAGCGGATATTGGCAATTTGATCTCTGGTTCCTCTGCCTTTTCTAAAACCAGCTTGAACACCTGGAAGTTCTCGGTTCACATATTGCTGAAGCCTGGCTTGGAGAATTTTGAGCATTACTTTACTAGCGTGTGAGATGAGTGCAATTGTGCGATAGTTTGAGCATTCTTTGACATTGCCTTTCTTTGGGACTGGAATGAAAACTGACCTTTTCCAGTCCTGTGGCCACTGTTGAGTTTTCCAAATTTGCTGGCATATTGAGTGCAGCACTTTCACAGCATCATCTTTCAGGATTTGAAATAGCTCAAGTGGAATTCCATCACATCCACTAGTTTTGTTCGTAGTGATGCTCCCTAAGGCCCATGTGACTTCACATTCCAGGATGTCTGGCTCTAGGTGAGTGATCACACCATTGTGATTATCTGTTTCATGAAGATCTTTTTTGTACAGTTCTTCTGTGTATTCTTGCCACCTCTTCTTAATATCTACTGCTTCTGTTAGGTCCGTAGCATTTCTATCCTTTATCGAACCCATTTTTGCATGAAATGTTCCCTTGGTATCTCTAATTTTCCTGAAGAGATCTCTAGTCTTTCCCATTCTGTTGTTTTCCTCTATTTCTTTGCATTGATCACTGAGGGAGGCTTTCTTATTTCTCCTGGCTATTCTTTGGAACTCTGCATTCAAATGGGAGTATCTTTCCTTTTCTCCTTTGCTTTTCACTTCTTTTTTTTTCACAGCTATTTGTAAGGCATCCTCAGACAACCATTTTGCCATTTTGCATTTCTTTTCCATTGGGATGGTCTTGATCCCTGTCTCCTGTACAATGTCACGAATCTCCATTCATAGTTCTTCAGGCTTTCTGTCTATCAGATCTAGTCCCTTAAATCTATTTCTCACTTCCACTGTATAGTCATAAGGGATTTGATTTAGGTCATACCTGAATGGTCTAGTGGTTTTCCCTACTTTCTTCAGTTTAAGTCTGAATTTGGCAATAAGGAGTTCATGATCTGAGCCACAGTCAGCATCTAGTCTTGTTTTTGCTGACTGTATAGATCTTCTCCATCCTTGGCTGCAAAGAATATAATCAATCTGATTTTGGTGTTGACCATCTGGTGATGTCCATGTGTAGAGTCTTCTCTTGTGTTGTTAGAAGAAGGTGTTTGCTATGACCAGTGTGTTCTCTTGGCAAAACTCTTGCCCTGCTTCATTCCGTACCCCAAGGACAGATTTGCCTGTTACTCCAGGTGTTTCTTGACTTCCTACTTTTGCATTCCAGTCCTATATAATGAAAAGGACATCTTTTTTGAGTGTTAGTTCTAAAAAATCTTGTAGGTCTTCTTAGAACCATTCAGCTTCAGCTTCTTCAGCATTACTGGTTGGGGCATAGGCTTGGATTACCATAATATTGAATGGTTTGCCTTGGAAACGAACAGAGATCATTGTGTCATTTTTGAGATTGCATCCAAGTACTGCTGTTAAAAAAGTCAGGCAGACAAATCTCATATATATATACATATATATGTATAAATATATAACTTTTATTGGGGTATAGTTGATTTACAATGCTAGATTAGTTTCAGTTGTAGAGCAGTGAATAAGTTATATTAATAGGTATACATATATCCATTCCTTTTTAGATCCTTTTCCCCACAGGCAATTACAGAGTATTGAGTAGATTTTCCTGTGCTGTACAGTAGGCCCTTATCAGTTATTTATTTTAAAGAGAGCAGTGCATACATGTATGTATATCAATCCCACTCTTCCAATTTATTTCCTTCCTTGTTTGACCCTGGGAACCATAAATTTGTTTTCTTCATCTATAACTCTATTTGTGTTTTGTAGAAAAGTTCATTGGTACCCTTTTCTTAGATTCCACATATATGTGATGTGAAAGTGAAAGTCACTCAGTCCTGTCCGACTCTTTGTGACCCAATGGACTATACAGTCAATGAAATTCTCTAGGCCAGAATACTGGACTGGGTAGCCTTTCCCTTTTCCGGGGGATCTTCCCAACGCAGCAATCAAACCAAGTTCTCCCGCATTGCAGGCAGATTCTTTACCAGCTGAGCAACAAGAGAAGCCCAAGAATACTGGAGTGGGTATCCTATCCCTTCTCCAGCAGATCTTCCTGACCCAGGAATCAAACCAGGGTCTCCTGCATTGCAGGCAGATTCTTTACCAACTGATCTATCAGGGAAGCCCACATATATGTGATATCACGTGATATTTGTCTTTCTCTGTCTGACTTACTTCATTCAGTAGACAATATCTAGGTCCATCCATGTCATTGAGAGTGGGATTATTTTCTTCTCTTTCTTTGTGGCTTAGTAATATTCTATTGTATATATGCATCAATCATCTTTATCCATTCCTCCATGACCTCCTGGCTATTATAAATAACATTGCAATGAACACTGAGGTGCATGTATCTTTTCGAACTTTGTTTTTTTCTCCAAATATATGCCCAGGAATGAGACTGCTAGATCATATGGTAGCTCTATTTTTTATTTTTTAAGGAAACTTCATACTGTTCTCCATCAGTTCAGCTCAATTCAGTCGCTCAGTCGTGTCCGACTCTTTGCGACCCCATGAATCGCAGCATGACAGGCCTCCCTGTCCATCACCAACTCCCAGAGTTCACCCAAACTCATGCCCATTGAGTCGGTGATGCCACCCAGCCATCTCATCCTCTGTTGTCCCCTTCTCCTCCTGCCCTCAATTCCTCCCAGCATCAGGGTCTTTTCCAATGAGCCAGCTCTTCACATGAGGTGGCCTAAGTACTGGAGTTTCAGCTCCAGCATCAGTCCTTCCAGTGAACACCCCGGACTGATCTCCTTTAGGATGGACTGGTTAGATCTCCTTGCAGTCCAAGGGACTCTCAAGAGTCTTCTCCAACACCACAATTCAAAAGCATCAATTTTTCAGCTGTTCTCCATAGAGTGTACCAATTTATATTACAACCAGCAGTGTAGGGGAGTTCTCCTTTCTCCTCATCTTCTCCAGCATTTATTGTTTGTAGATTTTTTGATGATGGCCATTGTGACCAGTGTGAAATTATACCTCATTGTAGTTTTGATTTGCATTTATCTAAAGATTAGTGATGTTCATCATCTCTTCAAGTATTTGGCCATGCATACATGGCCATCTGTATGTTTTCACTGTAGAAATATCTATTTATATCTTCCACCCATTTTTTGATTATGTTTTTTTTTTTTAATTGAACTGCATGTGCTGTTTGTATATTTTGGAGATTAATTCTTTGTCAGTTGTTTCATTTGCAACTGTTTTCTCCCATTCTGAGGGTTGTCTTTTCATCTTGTTTATGATATGTTCTTTGATATGTTTTTTTAAAAAGCTTTTGATTTTAATTAGGTCATATTTATTTTTGTTCTATTTTTATTACTCTAGGGGGTAGGTCAAAAAGGATCTTGTTTTGATTTATGTAAAAGAGTGTTTTGTCTATGTTTTCTTGTAAGAGTTTTATGCTGTCTGCCACTACATTTAGATCTTTAGTACATTTTGGGTTTACTTGTGTGTACAGTGTTAATAAGTATTCAGTTTCATTCTTTTCCATGTGTTGTGCTTAGTCCCTCACTCATGTCCAACTCTTTGTGACCCCCACTATGTTCCTCTGCCCATGGAGATTCTCCAGGGAAGAGTACTGGAGTTGCCATGCCCTCCTCCAGGGGATCTTCCCAATCCAAGGATCAAACCCAGCTCTCCTGCATTGCAGGAGGATTCTTTACCATCTGAGTGACCAAGGAAGCTTTTATGTGTAGCTGTCCTAGGTTTCCCAGCACTGCTATTGAGACTGTCTTATCTCTATTTTATATTCTTGTCTCCTTTGTCAAAGATAAGGTAACCATAGATGCATGGCTTTATCTATGGGCTTTCTACCCTGTTTCATTGATCTATATTTCTGTGTGTGTGTTTGTGCCAGTACCATACTATTTTGATGACTGTAGATTTGTAGTATAGTCTGAAATCATGGAGCCTGAATCCTCCAACTCTGTTTTACTTTCTAAAGGTTGCTTTGGCTATTTGGGATCTTTTGTGCTTTCATATAAATTGTGAGATTCTCTTCTAGTTCTGTGAAAAATGCCATTGGTAATCTGATGGTGACTGCACTGAATTTGTAGATTGCTTTGGTAGCATAGTCATTTTCACAATGCTGATTCTTTCAAGAACATGGTGTATCTCTGCATCTGTTTGTGTTATCTTTGACTTATCTCAAAAGTATCTTATAGTACAGGTCTTTTACCTCCTGAGGTAGGTTTATTCCTAGGTATCTTATTCAGTTTGATGAAATGGCAAATGAGACTATTTTCTTGATTTCTCCTTCTGATCTTTCATTGTTAATATATAGGACTGCAAGAGATTTCTGTCTATTAATTTTGTTTCCTGCAACGTTGCAAATTTCATTGATCTCTAGTAGTTTTCTAGTTGTATCTTTAGGGTTTTCTATGTATAGGATCATGTCATCTGCAAAAATTGACAATTCTACTTCTTTTCCAATTTGGATTTCCTTTATTTATTTTTCTTCTTTGATTGCCATGGTTAGGATTTCCAAATCCCTGTTGAGTAATAATGATGAGAGTGACCATCCTTTCCTTATTCCTGATCTTAGAGTAAATACTTCCAGTTATTCATCGAGTATGATGTTTCCTGTGGGTTTGTCATATTATGGCCTTTATTGCATTAAGGTAGGTTTCCTCTGTACTCACTTTCTGGAAAGATTTTATCATAAAAGGGTATTGGATTGTTTTCAAGTTTTTTCATCCATTGAGATGATCATATGGATTTTATTCTGCAATTTGTTTACATGGTGTATCACATTGAGTGGTGTATATTGAATCTTCCTTGGACCTCTGGGATAAATCCCACTCAACCATAATGTATGATCCTTTTAGTGTGCTGTTGAATTCAGTTTGCTAATATTTTGTTGAGGAATTTTGCATCTATATCCATCCATGACATTAGCTTGAAATTTTATGTTTTTGTGATATCTTTGTTTTTGTTATCAGGATGATGGTGGCCTCATAGAATGTGCTTGGGAGTGTTCCTTGCTCTGCAAACATTTTTAAGAGTTTCAGAAGGGTGTTAACTCTTCTCTAAATGTTGGATAGAATTTGCCAGTAAGGCCATCTAGTCCTATACTTCTGTTTGTTTTAAGATTTTTTATCACAGTTTCAATGTCAGTACTTGGTGATTTCAGTCTCTTCATATTTTCTATCTCTTCCTGGATCAGTCTTAAAAGGTTGCATCTTTCTAATGATTTGTCCATTTCTTCTAGGTTGGCCCTTTCATTGGCATATAGCTGCTTGTAGTAGTCTCTTATGATCTTTTGTATTCTGTTGTGTCCCCTGAAACTTTTCCTTCTCAGTTCTAACCTTGTTGATTTTGATCATCTCCATTTTTTTCTTGTTGAGGTTTATCAATTTTGTTTATTTTTCTCCATTAACCAGCTTTCAGTTTCATTGATCTTTGTTATTTTTTCTTCATCTCTATTTCACTTATTTCTGCTCTTATTTTTATGAATTCTTAGAATTCGTGTCACTTACTAACATTGTGTTTTGCTTTTTTCTTCTTTCTCTAAATGCTTTAGGTGTAAGAATAAGTTTTTTATTAAAATTTTTTTCTTGTTTTTTGAAGTAAGAATGTATTGCTGTCCAACTTTCTCCTTAGAACTGTTTTTGCTGCATCCCTTAGGTTTGGATCGTCATGATTTTATTGTTATTTGTCTCTACATGAGTTTTTTTTTTTTTTTTTCCTTTTGACTTTTTTCAGTAATCTATTGGTTATTTAGTAACATATTATTTAGCATTCATGTGTTTGTGTTTTCTTTTTTTTTTTAACAGATCCCCCCACCCACCAGATTGATTTCTAATTTCATTGTGATTATAAAAGATGCTTGATATAATCTCAATTTTCTTAAATTTCCTGAAGCTTGATTTGAGACCCAAGATGTGATCTATCCTAGAGAATGTTCCATGTGCACTTGAGAAGAAACCATTATGCTACTTTTGGATGGAAGGTCTTATAAATATTAATTAAATCTCTCTGGCTTAACATGCCACTTAAGGCTATGTTTCCTACTAATTTTATGTCTGGATGATATTTCCATTGGTGTAAGTGGGGTGTTAAAGTCTCCCACTGTTATTACATTGCTATCAATCCCTCATTTTATGGCTGTTTGCATTTGCTGTGTGTGTTGAGGGACTTCTATGTTGGGTGCACATATATTTACAGTTATATCTTCTTCTTGAATTGATCCCTTCATCATTATTTAGTGTCATTTGTTGTCTGTTGTAATAGTCTTTATTTTAAAGACCTTTTTTTTTTCTGACCAGTCTATGTCTTTCGGTTGGAGCATTTGATCCATTTATATTTAAGGTAATTATTGATACATGTATTCCTATTGCCATTTTCTTAAAATTTTTAGTAGATCTTTTTTCTTCCTTTTCTCTTGTTCTCTTCTCTTATGGTTTGATAACCATCTTTAGCGTGGTGTTTAGTTTGCTTTTTCCTTTTTTTGTGTGTAGACCTATTGTTATTTTTTGGTTTGCATTTCATATGATGTTTTGATAAAAGTCATATATGTATAGTGTATATGATAGACCATGTATATATATACACCTACAAACTGTTTTAAGTTTTGGTCTCTTTATGTCAAGTGCAATTCTCATTTCCTTTATCCGTACTCTCCTCTTTGGAATGATTGCTTGTTTTACTATAATATTTGTGTATGAAAGATTTCGTTTTTACTATATTTTTGCCTTTAACAGTGAGTTTTCTCATTGGTAATTTTCTTTTTTCTAGCACTCCTCCCTATGCTTAGAGAAGCTCTTTCAGCATTTGTTTTAAAGCTGGTTTGGTGATGCTGAATTCTCTTAGCTTTTGCTTGTCTGTAAAGCTTTTTATTTCTCCTTTGGATCTGAAAGTGAGCCTTGCTGAGTAGAGTATTCTTGGTTGTCAGTTTTTCCCTTTCATATCTTTAAATAAATCATGTCACTTCCTCCTGGCCTGCAGAGTGTCTGCTGAAAAAACAGCTGATAACCTTATGCTGATACCCTTGTATGCTATTTGTTGCTTTTCTCTTGCTTTTATATTCAACTTATAATTAAATTTCATATTAATTTTAAATAAAAACTTGTATTTAACTTTTGTTAGTTTGATTAGTATGTATTTCCATGTGTTCTTTCTTGTGTTATCTTGTGTGGGACTCTACTTCCTGGACCTGAGTTACTATGTCCTTTCCCACGTTAGGAAAGTTTTTGACTATAATATTTTCAAATATTTTCTCAGGCACTTCTCTTTTTCTTCTTCTGTGATCCCTCTAATCCAAATGTTGCTTTGTTTAATGTTCTCCCAGAAGTTTCTGAGACTGTCTTCATTTCTTTTCATTCTCTCTCTCTCTTTTTTTTTTTATTCTGTTCTATGACAATGCTTTCTACCATTTTTTCTTCTAACTCATTTATCTGTTCTTCTGCTGTTGATTATTTTGCTATTGATTCCTTCTAGTGTATTTTTCGTTTCAGTTTTATTTTTGTTCATCTGTTCTTCAGTTCCTCTAGGTCTTTGTTAAATATTTCTTATATATTATTGATCCACACCTCTTTCAAGATCTTGGATTATCTCTATTATCACTACTCTGAATTCATTTTCAGATAGGTTCTCTATATCCTCTTCATTTAATTGTAAGTTTTTATCTTGTTCCTTCATCTGCAACATATTTCCTTTATCATCTCATTTTTTTTTTTTCCCTAACTTACTGTGTTTGTGTTCTCCCTTCTGTAGATTTCAGGTTTGTGGTTCTTGTCCTCCTGGTGTCTGCCTCCTGGCTAATGACATCGATCCGGAAACTTGTGCCATCATCCCCTTGATAGGGGATTTGCCTATTGTGGCCTGCTCTGGGTATTGAGAGGGACCTCCCCTCTGCTCTGTGGTTGTCACTCCCATGTCAGGGACAGGGTCTTCTCCTTAGTTATCCAAGTAGAGGCTCCTTGATCTGTTTATTAGGTTTCTTAGCTGTGTTTCTGATCTGTGGTGCAAAGTATGTGGGAATGGAGCACTCCCATTGGGAGAGAAACTACTGAGTATTCCACTTATGGAGTTGTTCACTTGTGAATGTGCTGTTGTGTCTTCTTTTGCTCTTTGTGTGGCTTACAAAGTACACTGTTGTTGGTACTGTTCTTAGTCCTATCTTAACTGTTGATATGCCAGCAATTGGTCCTGGTGATTCTCAGATACTAATTTCCTGAAGCCACTAGCACAGATCCTCTGAGGTCAGGTCCCAGGACTGCAGTAGTCATGCACCTGGACCCACTGTGGGCACTGTGAAGGCAACTCAGACTCTGGTCATGCCCAATCCCAATATGTACTTGTCCATAAAGCCCACAGCTGTGAAAGCTAGAACTATCCCAACTGTAGCAGCATTTGTCCTTTCAGATGTTTTGCAAACGCTTAATTTAGGAATCTGTCAGCAAAAGTACAATTCCACAGTTCATGCAGCTGTGAGGAGAGATTTCAGCTCTTCTTCTTTAGTCACATGGCCCCTGTGGCTCAGCTATGATTTCAGCCCCCACCTCTGTTTGCATTCCTCCTTCCCACTGGAGTCAGCTCCAGAGGTTGCCATAGCACAGGAGCCCATCTGGCATGAAGGACCAACGTAGTAATCTGGGTGAGCAGGGCATTCAGGCAGAAGGATGCTGGGGTAGTGATTGGAATGTGCAAGCCCATCAGTCAGTGATCAGGGCTAGTGGGTTGTGCATGTTGGGAGGGGTGCCGAGGAGGCAATGGCGGGTGTACTTGAGCTCTGGCCAGAGTCCTCCCTAGTGCTGGTGCAAACAGGGGCCAGCCTGTGAGGAGAGAGTTTGCCATGATGGCCCTACCATTTACACATCACTTAACAATGGTGCTTCACTTCTCTGGCAGTCTGAGTGTCCTCCATGAGGAGTTGTAGAGCTCCTCACGTCCATCCGCTCAGACTGTCTCCTCATGGCCAATAGTAATCCCCTCCCCTGGTCTGTTCTCCAAACCCCATGTTCCAGCACCCTGTCCCCATGCATAATGGCCAACACTCGTCTCAGGATGCTGTGAGCAGCCCTGTGGCATGGGTAATCTGTATAGGTCTCACTCTGTCCTGTCTGGCACAGATGGGTGGATGGGCTCTCTCTGAGTCCTTGAAGTTGCCCTATTCTAGTTTCCCTCCCTGCTAGTGAGAGGGCTACCCTAGATGCAGGAGCTTCTCACTTTCAGTTCCTCACAGGGAGAACTGGTCCTATCCTGTTACCTCTTCTCTTCCTTTTTCTTTCTGCTTTCTTTTGTCCTATGGTTACTTGGGGATTTTTCTTGTCCAAGATATCCAAGGTCCTTTGCTAGTGTTCAGCATACTTGTTCCATTTGTAGATGTATTCTTGATGCATTTGTGCAGAAAGATGAACTCCAAGTCCTCCTACCCCATCTTATTCTCCCAAGGCTCACATATTTTATCAAAAAAGGTTGTTGTAAGCTTTTAAGGTTTAAAAAAACACAAAAAGCCACAATAAAATAAATAAAAGCAGATAACCACGATGGAGTGGTCACTCACCTAGAGCCAGACATCATGGAGTCAAGTGAGCCTTAGGATGCATCACTATCAACAAAGCTAGTGAAGGTGATGGAATTCCATCCTAGGCTATTACAAATCCCAAAAGGTGATGCTTTTAAAGTACTGTACTCAATATATGGGGAAAATTGGGGAACTCGAAAATGGCCACAGAACTGGAAAACTTCAGTTTGCATTCCAATCCCAAAGAAAGACAATGCCAAAGAATGTTCCTACTACCACATAATTGCACTCATCTCACATGCTAGCAAATTAATGATCAAAATTCTCCAAGCTAGGCTTCAACAGCTCATGAACCCAGAACTTCCAGATGTTCAAGCTGGAATTATAAAAGGCAGAGGAACCAGAGATCAAATTACCAACATCCATTGGATGATAGAAAAAGCAAGAGAATTCCAGGAAAAAAAAAAAAAGAATCTACTTCTGCTTCACTGGCTATGCTAAGGTCTTTGACTGTATGGATCTCAACAAACTGTGGACAATTTTTCAAGAGATGGGAACACCGGACCACCTGACCTGCCTCCTGAGAAATCCGTATGCAGGTCGAGTGGAGCAACAGTTAGAATCAGACATGGAACAATGGATTGGTTCCAAATTGGGAAAAGGACTAAGTCAAAGTTGTACACTGTCACCCTATTTATTTAATTTATATGCAGAATACATCACTGTAAGGCTGGGCTGAATGAAGTACAAGTTGGAATCAAGATTGCTGGGAGAAATATCAAAAACCTCAGATATGCAGATGACATCATCCTTATAGCAGAAAGCAAAGAGTAAATAAAGAGCCTCCTGATGAAAGTGAAAGAGGAGAGTGAAAAAGTTGGCTTAAAACTCAACATTAAAAAAATAAAGATCATGGTATCCGGTCCCATCACTTCATTTCAAATAGATGGGGAAACAATGAAAACATTGACAGATTTATTCTTTTGAGCCCCAAAATCACTGCATGTGGTGCCTGCAGCTATGAAATTAAAAGACACTTCCTCCTTGGACTGCTGCTGAAGCTCCAATACTTTGGCTACTTGATACGAAGAACTGACTCATTGGAAAATACCCTGATATTGGGAAATATTGAATTCAGGAGGAGAAGGGGATGGCAGAGGATGAGATGGTTGTACAGCATCACCAACTCGATGACCATGAGTTTGGGCAAGCTCCAAGAGTTGGTGATGGACAGGGAAGCCTGGCATGCTGCAGTCCATGGGATTGCAAATAGTTGGATATGACTGAGCAACAGTTGCCAAAGTATTGAAGTTTCAGCTTGAGCACCAGTCCTTCCAATGAATGATCAGGATTGATTTCCTTTAGGATTGACTGATTTGGTCTCCTTGTAGTCCAAGGGACTCTCAAGAGTTTTCTCCAACACCACAGTTCAAAAGCATCAATTCTTTGGTGCTCAGCTATATATATAGCCCAAATTTTACATTCATATATGACTCACATCATCTAACCACAAATGGTAAAGAAAAAACAAATTATTGCTAAGATGAGAAGTAGGAAGCTCTAAGAAAATACACATGCTAATCCTCTTCATTTTAGAGAGAAAGACTGTGAGACAGACAATGAATTTTCTTTCAGTTTTCCATAAGTACAGTCTGATAATTGTGAATCCAGAGATATAGAACGCTCATGGATCCTCTCAGAGGTTATGTAATTTATTGGAAGTTATGGGTCTAGAGACAATGTCCTAATTTTCTTAATTTTATTTTTTTTCATTTTTGGCCCTCATCTGCAGATACCTATCATCACTGGCTTTTACAAGGTCTTTATTTTGTTATCTTATTTCATATTATTCATCTTTCTACCTAAATCTCTCTACCATGCTCACATATGCACTTAATCTTCACTTTCCTCTCTAGTGTTTTAATTCATGTCTCTGTGTATGTATTTTTTTAAAAAATATAGTATTATTTTGATATTTCAAAATATGTAAGTGGTATTGGACATCAGATCTCTAATTTGTGCTTTTAATAATCAATATTATATTTTAACAATTGTTCTTGATCCTATATTTTAGAAGTTCTTAAGTGTTTTTGCTCTGGAGACCATTATGCAGTCTAGAATCCTCAGAATAATGTTTTATGGAATGCTATGGACCATAATGTCTTTAATACTTGGGATAGGTATACAAAAGTACAGTGGATTACAAAATAGACCAATTATACTGAAATACACTGAACAAAACAACAAAAGAACAAATGTGTGGCATATCAATACATGTGTTCACATATTAATATATTAAAGCAGTACAATCTAGCAGCCAGTTTCATAACTACCAGCATTTCATTACAGTGACTAGGACATACAATATTTTAGGATGCCTGATATAAGTAATATAAAAATAAATGTGACTTCTGTTAGTGATAAGGTCAGGTCAGTTCATTTCAATTCAGTCGCTCAGTCATATCAGACTCTTTGAGACCCCATGAACTGCAATAGCCGGACCTCCATGTCCATCACCATCTGCAGGAGTTTACCCAAATTCATGTCCATTGAGTCAGTGATGCCACCCAACCATATTATTCTCTGTCGTTCCCTTCTTTCACCGTCAATCTTTCCCATCATCAGGGTCTTTTCAAATGAGTCAGTTTGGGCACTCTGCCCTCGGGACCCAAGAGCCTCAAGGTCAAGCGCCAAGCCTTCCCTCACGATGTTTCAAGAGGACTGAAGCGGCCCGCTCCAGCCAGCCCTCCTGTCACAGATAACCATCACGGGGCTGGAGCCAACGGTGCAACTGGATGTGGCAGGTCAAGCTACGACATGCAGCGCCAGTTCAACAAAGATAAAACTACAGCCAACCACAGAAAACATCAGTCACCCTTAGATGGACACCACTATAAGGACTCTGAGGCCTGAGACTAGCAAGAGGGGGAGGCCCAATGCCCCTCACCCTCCCAGTTCAGCAGGAAGTAACCAGAGACCTCGACGCGCCTATTCCCAAAGAATTGGGCCTCCCATCTCTTGAGGGGGGAATGTTAGGTAATTAGAATAGGGAAAAAGAGTCCAAAATGGCGGTGTCTAAAAGACCTGGAAGGGAAAGCCCGAGAAAATAGAACAAAGGTCCGAGGACCGGAGTGAGAACCTCAGGTAAAACAAACAACGCTCCTGCCTAAGCCCAATTTACATAAGACAGGCCCAGGGACAGAGAAACATATAAGAAGAGGAGCCAAAGCCCTCTTCTCCCCTTTTTTCTCTCCCTCTTCCACATGATGGGGTGATCTTCTCTTCGCGTCTTTGGATTGACGTGCCCTCACGCCTCAAAGATGGATTTTCCTGCTATTATCTAAATAAATAGAGCTGTAACACTGAGCTATAACACGGTCCATTCGAGACCTGAGAGCTATAACACGGTCTGTCCTCCGAGAGCTGGGACCCGCCAAGGGGCTTTAATGTCCGTCACTCCAAATTTTTGTTGTGACGAGACAAAGAACCGAGGAGCATACACTCGCATGACAGAAGGAAAATCACACAGAGATTTCATGACAAAACAATGCCTGTAATATAACATATAGTCAATTAATATTTAATGAATTGCTGGGAAAATTAAATAAATAGTCTTGTTTAGGCTTCAGAGACAAAGCAGAACAGGCCTCTGACCTTGCTTCTAACCTGCCTGGACACTGCCCTGACTGTGAGTTGACTGTGAGTAACTGCCTGCTGTGAGTGCAAGACTTCCAGCACCATGGATGAGATGGGGAAGGAATCTTGAGATTGTTGAGCTCCTAGAGGGATCCCCCAGCCTTAGCAACATTCCAAGTTTTACATGACTAAACCAACAGCATTAACATGAAACCAGAGCTGCAATTTGGTCACAGATTGATGATGATATCAGTTTGCAACTGCCCTGGGATTGTAAATGGGAGCCCTGAACTGTAATCTTTGAAGTCTTACCCACAGAGAGGACTCTTTTCATAATTGGGACTCCAGATGTGCTGTGACCTGGGACTTCCCAGTGCTGGAAACTCTCAAGTCTGGATGTTGACCTCCACCCAAGTCTGGATGTTGGTCAAAACCCAATTTGGTGATGTATCATCTGCTCTTTCTATTTTCTTTTAATGTTAGTGTGTTTAATGCTAATATGTTGAAAGTAAGCTAGATAATTCTCCAATAAACCTCTGTATTAGTTATTTGTAAAAAAAAACAAAAACAAAAACAAAAAACAAATGAGTCAGTTCTTTGCATCAGGTAGCCAAAGTATTGGAGTTCCAGCTTCAACATCAGTCCTTCCAATGAACACTCAGGACAAATCTCCTTTAGGATGGACTAGTTGGATCTCCTTGCAGTCCAAGGGACTCTCAAGAGTCTTCTCCAACACCACAGTTCAAAAGCATCAATTCTTTGGCACTCAGCTTTCTTAATAGTCCAACTCTCACATCTATTCATGACTACTGGAAAAACCATAGCCTTGACTAGACTGACCTTTGTTGGCAAAGTAGTCTCTGCTTTTTAATATACTGTCTAGGTTGGTCATAATTTTCCTTCCAAGGAGTAAGAATCTTTTATTTCGTGGCTGCAGTCAACATCTGCAGTGATTTTGGAGCCCCCCAAAATGAAGTCTGGCACTGTTTCCACTGTTTCCCAATCTATTTCCTATGAGGTGATGGGACCTGATGCCATGATCTTAGTTTTCTGAATGTTGTGCTTTAAGCCAACTTTTTCACTCTCCTCTTTCACTTTCATCAAGAGGCTCTTTAGTTCTTCATCTCTTTCTGCCATAAAAGTAGGATCATCTGCATATCTGAGGTTATAGATATTTCTCCCTGCAATCTTGATTCCAGCTTGTTCTTCATCCAGCCCAGTGGTTCTCATGATGTAATCTGCATATAAGTTAAATAAGCAAGGTGACAATATACAGCCTTGACATACTCCTTTTCCTATTTGGAACCAGTGTGTTGTTCCATGTCCAGTTCTAACTGTTGTTTCCTGACCAGCACACAGATTTCTCAAGAGGCAGGACAGGTGGTCTGGTATTCCCATCTCTTTCAGAATTTTCCACTGTTTATTATGATCCACACAGTCAAAGGCTTTGGCATACTCAATAAAATAGAAATAGATGTTTTTTCTGGAATTCTCTTGCTTTTTCAATGATCCAGTGGATGTTGGCAATTTGATCTCTGGTTCCTCTGCCTTTTCTAAAAGGCAGCTTGAACATCTGGAAGTTCACGATTCACATTCTGTTGAAGCCTGGCTTGGAGAATTTTGAGCATACTTTACTAGCATGTGAGATGAGTGCAATTGTGTGGTAGTTTGAGCATTCTTTGACATGCCTTTCTTTGGGATTGGAATGAAAACTGACCTTTTCCAGTCCTGTGGCCTCTGCTGAGTTTTCCAAATTTGCTGGCATATTGAGTGCAGCACTTTCACAGCATCATCTTTCAGGATTTGAAATAGCTCAACTGGAATACCAATACCTCCACTAGCTTTGTTCATAGTGATGCTTACTAAAGCCCACTTGACTTCACACTCCAGGATGTCTGGCTCTAGGTGAGTGATCACACCATCGTGATTATCTGTTCATGAAGATCTTTTTTGTATAGTTCTTCTGTGTATTCTTGTGACCTCTTCTTAATATCTTCTGCTTCTGTTAGGTCCATACCATTTCTGTCCTTTATTGAGCCCATCTTCACATGAAATCTTCCCTTGGTAGCTCTAATTTTCTTGAAGAGATCTCTAGTCTTTCCCATTCTATTGTTTTCCACTATTTATTTGCATTGATCACTGAGGAAGAAGACTATCTTATCTCTCCTTGCTATTCTTTGGAGCTCTGCATTCAAATGGGTATATCTTTCCTTTTCTCCTTTGCTTTTCACTTCTCTTCTTTTCACAGCTATTTGTCAGGTCTCCTCAGATAGCCACTTTGCTTTATTGCATTTCTTTTTCTTGAGGTTGGTCTTGATCCCTGTTTCCTGTACAATGTCACAAACCTCCGTCCATAGTTTATCAGGCACTGTCTATCTGATCTAGTCCCTTAAATCTATTTCTCACTTCCACTGTATGGGACTTGATTTAGGTCATACCTGAATGGTTAGAGCTTTTCCCTACTTTCTTCAATTTAAGTCTAAATTTGGCAATAAGGAGTTCATGATCTGAGCCACAGTCAGCTCCTGGTCTTGTCTTTGCTGACTGTATAAAGCTACTCCATCTTTAGCTACAAAGAACATAATCAATCTGATTTCAGTATTGACCACCTGGTGATATACATGTGTAGAGTCTTCTCTTGTGTTGTTGGAAGAGGGTGTTTTTTATGACCAGTGTGTTCTGTTGTCAAAACTCTATTAACTTTTGCCCTGCTTCCTTTTGTACTCCAAGGCCAAATTTGCCTGTTACTCCAGATGTTTCTTGACTTCCTACTTTGCCATTTCAGTCCCTTTTAATGAAAAGGACATCTTTTTTGAGTCTTAATTCTGAAAGGTCTTGTAGGTCTTCACAGAACTGTTCAACTTCAGCTTCTTCAGCATTACTGGTTGGGGCATAGACTTGGATTATCGTGATATTGAGTGGTTTACCTTGGAAACGAACAGAGATCATTCTGTCGTTTTTGAGATTGCATCCAAGTATTGCATTTTGGACTCTTTTGTTGACTATGATGGCGAGTGATAAGGTCAAGATACTGCTAACAGAACTGTGATTTGTTGCCTTCATTCTTAATTAAATGAAATACTAATTGTCAGATATTTGTGAATTTGAAAATATAATTTTTCCCAGTTTAATTTCATTGACTCTCTGAAATCCCCCTGATTTTTAGTCGAGGTTCACAACTACTGCTCTAGTTTATGGTCTTTTTTTGCATACACCCCTTTTACTTTTTCATTCCCATAGTGATAGGAACCTAAGTTGATTTTGACTTTTTGATTCCGCAAGTAATACTAGATTTTATTCCTCACAGTTTAAAATGTAGTTAAATATTGGATTATGTAATGATCATTTATGTCTCACTCAGAGGTTTGGGGTAATTAAATAGGATGATATATAGCAATGTTTTTGAATTGGATTAAAATGTGTAAATGTTTTATAAAATACAAAATGTTATATACAAGTAGGAAAATATCACTTCCTTTCCTCAAGTGTCAAGGTTTATTCAGTTAACTATATAGAATTCTTCTAGAAAACATAAAAAGAAAAAAAAATACTTTTAGTATAGTCATCATGCAATCTCTATTAAAGTTTTATATTATCTTTTATAGATGATTTTCTTGAGATTTGCATATGTTGTTACTATGTAACTCTTACAGATATGAAAACCCAAACTCGAAAATTACAATTTAGGCAACTGCTAGACATAGATAGAATGAAGTATTTTAGAATTGAAACTGACACTGTGACCCTGAGGAAAAAGAAAGGACACTCAGACCTCAGGCATGAATATTACAAAATTCTGACAGTTTGAAAGCAGTGGTGCTGGTATATTGTTGTACACAATAGTGTGCTGATCTTTTAGTATAATAAATAAATATAATAATTAAAAATTAAAATTCTTATCTCTGGAAGCACACCAGAATTTTCCTGTGGTTGAAATTAACAGTTATTAACTTTAAAATATATTAGAATAGGCAATTTTTGTATACCTAAGTTATATATCTCTAACTGGAAACTTCAGAAAACAATTGTAAGAGTATTCTATACACTGCCATTAAAATATCATGGTAATGGAACTTGACAATTTTTATTTGGTAAAACTGAAACTTTCATTTTAGCTATTTAAAAACTCAAGATTAGCAAATGGTGGGCAATAACTGAAAGCATGCGTGCTTAGTCACTTAGTCAGGTCCTACTCTTTGCGACCACATGGACTGTAGCCCACCAGGTTCCTCTCTCCATGGGTTTCTCCAGGCAAGAATACTGGAGTGGGTAGCCATTTCCTTCTCCAAGGGATCTACCCAGCCCAGGGGTCAAACACAGGTCCCCTACATTGCAGGCAGAGTTTTAACTGCCTGAGTTACCAGGAAGCCCTAGAATAATTGAATATCCACATGCAAACCATTAACAAAAATTTATAGCTCACATTACACACAAAATATTAACTGTGTGACTTCAAAAACTACTACTATTAAAAAATGAAAAGACATGGATGCAACATGGCTGCAACTTGAAAATATAATACTAAGTGATATAAGTCAGAAAGTGAAAGACAAATACCAAGCAATGCCATTCTTATATGTAGAATCCAAAATATGGCAGAAATTAACCTATCTATGAAACAGAAACAGAAGCACTGACATAGTGAATAGACTGGTGGTTACCAAGTGGTGGGGGAGGTGGGAAAGGAATGGACTGGGAGTTTAAGATTAGCAGAAGCAATCTTATATATATATATATATAGAATATGCACCAAAGCGAGCACATATATAGCATGGATAAACAGCAAAGTCTCACAAAGCAGCATAAAGAACTATCAATATCCTGCCATAAACCATAATGGAAAATATTATGAAAACCAATGTATCTATAAGTGTGTGTATAACCGAGTCACTTTGCCATACAGCATTGATTAGCACAACACTGTAATTCAACCATATGTCTAAATAAATGACTAAATAATTCAACTAAATAACAAAATAAATAACTGATAACTCAACTAAAATAGCTCATAAGAGAACAAAATGAAAGACCACTCACAGTCTTGTAAAGAATCTATATTATATATGTATATATAACTTTCAAAGCTCAAGTAAACAATACATTTTTTAAATGTTAAAAGATAAGAATCAATATTTTGCCAGAGAACATATATATTCATGGCAAATAAGCACAGCAAAATATGATTAATATCATTAGTCATTGGTGAATGCAAATTAAAACCATAATGGGATACTGCTACATACCTATTAGAATGGCAAACATTTAAAAAGGTGCTCACATAAAATTTGACAATGATGTGGAATATTTGAAGCTCTCAGACACTGCTGATAAAAACGTTAAGTGTTATATTCACTTTGATAAAACATTTTGACAGATTCTTTAAAAGTTAAATATTTACCTACCATACGATCCAACCATTCCATTCATAGATATTAAACCAAAGAAAATAAAGCATATATACATAAAAAAAACAAAAAAAAAATGCACTTATAACTGAATACTCACTAAGGCTTTATTTGTAATAGCAGAGAACTGGAAACAGCTCAAATGTCTTTCAAGAGGTGAGTGAATAAACAAATTATGGAATATCCATGTAAATCTAATCAGCAATCAGAACAAACTCCCTCCATACATAACAGCTTAAATATAACTTAAAGTGAAAATATTGAATGAGAGAAGCCAAGACAAAAAAAAAGAAAAAAAATACATATGGTATTATGTTTCTATAAAACTCTATAAAATGCCTACTAATCTATAGTGACAGAAATGGAAATGCATTATGTTGGGAGGGTACTTTTTTGCACACCAGTAATCTCACCAGTCTGATTAAGAGCACAGACAAGAATAGACTCAGCCTACTTTGAAGTAATTAGTACAATAAACCTCTTTCCCTTTCCTAATCATCTTTCTATTCCCTGATTCTTCTATGATCAAAAGATCAGGAAAACACTTTATTTACATGAACAATCAAAGTATTTGTCAGTGCCTCAGATGAGAGATGGGCAAAAGCTTACTATTAAGCCCAATTTTCTAAACATCAATGGAACCAAACAACTCATTTTTGGAAATACTATAATTTGCTTAATCTGAGGCTGGGTTTACATGCCAAATGTTAAAGTGATAAATAATGGCATTCACATTAAGAAGGTTAAAATATATTTACTTTTGTCTAAGAATGAACTAAAGTAGCTTTACCAAATATAATGGTCCTTCATTTCACCTAGAGAGACATTTTAAGCACTTTCATATATATCAATTAATCTGAAGTTTCTCTTGACAAAGCTTGAGAGTGGTCCCTACTTACAAGTGAGGAAGCTGTGTCACAAGTAAATTGTCACACATGCCTCTATCCATGGAGGCTAGAGAATTAAGGCCCAACCATGCCAATTCAGTGATTTTTGGATTACAGTATTTCATTTCCTAATATCAAGTATGTTTGCTAAATAAATTCACATTAATACCACATGCATATTAATCCTTATTTTTAAGGATTGAGTATCTATAATATTGCCCAGGCTTTTCCACAGTAAAATTACTACATTAACCACTACCCAACAACAACAAAAAAAAAAAAAAAAAGAGAGAGAGAGAGAGAGAATGAAAGATAGAGTGAAATAAAAGACAGACAGTACCACCCGTGAGAGGTCCCCTGTTATGCAGGTGGTCCCATCAAGTGTCAGACCCTGGCAGAGATCACAAAGCAGTGCAAAGAAGGGAGTGCCTAAGTAGTTGTCAGTCAACCTCCAGGGCCTGATTCAGACAACTTTTAACCCTAAATTTAGTCTTTTAATCAACTTATAATGTTAATGACATCTAGACCTTTCCAAAGTATTTAAGAGACTCTGTCAATCTTCTAGAACCCAGAGAAACTGACACGAAGGGTGTTTCTGGGTCAGGACTATCAAACAGAATGTTTGCATCCTGTTTCCATTTTTCATGAAAGCTACTAAAGGTTTCCAATAAAGATAGCCAAGTCAGTAATTAGAAGAAAATCTCTCTTTGTTATAAAATGACATTGTCACTACTGACTTAAGCATTATATCTTTAAAATAAAAGATCCACAGAAAACCTTCAACTTGAAATCCCAGGCTTGTCTGCCCATCTAGACTTCCAGAGTCAGGCCTATGTGTGCGTTCGTGTGCTCTAAGTTGCTTCAGTTTGTCCAACTCTTTGAGACCCCATGGACTGTAGCCCACTGGGCTCCTCTGTCCATGGGATTCTCCAGGCAAACATACTGGAGTGGGTTGCCATCTTCCCCTCCAGGGGATCTTCTCAATCCAGAGATCAGACATATACAAAATAAGTCATCAATACTGATGTAGGAAAAGAGAGTAATCAGGGTGAATCCTTCTGCTCTAACTTAATCTTGACCTCATCATCCTAAGCTGGGTTCAGTGACATCATACTGCTGGCTTTGGGGAGAAAGATAAACAGAGAAGAAAAAGCAAATGAAAATGAAAACTAGATCTCCTTACTATCTGTTCCATCTATTCCTGACTGAGTCTTTACTTACCTCAAAGGGGTAGTGACAGAAAAAGGCTCGGAGACTCCAGAACTGCTAGAATGGATCACTAGACCTGTGCAAGGTCTTCTGCTTATACCGCAGAAACCAGTTGTCCCTAAAAGTGGGGGCAGGAGTGATCATTGAAGTCAATAAAGCACTCACTGTGGAAATTATTTCCCAACAGCATTGCCACCTTCTGGGAGAAAATCCTAAATGCTCTTGTTGATCCCAGGCCAGCTGCTTCCTTAGTCCTTTTCTTCTCTACCTTGTAACCTTTGAATGGCACCTACATTGATTTAATGCTCCACATTATCCCCCTTACCCCTCTCCCCCCTTGCTGCCTTTCTTAATGAGAATTTACTACTTATTTAATACTTCTAAGTTAGAGCAGAGCCCTACGTACCTGGCTTATTTGGCTTTAAATTCTCTTAGAAGTATAGGACTTGTTGGGCCCCTTTGAGATGGTTGAATAGCATCACTGATTCAAGGGACATGAGTCTGAGAAAACTTCAGGAGAGAGTGAAGGACAGGGAAGCCTGGTATATTGCAGTCCATGGGGTAGCAAAGAGTTGGACATGACTGAGCAATTAAACAACAAGAAGATGCTTAAGGATGCAAATAAGTGGCATAAAAGGTAGAGGAATCTATGTGTTTGTGTGAACTAAAAATTCAAGTGAATTGTTATAGCCTGATATTGCTTCATACTGGATCCTTTGGGGTATGGTAGAGGATGTTGTAAAAGTGCTACATGAAATATGCCAGCAAACTTGGAAAACTCATCACTGGCCACAGGACTGGAAAATGTCCATTTTCATTCCAATCCCAAAGAAAGACAATGCCAAAGAATGTTCAAACTACCCCACAACTACACTCATTTCACATGCTAGCAAAGTACTACTGAAAATTCTCCAAGCTAGTCTTCAACAGTATGTGAATCGAGAACTCTCAGGTGTTCAAATTAGATTTCGAAAAGGCAGAGAAACCAGAGATCAAATTGCCAATATCCGTTAGATCATAAAAAAAGCAAAAGAATTCCAGAAACAAAAAAATACAAAATGTCCGCTTCATTGACTATCTTAAGCCTTTGACTATGTGAATCACAACAAACTGTGGAAAATTCTTCAAGAGATGGGAATATCCTACCACCTTACCTGCCTTCTGTGAAACCTGTGTGCAAGTAAAGAAGTAACATTTAGAACCAGAAAAGGAACAATGGACTGGTGCTTCATTGGGAAAGAAGTATGTCAAGCTATATATTGTCACCATGCTTATTTAACTTATATGCAGAGTACATCATGCAGAATGCTGGGCTGGATAAAGCACAAGCTGGAATCAAGATTGCCGGAAGAAATAATAGTAACCTCAGACATGTAGATGACACCACCCTTAGGGCAGAAAGCAAAGAGTAACTAAAGAGCCACTTGATAAAAGTGAAAGAGGAGAGTGAAAAAGTTGGCTTAAAACTCAGCATTCAGAAAATGAAGATCATGGCATCTAGTCCCATCACTTCATGGGAAATAGAAAAACAATGAAAACAGTGAGACTTTATTTTCTTGGGCTGTAAAATCACTGCAGATGGTGACTGCAGCCATGAAATTAAAAGACTTCTTCTTCCTTGGAAGAAAAGCTGACAAACCTAGACAGTGTATTAAAAAGCAAAGACATTACTTTGTTGACAAAGGTGCGTATAGTCAAAGCTATGGTATTTCTGTAATGTATGGATGCAAGAGTTAGACTGTAAAGAAGGCTGATTACCAAAGAACTGATGCTTTTGAACTGTGGTGTTGGCAAAGACTCTTGAGAGTCCCTTGCACAGCAAGGAGTTCACACTAATAAATCCTAATGGAGATCAATCCTGAATATTCATTGGAAGTACTGATGCTGAAACTGAAGCTCCAATACTTTGGCCACCTGATGGGAAAAGCCAACTCATTAGAAAAGACTCTGATGCTGGGAAAGATTGAGGGCAGGAGGAGAAGGGGACAACATAGAATGAGATGGCTGGATGGCATTACCAACTCAATGGACATGAGTTTGAGCAAGCTCTGGGGAGATGGTGAAGGGGACAGGGAAGCCTGGTGTGCTACATTTCATGGGGTAGCAAAGAATCCGACATGACTGAGTGACTGAACAGCAAGAGGATGCAACTGGAATGGAAACTCTGCTGCCACATTCCATACTACAGTGAGTTACCTTTGGCTTAGATGTTTTTCTTCAAGGCAATCCCTTTCAAACATGAATCAGAAGCATAGCTTGGGAAAAGTTCCATTCAAACACGATTTACAATGAATGGGTTTAGTTCTGATGGGAAGTGGAAATGAGACCATTCAGTCCCACTTTTTGTATCTTTACTTGCTTTTCATCTTGATTCCTCCAGTAATCATGTTATTAATTTTTTGAAATGTATAAATGTAGTATATGTTCTCCAGTTCATGTACCTTCAGTCACTATATATACTACAGATTAACCAGACTATACACCACCAGATAACCTTTATCAAACCAACCAACAAAAAAAAGTTGGTTGTCTTGTATGGGCAAAAAATAAATAAATAAATAAAATGTGTACATTTTTAAAGTCCTAACTCCTTGGTCAGGTCTGGCTTGGTCTGGCCTCATGGGCAGCACCTCTATTTTTAATTATTTGTCTTACTACATCACTAGATGGTCTATTTGTTTGACCCTTAACCAAGATAACAGGATTTTCCTTGACCCCCTTTCTTGCAATCTATGTTTCTTTCTAATTTCCATTTGTTCAATTATGCCTTTCCCCCAATTAAACAATCTGCTTTTTCACCCTGAAAGACTTACCCATCTTTCAAGGACAGGTGAATTCCTTACATCTGATGTGAAGTCAACTTAACTCCAGTTTGTTTAGAAATTGGTTCTATGAAATTACCAGATATTCATCTTCTATACCAATTGCACTTTTCATTAAAAAAATACATGAGGGACAGGATGACAAACTGGAAAGGGAAATATCTTTGGGGAAAAAAAAAAAAGACATTTCAGTCTGAACTCTGTTCAAATGCATGACTTCCTGTTCTTCATCTGAAAACAGGGCAATATTTTAAAACAACAAGAAGCTTAGAGCACTATTGTAATTGCTAGATGACATATATACGTAAGCATCTGGCTTGAAGTGGCCTCAACTCTCCTTTCCTCAAAATGTTTGTCAGTTTAGTATCACAATAGTATTGCTGTGCAGAATTATCAGGCACTGCTTTGGATTCTTATTTCTCATGTATCATCTTCCAAATCATATTTTAGTATCCTAAGGGTAATAACCAGGTTTATTGTTTAATAACTGTTTTATCTAATCCATAATAGGTTCTAATTAAATATTAATTTTCATTATCAATATATTATCTTTGAATGCCAAAGAGCTATTTGGAATAAAAGTATAGTTTCTCTACATACAGAAAATCATATGTTGATTTTTTTTCAGTAATTGTTTGATAGGGAATGTGAATCAAATCTGCTCATTTTTTCTTAAATCTTATCTCACTGTTCTTATCTTATTTAAACATTTAAGATCTTTTTGTGTGTGTGTGTGTGCCCAAATCTGGCATCCCCATTGTTGAGTCATTCTTGGGAAATAGTAAAATGAAATAGCCATATGGTCAATTCCAGATGTGACAGAGAAATTTGGAGAGGTTCTGATCAGAATTCAGTGAAGATCCTTCAAATTAGTCTGCTAACACTTAGGAAATCTTCTAAAACCACTTCATATATATATTTCCCCCCTTAACTCTCTATCTTTCTAAGGACCATCTCAATATTGGGTCAGATTATGCATATTAAAGGATCTGCAAAAGCCATGCTAATTTAAGCTTTAAGCACTATGCATTGCAAATGACCCACACTACTAAAGCCTTTAAGTCTCAGTGTGGTGACTCATCAACTTCCAGAAAATCAGGTCAGAGTCTGCCCATTTTAGCAACTAAGGCTCTGCAAATGAACAACTGCCATGCAGACAGAATGCTTAGCAGTATCACTGAACTGAACTTAGTATCACTGAACTGCAACAGATTTTAATGTTTGAGTCTTTTCCTCACCTTGTGAATAAATTCTAAGCAAGACAGTTCCTATTGTTTTTCTGATGAATCATCAGAGAATCCTTTGCCTCCCACCCTCAGCTTACTATGTATTATTCTGTTATTGTGATAGTTCTACATTCTTTCTTTGATTAATGCTATCAAAAGAAATGTCATTAACTAGTGAAAATCAAGATATAGTCTGACCTCCAGCCTGACATTCAATGTCCTTGGCAGTGGGACCCCAAACATCCTAACAGTCAACATTAACTAAATATTTAAGCACATATTGCATCCCTACCAGTTGTTCCAAGTTGCTTAGAGTCCAGTGGAAAGGACAGATTAGTATTCAAGAAAGCACAAATGTCAGGGCAAACAAATAGAAGACAAGATTAAAAATAATGTTAAAATAGTCCTGATGAAGGAGCCTAATGGGGGCTAGGGCTTTAAGAAGAGGATTTAAGAAAAGATGTCAGCCAAATTGAATCTTGAAAGAATAGGACATTAGAGAGCGATAACTGATTTATGTTCCATCCAGAGAGATGAACATGTGCAGAGGAAAATACACCAAACATTTTAACTATTTTGGAAATTATAATTAATTCAACAGAGTTAAAATACAGATTACAGTACCAAATTATCAAATAATGAAACTGCGTGCAAGCTTAGCTTCTCCAAAAACAGCACCAGTGGTATTTCTGACTCCAGATACTCTTCCAGAAACTTGTTTTTCTCCCATTAAGAAAGAGAATCCATTTCCCACTCCTTGAAACTAGGAGGACTTGTAACTGACCCACATAGTGTAGACAGAGTGATTTCACATGACTTGAGGCTACATCAAAAAGGTCATCGACTCCACTCAGCTCCCTCTTACCCCTTGCAATCTTTCCACTATGCTGTGAGGAAGTCAAGTAGAAATTTGGAAAGTCTATGAGTAAATATTTTCACTGTCTGCTCCAATTGTGTGAGTCTTCCCAGCCAACCACCAGCATTGACCAATAGATGTGTAAGGGAGTCTGCCCTCATTTGGTTCTAGGTCTCAACTTTTGAGCTGCCTCAGCTCGTATTGAATGAGCAGCAATGATTTGTCCTTGCCCAACTCTACACAAGTTGTACTTTTTGAACAAAATAAATGGATTTGTGGTTTAAGCCACTACATTTGGGGGTGACTTGTAACACAGAAGTAAATAATTGACTTTGACTGGAAGATGGCTAGGTCCTGAGCATTTTTAGGGTGTTAGTGATATGATAGGATTCTCCTTTCAGTACAGTTATTCTAGAAGCAGAATAGAGTCTGAACTGGACAAAAATGAAACAAGAGTCAGGGAGACCAGTTGATATGATAGTTCAATAATTCAGACTAGAAATATAAAAGTTTGAAACACTTTAGTAATTTTCAGAATGGTAACTTGGAATAGGTACATAATATATCATAAACAACAACAACAACAAATATTAAAAAAAACTTGGCATCTATTACATATGCTGCAGAAGTTGAAATTAATTTCCAATTTCTAATTTTCATGACAAGATGAGTGACAAAGTCACCACTTAGGCAAAGAATACTAGATGATAATCAAGTTTAGTGGGGAAAGTGCATGCTGAGATAACATGCATTTGAGGTCAAGTCTACAGTTATATGTCAAGTGGAAATATTTCAAGGGAAACTGGATGTATGATCTATAATTCAGAGTATACATGTGGCATGGAAACACAGATCTGAGAAATATTAGCATAATGGTGGTAAGTGAAGTCATGGGAATGGAAACAATTTTTCTAAGATATTTTATAAATGTAAAAGAGAAAAGATTAAAGAAGATGACCTGGAAAACAGCAACTTTAAAAATATGTATAGAGAAAGAATATACACAGAAAGGAACCAAGAAATTCAGAGAATGAGGAAAAGGATCAGAAGAGAGTTGAGGAAATCCAGGTATAAAGGTTATATCCATTATTTTGTAAACAATAAACCAAGGGCTTAGCCAAAAACAGTGCTAAGAATTTGTTATCTCACAATCTGTAGGTAAGGGTCTGGAAACAACTTAGCTGGTTGGTTTTGGTTAGCTCCAGACCTTCTCATGATGTTGCTACCAAGATGTCATCTGGGGCTGCAGTCATCTGGAAGCTTGAAAAGCCCTGGAAGATATGCTCCACAGACAGTTTGCTTATGTTGCTATTGTCAAAAAGGCTTCTTCAAAGAGGAGAGGCACAATATGGTAGTTAAACTTTCTAGGAATGAATGATCTAAGAATGCAAAGAAAGAAGCCACAGCACCATTGTAACCTAGTCTCAGAAGTCACGCATTATCATTTCTACAAAATCCCATGAGTTCTACACATCAGCTTCATTCAGCGTGTGGGACTGCAAAAAGCACAAATATCACAAGATGGCCCATCTTGAAGGATGGTGCCACTCCAGGGAAGGTGACTGTCTACAGAAGAGAGTGGCCTTCACAGTAAAAGAAAATGTTGTTCTACATGACCACACATCATTTTTCCATTCAGGTAGCTTACCCACTGTCTTAGACTGTATCATGAAATGTTTCTGTTTGGTCTATTATTCTTTTTCTCTTAACAAAAAGTTCTCTTCTTTCCCCTCTACTTCCCATCTCCAATCTCTAAATCCTTTTCTACTTTCAGTCCAGTTTGTAAGCAAATCCCTCCTTGTTATTTAACCTAAGAATCCACTAAGATCTCTTTTATCTCTGAACCATTCTGACACTATGCATCTCACTTATCAGACATTTACTTACAAATAGTTATTAAGCATTGACTATATGCCAAGTTGTAATCTAAAAAGTGGATACAACAGTAAATGAAAGGGAAGTCCCTCTTCTTGTAGATCTTACATTCTAATGAGGCAGAGGGTAGTAGACTCACACAATAATTAAGGTAATAAATGTTTCCTATGATAAAAAAAATAAACAAAGTTATAGGAAATAGCTAGGTAGCCGTGTGTGACTTTAGGTAGGATTGTCAGAGAAGATCCTTCAGAGGAGTTAAGTTTGAGAGAAGTCTAAATGAACTTAGAGGGGGAAGAGAATATAGAAATAATAACAACAAAACAAAATTTGATGCTGTGTTTAGCTACTGCTACCTAATAAGCCACCTCCAAATTTAATGAGTTAATATTTCAAATAATATTTTCTTTTCTTAGAGAGCTGTAATTTCAGCAAGGCTTGGTTATAGTGGTTTATCTGTGCTGTGTTAGTATCAGTTCAAGGAACTTGACTGGGGCTGGAATATCCATTTACAAGATGACTCACTCATATGGCTGGGAAGCTGGTTCTGGTTGTCTGTTGTATCTTTCAGCTGGGAACCTTAGTTCATTCTACTTGAGCCTTCAGTGAGACTTGTGGGAACCTCTTATAGAAAGATGGCTAGTTTCCAAATTCAAGTATTTAAAAAGGAAATGTAAACTTCTCACCTCTTAAAATCCATGCTGGTAAACTATTTTAGCAGATTCACATCCATTGCATTCTATTGGACAAACAGCCACAAAAGCTGCCAAATTCTAAGAGAAGTGACATTTGGCCATTTTAAAATCTACTGCAACTCATTTTTACATCTTGTTACTTATAATTTCTAATCAGAAATAGTTCCCAAATTAAATTTTAAATAGTTGAAAGTAAACGCTCTCTTACATTCTCTTTAAACGAGCACTGAAATAGCTTGGAAATCATATAAGGAATATTTGTTTCAATGAATACGAGTATGTAAGGTTCAAAAGGGTGCATACCTTAAACACAACTGTATTGATGTCAATATTCTTAAAAAGTATTTAGTAATATCTTATTCCAGCTCCACCTTATGGACAAATACAGGAGCATAGCTCCTGACATGCAACTCATCTATTAACAAGGTTAGATTCTAGTTACACATAAAGGCATAAACAGGTACTTAAAAACTGGAGATGGATTAAGATACATGCAAGGCATCATTTAAAATTAGTTATAAGGAAGGAATGAGGTCAAAGAAGACAAAATTTGAAAGTATTATTGTTTGCCTATAGTATACCCTATTGAGGTTATGTTGAGCAAAGAAAAATATGTTTTTTAAAGGGAAATTGTAGCTGTGTAGTCACAAAATATCTCTCCTGAATCTGTCTTTATTTTTCAAGCAAAAGATTCTTGAACTATGTTTTCTCAAAGTAGCACTACACTTGAATTCTTAACTTTTAAGGCTCCTTCAGCTTTAAATTAATTGTGAGATTTGAGTTCAAATCCTGATTGTGATATTTAACTTGCCTTGAGATATGGTAAAAATCCTTTAATCCATTGTTTTATAATCTTTGATCTGTAAGGTAAAAATTATGAGTCCTATCTCAGGGAACAAGATAAGAAACAGGTTGGTTAAACAATGTGACTATTCTACTAATCAACACTTTCTTTAGTCTTTAGGTTCATCTTCCCCAACAAGTCACATGTATGCTAACTGACTGAGCATGAAATTAAGTGCGCCAAGTCAGAATTCCCACGCTGGTCAAGGTTCTCCCGAGGTTGACTCAATCCTACCTACTATGTAACCTATAGTCTCAAATTAAATGCTTCATTGTGTTTGGCCATCTTGTGCACCTGTGATGGTACCCTTTTTGAATCTAAAATGTTACACTATACAATTTAATTCTTAATTATCGGCAGTTGAAAAATTTTAAATTGAAAAGGTCCACAGAGATCTTTGTCATTATCTCCCTATATTTTACAAATCAACACAGCAAACAAAAATAAGAAGCTCAGAGATACTGAGTTTTCCAAGGTTAGAAGTCTAGAATTTAAATCTCTTAATTCCAGGAACAATGCTTTTTAAAATATAACATGCTATTGATCTCTATCTCCTGCTAGGGTTGTATGTAAATCCTTTCAAGTAAAATTTTTAAAAAGTAAAATAAAATATATTGCCTGACAAATTGCTGTTTGACCTTTTATTTTAGAATCAATTTGTGACAAAATTATGGTGAATGATGCTTCAATATTAAACATGTGTACCCATGGCAGCCCCTACTGGTTCACCACCCTTCTTCAAATTATCCTCAAATAATATTGGTTTTGGTTTTTTTTTTTTTTTTTTTTTTTTTTTTTTTTTTTGCATTCTAGCATGAATATAAGCTGTTGGAATGTGGTACTGGGGAGTTTTGAGAAGGCAAATTGTATTCTAGGGCTAGACACTTTCCTGAAAAACCCACAGGTACATCACCTGAGTGGTTATATGTTTGATCTTCTCTACAATCTCTTAGTCTTCTAAAAAATATTATTTCATTTTGAAGGAATCTCTGTTCCACATTGTGTATTAATATTTTTCTTTAGTCAATGAGGATGTGTGTCTGGTGCACATAAGCCTGGGAAGACTTGGGGGAATTTTATTCCTGACACATGATCTTCCAGATGCTAAAGGAACCAACAGCTAAATATGTAAGTCCTAACTAAACTTAGCTAAAGATAGTGTGCTCTCTCAAAACTGCTCCTGCTCAAGGCTCTTATTTCATCATTACATATTTACAAGCAAAATCATATAGTGTTTGACTTTAAAAATAAATTCTCAATCCTGTGAATGTTAATGGAGAATCAGGGATATGTTTTACAATAGCTCACTTCCCCCTGTGGACAGGTACCTCATTGATGCTGGCATTTCCAATTGCAGTGATTGCATTTATATGTTATTTTTAATCATGTTTTTAACACATTTCCTCCTGTCTTCCCTCCCCTGACATCTGCCATTCTGAAAGCCTCTACTAAAAGAACAATGAAATAGAATATCAGACCTAGAAGTTATGCTAAACATGACCTAATCATTTTTTGCATTGTTATTTTTGTTTGTTTAACAGATTATCACATTAAAGGCTAAAAAATCGACCTGGCTATGCAAAGTCCCATGGCCAAAAGGAGCAGAGGGCAGAGGTGGAACTAAAAGTCAGGCTTCAAGTCCAAGTTCTCCACCTTTCAAGACAAACTGGAACTGCCTATAGCTTGCCACCCAGGTTAATCAGCTTACTTTGCCCTCCTAGTTCTTCTTACTCCAAATAAATTCTATTCCACCTTTTTCAATCAATATGTAATAGTTATAATTATATACCAGACAAGGGAGTCATACCAGTGAACTAACAAGCATGGTTCCTGTTCCTGCATTAGTAAGATTTTACTTCTGTGTCCTTATGAAGATCAAAGAGCAGATCTCATGTTTTTCTGAGACACTCAAATTCAAGCAGCCACCCCTTCGCCTTGTTCCTTGCTGCTTCTCCATCGTCAAAGGCCAGCCTCTTGCCTTACCTGCTCAGACACCCACTCTCTTTCGGTCATTTATATAACCCTCTATTGATAGCAGTTGCTGGCAGCATCTTTTGCTCAAGGTATTGTGGTCTGGAGATAAATTAAAAGCATGGAAGAGTGCCTTGAGCAATGGTGGTTGCTGTTAAAATGCTTTGGCAGTTTGTCAAGATTTAGCCACCTGCCTGGAAGTTTTACTCACCAGCAAATTCTCTGCTCCCTGGTACCTCTCTGCTTCTCTTCTGCAAAACTTATACACTCGTCAGCAGTGTATCATTTCTATATTTGTTCATTATAATCTTCATGAAAGTCAAAGGTGTTTGACTCAAAAAGCCACATGGCACAAAATCAGACTTTTAATTTTTTTTTTTTAATCTCCAATTTATTTTCTTCCAGATGACTACTTTCCAGTGTTCCTTCAAACATGGCATCATCCATTGCCAGAACACCTGATGGTTATGAAAGGGCAAATCCAAGTGCAAACAGAGTCATCTTTTCTAATTCTTCTCTGTTTCCCAATGGAGGCAAAAATAAATAAATAAAAATAAAATCACACTGATGAAAAATAGGTAAACCAAATCTCAAGATATTGGAAAGAAATCATTTTGAGTGATGCTGAAAAATTCTCCCATCTTGCCAAATTTCACACAAACATTTTGTTTAATTCTTTAAAAAAAAAAAAAAAAAACAGAGGAGAAGTCTCCTTGTAAAGTTGTAGATATTTGGAGGAAACTATGAAATTTCAAAGAAAAGGACAGATGTGGTTTGAAGCCTGGAACTCTTGGGTTTTATTAAGAGAGAGGCAAACAACGGAGCCCAGTGCTGGAGAGAAATGAAAGTAAACATTTTAGAGTTGGACCATTCTGTAACTCTGGAAAATTAATTTGTGCTGTGTAGAAACACAACAAGCGCTCTTGCCAACACCTCTGTACTTACAGAATCCGTTCGTTAGCACAGCTGAACAGGCTGTACCAGCTCCACACGGGGTCACCTACCTACTTGTACTCATGGCCATGGTCTCACTGGGACTAATTTCACAGAGATACAAAAGAGGAACAACAAGAAAGGTGTAGTTTGAAAAGTATGTTTTGTGGCTTATGCCAAGAATCAAAGAAAGCTAGAGTGACATTCGAAATCAGATTAGAAAAGAGAAGAAAACAATATTCTCCTTCCTTGAATGCTCAGTTTTAATGGTAATTTTTATCTTGAGATTGGAAATTATTTGAAAGCAGGAACCACACAATGTGCTCATTTCATAATTCCCAGGAAAGCTAATTAACAAATTCCATGCCCAATATCTGGATGGTGGATCACAATTTTCAGTGTCACACAGAAAAGCATAGAAGTAGAAGGAAGCAAATGGATCCAAGAAGCAACTCCTTTGTTCTACAGGAGAAACCTGGAACGCACAAGGTGAGATTTTTGGCAGAACAAGGACAACCTAGACAGCATATTAAAAAGAAGAAGCATTACTTTGCCGACAAAGGTCAGTCTAGTCGAAGTTATGGTTTTTCCAGTAGCCATGTATGGATGTGAGAGTGGGACTATAAAGAAAGCTGAGTGCTGAAAAATTGATGCTTTTGAACTGTGGTGTTGGAGAAGACTTGAGAGTCCCTTGGACTGCAAGGAGATCAAACCAGTCAGTCCTAAAGGAAATCAGTCCTGAGTATTATTGGAAGGACTGATGCTGAAGCTGAAACTCCAATACTTTGGCCATCTGATGCAAAGAACTGACTCATGGGAAAAGACCCTGATGTTGTGAAAAGATTGAAGACCCTGATGTTGAAAGCAGGAGAAGGAGATGACAGAGGATGAGATGATTGGATGGCATCACCAACTTGCACATGAGTTTGAGTGAGCTCCCGGAGTTGGTGATAGAGAGGCCTGGCATGCTGCAGTCCATGGGGTCGCAAAGAGTCATACACAACTGAGAAACTGAACTGAACCGAAGGACAGATTTGATACATAAGTCTGAGCTTCATGTTTGTCCAATGCTAGTTTAAGTCTCTGGGCTTTACTTGACCCTACTCAAAGGACATGCTGAATTTTACTAGCTAGTCTACTGTTTAAAATGTTCCCCTTTCTGTTCCTGCTTTTTCAAATCCTATTCATCTTTTGAAATCCAGAGGAAGCCCCATGTCCTTCCTAAATAATTCCACCATCAACCTCTCTATTCCAGCCATTCTTCACTAAAGCTGGGGGATTGTCCGTGCCTCCCCATCCACTGCTGTTGCTGCAGAGACTGGTTTCTCTTACATCTTCCTTTTCTTTGCCTTTTTATCTTTTCCTGAGAACCCCTCCTAATTCTTGCTGTGATTGGAAAGCATTTTAAATATTAAGAAAACATTGCCTTTTGTCTTCCTTTTTGCCTGCTTTCTCCTTCCTTTCAATGAACTACTTCTCTGATTTTGCTGTTACCATCCTAATGGTGGAAGGATGGAGTAGCCTACAGATATTTCTAAATTCTTTTCTCAAAAGGTTAAATCTTTCAGAGCACGTAGAATGTTCTCAAAGATCAAGTGAACGACATGAAAGAATCACTTAGAAGACATGTGTAAACAGAATTCATTTGCATCCTTCCCTATAATAGCATATTTTCCTGAGCTGATTTGGAAAGTAGAAAAACAAAGTTCTGGAAATCCCACAACAAGGAAGCTCTGGTCCTTGAATCACTGCAGTATTGTTGGTTAATGGCAAGATCCCCCAGTTGGAAAGTCTGCAGAGTTGCTAAGTTCTAAGGACAGAGTTCTCAGATTTAATCAAAATTTCCAAGCTCCAAGCATGTGTCTGAGGCAAGATAGAGCCTGAGAACTTGAAGAGGTCACACACCTGGGAACTGCGGATGCCTTAGAAGTAACCTATACAGATGGATGATGGAGTTTCAGATATTCCCAAACCTTCAACCCATTCATAAGATCCTAGAATTCTGTATCACCATAGGGAAATTCCAAGAGCAACTAAACTAAAGGTTCAAATGCCTGGTAGAATGGGAAACCATATTTAGAAATAAAGTCAAATGACAAAGAAATAAGAAAAAGGCATTCTTATACACTAGACTTGAAATTCGAAAATTCATTTCTCCACCTCGCCTTGCTAGATTTAGAACCAATTCAGACTTGAAGGGGCTGAACCAACTGGGACAAAAGGGAAGTAATATCCTCTTAATCAGACCTTTGTTAGCAAATATGTTTTGGTCTCCACACTGGTCTTCTCAGCAGCATTCCTGGGCCTCATCCCTTTGAAGAAACTATCATCACTTCACTGCCTATGAAGCTCTGAAATCTCAGATAATGGCCCCAGTTTTCTCATCTTTGACACAAGGGATACTAATTGCCCTTATAATTTAGGAAGATTAAATGAATTAATACATATTGTCTTGTCACTAAGTCATGTCTGACTGTGACCCCATGGACTGCAACCCACTAGTCTCCTCTGTCCATGGCATTTTTTGGGTAAGAATACCAGAGTGGGTTGCCATTTCCTTCTCCAGGGGATATTCCCAGACCAGGGGTCAAACCTGCTCTCTTGCATTGGCAGGCAAATTCTTTACTGCTGAGCCACCTGGGAAGGCCAAATTAGTACCTGCAAATTACCTAAAACTCTAATTGTCACATATGTCATTACTGTCATATGATCAGTAATCTGGAGTAGGAAAAGGCAATCCACTCCAGTATTCTTGCCTGGAAAATTCCATGGAGCCTGGTGGGCTATAATCCGTGGGGTCACAAAGAATCGGATATGACTGAAGCAACTGAACACACACATACGATCAATACAGATGAGTTATTTTTATATTGGCCTTCCCAATGGCTCAACAATGAAGAATCTGCCTGGAATGCAGGAGACACAGAGGAAGTGAGTTTGATCCCTGGGTCAGGAAGATCCCCTAGAGGAAGAAACGGCAAGCCACTCCAGTACTCTCGCCTGGAGAATCCCATGGATATAGGGGCCTGGAAGGCTACAGTCCATGGGGTCCCAAAGAGTCAGATACAATTTAGGGACTAAAGAAACAAACCAAAGAAACAAATTTTTGTATTAATGAGTTATCTCCTCGATTCTCTCCTTTCCTGGATTGGAATGGTGTGGCTGCTCTTGTTCTTTGAAATGGAAGTTATTATGTAGAGATATTGGTTTTGTCTCTAGAGTCTAAAATACAACATGATAAAGAACACTGAGGGGAGAGGAGATGGGTATAGAAGTAGAATCATTTGTTCCACGTCTTCCTTGCCTTCACATAAGGAGTTAAAAAAAAATAATAAAATCTTTAAAAAGTCTTAAAAGAAGTATGCAGTCCCTTCCAGAATGTGAGACCGATCCTGGGGAACAGCCAGGAAAAAAAAAAAAAAAAAAACTCATCCTTTCCTTGGAGGACGTAAATGATAACTTGACTGCCAGGAATCAGCCAGCCAAATGGAGCCATGCCCTCAGGGATGAATACAGACTGGTAGCCTCAGTTTCTCAAGAATCCTCACCATCCTGCTGTGACACTTCTTCTCTAAGCCTCAGCACCTACTTCTACTTGTCTGCAGGCCCTGCCCTGCTGAATCACTGGGTGCAAATGAAAAGGACCCTGAGGACTTGGAGCTAAGATAACTCCCCTTCTTACATGGCTGCAGAGACCTGATCCTAGAGATGCAAATTTAAATTCTGAATGCATTACCCCATAGAACATTGCTATGCTTTGTATTTAGTTTCCATACTGTTATTAGGACGTTACTGTAGTTCAGCTACATTATGACTTAAATAGGCTTTTGCGAGTAGCTTAGGAAGTAAAAAACCATATCTAAAGCACATTTCTCTGGGAAAAATGCCTCCCAATTTCAAAAATGGACTTGTAAATCAAACTTCTTTTCAATATATGGAAAGGAAACTATTGGTAGCATGTGTTTCATTTTTATTTGAATGAGTCTTATATTACAAACTCAACCTAAAATACTAAAAGGCAGATTTCACTAGAGATTCCTTATAACAGTGTACCTACACATATCATCCAAAATTTATACACATGTTCAGTATAGTGTTTCTTACATAGATATTCAATTAATACTGGTTAAAACTGACTTCTTAGGCCCACCAGAGCTGGCTTCTCTGAGCAACTGCTCTCTGAGTCATCAAAGCAAATTTGTTGTTATTGGCTAGTTGCTAACTTGTGTCTGACTCTTTCGCGACCCCATGGACTGCAGGCTCCTCTGTCCATGAGACTTTCCCAGGCAGAAATACTGGCTGCCATTCCCTCCTCCAGCGGATCTTCCTGACCTAGGGATGAACCCACATCTCCTGCATTGGCAGGTGGATTCTTTACTGCTGAGCCACCAGCAAAGATCAAAGCATATCTGTTAACTAATTTGTTTTGATTGAAGTTTGTTTTTCCCAAAAGTTATGCTCTGTATTTCTAATGCTCAGATGGAAGCAAACAAATGAACACACACAAAAACTGTATACCATATTTGCTAGGAACTACTTGCTTACAGTAAATCAGGCATACAGGCAGCAGCAAGTCCTGAGCAATCTGACACTGGCTCATATAAAAGACCGCTAGGAATTACCCGTGATGCTATTTCATTTCCTGTTCTTTTCCACAAGAGCAAAATCATCATGGAGGTCACATTAGACGCACGTGTTTATTTTTCACTTCTCCGTGTTTGTCTCCATGATTGAGACCCAACCTCACCTCATTTCCTCTGCTCAACACCACCTCTCTGCCTCACGCTTCCCCTCCTCCCCTTCCTTTCTTTATTCTCCACCCTCCCCCGCTGCCAACTTTGAAAACTCTAATGACTAGAATAAACCAAAATGTCAACATTTGCAATTCTGGAGCTTCATTTAAGCAATAAAAATAATAATTAAAAGGGTAAAACCTTAGAGAAATTCCTTCATTTTATATGGTTTGCCAGTGATGATACAAACTCAAAAAAGCCAGTAAAAGAATTAATTAGGAACAGCCAAGGCTCGACAAGCTCTGCAAGTTAATGAAGCAGAGAGGAAAATGTCATCTCTGAGACCCAGAGCTGCACTGGCTTGGATAATATCCACTTCTGCCTTCCTCTCCTAACTAAACCTCCTTTAATCTCTCCTTGAGAAATCAATGCTAATGACACGGATTTCCAAGAAATGACAACAGCATAATGCGCTGAGAGCTGCTCCTGTTTAATGTAAGTTAGTTCTGATGGGAACACTCAGAGTTTCATTCTGACAGCAAGTTGTTGTTTTGCAGGCTCCATATGGGACTAAATAATGGAAGAGCTTCAGTCTATTTTATTTTGATTCTTTCCATTGTGCATTTGTTTTTTATATTGCTCCCTCTATCCCTCTTTCCAAAGCAGATTTCTCTTCTCTAGCCATAAGACTCCCATCCCTGCCATCCCCATCCACATTCTACAACCCAGTCTTATTTCCGCTTTTTTCAGAATAGTTATCTTAAGGCCACAGGTGGCATTGTTGTGTGTAGTTTTTTCTCCATGTCTCTCCTACAAAAGATAATTTATGTACATACATCTACTTATTTGTGTTTCTATTTCATTTGCCTATTTGTGTGGTTGCTGTGGTCAATACAGGATATTTCAATAATATATCTAGAATGCACGATTTATATAAATGTAAGAAATGCTATTAAAAATAAACATAATGTTCATACTACATAACAGTCCTGTCCTTAGGCACATTGTAGTAACAGAGACACATTCCACTAAGTATTTTTGCACCTGTAAAGATTTAGAGTCATAAGGAACAAGTGTGTCTGTTTGGCCCATTACTATGTCTAGTAGTGACTTTGGGAAGGAAACTCAATTCTTATGAAGTTATTTTTTACCCTGTAAAGAGATGTAAGGACAGTATCTATCCTATATTTCCTGGCCTGTAAGAAGCAACACAAAATGCCTGTCACATATCTGGTCCCCAATAATCCTGCTTTCTTCCTTTTTTCCTTCTATAATTTCTTCCTTTGTAGTTTTCAAAATATATTGCACCTCATTTTTGCATGGTAGTCTATCAGTCATTTAAACACAGCCACTGTGGTCACACAGGCTTCTTTCCTTTGAGAGAAATATCTCAGTAGAAGTGTCAAGCATCCCTCCAATGACACAGATATCAGGGCAAGCAATTTCTATTTCAATTTCTATTTCATTATTTCCCCTAATTTGAAACTTGTACAGATGAATTAGTATAAAATTTAGTGTTTATTTCTATGGCCTTTCTAAGGATATTGTTAGGAGTAGATTCAGGTTTTGTGAGACCTAAATCTGGCACAATTAGAGGGTCTTCTTTTAATACAAAGAATGCAGAATTGGATACAAAGACATGGAGTAGTCATAAAGCTCAGCTTCATTTAGTTTCATAAAAAAGGAAAAATAAGATTATTTTCACATAAACACCCAACCCTGCCACCTAGCCAGGTCATTTGGGGAACTCCTAAAATTTAGTTGGAAGTTAGTCTGGTGAGGAGGGAAGAAGAGCTAAAAGTGTTCCTAAAGGTACTGAGGTAAAATTTCTGCTTTTAAAACAGGAATCAGTTTGGCAATTAAAAAAAAGGAAAGCAGAAAGCTCTGTTTCTGGAGCAATTAAATATGTGAAAATAAAACCAGAGAGTCACACTACATTAGTAATTTCAGATAGGTTGCTATTGATGGAAAGGTTCTAGAGATATCATGACTTTGGGTGAATGTGACTTTAGATACTGGGATCAGGGAGATGAATTTTCAGGCTCATAAAGAATGAAAAGAGTTAGCTAAACCAAGAGGCAGGAAAAAGGAAGACCCAGTAGATCCAGTGGAGGGAACACACGGCACAGATCCTGGTAGCCTGGAAAGTCTATGGAATATGAAAAGAAAGCAAAGAAGGTTAATGGTATCAGATGAATTTGAAAAGACTGTCTCCATTTACTTAACAAAATAAAAATTACAACAATTACAAGCCAAAAGGGAAAGTGAAAGTGGCTCAGTCATGTCTGACTCATTGCAACCCCATATACTGTCCATGGAATTCTCCAGGCCAGAATACTGGAGTGGGTAACCTTTCCCTTCTCCAAGGGATCTTCCTCGCCCAGGTATCAAACCCAGGTCTCCCACATTGCAGAAGGATTCTTTACCAGCTGAGCCACAAGGACAACCCAATAGGGAATCTTCCCAACTCAGTATAAGACAAAAAATCATAAGGCAAAAACAATCATAAGCAAAAATGTACTTTGCTATCATTGAATCCACTAAAGTCTCATATGTGTACTGTTTGCCTTTCCATCAGAAAGTAAGTTAGGAGAAAAACTGGTAGTAGATTTCAGATCATGTACACAGCTTTTTTCATAGTGAATACAATGATCACCTAAAGCCTACAAACTCTCAAACTCAAACTAATTGATTATCCCAATAGATAATTTTTTAAAAACTCACTGATAATAACACTTTTCAATCTTTCTCATAAAATTAGAAAATTGGAATTGTTGGTGGGCATTGATGTTGCTTAGCTTCTCTCAGATTCTCAGCCTTTTAGTACATCTTTTCATAGGTTATGTAGCCTAAAATTCAAAGTTCAAATGCCAAAGTTCCTTTAGGATCTTGCAGGAGGCTGGGTCATCTTTAAAGTACAACTGTAGATAACTTCTATGAACCAAATTTGGAATCCGGGGCTTGATTCCTCTCTTAGAGCATCAAAAAGGGAGGACATATGAGTTACAAGGATGGGTATTAGTTTTACTCTGGAAAAACTTAAAAAGCTCAGAGTATAGCAGCATAAACATCATGTTGTGGAGATAATTCACTGTCTACAAGTCTCATGCTTCCTTTGTTTGTTGTTATGTTGTTGCTGCTTAGTAGTTATCTATCCAAGGAATTTATTTCCCAATTCCTTCACTTCCACTCCCTGGTTTGAGGAGGGGTTGAGTGTTCTTCAATAAAGTATGAACATAAGTGACATCACTTCTGAAACAAGTTAAATAGCCAGTGTATTTTCATCTGTCTAATTTATTGCATAATGGAGCCACATTGGATAGTTACATGAGAACAAAATACATGTATATTGTTTTAAGAAGCTAAAATTCTGGGGTTTGTTATAGCATCTTGTATTGCCCAATTAATGTATAGAATTTTCAAAATTCTTGAGGTATAGCAACCTTTGTTAACTGTGTATCCCACTAGAAGGGTAAAATTAAAGAGTTTTGTTGTGTTCAGTCATTGTTTTATTTTCTTGAATGAAAGGAGATCTTCTGGGGATGGCTAAAAGTGGCTCTCCTGAAAGGTAGGCGTGGAACTGATTGAAATGGTAGTAGAACAAACCTGACCCCGCATTGATTCTATTCCTTTAGCTCTAACTTTGCACTCTGTTGCTTGTACTTAGTCGTGCTGGCTCTGGATCTTTGTAAAAAAATGTTGACTATAGCCTGCACTATACAATGTAGTCCATTCTCAAGGTCCTACCCTTTAAACAATTTTCTATTCCTAGAGAGGTTTAGAAGTTACTGAATGAAGAATAACTTTTGGCTTTTTGGAGATGTATAAAAACATTGTTACTGGACCTATATGGACAGCTGCAAGGACAAAGGATGCCAGCAGGAAGAAGTGTTCACATCTAGCCATACCACCTCCCCTTTTAGTATAAAATTCTATCTCTGGATAGACAGTTCTTTGGAACACTCGTTGACCATCTTCTCAGTCCGCTGGCTTTCTGAATAAAGTTGGTATTCCTTGCTCTAACAACCTGTGTCTTGATTTATTGGGCCGTCATTCTTTTAGCAGTATGAGCTTGGATTCAACAACTAAGTGACTTTGGAAGATATTCTTTTCTTAATTTTTGATTGCACTGGGTCTTCATTGCTATGCATAGGCTTTCTCTAGTTGCAGCAAGCAGGGAGCACTCTTCCTTCCAGAGCACAGGCTTTTCATCGCGGTGGCTTCTCTTGTTGCAGAGCATGAGCTTTAGGTGCAGAGGTTTCGATAGTTTGGCACATGGACTCAGTCGTGGGATCTTCCAGGACCTGGAATGGATCCTATGTCCCATGCATTGGCAGGCTGATTCTTAACCACTAGACCACTAGGGAAGTGTAGAAGATATTATTAGAGAGGTAAATTATCCCAAATTCAAAATTCATTCAAGTTACCATCCCATAGGACAACAGAGTGTATGAAAGTATAGGGAGTGTAGGAGAAAAGGATGACAATTCTCAGTCTGTAATATGGTTGATAATAAACCTGAAGTGAACTGGGTCTTTTGGATCCAGCTATGTCCCGGAAGATACAGAAATGAAAATGTGAACTATCTAAAATAAAAATGAGAACTGTCTAATTGTATCCAATGCAGAGCATTTTCTTGCATTTAGCATGAGTAGGACTGTCCTCCCTGCAAAGCCATGCAGTGGTCCAGCACAAGCAGGCATATTGTGTGCGATCAATTTTTAACCACAATATCACGTCACAGCAAGACATGTGTAGTGGACTGATCAGGTCCCAACTCTTTTCCAATTATGAAGTGAAAACTGAACATAGCCCCCCTTTTAGGACAATTATCACCCTGAGTGTTGCTCAGTAGTCAAGAAGGAGACACTGGTGTTCTGTCAATAGGTAGTTGAGGAATCAGCTCACAAATATATATACATATATCTCAAATCATCAAATCATATACATATATATATGGTCTTCACTTATGGCTCAGCTAGTAAGGAATACACCTGAAATGTGGGACACCTGGATTCGATCCCTGGGTTGGGAAGATCCCCTAGAGAAGGGAAAGGCTACCCACTCCAGTATTCTGGCCTGGAGAATTCCATGGACACAGTCCATGGAGTTGCAAACAGTCAGGCATGATTGAGCGACTTTCACTTTCATATATATATAAATATGTTTTATAAATATAATGTGGGAAAAATCTTTATATAAACAAGATTTTTCAACATGTAATATTTCTAAATTTGTATAAATTCTTATACTTTATAAAAGATTTTCACAAGTTTTATTTTATTTGACCTTCTTAGCAACTCAATAAGATAGATATTATCATCTCACTTTTATTGATAAGAAAACTGTGGTTCATGGAGATAAAGTAACTTGCTCAAGATTACACTAATATTAAGTTGATGAAGGCACAATTCAAATACTAGATTTTATCTAACCTGCAATCTTAAACTTTTACCTCAAAACCATGATGTAACCAACTGTAATCCAGATAAATAATGTATCAAAATTAGCTCTGAAGATTTTTAGTTGCTGCCTTCTAGCTGCCTCTGTGGTTTTTCTCCATAATCTCCACTGGTTTCTTACAAAGAAGCTACAGACAACTTCACTATTCTTTCCTGCTTCATGTATTCTTTTCCAAAAGCTGGCTGACATCTAACTGCAGTGGTTTAAGAAAGAAGAAAAGCAACTTCTACCTACACTCATACACACCAGAGACATTTGATTTTATACAAAATAAGTTAATTATTTGAAGTCTACATTGATAAATGATTGACAATTTTGTATCCTTGAATAAATTCAAAAGAAGCACCACCTAAATACTTACATACAGATTCTAATAGATTTGGATAATGTTCATGAAGATGAGCCTGTTGGCAGAAGGGAGAAAAAACAAAAAGAATTCGTTTTACATCACACAGTTTCCTCCTACTCCTTCCTGAAGGCAGAAATTGAACATTCATAATTTTGTGGCATTGGATCCTAAAAAATCAACAATATTCTGCAGTAGTTAAGTTTACTTCTTCAGGGTATTAGCCCCTGCTCCTCCACTCTAATATTTTCATCACAGGGGTTACTTTCTATTTTCTTCACAAACTAGGTAGCTAAATATTGTGTATTTCCCATGTAACATGGGTGACCCAACTTCTGGGTGAGAGAACCAGGACATATACAGAAAAGCCAGATCCTGTCTGTGTCAAAAAGCCAATAGGGATGCTTTTCTCCTCATTGGAAAAAAAAAAAAAATATATATATATATATTTTTATATATATATATATATATTCCATGTCAGCTTCAGACTATGGTCCCCATGCAGCAATTTTCTCAAATAGTGACCCTTTGGGAAATGATGGTCATGAAACTAATTTACAAAAGCATGAGATAAATATTAAAATAGAAACACTGAAGGTTTAGCCTCCTGCAGGTTCTAAGAAACTTGCAGGAAATATTTACCTTGACTTTTCTGCCATGGAATTACTTTGTGAATCTCACCATGAAGAAGATGACTTTTTTCCAGTTATTCTCAATAGCATTTCTCTCGGGGTGATCACTGCCTTTTCTCCTTCAAACTCTAATATTATATTGAAATATTGTAAGCATGCACACATATGGTTGTGAATTCAAAAGGGTACTTAAAACAAAAAAAAACAAAAGACATTTCTTTCCCTATGGCTTCCACCACCCTTACTTGAGTAGCTGATAAATTTATTCTTTATGAAGGCTTTCACATGAGAAAAATAAAAATGTGGAGATTTACGAGATGGAGGTTGGGGAGAAGTCTTGTTTTAATAAAAAGAATATTTTCATCTGAGTCTACAGGACAACAACCCTGTTACCTGCAAAGTGAAAAGTCAATATTTGTCAGACTGCTTTTTCTGTGTCTATAAGTTGACAGACACCCAGGCTAATGGATTTTCCACACTGAATAGATTGGTTGTCTTGAAGTTAAGGACAGCAGTGTGCTATCATTGGATATTTGGTCATCTTGTTCATCTGTTCATCATTTACACCTCTGCACAGAAATGTATAGGAATATGGATCTACTGTGTATTTGTTTTTGTAAACATTTCATCTGCCATGTATATGTTTACCTTTCTGTTTGCCTTTTCATTTGTTCCTGATAGTCTATGGCTCCTTAAGATGTGTTCCCTATAAAAATGAGTTATTTAGGCAGTTCAAAGAAATTATCACCTTCTAACCAAATGAAGCATGCAATAATACTACTTTTATATTTGTCAGTCAGTTATTAAAATATAATTTATTCAAATATGCATCTCTTATAATTCTGGAGAGAGAAAAGAAATTTTCCCCAGAAGAAGTTAACTCTTGCCAGATAACCCCTCCTTCAATAAAACATACTCCTTAGCTTCTTATCTATAGGCACCTACTATTTTTAAGAACCAAGGTTGGATGCACTTGACCTTGCACAGTCAAGTCAATCTACCGATGGATGGTTGTGGTGAAGGAAAATGCAGTGTTTATTTCAGAGCACCAAGCAAGGAGTACAGGCAACTAGTGTTTAAAAGACCCAAGACTTTCAGGAAAACGTTTCAAGGTGAAGTTGAGGAAGGAGCACTGGTGGGCGTGTGATTAGCTTATGGACATTCTACTTATTGGTGGTGGTAAGGTAATTGAGACTGAACATCATTAGCCTCCTGGTTCCAATTGGTCTGGAGTGTACATGCTGGTGGACAGCATACAGTTAACTTCTTCCACCTGTGGGAATTTCCATATCTACAAAACAGCTCAAAAGACATGGCTCAGAATGTTATCTAGAGAACTCAAAGAGGAAATTTCTTTTTTTTTCCCCAGTAGTCATGTATGGATGTTAGAGTTGGACCATAAAGAAAGCTGGGCACTGAAGAATTGATGCTTTTGAACTGTGGTATTGGAGAAGAATCTTGAGAGTCCCTTGGATTGCAAGATCAAACCAGTCAATCCTAATGAAATCAGTCCTAAATATTCAATGGAAGGACTGATGCTGAAGCTGAAACGCCAATACTTTGGCCACCTGATGCAAAGAACTGACTTCTTGGAAAAGACCCTGATTCTGGGAAAGATTGAAGGCAGAAGAAGAATGGGACAACAGAGGATGAGATGGCTGGATGGCATCGCCAACTCGATGGGCATGAGTTTGCGCATACTCTGGGAGTTGGTGATGGGCACAGAAGCCTGGTGTGCTGCAGTCCATGGGATCGCAAAGAGTCGGACATGACTGAGCAACTGAACTGAACTCAACTGAGGAGGAGATAAAGGTCCTTGACTTTGTGTAATGACTAAACTATTATTTTGTCTTGCTTGAGTGTTTTCCTTTCTGCATTTCCTCACTTTTTCTACAGACAAAAGGTAGACTGAGGACATGTAGAAGCAGGTGGCCTGTTCTGGGAAGGCTCCATGAGCTCTTGCTTGGTTCTGAAATGAATCAAGTAACCAAACACAGGCAAGTTTCATGACACAGCTGCCCTTAATCTTTGCCTAGTTAACCCACACATGTCTCAGGAAAATATGGCATTTAACTCCATGACTACAACGTTGTTTTCATAAAAGTTTTTTAGTAGTTTTGTATCTAGTAAATCCAATATATGTATCTTTATTGTCTTCATGATACTATTTGAAATTAAAAAAAAAAAGACCTTTTCCTTGAAAGATTTTTATATCTTTGATATCTATGTCTCTAAACTGTACTTATTTCTTCCCCTCTATTTCTCTGATTCTACTTTTCAGTTTCCTTTATTTTCTCTATTTCATCTGCTTATGGGTGTGTGATATATTCCTCAGGGTTTTTCCTCCCCCTCTCTAAATACTTTCTCTGGAAAACCTCAAATCTACTGCCACTGAGTCAATTATTGCTTTTCTTATTTTATAAATATCTCTTCTGAAATCTAATCTCATATATATGTGTGTGTGTGTGTGTGTGTGTGTATGTATTTCACCTTTGAACTGAATCTATACACTTGAATATTCTATGACACTTCAAACCTTACATGGACTTCTATATTCTCCTTCTTTGTTTGCTGTATGTTAAGGCTTAAATGCTTGTGTCCCCTGAAATTTGCATTGAAATCCTACCCCCCCCCCTGAACATATGGGTATTATGGTGTGATACCTTTGAGGGTATTATGATTTGATAAGGTCATGAGTGGGACCCTCATGATGATGAGTGCCCTTATAAGAGTCATGAAATAGCTTCACTGGTCTCTGCTTTCTACTCTGTGAAAATATAATGAGAAATTGGCAGTCTACACCTGAAAGAAGGTGCATACTAGCATCCTGACCTCAAACATCTAGCTTTCAGAACTGTGAGAAATAAATTTCTGTTGTTTGTAAACTGCCTAGTCTATGGTCTTTTGTTATAGTGTTCCAAGAAGACCAAGACACAATTCCGGTGACTACCCTTCTCTCCCCTCACACACACTGCTTCTTGGCTATTCATGTCTGAGATCCAGCTTACATATTACTTCCTCTGGGAAGATGCTTCTGATTTATCTAGATGAACACTCTTGTGTAGGGCTGTCCTAACTGTGTTCACAAAGTTGATATTCTTTCCTGTTTCCTCAACTGAGATGCAAGTTCTAGAAAGAAGACCCTAGAGTCCCCCAAAATCTTGACAAAAAACACACATTTTAAAAAGTCTATATAAATTAGTGCATCCTTAAAAATGTTTATGATCACACTGTTTACTTATAAATACCCCTATTATACAGGTTATGGGCAAGCTGTGACTTGCTTGCTAAGTCACTTTAGTAGTGTCCAACTATTTGCAACCCTATGGACTAGAGCCCACCTGGCTCCTCTCTCCATGAGATTCTCCAGGCAAAAATACAAGAGTGGGCTACCGTGCCCTCTTCCAGGGGTTCTTCCTAGCCCAGGGATCAAACCTGCATCTTTTATGTCTCTTTCATTGGCAGATGGATTCTTTACCACTGTGCCACCTGGGACACCCAAGCTGTGACTTACTACTATATATTTTGTAAGTCTCTTGTTTTATTGCCCCTTATCTCCTAGTATAGTGTATCCTTTATACACAAAATAAATGTATCTCATTTGAAGTGATAAACTACTCTAAGTTAAGGAAGATGTCTGAAAATTCTTATTACTTTGGCAAAAATTGATATAATTTACAATATCATTCTTTTCTTAATCCTTCTTCCCACCCCCATAATTTCTGTTTCCACAGAACTCCCCAAATAGCTGCATTATTAGTAAAGGCCTCATCTGTAGGTTCAGTTTTCCAGCTGATTCCAATGAAAATACATAGCTTCTCCTTTTCCAGGACTGTTTAATCCAGGACTTCTTAATCATGGAAAGGGAGGCTATCTCTGCAAATATTAGTGGTTAATTAATTTCATAGTTTACCAATTGGAACACTCAGACATTTTTATTTCCTGTGTTCGGGTATAATCAGAATTATTTTGGAAAATGGTTACTAGTAGAGCTCTGTACCAAAGAAATCTTTTCAGTGAATGCCAATCTTCTCTTGATATCTGTACTTTTTTCTGCAATTAGTTTAGCTGCTATTGTAGAATTTTAAATCTAGGAAGAACTTCAGAGGATACTGTAATTCTCTTTTTCTCTTAGATTTTTCCTCATTTACAAGTGAATAAACCAAAAGCTTCAGAGTATGAAGTGTGCACCATCAGTGCTTGAGTCAAAGTTTAGAATATTTGACACATTGGCAAGACTGAAAGTTTTATGCTGATACCTATGCCACTAAATTCAGATTCATTTACCCTTTTTCTTGACTTTTGAGTACCATTCGTTTGATAGACCATTTACCATTCCTTCCATCTTAAAACAATTTTTTCCCTTAGCTTCCATTGTTACATTCCCTGATTTTCTCACAATCTTCCTAATTATTGCATCCTGGCCCCTCCTATAAGATTTTTATCCACTTCCCAGTCAGGAAGTTGGCATTCTTAAAGCTCAGTTTAGTGACCCTTTCTTTTGGTCTTTCACAATTGCCTTTGGTTTATTACTTTTTCAGTGATTTTGAACTTGGCAATGGCAATGTGGTCCATCCAGTTACACAAAGCAGAAAGTTTAAGATTTCTTCTTCACATCATTTTCCTCTTTCTTCATACCTAACACATCACTGATCCAGTTGGCTTTAAGTGTTGAAAAGTATATCCAAGTAGATTTTCTTCTCTTTGTCACCATCATTGCCAAACTATGTCACCAAAGCATACTTGTAAGGACTATTACAATATCCTGGTTGATATTGGTCCATCTCCACATTTGGCCTGTGACTCTCCATTCCCAGTAGGGAGGTCAAAATAATCTGAGCACCAGTTACCTTCATAGGGACAAATATACACTACATATACTTAAAATCCTTGAATGGCATTCCATCATCTTCATAATATGGATAAAAATCCTATTATTCTTTAGTTCTACTTAGCAAAACAGCTGTCTTCCTGGTTAAAAACATTGTCTGTAAGAAGGTAGATAATATACAAATTTTAGTTTCACCACATGATAGCTGTTTGACTATGGATAAATTATTACACTTTTTTTTTCTCTAATCTCCTCACTTGAAGTATGAGGATAATAATACTAACCAATTCTTAGAGTTTACTATGAGGATTAAATGGATTAATTCACAGAAAGTACTCAGAATGTTTGATACTCATAAGTGTTTGATACTCATAAGTATTTGATACCTATTTGCATAATATCATCATATTCACCATTATCATAAATCATCATACTGATCATCATCATCTTCATCACCTGAGTATAAGAATTTCTGTTAGAAACCTTCTTTGACCTCTAAATCAGATTTTCTTCTCCATATTTCTACTTCATAGCACTTGTCACAGGTGATGAAAGCAAAGGCCTATTTCTCCCTTACTGACCTGTATTCTGAAGGAAGTTAATTATCCTATATTGGCACATTTAGGGCACAAACTGGATATGCAATAAATGTGTATTAAATGAATGAATAAAGTCATACTCTCTAAACAATAATATATGTCCCTAACACTTCATTGCTTTCTGGTAAAAATATCTCAAGAAGTTTCAAACAATGAAAAGTGTCAAAGGTCAAATGGAGAAATTATTGAATATATGGGAACTAATAAAAATGTATTAATGCTCATCATTCATCAAATTAAAAAAGTAACAGAAAAAAAGCCTTTAACTCTGAATTAAACCAGAGCACTAGAATGAGAGTAAGCACTGCTGTGCACTAAATCTTGAAATAAAAATATAATAAATTATTGTATTGGCACTTTTCAGAATTTAGTACACGTATGAAGCTCGGTTCAAGAAGTAATACCAGCTAACTACACAGATTTAGATTATTTTCAGGTATAACTATGTGTAGTGTGTGTTGCATGCTAAACCGCTTCAGGCATATCTGACTCTTGTGACCCTATGGACCACTCCTCTGTCCATAGGATTCTCCATGCAAAATTACTGGAGTGGGTTGCTGTGCCCTCCACCAGGGAACCTTCCTGACCCTGGAATCGAAACCCTTTTCTCTTTTGTATCCTGCATTGGCAAACTGGTTCTTCAGCACTAGTGCCACCTGGGAAGCCCACATGTAAACACTCATTGATAAGTGAAAGAAAAGATGAATGTTTAGAAAGATATTTCCATTTTAAAGAACAGCCTCACACTATCACAAGTAATGTCAGAATGGTCTGACAGCGTTACCCAAAATGTCGTCATCACACTTCTATCTCAATTTTTAAAAATGGCTATATGTATTCCTAATAATTAATTTTTGTACTTATTTATATGCACTTTATTATAAAATATTAGATACATTATAAAACATATTCCCTCAATATAGGGTAAGATGAAAAATGAACTATCAAGTTTTAATAACTTACTATCACACCCTAATGGATTATGTTGCAACTTGCCTCGTCTTGGTGTACCCTGCTTTGAATACTCCTGGAGTAACACATGTAACATGATACTGGAATGTGTCCCTGAACTGATCCTGAGAGACTCTTTTTCTTTTTTCTCTCTACCCTTATCATCACCATTTTTTAGCAGAATCTTTTCCAAAGATATTAATTCCTTCATTTATTTCTTAGCTATTCCAACTTTCTACTTGTCTCTAATGAAAAAAGTCATTTAAACTTAAGAGCTATGGTACGTTTTATTCAATATCAAGAATTTTTTTAAAAGTATCAAGCCTATACTTTCTTCAAATTAAGATACTCCTTGTGGTTCATTTCCAGTGAAAGGTAATCCCCATCTCAAATCACTTTGCTAAGAACATTGGTATTTGATAAATACATTTGCAGGAAGCAGTTATCCTCAAACTCCGCTTTCATCAAGCATTGTCCCACCACAAAATATGATCAGAGATTAAGGACTCTGGGGACTCATGGGCTCTGAACTCATCAGCCTCAAATCCTACTATAAATTATCCAAATGAGGCACTTGGCAAGATTCTTAACTGATTGTGCTATTCGGAACACCTCCATTTCAATTAGAGGTAACCATGATACATGACAGCACAGAACAAAACTAATAATTTTTACTGATGTCAGGGAAGGTTATAGGACTTCAGGGAATTACAGCAAGTATTTCAAGAAATGCACGTTCACGGCAGCATTCCTGGTCCATGTGTCTGCTTCGTGAATGAGAGGGTTTTATCTTAGTTTTCTGGTTCATGTCAAATAGATTCAGAGAATATTCATATATAAAAGTCTTGTTGGCAGGGAAAATTGCTATGCTAAGGACTAAAAAAGTCAATGCTGAACCCCTGAATTCTGAATCCTTTAGGAGAGGAGATGTATCTTCAATTTTAATCCTGAGCCTGGGTAAGCAATATGTAAGCAGGTGAAACACCTAACACTCAGAAGAAGTTAAAAGATTCAGAGGTCACAAATATCCACAAATATCTACTCTTCTTGGACCACTAGAAATTTTTAAATCCCTCGTTAATGTTATATCTTAAAACCAAATTTAACTGAGTATATCTGAGCAGTATACTACATAAGCTAACTTACTAGGTTCCCTAACTTTAAAGATTGTACTGAAGATTTATTTCCCTGAATTTTGGAGTTTTTGCTGAGCAGGAAACTAATAAATTCCATTCTGGGAGCAAAGTCTGGGATATGAGGAATTAGGCATGTCACATACCATTAGAAAGCAGTTAGATTCAATGATTTTGGTACAATAGCCTGCTAGACTTTTCTGCTCATGGGACTCTTCAGGCAAGAATACTGGAGTGTGTTGCCATTCCCTCCTCCAAGGGATCTTCTCGACCCAAAGATCAAAATCTGCTCTCTTACATCTCCTGCATTGGCAGTGGGTTTTTTTGTTTGTTTGTTTGTTTTGTTTTACCACTAGTACCACCTGGGAAGCCCATTAACCAAGATGGAAGAATATAAAAGTGAAAAAATTCTTCCTCACCTCAAAGAGCTTTTGCATAGTCTCACAGAAGAGACAAATTAAAGCTAGCATTCCCTGCTATGATACAATGAAAAGGGCACTTCACCTTCATTTTATTCCTCCTCAAAATTCATATCTTCAATTTAACCATGAGAACAACATCAAACCCAAACTGAAGGACAGTCTATAAAACATCTGACCAGTTATCCTCAAATCGTCGAGATAATGAAACATGAGTTAAGATTGAGACACGTTCACAGACCAGAGTAGACTTAGAGAGCCAATGATAAATAGATGCAGTGTGTTATTCTGGATTACATCCTGGAAACACACACACAAAAGTTAAAAGCCATTAGTGAAAAGCCTGGTGAAGTCAAATAAAGTCAGAAGTTTAATGTAGCAATAATGGTTATCTTGTTTTAACAAAAGCCATGGTAATGTCAAATATTTATATTAGCAGAAACTGGGTGAATGTTATACAGGAACTTTTTTCTGTACTACCTTTGCAAACTCTTCTAGAAATCTAATGTGTGTACGTTGTATATGTTCAGTTGTGCCCGACTCTTTGCAGCCCCATGAACTATAGCCCACCAGGCTTCTCTGCCCATGGAATTTTCCAGACAATAATTCTAAAGGGTGCCATTTCCTACTCCAGGGAATCTTCCCTTCCTAGGGATTGAACCCATGTCTCTTGCATCTCCTGCATTGGCAGGTGATTCTTTAGCACTAGTGCCAGAAAAAAAAATCCAAAATTATCCCTAAATAAATGTTTACAGAAAAACTAAAAAGCACAAGAATAACTATAATATAATCAAAGTATCGCAATATCCATTAGATAAAAACAATGTTCTACTAGACTCTGGAAGTGAAGGATAATATTTCTGCATGAATAAAAGATGACTGCTTTTGTAGGAATCTGCAACAACTATTGTAGAAGCTAACCCAAACTTATGCCACACCTCTTTACAAAGACAAACAACCTTAGGGGTCTATTTTATGGGTCTAACATTAGACACAATGCAAAAATATTTTTATAAGATAAAAGACAGAGACTCTGTTTTCCTAAAGGAGATCAGTCATGGGTGTTCATTGGAAGGACTGATGTTGAAGCTGAAACTCACTCCAATACTTTGGCCACCTGATGCAAAGAGCTGACTCATTGGAAAAGACCCAGATGCTGGGAAAGATTGAGGGCAGTAGGAGAAGGGAACAAGAGGATGAGATGGTTGGATGGCATCATCAACTCAAAGGACATGGGTTTGGGTGGACTCTGGGAGTTGGTGATGAACAGGGAGGCCTGGTGTGCTGCGATTCATGGGGTCGCAAAGAGTCGGACATGACTGAGCAACTGAACTGAACTGAACTGTTTTCCTATAACTACAAATATACAGAGCTGTGGGGGAAGGATGTTTTAGGACATATGCAAACAAGAGGTGGTATTCTTTCCCCAGAATTTTTTTAAAATAATAAAAGCTTGGTTAAAATTTAACATGCCTTTTACTATCACCATGCACCAGCAACCTTATACAATATCAGTGGCAACATGCTTCTCCTCGTTGAGCTGGACATCTTTAGCCACTACCCTCCTACCTTTGACACTTTGTTCAGGCCAGTTATGTCTCTATCATACAGAGTCAGACTGTACTTTTTGATGTCTGCCTGCTGACAGCTATGAAGCCTTACCTTTCCTTTTTCTTCATATGACCTACATTTGGGCAAGCTGATATAAAAGCTCAGGTATGCCCTTCTTTGGCACAGATGGGAAGTTGAAGGCGGGTAATCATCTGCACATGCATGCAAGGCCTCATCCCAGATATCTCTCCTAAAGAATGTGAAAACCTCAATCAGTCTCCCTTTTTGATCTCTCAATAAATTTTCTTATCTCCTTGGGAGCCTCCTTAATCTCCCTAGAAAGCCTGATCATGTGAGAAATATTTTTTTTTCATATTCTCTTGGTGTATATGTGCATGTGTGTGATGTCATCAGCTTAGACAGAAAAGCAAATTTTATGTGAGGAGTCTATATTTTTTATGTAAAGTGTCCACAACAGGTTCACAGGGTCAAGAACTTCAAATACTATTTAAGACATAATTGATTGAGAACTGTCTTAGAGTAGGGATATAATGCAAAAAGGGAAAAAAAGAAAAAACGTATTACTGTTGTTATCAGCCTCTATTTCATTTAGAGTTTGTTTTCCATGGGTGACCAGGGCCTCCATCCTTCCTTTGGTCAGCCTTTCTCTCTCCTTTTCTGTATAATCTTTGCAGGGACCCTGCTTAATCATATCAGTTCCCTTCTGTCAGGTCTATTGTGCCAGGTCCCTTGTAGATGAACAAGTAATTTCTATTCATCCTAAAATGGCTTCCCTGGAAGGTCAGATGGCAAAGAATCTGCCTGCATTGCAGGAGACCCAGGTTTGATCCCTTGATCAGGAAGATCCTCTGAAGAAGGTAATGGTTATCCACTCCAGTATTCTCGCCTGGAGAATTCCATGGACAGAGGAACCTAGTGGGCTACAGTCCAGGGGGTCTCAAAGAGTTGGACATGACTGAATGACTAACACTTTCAGATTGTTATCATTTCAGCAGGAAGAACATTAGATCTTAGAGAACAGCAGGAAGAACATTAAAGGAGACCTTATTATATTTATACAGTTTCTACAATTTCTAGAAGAGATGGTAATAACATTTAATTGACTAAAATTTCCTTAGTTGTCATTCAGGTAGGTTTAGATAATGAACTGAGATGCTATCTTTTACATACTTTGAATTGCTAGTACTGGATGAGCTATCCAAGAGGATTTGGAAAAAGGGAAAATGGGTAGCTCAGCAAGTCTACTTAGTCTAAAATAGATGTAATGCTAATGAGATATGTATATTTTCTATCTTAAGGCATCATAGAATTGAAGGAATACCATCAATTTATCTAAAATTCTATGAGGAGGTGAGAAATAGCAACACACAAAATGATACTATCAATTGTATGACACTCCTTGTCATTTTAAAATATCTTTAAGCAAAATTTTTTTATATTTGTTCAACAAACTTGTCTTGGAGGATAATACCAACCTATTTCTAATTAGTAATATTTAACCTTAAGTTTTTATTGTTTCAAAGCCCACCCTGTGCCCTTTGCTACACAGATTGATGAAATTTGACTGTCTAAAATCTATTGGGTGTGAAGTAAATGCAAGCTTTGTAAGTGACGGTTTGACCTTGGTGATGACTTTGTGTTAGACTTCATAAAGCTAACTAGACTTCACAGCCAGCACCGTTAAACCTTACTCTCACAGCACAGATGAACAAAAATAAATAAATAAAGGAAGGCCCAAGCAGTCACAGGGCAGGGGTGGAGGTGGGGGGAGGCATAAGTGGATGGCATGCTTTCCTGATTCTGGGCCACATTCAAACTCTGCTCAGCTCTGCTCACTGCCACATGCCACTGTGCTTTTCCGTCCCCCGTTCACACCACTACTGCAAATGGTATCATTTTGCAACTAATTTACTCGCTTAGTTTTGGCCATTAGTCATTCCCAATATCCTCAATCTGCAGGTAATTTTCCACATTATTAGTTACCCACCTGTCTTATTAAACTGGACTTTCTGAAACCCTGTGTGCCTGCATTTTCTGCACCTTTAGATCAAGCAAATAATTGCCCATACCTGGATGGAAGAATTTAATAGGAAGATTATAGTTGATTCCAAAAGTTAATAACTATAGCATCTGGTTTCCCTTTTTAACATTTAAATGATAAATTCAGTGTTCATGGAAAGAAAGAATAAGAATGAGTCAGCTCACCAGAGTCTAAAATCTTCTTAATCTTTTGTGGTTAGGTTAAATACAGATGAGCAGAAGGTAGGTTTTAATCTCTCCTCTAATGTACTTCATCTCTGACCCTAAGGGACCCATCCTGATCACATTTTAAAAAGAAGAAGTTTTTTCATTGATAGGAAGTTTAGTCCTGATAAGGAGGATGGCCAAGTCCTCTGTTTCCATGCAGTGTCTCTGATGTTTTTGGTTGCTCTGAATGAGAGACTACAGCTGCTTTGAGACATCTTCAACTCATTTTCATTCACATCTCCATAAAACCATCTGCACAGGATGCCTTTTTAAATATTGCTGGGTGAAACTCAGGACATTATTTTCTAAACCAGGTCAGGAAAATCTAGCACAAAAAACCCAAACTTTCAGCACTGAGGGCCAGGATTGCAATTTGCCATGAGTCTAAGGAGAGTGCCTCATTTGCAATTAAATTGACATTTATTTTTATCAAAAATAAATTTGCTGGCCACAATATTTGCTGGGAGTTAAGGTTTGATTTTTAGTCTGAAAGAAACTCCACATTCACTCGTAATAAAAACAGAAAGCCTACATATTTCCAAGAATCATCCTATGTGGTTTTCTTAAATAAAACAGTCATCAAACTCTAAGGCTCATAGGCCTGTCCTGAGATGGGCAAAATAGAGAAAATGGCAATTGCACAAACTTCATATTATGGTATTTTCAAGTCTATTTAATCATCCACTTAAATTTCAGAAATCCTTGATTTTCTTTACGTCTCTTCTAGACCTTTTCTGCCCACCTCTTTTAATAAAAATGTACCCTTGTGAGATACACTTACCAGGAGTGGAAATCTGCTTAACACAGAAGAACCTATTAATGATGATGTGTTTTCAGATTACAGAAAGTAAAAGAGCATCCATGATCTTATCCAAGACTCAGGTAAAATATAATTATTATTCTCAAGTATTGCTTGCTCTGCTGAACTTTTGTATATCTTATTAGCTCCACTGATGATTTTTTTTTTCCAGGTTATTATCTTAGTCTCTTTACATGCTTCCATATCTGCCCAATAGGACTATGAACTTACTATAAGCAAAAAATCTAGGTCAGGAATGAGCAAACTAAAGACCACATACAAATCCTATTGGCCATTTAGTTTTATAAATAAAACTCTATTTAAATGTAGAACCAGGCATTTGTTATGTATTGTCTATGACTGCTTTTCTGCTAAGACAGTAGAGTTTATTAGGTATCCCAGAGTCTGCATGGTAGCCAGAAAAGCCTAAAATATTTACTTTTTGACCCTTAACAGGGAAAAAAGAGTTTGTTAATCTCTAGTCTTGACTGATTGGTATTCTTTCAGTGACGGATGTAATGATCTGTCCCTAGGTACTCAGCACATTTTGAAGACACGTTTTAAGGATGGACTGTGCCATGCTAAGTCACTTAAGTCATGTCTGATTCTTTGCAATCCTATAGACTGTAGCCCACCAGGATCCTCTGTCCAGGGGACCCTCCAGGCAATGGAATTGGTTGCCATTTCCTTCTCCACATTTTAAGGATAGCCAGTTCTAAAAATTATCTATTGCTACAGAATTAAATATTTTTCCTCCATTCTAAAGGATTACCTCCAATGTTTTGGGTAATATGGCAAACTTTTAAATCCAACGCTGCTTCAGATTGACGGGAGTAGTTCCTAATACTGTTAGCAGTGTCAATATCACTACTGTTGTACTTCCCAAGGCACTTTCCTGTAGTCAGGTATCTATGTGATAAAGAGAAGAAGGGCAAAAGAACATATCAAGATGGCTTATCATCTTAACCTGGGGTCCTATGAAGGTCTGTGATTTTATTCTTGTAAGCTACTGAATGAAAGGGGGAAGATGAGAGATCTCTTCAGGAAAATTGGAAATATCAAAGGAACATTTTGTCCAAAGATGGTCACAATGAAGGGCAGAAATGTTAGAGACCTAGTAGATGTTGAAGAGATCAAGAAGAGATCGAAATAACACATGGAAGAACTGTACAAAAAAGGTCTTAATGAACTGGGTTACTACAGTGGTGTGGTCAGTCACCCAGAGCCAGACATTCTGGTGTGCGAAGTCAGGGAGTCCTTAGGAAACACTGCTGTTAATAAAGCTAGTGAACGCGATGGAATTCCAGTAGGGCTATTCAAATCCCTAAAGGTGACATCATCAAGGTGTTGCATTCAATAAGTCAGCAAATCTGGAAGACCCAGCAGTGGCCACAGGACTGGAAAGTTTCTTTCTTCATACCAATTCCCAAGAAGGGTAGTACCAAAGAATGTGCTAACCATCAGATAATTGCATTTATCTTCCATGCTAGTAAGTTCATGCTTAAAATCTTGCATGCTAGGCTTCAGCATTATACAAACCAAGAACTTCCAGATGTCCAAGCTGAGTTTAGAAAAGGAAGAGGAACCAGAGATCAAATTGCCGACGTTCACTAGATCGTAGAAAAAGCAAGGGAATTCCAGAAAAACATCTACCTCTGTTTCATCGACTATGCTAAAGCCTTTCACTGTGTGGATCATAACAAACTGTGGAAAGCTCTTAAAGAGATGGGAATATAAGACCATCCTACCTGTCTCTTGAGAAACCTGTGTGTTGGTCAAGAAGTAATAGTTAGAACCTGGTATGGAACAACTGATTGGTTCAAGTTTGAGAAAGGAGTACAATGGGCTGCCTGCTGTCACCCTGTTTGTTTAACCTACATGCTGAGTACATAATGAGAAATGCCAGGCTGGATGAGTTACAGGTTGGAATCTAGATAAGTGGGAGAAACATTAACAATGCAGATGATACCACTCTAAGGGCAGAAAGCAAAGAGGAACTAAAGAGCCTCTTGATGAGGGTGAAGGAGGAGAGTGAATGGGCCAGCTTAAAATTAAATATTAAAAGAATTAAGATCATGGCATTTGGCCCCATTACTTCATGACAAATAGAAGGGGGAAAGGTGGAAGTTGTGGCAAATTTCCTCTTCTTGATTTCTAAAATCACTGTGGATGGTGACTGCAGCTATGAAATCAGAAGACAGTTGATTCTTGGCAGGAAAGCTATGACTAAAACGTAGACAGTGTGTTGAGAAGCAGAGACATTACTCTGCCAACTAAGGTCCGTATAGTCAAGGCTATGGTATTCCTAGTGGTCGTGTACAGTTGTGAGAGCTGGACAGTAAAAAAGGCAAAATGCCAAAGAAGTGGTGCCTTTGAACTGTGGTGTTGGAGAAGACTCCTGAAATTCCCCTGGACAGCAAGGAGATCAACCAGTCAATCTTCAGGGAGATCAACCCTGAATACTCGTTGGAAGGACTGATGCTGAAGCTGAAGCTCTAGTATTTTTGTCATCTGACGTGAACAGCTGACTCATTGGAAAAGTCCCTCATGCTGGGAAAGAATGAGGGCAGAAGAAGATGAGATGAGGATGAGATGGCTGACCAGATAGCATCACTGAAGCAATGGATATGAACTTGGGCAAACTTCAGGAGATGGTGAAGGACAGGGAAGCCTGGGGTGCTGCAATCCATAGGGTTGCGAAGAATCAGACATGAATGGGTGACTGAGCAACAACAAAAGCTACTGATGCTTCATCTATTTGGACTCCATACATGAATGAACATTGTCAAAAGAAGGTAAAAATTGTTTGTTATAGGGCATCTTGTCCTTTCTTTTCCAGCAGTCACCAATGCTATTGTCCTTAAAGCTTGAACATAAATAAACACATAGTTCAGAGTCACAACTAGAATTTTATTTAGGAGTATCTGGAAGCATTGTTGTTGGTGGTGTTTTCTCAACGATATTTTAACTCCACTGGGATGAAAGTAGAGAAAGAAAATACAGATGTCTCATCATTCAGATCCTTTTCATGCAAAGACAGTCTCTAAAGCGAATATGGACTTTTTTTTCCCCCAGTCAAGTCTACACCACCTGTATAAGCATCTCTGGAATAAAATTCCAAAAATGAAATAACGGAGCCCTTATGGCACTAATTGCCCCCCGCCACCCCAGGAAAAGCATCTGCAGTGTTCCCCATGTCAATTAAAATGTAGGGAACATAAATGTTGAATTTTGGCCTGCATTTTATTTGTAGCTTATTATTAGGCTCTATCCTTTCTGATGCATAAAGCATAAAATTTGAGTTTTCTACCTCTTAGGAGTTCATGGCTAATACTCTTTTAGTTAGTATACTTTAATGCAATTAATGTTATAACTTAACACATATGACCTGAGGTTGTTAAGGCATTTGATAACTTGGCTGAGTGCATCACACAAAAATTTAGTTATAGGACATTGTTTAGATGTTACACTGTGTAGTTTTGTTAATTGATGGGTATGAACATATGCCTAGAGCTTATAAGTTTAGGCTTTCTCTCCCTTCATCCATAGACTCATAGAAATAGTGGGGGCCAGGAAGAACAATGAACAAAAAAATCTGCTTATCTTTCTGAAGAAGCCTACATAGAAGTCTCCCCCATCATTAAAATAATGCCACCCTTATTTCTGATTTTCATTCCTAGAAATACCTCCTATTTCCAGCTTCTTCTTAAACCGAGGCAACCTGTAGCAAAGAAACCTCTGACATCATGCCAGCAGACAAACCTGAACAACTGTCAGCCAAAAACTGAGAGGAAAAGAATAGAACTTCAAATGAGAAAGCAGTTGTTTGGAGCCTTTGGGACTCCACGGGCATGGAACCAGATGAACTAAAATCCACAGGTCTGTTTCCTGCATAAACAGGTGAAGACAGGGCTGGGAGAGGTGTGAAAATAGTTCTTCAGCCATACTTCATAATATACGGTTCCCAAGGTGCCCTCCTGCATCTGTTCTGCATTTGGGCAGGAAGGTATGCCAGGCACTGACATTCTCCAGTACAACAGGCAGTTTATGGAAGGAAACAACTAGTGAAATCTCAATCATTTCCTTCTTCAAAGTGAATGAGATACAATTCTTTTGAACTCTTTCATTTCATTTTATTTCAAATGAATTTAAACATAGTTAGAAAAAGTGAATTATTATCATCCAACTTCTGTTGGGTGGAAATTTCAAGGTAAAAAAGTGGCAACTTCAAAAACGAAATTCAATTTAAATGTAAAGCCATGGATTTAGATATGCCCTACTATCTATAGTCTTTGGGGAAAATGTAACTTGATGGCAAAATATTTTCCACTTTCTTTCATTTCTTTCATTCATAGAGAAGAGACAGGCAGAAAGACAGAGACAGTTATAAAATCCTGTGCTCGGGTTGTATGAAAGGTTATACAAAGTGGAAACCCCCAGCCCATGTTCTCCAGGACTATAAATTCACTGAGAGCTGCAATTGGGAATTCCCACCCAAGTTATTGGGTTTCTCTGATGGTTCATTTGATAAAGAATCCACCTACAATGTGGGAGACCTGGGTTCAAACCCTGGGTTGGGAAGATTCCCTGGAGAAGGGAATGGGTACTCCAGTATCCTGGCCTGGAGAATTCCATAGACTGTATGGTACATGGGGACGCAAAGAGCTGGACACCACTGAGCAATTTTCACTTCACTTTCACTTTCACCTAAGTTATTTCAGCAGCTCAAAGGAGCTGCTACAACACTGTGGCTGAAAAAATAATAAAAAGAAAACAAACAAAATGAGCCAAGCCATTAACAGTAAAATTGGGAAGGAGGAAAACAATTCAAAAATATTTATCCTGTTTTTGCTTTGTATAAGCAATACATGCTAATGCATGTTCATTGTAGGTAAGGTAGACAAAAGATAAAAACTAAACAAAGTGAAATTACCACATTTCACCACCTGGTATGTAGTGTGTCTATGTGAGTCTTTTAGAATCTGTATTTAAAATAGAAATGTATATGAGTAGGAATTGACATGATTAGGATTAGATATGCAGATTGATGTAGAGAGAATGATCAAAGGTGATTTATTATTATTAACTGAACCTGAGTTGTAAACAGCATAGATACAATCAGTAGGATTTTGAAGCATTATTTTATCCTAAATATCACCTGACGATAATATCTATAATCTATCTAAAGAGAAATAATAGCAATAATATTAATTTCAAGGGCATTTAATAGATATTGAATATCTACTACATGCCAGGTGCTTGGTTAAATACTGTCCTGCATTGATCCAACTAATCCTCGCAATAACCTTGTGATTATAGATGCTGCATTGTTTACTCTAGAGATGTAGTGAATACATAAGGATACATGGCATAAGCATACATGCCTAGCAAGTGGTAATCCTTTATTTCTATGTGGATAACTTTCCTTTAAGTTCCCAATTCTGAATTGCTATGCTTTATGGTCCAGAATCACAGCTACTTATATTGTTTCATTTTCCTTCCATTCTTATTCTCTAATATTATTGAGTAATTTCTGCCCAGGCACACCATAAGCTCCTACATTTCAGAGACCATATTCTATGCTTATTCTCTTCTTCTGTACTTCTACATGACAGAGTAGAGATTTTGAAGGATTGACCTATTGTTGGTAAAAGGTTAAACATGAGTGGGATACTGACAGAGAATCTAGGAATTTCAGTTTGATACTTTAACTACCGAATAAATGTTATCATTAGTTAGCATTTTACTCTTATTATTATGCAGCACATACTGCAACAGAAATTGAAAATTCCTGGTAAATTCAACCAATGGAAATAGAATGCATAATTCCAGACATGAAAGTGAAAGGATTTTGAGAAGTGTTTGCTCTCACTGATGACATTCTACAGGTAAACTCCTGGCTTTTATTTTTGGTTGATCAACATAACCCCAAACTCCAAAAGGATTGAAATTAAAGCACTCTTTCCCTTTTCTGAGTCTGTGAGTGTCTCTACGGTATGAGGACAGTTTCCCCTTAGGGACAGTAAGGCTTATGCCCAAAGCAGGGTCAGTGAATAACCGTCCTCAATCTATTCTGAAACTTGCAGGAAGACAGCCAAAGGGATAAGACTACATTAGATCAGACACCCCATTCTGCTTATTGTCACTTTGGTGGTATTACTATCCAACTATCCAATGATCACCACATAGTCATTCTTAAGTATGATTCATTGCAATCTAACATTTAGGTATATAAAAAGCAAGCAAGTTACTCAGGTTTGCTAAGAAAATACTGATTTTGGGCTAATCTCACTGCTAGTCTCATTCGTGGATGCAGTCTGCATAGATGGGCCCTTCCTTTTGACTCATTCAGCTCAGTTCAGCCTCAAATAAAAGCTCCAGGGCTAAATCCCCCTACAGGCTCCTCACGTCGGCACCTTGACTGCTCCACATCTGAAAACACGTCTTGCCATCCAAGAGTCTGTCACCTCCTACCTTGACGGCAGCTGCTCGAGTTGGGAGCACAGTATTTAGTAGTGAGATGCTGATGAATACTGGGAGGAACAGTGACAAGTCTAAGTGCTGTTTTACACCCCATTTAACCAGGGGAGACACATCTGTTTATTTTCTTTCAGGGGAAGCACAAGGTTTAGTCTTTGTGACAAGGTCATGAGTCCAGCCCTAGGATTCCTTGTGGAGAGATAACCAAACTTCTCCAGACACTCAATAACAGAATGCCAACTGCGAGTTCTTCAAATAGAGATCCAAGGACACAATCGTGTCTGGCAAGGATGGAACGGGCCCAAATAGAGAACAAGCATGAATAGTCCTCTTTTGTCTGCGGGCTCACAGTCTGTCCTGCTGTTAGACCTAAAGTTCTCATCTGGCAGGAAGCCATGCTCCTACTTCACCAAGGCCAATATTTTTCAAATGCAGCAATGTATAACACTGACTAAAGGAAGAAAAATAATAAACCTCCTTTTTCCACATTTTGATTAAATATGTACTTCTCAGAAGTCACCTCTCTTCAAAGTGCTTAAAATTCCTCACACTCCGAGTTTAGTTACCTTCATGACGCTACACAGTGAGGCTCTGTTCCCACCGGGACATAAGGTCTTCACTCAAGAAAGAAAGGCATGGAGTTGGAAGTTCCTCTTGTGACAGAAAATCGCACAATCCAAAAATGTGTATTGAGTCAATTTTTCTCTGAAAATACTTAAAAAGTGTTTTACCCAGACCCTGAACAGAGCGTACACTGCCCTCTCAGAGTTACAGCTTGTCACTGTCTTTGAGGCTATTTTTATCTTCCTGCTTCACCACAGGATCAGATGATGCAATACCACATTCAAATGAGAGAATTCTTCAGGGCCCTTTCATCCAAAAATCTGAGGTGCTTCATAAACATTAATTAATTCTACCAACACCTATGTTAGGAGAAGGTTCTATTTTTCATCCTAGTTACACATGCTAAAGAATTGACACCAGCATTTAGACAGAATCCAGGCTACAGAACAAGCTCAGTTTTCTTTGTATTAAGGAAAAAATTTCCCTTAATTGGGTCCATGTTAAGGAAGGTGAGGAAAAGAACAGAGAGATTAAATATGTCACAGAAAGGAGTCAAAACAAGAGCCACAAATTCTGAGACTTCAGCAACAGAGCTGGGTTTTCTCAGGGTGCCATTGGTCAAACGTACAACTGAGTGGCAAAACCATAAACAATTTAGTGAAATAGAAAAGAGTGGAAAGCAAAGATAGAGTCCATTTCAGAGCACATTCTAAATAGCTTTGTGAATTCTGATTATTGTTATTGAATATAGCCTGAAAAGCCTTCTGTGTTTTATTTCCTCAGATAATTGGGATTTTTTTTTTTTTTCTTTTGAGATTCTATCTTCCAGTTTTCCCTTCATTCTCTTTCTCCCATAGTGATTTCTACCAACTGACCTCTCTGCAGTTAATCTTATATTGGTAGTGTGTGATCATTACTTTGGAGAAGGAAATGGTAACCTACTCTGGTGTTCTTGCCTGGAAAATCCCAAGGACAGAGGAACCTGGCAGACTTCAGTCAGGGATCACAAAGAGTCAGAAATGACTGAGTGACTAAGCATGCATGCACATGATCAGTACTTACAACTTTTAGAAATCTTCCTTAGAAAATTTTAATGTATCTTAAGACAACCTCTCCTAAATGGGAGGTTATATTTTGCCAAAAATGTTAATAGCCTTCTTCTTAGTTGTGGCAGAGATGTCTATGCACAAATTGGTGTCTCCTAAATGAAACAAGAGAAATGTCATCATTCAAACTACTACTCATAACTTTGCCTGTACCAATTCCTAGATCAGCAAGTAGTTAACGGGTAGTGGGGAATAACTATACCAAGAATGAATGAACAGACCTAGAAGGACATAAGAGTAGATACATATGTTTTTTCTGTAAATTTGAAACAAATGAGAATCTTAGGTTTATATTTTTTGAGAGGCACCAAGAGTTTTCAGAAAAGACCAAAGAATAAAATACCTGAGTTCCAACCTACTCAGCCCATAGCTAGTTATATCTAAGTTTCTCTGTTTATACAGCATATTATTCCACATAATTCCATGAAACTATATTTTTAGGCATTTAAAGAAGAATAAAGATTTTATTAATATATATAGAAGACAGTATTAAGTGGTACAACTATGACTTAAGCAGTTTGCAGTGTATATAAAGCAAAAAAAAAAAAAAAAAAACAAAACCAAAAAACACAAAACTGAATCCATAGCTACCACTTCTACAGAAAAAGAGCATTAATCTCAAGAGACTATTAGATATTAAGGGGAATTTCCCAGTGTGCCATAACCCCACTACAGCTCATTGTAGTGTTTTTGGTATTAAATAGTACCAAAGTGATATAAGTGCATTCACAATACTAGACAGGACATTGATTTGATCATTTCTCAATCTCTTTTAACTACAATAATATAGAAAGTTCAGTTGTGAATACTTTTCTAGAACTTGACAACTCAGAAAATCCAATGACATGTCTACCAGTCATTAATATCAGAACCAGGAAGAATGAAAATTCATCTCCCATAAAACTCAAAAATGGAGCAATAAAAACCATACAGGGAAGTATTTGTGTCCTTTTATTATTCATTGTTAGCATATAATATTCTATCCTGAAGACAAGGCACCTATTGTTTATTGATGTTTTCCCCTGGCAAACATGTCAGCCCTCAAGCAAGGCCATCCATGTATGACCTGAGTACATCATTTTGTATCTATTGCCTGCTGAAAGTAAATTTAATGGGATTCAACCCGATGGACCAGGGAATTCATAACTCTGGTTAGATAAATGGTCAAAATAAGGGAGAGAGCTTGGGGGTTACTCCCATAGATTCCTCATTTGGGTCTAACAAGTTGGTTTGGGAAAGCCTATATTATAGACTCTCTCATTTCTCTGAAGGGTTGTGAGTTTCATCTTCCCTTTTAGGTTATGCCACATAACTTTGCCACTGACAGTTTGTATTCCATCCCATTATTGACTAGTATCAGAAGGATATTGGGCTGAAGTTCAAATAACTTGCAGACAACTTCTGGCTATCTCACCTTGATTTATTTGTCTCTCACTTTATCTATCATGTGTGGGCAGAGATAGAGAACTAAAACAACCTAGGGTATATGTGCCTTCATCAATCAACTGTATGCACAGTTAGAGGGAGTCAAGGGCATTCATACTACCAGTTGAAACTACTTGTTTAGAGCAGGAAAAATCATTTTCCAAAAGAAGATGATAGACTCGAGACCCAACAGAGGATGTATATTATAACCATTTCTGAATCTCTGTGACTCAACTGAGAACTGATTGAAACAGTAAAACTTTGCAGAAGATTTTGAACCAACCAAGGGGAATAGCTAAATACTATGACATAGATCTGGCCACATCGTCATCGGGTTGATTTCCTGATTCACCCTTTTTCTGCTTTCTCTCTAGTCCCATTGAACCAGAGTCCACAAAATTTAAAGACCAAGGCTTAACTGTAACTACTGAACCACCAGGGAATTCCCCTGGTAAACACTGAATATTCTCCATGTCTCTCCACTTCTGAGTTCCACTACATTGAGAAGTTCTTTCCTCTCTTGTCCAAGTTTTGTTTCCTTAAACTTAGATTTCCAGGCCTGATATTGGCCCTAGTCCCTATCATCAAGGAAAAATCTTATCTGATAACCTCCTAACAGTATGTTATCTAAGAATAAGTTCTAAGATTTTAAAGTACCTTTTGTATGAAACAGTTCAGCTCAGCCTGCACTCAATAAATGTGCCACTCATGACAATTTTTAAAAAATCGTGATGTGAAATGTATTGTCCCCCTTTAGCTATATTCATATTTTCTGCAAAATGCATTCACCTGGAAATACATACACATTCACAGGCATAGGGCTGTCTAAATACAAATTTGGTAAGGAATTTTTTTTAAATATGCTGAAGAATATTTTCACTAAATGGCGTACCTAAATAGTACACTGGACATTATATTCTGAATAAAAAATGTGAGGTCACATCTTTATTATATGATATATATTTGAGTACTGAAAAGTCCATGACACACTTTTCCAGAAGTTGAGGGAGTGGTTGAACCAAATATAAATTTCAGTCCTCATTGGAAAGGGAAGCATTTCTGATAAAATTCAGGGGCTGTTACCCAGCTTTAAAAATACCCATGAATTAACTCTACTGTTTATTGAGTGATAACTATGCCAGATATTGTGTATTGTACTAAACGCTTTATTTGGATGTTCAATAGTCACAATAGCACTGTAAATTATAAGCATTTATGTCAATTATATATATTATATAAAATAAACTTAGAAAGGTTTAGTGTCTTCAAAATTACTAGAAAGGAATTGTGCTATCAGAACTAGATCCAACTTTTTTGACTGAAAGTCCATTTTCTTCACGAAAACTAAGAATGACAAACATACTTCTTTTTTAGATGAAATTCAGTCATGCATACAAGTTCTTGCAAAACAAAATATAAAAACAGCTGATATGATTTTTTTTACAACTTCCATTCACTTTTAAATAATTGGAAATAATTTTATCTTCATAATATTTAATCTTCCACTTAAAACCATGTTAGGTTTATCCACTGATTCAAACATTTTACCTTTAAATATATTCAAAATTTACTTTTTAAAATTTTTTAAACTTGATTTAATGCCCCTATGATATAATCTATCATGATATATGTTTTTGGGAAAATAATTTTTATTCTGAATTTGTTTGGTGGAGTGCTCTGCTTATGCCAATTTAATGCTATGAGTTAATGTTATTTTCTTCTCTATTCTTGCTGATTTTTCATACAGTTGTTCTTTCAATTGTAAAGAAAGAGAAATTTAGCTTTTTATAGGTATGTGAATGCATTTTCCTATTTTTATTTTTCATTTCTATTTCCCTTTTCAGAGCTTTCAGTTTTAGTTTCACATATATTGTGAATTAAACACATATATCTGTTAATTCTTAAGTAAACACTTAGTAATGCTATGTTATCTTCACTGACTGACATTTTTAAAACAAAAGTAATCTAAATTTATTTGGGGTTTTTTTGCACTTTATTTTTTTAATTGGAGGGTAATGCTTTATAAAACTTTGTGGTTTTCTGCTATACATCAACAAGAATCAGCCATAAGTGCATTCATATCCCACCCCTCCCAAGCCTCCCTCCCATCTCCTTCCCCATCCCACCCTTCTAAATTGTCACAGAGCCCCTGGTTGCATTCCCTGAGTCATAGACCACATTTCCATTGGCTGTCTATTTTACATATGGTATTATAAATTTCCTTGTTACTCACTCCGTACATCTCACCCTCTCCCTATATCCATAGATCTGTTCTCTAAGTGTGTTTCTTCATTGCTGCCCTGAAAACTAATTCATCAGTACCATCTTTCTAGATTCCATATGCATACATCAGTATACGATATTTATATTTCTTTTTCTGACTTACTTCACTCTGTATAATAGGCTCTAGGTTCATCCACCTCATTAGAACTGACTCAAATATGTTCCTTTTTATGGCTGATTAGTATTCCATTGTATTTATATGCCACAGCTGCTTTATACATTCACCTGGCAAGAGACATCTAGGTTGCTTCCATGTTCTAGCTATTGTAAATAGTGCTGCAGTGAACACCAGGGTATGTGTGTTTTTTTTTCAATTTTGGTTTCCTCAGGGTATATGCCTAGGAGTGGGATTGCTGGGTCATATGGTGGCTTTATTTGAATCTCCATACCATCTTCCACAGTGGCTGAATCAATTTACATCCCCATCAGCAATGCAAGAGGGTTTCCTTTTCTTCACACCCTCTCCAGGATTTATTGTTTGTAGAATTTTTGATGATGGTCATTCTGACTGGTGTGAGGTTTTGATTTTCATTTCTCTTATAATGAGCAATATTCTCTAATAATGAGCATCTTTTCATGTGTTTTTATGTATGTCTTCTTTGGATAAATCTCTGTTTAGGTCTTTTGCCCATTTTTGGATTGGGTTATTTGTTTTTCTAGTATTGAGTTGTGTGAGATGCTTGAAAATTTCAGAAATTAATTCTTTCACTGGCTGACATTTTTATTGTTATAAAATGTTTCTCTCTTTCCTTGGAAATCTAATATATCTAAAATGACAATATAGTCACTCCAACTTTCCTTTAGTTAATGATTTCATGATAGATCTTTTACTTTCAGTCTTCATATACAGATGGTTCCCAATATATGATGACTTAATTTGGGCAATTTTTCAAGTTTACTCTATGAACCACATTTCAAATTTTGTACTTTGATTTCTTCCTGGACTAGTGATATGTGGTATGACACTCTCTCCAAAAGGTAGACAGTGGCATCAAGCCTCAGCTCCCAGTTAGTCACATTATCAAGAGGGTAAAAACCAACACACTTACAAGCAGTCTGTACTCATACAACCAGTCTTTTTTTTTTTTTTTTCCACTTTCAGTACAGTATTCAATAAATCACATGAAGTATTCAAAATTTTAGTTTAAAATAGGCTTTGAATTATATGTTTTTGATTATCACAGTTTATCATGGAAACAGTAACAGACTTTCTTTTCTTGGGCTCATGCAGATGGATGAGGAGCCACAAAATTAAAAGACACTTGCTCCTTGGAAGAAAAGCTATGACAAACCCAGACAACATATTAGAAAGTAGAGACATTACTATGCCAACAAAGGTCCATCTAGTCAAAGCTATGATTTTTCCAGTAGTCATGTATGGATGTGAGAGTTGGACAGTAAGGAAAGCTGAGCACTGAAGAATGATGCTTTTGAACTGTGGTGTTGGAGAAAACTCTTCAGAGTCCCTTGTACTGCAAGGAGACCAAAGTCCATCCTAAAGGAAATCAGTCCTGAATACTCATTGGAAGGACTGATGCTGAAGCTGAAACTCCAACACTTTGGCCACCTGATGCGAAGAACTGACTCATTGGTAAAGACCCTGATGGGTTTTTTTTGAAGGCAGGAGGAGAAGGGGATGACAGAGGATGAGCTGACTGGATCGCAGCACCAACTGAATGGGTGATGAGCTAGCTCCAGGAGTTGGTGATGGACAGGGACACCTGGCTTGTTGCGGGGTTGCAAAGAGTCAGACATGACTGAGCAACTGAACTGAACTGATCATAGGGTAATGTAAGTATTCTGAGAACATTTAAGGTAGTCTAGGCTAGACTATATAAACTATAGGTGTTAAATCTATTTCAATTTATGATATTTTCAACTTACAATGGGTTTGTTGGAATGTGTAACTCCATTGTAAGTGGAGGAATATCTGTATTCTTGTATTTAAGTGATTTTACTATAAACAATATGAAATCAGATTTTTTGTTTGATCCACTGTGCCAAATCTCTGCCTTTCAATTGGAATATTTAGACCATTTCCATTTAATATGATTATTGATATGATATAGCTTAATTTGCTGCATTTTTTTACAGTTTATGTTTTTTTGTTTCATTTTTCCTACCTTCCAGTAGACAACTTGAAAAAATTTATAATTTATTTCCTTTTTACAGAATTTTCTAGGTTACTTTATATGGTTGACACTTGAACAACAAGGAAGTTAGTGGTGGTAACCACTAACGTGTGGTTACTCCATTTTAACCTGCAGTTAGTTCAGTCTGTGCAGTTTAAAATCCACATATAACCTTCCAGTCAGTCCTCTGTATCCTTACTTCTGCCTCCATGGATTCAACCAATCACAGAACATATATTACTATACTATATACTTAATGAAAGAATCCTGATGTATGTAGATCCACACATTTCAAACCCACATTGTTCCAGGAGCTACTGTAAAATGCAGTTTACTACAGACAACTAGTATTATACTTTTACCAGTTTAAGTGAAATGTCAGAGAAGGTAATGGCAGCCCACTCCAGTACTCTTGCCTGGAAAATCCTATGGACAGAGAAGCCTGGTAGGCTGCAGTCCATGGGGTCGCTAAGAGTTGGCACGACTGAGCAACTTCACTTTCAATTTTTTTCACTTTCATGCATTGGAGAAGGAAATGGCAACCCACTCCAGTGTTCTTGCCTGGAGAATCCCAGGGACTGGGGAGCCTGGTGGGCTGCCGTCTATGGGGTCACACAGAGTTGGACACGACTGAAGTGACTTAGCAGCAGCAGCAGCAGCAAGTGAAATATAAAAATCTTACATCCTATTATATCTCTCTATCCTTCCCTGTTTATAACATAATTTTCTGATATGTTTTCCCTACATACTTTTAGAACCACGTCAGACATTGTTATACTTTTTGCTTCAACCATCCAGCATAATTTGCAATACTCAGGAGGAAAAATCAATGATACTTACCTAGATTTTTGCTTACAGTATTTTCTTCCTTTTCCATGGACCAATAATCCTTTTTCTATGACTCTCTTCCTGTATAGAGAATTTTCTTTGCCCATTTTTCTATAGTAAATCTTCTGGCTACAAGTTCTTCTTTATCTGAGTTTATTTTGTAAGTGTAAATATCTGAGTGTGTCTTGATTTCCCCTTGATCCTGGACAATATTTTTACAGGTTTATGTGTTAATAGTACTCCCCCCTCCCCCAAATTGAAAAATATTGTGCCACTTCCTTCAAGACTGCATAGTTTCTAATTTTAAAATCCAGTATATTTGAATTGATGCTTTGGAACTGTAGTGTTGGAGAAGACTATTGAGAGTCCCTTGGACTGAAAGGAGTTAGAACAAGCCAATCCTAAAGGAAATCAGTCCTGAGTATTTATTGGAAGGACTGATGATGAAGTTGAAGCTCCAATACTCTCGCCACCTGATGTGAAGAACCGATTCACTGGGAAAGACCCCGATGCTGGGAAAGGTTGAAGGCAGGAGAAGAATGGAAGTACAGAGGATGAGATGGTTGGATGGCATCACTGACTCACAAACTCCAGGAGTTAGTGATGGACAGAGAAGCTTGATAGTCCATGGAGTCGCAGAGTTGGACACGAATGAGTGACTGAACTGAACTGAATAGCTGAATTATTTTTTTTTCTACCATCAGTATGGTATTATTGTTTAATCTGCCTGCTTTCAAATGTTGTTTCATCTTTAGTTTTCAGGAGTTTAATTATGATGTATTTTGTCTCTACTCTCTTTGAGTTTATTTCATTTGTGTTTGTTTATCTTCTTGAATCTGTACCTTTATGTCTCTTGCCAAAAATGGGAAATTTTCAGCCATTATTTTTCCTATGTACCTTTTAAGTTCCACCTTATCACATCTTCTGAAACACTTCTAACCTGAGTGTCTTATCTTTTGCAATAATTCAACAAGTCTATGAGACTTGGCCTATGTTTTTATTCATTCATTATTCCCTCTTTAGTTTCCATTCTCCTGTTGAGCCTATCCACTGATTTTGTACCTCAGCTGTTACATTTTTCAGTTCAAATTTCTGTTGGATTCCTCTACATATATTTTTTTGCTGCAGATTTCACTTTGTTCATTTTTTTCAAAGACATCCATAAATACTTAATTGAAATACTTCTATTATGACTACTTTAAAATCTTTTTCTGACATGTAACATCTTGGTCATATTGATGTTGGAATTCGTCTATTGTTTCTGTGTTTCCCCCTTCAGTTAGAGATCTTCCTTCTTCTTTGTATGGTGAATGATTTTTTTTTTAATTGAAATCTTGATATTTTTGCATAATATCCTAAGTCTCTGGATCTTATTTAAACCTCCTGTTTTAGGTGGGTATCTATGATCCTCCTCTTGTAGAGCAATAGGGGCACCATCTGCCTGCTAATAGGTAAAAACATAGTTCAGTTTTGCCTGTATAGTTCAGTTTTGCCTGTTCAACCTCTGATGGCTTACTGGTAATTTGATTCTGGGTCCCTTTTTAAATTAACATCTGATACGACTGTTAGTGTGTAAAACTGCTCACCAAATTCTCAAGTGGTAACAAATATTCACCAACTGTGGTTCTACTGAGATGACAGATATTATTATAATTTTGCATCCATATTTTCTGACATGGAATCAATAATTATATAAAAGCTTCTATCTCCCATATGCACTAAAATCCGACACTCTATATTCCTTCATATCCTTTAACACTCTATTTATGAGACTATATACATCCTGGGATGATATATTAACATTCCGCCCTCTTTTCCCACACTGCTACCTGTACTGGTTTTCCAGGAATTTTATCCTCTGAATGGATAGAACACTGTGACAGCAAGCATAAAATAGCACAACGGACACTCAGAAGTACCAGAGATAACACCTACAATTTTTTAGTTCTGTTTGACACAAACCTTGTCTTTCTGCACTAGGGACAGCACATTGATGAGATGTGGATTTTCTTCATATCTTCTTACCCGCAGACATAGACATGTTATTTCGGGAATGTATTATAGGTAGTCTCAAACTGCTTATCTATCTTAATAATCTAGTCTTCCAATTCTCACTCACCAATTCTGGCAAAAGATTTATTGCTAGTGTATATGTTAAGCTATAATGTAATTTTTAAAAATTTTTCACTCTAATTGGCTTTCACATTTTTGTTTTGCTTTGTTCAGTTTTAAGGACGTTAAGAGCATATGCATCAGACACAATTAGCCAAAATGCATTTTTAATTTAAATAATTTCTGATGCAACAATATGTCATGGCATATTTCAACATACTGACAAAGAAAGAATAATTTCAATGAAATCATATTTAGATGTTTTTATATCTAAATCAAGGGCAGAGGGATATATGTAAACATCGAGTGAAAATGGCTAGTTGTTCAGGTAAACTTTCCAATATGGAGAATCACTACATCCTCTTTAACCACATTTAATGTGTAAAGGTTGAAAACTAGGGAAAGAAAAAAAGGAGTCAGTATGTTATTTGAGAAACTCACTCATGTTTTAACTAATGTCAAATACCACACAAATTTGGAAATGCCCAATAAAGGATTATAAAATCCAAAACATAGAACATATTTCTTCACAATTAATAGGACAAGGTAATAAAATAATTTGTTAAGACAATGTGGCATAAAATATATATACATTTATTTTTCAATTTGAAAATTGGAATATTGAAAGTAAAGAGGATTATTTTTTAAATAAATGATAAATTGTGTTTATATGGTTGTACACTTTAATTTTACTTGACATAAATAATAAATGCAAAATTGTATTTAAATATATATTTATACAATCTATATTTGTATTATATATAGTAGAATGTATCCTCACTGAAGAATTGATGCTTTTGAACTGTGGTGTTGGAGAAGAGTTTTGAGAGTCCCTTGGACTGCAAGGAGATCCAACCAGTCCATCCTAAAGGAGATAAGTCCTGGGTGTTCATTGGAAGGACTGATGCTGAAGTTGAAATTCCAATATTTTGGCCACTTGATGCAAAAAACTGACTCATTTGAAAAGACCCTGATGCTGGGAAAGATTGAGGGTGGGAGGACAAGGAGACGACAGAGGATGAGATGGTTGGATGGCATCACCGACTCAATGGACATGAGTTTGAGTAAATTCTGGGAGCTGGCATTGGACAGGGAGGCTGGAGTGCTGCAATCCATGGGGTCACAAAGAATCAGACACGGTTGAGTGATTGAAGTGAACTGAATTGATTCTTGCTTTGGTTTCCTTACTTTAAGAACGTTTTAAGCAATATGAAAAGGCGAAAAGATAAAACACTTTAAAATGAAATACCCAGGTCAGTAAGTGTCCAATATGATACTTGGGAAGAGCATAAAAATAGCTCCAGAAGAAATGAAGTAGCCCACCAGGCTTCTCTTTCCATGGAATCTCCCAAAAAGGTTACTGGAGTGGATTCCTATTCCCTTTTCCAGGGGATCTACCTGACCCACGGATCAAACCCAGGTCTTCCACATTGCCAGCAGATTCTTTACCATCTGAGCCACCAGGAAGCCTGAAAGAATGAAGAGGTCAGGCCAAAGTGGAAACTCGATTAGTTCTTAATGTGGGAGATGTGAAAAAAAAGGGTGATGCTGTAACCTGTAATGATAGGTTCATGAATCAAGTAAATTTGGATGTGATCAAATAGAATGCAAAAGTGAACCATCAACATTTTAGGAATCAGTGAACTAAAGTGGATAGGAATGGGAGAATTTAACACAGATGACCATTATATCAACTATTGTGGGCAAGAATCCCTTAGAAATAATGGAGGAGTCACCGAAAGAGCCTGAAATGGAGTACTTGGGTACAATCTCAAAAATGACAGAATGATCTCCGTTCTTTTCCAAGGCAAACCATTCAAAATCATGGTAATCCAAGTCTATGCCCCAACCACTAATGCCGAAGAAAACAAAGTTGAACAGGTCTATGAAGACCTACAAGACCTTGTAGAACTAACATCAAAAAAAGATATCCTTTTCATCATAGGGGAATGGAATGCAAAAGTAAGAAGTCAAGAGATACCTGGATGAACAGGAAAGTTTTGGCCTTAGAATACTAAATGAAGCAGGACAAAGGCTAACAGTTTTGCCAAGGGAACACGCTGGTCATAGAAAATACTCTCCCAACAACACAAGAGAGGACTTTACACATGGACATCGCCATATGGTCAATACTGAAATCAGATTGACTCTATTTTTTGCAGCTGAAAATGAAGAAGCCCTATACAGTCAGTGAAAACAAGACTTGGAGCTGACTGTGGCTCAGATCATAAGCTCCTTATTGCAAATTTCAGGCTTAAATTGGAGAAAGTAGGGAAAGCCAGGAGTAGGAGTAGGAGACGGAGTATTAGTCGCTCAGTTGTCTCTGACTCTGCAATCCTACTGACTTTAGCCTGCCAGATCTTCTGTTCATGGAATTCTCCAAAAAAGAATACTGGAGTGGGTTGCCATCCCTACTCCGGGGATCTTCCCAAGCCAGGGGTTGAACACAGGTCTTCCCAAGTGCAGGCAGATTCTTTACTGTCTGCGCCACAAGGGAAGCACTTAAGTATGCTTAAATCCATCATGATTATAGAGAAGAGGTGACGGATTCAAGGGATTTGATCTCCTAGACAAAGTGCCTGAAGAACTATGGATGGAGGTTCATAACGTTGTACAGGAGGTGGTGAACAAAACCATCCTAAAGAAAAAAAAAAAAAAGCAAAATGGTTTTCCGAGGAGGCCTTACATAGAGCTGAGAAAAAAAGAAAAGTGAAAGGCAAAGGAGAAAGGGAAAGATATACCCAACTGAAGACAGAGTTCCAGAGAACAACAAGGAGCAAAAAGAAAGTTTTCTTAAGTGAACAAGTCAAAGAAATAGAGAAAAACAATAGAATGGGAAAGGCGAAAGATCTCTTTTAAGAAAATTGGAGATACCAGGGGAGTATCTTATGCAAAGATGAACTCTATAAAGGACAAAAATGGCAAGGACCTAACAGAAACAGAAGAGATTAAGAAGAGGTGGCAAGAATACAATAGAACTATACAAAAAATATTTTAATTACCCAGATAAACACAATGATGTAATCACTCACCTAGAACCAGATATCTTGGAGTGTGAAATCAAGTGGGCCTTAGGTAGCATTACTATGAATGAAACTAGTGGAAGTGATGAAATTCCAGCTGAGATATTTCAAATGCTAAAAGATGATGCCACTAAAATGCTGCACTCAATATGCCAGCAAATTTGGAAAATACAACAATGGCCACAGGGCTGGAAAAGGTCGGTTTTTATTCCAATCCCAAAGAAAGAAAATGTCAAAGAACGCTCAAACTACTGCACAATTGTGCTCATTTCACATGCTAGCAAGATAATACTCAAAATCCTTCCATCAGTCTTTACAGATGTAAAAACTGGATTTATAAAAGGCAGAAGAACAAGAGATCAAATTGTCACCATCTGTTGGATCATAGAAAAAGCTAGAGAATTCCAGAAAAACATCCACTTCTACTTTATTGACTACACTAAACTTTTGGCCATGTGGATTACAACAAACTGTGGAAAATTTTTAGAGAGATGGGAATACCAGCCCGCCTTACCTGTATCCTGATAAACCTGTATACACATTAAGAAGCAACAGTTAGAACTGGACATGGAACAATGAACTGGTTCAAAAAGGGAAGGGAGTATGTCAAGGCTGTATATTTTCACCATGCTTATTTAACGTATGTGCAGAGTACATCATGTAAATGACAGGCTGGATGAAGCACAAGCTAGAATCAAGATTGCTGGGAGAAATAAGAACAACATCATATATGCAGATGATACCACTCCAATAGCAGAAAGGGAAGAGGAACTAAAGAGCCTCTTGATGAAGGTGAAAGAGAAGAGTGAAAAAGCTGGCTTAAAACTCAGCATTCAATAAACTAAGACCATGGCATCCAGTCCCATCACTTCATGGCCAATAGATGGGGGAAAAGTAGAAACAGTGGCAGATTTTATTTTCCTCATCTCCAAAATCACTGTGGATAGTGACTATAATCATGAAATTTAAAAAAAAAAGAAAACCACTTTTTCTTGGAAGAAAACCTATGACAAACCTATACAGTGTATTAAAGTGCAGAGATATCACTTTGTCAACAAGTCTGTATAGTGACAGCTATGCTTTTTCCAGGAGTTATCTACAGATGTGAAAGTTGGACCATAAAGAAAACTGAGTGCTGGAGAACTGATGCTTTCAGATTGCGGTGCTAGAGAAGATTCTTGAGAGTCCCTTGGACACCAAGGAAATCAAACCAGTCAATTCTAAAGGAAATTAGCTCTGAATATTCATTGGAAGGACCGATGCTGAAGCTGAAGCCCCAATACTTTGGCCACCTGATGCAAAGAACTGACTCATTGGAAAAGACCCTGATGCTGGGATAGATTGAGGGCAGGAGAAGATGTGGGTGACATCTTGGGATGGTTGGATGGGTGACATCTTGGGATGGGATGGTTGGAGGACATAATCAGCTCAATGAGTTTGACCAAACTCTGGGAGATAGTGAAGGACAGGAAATCATGGCAGTCTGCCATCCATGGGATCACAAAGCATCAGACATGACTTAGGGACTCAACAACAACAACATTTTATAGACAGATAGATAGGTATAGATAGATATACCTATAGATAGATATACCTATAGATAGATATAGATAGATATAGATAAATGAAATAGGCTCAGTTTCCTCCTTTAGATGTTATCACTGAGAGGATATATGAGTTATTTGTTTATTCTACAAATGCATTTTATGTGGTCATTGACCAACTACTGAAGGTAGATTGATGAAAAAAAAAAAAAAGGAGAATCTTCCCTGACCTTATGGAACTTACAGATAATATGTAAATGAATGAGTCAAGAATAAAAATATTATTTCATAGAGTGAGATTTTCTGTAAAGAAAAGTAAAGCAAGATAAGCATATATAGAGAAATGGGGAAACTATTTAAATGTGGTGCAACATAAGGCCTAGCTAAGAAGGTAGTACTGAGCAAAGACCTTTAGAAATAAACCAAGAAAAGGAGAAATATACAGAGAAATTAGGGAGGGAACAACAGAGAAACTGTAATGGACCAGAGTTCAGACTGTGCTAATTCTAGGAAAGATTAGAGCATTCTGAGAGTGCTAGCAGGAGGAGTCTGGAGACCTTTCTTCCTGTAAGCCTTGGTTCTCAGTAGAGATGAAAAGAATTTAATGTCTTACCCATTGCAAGGAAGTTTATTAATAATAAGGAAAGGAAGAACAGGTTCCAGAGTCAGACACAACTGAGCAAGTGAGTACACACAGAGAAAGAACAGAGTGAAGACCTCAAGAGAGTGGAGGACTATGCCAAGAGAGACAAATGGCTCTGGAGGGATGGGGTAGAGAGTTTTTAAGGCAGAATCATTTGCATAGATGAGGGGGGATCATTGACTGACAGAATTGATTGACAGTTGCATGTTATATAACAAGATGCACTACTGCACATGTCCTTCCCATAATCAAGTCTATTATAATTAGATGCATGTATTCACAGATATTTATAGATAGTTAATGAGTCTAATGGCCACGAAAGGTTACGTTAGTACCAGATGGTGTGAAGTGTACACATGTGCTGGAGTAGAGGAGGTCCCCCTAGTTGGCCAGTGGAGGGTTTTTATGGCCCCCTGACTCCTTTGGGGGTACTGGTGGGGGCGTATTTGTGACAGGGCTAGTAAATCACTTGATGAGATTAGCAACTATTAGTTGTTTACTGAAGGGGCCTCCTATTTTGCTTTCAGCTAAATTCCTGCTTATTAACAGGAAAGAAATGAAAGGAGTGGAAAGCGGTAGAAGCTCTAGCAATGGCCTAGGTCTTGGTGGCTGCAGTGAGGATTTGGGATTGTATTCTAATTGTGATGGAAAACAACTGGAGGTTATCAGCAAGGGAATGACATTGTCAAAATGTCTTTCAAAGAATCACCCTGACTGAGGGATAGGGGAAAAAAAAAAAAAAGAACGACCCAAGAAAGCCATGCGGGAGGATTCTGTTTACAATCAATGAGACCAAACATTAGGCTAATATTGAATTCTAGGGAATATTGTTGATATTTTAAACTAGGGGAGGAAGAAGTAAAAGTAAGTATATGTGAACAGAGTTGTCATGTATCTTCAAGACATAGCCGAAAGCATTTGCTAATCTTATGACCAACCTAGATAGCATATTTAAAAGCAGAGACATTACTTTGCCAACAAAGGTCCGTCTAGTCAAGGCTATGGTTTTTCCAGTAGTCATGTATAGATGTGAGAGTTTGATGGTGAAGAAAGCTGAGCACCGAAGAATTGATGCTTTTAAACTGTGGTGTTGGAGAAGACTCTTAAGAGTCCCTTGGACTGCAAGAAGAACCAATCAGTCCATCCTAAAAGAGATCAGTCCTGGATGTTCATCAGAAACACCTGTCATTTCTAAAAACGTAGTCCACAATCCACAATCATGGATTACCTTGGGATAGGGGTGCCCCATAAAAACTCCTGAATGGATTTTATTGATAGTAGGATAATTGTATATTGAAAGAGACTCTTATATATATGACTCTTATATATATATATATATATATATATAAAACAGAGAGGATGCTTTATTCTTGATTTGTATTTATACATTTCAAAGCATATTAAGTTGTTAAATTCTACATTTTACTTGTATCATATATACTGATCACTATTATTTTAGATAAAATTTCACATCTTAAGTGGTTGAACTTGTCTTGTTGAACTTAGTTCAGAGTGAATTCTCTCTGATAAATTTAGTCTGCTATGAACAACTTTGAGTAGCATCTTACTTCCCAGGTGGCGCTAGTGGTGAAGAATCCACTTGCCAATGCAGGAGATATAAGGGACATGGTGTTGCTCCCTGGATCAGGGAAAATCCCCTGGAGCAGAGCATGGTAATCCACTCCAGTATTCTTACCTGGACAATCTCATGAGCTACTGTCCATATGGTTGCAAAGAGTCCAACACGACTGAAGCGACTGAGCACACACAACACAGGGAAGAATCTAAGTGGATGTCTAGCTTATACTGTTAACATTTTGACATCAAGCCATAGTTTTTTAGGCAATTAAATTTTCTTTTTTAAAGGTCATAGCTCAAAGATTATAATTAAAACCTTATTGCTTACTTTAAATTTTTTTAAAACATTTTATTTTGTATTAAAAGTATAGCCAATTAACAATGTTGTGATAGTTTTGGGTGAACAGAGAATGGACTTAGCCATACATGTATGTGCATTTGTTTGCACCCAAACTCCTCTCCCATCCAGGTTGCCACATAACTTTGAGCAGAGTTCTATGTGCTACACTGTAGGTCTTTGTAGATTATTCATTTTAAATGTAGCAGTGTGTACATGTTTATCTCAAACTCTCAAACTATCCCTTCCCTCATCCTTTCCCCCAGCAACCATAAGTTTTTCTCTAAGTCTATGAGTCTGAAAGAGACTGCTTTAATAGTCAATGATTTTTAATGGTGGGATGAAGAAATGCGATTTGTCAATCTTGGAATCTCTTATTTTTCATTACATTGTTTCAAATAAGTGCTATTTTATGTTCTTTAATTAGCTTACAGGATAGTGTGAACTTCCCAGACTGTGTCATATAAATGTAAGCATTTATTATTTATAATTTTTATAAGTAAAATGAATTTGAGCTCACCTAGATTAAAAAAAATGTTTTCTAACTAAGGCATTAAATGTATTTAAAATATTTGGTCTTAGACATATTGTATTTCCTTTATCAAATTATATGAAAAAGCTTGATCTTTTATATAATGACTGAGCTAGAAAACATCTTATCTTAGTCTCTAACTGCATTTGAGGCATATATTAGAAATGCAAAATGTGTCTAGCTGTATTTTATATATTTTTTTCTTCCCAGATATGGAAACCAAGGTAGTTGCCTTGTCCAAATTTATGTAACAACTCAATGGCCAAGTAAAATTTATGTAAAATCCAAGTCTTTTGAGCCTAAGTAAAGTGATCATTTAAATGTATTGTTTCATATTAATAAATAAATAACAAATAAATCCCAAATATTTCTCTCCAACCAATATCTTATATTTTTATTTATTAAAAATAGAATAAAAAAATAAAAGCAAGAAGAATAGGTACTGATACCTGCAGGGAACGTTACTGATTTTAATCAGCTTTCGGAGACATTTAAGTAATTATCTTCACAAAGGCAAAGGAATAGATTAACAAAAAAGCCATTCCTTTTAAGGCTTGTACATCCCTAACAGCAATTTTTCTACCATTGTTCCATCTGGTTGATTAATGCATCTACATTGTACAGAGACCTTCCAGAGATAAGAGACAGTACATATTTAATTTGTTAATAATTGTTGGGTAACTGCAAACTGTTTTTACTAGTATCTGCTTCATGTGCTGTACAAAAGATTTGATTATGACTTCTAAAGGACTTTTATTCTTGTTGGGGTATCAAATGTAACTAAGAGACAACAACAAAAAAAAAAAAAAAAAACCCTAGAAGGAAATACATGTGCAATGACTTGATTATGGTGCAGATGTATTAATGGCAAAATGTTTCAGAAAATGGGTTGATTCATGGGAGTAGTGGCTTTCCAAATGGTGCTAGTGGTAAAGAACCCACCTGCAATGTAGGAGACATATGAGATGCAGGTTGGATCCCTGTGTCAGGAAGATCCCCTGGAGGAGGAAATGGCTATCCACTCTGGTATTCTTGCCTGGGAAATCCCATGGACAGAGGAGGCTACAGTGTGTAGGAGTGGCAAAAAATAACTGAAGCAACTTCACAGGCACACAAGCACACGAAAGTAGATCACATTAGATGGGATTAAAGAATGAAAGTTTATTTCAGTGGTCTTTGAAGCAGCGTAGGTTGGATTTGTTCTGACAGAAAAAGAGATTCATCAGAATGAGTTATGCAGCATGGGAAAATATGATATGTGCAGGAAACAAAAGCAACCTATCTGTAGATTTTACTTAAGGACACATGTTGAAACACAAATAGGATTTTTATATAGGCATCATAGGATCACAAGAAACTAAAATCCATTTAAATGTGCTTAACAAAATAGGATTTTCTTGAAAGAGAATAGGACATTGCTACAGAAACCAAGAAAAACTCATGCTAATGAACTCTGAATGTGAAACTTTAAAAATAGAAACTCCATGAAAGTTTGATCATGGTTCCAGATATGATGATAATAATGTTGGTGATATTACTAATGATAAATGTGATGATGCAGGTGATGATAAATATTTATTGAATGTTTTTATTTACTGGCTCTTTATTAAGCAATTTGCAAACAGTTTATTCACTTAAACTCTTATAACAACTCTCTGAAAGGCATGTTGTTATTTTTGCCATTTTAGAAAGAAAAATCAAGTCAGAAAGGTTTAAATGTCAGACTTCAGGGTTCAATGCTTAATTATTTCTATTTTGTATTGGAAAACTATCTCAACCAACTGCTTACATAGGACTGCACTTCTTTACACAATATATTTTATTTCAAGTTATGATAAAATGAACAATCTAATAAGTTAAAAGCTAATCAATGGATTGAGTGACTTTCACTGAATTTTCTCCTTTGAGCAGTGCCAGAGTAATCAGGCTTTGTTTTAACAAGTCCTGTCCATTCTTCAACCCCACTGCATCTCTTTCAATTGGACCTTCACAAGTCCATGTTGCCTTTCTTCCGCTTCATATTGAGAAATTCTGCAGGTTTAGTCCATAACATTCAATATCATTATTAATATAGTTGATTTGTTTATTGTTTTCTGATTGTTGTCTTTGTTTTATATTTGTTTCTTTATTTCTCTGTTTCTCTTCTTCCCATTTTCCATTGAGTATATATTTATAATCTCATTTATCTGCAACTATTGCTTTTTTGGCTCTGCCTGTTTTCATCATTATTACTATTTTGTTTGTAGTGGTTGTTCTGGTAATTTAAAATACATTGCTAACATCCCATAGAAAATTTTGAGTTAGCAATTTTACCACTTAAGATGTAGAAACTTTTATTTGTATAGATCCATTTAATATTCACTTGGTATTGCATATGCTACATCTGTCATATGTATTAATTCTATATCAAAAGTAGCACTAAATTTTCTTTAACTTGTCATTTGTATTTAATAAAAATGTGAATTTTACTTTTATATATTTCATTTATTTGTTTGATTATTTATTTATAAACTCCACTTTATTGTTTCCTTAAGATTCAGCTTAAATTCTGGTGTAATTTCCCTTTACCCTGAAGAATATCTTTTAGCATTTCTTCCGGCACAGTCCACTGTCAGTCACCAAATTATCTTAGCTTTTTTTTTCTTTACATGAAAATACATGAATTTGCTTCTATTCTTGAAAGGCATTTTCTCTAGATATAGAATTCATGATTAACAACTTCTTTTTCTTTCAGAACTTTAAAATTACTATTTCACTGTTTTTCTTATCTCCATAGTTTCTGAGGAGAAATCTATAGTCATTGCAATTAATTTTCCTTGCTTGAGGTAATGTGTTATTTTCTTCCCATTAATTTCAAAAATTTTTGTTAGTCATTGGCTTTCAATTATTTAACTATTTTGTGCCTAGTCATCACTTTATATTTATTTATCCTTTTTAAATTTCACTGCCTTTTTTAGTCTAGAAATTTAAATTTATTACCAAATTTTAGAAGTTTTTAGCAAATATTTTAAGGATTTCTTTTGCTTCTACAATTTCAATTTCAGTTATATGTGATATTTTTATATCATCTCATAAGTCCCTGTGGGACTTATTCATTTTTTTCATTTTTTTTTCAATAATTTTCTTTAGTTTTAATCATTCTTTTTTTCTGACTGCAGAGTCACTGACTTTTCCCTGCTCTCCATTGTGTAATTGAGCCTATTAGGTGATTTTTAATTTTATATATTTATAATTTTAATTATATTTTTATCCTGGGACTTTTCTGTTTGATTCATTACAAATTTATTTTCCTTCATCTCATTTAGTATTTATATCATAGCTTATTTCTTGTCTGAAAATTCTAATGTCATCTTACAGCTGTCTTCTGTTGACTGATTTTTCCTTGTGTAATTTCCTTGTGTAATATTATCTTGTTCTTTGTGTAATTTTAGATTTTATTCTGGATGTTATAACTATTGAACTGTAGATATTGTATTCTATTCTAATCAATATTTTTCAAGCTATTAACTTAGCTACATTATTAATATCTGCCTCACCTGGAGTGAACAACTAGAACAATTCTAGTATAAGTTTAATTATTTCTATTAGCCGAAAGTTGCTTTAAGTTGGCTTTGCTCATCATGATATAAGTATTATCCACATAATACTTCTTATATTATGTGGACAGAATTTATATGTAGACTCTAGGGTTCTGGCTTTCTTTGTTCCTCTTTTAAAGATTCCCTTGCCTTAAAATGTTCAAAACTGTATTTTTCCTGGCCCTGTCCTCTGGTTATTCAGACAATAAAAACTAAGTTTTTCTATGAGAGTTCTGTCATTCTGGGCCATACTGCCCCATGCCTGAGGTCTGCCCTCACACTGAAGCCATAGAAATGGGAAACTTATCCCTTGCTGTCTGCATCCTCCAAGTTTAGATCACCATGAAAATTAGTTTGGTTTGTTCATATTTCAGAGCCTTCAGGTAATTCTTTTTGCATGTTTTTCAGAGATTATAGTTGTCATATATGGCCTGTTAAATACAGACACCAACATACTGAAAGCAGAACCTTACATCTCTTATATTTGAATTATGTTTTCTTATATATTCCAAAGTAGTAAGTGTATCTCCTCAGGTGCAGAAAAATGAAGTAAAATTAAATAAACTTGCTTATTTAATATTTTTAAACTCTATTATTTACCCTCAGTATTTGGGTTTTAAAGCTCAACAGACATAAATTAACTCTGTTGGTCATTTATTTTTTTTGATGTTTATGGTGGCTTGTCTTTCCTACAGTGATGGATAATGATATTTGTTTCAAAAGATGAAGGTATTAGGAGGGAAAACTGCATGAAAATAAAATATTTGCATTGAAAACATATCTATTAAAATGTATCAAAATATCTCCACTACACTGGTGAATATAAGATGAGATCAGAATTCAGTGGTGGTTATGGAAATGTAATAAGTGGAAAAAAAGAACTCAAAAAAACAATAGAATGCAATTTTTCACAAAAATGTGTTGATGGAAAGTGGAGCTCATAACTCTAAGGATTTGCTTCTAGGTAATGTAAAATAAAGCTAATATCCACAACAATAGAAGATTTTGGGAGATACAAATTGAAGAAAAAAAGTATCTTGGTATTTTCTAATAATAAATTTCACCTGAGTAAGGGCATACAAGTAGATATAGGTTGTAGGCAGATAAAGTAAAAACAGAAGTGTAAAGACTTCTGCTTGTGGCTCTTAAAAGTGTTTATGATGAAAACAACACAATGTTGTTACCATCATGAGCAAATGAAAGACTAAATGGTAAGGTAGAAAGGTCACTGGCCTATGATTTGGATATTTTATAACCTGTTAATTGCGTAGGTGGTGCTAGTGGTAAGAAACCTGCCTGCCAATGCAGGAAACTTAAAAGCCTCAGGTTCAACCCCTGGGTCAGGAAGATCCCCTGGAGGAAGGCATGATAACCCAGTCTAGTATTCTTGCCCAAAGAATACAAATGGACAGAGGAGCCTAGTGTGCTACAGTCCATAAGGTTGCACACAGTTGAACATGACCAAAGTGTCTTATCATGGCAAATTGCTTCTGTAACTAGTTATGCATATTTACTCAAAGAGGTGTCTTCATTCCCCTGGGCTGTGGTTTCTCCATCTGAAAAATTATAATGTTGGACTACATACTTAAGAAGGGAGAAAAGAAACTTTTGTGTTGTTGTTGTTCAGTTGCTCAGCCATGTCAGACTCTTTGCAACCCCATGGACTGCAACACTCCAGGTTTCCCTGTCCTAAACCACCTCCCAGAGCTTGCTAAAACTCATGTCCATTGAGTTGGTGATGTCATCCAACCATCTCATCCTCTGTCATCCCCTTTTCCTGCCTTCAATCTTTCCAAGCATCAGGGTCTATTACAATAAGTCAGCTCTTCACATCATGTGGCCAAAGCATTGGAGTTTCAGTGTCAATATCACTCATTCAAATGAATATTCAGAGTTGATTTCCTTTAGGATTGACTGGTTTGATCTCCTTGTAGTACAAGGGACTCTCAAAAGTATTCTCCAACACCACAGTTCAAAACAATCAATTCTTTGGTGCTCAGCCTTCTTTATGATCCAACTCTCACATCCATACATGACTACTGGAAAAACCATAACTTTGACTAGATAGACCTTTGTCAGCAAAGTGATATCTCTGCTTTTTAATATGCTGTCTAAGTTTTTCATAGCTTTTCTTTCAAGGAGCAAGCATCTTTTAATTTCATGGCTTCAGTTACAATCTGCAGTGATTTGGAAGCCCAAGAAAATAAATTATGTCACTGTTTCCATTGTTTCCTCATCTATTTGCCATGAAATGTTGAGACCAGATGCTATTATCTTAGCAGTGCAGTTTAATAGATACTAGTTCCTGTTCTGTTTCTCCTTCAGAGCCTCTTGATGAAAGTGAAAGACAAAAGAAACTTGTATCTAATGAACTACATTACTATTTTCTTTATACAATTTTTTAAAGTGGGTCTGATATTTCTTAATTTCTTTTCCCTTAAAACAAAATACATTTTTAGAAAGATATTTTTCATTTCACCTAATTAAGAAAATATTGATACTGACAATGTGATAACTAATAAGGAAAGGAGTCTCACAAGGGTGTATCTATTCTCACCACAATTTCCTGAATCCCTGCTTCCATCTAGTTTCACCTGTTCTGTACTCAAAACATAGCCAATTTGAATGAAATCACAGATATTGAGAAAGAAATTTGAAAGGAAAGCTCAAATTTTAGAGCAAAGATTTATCTAATCTCTGCAGGATTGGAAACACCCCAATTTAATATGATCCACAACTTCATGGATTTCTGATTCATTAAAATGTTACATAATGCAAGAGTTAACACTGAACCATATCAAATGTACATATTACCATATGTCATTAGTCTCTTTTCTCAGTCAACTCTTGGCTGAAGTGACTTTTTTAAAATCCTGAATAGATTTAAACTAATTTTCAAGCAAACTTTTATAAAATCCTATACCAAATGATAAATTAAAAATCAAATACATTTTATGTAGTTTCTCTCTTTCATCAATGCTTTTCATTACCCTTTATCTGATACAATTTACAGTTCATATATTCATTTTTTTCCTTCACTTATGATAACATTTTTCTTTCTGCTTTCCTCTTCCACACTCTCTTTGCTCCATTTTGTTAAATTTCTTAACTTCTCAGTTCTCAGGCTTAGAATTCTTTGAAAGTTATTTTATTTTATTTTTTTCATTTTATCAAAAGAATTTTATTGAAACAAAATTTTATTTGCATGGAGGCTCTATATACTGCAGCCCCACACAAATCCATTTTTACTTTTTGGTCCAAATCCATGGCTGATTCATGTCAATGTATGGCAAAAACCACTACAATATTGTAAAGTAATTAGCCTCCAACTAATAAAAATAAATGAAAAAAAGAAAGAAAAAAATAAAAGAGCATTTGAAACTTATTTTATAAGAAAATTTTTAATACTCTCCTAGTAGAAGATGATTTGCAAAATTGATTTCAGTAAGTGTATACAAACAGGTTGGTAGCCCTTCTCATTGTGGGGTTTCATTATCCATAGACTATATTTTTTTGAATGTGATCCAAATTTTACCATTCTTTTATGTACCCATAAATCTTTAAATAACATTATTATTATTAACTAACAAGTAGATCTCCTTAATGTGGTTCTTATTCTCTCAATTAAATAATTCTTAACAGGATAATAGAAATACTTGTTCTGACATTCAGGCCTGATAAGTACCCCTGAAAATTTCTATATATGTTTTAAGCTACATATGTTTTATTAGAAGTAAAGGATAATTTTCTATTTTCTCTGTGGATCTTCCTACTCCATCACTCTGTGCTCTATTCCTTCCCTCCCCTCCAACTTTTCTTCTAAGTCCTATCTCTGCTGAATTTCTGTCACCCAGGCCTTCAGACTGATGACTTTCCTGGGCTTGCTTATTTCCTTCATTTGTCTCTTCTCTTGAGAGAGGGGATGTGTGATTCTGAAGCAGCAGCATGGCTCAGAAGATGTGCACACACATGTGGATGTGTGAGACTGAGTGTGATGATAGGATGGTGTTGGTGTCAGCAAGTGCAGACTCCAAGTGTCTAAAATGAAGAATCATAACAGAAACCTCTCTCTGGAGAAAAACAGAAATGTATGATGAAAGGAAGGACAAGGGGGAAACAAGAGGCAGATAAAGAGAGAGACAGAGACAGAAAGAGAGGAAATGGAAGACTCTCTGGAAAGGGAGAGTCATACTAAACTATTTATCTCTTCATCTGTTTGAGAGAACAGAACATACACAGGACTGGGGAAACAGACTCTTGGAAGGCACAAACAAAACCTTGAGTGCACCAGCACCCAGAAGAAAGGAGCAGTGACCCCACAAGAGACTGACTCACGCATGCCCATGAGTGTTCAGGAGTCTCCAGTGGAGGCCGTGTTGGCCCTGGCCTGGTTTAGGGTTGGGGGCTCTGAGTGCAGCAACGCAAGCACAGGACCTTTTGAAGGAGGTCCCCACTATCTTCATTACCTCCACCATAGTTTGGCCTCAGGTCAAACAACAGGAAAGGAGTACAGTCCAACCCATCAACAGAAAATTGGACTAAAGGTTTACTGAGCCTGGCCCCACCCATCAGAGCAAGACCAAGTTTCCCTCTCAGTTAGTCTCTCCCATCTGGAAGCTTCTATAAGCCTCTTATTCTTATCCATCAGAGAGCAGACAAAATGAAAACCACAATCACAAAAAATTAATCAGACTGATCACATGGGCCGCCGTCTTGTCTAATTAAATGAAACCATGAGCCATGCCCTGTAGGACCACCCAAGATGGATGGGTCATGGTGGAGAGTTCTGACAAAGCGTGGTCCATTGCAGAACGGAATGGCAAACCACTTCAGTATTCCTGCCTTGAGAATCTCATGAACAGTATGAAAAGATAAAAAGATAGGACACTGAAAGAACATCACGGATAGGCAGGTTCCCAAAATGTTACTGGAGAACAGTGGGAAAATAACTCTCGAAAGAATGAAGAGCAGAGCCAAAGCAAAAACAAAACTCAACTGTGGATGTGACTAGTGATGGAAATAAAGCCTGATGCTGTAAAGAACAATATTACATAAGAACATGGAATGTCAGGGCCATGAATCAACATAAATTTGAAGTGGTCAAACAGGAGATGGCAACAGTGAACATCAACATTTTAAAATCAGTGAACTAAAATTGACTGGAATGGGTGAATTTAACTCAGATGACCATTATATCAACTACTGTGGGCATGAATCCCTTAGAAGAAATGGAGTAGTCCTCATAGTCAACAAAAGCATCCAAAATGTAGTTCTTGGGTGCAGTCTCAAAAATGACAGAAAGATCTGTTCATGTCCAAGGGAAACCATTCAATATTACAGTGATCTAAGTCTATGCCCCAACCAGCAATGCTGAAGAAGCTGAAGTTGAATGGTTATATGAAGACCTACAAGACCTTCTAGAATTAATACCCAAAAGGGATGCCTTTTTCATTTCAGGGGACTAGAATCCAAAAGTAGGAAGTCAAGAGATAACTGGAGTAACAGGTAAATTTGGCCTTGGAGTACAGAATGAAGCAGGGCAAAGGCTAACAGATTTTTGCCAAGAGAATGCACCAGTCATAGCAAACACCCTCTTCCAGAGCACAAGAAAAGACTCTACACATGGACATCACCAGATGGTCAATACTAAAATCAGACTGATTATATTCTTTGCAGCCAAAGATGGAGAAGCTCTCTACAGTCAGCAAAAGCAAGACTTAGAGCTGGCTGTGGCTCATTTCATATATTTCTAATTGAAAAATTCAGACTTAAATTGAAGAAAGTAGGGAAAATCACTAGAAGATTCATGCATGACTTAAATAAAATCCCTTATTATTATACAGCAGAAGTGACAAATAGATTCATGGAATTAGATCTGACAGACAGAGTGCCTAAAGAACTATGGACAGAGGTTCATGACATTGTACAGGAGGTAGTGATCAAGATCATCCCCAAGAAAAAGAAATGCAAAAAGGCAAAATGGTTGTCAAACAAGGCCTTACAAATAGCTGAGAAAAGAGAAGGTAAAGGCAAAGGAGAAAAGGAAAGATATAAGCATCTGAATGCACAGTTCCTAAGACTAGCAAGAAGGTATAAGAAAGCCTTCCTCAGGAATCAGTGTAAAGAAATAGTGGAAAACAATAGAATGGGAAAGACTAGAGATCTCTTCAAGAAAATTAGAGATACCAAGGAAACATTTCATGTAAAGATGGGCACAATAAAGGACAGAAATTGTGTGGACCTAACAGAAGCAGAAGATATTAAGAAAAGGTGGCAAGAATACACAGAAGCATACAAAAATATCTTCATGCCCCAGATAACAATGATGGTGTGATCATTCACCTAGAGCCAGACATCTTGGATTGTGAAATCAAGTGGGCCTTAGGAAGCATCACTATGAACAAAGCTAGTGGAGGTATTGGTATTCCAGTTGAGCTATTTCAAATCCTAAAAGATGATGCTGTGAAAGTGCTGCACTCAATATGCCAGCAAATTTGGAAAACTCAGCAGTGGAAACAGGACTAGAAAAGATCAGTTTTCATTCCAATCCCAAAGAAAGGCAATGACCAAGAATGTTCAAACTCCCTCACAATTGCACTCATCTCACACACTAGCAAAGCAATGCTCAAAATCCTCTGATCCAGGCTTCAACAGTATATGAACTGTGAACTTCCAGATGTTCAAGCTGGTTTTAGAAAAAGCAGAGAAACCAGAGATCAAATCACCAACTCCTTTGGATCATAGAAAACATAAGAGAGTTGCAGAAAAGCATCTACTTCTGCTTTATTGACTACTCCAAAACTTTTGACTGTGTAGATCCATAGCAAACTGTGGAAAATTCTCAAAAAGATGGGAATACCAGCTCATCTTATCTGCTTCCTGAGAAATCTGTATGCATGTCAAGAAACAACATGGTTAGAATTGGACATATAACAACAGACTGGTTCCAAATAGGAAAAGGAGTATGTCAAGTCTGTATGTATATTGTCACCCTGCTTATTTAACTTCTATGCAGAGTACATCATGAGAAATGCTGGGCTGGATGAAGCACAAGCTGGAATCAAGATTGCCAATAGAAATATCAATAACCTCAGATATGCAGATGACACCACCCTTATGACAGAAAGTGAGGAGGAACTAAAGAGCCTCTTGATGAAAGTGAAAGAGGAGAGCAAAAATGTTGGCTGAAAACAACATTCACAACTAAGATCAAGACAACCGTTCCCATCACTTCATGTCAAATAGATGGGGAAACAGTGGGAACAGTGAGAGATTTTATTTTCTTGGGCTGCAAAATCACTGCAGATGGTGAATGCAGCCATGAAATTAACAGACACTTGCTCCTTGGAAGAAAAGCTATGACCAACCTAAACAATGTATTAAAAAGCAGAGACATGACTTTGCCAACAAAGATCCATCTAGTCAAAGGTATGGTTTTCGAGTACCTTTGACTAGATGGACCTTTGTTGGCAAAGTTATGTATGGATATGAGAGTTGGACTATAAACAAATCTGAACACTGAAGAATTGATGCTTCTGAACTGTGGTGTTGGAAATGACTCTCGAGAGTCCCTTGAACAGTCAATCCTAAAGGAAATCCATCCTGAATAGTCATTGGAAGGACTGATGCCAAAGTTGAAGTCCCAAAACTTTGGCCACCTGATGCGAAGATCTGACTCATTGGAAAAGATCCTGATGCTCAGAAAGATCAAAGGTAACAGGAGAAGGGGACTGCAGTGGATGAGCTGGTTGGATGACATTATGGATTGGACGGAAATGAATTTGAGTAATCTCTGGGAGTTGATGATGGACAGGGAACTCCATTCCATAGGGTCACAGAATCGGACATGACTGAGTGGCTGAACTGACTGACTGAACTGAATAACTACACACACACACACACACGCACATATATATATAGTCCTATATATATATATGTAGGTTTCCTAGGTGGCACATTTGTAAAGAATCTGCCTGACAATTTAGTAGGTGTGTGTGCTCCATATGGATATTTTATATTTTTAATGCTTAATGTTACTTTTACAATAATGAATACTAGAATTACTTGATTAAAAATGATTTTTAATCTACTTAGAGGGCTTAGAAAATTAAAAAGTTTAAATTCAAACAAAATTCAAAATCAAGCAACTGTAATCTGTTTTCATCTTGTTTGCATATGATCCCAAATCACTGACAAAGTTTTTTTATTCCTTTAACTTTCAAATAGCAAGAATGAAATAAAGTTATAAACTTTTATTTATGAGTTATTTTTCTTCTCACTATTTTGACAAATAACATGACAGAAAAATGATTAAGTTTCTCATTTCACAATGTGACTTCTGTGTTATTTATTGTAAAAATAAAAGTCACTTTGTGAATCAAAGTTTTTAATCTTTTTTCTTCCCTTCAATCTCAAACGTTTTGTCAGGAAACTGGTTTTGGTAAATACTTTTTCCCCCTAATGACAGGTAAGTCCTTTTAAATGACTCATTGCTAATTAGTTCAGAGCAACATTCCAAAACAATATTTTATTTTTGGAACCTCGTTTTATAGATTTTCTGCTCCAGTAGCGTGACTAATGCACATCACAGTTAGAGCTCTGCTAAATGTTTGCAGCAAAACCCAAAACCAGGTGATAATCACCTGGTATTTACCTGGTTTCTTTACTATGCTATCAACGGAATCATCAGGCTCTATTCCTGAAAAGATTTTTGGCTTTTACAAGAATTCCCAACAATCCTAGGCATTTCTCTGTGTCAGTATCATTTCTCTTGCAAATTCCCAAATTCTATTTCAAAAGGAAATGAGATGCTATGATTTTGGCTGTTCTTTGCTTTCTGTTTTTGGTTCAGTGATGCCTGAAAGTCAAAATGAATCTGAAATACTGGCCCTTGGGAGCCCAAATGAGTAATTTAAATGAATATCAATGAATTCAACATGCTGAGTTTTAACAGCCTAGGCAATGCCAGAACCACAAAGTAGCCAGAACATACTCAGGATGGTAACTGGTTTCAAAGATCAAGGTTGAGAATAGCATTTGCTTTTTCTATAACAAGCTCCATCTCTGGATTTTATTTTTTTTTTTCCTGTGACTTTATTTCAAGCTTCTTATTTATAGTTGTATCTACAGAATAGTTTAGTCAAAAACATTCATTTCCCATAATTGCTGCTTAAATTGCCACAGAAAAAGAGAAATCATGTTTAAATTTACCAGAAAAAAATTATCTTCTGGTGTTTCCCTCTCAATATTTAATCTCACAGTGAAAATCAGAGGATTGAAAAAAAACACTCATGTGAATTTTATTCAATTTATATATCACAAAGAATGTTTGCAATAAAGGAGGTGCACAAACAAAATAGAGTTTATTAAAATATTATGATTTTGATAAAATATATACTTTTCTATTTAAAAGCTATGAAAATATAGAACTCGATGGGGAAAAGTAGTGTTAGTGTAAAGCAGGGTTGCTGACAGGACTCATTGAAAAACTAATGGAAACCCTGTCTCCTTTCAAAAAAAAATATACATCATATAAAAATACATCCTATTTCAGTGATTCATAGATTCAAGTTTAAAATACTGATTCTGTAAATAGATTTCTATTATCAACCATAAATTGGCACTTGCTATACGTGCTTGCCATATACCTTTACCAGGATTAAATCATGCATTGCTGCTCCAGCTGTGATCTCCAACACCCTCTGAAGGAGCCCAGGATGGAGAGCAGAAATGAGGCGCTCTGTGCTCTGGGAAATTGACAGGACAGGTCTTCAGATAGTTAGATATTCCCAGTAGCTGATTTTATGAGCCCAATTCTTATATATTCTTATATCTAGAAAAACACTAAGATCCTTCATGGTGATGATTATTTCTCATGACTAGCAGAAGCTTCATGAGACCAGGAAAAACTTCCTACAAAAAACAAACAAAAATGTACTTGATTACACTTACTCCCCTTTTACCAAAATAATGTATATATGCGATCTTTTCCCCTTGCGTCTTTGGAAACAGTTTCTTAGAGCTATCTGAGGTTCTATCTCATGGGCTGAAGTCCTCATACTGCTCCAAATAAAATACAGCTTGCAACTCTCATGCTGTGGATTTTTTTTTTAAGTCAACACTACTAACACTGTAATTAATTGAGATTGTTTAGTCTCCATTTTATCAATAAAATTTTTGTACAAGTTCAATATTTGTTTTACTGAAACCAAGTAATTTTTCCAAATTATATGTTCTTTTGACATGAATGTACCACTTCATTCAATGTTTAAAAACAGAGAAAATGGATCTATAGTGACTTGAGAGTGAAAGCTGGCAGAAAAATTTTACATGCAGGTGAATTATCTTTCATGAGTAAAGACATTAAAAGTAAATTTTAAATATGTAATACTTAACTATCACTAGTCAATAATTTTTAAAATGCTACTTGAATAGATGTTTTAGATCAGAAGTTCCAAATTAATAACACACTCTTGTCTCAGTAATGTTTTCACAGTATTAATATCAAAGTAAATACCTAACAGTTCTGTTTCTAAGAAATTAGATTCAAATAACTTGAATATTTATGTTAAAAATATAATACACAGAAATTTTAAAATAGTAATATTTATTTCACTATTAAATAAACACTAATATTTATTAGTGGGATATTTATACCTGTGGCACACTGAATAACTTCTCAAACATTGCAGTTGGATTTAACAGCCAATCACTGTTATTTCCAGTGGAATAATAATTGTAATGCAATATTTGCCTTTTGCATCTCTTGAAAAACACAGTTTTACCAAGATACATATAAGATTTCAGATTCAAACTGTGAACTACCTCAAGCTTATAGGATTTAATAAATGTTGCTGTGTTAATGTCTCATCTGTGGCACCTTGAGCACGACGGTAAGCAGTTTTGTAACCAAGGCTTTAGAGAAATGAGTAAGAGAAATGAGTAAGTCTTATGTAGTAAACATGTAAAAAGTTATGCTGTAAACAAAGGATAACCCCTTAGATAATATTAGAAGCAAAATTCAGATTTTGCATTAAATTTATACTAGTTACATATATGCCATAGTATAGGAATAAAATTTTTGAGGAATGGGAGAGAAAATATTTAACAGCTTCTTTTCATCCTATGTATTTTTATATGGTACTTTTAAATTTAAATAGAATATTGGATAACTTTTGTAAAACAGATAAATATTATTTTTTAAGAATTCCACATGTCCAATGCGGCATATTCCAGTGTTCAAATATGAACAGTAAATGCACTAAAATTCTAAAATGTGGTAAGCTGTAAAGGGGAAAAGATATTTTCTTCATTATATTATTTTCATATTTTCAACATTTTCATAATGTGTATATATTCCTTTTCCAAATTAGCCAGCATATTGGGTGCAGCATTTAACAGCATCATTATTTAGGACTTGAAATAGTTCAGCTGGAATTCCATCACCTCCACTAGCTTTGTTCCTAGTGATGCTTCCTAAGGCCCACTTGACTTTGCACTCCAGGATGTCTGGCTCTAGGTGAATGATCACAGCATCATGGCTGTGAGGGTCAAGTTTTTTATTTTTTAACTTTTTTGTATAGTTCCTATGTGTATTCTTGCCACATCTTAATCTCTTCTGCTTCTGTTAGGTCCACATAGTTTGTATCATTTATCATGTCCATTTTTGCATGAAATTTTCCCTTGGTATCTCTAATTTTCTTGAAGAGTTCTCTAGTCTTTCCCATTCTGTTGTTTTCCTCTATTTATTTGCATTAATCACTTATGAAGGCTTTCATATCACTCACTATTCTTTGAAACTCTGCATTCAAATAGGCATGTCTTTCATTCTCTCCTTTGCCTTTTGCTTCTCTTCTTTTCTCAGCTGTTTGCAAGTCCTCTTCAGACAACCATTTTTCCTTTTTGCATGTCTTTTCTTGGGGATGGTTTGGTCACTGTTTTCTGCACAATTTTATGAACCTCCATCCATAGTTCTGCAGGTACTCTATCAGATCGAAACCCTTGAATCTATTTATCACTTCCACTATATAATCATAAAGGATTTGATTTAAGTCATACTAGAATGGCCTAGTGGTTTACCCTACTTTCTTCAATTTAAGTCTGAATTTTGCAAAACGGGTTTCATGATCTGAGCCACAGTCAGCTCTTGGTCTTATTTTTGCTGACCATATGGAGCTTCTCCATCTTCTGCTGCAATGAATATAATGAATCTGATTTTGGTATTGACCATCTGGTGATGTCCATGTGTAGAGTCTTCTCTTGTGTTGTTAGAAGAGGGTGTTTGCTATGACCAGTGCATTCTCTTGGCAAAACTCTATTAGCCTTTGCCTTGCTTCATTTTGTATTCCAGCTGAGATATTTCAAGTCCTAAAAGATGATGCTTTTGAAGTGCTGAACTCAATATGTCAGCAAATTTGGAAAACTCAGCAGAGACCACAGAACTGAAAAAGGTCAGTTTTCATTCCAGTCTCAAAGAAGTGCAATGCCAGAGAATGTTGAAACTACTGCACAGTTGCACTCTTTTCAAATGCTAGCAAGGTAATACGCAAAATCCCTCAAGCTGGGCTTCAACAGCATGCAAACTGAAAAGTCCAGATGTGCAAGCTCAGTTTAGAAAAGGCAAAGGAAGCAGAAATCAAATTGCCAACATCCATTGGATAATAAAAAGAGAGAGAGAGAGAGAATTCCAGGAAAACATCTACTTCTGCTTCATTAACTATTTAAACTCAACATTCAGAAAACTAAGATCATGGCATCTGGTCTTATCACTTCATGGCAAATAGATGGAAAACAGTGACAGACCTTTATTTTGGGGGGCTCCAAAATCACTGCAGATGGTGACTGTAGCCATGAAATTAAAAGACCCTTGCTCCTTGGAAGAAAAGTTATGACCAACCTAGACAGCAAACTAAAAAGCAGAGACATTACTTTCCCAACAAAGGTCCATCTAGTCAAAGCTATGGTTTTTTCAGTAGTCATGTATGGATATGAGAGTTGGACTATAAAGAAAGCTGAGTGCTGAAGAATCGATGCTTTTGAACTGTGATGTTGGAGAATACTCTTGAGAGTCCCTTGGTCTGCAAGGAGATCAAACCAGTCCATCCTTAAGGAAATCAGTCCTGAATGTTCATTGAAAGGACTGATGTTGAAGCTGAAGCTTCAATACTTGATCACCTGATGAGAAGAGCTGACTCATTAGTAAAGACCCTGATGCTGGGAAAGATTGAACACTGGAGGAGAAGGGGACAACAGAGGATGAGATGGCTGGATGGCATCACCAACTCAATGGACATGACTTTGAATAAACTTGAGCATTTGGTGATAGACAGGGAAACCTGGTGTGCTGCAGTCCATCACAAAGACTCAGGCACGACTGAGCGACTGAACTATTTAAAACCTTTGACTATGTGAATTACAACAAATTGGAGAACTCTTAAAGAGATAGGAATACTAGACCACCTTCCCTGCCTCCTGAGAAACCTTTATGCAGGTCAAGAAGGCACAGTTAGAACTGGACATGGAAAAATTGACTGGTTCCAAATTGGGAAAGGAAGATGTCAAGGCTGCATATTTTCACCCCTCTTATTTAACTTACATACAGAGTACATCACGTGAAATGCCAGGTTGGATGAAGCACAAGCTAGAATCAATATTCCCAGGAGAAATATCAATACCCTCAAACATGCAAATAACACTATGCTTATGGCAGAAAGTGAAGAGGAACTAAAGAACCTTTTGATGAAAGTGAAAAAGGAGAGTGAAAAATCTGACTTAAAACTCAACATTCAAAAAGCTAAGATCATGGCATCCAGTCGCATCACTTCATGGAAAATACATGGGGAAATAATGGAAACAGCAACAGACTTTATTTTCTTGGGCTACAAAATCACTGTGGATGGTGCCTGCAGCCATGACATTAAAAGATGCTTGCTTCTTGGAAGAAAAGCAATGAAAAACCTAGACAGCATATTAAAAGCAGAGACATTACTTTGCCAACAAAGGTCCATATATAGTCAAAGATATGGTTTTTCCAGTATTCATGTAGGGATGTAAGAGTTGGGCCATAAAGAAGGCTGAGCACTGAAGAATTGATGCTTTCGAACTGTGGTGTTGGAGAAACTTGTGAGTCCCTTTGCAAGGAATTCAAACCAGTTAATTCTAAAGGAAATCAACCCTGAATATTCCTTGATAGGACTGATGCTGAAGCTGAAGTTCTAATACTTTGGCTACCTTATGGGAAGAGCCAGCTCATTAGGAAAGACCCTGATGCTGTGAAACATTGTATGCAGGAGGAGAAGGGGATGACAGAAGTTGGGATAGTTGGATGCCATCACTGACTCAATGGACATAAATTGAGCATGCTCTGGGAGATGGTGAAGGATAGGGAGGCCTGATATGCTGCAGTCCATGAGGCTGCAAAGAGTCAGACATGACTGAGTGACCGAACAACAATAATATATTCCTTTGTGACTGAAGACAATAAATTTGTTTTAAAATAAAATTGGGCAAATATAAATAATAAAAACCTTTACATTAATTGGTATTAATAATAAACATTTTGAGGAAAATGGTGACGATTATAAAGGATCAGAAAAAAATTTAGTAGTTTAAAGTAATATATGGTCAAGCCTCAAGGGATAAAAAAGCAATAGTATTAGTACAGTGTCTGTGATACTTTTTCCAGTTTTGGGTATAGAAATTAATTTTAAATCTGTGCAATCTATGCATGCATGCATGCTTGCTAAGTCATTTCAGTCGTGTCCGACTCTGTGCGACTCCATGGACTGTAGCCCACCAGGCTTTTCTGTCCATGGGATTCTCCAGGCAAGAATACTGGAGTGGGTTACCATTTCCTTCTCCAGTGCAATCTATAGTTTACCTTAAAACTTAAAAGTGTTTTGAAAAGCACATATATAAAAGAAAGTTTTTTTTTTTTTTTAATAAATCTTGACTCTGGCTTTAAATATTTGATTTTTTCATATAATTTCATTCATTTATGTTTGGCTGTGCTGGTTCTTCATAATTGCATGGGCTTTTTTCTCTAGTTGAGGTGAATGGACTTCTCATTGCAGTGGCTTCCCTTATTGGTTCTAGGGCTTGGGGGCTTCAGTAGTTGCAGCTCTTGGGCTCTAGATTACAGATGCACAGGCTTAGTCACTTCATCACATATCAGATCTTCCCAGATCAGGGACTGAATCCATATCTCCTGCATTGGCAGCCACATTCTTTACCACTGAGCCACCAGGGAAGCCTCTGAGAAAGTACTGTGTGTTGTTAATATGTAAAATAATGCTTAGATTTGAGGTCTTATTATCATACAATAAATTATTATTCATACAATAGTAATTTTAGGCATATGTCCTTATCCTCAGGAGCTAAGGTAACAGAAGTGTCTATCTCCTGCCTTGTTATCAGATAAGGCTTGTTATATCATGTAAAGTAAAAAAAAAAAAAAAATAGTCTCCTTTGAGGGAACAATTTAATAGTTTCTTTAAATTCTAGAACTTTACGGCTTAAAATTTGCCCAAATATTTACCCTAAATATTCGTTAGGAGAACAAACATGACATTTTTTTGTTCTGTCCTGTGGTCTCATTATAATATTCTGTTTTTCATCTGAGGATGCTATTAAGATATTATTGGAAGACTATAATGAGACAATTATTTTCATCAAACTATTTACAAAAATGATATTTGCTTTTAAGATATAGTCAATTAAACTAATGGGAAAGGGAAATGAGCAATTCAGAAGGGTCACAAGTTAGACCTTCAGATTTGAATCTAAGTAAAAGAAGTTTGGGCATGCAAATCGAAGTCAAATTTCTTCTTTTTGCTCATGTTATTTCATTTATTGTATTGTTTCCCTTATTTAATATCATAACGTAAGTAATGTTTGCTATGCAATTTGCTTTCATTTTAGCTTTGACTTTTTTCCCCTGGGTTTCTAATTTCATTTCCATATGTGGATTGTTTTACTACCAATTAGAGCGAGCTGACATGAATAAGGGTTTCTTAAAACTGTTTTCAATTCTTTGTGAACTACATGGACACATTAACTGGCAATTAGTCTAAATTCTACCTTTATCCTCTAGCCCTTCTCTCATTTTCTCTTCATGGAGCAATTAATTTTACCTTTTATATGGCCAAATTTTAAAGCAAAAGAAATAAGAACAATAATTACAAAAATGGCTAAAGGATCATGATGAAAGCATTTAATTATTTTAATATTTGCTAAATATATATAGTTTGCTCAACAATGGTTGCTTTTTCCATATGATGATCTTGTAATGATTCCACAGTGATATTATAATGTTAAGAGTAATTAGCTTATTCCTTAAATTAAAAAAAAAAAGAAGATGCTGTCACTACATGGCTTTCAAATAACAACTTGAAATGCTCAAACATATTTATCTTTGCTTGTCTGGAAAATACTACCACTAATACTTATCACTTTCATTAATAAAGATATTACTTTCTTTAAACATGCTTTCACACCTACCTTATCAGGACCATAATAGAGTTCACATAGCTAATATTATTATTTTCTTTCTGCTGATGAAAATATACAGTTGGAAAATTTAAGCAACCTCTAGGAATTTCATGACCTAAAGTTTGTCCAAGTGTTAGCTGACTTTCAGCACAGCAGTCAGTACCAGAAGAAAATTTCATTATTTTTCTCCCTGTTTGCTTGCATTCTATTTCCCCTTATCAGTTTTCAGCTCCACAAGGGCAAGAAATATATGTATTTGATGAATTAGTAGCCAAGAATGACATGTACAGTGAGTGCATATGAAATATATTTTTAATCAATTAATAAAAGCTTTTAACTGCTGATTCAAATGTTTGCCACCCCTGCACCACCACTCTTATCTAAGGAGCAACACATTACTCACTGCTCCATCAACATATTCATTTGTGCATCTCCCAAAATCATAGGTCCATAAAGTGAAGTGAAAGTGAAGTCGCTCAGTCATGTCTGACTCTTTGTGATGCCATGGACTGTAGCCAACCAGGCTCCTCTGTCCATGGGATTCTCCAGGCAAGAATACTGAAGTGGGTTGCCATAGGTCCATAGTGTATTAAAATCACCCCAGCTCACCTTCCTTCGCATTCTTCTTTGGCACCCTGTGCATTTTGTCTTTATGATTTGCCTTTAATTCTGTTTGGGATCAGCCAATTTCTAACTGACAGAAACATACTGACCAGTATCAGGGTAACTGTGCTGATGTCTGATGGGGGGCATTCTGACTGAAGTCAATAGTAGGAGGAATAATAAACTGCTGAGCCACTTCACCAGTCATGGAAGGATAAAGTCTGCTGCCTGGATGCAAGCATACTCAGAACCCAGGGCCGTTCTTGCAGAACAAAGCAGACCCTAAACTATGTCTTTGAGATTATGATCCTGCCCTTCACCTACTGAGGGAGATAGGAAAAGTCACTGAATCTGAATTAGCTCCCTTCTATAAAACAAAGACAATAAGGGCACCCTTGTCTTGTTCCTGATCTTAGAAGGAATGTTTTCAGCTTTTCACCATTGAAAATAATGTTTACTGTGGGTTTATCATATATGACCATCTCTCTTTATTAGAGACATTCAAATCAAAAATAAATGAGATATCACTTCACACCAGTCAGAATGGCCATCATCAAAAAGTCTACAAATAATAAATGGCTGGAGTGGGTGTGAAGCAAAGGGAATCCTTTTGCAATTTTGGTGGGAATGTAAATTGATGCAGCCACTATGGAAGGCAAGTGTGGAGAGTCCTTAAAAAACTAGGAATAAAACCTCCATATACCCCAGCAATCCCACTCCTAGGCATATACCCTGAAGGAAACCAAAATCCAAAAAGACACATATACCCCAGTGTTCACTGCAGCACTGTTTACAATAACTGGAACATAGAAGCAAACTAGATGTCCATTGGCAGTGAATGGATAAGGAAACTGTGGTACATATATACAATAGAATATACTCAGCCATAAAAAGGAACACATCTGAGTCAGTTCTAATGAGGTGGGTGGACCTAAAGCCTACTATACAGAGTGAGGTCAGAAAGAGAAAAACAAATACCATATTTATGGAATCTAGAAAGATGGTACTGAAGACATTATTTGCAGGGCAGCAATGGAGACACAAACATTGAAAACAGTCTTATGGACATGGTAGGGAAGAGGAAGGAGAGGGTGGGATGCATGCAGAGATTAACATGGAAACTTATTTTACCATAAGTAAAATAGATAGCCAACGGGAATTAGCTGTATGGCTCGGGGAACTCAAACTGGGGCTCTATAACAACCTAGAAGGGTGTGACAGGGAGGGAGATCAGAAGGAGGTTCAAAAGGGAGGGGACATATGTGTACCTATGGCTAATTCATGTTGATATTTGGCAAAAAGGGACATTATTCTGTAAAGCAATCATCCTTCAATTAAAAATAAATACATTTAAATATTCTTTTTTAAAAAGTGGTTAAATTCATTTGGTGATTGTTCATTTATATCTGCACAGCAATATCATCATCAGAGAATTTAGGCTGTTACACTCTACTTTCAAGAATGTATCAAGATTTCCAATTCGACCAAGCACATGATGGATTTTAAACCTTTCATATGCACAAAATAATGTGTTTGTTGACTACAAGATAGTTATATCTCATAGATCAGGGGCATTGGCTCTATGATTTAAATTATATACACCTATATTTATGTTGTTTGCTTTTTTAAAGTCCGTATAAAATTGAGTTAAATTTTCCATTCTAACTTCCAGTGGTCATGTATGGATGTGAGAGTTGGACTATAAAGAAAGCTGAGCACTGAAGAATTGATGCTTTTGAACTATGGTATTGGAGAAGACTCTTGAGAGTCAAGGAGATCCAGCTGCAAGGAGATCCAACCAGTCCATCCTAAAGGAGATCAGTCCTGGGTGTTCATTGGAAGGACTGATGCTGAAGCTGAAACTCCAGTACTTTGTCCACCTGATGTGAAGAATTGACTCATTTGAAAAGACCCTGATGCTGGGAAAGATTGAGGGCAGGAGAAGGGGATGACAGAGGATGAAATGGCTGGATGGCATCACCGACTTGATGGACATGAGTTTGAGTAAACTCCAGGAGTTGGTGATGGACAGGGAGGTCTGGCGTGCTGTGGTTCATGGGGTCGCAAAGAGTCAGATACGATTGAGTGACTGCATTGAACTTAACTGAATTATGACTCTGTCAACATTTCTGAGACATTTTGCCACCTATGTTTTACTGATATTTTGTTTATGTTATATTATTCTCTTTATTATAAATATTATGATTATTCCAACATACACTCATTTCCATTCTTAAGTTACTATTGTCTTCTAAAGAACTCACAATTTCTATCCCCCAATCACAACTACTTGGATCATTTATTTTTAGAGCCTAGACTTACTTTCTCAGAAATCCACCTGTGTAATTATCATTCTTTCCCCTCACACACACTCAGTAATTTTTCCCATTAGCCCCAAACAATGTTCTAAACCAAATCATATATTTCCTATTCTCATATATTCTGCTTCTGGTATGGTATAATTGTAGATATCCAATACACTGACTGGCTCTATTATTCATCCATGTTATCTATTCTGGCTTGGATCTTCAGTTACCCCTCAGGCATTTTGCTCATCTCTTTTTTCCCCCCATTCCTTATAGTAGATATTCCAAACTTTTACCAATCTTTCCAGTCTTAACCTACACCCTTCACACATTTAATCTTAGGAGATGCCTCTACTGCTAAACTTGCTAAGGGTATTTATACCTCCCAACATGAATTCCATTTCTTTCCATCTTGTTTATTTAGAAATTTCAGCATACGTGTTACCCTTGTCACTATTTCTGAAAATAAAGTATTCCTACTTCCCACAGTTAACTCCTTTGCCAATTTCTTCTTCCTTTAACTTTTTTTCCCCCACTTCTAATTCATTGTAAGTCTCTCCATCTCTACTGTATATTCTTATTAGTATGGTCAGGACTTGTGATCTTATCATTTGCCTTATAGCATATTGCTATTTTATATTCTATTGTTTCATTATTTAATTGTATTTTGCACACTTTATCACTTGATTAGAAACTATTTCTGATGTTCTTGTCACTTAACTGCCATAACGAGGTCACTGTTTATTCTAAACTCTCCACTTGATCAAATTACCTAGACTTACATCTCCTTAAGCAGACCCTGACTCATGTCTCTGTACCTTGGTCTTTTTCTCTATTCCAATGATTATTTCCTGATTGAAGCAAAGTTTGTTAAAAAGAGTACTCACTTAGAAATTAGAAAGCTGGAAATTGGATATCATCAATAAAACATGCAGAGTTTTATTGCTTATGAGTTCTTTGTTAACCATCTCTCTGACCTATGTGAATGACACATCATTTCCATAAAATTTCTTTATTAGCAGCTCCCCCAACCCCAAACACACTGAACTATATTTCTCAATGCATTTATCAAACTATTTTATCACTGTTTATAAACCCGTTTTTCATACGAGATTGGGAGCTTCCTGAAGAAAAAAAAAAGAAACAACTTTTATTTAATTCCATATTCTGAGAAAGTAGAATAGCAAGTAGAATAAAGAGCAAAGAGCAAGTGCCAAAAAATATGTGTTGAATGACTTTTACCACTTCTATAGACACTCTTCAAAGTGAGACGAACAGCTTTAGGTGTTGTCAGTCACCAAGAATTGAGAAATGAAACACTTTCCTATCAACAGGAAAAAACCTGATTAACTCCTGGAATCCATTATTTCCATGAATGCCATGACTGTTTTGCCTCACTGTTCCAATGATTTAAGCTAAAACAAACTAAGCTGCAATTTTTTGATACCTTTATTTTTTCACTTTAACACCTGAATAATGGAACTGCTCTGTCAAAATAACCAAACACACACACACATATGTAAACAAAACAAAACTAACAGAAATGCAAGGAAAGCCTCTCCTTGCAACTCAGCTTCTCCCATAGAGCTATAGAATGCCCACTGAAATCGGGTATGAATGCATACAATACTGCCAGAGGGTATAAATATTTTTTTATCTTCATTCCTTTTGTTGTGTTTTACAAATTGTTCAAGACCCTGTGGGCCCAGTTTTTGAGAAAAGGGAAAATCATTGAGATCGTTCCAAATTCTGCTCTTAAGTTAAGGCGAGGTGACCAGATTTCTTCAACAAAACCTTATTCTTATTTGGCAGACTGGGGGTGTACTATCCCTGGGCTCTGGCAATCCAGTATATAAGGCTGCTTGTGGCAATCAAGATTTAAAAACAAATCTGTAGGTGGAAAAATATCCAAAAAATTCAAAGGAAAAGCTGTCGTCTGAAGTTTTCTAACATTTCTGTAGGAAGTAGTGAGGGAATAATGCTGAGAATACCCTGAACATGATACAAAGGCAACTTGAAAAGCTCCACCATGTCAGTTTTCAAAAGTCCTCTTGAGGCTGAGAGACTGTGAAATTCTCATGTATGTTGATTTATGCAGTGATTCGCTTTGACCCTAGGGAAAGCTGCTTTATGGTCTGGACATGTATGCCTATCTACCTTCCCACCTAACTGTGAAAACTGCCAAACAAACATGCAAAGGGAAAATGAATGAAGAAGAAAAAGAAGCAATAATAAAAAATAATAACCACCCAATTCAAAAGTTAAGATATATTTTTCTTTGTTTATGTGTGAACATTCTATGCATGGTGGACCATATAGTCATTCTATCATAATCTTAAAGCTGATTTTTTTCTATGTGTATGTATATACTTAGAGCTTTAAAACAAAGATGTGAACAAACTGAGTATGTTTCAGGAGAACCTGAGAAAGGCATTTTTTTTTGGAAAAATCTTTCCCTGTCTCCTCGGCCTAACCAAATCCTAACCATGTTTCAAGCCCTGTCTAATTTACCAACTTTTAAGAACATTTATGATTACTCTAGTTCACAATTTGGCTATCTTCAAAGTCCCTATGTTGCCTATTATCTGAAACATATTTCAAAATTAATAGAATTATGACTACTTGATATTAACTGCACTTTTTTTCTTTGTTAAAGTTTTAACTGTGATTTACAGTGACGCCATTACATTTTAAAGACTTCTTGCCCATAGGATTTAAATATTTATAAAGGAATCTAACTTCACTGTTTGATCTTTGATGACTGGCAGCTTTGAAGCCTCACTTTTCTTTCCTCCTCATTTGACCCTGCATCTGGGGAAACTGATTAGAAAAGTCAGGTTCTACCTTCTTTTTCCAAATCATTCAAACTTCTGCCTTTGCCCACACACATGGGAACCTTCACTCTGGATCCACTCCTTAACCATCATATAAAAACCTCAAACCCATCTTTTTTTTCCTTGCTGAATCAAGCCATGTTCATATCCCTTTGGGAAGTTTGCTTTGTTCTCCTCAGGGAGACTCATTATGGAAGTGATAGCCTTTTCATAGTCTCTGAGTACGTATCTGAAATCATCAGTCTTGACAGCCAAAGCAAATTTTGAGTTGATGTTATTCCCTCTAGGCAGGGTGATCACTACACCTTCCCTGGTATCCTGTCTGAGTTCTGTGAATACAGAGAGTGCTCAACTTATGCTTGCTTAATGTGTAACTGAAGGGCTTTCATCTCCTTCCATTTTCTTAACAATCCCGAAACTCAGATAGTAGTGAGGGTATCAGCAAGCGACTGACTGCAGGGCTCATGCTTTGGACCAAGGTTCTCAAGTAACAACTTCTGGTACCCCTCGTCCGCTTCATGCCTCTCTCCCATTGAGCTTGCACTTGACATCTGAATCTTTCAGTCAGCACTGCCAGAAGCTGACTAGCATATGAAGAGCCACGAGGTAGAAAATATGTTTGTCTCCCTTTTGAGGTGTTATTAAATAACACTGTATGTAACAGTGAGGACATATGGAATGGAATTTGAGATTGCTCACCTATTTACTGCAAAAATGTGTCTCTACCAACAATCACCCTTTAAGCTTTTGTCACTAAAAACATTAAATATGAATTTGTGCATTTACTTATTTTTAACATCTCCTAAAAATAATTTAAAATGTCCCTATTATGATCTCTTTTATTGGTGGTTCTTCACTTGCAATCCCATCAGGTAGACAAGTCAGTTGAAACTGACATATGTGGTTGCTGAGAATCACAGGAATTATGACATGCCCAAGATCAGACCTAGATAACTTTCTCATTTTTGATGCCTCGGCAAAAAACTTTCCATTACACAGCATTGCTTTCTCAGAATGAATGCCAAAATGAAAAGGTAGTTGATGTACATGAGATGTCTGATATGTAAATGATACAGAAATGGTAAGTCATATAGCTACCTATGTGCTTTTCATATGATGTTCGTACCATCTAGATACTATCGGTGCTTGGCATTAAGTCTCAGTAGGTTTCTATGGTACTAAATCAGGGTATTGTACACAAACAAAACTATTTGAAGATTCATATTAGAGATAAGTTCCTTTCTGTAAAAAAAGGTATGTGTTTATGTAAGTGTGTGTGAATGTGCTTGTGTGTCTTTATTTCTTTTTCAGGAAACTAAAGAACTGGTATCAAGTAGGGAAAAGAGAGAGGCGGGAAGAGAGAGGGAGAGGGATGTTTGAGAATGGGAGAAAAAGTTTGAAATGTTTTTGCTTTGCCTAATACTTATGCAAATAAATTTATTTCAGTTATTCACTGTGAACAACTCATAGCAATAAGTGAAGTAATCCTAAATCTAATATAAAACAAAAATTAAACAATAACATAACACACAGGTATTTTCAATCCTGTTCCTTAATAACTCAATATAAATAGATTTCACAGTTAGCCATGAAAGTTTGCATCCTATTTATTTCTGAGATTCATTATCTGTCTGATTGGTTTGTCTGGTAGGTAAATTTGTTGATAGGTCCATGCAATTATTCAGGATTTGATAAATCAACTCAAAATGATTGGCAGCATTTTCTGGTAATCAGATAAACAAGGTTTTGGGTAAGTTCATCCTTAGCTTTATATCAACTCCTTGGTGGCACAAATAAAATGACAGGTACCAACTCCTTCTTGGCTGTTAGTCTGGGGTCCAACCATCTTGTCCTCCTTTAAAATGTGCTCATCTGGCCACTGGTCACTGCCCATGGCTGGAAACTGTTTTCTCTGCTCAATACAAGCATTGTACTGGTTCATGTTTTGAAGCAGTTGGTAAATGATAATGATTTATATTCCAGTGGGCAATGAATACAAAGTATTTGATCGTTAAGTGGCTTCATGAATGTGGGAGATTATTTACTAACTATGTGGGGGGGCGAAGGTGATTGAAACATGCTAAAAAGTACAAGAAAGAAAATAGGGACAAGAAATTATAAGGCAATGGGTTTTATTCCTGGAATATAAGCAGTGGATAAAAATAAGAAGAAGAATAAAAGCCTTGATTCCTTGGCAGGAAAATTACGTCTATGATATAAATATGATAAAACCAACACATTTCAAAATGAGACAAGGACTAAATTACAAGCCCCTTTTGGGGTTGATGTTTTGACTGTAACAAATGCAGGTGCACCCAGAGACTGCTGAATCTACTATCTGGATTCATTAGATTTTGATGTCTTTATTCTGAATGAGAACATGTATTTTAAAACTATGGTTATTCAAAACAGCTTAGGTATTTTATTGTTGTAGTCATAGAAAAGTTATATTTTTAGGGGATATTAGATCCTCGTATGTCCAATGTGGCTAATATAAAATGTGGGAAAAAAAAAATAAAAGAACTAAAACCTGTATCTCAGCTGCTAAATCTGAGATGTTGCAATATAAATTTAGAAAAATTACATTTTTACTTTTTTTTTTTTTTTTGTATTTGGCTTTTTTTTCTAATGTGACTCCAACATCCCTTAGAGTCTGGTTGTTTTTCGCACACCTGATGTATCGGAAGACTTTCTCTGTGCCCTACAAGCAGGAGGTGTTCAGTGAATGTCTGTAGGTAAAAATGTGGTCAGAGGTAGCTCTTTAAGGCTCAGTTTAATATCTCCAGGACTGCAAGGATTTCAGTCATCATTTATTTAAAAGATATGGCAGCTTTCAGGTAAACTCTACTGCAGCTAAAGGTGCCTGCCTCTACTCAGGATGTAATCTCAAGGCCCAGTGGTATCATTATACATTTTGAAAGAAGGGTTTTAAAGCTGACTTTATGGTTTCAGAATCCTCAAAGAAAATACACAGAGAAAAATCTCATTTAAAAAACTCTACTTTCAAAAGTTGCTTAGAACCCATCAGTTGGGGGTGTCCAAGGGCATCTGCATTTCTTGACACTACTAGTCCTCAGAACACAATACTTCTTAAAAATGCAGAACCCAGAGCCAGAAACCATGAGAAGTCTGCCTTTTTGACAACATTCTAAGTTCTGGATAAACATTACCCTTAGCTTTATGTCAACTCCTTAGGGCCTCAAAAAGGCAGATGCCAATTCCCTCTTGGCTGTTGGTCTTGTGTCAAAACATCTTGACCTTCTTTACAATAAGCTTATCTGGCCATCATTCACTGCCCACAACTGCAAACTGCTTTCCCCACTCAAGATATGTGCTGTACTGGTTGATGTGAGCCTGTGAGTCTGATGTGAATTATTTATGTTGAAGCAAACATCCATCAAGACCTTTGGTTAGCCCCTTTAAATCACCTAGAAAAGTAAAGATGAAAAGAAAAATAGGAATGCTGCCTACCCCCAAAGATTCAGATTTAATCAGCTCAGGGAGACTCTATCCTACCATCTTTTTAAAAGCCGTTGAAGCAGTTCTAAAGTGCAGTTAGGTTTCAGAATGATTTGAGTCCTCTCTGCATATTCAGAAAGCCTCACTTCCAGCACTGTCTCTCAGGAAAGAATTTCATTGTCTAAAACCCAGTAAACAGTTTCTATGGAATTAATACCCTTCCTTGGGTAGTTGCTCAAATCACAAAGATGACTTGGAAAGGGACTGCTAAAATGTAAGTTTCCCCTCAAGAAAGCAGACTTTTAGTAACCGTCCTAGGGATTAAAGAAGTCCTGAGGCGCTACTCTTGCCTTTGACTGAATCACAAATCAATCGTCTTCTGCTCTGACTCAACGACCGTAGGCCTGCTAACCACACTCCTGGTCTCCCTACATTCACTGGCTGTGTCCTCAGCACCTTATCATTGCACAGCTCCAGGGCTACCATTCCAAGAGTCATGATTCCTTCACACCTGGACCTCAGCTAAAGTATCCAACCTTGTCCCTTTGACCTTTGACTTGAAATTATCTTCTAGCCTACTCTTTTCCCATAAGTTAAACATTAGAACACTCCCTTTTCTTAAATACCTAGGTTTCTAAAATAGTCACTGGGGCCACGCATACTTACATATGATAAAGTCATACTCTCTTTGTAACCTGAGAGTCAGAGCTCACTCCATAGAACTTTATTCTGCTCTTCCAACCAGGATTTCTCTGAAAGAACTGTGGTCTTCAAAAGTGCTCATTGTTATCTTCCTCATTTTTCTTTGCTCACATCCCTGCCCCTGCCTGATAGAATGTGCTAACCTTTCAAGATTCCATCAAGGTCCACCCGGTTCATAACACCTTTCTTCGATCCCATCTGTCCACCGTGACTGTTTAAGTCCCACAGCACTTGTTTCTGTACCATTTGCTTTGACTTATATTACTGTATTCTGTGCTCAGTTCTCTAGAGGCAGCCTTAGTAATCTGCCTGATCTGGTCCTTCGCTTTTACAACAATATACTGAGGACATAATTTCTAACTAATTGGTAAATGCAATGTAAAAGATAAGCAAACAAAGTTATAGGCAAACTTGCAGTCGAAGTCAAAGGAAAATGTTATGGTGTTGTGATAATATATTTTCGTCTGTCGTTATCAAGCCTTAAGTGGAAATTCTAACTAGAAAATGCCTTTTTTCTAAACGAAGAGAACCGACCTCCTGCAATTATCTCTCTCTCCTCTCTGTGCCAACACAAAGCCCAATGAGAGGTCTGAGTTCAAACACACAGAAAGTGCTTTGAAATGTCACTTGTTCACATCTGAGAAAACACTGCCTTCTTTGCCCGTTACCGGTATAATCAACTGTAATTTCCAATCAATGCCTTGCCTCAACATGGATTGCTTTGTACATCCAGTCTTCTTCTTGTTCTTTTTCTGCCTCGTTACTTACATCCTTTACCTACTGATAATAGTTGCTTCAGATACTAATACAATTTTCCTGGCAGCGTGAAGCAGATTCAGTTCCTTGACAGTCAGTTACAGAAAACATTTATTTTCTAGCTGTTTGTCCCGGACTTTCAAGTACATTATTAAACATAGTTAGAAAATGGAAACTCTTCTTCACAATGAGTTAGGCCTGCTGCTCCAAATTAAAAGATTTCTGTTGATCCCCATGGAGTCATTTCAGGGCAAAAGAATATCTATTTCTACCATTTTCGGTCATCTTGAGGATAAAATGAAAGAAGGATTGTCTTTCACTAAATTGACTTTCTGCTCCTGCATTATTTATTATTAACTAAATGTATGTGGAAATGTTGCTTCTCTTTCCTTGAGAAAGTTCTCATCCATTTCTGAAGTTTTATTGTGGTACTTGGACTAATGTGGCCTTTTCTTAACACCGTGGCTTTGTCATTCCTGGGATAAGCTCTTTATCACCAGACCCTACCTCGTGTCCATGGTAGGGTGATCTCCATCCTACCTTCTTTTGAAGCTTTCCCTGATTTCCCCATTTATAAATTGCTTTTGCCTTCTCAGAATTTCTATAGCTTTTATGTTGTTCAATAACTCAGTTGTGTCTGACTCTTTGTGACCCCATGGACTGCAGCACGCTAGGCTTCCCTATCCTTCATCATCTCCCAGAGTTTACTCAAACTCACGTCCATTGAGTCAGTGATGCCATCCAACTATTTCATCCTCTGTCATCCGCTTTCTCTTCCTGCCTTCATTTTTTCCAAGCATCAGGCTCTTTTGTATCAGGTGGCCAAAGTATAGGAGTTTCAGCTTCAGCATCAGTCCTTACAATGGATATTCAGGATTGACTTCTTTAGGATTCACTGGTTTGATCTCCTTGCAGTCTAAGGGACTCTCTTGGACTCTCATAGCTGTAATGGGTCTTGTCTAAATCAAAGAGTTTTATATCTGACCATTCTGGCATGTCTTGTTCTCTCATAATTACACACAGTATATCTATTATTCTTATCTGAATAACGATTTGTTTATCCAATCCTCTGGCACAACTTTATTAAATCAGTATCTATTGACTTTCTGTATCCATACATAGTCCTGTAATTGTTATGATAAGTTAGTATTATTGCACTTTATATTTGCCACATGTCCCTGAAATGCATGGTAAGATCATGTGTGCATGTTCAGTTGCTTCACTCATGTCCAACTCTTTGCGACCCTAAGACTGTAGCCTGCCAGGCTCCTTTGTCCATGGGATTCTACAGGCAAGAATACTGGAGTGGGTTGCCATGCCTTCCTCCAGGGAATCTTACCCACCCAGGGATTGAACCTGGGTCTCTTGTATTGCAAGTGGCTTCTTTATTGCTGAGCCACCAGGGAAGCCTTGTAAGACCATAATTTCTTCTTAAATATCTCCTCAATCCACTGATTTCTCTCTCTCTCTCTCTCTGCTGCTGCTAAATATCTTTATCCAAGACTACATGGTCTCTCATCCTGTCAATCATAACACCATTCTAGAAAGTGTCCCTGTATCTGTCTCCTATATTTTCTATCCTGCCTCTAAAGAGGAATTCAGAGCCATACATTTGATTCCATTCCCACATTTGGTGGAAAACTTGAAAGAACTTTGAATACATTAATGTAAATGAAGTAATTCAGATATAAAAGGACAAATATTATATGATTCCTCTTATATGAGGTACCTAGAATTTGCAAATTTTAGAGATTGAAAGCATAATGGAGGTTGCCAGAGGTGGAGGAAAGAAGGAATTGAGAGTTATATTTAATGGGAACAAAGTTTCTGTTTGACATGATGATAATGTTCTGAAACATTATTCTGATGATAATGTTCTGAAAATGAATAGTGCTGATAATCATACAGCACCATCAATGCACATAATGATATAGGAGTATGGTATTAGTTGCTCAGTTATGCCTGACTTTGTGACCCCATGGACTGTAGCCTGCCAGGCTCCTCGGTCCATGGAATTCTTCAGTCACAAGACTGTGTTGCCATTTCCTATTGGCATAAATTTAAAATGGTTACGTTTCTGTTATGTATGCTTTATCACAATGTATGTTTACTTAGTAATTTACTTAAAAAAAACTCAGTGGTCTTCTCATACTTTTAATATAAAGATCACACATTCCTTATCATGCTTTTAAGCCTTGGAATGACTTCTATGTATCTCTATAGTCATCTTCTGTTCCTACACTTCAGAGCATTTCAAGTATGCCCCACTTCCTTCCATCAAAGAAGCGCCCACATGTAACGCTCCCTGTTTCTGGAGCATCGCAACCAGAACTGTCCTGAGCACCATCTGTCTGCTGGTAGCCAGCACAAATTTTGCTTCGGTCATTATTACTTCTAAGAAGCCATTCCTGAGCATCCATTCCGGGTTAAATCTCTCTATGGCCCACTCTTTAAGTGCCTTGTCATTCTCCTTTGTAGTACTGGTCAGAGCTGTGTGTCATAGGTGTAACTCCAAGTACTGGCTGGTTCTTTCCTCAGAGCATCAGTGACAGAGAATGGCAGAGACAGCTCTGATTCTGCTTCTAGGACAGTGCCTGCCATGTGGCAGATGCTCATGAATATATATTTTGAATGAGTGAAGTCAAAGTCACTATCTTGTGCTCCCTGTCACTTGCTTTTTGTGGAAGCCTAACCTTTTATTTGTGTGACAGCAAGCAGATGACTTTTACTAAGCATGCATTTCCAACATGTAAATAAGAAATATAGGCCAAAGCATTTCTTCTAACTCTAAAAGATGAATTTTACTGGGACAGAATCTGCTTCTTGATCAAGCAAAAAGTTGTATGCAATCAGAAATCTGCATACCATGCATGATACTTTCAATAGTCATAATAGTATACTGATAACAGTGGCTACAGAAAAGTCAAACACACATAAACTACTTATGACACACAAGGAACATTTTCATTTATCATGGCAATGCCATAAGTTGTCGCTACTACTAACAGATGGGGGTTTAAATCCACTAGATTAGGCCTAGAATCTTGAAGGAAGATTGCATTTATATATCTCTTTCCATTCTTGATGTTCTAGCATGTATGAAAACAAGATACAGTTTAAGGCCAATGTGTTTGAAAATTTTTTCTAACTTACTAAGTAAATCCATTTCATTTTTAAATGGATTTCTGCTTATCTAACTCAACTATGAATTAATCCATTGCTCAGAAAAAAATATTTAAGCTTACTAAGTGCCTAATATGTGCCTAGCAAATTTGAGCTAGGGATAAGACATATACCTAAACTTTACCTTTAATAGGCTTGCAAAATTGAGTCAGATACATTGCATCCTCACAATTAGAATATGAAACAATTAGAATATGCCACAAATATATTGTGCTATATGACCAAATACCACATGTGTGACACCATATGTGAAAGGTTTGCAAATGCAATATGTTTTAAGCTTTATAACTTTGTCTGTGCATAATCTCATGTTATCCGTACAACATTAACACATCTTTCTGTCCATGTCTCAGGAATGATGCACAAATATTAATGACCAAAACTTAATATTTAAATCCTTAGCAAAAAGCACTCAGTAAATATAGTATAATATTGCCCACATCACTCTATGTATACTATGTAGAGACTGGTAAATCTTCTGTGGCAGTCTTATTTTCCACACATCTACATTTTTAATTTTGACATCCATTCTTTTATTCCCCAAGATCAGGAAGCAAGTGACAAGACCTTTTCAACTTTTCTGAAATAAAGTCATCCACAATTAAAATGGTTTACTGGAAACAGATGGACTTCCCGCAGAGATTAACCCAATTATCTTTGGTTTAAGAGCCAGAAAAAGCCATAAGATCATTATCTTACAAGACAAGAATTTTACCATGATGCCAATCTCATTACATGAGTGAATGGAGGTGTTTAGTGATAGTTTTCCTGCATAAATATTCTTAATAGATTTAGTTTTTCAGATTCTTGGCTGCTCATTATTTTCAAATGATAGAGCTTGACAGATGAGTGGTGTGGTGCATTACAGAGGCCTGAGACTCTGCTATTTGTAGTTCCCTCCACAAAAACAAGAGAACTACTTTCCAACAGCAGGAAGAGCTTCACTTTTATGCACACTTCTAAGACTAACCAAACCAGTGTTATTTTTATTTCGTTTAGGAACAGTACTTAGAGAAATCAGATATTTTTTAAAAAAAAAAAAGCTTTTTCCCCCAAATACCCAATACCATAACTATTCGAAGCTTTGAGGTGCATTAAATTTTTCAAAAATAAATTATCCTAAGGAACCTGCCTGCAATGCAGGAGACCTAGGATTGATCCCTGGGTTGAGAAGATCCCCTGGAGAAGGGAAATGCTACCAACTCCAGTATTCTGGCCTGGAGAATTCCATGTACTGTATAGTCCATGGGGTCACAAAAAGTCAGACAGGATTTAGTGTCTTTCACTTTCAAGGAAAGTTAGAATTTTTATTTCCATTTTTGGAGGGTGATAGGGTGGTAGTTGTCATGAATAAAAGGGTAAGCTCATAAAGAGTGCTCTTTTTGTTTGTCTTCATATATTCAACAAATATGTGTATTTACATGTCTGATCAAGCATATATGAGGGAAGACAAAGCCTGTGCTTTATGTCAAAAGGGAAAATTAATTTGTCTGTAATGTGACAAGATGAGATGACCACTCATAAAACAAAAACAACTATGAATCTAACACTGATCCTGCAATGGGGTAAATAAGTAGCATTGGTCCTTTAAGAACTAAGATGTTAGTTCTTATAAAATTGTGTTGATTACTGATTTCTGGTTGTGCACTACAACTGATAAAACTATCATGTCAGCATTTCTAAAACTGGTGCCATTAATACCTATTATACAGAATGTTTGTAAATACCAAATAAGACAATGCCTAAATGTTTCCTAAACTGTAAAGTGTTAGTGTGAATTGCTAAAGTTGTTAGAGTGAAAGGTAATTCATCTCCTTCCTCTGACACTGGGCTGACTTCTCCACTGGGTATAGTAAGCACAGTGTCTAATTTTAGGGGCCAGGAAAATCCTTTGTTTCATTTTATTTCAATTTATTTTAAAATCAGAAGAAAAATTAATATAATAGTGAATATATTAATATAATGAATTCATCCTGGATTATTATATTCATCTTATGCCAACAGAGTAAATGTATATTACTGGTTGGTTGTCTTTTATAAATCAAGAGGCAAACAAAGACAAAAGTGGTTCGGGTACACAAAAGTCATGATACAACTGTCTTCACTCTATATAAAGTTATTTACATATTTGAAGCAATCTCAGTTCTGAACTTCTCAGAATTTATGTGTTTATTTCATCATAGCGTGGAGAAAGAGTCAGAGGTGAACACTCCACATTCACATATGGATGAAACACACACTAAGCTTTCTAAAATTGTTGGTAAGAGGAGCTCTGTCTGTGATGGTCCAATGGTTCTTATCTCTAAGCAAACATGGTCTTAAAAGCAAAACTCATTCATTTTCCCTTGGGTCATGTAATTTTCCTAGAAACACTGGACCTTTCCTGGCCAAGGATTATCCACTGCTTTTGTTGGCCTAAAATTTAAAATAAGGACTAGCGAGGAATAAGACAGTTTGGCTTTGTTTTCTGCTCCCACGTTAGTTCCCCGTGCCCTTTGAAATGAGTCTATGAATTTTTCTTTGATTGATATATCTACTGCTTGTTTGTTATCTACTACCTACCCATTCATATATCTATTTCTCTCTTTTTCTAACTTGTGTGCTCTCTCTCTTGCTCTCCCTATCTATTCATTCATCTATCTATCTACTTATGTAACTATCATCTAGATATCTAAATTTTCTACTGTTTTAATGTAGAGTAATATGTAAGAAAGATAATGAGAAATAGTGCATAGTACAATTTATATATATATATATAGTACACTTTATGTATATATATATATGTGTGTGTGTGTGTGTGTGTGTGTGTGTATATAACTACAAATTAACACTCTAAAAATTTAGTGGATGCATACATTTTTATGTTTATGGATGAAAGACATAAAAAGTGGTTAGTTATGGGGAAAATGAAGGAGGAGATAGAGAATGAAGCGGGGAAAAATAAAATAGAACAAGATGAGTTCTTTCATTCTTATACCATAAGTGAATGAATGCAGCATAATGTTTCAGTATCTCTACTGAGTCCTCAGAATAATATACAGGAATTCAAAAGAAGCAGGTAGCATTGTGAGTCAGAATGGTAAGGATTACTTTAGAGGGAATGCAGAATTTGAATTCTGTCTTGAAGGAGAACTGCAATATGTATACATAAAAGGAGGGGCAGGATCTGATCCATGAAAGCAAAGAGCAGAGCAAAATCTGAGGGGTGGGTCAGTGTTAGGAAGGTCTGGGGGCACTTAGTAAATGCATTGCCATCCCAAGTATGAAAATGGAGCCCCAGGTACACCGTGGCCAGTGGAGTGGCATTTGAAAGGGCTTGTCCTCATTGTGAAACCATAGGGCCTTTTCAAATAGAGCTTTTGTGGTCAGACACATAGATAATGGGGATGTTAAAATGGGCCATGTCTCTTTTCTGAAAGAAAAGGAAAAAAAAAAAAAAAGCTGCAATCTTTCCTCTCCTCTTGCTGTAACAATTCAGGGAAAGAAAAGAAGTCTATCATTCAACTGATCCCAGGGAAAAAGACAGGCAAGGTCACGTCCCCTCATACAGAGAGATACAGCCCCAGAGAGACCTGGCCTGTGATCTGCTCCCCATTAGGGTGGTGTGGCTTCTCTTAATAGGGCCTCGATCATTTTTCAAGTAGCAAATCTGTCCAGCAGAAGGCGGTGAGCTATTGTTATCATTTATTCTGATCCATGGAACCCAGTTGATAAAAAGGTTAGAAATGCCACCTCTAGACATGTACTACATCAGATGTGCTTAAAACTGCAATTCAGACAGAGCTCCAAATAGTTTCTGCCTCTCCTGTCATCTCTTGGGCAGGAATAATAACCTGCAATAATAGAGGCCCTTTTTGCTTCTAGGTTAGTATTAAAGGAATGAATATAATTTACAACCTTTTTAGAAAATACATATCTACATACAGTTGCAATACAATACCTGTGAAGATAATTGAACTGATCAGTATGAATAAATATAGTATATTGTAAGAGATGAAATAGTGAGGAAGAGGTAAGAAGGAACAGACTTTTATTTTAAATTTCCAAGATCATTTCACACTCACATTGGCCATTCCTATATTTTAAATATAGTATCAACTACTCAGGTATATATCCTACTGTACACATCAGGTATTTTCTAGGCATTATTTAGCTTTTTTATAGTTTATATACATACTTTTTCTTCCAAAACATTCCATATTACAAAAATTTATTCTATTATTTTTATTATAATTCCTAGAGTTAAAATATGCGAAAAATGAGGCTTACATAACGCATTTCTCTAAAATCTCATATCTTCATTCATAAGAATTTATTGCTAATCTGTAATGTTGTCCAGGTCCATTTAGCATGAATATGACACTAAATTCTATACTAGCTTGTCATTCCTTGAAGAACATACATTTTAATGACTGACACTAGACTAATAAAGTAGAATAGAGCTATGTAAGAGAGAACACAATAGATTAAAGGCTTATGAATACACACAGAACCACCCGATTAACAAAAACTCAGCCACTGTAATCAGATTGCCTAAATGACTGCCATTTTCTGCTTGGTGCTGTTTATCCACAAAATGTCAAGAAACAAGAAACCAAAGAAAAGAAACATAGAAATAGAGAAAAGAAAATAATGTTCTGGTGTAAACACAAAACTGGCCCGATCTCATATACTTTTTGTATGTCTGCAAGAATGTGAATTGGTGTTACGAGCATTAGTCTTCATTCCCAATAGGTTCTTCAGTCAAATAGTATTCAGTTATGTTAGGCAGGCTGGTCTACCAAGGTCTCACAAAGGAAGAAAACACAAAACAAAAGTTGAAATTCAGTTTGAACTGACAAATAACACAAACCCCAAACAAAGTAAAGCAAATTAAACAAAGCAAGGGTAACCAGCAAGTAAAATATTGACAATGATAAGTAGGGTTGAAATCATACTAGAAAACAGATATCCTCTCATATATTCAATAACTGGGTGCATCCAAAGTTAGGGATCATCAACCCATCAATTAGGGTTAGGATTAGAGTTAGGGTTAGGGTGCATCTCTCCCTAACTCTGGAGAATCATCTCTCAGGAGTGGGGTCCTGCTAACACACCCCTAGGGAATTTTCTGGAACAGCAGCTCCCATGGTTTTGTTGTATGGGGAGAAGGGGACAGTGATGGCTTGCTTGGATTATTTTTTGTTTCTCTCATCTTGTTTTATTGTTTTAAAGTTTTATTTCACATCTGACTGTTAGAATTCTTCATTGTTGGACTGATGACATAACCACCAGGAAGTTGGCGGGCATATCCTTCAGCACAGAAGAGATGTTGAAAACTACAGAGCTTTCAGATGGCAGTTGACATAATCTATGCAGTTTTGATTAGCTTCTAAAGAAAGTCAGTTCCCTCTCTGGTTTACATCCTCTGGTGTCTGCTAGAATAATACAGGATTATTTGAGTTGGATTATACATAAAATTCTATCACTTATTCATGTTAAAATATTTTGAGTGCTAACCAGTAAATTATTATAATGGGTTTGTATAGAGTGGATAGCCTTACAAATAAAAAAGGGAGAAGGAAATAGTACAAGACACCAAGATATAAAGAAGATTGAATATTATGTTTTCCTGTATCTGTTTAAAGAGACATAGAGGAAGTAGCAAATCCAAAGTTTGGGGTCCAGGCATCCTGGAGAAATGCAGCTTTATTGATAGAGGAAAATTGAGAGGAAGAGCTGATATGTAAAGAATATAAATAATTCTATATTAATTCAATGAAAGTTAATGTCAAACTGATAAACACTAAAATAAAGAGGGAAAGAAGCTCAAGAATTTAAATACAGATGGCCATTTTAAAGTTAACTTAAAAGAGTATATGAGAAAAGTTAATGTTAACCAGATATGTAAAAGGGGGAAATAATATGCAGTTTAAAAGTTATGTAAGATTATATGAGAGCTTAGAACACCATCTTAGAGTTAAAGTAATCAGGCTTATTTGGGGTTGGGAATCATAATATCCTTTACTGTAAATTTTTCCTTCATTGAATTTCCTTCACTGAATCAAAACTACTAGAATAAGGAGTATTGGAGACAGGACCTAGTCAGTAAGGAGAGGATGGGAAAAAGAATCTTCATAGTGAGGGTGAGGGCAATATTTTGCATGAAGCCTTAGTGATGCCTAAACCATCAGTAACAATTAGAAACTAAAGTCATCAAATAACAGATAAAGATCATTTTCAGTTTTTGTGCTGGATAGATCAAGGGAGGGGAATTTCGTAATTGCCTATGAAACAAATTAATGCTGTCTTATTACAGCTCAGCTATACTTTATACAATTCATATGAGTAGTTAGTACACCATATTAGTAAATGTTTTCCATAGAAAGTGAGACAACTGGTCCTTTGGCTGAAAGATAGGATCAAAACAAATATGTTTATGCCATATTCTTGGTTTTACCAATGATGCCTCCCACTTCCTTAGAAAAGTTATGTAGATGGATGACCTTCTTTTGTGATAACAATAATATATACTTGCAAAATTCTCATGAGTGTTTGAAGAACTATTAATACTTAGCTAATATTTGCCAAGAGCTTTGAAGATGGGAAGTGCTAAATAGTATCACTATAATGCCATGCTTGTTCAAAGTTAATGAGTTCAGAAGGACATGGTCCACTAAATGCAAGATTTCCGGAAAAAGCACAGTATCCTTCTGTCTCCCCAGGTAGATGTCAATAACACGCAGAAGTCATCTTGTCAACCAACTGAAACATGGTAAGTGCCCCTGAAATTGTATCAATCTTCTCCATCACCATCACTATTCTTACCATCCTTGCTCTGCAATTCATATTCTGATGATCTACTGATGCTGTAATTTGATTAGAATTTACCTTTGAAATAACTAATTAATAAAGTATGCAAAAAATCAATATTTTAAAAGCAAAAAGGTCTTTAAAAATCAACTTTTTTATCTCTATAATACTTAATACATTTGTTTTATACACCTAGATTCTAGAGTTCTAACTAATAGGGGTAATTGACCTCTATGTTGGTACTCTATACATACAGTTTGTAGCACATTTTATTCTATAACCCAAACTTTCTGGCAAGATTTTAGGTATTTTAAGACTTATGTAGGTCTGAACTCAATTAAATTAGATGCATAAAATGAAAAAAAAAAATCACAGATTACTGGTGCTGAGAGAGTCCTCATATCCTGATCATTAGCCCCTTTGCAGATATAGAACAGATCAAATCATTGCATTGATTGATAGCCACAGGTTTCTTAATCTCTCAAAATCTGTTTTTTTCCCCCACTATTCAAGTCACACACTGTTTGCTTTGAATATTATAATACTCTTACTGTAAAATATAGTTTTCTCTTTTCTCTAATTCTCCATCATCCTCAATCTTTGTGTACTTCAATATCTATCATTTATATTTTCACTTCTCTCCTGACATTACTCTTTCTTATTCCTACATCCTTTTTCTTACTATGCTTTTATATATTTTTTTCCAAAGAAATGCCTCCCTCCATTTTTGTCCTTCTACTAACTATCCAGAAAAAACATAAACTCCACTAACTATATGAAAAATAAAATCCACTCTTATAAATTTAAAATCACCTCTATGAGAAAAACACATCTAAGCCCTCTCTTGAACTATATTTCTACATTTCTAAAACTCTGTAAGAACTCTCATCTTGGTATTCTGCAGACTTTTTCTACCCAGTGCATTTAGGAGCGAATATATAATTCTGTCTGCAAAACTTTTCTTGCTTGTGCATTCCCTTTCTATGCAATGACAAAACACTCCTCTTGGGATCTCAGATTTAAGCTCTCATCTTTATATCATTTTGATTTTTTTTTTCCTTTCCCTTGCCCATAATCCTGCCTTTGTTTACAATTTTTTTTATAATTGTTTAAATGGTTTACAGTTGCAATACAGCCTTACTGAAACATCTCCCATTCATTGTCTGTTCTCCGTATTAACTGCCTGAGTAGCATTTATTACCTTTTTTTTTTTTTTTTTGCATGTATTCTTTCAGTGGTTTCTTGACTGGTATCCTACTTCTAATCACTGCCTAGTTCTACTCTTCTTAAGCCTTGCTCCCATATTTATTATTCTGATGGACAACTTTAACTGTGTTTTTACTTCTGGCTCAAAAATCTCTTGGACCCCTTTTACCTTTGCTCTTACTTAGAGTTTTCTATTTTCTTTGCTCTGCTTTCTCAATTCTTATTCACCCTTCATGGTCCTGCTCAAGAGCCACCTCTCTGAAAATTAATTTCAGGTATTCATTGGGAAATAACAACTCTTCTTGCTACAAAGTTTGCTAGTTGGCCTAGGCTATTTTAACAGCCACAGTAGCAAACTCTGCCTTAGTTTTTTCTGGATTTTTCCCCTGCTCCCATGAGTATGTGCTACACAGATCTTTCCTCAGAGTTGTACAGATTCAAATGAAGGTCTGGGTTTTATTGACATTATAAAGTGCAGATGTTCAAGCTTGTTTAGAACTAAGCTTTAAAATCTAGACTTGTTCCAATGAAAAAGGAGGTGCCATGTTGATTAAACAATGGAGGCCAAATTTTCAGAGATTCAAACATTTGTTTGGTTGTATTTGTCCTCTGTGTGCATCTATGGTTTCAAATATTCTTGCCAAGACAGGGTGATGGTGGCAGTAGTAATGCTGATATGTAGTGGACAGGAAAGAAAAAAAAAAGGTCAAAGAAGTCAAGCTATTTGGTTCAAGGTAAATTTCATTTTTCTTCTTGGCTTTCTGCAACCACAGTGTGATCACCAGCATTTATCTAGAGGCTGTACTGCTATTTCATACCTACCTCAAATGACAAGCAAGATATATTGCAACAAATAATTGCCCAGAATTTGAATAAACTTCCCAATTTATTTTTCTACTTTGGCTAGGTAGGGCAAAAACAGAACCTGGAGGATGACAGCAGATTACCATAATCTTAATCAGCTGGTTACTCCAATAGCATCTACTGTTTTAGGCGTGGTCTCTTTTATGAAATAGGTCAGTGTAAATTAATGTTAAGCTATTAATCTTTTTAGTACACTTTTTCTTACTTTCTCATTTGCTCTGACCACCAGAGTCTCTTTGCCTCCTTCACCTGGCATCAGTAACTCTCTTACCTCAGGGATGCTACAAATCTAATTTAGTTATGCATTGTAATCTGATCCTCCTTACCATAGAATAATTTCTGCTTACATAAACATCAAGACATATAACTCCATTATATATATATATCAGTCCAAAGTCCAAATCTCTGTAATCCAGTGGACTGCAGAACATCAGACTCAACTGTCCTTCACTATCTCCTGGACTTTGTTCAAACTCATGTCCATCAAGTCGGTGATGCCATCCAATCATTTCATCCTCTGTCATCCCCTTCTCCTCCTGCCTTCAATCTTTCCCAGCTTCAGGGTCTTTTCCAACGAGTCAGTTCTTCGAATCAGGTGGCCAAAGTATTGGAATTTCAGCTTCAGCATCAGTCCTTACAATGAATATTCAGGACTGATTTCCTTTAGAATTGACTGTTTGATCTCCTTGCAGTCCAAGAGACTCTTAAGAGTCTTCTCCAGCACAATTAAAAAGCATCTATATATATATATATATATATATATGCATACATTCTCTTTCTTCTGGAAAAATATATTAGCCTATTAAGGTCTCACGGACTTTCAGGTCTGATACACCTAAGGCAGTGGAAGTGGGTCAGTGGGTGGGTGGTGGTTCCTCTACCGCTTTTAGAAGGGCAGCCTATCACACAGGTGGCAGGATGCATTTTGAAGGCCACTGAGCACGGAGTATTTATTCAATTTATCACAATTATAAAAGCACCTGGGCCCTATGATCATATGCTCACTTACAGAATCTGGTGGCAGAAAAATGCTTCTATCATTGTTTGGAGGACTTGGCACTAATATTGCAAGATTTTATAGAACTTCTATCAACTCTCTTGTTTCACAGAGGTTCTAGTATGTAAATCAACTCACCTAAAGCCTCACAAACAATTAATGGCAAATCAAGGATTTAAACTAGATGTTCTTTTGATATGCAGATCTGCACTCCTCTGAAGGTCATTTGATCAAAAGGCGTAAACAAATGGGGTTAACTGTGGTCATAGTGTTCCAGACAGTAATGCACCTGACCTCTTTCTAATCAGAAGAGATGACCTAGGTAATGTTCATGTACCTGTGCTTTTCTTCAACACACTATTAATGACTCCTACCTTTCTTTACATCCCTTTTCTGTCTGGTGAATTACACGTAATCCCTCTCCTCTCTGAAGGCTCCCTAGATTTCTGAGACGGAATCCCTTGTTCATCCCTGGCAGTTTCATAGCCCTCTTGACACCTCTATTAAAACACTGTGTCATTGTGATTTGTACCTGTATCTGTTTTACTCATGGACTTTCATATCTTTGAGATTAGAGGCCACGACCATTGCATGTATGTGCTTCTACAACTAAACTCTGGCTAGTACAGAATTAGTACTCAAAGTATATTTGATAATGAAGGCATCAAAATAAAAGATGAGAAGAATTAATAGAGATTTTTAACATTTTATTATTCTGCCACATGGTTTGCTTTTCTTACCCATATACACACACTAAATCTCAGCCAGTAATTGGGAGTTACTGGTGGAGGAGGAGGGGAGACAAATGGCCATCCTTCCTTCCTTTCTTTCTTTCTTTTTTGTTTTTTTTGGTATATTTCTCACAAGTGGACAGGAGTAACTGTTAAGAGAATAGAGTGAGTCATCAAGAGATTTGGACAATATTAGCTTTGACAAAATGTCCTATACTCTTACTGTGTCTCAGTTTCCTGGTGTCTCAAATGGAAATAATACTCTCTCAAAGGTATCAACGAAAGAGAAATTAAGTATTTGACATGAGGCTATTTGAAAATATATAAAAATAATGCTCATTAGGTTATTATTAAGAAAACAATGACTATAATTATGATAATGGTGCTCCAGAAGATTAGGAAAAAGGCATGGGTCTGAACCTCTAATGAAGACCTTTTTCATCAACATCAAATTATCATCAAATTGTCTTATTGAATGTCATTGCCCCAAAACTTCTCGGTTTCTTTAGTCATCAATAATCTCAGCTATCATTCAGCATTTCATCCTCTTCAATCATTATCTTTTGAACATGCAGAGGTTGCCATTTTCTACAGGAGGCATTTTGGTAAGAATCTGGGCTCTAAATGGTACTGTAAATTCCAACTTTTAACTTCTTTAGCTCTGTCACTGTATGTACATTTCAAAAAACTCACTAAATTTTAGCCACTTTATCTGTCAAATGGGAATAATAATCTAAGATGTCTTGTAGGGCTCTTGTATGATAAAATAAAATATTGATGATTTTTGCACTGCTTAGCACTAGAGTATATAATTAAAAAATAAATAAAAAGTAAAGCATTATCAGTTATCTAAAATTTCACTAGATAAGATATTCTCTGTCATCTCTTGTCATAATAGAAATTTTAATATTGTAACTTTACTTCTTTATAAGTAAAATACTTGCATAGTTAGGAAAGTACAGGATTTGAAAACAGACCCAAATTCAAGTATTGGCTCTGTCTCATATATTAATGTGTAAACTGGATGATAAGTGAATTACATAGCACATGATATTTTTCAGCTAAAATGAGCAACATATGTAAACTTTACATGGTAGCTTTACAGTAAAAGTCACATAATGATAATAAAAAATGTTGGTGAAAATAACAGTAAAATGTTACACCCACGTTGTGAGACTTAATATTCTGGCTTTTAACACTAAATGATCTAAGCAATGAACATTTCTTCATTAATTCCCTGCAGCAACCCATTTGACAGACAAGGGAACTAAGGGTCTGGAAGGTTTAGTGACTTCCCTGAAATCTTATAACCGAAAAGTGGAGGATATATATTCAAACTCCAGTTCTCAGACCCTGGAGTCCAGGCGGACAGTGAACATTGTGTTATGTTAGCCTGACAATAAATAATAGCTATAATTGGGTTAAATCTCCTGCAGTACTCAAATGTTCTTAGAAAGGCTAGCACCAGCTTGTTTCCTCTCAGATAGAGCATTCTGCGGAGGACCTTAGCAGTAAGTAGAAGATGGATCTGAAGTGGAGGGTTACCCCAGAGCTCCGGAGTTAGAAAGAGATGAACAGAAGTACAAGGGTCCAAAAGTAAACTGTGAGTTGGGACTAATTTCTCTCACTCTTTACTGCTAGTTACTCCATTTCACAGAATGGGACAAGATAATTCTCCTGTAGAATTGGAGCCAGGCACTAATCCCCGAGAAACCTTGGGGGTCCATAATCTTGACTGAAAGATGTGGCCCTGAGACCCCTGAGACGTGGCCTTGGGGGCCGTGGGAGCACACCGTGGCCGCAGGTTCTTGCCTTCCCCATCTGCCGGGGCTGAACAGCTTGTGGACGGGAAGTGGTGTGGTGTGAGGATGAAAAGGTAAGGATAGTAGGGGGCCATAGACCATGTAGAATAGAGCACTGTCTGTCCCGGTAATTATGGCTTTTATGCCCCTCTTTTCCTGCAGTTGAAATGTTGTCCCCACAGTAGAAGAGGCCGGCCGCCCGGGCAGCAGATGGGAGAGAGCTTGCCCTGTGGACCCGGGTCCCCGTCCGCCGGCGGCGGCGGCGATGGGCGGTGGTCCAGGCCAGCCTCCCTGCGCCGGGAAGAAGCAGCGGCAGGAAAACTAACGCGACTGCAACGACAGGCCGCCCACGGATAACAGCGAACACGGGTCTTGACGTGGATTTTCAAAATACTCAGTTCTTGAGGGAAAACACGTTATTAATGGTAGGAGAGCCAGAGGAACAATAAACTACTTAATGTTATTTGCTTTTAGGTCCGCGTTCCCAGCACTAATGCTGCGTTCTTACTGATGACTCTCGCTCAGCTTTTCAGTTCTTTGGCGGTGACCAGCTATTCAGTCTATTAAATCTCCTTCCTCAGTCCCCAGACTCATTTGAGGGTTCGGCACTTTCTCCCTCCCCCTACCACCTGCTAACCTACCTTTCTAAAGCCCTTTCCTTCCATTTGTTCTCTAAACAAAACTCCGCAGCCATTGCCGCACTTCCTTTCCAGATGCTGCTAACAACAAATTATTCCCTACGGGTTTTAGCTAGGATTTCACCCCTGTTCCATTTGGCTCGCAGGACACATTTGTTGAACTAAAAAGCCTTTTAACTGCTTTTTTCCCCCTCCTCGGGAAAACTCATAAGAGCACAGTTTCTCTCCCCACAGCAACTGACAGGCTCTAGAAATAATGAAACACAAAAAAAAAAAAATAAAAAGATACATCTATCAAGCAAAGCTTTGATAGTTGACCTATTTGGTCACTATCTCTAACTGTAACTCCATATTATTTTCTTTTCTACTTTTTGTTCCATTTAAAGATTTATGTTTATATTCATCTGGTAAACAGTGAGGATAGGAGGACATCATCTGATTAATTCTGAATATTTAGTGACCCTGAACTTAAATTCAACTGCAGAATGTTTTAGGAATATGAATAACCCTGTTTTTAAATTTTTTGCAGGATGCTCATAGTATTGTAAATAGATAGCTCAACAACAACAATAAGAAAAAATGCGTTTCTGCCATTGCTATTGTTCTGTATTCATTTTGTTTTGTTGTGGTGTTCTGCATTTTAGGTACACAGCAAAAGGATAAACCCTAGAATAAGAGCAAAACTAGTTATTTGAATAAAGTTATTGGAAATAGAGAAAGTACTATCTGTTTGTTATGGTTCTGTGCAGCTTCTATTACCTGGTATGCATTTTTCTGATGTCATGAACATCCTAACTCTTAAGAAGTTAGTATGCATGTTAATTTGCAAGTAATTTTGGTGAGGGTTAAAGCATGGAGCCCAGTTGTCAACATAATATGTATCTGCTGCCCTTAACTTAAGGACTCTGATATGGCCAGATGTCGTCCCCACTGAGTGACAAATTCAGGGTCTGAGATCAACGTGATTAGACATTTGGCTTTTTCTCTGTCGGTTGGACATTCTAAATAAATAAAGAAAAATATATACTTGTATCTTAAGAATATTTAATTAAAATATCTACAACCTAAGCTCCAGGGATCCCCAAAAGAGACGTTGTTGACTTCAGTACATGCTACAGTTAAGTTCATAGAAGAAAGACTAAGAATGAGAAATTGAGTATCCTGTTCCTTTTATTTTTTCTTTCCTTTCTGTTTAATGTGAGCCCCTGGGTGGGAGAGGGGAGAGCTGTGACAGCCATGGCCACTCTTGGGTTATGTTTCTACTGAGCCTAGAACAGAGACATGTCACAGCAGGCACTCTGTATTGATTAACTGATGCAAACTAGTAAAGTAAAAGGTGTCAATGGTCAAGATGCAATAGGCAAGCTAATTACCCAGAGTGGGTGAGCTGGAACTTCTAGTAATGCAACAGAGCAGAAATTTGCAAAAAAAAAAAAGTCCTTTATTGCTCTAAGGACTATCAGCCCTCACCCTTCACCTTGGGTCACAGGAAAAAAAAAAAAAAGAATACAGTAGGAGCTCAGACTGGATTGACTTTGAAGTTTACCTTGACAACATTTTTCTAAAATGAGAGTTAGGATTTTCCTGAAAAGATTTTAATTGTGAATATGTTAATTATTATTTATTCTAATGACTTGGTACAAGGAAATGATAAGATGGCAGACTTTGGGTTGATATAAAAACAACACCAAAACAAATTTAGAAACATTAAAATGACTTAAAGTGTCTTAAGACACAACTTGGGCTCCCTCACTGAAAGCTTTGAAATAGAACCTGGAAGCCTTATCATTGATGAATAGAAGCCTATGGTAAGATGTGGGATTAAGTCATCAGAAAAATCTCTTTAAATCTAAAATTCCTCCATTCTGCAAACCCCAAATAATCCAACTTGAAATGTGGACGTCCTAAGACATGATTCATCACTCCTTATAGTTCCATAGTATGCTAAAACCATCCGATCTCCAAGAGACCTTCCTCAAAAACTTATTTCTACTTAATTTTCTTGGTTAAAAAAAAAAAAAAGGATTTACAATGGCCAAATCCTAAAGAAATGACCTGGAAGACAAGAAAAAAGCAAGGTTTTAGGAGGAAAGGAGAGAATGATGGAAAGATCTGGATTATCAGCTCAAAGCTTATTTAATAAGTGAATGATTTTACAAATTCTCTGAAACATGTGCAGTGCATGCCTCACTGTGTCCAACTCTTTGAAACCCCATGGATTGTAGCCTGTCAGACTCTTCTATCCATGGAATTTTCCAGGCATGAATACCAGAGTGGGATGCCATTTCCTCCTCCAGGGTATCTTTCCCACCCAGGGACCAAACTTGGTCTCTTGCATCTCCTGTATTGGCAGATTTTTATCTCTGCACCACTCTGAAACATAAAGTGCATAAAAGGACACTAGTTAGATAACAAGAGATGCAAATAATTTTAATGTGATCAGAATCAAGAGCCCATTAAATATGCTTATTCAATAAATTTTTTAATATCAATATTGTTCTATTAAACAACCTAGAGGCCTTTCACTATAAGCCTAGCCACATCAATGAGGAAAGACCAATAAATGCGCCCACTATTTCTTGGGCAGTTATTCATAAATGTAAATAAACAAGGCAAATATGGAAAGCCAGATCCAGACCTAGGGATGAGTCATTTTAAAGAAGCAAATTCTGGCCCCGGGCAAACATAGACACCCAGAACTCCCATGAGCCCTCAGTCTTCTCATTTTGTAGGAGAAAAGTACATTCCTGGTTTAATCTCTCTAATTAAATAGCAATACTCCCAAAGCTTTTGAGTTGGTTACATCCGAAAGCAATGAAACCCAGGATTCCTTCACTCAAAGAATCCCCCTAGTTATCTGTCTTCTAGGTCACATATCACAGGAGAAACCCTTAGGGCTGAATTTTTAAAAGGCAACTGGGCTTTTTCCTGTGAAGATGTCAGGTTTCTTATGTATTGCATTGGACAATGACATAAGAATTTCCAGCATGAAAGACTCCTCCTATCCTGTCCTACCCTCTTGAAATGATCAAAGGTTTAAAGAATATTCATGTCCAATCTCTTAATGGTACAGAAGCTGAAATATATGTGGGGATACCCAGGAGATTTTTAAAAAGTGCTGCAGGTAAAGTTCTCACTGTCAAAAGCTTGGTAAAGCTTGCATCTTGGATGGTGTTCTCAAAATGAAGATGAAATTTCAAGATTGATTGGCTCGGCTGCTAGGAAATCGAAACTTTTTATAAGTTCTCAGGCATTGTTCACAGACTTTTACTTTGAGTCTCCCCTAAAACATTGCTTTTCATAGTTTTTCCTGGCTTCTGAGAGCAGGCTAGAGTTCTCTTTTATGCACTAGTTTCCATGCAGAGCATTCAAATTATAAACTTCATGAGGGCACAAACTTTGTCTGCCTTGTATGTTAGCACCAAGCACTGGGCATGGCATATAATAAATACTTAAATTTTCTTTGATGAGTGAATTATTAAATAAATTAATTGCTTCAGAATAATCTAGGTAGATTTTCCAGTTAATTTTAGCTGTTTCTAGCTTGGAATAAGAGGGAAAATAAGCATTGTTTTTCTTTTTTTTTTCTAATAAAAATGTTGACATGATTTTTTGCTCCTTCTGTAACATGATATTAAAATTACATTGCCATTAAGGATGTTGAGAGGGCCTATGGACATAAGCTACACAATGACTGAGCTATTTCCATTTCAGAATAACCACATTTATATAAAGCTTTACCAATAAAACACATTGGTAAAGCTGCAGGTGGTGACTGCAGCCATGAAATTAAAAGATGGTTTGCTCCTTGGAAGAAAAGCTGTGACCAACCCAGACAGCATATTAAAAAGCAGAGACATTAGTTTGCCAGCAAAAGTGTCTAGTCAAAGCTATGTTTTTTTTCAGTAGTCATGTATGGATGTGAGAGTTGGACCATAGAGAAAACTGAGCACCAAAGAATTGACACTTTTGAGCTGTGGTGTTGGAGAAGACTCTTGAGAGTCCCTTGGACTGCAAGGAGAGCCAACCAGTCCATACTAAAGGAAATTAGTCCTGAATATTCATTGGAAGGATTTATGCAGAAGCTGAAACTCCAATACTTTGGCCACCTGATGTGAAGAACTGACTCACTAGAAAAGACCCTGATGCTGAGAAAGAGTGAAGTAAAGAGGAGAAGGGGATGACAGAGGATGAGATGGTTGGATGGCATCATCGACTCGATGGACATGTGTTTGAGTAAGCTCCACAAATTGTTGATGAACAGGGAAGCCTGGAAAGCTGCAGTCCATAGAGTCACAAAGAATCGGACATGACTGAGTGAACTGAAATGAATGTGTTTTATCTTCTCCACATTATTTAAAAAAAAAATTCAATAGTTTGTTTTAACAAAGAATTTCTTAAAATCATGTATATTAGAGTATCTTCATCTTTATACATATCCAGCTGGGAACCATACATAAATCATCACTGATCAGAACTCAGCTCTATCCCCATTTGCACAGAACTCAAAGGGCTGGCTGGTGCTGATGAAAACCAGGCTGGAATTTTTCTTCTAGGATCTTGAGCAATAATGTGTTCTTTTTCTGCCTGCAGTTCTGCAGTTGCACTGAGGATTTTTGTTGTTGTTGTTGTTGTTGTTGTTTTTAATACCTGAAAAGAGTTGCTCAATATTTGGGATTTCTCTATTTGTACATTTTAGGAAGTTTGAGAAATTGTATGAACTTGCTTATATAAAGTCTGTACTGAAATCTCCTTGCTGGAGTACATCATTCAGAATGCTGGACTGGATGAAGCACAAGCTTGAATCATGATTGCAGAGAGAAATATCCCTACAGGGAAGCCTGGCGTGCTGCAGTCCATGGGGTCACAGAGAGTCGAACACAACTGAGTGACTGAACTGAATTGATACTGAAATCTAGACATTTGTCTGCTTTCATTTATAACTGCATTTTATGACTAGAGCAAGCTTCTACTTTACTGTTCTTTTATTAAGTCATATGGCACAACTATTAATTGCTAATATGTATTTAGAGGACAAAAACAGACACCAGAAAAGTCAGTTTTGTGGCATATTCTTGGATTATCTCTCAGATAAATCCTTTGACTCTTTTAAATCTTTATCAATAACCTCAATTGAAATTGTTAAGCTAGAAAAAATTAGGTAAAATGTATTTAAAATACCTGTGTTTAAAGAGAAAAATTGTTATCTGGTTGATCAGAATTTGCAAAGTTACTTTATAGCTGAATTGATATTGAGACCCAGATAATGTCCCACTGTGTTCAATGGTTATGAGGCTTGGAAAGTTCCATGAGTCCGGTCATGCTGGCTTTCCACCATCCTTGGAGAAGCCCTAAGCACTTGGCTTCCAGACCAACAAACAAGCTCTTTTTAGAATCTACTCTGAGTTGGTCAAAGCTTAGTCATTACTTAGATTTTAGCATAATAATCTCTCAGTGAAGTTTCCCTTCACTCTGTAGTTTCCAAATGTTTTCACAGGAAATAAGAACAAACAAAAACACAGAGGCAGAATGGGGAGTCTACTCACAGTTGGGGCAACTGTCTCTGGGACTCCATCCAGCCCATCCAGTCTGAGTTCTACCCAGTCACTCTGAGAACAAAGTCTGGGCACCTGCAACCCCTTTAAATCCCATAGCCCAGAAGTGGGAAATCTTACCAAGCACTCAACCTTTTTCAGTACGTCAAAACCAAAATATCCTGTCTTATGGTACCTTATACCTTTTAGCACCTCATAGAGTCAGAATTTTACTTTTAGGCTCATGGGCCTAGGCCACTGTCAATTTCTGTTCACCATGTTAGCTCTGAAAACTTATTTCTTGAGCAAATTCACAAAAGCTTAAAATACCTAAGGTCCCACAGTGAGGTAGTTATAAATTTGGGATGTCTACATTCAGAGATGCTTTTCTTAAAAACTATACTACATTTCCTCTCCAAAATATGTTATAAACATTAGTAAGGAAACAATATTCACACAGAGTTTTAATATGAATTTTAAAATCTGAGTATCCTTCAGTAGGATAGCAAGGAAATCCTATCTGTGAATATGTTTAACACTCAGTACACACTTGTGCATACACATTAGTTTTGCTTTCTTCCATATCCCAAGCAATATGCTATGCCATGCAGCTACAAAAAAAAATGTGTGTCATAAATAACTCACCTGGCATACACATCAGTAATTGGGCTTTATTAATAGCAGTGACCACTAAGTAAATGTGATTTACACCTGCTTCCTCAACTCTGGAAAGTGGCTTTATTGGGACTCGGTTCCAGAGCTTTTTCTTAGCCCAGATATGACATATGGAAAGTGCACTCTTTTTGCCTCTCTTTCTCTCCCTGATTTTCTGCACCATTTCTCTGAGGACAGGTCCTCTCAGGGTCTACCCATGTCACCCATGTTCATTCTCTCAGGCCTCTCCTCTCTCAATCCTACTGTGACTCCAGAGAGAAATCTTTATGGTATAGATGACTGGTTAACATAAAATATACTTTATTTTTAAAGGGTACATGAAAAAAGAGGATGCTAATACAAATCTGTAATTGGACTAAAATCCGTTATGGGTTTGTGCTTATTACGGAGACCAGTTTAGAGATTTATTTTGGGGCTCCAGGTTGCCTCCCTAATGCTTCTCAAATCAAACTGTACTGATGACTGGCCATGGGGGACCAAGTCAGTGCTCTGCATGTCCTAGAGATGATAAAAAAAAAAAATTCTCAGTGCAGTCCCCAGACTGTTTGACAAAGCTCAGATCCATTGTATTTTTTCTTTGTCTATTGCTTACTTTCAAATTCGCTTTTACTCTCTAATTGAGCTCCTTTTGGACTCTGAGGAGTTAAAGAGCTTTTCTAAAGTGTAATGATAGAAAGGAGGAGGAGAGAAAGAACTCCTTTGGAAGATAATTTTTCTGCCTTTTTCTTTTTTTTTTTTCCATTGGAATCCAAGCTATATTCATGCTCTGGGTCCACAGATATGCATGTGGGAAAAGGGAAAAGATAGATGTCAGTGAGGGCAGAAAATGGTGTTCCCTGGGACAGTGAGGTCACTTTAACAAAGGCCGTAATGTTTGGGGATAAGCATCTGTGTGTGGGAGAGAGAAAAACAGAGTTAGAAAGATTGTGAAAAGAGAGATGAAGAAGATGAAGACAAAGAAAGAAAAGAGGGGAAGGGGGAGGAGTGGGGGGGGGAAGGGAGGAAATGATAGAGGAGAAGAGAGAGAGAGCTAGGTTAGCCCTAGCTCACCTGGGACGCCCCTAATGTTAAATTTATAATAAGGAGATGAGGCTGCTAAATGATTTACTGCTAATCCCAAAGCAGGAGCAGGAGGAGGTGAAGGAACAAAGGTTTACAGTCCCTTTGGAGATTTGTTTCATCTGCACATCAGCCCACAATTAATGGCCATTTAGCTGTTGTTCTCCTGCTGGACACTGGTGGATTGATTCAGTAAATAAAAGTGACAGAGCGATGTCCCATGGAGGCAGGCGGCAGAGTCTCTGCACCTGTTATTTGTGAATCTCCGCTTGCCAGGTCGTTGACCTTTAGAAGCTGGCGAAAATTAATAAATGGAAACGCAAAGCTGCTTGCTTTTAAAAAATGCGATCAGAGGACCCAGGCAGCAGTTAGGCTGCCTTTCTTAGGAACTGGCCGGCAACCTCTGAAGAGTTATCACCTTTCAGCCTTCAGACCAGCAGTATCCTTGGAGGTGATACTGCTGGGCAAGCGCTTCTCAGCCAGTCTCACCATGTGGTCCAAAAAGGCCGAGGAAATGGAAAAGTTGAAAGCATCTGGGAGTGGAATACCATGGTTCACCCTGTTGATTGGGGGTTTGGCCTGCCTCATTTTTTCTGAGGCAGTCTGGGGGGAGTTGGGGGCGGGTGGTGAGTGGCCAGCCAGACTGGGATGGCGCATCTGAGCAGCTGTGCTTGGCATGGTGATCTGGTGAGCAAACAGCTGCAGTGGGTAACTGATCATTTGCAAATAGTTAATGACAGATTTGTCCTTTGTGTTCCCTGCCATAGGAGTGGAGGCGAATAAAAGGGAAGGAGAGTCAGGCCAGGGAATTTTATGGCCACTGCTACTGAGGCTGCTATCGTTTTGTGGGTTTTTGAAAGTGATAGGAAGGTCGACCAAAGTTAACAGGGTTTTCTTCTTTCCTGGGCAAACTGCCTCCAGACCACAGGCTGTGGGAAGATCCTGGTGGTCAAGGAACATGAGACCTAAAAGGCCTAAATCAGGATGCACCAACCTGGTAGACTTTGATTTTTCTCTCTACCCCTCATTTTTATTTATTTGTTTCTTTGTTCTGTTTATTTGTTTGTTTTGTAACTTGGCTTTTTGCTATTTGATTCTCAATAAATTGCAATCATTTCGCAAGTGTAATTAGCCTTTGTTTGTCATGCAGATGAGGAAAAGGCTGGATTTGGTTGTGAGTTACTGAGCATTAAATAATGTGCTCAATCCAGTTAGGGTGATATTTGAGGGACTATAAGATATGCATACCCTGAGATGCCCCTGAATAGAATTGTACCATTTGCAATGCATTCATCTGGGTTAAGACATTTCAGGTTTAAAGAGTTTTCCTTTAAATGGCTAATTCCACTGGTATGAAACCCACGTTTTCCTGTGGTGCATCTAATCTATCAGCAGGGCCTGGAAACCTTGTCATGAAAGCAGTGTGTGCTGGATCTAGCCACTTCCACTTCCATTGCTGTCAGTCTAACCAGGTTATCATGTGTCTTGCCTGTGCTGTGTTGTATTTAGTCCCTCAGTCGTGTCTGACTCTCTTCAACCCCATGGACTGTAGCCCGCCAGGCTCCTCTATCTGCGGGGATTCTCCAGGCAGGAATATTGGAGTGGGTTGCCATGTCCTCCTCCAGGGCATCTTCCCAACCCAGGGACTGAATCCAGGTCTCCTGCATTGCAGGCTGATTCTTTACCAGCTGCGTCACCAGGGAAGCCCAAGAATACTGGAGTGGGTAGCCTACCCCTTCTCCAGGGGATCTTCCTCACCCAGGAGTTGAATCGAGGTCTTGTATTACGCTTCTAACTGGTCTCTGATTTTCCTCATTTGCCTCTTTACCGCCGTCCTCTACCAGTAACCAGACTGACCCTTTAAATTAAATCCTGCCACTAGCTGAAAACTCTCTAGAGCACGCAATAACATCCAAATTATTTATCTTGACCTGTAGCCCTGAACACGAACTCTTTCCTTCCCTCATTCCCACCCACTTACAGGCCTTTCATTTAGCATAGGAGTTTATCCCTGCATCAACAGCTTTGATTTGGCTATTTCCTCACCCCTGGAGTTCTCTTCTCAAGATATCCACTTGGCAAACTTCTTCTTAACACTTAAGTCTCACCTCAGATGTCATCCTAGAGAAAGGACCTTCTCGACTGTGTAAAGTAGACTTCCCACTGCATTGCAGCCATTCTTACAATGCCCCGATTCTCTGAGAATCCTCATCACCTGAAAATACATTGCATAAAGTGGGGTTCAATGTGCCCTATTGGATGAAGAAATTAATAAAGTTAGGAAAATGTTTGTAGTTTAACAAAGCTGGTGCTGATTGATGGAGAAACAGAACCAATCCTTCTGAAAGCAAGCAGAGGAGGAAGAAAATGAAAAATCTAGGCTATGCAATTTAACAGAAGGAGTTGGATGTGGAGGAAGCCTGGCCATGCACTACAGCGAGAGAGGAGAGACCTTGCTAGAAAAGTGATGTGCAAGAGAGGACAAAATGTGAAAAGTAGGCAGAAAAATCTGTGTGAGAGAGAACTAAGCATTATGTTTTTAACTGCATTTTTGGGTAAAAGTAATTTAATGTATACTTAAAATTTAGTGTTGAATGGCTAGCCAGTCCTTCTTACTAAGCCATGATAAATAGCCTCCAGGTTATATAAAATTATAAAAATATCCTAGCTGTTTTTCAAACTTCTTCAATCCCCAATTTCCTACATTCTTTCATGGCATTAACGACCAATGATATAAATGGAAACAGGTTCATAAAATCCATCTAGAGTCAAGAAGGATGAGATCATTTCATGGCCTACAAGTAGCTCAACTGCATCATCTACGCTGAAGTGCTGATAGAGGTAGTCATGAGACCCTGGCTTCCTAGTTCAGTGGTACCAGATGGTTTATAGAGCCCCAGAGAAAGGGAGAAGTATCTTTGTGAGTTTCAGAGGCTCATACCTGGTAATTATCATGGCTAACTCAAGAATATGGGTAGGTGGAAAAGTAATTATTTTAAGATCCAAATCAATTGAAGGCTGAACTTGAAAGCAGAGTAGGGAATTATTTTTTCTGTGGTGCATATTCTGTGCTGGAGTCTTCAGTTTTACAATCATCATCACAGACACACTGACGCACTAAACACTCACACATGCAGACATACCCACCTCAAATAACCTTTATTATTGGAGTGCAGCTCCCAGGGGGATCTCCAGGTTTTGTTGGGCTCCAGCAATGTTTAGAGCTTTTATCAACCACAGATCATCAAGAAGTTATTTTGAAAGTAGCTGAGGTACAGGCATAGAGAAGTGATGTAGAAGACAAGACAGTGATTTTCCAGTAGGAAATAGATTCCAAAATATTGTGGGAAATAAACATTCAAAGTGTTTCTGCTTTGATATATCTGTGGTGGGATCTGATAATAGGCATTTCATTCTCCTCCCTGTGGAAAAACTGTGGGATGACTTCCCAAGTAACTGGATAGCTTAGGGACATGAATTGACCCCTCAGTAAAGAGAACATTAAGGCAAAGTTTTGGTCATGAGATAGATAGATAGATAGTGAAGTTGCTCAGTCACGTCTGACTCTTTGCGACCCCATGGACTGTAGCCCACTGGGCTCTTCTGTCCATGAGGTTTCCCAGGCAAGAATACTGGAGTGGGTTGCCATTTCCTTCTCCAGGAGATCTTCCTGACTCAGGGTTCGAACTCGGGTCTCTGGCATTGTAGGCAGACACTTTACCATCTGAGCCACCAGGAAAGAGCTTATTCCCAACTAGGGAAAGAAGGCTCCACTATGAGGTTTTCTGTTAGGATAGTTCTAGACAACAGGTTGATTATTTTTCACTCAGACACTGAAAGGGAAGATCAAAGGCTTACAGCAAGAGGTTAATGACTGGAATAAGTTTAACAAATAAAGGGAAAAAATTGTTTGCTGCACAGCATGGAGTCAACCCCTAAGAGTCACTTTAAGAGTAGGTCGCAAAGTCAAATACCGCAGAGCTGTGCTATAGAAGGGCTGGACAATTTTATAAAGAATAATGATGCTTACATAATATGATGGGCTTGAGCTGGGAGCTGAGGGCTACTGAGATCAACAGTTAAGTACTAACCCCACCACCCATGAAAGAGTCTTAATGTTTTTTGACCAGAGTCGGAAGCTCAGTGTCCATGCAGGCTTATCCCCCGAGATATGCATTAATCTGCTTTCATTTTCCAGGCTTCCTTTCTGATTAGCCAGCAGTCGAAGAACCTGGACATGATTTTGCTGACTATCTGGCCTACTTGACATGGTGGCAAGGGCAGGACAGCCTTCAGACCTAAGTTAGAGAAAGTCCCACTCAATGCCCTCATGAATTTCACCTTAGAAATAAATTGCAGGGTTCAGATCTGCTGATTGGAGTGAGGTAGAATTCTTTACAAATCTGTTCTTGCTACTAAGGATTTAGAATGAATTATTTTTATATGGAGAGTGAAAGGTGTGACTTGACAGAAGGTGTCTCCAGCACCACAGTTACAAAAGTCTCCTGCAAAATGAGCTTGCAGGAGAATCTGAGACAACCACTCACATACAGAGAAGCACAAAGAGATGGGCTGGTGTGAAGTGTGTCTGTGTGTGTGTGTTGGGATTGGAGGGACAACTTGATGAAGGATAATTTTTCAGAGAAAGAAACACCTTTATAAGCATCAAAGGGATGACAAAGGAGATACAGCTTTTGCTTTTGAAAAATAAATGAGGCCCATGCATCTACTGTTGTTTTTCAGTCATCAATTCCTGTCCAGCTCTTTGCAACCCCATGAATTGCAGCACATCAGGCTTCCTTGTCCTTCACTATCTCCCTGAGCTTGCCGAAGATCATGTCCATTGAGTCAGTGATGCCATCCAGCCATCATATCCTCTGTTGCCTGCTTCTCCTTTTGCCTCCAATCTTTCCCTGAATCAGAGTGTTTTCTAATGAGTTGGCCCTTCACATCAGGTGGCCAAAATATTGGAGCTTCACATTCTGCATCAGCCCTTTCAATGACTATTCAGGGTTAATTTCCTTTAGGATTAATTGCATTGATCTTGCATCTTTTCTTGTTGTTAATTGTTAGGTCACCCAGTCATGTCTGACTCTTTGTGACCCCATAGACTGCAGCTTGCCAGATCTATCTGTCCCTCACTATCTCCTGAAGTTTGCCCAAGTTCATATCCATTGCATCGATGATGCCATTCAGCTATCTCATCCTTTGACACCCTCTTCTCTTGCCCTCAATCTTGCCCAGCATCTAAGACTTCTCCGATGAGTCAGTTGTTCGCATCAGGTTACCAACATACTGGAGTTTTGGCTTCAGCATCAGTCCTTCCAATGAGTATTCAGGGTTGATTTCCCTTAAAATTGACAGATTTGATCTCCTTGCTATCCAAGGGACTCTAAGGAGTTTTCTCCAGCACCACAGTTTGAAATAATCAATTCTTCAGCACTCTGCCTTCTTTACAGTCCAACTTTCACAATTGTACATGACCAGTGGGAAGACCATAGCCTTGACTATGTGGACTTTTGTTGGCAGAGTAATGTCTCTGCTTTTCAACACACTGTCTATGTTTGTCATAACTTTCCTGCCAAGAAGCAAACGTCTTCTGATTTCATGGCTGCAATCAACATCCGCAGTGATTTTAGAGCCCAAGAACAGGAAATTTGTCACTACTACCACCTTCCCCCCCCTCTATTTGCCATGAAGTAATGCCATAATCTTATTATTATTATTTTCAATATTTAGTTTTAAGTAGGATCTTTCATTCCCTCCTTCACTGTCATCAGGAGGCTCTTTAGTTCCTCTTCACTTTCTACCATTAGAGTGGGACCATCCCCATGACTGAGGTTGCTGATGTTTCTGCTGCCTGTCTTGATTCCAGCTTGTGACTCATCCAGCCTGGCATTTCTCATGACATGCTTAGTGTATAGGTTAAACAGGGTGACAGCAGACAGCCCTGTCATACTCCTTTCTCAGTGTTGAACCATGCGTATATAGGAGTGTTTTTTTTTTTAAAAAAAAGTGAAATTGAGAATTTATAATTCTGACATTGGTTGCAAACATATTGGAATGCTCCTTTGAATATTGGCTTTTGAGCTGATAATGGTTATTCCTTTCCAGTAATCCTTATTATAACCAAATTGCAAATTACTTTAAAGGCAACATTAGATACAAAACTTATGTCTATCCTCTGTCTCTTAAGATTGGGGTGAACTTGGGTGAGCCACTTAATCTTCTGCAGACTTCAATTTCCCATCTGTCAAGTTAGAATAAAACAGTATCAACCTCCTACAGTCATTGAGAGAATTAAATAAATTAATGTATTTAAAACTTTAAATGTTTCAAATAGTACTCATGATATAGTAAAAGCAAACAGATCTCTGTAAAAAGTTAGTTAATACTAGAATCAAGATGAGGACTGTGAAAAACATACAGGTAATTGAGTTAGCAGTACATTTTTAGTGAAAAACAATTAATGAGACATATGTCAGCAGACATAAGCTATTTGCATTTATGTGGCTAGGATCATCATCTACCACTTTCCTCACTATTTTTACCCAGAGTCTCTTTTCCTGCCAGATTTATAGCATGATTTCAAGGGGTGAAAATATTCTGCAGGAAAATGCCTCCCAACTTTGTGAATTTGCACTGAATAACCTTTCCAAAGCCATTCAGCATTGTGAGGTGTTCAGAATTCTAGACATTTTTCTATTCCCCATAGACAACTAAATGATTCTGATAACTGAATTATTTAAAATTCAGAAAAAAAAATGTGTTTTGTTTTTGTATTTATCCTTTCCTTTATAAAACTACTGCTGGTTTAGCAACCCAATATTTTAAAGCCTATTTATGTAAAAGGGCTTCCCAGTTGGCACTATTGGCAAGGAACACACCTGCCAATGCAGGAGATGCCAGAGAATGTGGGTTGGATCCCTGGGTCCAGAAGATCCCCTGGAAGAGGGCATGACAACCCACTCCAGTATTCTTGCCTGGAGAATCCGATGGACAGAGGAGCCTGGTGGGCTACAGTCCATAGGATCACAAACAGTCGGACATGACTGAGGCAAATTAGCACACATGTACTATGTAAAGATGAGTCAAAATCACAGTGCTCTTTTTGTGTAGGGAAAGCAAGAGTATCTCCAGCAAAGCTTTGATAGGACAGAGAACTAATTCACAGATATTTGGCTATCCAGGCTACGAAAAAGTCTTAGCAAATAAGAGCAATTTAAAACCAATATAAAATCTCACATGCATCCGGCTATTTTATGTACAAGCACATATGTAAAGAGAAGAGTGAAAATAAACAACTTACATGAAATTTGGCTGGCTTACTCATATTCTCTGACCTAATCTCTGTAGTAACAGCTTTAAACCCAACCTGATAGAATAACATGAATAATAGCATTTTATCCCAATTAGCTTAGCTTGGCAGTGAATGCCTCTTCTATAAAATTTGAAACACTTTTTCTTGACTACCTGCATACACTCCTTTGATTTGCATTTTTTATTTGATTTTAACATTTTTGTTTTGTTTTACTATACTTTGTATTTTCACTTTCTATTAATAATAGAGAAAGATGAGAAGTACGGATGGAAAATTTCTCCAAATAAATTCTGAATCTCACTCCTTTTGCATACCTCTACTTAGATCTATTCTCAATGGGAGAAACAATTGCTGAGGTTTACATTAATTCAGGTCTTTGTTAAATCTCCTCTTTCCTTCCTAAGAACTAAAATGTGAAAATTTGGCAAACAGAGTCTTACTTTTTTTTTTTTTTTTTAGAAATGCAATTTAGACACAAAACTTTTGGGATTCAGATCACTTAACTTAATGGTCTATGGCAAACCTTCATGAGAAATGAAGTCTGTATCCTAAAACCAAGCAAACAAACAAGCTGTATAAATCAACACAGAAAGAAATTACACTGATGACTTTTCACAATGTAAAGAAATGTCAAAGGCAAATGTATAAATGGAATGCAATCAATATGAATAATAATAACTATCACAGGTACTGAACTTTTCACCAAAATTTTATTTTAGTGTTTTGACATATTCTAGCATTTAAATAATTGTAAAACTTTTAACATATGCAAGCAGGGATGCTGTTTATATCCTATAAGAAGCAACAGTGAAGTGCTTCTTGTTTGAGGGGGCAGATATTTAAAAGATGAATGAATCACACACACACATGGGGATGTGCAAAGAATTAATATGATATGGCAAGTCGATAAATTTTCCTAAAATAATTTCTATATAGTACTTGAAGATTACACATGTTTAACAAAGGATATTAACCCCTGGGAAGCTAGCTCATTGAATTTGTGCCTAGCTTGTCACTAAGTGTTAGAAAGAAGATGATATAAAAAAAAAAAAATCCAGTATGCTATTAAGATGATGTCTTTCCAAAGTTTTACTGTATTGACAAATAATATTTACAAAGTTATCAAAACCCAAGATGCCACCAAAACATAGCATTTACATATGTATTTTTTAATTATTGTTTTTTGCTCATTTTCATTGTGTATAATTGCTTTACAATGTTACATTAGTCTCTGCTGTGCAACAAAGTGAGTTATATATATACATATATACTCTCTTTTTTTTAATTTATTTCCATTTTTATTATCACAAAGCATTGAGTAGAGTTCCTTGTGCTATGTATACAGTAGGCCTTCAATAGTTATCTATTTTATACATACTACTGTATATAAGTCTATTTCATTCTCCCAATTCACCCCACTTTCAAAAATATAGTCACAACCTGAAAGTAGAGAGCTGTTTCATTTGGTAGGAATTCCTAGGATTTCAAGTCTGGGAAGGAGCATCTCAAGCAGTCCTGAGAATCTGCTTTGAGGAGGTGTGTCTTTGGGGGGTTTGGGGGAAATTAAGCTATATAGAAGTTTCCAACAAAGGGGCAAGTAGTTTGAACATCAAAGATTATTGCTAATTAAGGGAAATAGATATCTCAAATTAAGGAATTTAGCACTCTTCTATGTATGGGAAATTACAAGCATGTGAGCTCATTGAAATCACTCCTTTCATGAACAAATCAGCTGTCTGGGGTCAGCATTCTGCCCTGCATTGTCACATCCCCTGTCCAAATGGGGAGTGGCTGTAGCCTGATGACTGTTAGATAGCAGATATTCTTCTCCTTCCTGGATTCCCTATGGCTCACTGGCTCGCAGAGAAAGGCTGCGATCACTGATGACTCTGACATCCTTTTTACTGAGATGACTGGAAATATTCCATTTCACGTTACCCTCCACCTTCTCCTACTTCATAACTAAGAGTTTGTTATATACATCTGTGACTCTATTTCTGCTTTGAAAGTAAATTCTTCTGTACCAGTTTCCTATTTCCACATATAAGCCATATTATGCAATATTTGTTTTTTTCTCTTTCTGACTTACTTCACTATGCATGACAATCTCTAGGTCCATCTGTCTGTCTGCAAATTTTGCAATTTTGTTCCTTTTTATTGCTCAGTAGTATTCCATTGTGTATATGTACCACATCTTCTTTATCTTTTCATTTATTGGTGGATGTTTAGGTTGCTTCCATATGCAAGCTATCGTAAATAGCGCTGCAAGGAATATTGGGCTGCAAGCATCCTTTCTAATTCTGGTTTTCTCTAGATATACGCCTAGGAGTGGAACTGCTGGATCATGTGGTCACTCTTGGGGCTTCCCAGGTGGCAGTAGTATAAAACCCACTTACCCATGCAGGAAATAGAAGAGACGTGGGTTTGATACCTGGGTCAGGAAAATCCCCTGGAGGAGGGCATGGCAACCCACTCCAGTATTCTTGTCTAGAGAACCCCATGAACAGAGGAGTCTGGTGAGTTGCAAAGAGTTGGACATGACTGAAGCAACTTAGCATGCAGGCACACTGGTAAGTCTATTTTTAGCTTTTTAAGAAAACTTTGTATTGTTGTTCATGCAGCTCAATATCAAGAAAAAAACAAATAACCCAATCAAAAATGGGCAGAAGACCTAAACAGATTTTTTTCCAGAGAAAACATAAAGATGGCCAACAAACATATGAAAAGATGCTCAACATCACTAATTATTAGAGAAATGCAGATTAAAACCACAATGAGATATTGCCTCACACAAGTCAGAATGACCATCATCAAAAATCTACGAACAATAATTGCTGAGGAGATGTGGAAGAAAGGAAACCCTCCTACATTGTTGGTGGGAATATAAATTGGTATAGCAACTACGGAGACTATTTAAATACCTAATGTTTACATTTACCCCTGTACAATGCTAGGACTTTACTATTGTCTCTGTGAGTTAGTTTCTTATAGAGTAGTTTAACATGTAGAATTTAGGGGGAAAAAAAGAAAGAAGAAAGAATAAAATATCCCTTTTCCCCTGCTCTGTGAAAGTAAAGTGATGAAATTCAGTATGAAAAACTGAACATAAGGCGGGCTGTATCTGAGTATTGACCATGCATTAATTGGTTATGTAATTCTGAATGAATAATGTAGCTTCTCTGGGTCTTATTTTAATCCTGTTCAATATGAGTGTTTGAAATCTGACATAATTAACTGCTCACATTTTAATTATGAAATATTATAATAATGTAGAAAAGTATACCAAATGATATTACAATCATATATCTACTACATATATTTAACAAATGCCAATATTTTGTCATATGATTTGTACATCAAAAATTTAATTTTACAATGCAAAGATTCTTAATAAATTTAGAGTTGTGTAACATCACCAAAATTCAAGTATAGAGCACTTCATCACCTCCCCTAAAATCTCTTAATTACCTTTCACAGCTAGTCCCCATTTACAGATATGCTAATTCTGGACACTTCATATATGGAATCATGCAGTCAATATTCTTTTTCATCTTAGCATAGAAACCAGCAAACTGACCACAGGCCAATACTGCCCAACTCCTTTTTTTTTTGTAAATAAAGTTGTGTTGCCTATGACTGTACTTGTTCATGTACATAACATGGCTACTTTTCCCACTATAAGGTCAGAATTGAATAATTGAACCAGAAATTTTATGGACTGTAAAATCTAAAGGCTTTATGATCTGTCTTTTTAAGGGAAAAGTCTATCCCAGACTTAACAGGTCTTCAAGGTTCATCACTTTGTAACATATTTAGTATTTCCTACCATTTTGCTGCTGAATAGCATTCCTTTGTATGCATGTATGTGTGCTAAGTCGCTTCAGTCCTGTCTGACTCTTGGCAACCCTGTGCACTGTAGCCTGCCAGCCTCCTCTCTCCATGGATTATCCAGGCAAGAATGTTGAATTGGACTGCCATGTCCTCCCTCCTCCAGGAGATCTGCCTAACCCAGGGGTCGAACCTGTGACTCTTATGTCTCCTCCATTGGCAGGTGGATTCTTTACCACTAGCGTCACCTGGGAATTATTATTGTATGCATATAACACTTTTCTTCATTCAGTCACCAGTTAATAGAATTGTTTCTAGTTCATGGCTATTATAGGTAATGCTACTGTAAATATTTGAATATGGGTCCCACAGGTGGCTTAGTGGTAAATAATCTTCCTGCCAGTGCAGGAGACATAGAAGACAGGGATTCAATTTCTGTGTCGGGAAGATCCCCTGGAGTAGGAAATGGCAACCCACTCCATTTGCCTGGAAAATCCATGGACAAAGGAGCATGGTGGGCTACGTTCATGGGATCCCAAAGAGTAGGACACAATTAAGCACGCATGCGTGCCTGAAAATATTTGAATATAAGGGTTTTTGGATAGATGTATGCTTTCATTTTCTTGAATAGATACCTAGGAGTGGAATTGAAGTCATATAATGTTTATATTAAACTTTTTGAGAAAATACCGTATTGTTTTCCTAAGTGGGTAACACTATGGCAATTAATTCCAGTATTCTTACGTGAAGAATTTAATGGACAGAGGAGCCTGGGGAGCTACAGTTCATAGGGTTGCAAAGAGTCAGATATGACTGAGGTTCCTTAGCACAAAAACACTCTTTTACTTCCTACCAGGGATATCTGAGGGTTACAATTTCTCCAGATCCTCACCAATACTTGATGCTGCCTGTCTTTTTGATTTCAGCTATTCTAGTGAGTATGAAGTACTATATCATCATAATTTAATTTGTACTTCTTAATGACAAATAATATGTAACATTTATTCATGAGTTTATTGACCTTTTGTCTATCTTCCTTTGTGAAGTGTTTATTCAATTGCCTATTCAAATTCTCAACACAATCTTTTCTCGGATTAATCATCTGTATACACTTTTTCCAAGTCCAGGTTATTTTAACTCCTTAATAATATCTTTTGAAGTGTAACTTTGAGTTTTCATAGAGTTTAATTCATTTCTTAATGAATCATGCTTTAGGTCTTATAGTTAAGTAAATTTTGCCTAATGCAAGGACATGAAGATATTTTTCCTATGTATTCTTCTAAGATATTAATGGGCTTCCCAGTTGATGCTAGTGGTAAAAGAATCTACCTGCCAATGTAGGAGATGCAAGAGATGCAAGATCCAACTCATCGATCCCTTGGCTGGAAGGTCCCTAAGGGTAGAAAATGGCACCCCATTCCAGTATTCTTGTCTGGAAAATTCCATGTGCAAAAGAGCCTGGTGGGCTATAGTCCAAGGGGCCATAAAAATCTGTTGCAACTGAGTGACTGAGCATCCTTCTAAGATATTCATAGTGTTAGCTCTTGCATTTAGTTCTACTATTCACTATAATTAATTTTTTTGTGTATTATGTATGTGTATTTTAGCATGTGGATATAAAACTTACTCAGCAAAGCATTGAAAGATTATTCTTTCTCCATTGGATTGCCTTGGTATCTATGTCAAAAGTCAACTGTTAGTATAAGAATTAATCTTTAGACTTTCAAACATGACTTGAAATTCTAAAAATTTATGAAGTCTAGAAACTACACATGTATATATATGTATATGATAATGGCACACAATCATGAGCACATGACCGTGATCTCTGATCACATGATCAGGAAGCATATATATACATATACATATATATATATAGGCTGATGGTACACAATCATGATCACTGTAGCTTTATAGAATTTATACAAAATTTCAGTTTTGAAACTGAGAAATATAAGTCCTTCAAATTTGTTCTTCTTTAATATGACTTTAACTATTTGAGGTCCTTCATATTTACATGTAAATTTTAGAATCAGCTTATCTATGTATAAGAATCACTAAATTAATTTTGGAGGAATTCTTATTTTGATAGTAATGAGTCTTTAAATCCATGAATATATTTGAAATCCATTCAAATCCATTCCATCCATTTAGATTTTAATTTCAGTCAGCAAAGATTTATAAAGTGTGCAAGTCTTACATTTCTTTCATTAAATTCATTCCTAATGTTTTCACTCTGATATAATTGAGAATGGGATAACTTACTTTTGTTTTCTGATTATGAGTTGATTGAATCTAGATTATTTTATCATGTATTTTGCATCTTTGCTCAATTTGCTAGTTCTGTTTGTTTTTGGTGGGGATGTTTGTGTGGACTACCTAGGATTTTCAACCTCTTGGATAATATCACCTCCATATAAAGACAATTTTACTACCTTCTCATCTGCATGTCCTTTATCTCTTTTTGTCTCCTAACTTTACAGGCTAGAGCTTCTAGGACAGTGTTAAATAGAACTGATAAAAGTGATCATCTTTACCTTGTTCTTACGTCACAAGGATAATGTTCAGCCTTTCATCATTAACTGTGATGTTAGGTATTCTATAGATGTCCTTTACCATGTTGAGAAGACTCACTTCTATTTCTAATTTTTGAGTGTTTTTATGACATCATCAAATGCTTTTCCTCTATCTTTTTAGGTGATCTTGTGTTTTATTTTGCTCATTTTCTGTTAATATAATTCATGACACTGAATGATTTCCAGATGTTAAACCAACTTTGTATTGTTTGAATAAATCATTCTTGGCCATGATATATGGTCTTCTTTGTATGTTGCTGCATTAAGTTTTGTATTATTACATTGAAAATGTTCATACCTATATTGATTGAAGATATATATCTATAAGTTATTTCTTTAATACTTTGACTTTGGTATCAGTGTAATACCTCATAGAATGAGATGCAGTGTTTTCTCATATTCTATTTCTGGAAGAATTTGAGAAAAATTATTATTTCACTTTAAAATATTAAGTAAAAGTCATTGAATGTTTTTTCACATGATTAAGAATTTTTCTTACTTCTTCAGTGAACTGATTGTATGTTTTCATAACTTTATATTATATTGCTGGCCACATTTTCCTTTATGTGTAAAAGTTTTGGCATATGAAGACATAAGTCCTTTATTTGTAGCAAAGGTCGAAAATATTTTCTACTTGTTTGTCCTTTTTCTTTGGACTTTGCATATGGTGTTTTTGTCATATAAAAGTTTTCCATTTAAAATACAAATTTCTTTCTCTGTCTTTTATTATCTTCTTGTTTGACTCATGTTTTCCTCTGTCTCATGATGATGTAATTCTCTTGTATTTTTTTCTAAAACTCCCATATTTTAGTTTTACACTTTATATTCTATATAGAATTCTATATAGAATTTTATTATTCTAAATACTCAATTTCCTTTTTTATTGTTTTGCTTTTATTGGAGTATAAAGGACTTAGATTATTTTATGTTTCAGGTATAAAACAAAATGATTTGATATTATTATATATTATAGAATGATCACTATGATAAATTTAATTAACTCTGTCACCATACAGTATTAACACATTATTACTGATGATACTCCCTATGCTGTACATTATATCCCCATGACTTCTTTTATAACTAGAAGTTTGTATCTCTTACCTCACTCACCTATTGCACTCAACTCTCCCACCCCACCTCCCTTTTGTCAAACATCCATTTGTTTCTGTACCTATGAGTATGTGTCTGTTTCTATTTTGTTATGTTTGTTCATTTGTTTTGTTTTTTAGATTCCACATATAAGTGAGATCATATGGTATTTATCTTCCTCTGTGTCATATGATATTTAGTATAATACCCTCTAGGTTCACCCATGTTTCAAAAGTGGTAATATTCCATTATTTTTATGGAGCAGTAATATTCCATTTTGTGTATATACACATATGTGTATGTATCTCACATCTTCTTTATCCACTTATCTAGTGACCGGCTCATAGATTGCTTCTATATCTTGAAAGTGTAAAAGTGTTATGTACTCAGCCACTTCTGACTCTTTGTGACCCCATGATCTCCTGTGTCCACAGAATTCTCTAGGCAAGAATACTGGAGTGAGTAGAGTAGTCATCCCCTTCTCCAGGTGATTTTCCTGGCCCAGGAATCGAATCCTGGTCTCCTGCATTGTAGGCAGATTCCTTACCATATGAGCCAACAGGGATACCATAATATCTTGGATATTATATATAACGTGGTTATGAACATTGGGGTGAACATAACTTCTGAATTCATATTTTTATTTTCCTCACAAAAATACTCCCAAGCAAAATTTTTGTATCATGTTGTAGTTTTATTTTTCATTTACTGAAGCAACTCCATACTACTTTCCATAATGACCATGCCAATTTACATTACCACCAATAGCATGTGATTTTCTCCTTTGCTCCTTATTCTTATCAACACATTCTCTTGCTTTCTTTTCTTTTGTAATAGTCATTCAGACAGGAGTGAGATGATATTTCATTGTGGTTTTGACTTGCATTTTCTTGATGAATATCAATGTAGAATTTCTTTTCACCTGTTTGTGGCCTTTGAATATCTCCTATGGAAAAATGTTCATTTAGGTCCTATGCTCATTTTGCTATTAGGCTATATTATTTTTTATATGTTGAGCTTGAACAGATACTTGTATATTTTGGATATTAACCTCCTATGAGATATATCATTTACAAATAATTTCCATTCAGTAGGCAGTATTTTCATCTCATTTCTTTTGCGATTTAAAGATTTTAGCTTGATATTGTTCCATTTGTTTATTTTTGCTTCTGTTTTCCTTGCTTGAGGAGGCAGATCCAAAAAACAACTGTTAAGATTTTTGTCAAAGAGTGTACTGCCTAAGTTTTCTTCCAGGAGTTTTATTATTTCATATCTTATAGTTAAGTCCCCATTTTGAGTGTGTTTTTGCATATGGTGTGAGAAAGTAGTCCAATCTGATTAATTTGCATGAAATTCTCCAGTTTTCCAAATGCCATTTATTGAAGAAACTGTCTTTTCCCCATTTGTCATAGATTAACCAGCCTTTGAAGCACAAGCTGGAATCAAGATTGCTGGGAGAAATATCAATAACCTCAGATACACAGATGACACCACCCTTATGGCAGAAAGCGAAGAAGAAAGAACTAAAGAACTTTTTGATGAAAGTGAAAGAGGGGAGTGAAAATGTTGGCTTAAAACTCAACATTCATAAAACTAAGATCATGGCATCCAGTCCCATCATTCCATGGCAAATAGATGGGGAAACAATGGAAACAGTGAGAGACTTTATTTTGGGGGACTCCAAAATCACTGCAGATGTTGACTGCAACCATGAAAAGACACTTGCTCCTTGGAAAAAAGCTATGACCAACCTAGACAGCATGTTAAAACAGAGACATTGCTTTGCCAACAAAGATCCATCTAGTCAAAGCTATGGTTTTCCCAGTAGTCATGGATGGATGTGAGAGTTGGACTATAAAGAAAGCTGAATGCCAAAGAACTGATGCTTTTGAACTGTGATGTTAGTCAAGACTCTTGTGAGTCCCTTGGCCTGCAAGGAGATCAATCTGGTCAGTCCTTAAGGAAATCAGTCCTGAATATCTATTGGAAAGACTAACACTGAAGTTGAAACTCCAAATTTGACCACTTGATGCAAAGAATTCACTCATTGGAAAAGACCCTGATGCTGGGGGTATTGAAGGCAGGAGAAGAAGGGAATGACAGAGTATGAGATAGTTGGATGGCATCACTGAATCAATGGACATGAGTTTTAGCAAGCTTGAGGAGTTTGTGATTGACAGGAAAGCCCGCCATGCTACAATCCTTGAGGCTGCAAAGAATCAAACATGACTGAGCGACTGAACTGAGCTGAACTGGCCGTAAGTGCACTTATTTCTGAGTTTTCTATCTGGTTTCATTGATCTGTCTGTCTGTTTTTGATTCAGTATCATACTGAATTTACTACTACAGTTTTATGCTATATTTAGAAATTAGAATGATAAAATTCTTCTTTCTTATGAATATTTTAATTATTCAGGGTGTTTCATGTTTTCATACAAATTCTAGGTTTATTTATTCTAGGTCTGGAAAAAATGTTGTTTGTATTTTGATATAGATTGTCTTTGGTGGAATTATGATTTTAAGATTATTAATTTTTTCTAGCCTATGGACATGGTATATGTTTTCATATGTATCATTCATCTTCTATTTTTTTACAAGTGTCTTACAATTTCAAAGTACAGGTCTTTTACCTCCTTAGTTAGATTTATTCCTAGGTTTTTTATTTTTTTTAATGTTTCATAACTGGGATTGTTTCTTTAATTCCTTATTCTGATAGTTTGTGTCAATGTATAGAAATGTAAATTTATGTATTTTAACTTTGAATCCTGCATTAGTATTGATTTCATTAATGAGTTCTAATAGTTTTGTGGTGGTATCATTAAGATATAACATAATCATGACATCTGCAAATAGAAACAGATTTATTTCTTCCTTTACAATATTGATTTGTTTTATTTTTTCTTGTCTCTTTGCTGTGACTAGGACTTCCAATACTGTTTCAATACAAATTATGAAAGTAAGCATTTTTGTCTTGCTCCTGATCTTAAAGAAAAGGCTCTCAACTTTTCCCTGTTCAGTATGTTGTTGTCTCTGGTCCTATCATATATGACCTATATGTTACATTGAAGTATATTCTTTCTACACCAACTTTATTGAGAATGTTCTTTTAGGAATGGATATTGCATTTTGTCAATACCTTTCTATGCATCTATTATGATGATCATATGCTTTTCATTCTTCAATTTGTTAATGTGGCAAATCACATTGATTGATTTGTGAATAGTAAATCATCCTTGCATCCCTGGAGCAATTCCCACTTTGATAATGGTGTATGATACCTTCAATATGTGGGTGATGCTAATGGTAAAGAATTTGCCTGCCAATGCAGAATATATAAGAGACATGGGGCCTTCAATATATTATTAAATTTAGTTTGCTAATGTTTTGTTGAAGGTTTTGCATCTTTTCTCATCAGTGATATTGACCTGTGATATATGTGTGTATGTATTGTGTTTATCTGACTTTCTGATTTTGGTGTCAGGATAGAAGTATTGGAGCTAAATCTTCTTTTAATAGTTTACAGAATTCACCTGTGAAGACATCTGTTTCTGAACTTCTGTCTATCCCTTTTTTGTTTGTTTGAATTGCTAATCTATTTTCCTGCGGTAGGCTTATACTGCTATAAATTTTCCTTTTAGAACAGCTTTTGCTGTGTCCCATGGACTTTGGATAGATATGTTTTCACTTTAATTTGTGTCCAGGCATTTTTTGTTTGTTTTAATTTCATCATTGGTTTCTTCAATTACTAGTTGGTTAGTACTATATTAGCTTTCACATGATTGTGTCCTTATCACTTTTTCCCTTGAAGTTAACTTTTTCTAGTCTCAGCATTGTGGTCAGAAACAATGCTTAATATGACGTTAATCTCAGCTTTATTGAGCCATGTTTTGTGACCTAACATGTTACCTATCCCTAAAGAATGTGTTAGCAGCCTCTTTTGGATGTTCAGTATATATTTAATTTTCATTATATATCCATTAAGTTCATTTTAATGTGTCAGTTGGAGAAGGCAATGGCACCCCACTCTTGCCTGGAAAATCCCATGGACGGAGGAGCCTGGTAGGCTGCAGTCCATGGGGTCGCTAAGAGTCGGACACGACTGAGCGACTTCACTTTCACTTTTCACTTTCAGGCATTGGAGAAGGAAATAGCAACCCACCTCAGTGTTCTTGCCTGAAGAATCCCAGGGACGGGGAAACCTGCTGGGCTGCCGTCTATGGGGTCGCACAGAGTCGGACACGACTGAAGTGACTTAGAAGCAGCAGCAGCAGCAATGTGCCAGTTGTGCCTTTAAGGTCAGTATTTCCTTACTAATTTTCTGTCTAAATCATTTGTCCATTAAGGTAAGTGGGATATTAAAGTCTTCTAGTATGATTGTGAGAGAGTTAATTCCTAGTTAGGTTGAAAAGGAGTCTGGAGCCTTCAAGGATGAGAAGGGGGCTTGGGGCTCCTCAGGGAGGAAAAAGGGACAAACGTTTTTCTCTACATTCCTTCATCTTAGTAAAATAAGACTTTTTTTTTCCCCTTAAGCTCTGAGCTGTTATGGCATCAATCTATTTCTTCGAAGACTAACTTTCTTTAAGTCCAGAGCTAACGATTATACAGCAAAACAACTCATCTTGCTCAAAGCTATGTTTTACCTTAAACTCTGTACTAATGATTATGTATTAGACCTGGAAAAGGTCAGTTTTGATTCTAATCCCAAAGAAAGGTGATGCCAAAGAATGCTCAAACTACCGCACAATTGCACTCATCTCACATACTAGCAAAGTAATACTCAAAATTCACCAAACCAATTTTCAAACCGTGAACTTCCAGATGTTCAAGCTGGATTTAGAAAAGGCAGAGGAACCAGTGATAAAATTATCAACATCCTCTGGATCATCAAAAAAGCAAGAGATTTCCAGAAAAGCATCTACTTCTGCATTATTGACTATGCCAAAGCCTTTGACTTTGTGGATCACAACAAACTGTGGAAACTTCTTAAAAGGATGGGAATACCAGACCACCTGACCTGCCTCCTAAGAAATCTGTATTTAAGGTCAAGAAGCAGCAGTTAGAACTGGACATGGAACAGTAGACTGGTTCCAAATCAGGAAAGAATTACTTCAAGGCTGTATATTGTCACCCTGATTATTTAACATATGTAGAGTGCATCATGATAAATGCTGGGCTGGATGAAGCACAAGCTAGAATCAAGATTGCAGTGAGAAATATCAATAACCTCAAATATGCAGATGGCAGACAGTGAAGAAGAACTAAAGAGACTCTTGATGAAAGTGAAAGAGGAGAGTGAAAAAGTTGGTTTAAAGCTCAACATTCAGAAAATTAAAATCATGGTATCTGATCCCATCACTTCATGGCAAATAGATCGGAAAACAGTGGAAACAGTGGCAGACTTTACTTCTGGAGGCTCCAAAATCACTGCAGATGGTGATTGCAGCCATGAAATTAAAAAAGGCTTACTCCTTGGAAAGAGTTATGACCAACCCAGACAGCATATTAAAAAGCAGAAACATGACTTTGCCAACAAGGTCCGTCTAGCCAAGGCAATGGTTTTTCCTAATAATGTATGGATGTGAGAGTTGGACTGTAAAGAAAGCTGAGTGCCAAAGAATTGATGCTTTTGAACTGTGGTGTTGGAGAAGACTCTTGAGAGTCCCTTGGACTGCAAGGAGATCCAGCCAGTCCATCCTAAAGGAAATCAGTCCTGACTATTCATTGGAAAGACTGATGCTGAAGCTGAAACTCCAATACTTTGGCCACCTGATGGGAAGAACTGACCCATTTAAAAAGACCCTGATGCTGGGAAAGTTTGGATGCAGTAGGAGAAGGGGATGACAGACGATGATATGGTTGGATGGCATCACTGACTTAATGGGCATGAGTTTGAGTATATTCTGGGAGTTGGTGGTGGACAGGGAGGCCTGGCGTGCTGCAGTCCGTGGGATTGCAGAGTTGGACAGGACTGAGTGACTGAACTGAGCTGATTGATTATATATAAACAATGTATCTTGTTCAAGGACATGTTTCTCCTTCTTAAGAACCTTCTGACTAATCCTGTTATCTTAAGATGGGTGTTGTGGAACTGGGTATGTTAAGACCTTTACAGCCTTGAGACATTCTCTTTATCTATTGTTAGTAACCAATTGAAAACACATATAGATTCCTTGCTAAGACTAATGATGAGGCACTCTCTGACCCCTTCTGAAGTCTATGTCAGAAGCTTTCTTTATCCCCTTTTCATTATAATAAAACTTTTGCTGTACAAAACTCTGAGGGACTGAAGCCAAGTCTCTGATCGGATAGTGAAATGCACCCCTTTGGAGATCACTGATCCAACACTGTTCATTGTAAGCTATCAATTGTATTAATGCTGAGTTGATAATTTATGTCTTTATGTTTGCTTATATTTGGTTTATGCATGTAGAGTTACTTTGTTGGGTTCGTATATATTTATAATTGTTCTGTCTTCTTGTGGTGATCACTTGGTTATTATGTAATGTCCTTTTTTTTTCTCTTGTTAATCTTTGTTTTCTAGTCTATTTTGTCTAAGCATTTCTACCAGAGCATTCTTTCCATTTCCATTTGCGTAGAATACCTTTTTTTCATTACTTCAATTTAAGCATATTTAAGTATATAGACTTAAATTTAAGTCTCTTTAGATCTAAAATGAATCTCCATTGGCAACATTCATATGCGTCTTTCTTATTTTAATCCATTTAGCCATTCTCTGATTTTTGATTGTAGTATTTAGGCCATTTACATTTAAATTAATTATTGACTGGTATGTACTTATTGACATTTTGTTAGTTGTTCTGTGGTGTTTTTGTATTTCATTGTTGTTCGTTTTTTTCTCTCTTCCCTTTGATTTGATGACTATTTTTAATAAATATTGCATTTGAATTTTGTTCCCTTTTTTGCATATCTATTCTAGATTTTTTGATTTGTGATTAACATGAAGTTCATGTTAATATATGAAGTTCATATATAAAACCTATATGATCATGTGATTTATTTGTATTATCTCAAATTCAATCACATACTAAAACCCATGTTTTTACTGCCCATCCATGTTCATAAGTTTTGATGTCATATTTTATAATTTTTATTTTATTTACAACCTACCACATATTGTGGATAGGGATGTTTTACTACTTAAAAAAAAAAATACCAATGAGATTCTTTCATATTTCCACTTGTTGTCTTTTCTTTCCCACTTTTCCCTTATCATATTTTGTAAAGTCAGTTTATTAGTACTGAAAACTTCTGGGTTTTTCTTCTCTGAAGAACTATTGCTCTCTTCTTCAAATTTGAGTGATAATCTTGTTTGGTAGAATATTCTTGGTTGTAGTTTTTTTTTTTTTTTTTTTCTTTTCTTTTATCACCTTGAATATATCCTTTTACCTTGTCTGGCTTGCAAAGTTTCTGCTTAAAAAATCATCTACTAGTTTAACGGGAGTCCCTTGTTTGTAAGCAGTTGCTTTTCTCTTGTTGTTTTTATCTCTTTATCATTGTCTTGCCAATTTAACTATTATGTGTCTTAATGTGATTTCATCTTAAGAATCTTTGCTTCCTGGAACTAGATGTTTGTTTCTTTCCCAAGCTAGGGAAGTTTTCAGCTCTTTATTTCTTTTCAAATAAGTCATCTGCCTCTCTCTCTCTCTCTCTCTTCTGTGCTGCTGCTACTAAATCATTTCAGTCGTGTCTGACTCTGTGCGACCCCATAGACAGCAGCCCACCAGGCTCCCCCGTCCCTGGGATTCTCCAGGCAAGAACACTGGAGTGGGTCGCCATTTCCTTCTCCAATGCATGAAAGTGAAAAGTGAAAGTGAAGTCGCTCAGTTGTGTCCGACTCTCAGTGACCCCATGGACTGCAGCCCACAGGCTCCTCTGTCCATGGGATTTTCCAGGCAAGAGTACTGGAGCGGGCTACCATTGCCTTCTCCACTTCCTCTGTGGGACCCCTCTAATACAAATATTCAAATGCTTGATATTGTACAAATGTCCTTTAACTGTCCTCAATTTTAACTTTTTTATTTTTATTTTTTTCTGTCAGCCTGGGTGATTTCTACTATTCTGCTTTCTAGTTCACTCATCTGTTTTTTCTGTATCATCTGATCTATTGTTGATATTTTTCTGTGTGTGTGTGTGTGTAAGATTATATTCTTCAGTTCTATTTGGTTCTTCATCATATTGTCTCTTAAAATTTTCAGTGTTAATCTAGTCTTCTCTGAATTCATTGAACATCTTTATAATAATTGCCTTGAACATTTTATTAGGTAGATTGCTTATCTCCATATTGCTTAGTTTTCCTTCTGTGTTTAGTCTTGTGTCTTTATTTGGAATGTATTCCTCTGTGTTCTAATTTTCTGTGCTTATTTCTGTGTACTAGGTAGGTTGGTTTCAGGCAGGCTTATGTAGGAGATGTCTTTGAGCCCAGCAACACACTTCACTCTGGTCACCAGAGGTTTATATTCCCCCTGTGTGTACTCTGTTGGGTCAAGACCAGTCTTGTAGGGAAGCTGATAGGTGGGACTAATCCCCAGCCTAGTGCAACTTTATCATATAAAAAACAAAAAACAAATAAATACTCAAGTCTGTTTCTATGCTTGGACTTTTTATGTTTCCTTGGCCTGTCTAATGATAGGTGCATAATATTGCGTGTTAGTGTATAATGCTGCTGCTAAGTCGCTTTAGTCCTGTCTGACTCTGTGCGACCCCATAGATGGCAGCCCACCAGGCACCACTGTCCCTGGGATTCTCCAAGCAAGAACCCTGGAGTGGATTGACATTTCCTTCTCCAATGCTTGAAAGGGAAAAGTGAAAGGGAAGTCTCTCAGTCGTGTCCAACTCTTAGAGACCCTGTGGACTGCAGTCCACCAGGCTCCATCCATGGGATTTTCCAGGCAAGAGTACTGGAGTGGGGTGCCATTGCCTTCTCCGTAGTGTATAATAGAAACTCTATAATATATTTTAATTTCTAGAGGAAAGTATTGCTTTGTTTTCTGAGGAATTTTCTGGCTCTTATAGGTTTTATATTCATAAAGATAAAGAATATAGTTATATATTACCTATATAATCAAGTTCTCTACCTACAAAATAAAAGTTGTTTTATAGAACTCAGTCGAGGTTAACTCAAAAAGTAACTCAGAAAGAATTGACTTTTGTGGTACTGTAGAGTTACAATATAAAAAGACAAATTTTCTTTCCATTTTTCTCAAAAATACTTTGTTTCAACAGTGATTTAAATTTTTCTTGTATGTTGCAAAATTTTGTTAACTATTTTTCCTAAATATTTTTCTAAAATGTTGTGGTGCTAAAATCAATGTGTGTTGAATTTTTTCAAGTACTTGTGAGAATTTATGATAATTGTTATATTTTTTTCTTCATAGGTCTACTAATATAAAAAATTATACTTGGGGATCTCCTAATATAAAAAAAACATAATTCTATAATCAATATCAGTCAATTACAATATGTCATTTTATTATATTTGAATCTATCTTCTTTAATATTTTGGTCAAAAATCAGTATTTGAGATTTTTCATCAATTTTACTTTGTGTTCATTCTCACTGACATCGTTATAACCACAATATAATTGCTATATATGACAATTTTACATTTTTTGCAATTTTTCTCCTCTTTGGATTATCTGACTTTTATGGAAGTTATATTATTTCCCTGTAAATTATTTATGCATTTATTCATGGGAATGATATTCGTAGTATAGTTTCTCAATTCCTTTTTCTGGATTTTTTTCAGTTTAGATTATCTCTGCTGTTGTTAATTTTAATTAGCTATATTTCCTAGAATGTAAAACATTTCATCTAGATTTTCAAATGTATAAGTTGAATGATGCAAAAGTTACAGATAATATTTGTAAAGAGTTCCCTTTTGTGTTTTATTCAGAATTTTCTCCACTTTGTTTTTTATATTTTCTTTTTTAATAATTTAAATTACCATTTTTTTCTTTTTTCTTTTTAACTATGTTTTTATTTACTTATTAAATTTGTATTTTTTGGTCACAATTTCTGCTTTTGTTTTTATCACTAAATTTTTTTCTGCTTCCTTTGGTTTATTATTTATCTGGCAGATGGTGACTCAGACAGTAAAAAATCTTCCTTCAATACAGAAGACTTGAGTTTGATCCCTTGATCAACAAGATCCCCTGGAGATGGGAATTGCAACCCACTCTAATATTCTTTACTGGTGAATTCCATGGACAGAGCAGCCTGGTGGGTTCATGAGTCACAAAGAGTCAGATACAACTGAGTGACTGACACACACAGATATTAGTATTTGATATTTAATATATTTTTAATCATTGATACTGACATTTAACATGAACAATTTTCTTCTAAGCATTATTTTAGCAATATTCCATAGATTTTAACATGGCCATATTATCTTTATTTTCTCGAAATTCTGATTTTAAAATTTTGCTTGTTTTATTGTTCTAGAAAAAGATTGCTATTAATATTTCTTCTGATTACTATTTTAACTGTTTCTTCTCTTTTTTTTTGAGGTTTTCCTTGTGATCAAACATGTGCAGAGAATTAATTGTAAATATATTTATAGATAACACAAAGGAGGTATAACTTCTATTTTTTAATTTCTATGGGATATATATGTATATATTTAAAATTAGATTTAAATTGAACTGAAAATTATTTAGTATAAGAAAATGTATTGATACAATCTAAAACATTAAAATATTGGAGGCAAATAACCATAAAATGGTTTCAAGAGATATAGTAAATCCGTTTGATAAAATTAAAATACTTTCATGCAAAACAACACATATCCCGCAATATAGCAGAAAACAAATTCTTAACATGGAAATAGATATTTGTTCTTTCCAACTATTCCAGTTACAACTTGTTGGCTGCTGCTTAGTCGCATCAGTCATGCCTGACTCTGTGTGACCCTGTGGACTACAGCCTTCCAGCCTCCCTTTTCCATGGCAAAAGTATTAGAGTGGGTTGCCATGCCTTCCTCCAGGGGACCTTCCTGACCCAGGGATTGAACCTGGGTCTCCTGCATTGCAGGCAGATTCTTTACCACTGAGGCACCAGGGAAGCCCTACAGCTTGTTTGATCACTCTCAAATTTTTCATCATTGCTCTTTATTTTTATGTTGAATAATATATATTTTATATAATAATGGCTTCATTAGTAAAAATGCTTAACTACACTCACACTTTTTAATATTGATCATTTAGATATAAAATTTATAGTGAGAATGCCACACAATTTTGAAGATCAATTCTAATGCCAATTACTTTGTCCTTTAATTGCTTTCCTTTTATAAATGGAATATTTCTGTATCTGATACATACTAAATTTTCAGGAACTTTTCTTGTTTCTTGTGGGGTTTTTAGATCTTTGCAATTTTTATTTTATAACACCAATAATGGTGAAAGAGACAAAAATACTTGATATCTAACACATTTTTTTCTTTCCTGCTTTTGATGCCAATAATACAATAGCAAGCCATGTGGATAGTCCATCTTACCCAGTTTTCCTTGTGGTTTAGTATTGTCAAAGGACAAATCCTCTAGAATGAAGCAGCTTTTAAGAAATTAGTCATGGTAGTGTACTAAATGATGACCATAGTTAATAATATTTTATTGCATAGTTGAAAGTTGCTAAGAGGGTAGACTTTGAAAATTTTCATCACAGGAGAGAAAAAAATGTAATTATTGATGGGGGCAGATGTTAATTAGACTTACTGTGGTAGAAAGAAAGAAAGAAAGGAAGGAAAGAGAATAGGCATTTCTTCATCACCTTTCCCATTCCACTGTCTAGCTTCGGATGGCAGCAAGTGCAAAGAAATGTAGATCTTCAAAATGGCAGGATTAGGAGTACATAAACTGACACATAGAGCCACTCATAAACCAAGGGCAGTGCCCTAAATGACTTTGTGAGGAAGAAGAAAGTCTCAAAGAGTTTGAGCCATTGTATTTTAGGATATATTTAGTTAGCAATTTAATGTACTTCAACTAATATATCATATTTACAAAGGATTTGTTTTGTTCATCCTCATCAGAACTCAATATATCTATAATATAAAAATTCATGTGTTCTACAATTTTCAAACTTTGGAAGCCACTACACTTTCAAACATCTCTCCCTCATTCTCTTTAGTCTCCTCTTTATGAGCCTTTCAAAACATGTTTTCAGATTCTTCCTTTCTTCTCCACATCTTTTAACTTCTTACTCTAATTTTAGGTGCCTTGAAAGCAGTCTGTGACAAAGAATAAATTGTAACTGACTTATTAGAGAATGATCCCAGGAAAATATGAGTAAGACTGAGGGGGGCATGAGGTATTTAGAAAGGATGTACTGGGAACAAAATTGTCTCCTTTCAAATTTCTATGATGAAGTCCTATACCCCAATACCCAATACCCCAGAATGTGATTTTATTTGTAGATATAGCCTGTAAAGTGGTAACTAAGTTAGAAAGCTGTTGTTCAAAGGCTAAGTCATGTCTGACTCTTTAGGGACCCCATGGACTGGAGCCCATCAGGCTCCTCTCTCCATGGGATTTCCCAGATAAGAATACTAGAGTGAATTGCCATTTCCTTCTGCAGGGGATCTCCCACACCCAGGGATCAAACCTCCATCTCCTTAATTGGCAGATGGATTCTTTACCACTGAGCCATCAGGGAAGCTTGCAAGGCAAAATTAAATGGGAGTCCCTTAATCCAGTATGAGACGAACATCCTTATAAAGAAGACAAAATCAAGTACTGGGGATTAGGAATCCACACATGGTTTTTTTTTTTTGGGGGGGGGGGCTGCAGTTCAACACATTGCAGACATACACAGAGAGAAGTTCGTGTGAAAGCAATTTAGAAGATGGCTGCCTACAAACCAAGGAGAGAGGCTTTAGACTAAACTAATCCTAGCAACACCTTAATATTGAACTTCTGGCCTCAAGACGGAAAATAAAGTGCACATAGTCTGCAGCACTTTGTTATGGCAGCCACAACAGACTAATACAGGAAAATAGTCAATACTGGGTAAAATTATAAGCAGATAACCATATGAAAAACTATAGTTCAGTATTACTGGGAACCTCTCGGGGTGCATTGTCAAGCATAGCTTAAAAGGGGCATCTATCCACTAATTCCCATGTAATATTTATTAAAGCTTCTCCCATGTACTTTAGTATCTTGACATTTGTAGCATTTTCTGTATGTGGTCTAGAATCTGGCCCTAAAGTCAGAGAATGCCCCTAGACAACAAGCCACAGAAGATCATAATAAAAAATCATTCGTGTGCAATTAAGTAGGAGGTGTGAATGGAGAACTGACAATGTAGGCCTCACCACTCTCCAGATGTTTCATTAGTTTACATCACTGATGCACAGAGGTAAATAGCAATTGTCAAACCTGTCTTATAATTCTCACTTTAGCTGGGTTTTTTTGTGTTTATTACAAATATAATGCAAGTCACAAAGAAATTTGGTTCAAGGCTACAGTCACCACCTGAAGTAATTTTGGAGCCCAAGACAGATCAGCCATTGTAGAGAGTTCTGGCAAAATGCGATCCACTGGAGAAGGGAATGGCAAACCACTTCAGTATTCTTGCCTTGGGAACCTCATGAACAGTATGAAAAAGCAAAAAGATACGACGCCGAAAGATGAACTCCCCAGGTTGGTAGGTGCCCAATATGCTACTGGGAAAGAGTGGAGAAATAGCTCTGGAAAGAATGAAGAGGCTGAGCCAAAGCAAAAACAGCGCCCAGTTGTGGATGTGACTGGTGAAGGAAGTAAAGTCCGATGCTATAGAGAACAATATTGTATAGAAAACTGGAATGTTAGGTCCATGAATCAAGGTAAGCTGGAAGTGTTCAAATGGGAAATGGTAAGAGTGAACATCAATATTTTAGGAATCAGCTAACTAAAATGGACCAGATGGATGAATTTAACTCAGGGAAAGCTAAATCTGTCTTTTAATTTGACAAATCCTCCCATACAACTCATTAATAGTAATATATCAAATCTAATTATTTTTAACATCACTATTTTTACAAGATGAAAGAACACATTTTGTGATTTTGCAGGAAGCTTCTGGGATATAAAAAGGACAGTTTCAAATAAAAAAATCATTTAGGATTTTATTTGGGAAGGCAAAATATCAAACATTGTCAGGAGATTTGAATACTTGAGTAATATGGGATCATGAGTTTCTGTGGACTAATACTTTATTACCCACTTAACAAAAGAGACAATAAAATACTTTTAAAAAGAGATGTATTATCATTTTTAAAGAATCATAATCTTTCCTAAGTGAGAAAGCTCTGTTTACTTAAATAATCAAGGATATAATAAAATAAACATAAACTCATAAGAAAGTTGTTCTGTTAAGATACCAGATATTTTCTATCTAGGCAGATTACATAGAGCATAAATCATATCTTTTCAGTCTCTTTTAAGGGCAATATCTAAAATTATTTATTTATCTTAACAGAAATAAAACTAAATTCTAGTTACACTTAATATAATATTAATACAAGTGTTCTTTTTGAAAATCTTACAAATAGACCCATCAAACCCTAGCCAGTTTTGACCTTAATAAGTAAAGCTGACTTTTCACAAATATGTATGCTTTTCTGCATTTATACAGAACCCTTACTATACAATTTATCCTTCACCAAATAAAAATGTGACCAAAATATACATAAAGTTATACCTAGCAGTTAATGTTTCATTATTCAATTTTATTTTACTTCTAAGTATTAATTGTATATCCAGTAACTAACCCAATTAGTGTAAGTTCAATCTTTTAAGTCACCTAAAGATCTTTAAAACTATCTTCAAGTTTACATACTATAAAATATATTTGCTATTGAAATAAAGTTTACCAGAATGATTCTATGTGCTCTCACAAATTTGCTGTTTTAGTAATCTTGAACATTTAATGGAAGTAATATTAGCTTATTTATTCAATCAATAAACCTATATAAGTTTAGAGAGAATAGAACAAAGTAGAAGATAAATCTTGTATATTATACTTATCACTGACAAATCAGAGAAGATACAATTGCTGTTATTAAGCCAAACATATTGGAGTAGTCTTATTCATCAAAGTTTTGCCTACAATATATAAATTTGAATTCTTAGTTTGACAGTTAGGTATAAGAATAATTTTTATTTTTACATTAAAAGTAATATTTTCAATAAATCAAAATATATTATTTTCTGAAAATTCTATAAATATTCAGTTATCTTTAATGCTTGTATATTTTCATACTAATTTTAATAGAACTCCTGTAAAAGTTTGTGTAATTAAATTTGAGAATACATTTAGAGGTAAGAACATGTTATACATTCACATAAGAGATAAAGGTCTGAGTTACAGACATGCAAACATAGAAAGATAGAGAGAAAGGCCTAATATTTTAATTCTAACATTTAGCCATCAGTCAAATATAAACACATAAAATCAGATTTATCCTTCCAAATGTACACTTCCTGGTGGGCATGAAATTCTTAAGTTGCTTTAGCTCAAAATAAATAAATAAACACATATGGAACACAAAGAATCCAGATATGTTGTCATTTCCAAACAGACAGAAAAATCTCAATAAACCATCAATCTACTCACAGATATTGCAAAATGATTATACAAGGAAGCCAAAAATTGCTGGTACCTAAAATCAAGAGAGTAATCAGAAAGAATAAAAATCAACACCTTAACACGATGCAAATGGTAAATAAAAAAAAATTGAGGAACACAAGATAAACAGCTGGTTCACAGTTGGATCCCCAGACCACAGTCAAGAAGGAAAGAAAAGGGACTCCAAGATGACCCTTCCTGGGCTGAGTAAAAGTGACCTGAAGCCAACGACCAAGGCTACCTGTATCACACCACCAAATCAATGAGAGAAAGATTACAATAGAAAATTAAGGAGATAATTTTATTCAGGCTGTTAAATAGAAAGTATTTTCAGTACTTTAGAAACTGCAAAAAACAAAGGAAAAAGGTCCTTATGAGATTCAGAAGGGAGATAGAGAGAGGTAGGATCTCTGAACATGGAAGAACAGGGAAGTCCTTTTCAGTTAGTCATTTCTTAGAGCACAAAAAAGTGCAAGTCCTTATTGATAATTTTGCAGATGCTTTTCCTGAGAAAAGATTTTTTAGTAGAGTGCTCTTGAAATTGGCCCCATTTGAAGGGAAGAGAGGTATGCAGGATTGAGCAGAGGAAGGATTCAAGTTCTGCATTTCCAGCAGAAGACTTGACTGCTCCAGTGGAGAGTTCTGGAGGTGGGATGCTCCCCAACAGACTTCTCCAGAGTTAGGTTCAGAAGCTAAGTCTTTATGTCCCTATGCCCAGCCCTTAAACATGGGTTAGTCCAGGAAGGGACCATGAGGCTGGGGAAAGCATCTCTACAGATAAGGCAGTTACCAAAGGGCACCAATCAGTGAAGGCTGCCTCTGTAGCTGGAAAGTAACTATTTTATTCCTAGGAGCATCTCGATAGCTCCGTACAGTGAGCGCAAGTACTTTTCCAAAATTACAGGGGGATTTGAAGCCCTAAGATTTGTACAAGAGATTCTAATGGAATCACTCAGTTCAGGTTCAAATTCCTATTCCCTTCACCTGGTCTGTGAGTGTAAGAAACTGACTTTGAAGCCTTGTCTATAGCTTATTGTAAATATTTGGACTGCATCTTCTCTTTAATATTTTCACCATGATTTCCTCTTCAACTTTAGCACCTTGGCATTTTTCTTTGTTTAGAGCTCAGCTCTAAATGTGTGTTTCATTCATAGTTATTTTATAGTATCAGACTATTTTATTATGTTGTGTTTTTAGAGTTCTAAAACTCCTGCTTTCTAGGCGGATGCTATTAACTCAGTTTGTTGTTATGGGTTTATATTTATTGCCTGTGACTCATTCCCTGTATCTTCAGACAGAGAAGGTCCTTTCTTCATCAGTACTGTCCACCAAGTGATCAGTATTTCCTTAATATAATAATGTTAATCTTTGATATGCTATGGTTTAAATTGTGAAATGTTGCTCATATTTCCTATTTTTCAATGGATTTCCTCAGAAATAATGTGCCCTATAAAGTTTATGAGATCTTAATATTTTATAGATTTTTAGTGATAAAACCAAGTATTAGAAACATGTATGTTTAACCTTGACACATGTCTTTATTGCTAAATGCAAAATCTTTGTAAGATCAACATCAATTTTAAGTAAAAGACAGTGCCAGGGCACTATTTATCTCAAAATGTAGTCCCAAGTCATAATCACATTTATTATAATTTATTCTTTGTGTACACTCTTATGTGTGACACCTGTCTTTGCCAATAATATCCATAATCCTGGAGAGCAGATAATGTAGTTTCAATCTTCTTTGGCCTCACCCATATTGTTTGGGAAAAAGCCCAAAAATATATGAGTGTTTAGTCCTTATGGAGTTACCGAAGAATATAGAGTGGAGTGGGAGAATGCCAGAGTAAGAGGTTGCCAGATTCATTGGCAAGCATCTTGGCAATGTTTTACCTGAGAAGGCAGCGTGACACAGATTTTGAGTCAAAAGGATGTAGGTTTTCATCCCATCTCTGTTGTATACTAGCTGTATAACCTTGGGCGAGTACTGAAATTTCCTTAATGTTACTTTTTTTTTAACCTGATAAATACAGTTAATAATAACATTTAACTCACAGAGGTTCTGTATTAAATTAGATAATGAATAAAAATAATTTTATACCATTCTGACAAAATTGAATTTGCAAAAAACATTGCAAAATGTTTCCTTCCTTTGTAGCATTGTTGCCCCACTGTGTGTTCCCTGGTTGCTCTATCTCAATCAATTTGAATGCTGTTAAAAATGCAGATTCTTTGACATGTTTCCATTTTGTATCAATGTCTTTGTGAATTAGACCTGGGGAATCTGCCACCTACCCAGCAAATTGAAACCCCAGTTGTTTCAAAAACAATGAAAGCTAGAATAAAAGTCTTTTTTTTTTTTTTTTTTTGGTTAAAAAGAAAAAAAAAAGCTGGAGAGAAAGAAAGGGAGAAAGAAGGTGCAAACACAGCAGAGGTCAGTAGGAGGCCCATGACCAGAGATTATCCTAGCAGGCTCTAAGAGAAGGATTGGCTGGCTGAGCCCCTGTTCTTGCATGGCTCACTTGCTCAATAGTTCTGCCCAAGGCTCACTTGAGATCTCCAACAATCCCAGGAAAAATTTTGAAATTTATATGATGGGTGTTCCAATGGACTTTAAATAATTTTGTTCCATTGTGCTATTTGGGCTTTTTAATGAATTTATTTAGTGGAAAAAATCTTTGTGGATGAAATACAGGAATAAATGACAGAAATTTCTTCAGAAAGAAAATGGAATTCCTTTGCAAAGAGTGGGAATCTATCCAAATCTTTCCATCTGAAAGCGATGCTACTTTGTCTCTGGCTTTTATAATATACAAAGCAATGTTTCTTTTTATGGAAAATCATCTTGCTGAGCTCACCTCTTCCCAGACTAGTCATTTCTAACTTGAGTCTACGATATACATAACTTCATGGTTTTCCTTCAAACTATAGTAGGTCATAAAAATTCAATGCATCCATTAGGGTGATACAGTCATGCTATGCCCTAAACCCTGTCCTAAACAGCAAAGGAAAGTGTGATTCCTAAACATCAACAAGGAAAGAAACAGGTTTCTGATTTCTATATGTTAATGACTGGCTCATAGATACTAAATAATTAAGTAGCAAAGAATCTGGTATCTTACTCAACACGAGGTTGCAGCCAATGTTATTGAAAACTAGCTGACCTCCTTACCCTGCAAACAACTCAAGACAGGTGCAAATGAAGACTCGGAAATGAACACAAAGAACCAGCCAGCCCTGTTACTTGGGGCTATCTTGCCTGATTAATTGGTGAAGATCTGGCCTTCATTGACAACTGCCAAAGAACAGATAGCAGCACAAACGGGCCTGTCAGAATGCACAACAAGTGACAATCAGACTTCAGAGGCCAATTTTTGCTAAACCAGTGGGCAGTGACAATAAAGGTAGTTTTGCTGTGCTGAGAGGCAAATAATCGGTTGCCCACCCCCTGCCCTACTCTCCAAATGTGTTTAGATCACTAATGAAAATGAGTGCAGAGGCTTCCCAAGGGCCAAGATTTTGCACATCAGAAAAACACTGTACAATTCAGCTTGAGCAGCAAGTCTCCTCAGACACCACATAGGGCTGCTGGAATAGGAGAAAGGAGAAGACGCTTGCAGGTGAAGAGAGGCATGAATTCTTAAGGCCCTAGGAGTCCAAGGACAGAATAGGAGGGGGGAGTTTTGTATTCAATTATTTATCAAGTTTATTTGTGATAATAAGCCCAATATCTAGACTAGTTGGTGCATATAAGAGAATAGCATGTATATCAATATAGAATATGAACCATTTAGGTCTCCACAAAATTTTCTTCACCTTGTATCTTACAAATAAAACAACTCATCTGGCAACATGAAACATCTGGTACCATATATTTCTGTTTTATGAATAGTGCCCCAAGACACAAATATAAGTAGGATAAAAACTACTCACCTATGAAGAAAACTTATTCTTCTAAATAAATTTTTAAATAACAATAACATAGCAACTACAGTTTAATTGATTCCCATATACTATATTTCAAGTAAAATAAAAGAAAACATGCCAACTCCATATGAACATAAATACACACCTACTTACATGTATTTTTAATCCTTATGATAATATTGTAAAGTAGGATTTTATTGTAATGTAGTATCTTCATACTGTAAAGTAATATCCTCATTTTATAAGTGGAGATTAAGAGATTAAGTATTATGTCCAAAGTCAAACATTAAGTAGCAAAGCTGAGATTAGATCCTAGAACTTTACACTATCTAACCAGTTTTTGGTATCTTTAAGTGTATGGATCAAGAGAAGTGACCTTATAAAATTCATCTCCTACATGTCAAATTTTGGAATCAAATATTATTCATCATTCTTTTTCTTTAAAAAATAATATATAAAAAATGATATCTTTGTCATTGGTTGTGCAAGTTATGATATTTAACACCTGATCAGATTTACATGACCACTACCACAATCAGGATACAGAATGGTTCTATCACCAAAATAATTTCCCCTTGCTGTCCTTTTGTAGTTAAGTCTTACCCTAACCCCTAACTCCTGGCAAACACTGACCTTTTCATTATCTTTGTTTTGTTGTTGTTCTTTTCCAGAACATGATAGAAAGGGAATCATATAGTATGTAACCATTTTGATACTGGATTCTTTTAGTCAACATAATGCCTTTGAGATTCACTCATGTTGTCACAAGTATCAGTGTCTCTCTCTTTTTTTTTTTAACAGTTTTATTGAGTTTCAATTACCATAAAATTCCTCTTTTAACCTGTACAATTCAATGATTTCCTTAAGAAAGTTTTTGCGTGAACATGAGCTTTGATTTCACTTGGATATATACCAATGTATAAAATTCTGTGTTAAATGGTAAATGTAAGTAAAACATCAAAAGACATGACTAAACTCCTTTCCAAAATGAATACACAATTTTCTACTCCCAGCAGTAATGTATGGGAATCCCAGATACTTCTCATACTTGTCAGCATTTATATTGTCAGGGTTTTAAAAGACATTCTAAGAGTGGTACCACACTTTTTTTTTGTTTTTTTTTTTGCATTTTCATAATGAGAAACATTGACCATATTTTCATATGCTCTTTTGTCATCTGTCTATAGTCTTTGGTAAAAGTTTTTCAAACATTTTACCCACTATTTTTACTTGGGCTGCTTAATTTGTATTGTTGAGTTTGGAAAATATTTTATATATTCTGAGTACAAGCTCATTGTCTGACATGAGATTTGTAAACATTTTCATCCAGTTTATAGATGATTTTTCATTCTCTTTAAATGTATTTGTCACATAAGAATTTTTCCAATTTTATTTCCAAAGAAGTTTTTTTTTTTTTTTCCATTAGTTTTTAAAATGAATATTTCTTACTGTGTCATACAACAGCTATATATCTAACTCAAGGTCACAAACATTTTCTTGTTTCCATAGGGTTTTATGTTTTATCTTTATATTTTTTCTATCATGATCTATTTTGAGCTGATTTTTTAATGAGATTTGCATTTTAAATTGCTGCTGTTCAGTCATTAAGTTGTCTTTGACTTTTTGTGACTCCATGAACTGCAGCACATTTATCTTCTCTGTTCATCACTATCTCCCTGAGTTTCCTCAAACTCATGTCCACTGAGTCAGCAATGCCATCTAACTATTTCATCCCCTGTTACTCCTTTCTCCTCTTGCCCTCAAATTTCCTCAGCATCAGAGTCATTTCCAATGAGCAATCTATAGATTCAACACAATCCCTATCAAGCTACCAATGGTATTTTTCACAGAACTAGAAAAAATAATTTCACAATTTGTATGGAAAAGCAAAAACCTCAAATAACCAAAACAATCATGAGAAAGAAGAATGGAACTGGAGGAATCAATCGGCCTGACTTCAGACTACACTACAAAGCTACAGTCATCAAGACAGTGTGGTACTGGCACAGAGACAGAAATGTAATCAATGGAACAAAATAGAAAGCCCAGAGATAAATCCATGCACCTATGGACACCTTATCTTTGACCAAAGAGGTAAGAATATACAATGGAGAAAAGACAATATCTTTAACAAGTGATGCAGGGAAAACTGATCAACCACATGTAAAAGAATGAAACTAGAACACTTTCTAACACCATACACAAAAATAAACATAAGATGATTTAAAGACCTATATGTAAGACCACATACTATAAAACTCTTAGAGGAAAATATAGGCAGAATACTCTGACAAAAATCACAGCAAGATCCTCTATGGTCCACCTCCCATAGTAATGGAAATAAAAACAAACAAATGGGACCTTAAAAGATTTTGCACAATGAAGGATATTATAAGCAAGGTGGAAAGGCAGCCTTCAGAATGGGAGAAAATAATAGCAAGTGAAACAGTTGACAAAGAATTGTTCTTCAAAATATACAAGCAGCTCATGAAGCTCAATACAAGAAAAATGAACAACCCAATCAAAACGTGAGCAAAAGAACTAAACAGGCATTTCTCCAAAGAAGACATACAGATGGCTAATAAACACAATAAAAGATGATTAACATCACTAATTATTAGAAAAATGCAAATCAAATTCACAATGAGGTATCATCTCACACTGGTCAGAATCATGGCCATCAAAAAGTCTACAAGCAATAAATGCTGGAGAGGGTGTGGAGCAAAGGGAACCCTCTTACACTGTTGGTGGGAATGCAAACTAGTACAGCCACTATGAAGAACAGTGTGGAGATTCTTTAAAAAACTGGAAATAGAACTGCCACATGACCCAGCAATCCCACTACAGGGCATACACACCAAGGAAAACAGAATTGAAAGAGACACATGTCCCCCAGTGTTCACTGAAGCACTGTTTACAATAGCTAGGACATAGAAATAACCTAGATGTTCATTGGCAGCCGAATGGATGAGGGAGTTATGGTACATATGCACAATGGAATATCACTCAGCTTTAAAAAAGAGAGGGCTTCCCTCATAGCTCAGTTGGTAAAGAATCTGCCTGCAGTGCAGGAGACCCAATTTGATTCCTGGGTTGGGAAGGAATTGGCAAAGGAATTGGCAACCCACTCTAGTATTCTTGTCTGGAGAATCCCAGGAATAGAGGAGCCTGGCAGGTTACAGTCCATGGGGTTGCAATAGTTGGACAAGACTTAGTGACTAAACCACAACCAATATAAGAAAAGAACACATTTGAGTCATTTATAATGAGGTGGATGAAGCTGGAGCCTATTATACAGAGTTAAGTAAGTTAGAAAGAGAAACACCAGTACATATATTAATGCATTTATGTGAAATTTAGAAAGATGGTAATGACCATCCTATATGCAAGGCAGCAAAAGAGACACAAATGTAAAGAACAGACTTTTGGACTATGTGGGAGAAGGTGAGGGTGAGATGATTTGAGAGAATAGCATTGAAACATGTATATTACCATATGTAAAATAGATAACCAGGGCAAGTTCGATGCATGAAGCAGGGCCCTCAAAGCTGGTGCTCTGGGACAACCCAAAGAGATGAGATGGGGAGGGAACTGGGAGGGTGTTTCAAGATGGCGGGAACATGTGCACTCATCAGTGATTTATGCTGATGTATGGCAAAACTACCACAATATTGTAAAAAAATTATCTTCCAGTTAAAATAAATAAATCTAAAAAAATATATAATAAAATGAAATTAGATAATGGAAGAGAAATTAGGAATAAAGGATCAAAATTCAAACATTCAAATTTATCAGGATAACTACAAACATACTCAACAATGTAAAGAAGTCATAGACAACATCATATAAAGATGGCACACATTTTCATAACAAATAATTAACAAAAGTCAAATAAAGATAAATACAAAGACAGAATTATAATTAAACATAAATATTGTATCAATGAATATAATTGTTCTAAGCTTAAGTAAGAAAAAGACTTTCAGAATTGATCATAAAGCATAAGTAATATAAGTTCTAAACACAGGACTCTGGAATCCTCAAGACTTTGGAAATGCTGAAAAAAGCAAAAACAAAAAAATGGGAAAAAGTGCTGTTCACAAGTGGTTAAAAAAAATAGTAAACAAAGTTATTCTATAAGAAAAGAGAATATAGGCATCATTCTGTCACTGTCATGTCAGACTCTTCACTACCCCATAGACTACAGCATGCCACTCTCCTCTGTCCTCCACTACCTCCAGGAGTTTGCTCATATCCATGTCCATTGCAATGGTCATGCTATCTAACCATCTTCCTTTCAAGAAGCAAGCATCTTTTAATTTCATGACTGCAGTCACAATTCACAGTGATTTTGGAGCCCAAGAAAAGAAAATCTGTTACTGCTTTCACTTTTTCCCCTTCTATTTGCTCTGAAGAATTTAGGTAGAACATATTAAAAAGAGATGAAATATACTTCACAATGACAAAGAGTATAATACAGAAGACTGATCAGTTATGATTATCTATAAAATCAAACAACATATTCTCAAAATTTATAAAGCAATATGGAAGTAGACAAAGACACATTGAATGACTTTAATTCACCTAGCAGTTCACAACAGACAGGAAGGGATAAAAATAAGATGAAAATAACAATATATAAGATCAAAATAACTGTAATAGGCTCAGTATAACTAACAATCCTGAGCACTATTTCTTTAAAATCAGAAAATACAATAAAAATATTAGCAGTTAAACTGACCCATATTAAACTACAAAGAAAACCTGAAAGTTTTCAAAAATAGTGCTTAGTTTATTCTATGATCATAGACTATTAAAGCTAGAAGCTAACAACAAAAACATAATAGACACAAAAATAAGGACAAGTATACCATATCAAAATGTTTTTTAAAAAATCTTAAAAATTTTTGGAGATAATCAAGAAATCAAAATGAATTTCTTAATACCCAAAAAATAGCACCAATAATAAAGTTACATAGCAGAACCTATGGGATACCAATAATGAGTATAGTCATAAATATTTTAACAAAAAATTATTAAGCAAGAATTTATAAGGTAAAGTCCAAATTTAATCATGTAAGTTACAGAGAAAACAATTTTAGGTAAACAGAAGGAAGAAATGCTATGTAAAAATACAAATTAATAAATTAGAAAAATGAAAATCAATAGTACCCTGGCTCTTTGGAAGGATTAATTTGGAAGAATTAAAAATATTGACCTTTCAACAAGGTTGCTATTGATCATTTGTTTTATGAAGTTGTATGATGGTAAATGAAGAGCATTTAGGATTGGCAGTCTTTGAAATAAATGTTACCTCCTTCGGTTATTGTAACAATCAAGAAGCTGTACATGTTTTCAAAGCTTTCTGAGGGACTATACCCAGTTGACAACCTTTAAGATGAATTTTTTGATGAAATAATAAAATTAGAGAGATAGAAAGCTGATTCATTAGCAAAATGAACACATTTAGGGAAGTAGTCAGAGATACAGATAAAATGATAAGATAAAACAGATAAAATGATAAGAAAATTAACATTAGGTTTTAGCTTGGTTTGTCCCCAGAGGCACATCCTCAGAGGGTTCCAGTACAAGCAGTTTTTTGGTGGAAAAGAGGAAAAGCAAAGGAAAATAGCTTCATTAAAGGACTGTCATCAAGAAAGGTATCACCACGGGGAGATAGCTAAAGTTTAACCAGGGAGATAATTTAAAACACAAGCCTCAGATTTACCTCACAATATGTACAGCAACTTCTGTCAGTCACTGAATGTTGTTCTCAGAAGCTATTAATTCATTCCTAGGCATTTCCAGGCTGCCTTCCACAGCTTAGACAAAACTTCCTGCAAATAAATGCAGGTGCTGACTGGAGAAGCGCTGAGGGACACAGGCAGGGCACTGACTGTGGCTGCTTACTGTACTATTATGCTCAAATCTGGGTGAGAATGTGCATAAAATTGATTAATTCCAGGGGAAATACAAAATTATTAAAGCTGAACCCAGTAAATAAAATCTAAAGAGACCAACTGCCATAGAAGTAAAGAAAATAGCCAAGTGATTTACTACCCCCATTAACAACTCCTATGTTTGAAAACAAACAAGAAGAATTGGTCCACATTTCAAAAGAAGAATTTAACCAAATCTTTAAGGAACAAATAACACCAACATGATTTAAACAAGAGTGCAGGCAAAAATCAAAAACTGAAAAGAGCTTCTGAGTAAAACAAAAGATGATAAAAGTAAATGAAAACAGATATTATGCTCGTGGTAAATATGCTCAACCTCCTAATCACACCAATCTCCCTAAGTAATCTATAAATTTAACCTAACTCCAACTTAAAAACAACAACAACAACAAAAAACAACTCTGTAATTACCAGAAGTAGATTAAAATAATAGAAGAACAATTAAAAAAAGAAGAAGAAGACCAATTATTATATTATAAAGCATTCAGTTCAGTCACTCAGTCGTGTCCGACTCTTTGCGACCCTATGAATCGCAGCACACCAGGCCTCCCTGTCCATCACCAACTCCCGGAGTTTACTCAAACTCATGTCCGTTGAGTCGGTGATGCCATCCAGCCATCTCATCCTCTGTTGTCCTCTTCTCCTCCTGCCCCCAACCCCTCCCAGCATCAGGGTCTTTTCCAATGAATCAACTCTTCGCATGAGGTGGCCAAAGTATTAACCCCCCCACCCAAAAAAAATCTGAAAGTAGAGAATAGTGATTTGTGATTCTCTCATGCAATATTGTAACATCTTAAAACACATGATAATTAGAATTAGTTGATATTAGCAGAATAGATAACAAAGAGAGAGAATAGAACACTTAGAAATGTTAGACAACTATACACACATCTTCAGATACATACACATTATGGACATATATATAGCATATGATTAGATAGAAGGACAGTAACACATCCCTATTTATTTAACTTATTGTCACCTTGTTTACTTAACTTATGTGCAGAGTACATCATGCAAAATGCTGGGCTGGATGAAGCACAAGCTGGAATCAAGATTGCTGGGAGAAATATCAATAACTTCAGACATGCAGATGACACCACCCTTATGGTAGGAAGTGAAGAAAAACTGAAGAGTCCTTTAATGAAAGTGAAAGAGGAGAGTGAAAAAGTTGCCTTAAAAGTTAACATTCAGAAAACTAAGATCATGGCATCTAGTCCCATCATTTCATGGCAAATAGATGAGGAAATGATGGAAACAGTGAGAGACTTTATTTTCTTGGGCTCCAAAATCACTGCAGATGGTGACTGCAGCCATGAAATTAATTAATTCATTAATTGAATTAATGAACTAATTAATTCTTGCTCCTTGGAAGAAAAGCTATGACCAACCTAGACAGCATATTAAAAAGCAGAGACATTACTTTGCCAATAAAGGTCCATGCAGTCAAAGCTATGGTTTTTCCAGTGGTCATGTATGGATGTGAGAGTTGACTGTAAAGAAAACTGAGCACCTAAAAATTTGATGCTTTTAAACTGTGATGTTGGAGAAGATTCTTGAGAGTCCCTTGGACTGCAAGGAGATCAAACCAGTCCATCCTAAAGGAAATCAGTCCTGAATGTTCATTAGAAGGACTGATATTGAAGTTGAAGCTCCAATACTTTGGCCACCTGATACAAAGAACTGAATCATTGGAAAAGCACCTGATGCTGGGAAAGATTGAAGGTGGGAGGAGAAGGGGATGACAGAGGATGAGATGGTTGGATGGCATCACTGACTTGGTGGACATGAGTTTGAGCAAGCTCTGGGAGTTGGTGATGGACAGGGAAGCCTGGCGTGCTGCAGTCCATGGCATCACAAAGAGTCGAACAGGACTGAGCAACTGAACTGACTGACCACATCTGTATAAAATTGTGAACTGGTAAATGTTTACCAAGTTCACAAAGGAGGAAAAAGCTGTGAACTTTAGTGTTTGCCAGTTTATATGATATAAAAACTCCCACCACAGTCAATTCCAAGCTAAATGTCACCAAACACAAAACTGGAGATATGAGGTATCAAATCATTCTACAGTATTTCTATTAAACATGGACATGACCTCAAAGATATAAATAATAGTAACTAGAAAAGGTGAGTTTTTAAAATTTATTGTTTGCTTGTTTAATTTTTTTTTTATTTTTTTTTTGATTTTTTCAGATATAATTTATTTTTTAGTGATGAATATGGTTAAGAATTGGATTAATCTTAGAAATTTAAAAATTTGCTCTTGGAAACCAAAACAATCTAGCTCTAGCAAGTCATGACTTACAGAAATTCAGAATGGAATAATTTGGAGAATAAAGTGAGCTATAATAAGAAAGTGCTGAAGGTCGCCTGGTCTCTCATAAGCATTCTTAAAGTAGCTTTTGTGTATGTTAAATATCAAATTTCAAATTACTGAAAAAAGAAAAAAGATTTTTCAGTATATGAATTAAAGACAACTGAATAGTCATCTGAAAAAATAATAAACTCAATTTCTGCTTCAAATTCACTCCAAAATATACACCAAATTAAAAAAAAAAATCAAATGTAAGAAAAAAAAAACAAAACTAGAAAACCAGAGTTGTTTCTGAATGTGTTCTTAGGGTTTGGAAGGACTATCACTCAAGAAGCCATAAAATAAAGTATTGAGAGAATTCAGTTACATAAAAATGTAAATTGTGTGAATAAATCATATTAAGGTTATATATGTATACATAAATATTTGTGAAAGTGTTATTACTCAGTTGTGTCTATCTCTTTGCAACCCTATGAACTGTAACCCACCAGGCTCCTCTGTCCATGGAATTCTCCAGGAAAAAATACTGGCATGGGTAGCCATTCCCTTTACCAGGAGATATTCCCAACCCAGGGATCAAGCCTAGGTCTTCTGCATTGCAGGATAAAGGTAAATCAGTGAAGGTCAATATTTTATCATCTGAACCACCAATATTTGTGGCTCACTGAAAAAGAAATTAATTTTCTTAACAGATAATAACTTACATGAAGTGATTTCTTAAATGTAAATAAGTAAAAGACCAACAAAACAATAACAAAAATTGGCAAGCAAAATGGTTCAAATTCACACTAAAATAAGGAAATACTTTTATAAACCATCTTATTGGGGGAAAAAATAAAATGCATTATTTCTCAAAGTGTTGGTGAGGTTACAATGCAATGGTATTCTTAAAAATTGTTGATGGAAAATACATTGGTCTATTTTCTATAGAGTGAAATCTGACAACATTTAAGCAAATTTAAAAGAAAAGAAGAAGAAGAAGAAGAAGAAAACATACACTTCTTGACAGGAAATTCAATTCTTCTAATTTACTTTACTGGTATCTTCTCACATATATAACAATTTCCTTTACACATTTTTGCTCATAGTAAAAGTTCAGAATCAATTTAAATATTGTATTCACATAATGGTATTCTAGGTATTTATGAAGGGTTAGGCTATTCCCACATCATTATAATAAATATCTACAAGCCTTATTGCTCAATATTATAGAAAAACTTTGAGATTGTATACATTACTTACCACCATTTGTATGATACATGTGTTTATAAACATATTCACACACACACACGCACAAATATTCACAAATTGTCTATGATTGTACACTTGTGAAATTGGTAGCAGTGGTTATTCTTAGATGTGGATCTATATGAAATGGGAAAAGAATGGGTGAACAACATTTTTTTATATTATATACCTTTTCATCTTGTGAATTATATATCATATTCATTTAGTAGCTATTAAAAAGTAAATAACATTAACTTTAAAAATAAATGAGAAACCCACCAAGACTCACATAAATAGAAAAATAAGTCAACTAATTAATTTAGAAAATTGGGTAGTTATTCCAGATGCTTTTATAAATATCTCTATATATAGTTTCATACATGCTACTAAAAACACCTCCTGGGATAAAAATCTTGCTTGAGAATTCAGTGACTTTTAGCACTTTTATGGGAAACAATCTTTTCCTCACTGTTGAGGATTAAATACAATGATGGTGAAATCCTAATATTATACTTGGAAGCCATAATTTAGTTTGTAGTCAACTCAGCTTTTCTCTAATGGAATTTTCTATGCAAGTCTGTTAAAATGCAAGAGAGATCCAGAAAAACATCTACTTCTGCTTTACTGACTATGCCAAAGCCTTTGACTGTGTAGATCACAACAAACTGTGGAAAATTCTTCAAGAGATGGTAATACTAGGCTACTTTTCCTGCCCCCTGAGAAATTTGTATGCAGGCCAAGAAGCAACAATTAGAACTGGACATGGTAAAACAGACTGGTTCCAAATTGGGAAAGGAGTACATCAAGGCTGTATATTGTCACACTACTTATTTAACTCATATACAGAGTACATCATGAGAAATGCTGGGCTAGATGAAGCTCAAGCTGGGATCAAGATTGCCGGGAGAAATATCAATGACTTCAGATATGCAGATGACACCAACCTTATTGCAGAAAGTTAAGAACTAAAGAGCCCCTTGATAAAAGTGGAAGAGGAGAGTGAAAAATCTGGTTTAAAACTCAATATTAAAAAAACTAAGATCATGGCATCTGGTTCCATCACTTGGTGGCAAATAGATGGAGAAACAATGGAAACAGTAAGTTCTTGGGCTCCAAAATCGCTGCAGATGGTGACTGCAGCCATGAAATTAAAAGACACTTGCTCTTTGAAAGAGGAGCTATGATCAACCTAGACAGCATATTGAAAAGCAGAGACATTACTTTGCTAACAAAAGTCCATCTAATCAAAGCTATGGCTTTTCCGGTAGTCATGTATGGATGTAAGACTTGGACTATGAAGAAAGCTGAGTACCAAAGAACTGATGCATTTTTACTGTGGTGTTGGAGAAGCCTCTTGAGAATCCCTTGGACTGCAAGGAGATCTGACCAGTTCATCCTAAAGGAAATCAGTCCTGAGTATTCATTGGAAGGGCTGATGGTGAAGCTGAAGTTCCAGTACTCTGGCCACCTAATATGAAGAACTGACTCATTGGAAAAGACCCTCATGCTGGGAAAGATTGAATGCAGGAGAAGAAGGGGATGACAAAGGATGAGATGTTTGGATGGCATCACCAACTCAATGGATGTGAGTTTGAGCAAGCTTCAGGAGTTGGTGATGGACAGGGAGGGCTAATTTCCTGCAGTTCATGGGGTCACAAAGAATCGGACATGACTGATCAACTGAATTGAACTGAATGCTAGTCTGATAGGAATAAAATTGACTTAAATGAAACACCAAGACAAAAACTTGATGGCCGTCTTACTCTGTTTGTAACATTTACTGTCTAGATCATACATTCAGAATTTTAACTTCAGGGCAAGTTTTATTTCAAGATAACACCACTACTGGTAAATAGAAAGAATTCCACTTCTGGGTATTGATTGAAAGCAAATGAGGGTGCACGTGTCTATTTTCATTTCCAGAATCACATCATTTAACTAAGTCACCATCACAGTGAGGTCTCCCTTAACCTATCCTCAAATATATAAAAATTAAAATTCTGTCCATGTAGCACCCTATCAGTTAGATTTAGAGCTAATGTAATTTCCAGATATGAAGAAAAATTCTCAAAAGTACTTATTGTTATTAATAACATTAATAATACTCTTTTATTCTCTTCATATGCTCATTTTTCTCTATTTTCACAAATGAATTTTTAATATATCAATTGATTTTTCTTAGGCATCATTCTATCAAGACGACATATTGCTTTGCAGAGTTAATGAAAAACAATAGTCCCAACAGATATACAGGGAAAGTCCAACAAATGGAAATGGACAAGCTGGTTTAAGCAAAAATAAGAATTGTCCCAATCTCATTTTTATCCTGCTAAATCTTAATTAGACTTATGGTAAGCTGCATTAGTGTTAATACGGATTAATGTCAGAGTGATAAGAAGAGCATACAAATCAATAAATGCTGCCGTATCAATATATGAACAGAGACACAAATAGCCATTTTGGTTCTTAACAGTGAACTCATTATAGAGTTAAATATTTGCTATGTGGATTTGAAATACCTTGAAAAGCAGGGAGGCCATAGTTATACTAAAAAGAGTTTGGTGAAACTTCACAGATCAAAGTAAACCTTAAATGACTTACAAAGCTGCTCTTAGGATTTATTTCACAATTCTGTCACAATTTGGAGTCTTGTCCTTAGGTATTAGGGACATAGAATAATGATTAATCAATCAATCTAATCAATTCTTCTTGATTATTTTTATGGAATGGGTAGTATATTTTGCCCCCACCTCTGAGGGAGTACAATGACCCCTTGAGGAACTTAAAATATTGTTAAGGAGGAAAAATAAAGTAAGACAGGAAGCAATTAGAAAGTAGCATACACCAGTTGGATTCAAGGAAAAAAAGAGCCCCCAGATAATGGCTTAAACAGATATTTATTTTAAAAAAGATAGCAGTCTGGGACTATGAGTTCCACATGGGTTGATGAAACCCAGGAGTCTCCCATGTCTCTGTTTTCTATCCTTTGGCTTTGTCCTTTAAATTCAAGATCCAGGATGAATCCTGTTTTACACAGTAGAGGGTGTGGGGAATGAGAGAGAATGCCTATTCAGTTTAAGGAAGCCCCTTAAAGTAATATACACTGTTTCTACTTAAATCCTGTTGAAATACACATAGTTATGTAGACAGGTAAAACTACAAAGAAGTTGAGAAATATAATATTCACCCAGTTGAAAATGAAAATGGATAAAAATAGAAGATTCTTTTTACTGAGGAACAAGAAAGAGGAGGATGTACACCAGATAACAAAGAGCAGATTCATGGGTTCAGTTCAGTTCAGTCACTGAGTTGTGTCCAACGCTTTGCAACCTCATGGACTGCAGCATGCCAGGCCTCCCTGTCCATCACCAACTCCGGAGTTTACTGAAACTAATGTCCATTGAGTCGGTGATGCCATCCAACCATTTTATCCTCTGTTCACCCCTTCTTCTCCCACCTTTAATCTTTCCCAGCAGTAGGGTCTTTCCCAGTGAGTCAGTTCTTCCCATCAGGTAGCCAAAGTATTGGAGTTTCAGCTTCAGCATCAATCCTTCCAATGAGTATTCAGGACTGATTTCCTCCAAGATGGACTGGCTGGATCCCCTTGCTGTCCAAGGGACTCTCAAGAATCCTCTTCAACATCACAGTTCAAAAACATCAATTCTTCTGCATTCAATTTTCTTTATATTCCAACCCTCACATCCATACAGGACTACTGGAAAAATGATAGCTTTGAATAGATGGAGCTTTGTTGGCAACATAATGTCGCTGCTTTTTAACATGCTGCCTAGTTTGGCCATAACTTTTCTTCCAAGGAGCAAACGTCTTTTAATTTCTTGGATGCAGTCACCATCTGCAGTGATTTTGGAGCCTCCTCCCAAAAATGAAATCTGTCACTGTTTCCACTGTTTCCCCATCTATTTGCCATGGAGTGATGGGATCAGATGCCATGATCTTAGTTTTCTGGATGTTGAGCTTTAAGCCAACTTTTTCACTCTCCTCTTTCATTTTCATCAAGAGGCTTTTTAGTTCTTCTTTGTTTTCTGCCATAAGGGTGGTGTATCTGCATATCTGAAGTCATTGATATTTCTTCTGGCAATCTTGATTCCAGCTTATGCTTCATCCAGTCCAGCATTTATAATGATATACTCTGCATATAAGTTAAATAAACAGTGTGACAATATACAGCCTTGATGTACTCCTTTCCCAATTTGGAACCAGTCTGTTGTTCCATATCCAGTTCTAATTGTTGCTTCTTGACCTAAACACAGATTTCTCAGGAGGCAGGTAAGGTGGTCTGGTGTTATCATCACTTTAAGAATTTTCCTTAGTTTATTGCAATCCACACAGTCAAAGACTTTGGCATAGCCAATAAAACAGAAGTAGATATTTTCTGGAACTCTTGCTTGCTCGATGATCCATTGGATGTTGGCAATTTGATTTCTGGTCCCTTTGCCTTTTCTAAATCCAGCTTGAACATCTGGAAGTTCATGGTTCATGTACTTTTGAACCCTGGCTTAGAGAATTTTGAGCATTACTTTGCTACTGTGTGAGATGAGTGCAATTGTGTGGTAGTTTGAGCATTCTTTGACTTTACCTTTCTTTGGGATTGAAATGAAAACTGACCTTTTCCTGTCCTGTGGCAACTGCTGAGTTTTCCAAATTTGCTGGCATATTGAGTGCAGCACTTTCACAGCATCATCTTCTAGGATTTGAAATAGCTCAACTGGAATTCCATCACCTCCACTAGCTTTGCTCATAGTGATGCTTCCTAAGGCCCACTTGACTTCACATTCCAGGATGTCTGGCTCTAGGTGAGTGATCACACCATTGTGGTTATCTGGGTCATGAAGATATCAAGAAAGATAAAAACTCAGGTGAAATGAAAAAAAAATATTGTGCAGTTTATAGAGAAGGTCCTATGACTTATTGAATGTGTTAAAAATGGTTTGTTAAATTTTGTGCTGAAGATTTCTCACTGGACCATGCTCCATGGTCAGGTAGACCAGTCAAAGTTGATAATGATCTAACTGAGGCATTAACTGAGAACAACAAATGTTATACTTTTGAGAGACAGCCAAGATACTCAAATCATCTAAATCAACCAATGAAAATGACTTGTACCAGCTTATGTTAATCACCTTCATGTTTGGGTTCCAAAGAAGTTAAGCAAGGAAAAAAACAAACAAAAAAAAACTTTCCTGATCTTATTTCTGTATGCAATTCTCTACTTAAACATAATTAAAATATTCTATTTTTAGAAAAATTTGTGATGGGAGATGAAAAGTGGATACTGTACAATAATGTGGAACAAGAGATATCATGGGAAAGTGAAATGAACCACAATGAACCACACCAAAGACCAGTCTTCTTCAAAGAAGGTGATGTTGTGTATATGGTGCGATCAGACAGGAGTCTTCTGTCATTTGCTCCTTCTGATAAACCAAATAATTAATTCCAACAAGGACTGCTCCCACTTAGACCAACTGAAAGCAGCACTTGGCAAAAAGTACTTGGAATTAGTCAACAGAAAACCCATAAACTTCCATCAGGATAATGCAAGACCTATGTTTCTTTGATGACCAGGAAAAAGCTGTCACAGCTTGGCTGGGAAGTTCTAATTCATCCATCATATTCACCAGACATTGCACCTTTGGATTTCCATTTATTTTGGTCCTAACAAAATTCTGTTAATGGAAAATTTTCAATTCCCTGGAAGACTGTAAAAGGCACCTGGAAAAGTTCTTGGCTCAAAAACATAATAAGTTTTAGAAAATTAAATTAAGAAGCTGCCTGAAAAATGGCAGAAGGTCATGGAACAAAACAGTGAATAGGTTGTTCAAAGTCTTTGGTGGAAATTAAAAATATGTCTTTTATTTTTCCATAAAAACCAAAGAAACTTTTTGCCCAACCCAGTATATGCCTATGTCCCATCTTCTTTATTCATGTATCTATTGATAGACATTCAGGTTGCTTCAATACCTTGGCGGTTGTAAATAATGCTGTTATGAATAAATTGGTGCTTTGAATGTTTTTCTAATTAGCACTTTTGTTTTCCTCAGGTATATATCCAGTATTGGAATTTCTAGATAATATAGTAGCTCTATTTTTTGATTTTGAGGCATTTCCATACTGTTTACCACAGTGGCTTCACCAATTTATATTCCCACTAACAGTATACAAGGATTACCTTTCCCCACATTGTTGCCAATATTTGTTATTTGTGGTCTTTTTGATAATAGCCATTCTGAAACATGTGAGGTGCTCTCTTGTGATTTTGATTTGAATGTCTCTGATGATTAGCAATGTTGTGCATCTTTTCATATGCCTTCTTTGGAAAATGTCTATCCAGGCCTTCTGTCCATTTTTAAATCAGATTTTATTTTTTATGCTAAATTATATCAGTTCATATGTTTTGGATATTAATCCTTTTATCAATCAAAGAATCTGAAAATATCTTCTCCCTCTCAGTGTGGGAAGATCCCCTGGAGAAGGGAAATGCTACCCACTCCAATACTCTGGCCTGGAGAATCCCATGGACTGTATAGTCCACAGGGTCACAAAGAATCAGAAACAGCTGTGTGACATATCAGTCCATATATTTGGGAGATTAATCCTTTTATCAATCACAGAATTTGGAAATATTTTCTCCCTTTCATCAGTTTGTATTTTTATTTTGTTGATGGTGCCCTTGGCTGTGCAAAAGCTTTTAAGTTCCATTTGGTTCCATTTGTTTAATTTGCTTTTGCTTCTTTTGACTTAGGAGACAAATCCCAAAAGATATGATTTGCTATGTTTTATGTCAAAGAGTGTTCTGCTGACATTTTCTTCTAATTCTAAGACTCTTATGGTTCCAGGTCTTAAATTTGGGTCTTTAACCCATTTTGAGTTTATTTTTTTTTATATGGCATAAGAAAATGTTCTAATGTCTTTCTTTTACATGTAGCTGTCCAATTTTCCCAGGACCACTTGTGGAAATAATTGTATTTTTCCTGTTATATATTCTTGTCTCCTTTGTCATAAATTAATTGCCCAATGAGTTGACTCATTGGAAAAGACCCTGATGCTGGGAGGGATTGGGGGCAGGAGGAGAAGGGGATGACAGAGGATGAGATGGCTAGGTGGCATCACCGACTCAATTAACTTGAGTTTGAGTAAACTCCGAAGTTGGTGATGGACAGGGAGGCCTGGCGTGTTCCAATTCATGGGTTGCAAAGAGTCGGACATGAGTGAGTGACTGAACTGACTGATTGACTGACATGGGTTTATATCTGATCTTATTCTCCTCCGTTGATCTACGTGCCTGTTTCTGTGCCAGCACCATACTGTTTTTATTAATATACTCCAAATTCAGGGAGTATATAAATACCTTCTGTTTTCATCTTCTTTCTCAGGATTGTTTTGGTTATGTGGGTTCTTTGGATTTACAAACAAATTTTGAAATCATTTGTTCTAGTTCTGGAAAAATGACACTTTAATTTTGATATAGATTGCATAGAATCTGCATTTTGCTTTGGGTAGTAGGGTCGTTTTAACAATATTGATTCTCCCAACCCAAGAAAATGTCACACCTTTCCATCTGTTTGTGTCATCTTCAATTTCTTTCATCAGCATCATAGACTCATAACAGAGTAGGAGTCTTTTGCCTTTTTAGTTAGATTTGTTCCTAAGTATTCTATTCTTTTTGATGGAATTGTAAAGAGGATTGTTTAATTTTTCTGATAGTTTGTTTTTAGAGTTTAGAACTGAAACAGATTTTTGTGTATTCACTTTGTATGCTGCAACTTTACCAAATTTGTTAAATAGCTGCTGTTTGTGGTTGGTATCTAGTATTTTCTATATACAATATTATTTCATCTTCAGAGACAGATTTATTTCTTGCTTTCTAATTTGATTTTTTTTTTCCCTCTGTCTTATGTTAGGACTTCCAAAACTGTGTTAAATAAAAGTGGTGAGAATGAGCATCCTTGTCCTGTTCCTGATTTTAGAGAAAATTCTTTCAACTTTCCATGCTTAGTATTATTTTAGCAGTGAGTTTGTCACATGTGTGCATTCTAAGTGGCTTCAATCTTGTCTGACTCTTTGTGACTTTATGGACTATAGTCCACCAGACTCCTCTATCCATGGAATTCTCTATTCAAGAATACTTGAATGGGTTGCCAAGCTCTCCTCCAGGAGATCTTCCCAATGCAGAGATCAAACCTGCATCCATTATGTCTCCTGCATTGGCAGTTAGATTCTTTACTACTAACACCACCTGGGAAGCCCTATGAGTTTGTCACATATGGCCTCTATTATGTTGAAAAGCATTCTGTCTATACCCATTTTGTTAATACTGTTTCTTAAATATGGATGAAATACTTTTTCCTTATCCATTATGATGATCATACCATTTTCATTGTTCAGTTTTTGAATGTGATTCATCACATTGATTAATTTGTTGATTTTGAAACATATCATTCCTAACATCCAGGGATGAATCCACTTGACTATGATGCATGATCTTTTAAACGCATTGTTGGACTCAATTTGCTAATATTTTGTTGAGAATTTTTGCATCTATATTCATCAATGATATTGGCATGTAATTTTCTTTTCAGTGTGGTATCTTTGTATGGTTTTGGTATCAGTATGAGACTGGCCTCATAGAATGAGTTTCAAAGTGCTCTTTTCTCTGTGATTTTTTTTTTGGAATATTTTCAGAAGTATATGGGTTAACACTTATCTAAATATTTGCCAGAGTTCATCAGTGAGACCATTTTGTCACAAACTTTTGTTTGTTGGGAGTTTTAGTTTTTGAAATAATTAATTCAATATCAATACTGGTAATTGGTCCCTTTATATCTTTTACTTCTTCCTGGTTTAATCTTGGAAGATTTTACATTTCTAGGAATTTGCCAGTTTCTCCTATGTTGTCCATTTAATTGGCATATTGCTACTAATAGCAGTCTCTTATGATCCTTTATATTTCTATGGTGTCAATTGCACCTTCATTTTTATTTCTGATTTTATTTTTTTGGACCTCTATCTTCCTTTCCTTGATAAGTGTGGTTTGTCAGTTTTATTTATCTTTTCAAGGAACCATCTTATTTTTGCTCATCTTTTCAAGTGTTCTTTTAGTGTTAGCCATTTAGTAGCATGTTATCTGGCCTTGACATGCTTGTGTTTCTTGCAGTTTTTTTTTTTTTTTTTTTTTGGTATTTTATTTCTAGTCTTATAGTTTTGTATTGGAAAAAAAGCTTGATATGAATTCAACTTTTCTCAAATTTATTGAGATTTGTTTTGTGGCCTACCATGTGATTTACCCAGGGTAGTATATATATTAATTTTAGCTTGTTTAATGTGTTATTTAGGGCCAGGTATTCCTTACTTTCTGTCTGAATGATATGTCAATTGCTTTGAGTGGAGTATACAAGTCTCCTACTATTATTGCACTATTTATTACCAGTTTATTCTTTTATGTCAGTTAATATTTGCTTTACAAATTGAGATACACCTATGTTTAATGAATAGATATTTATAATTGGAATATCTTATTTTTGGACTTATCCTTTCATCATTATGTAATATTCTTCTTTGTCTCTTATTACAATCATTGTTTTAAAGTCTATTTTGTTTGATATAAAGGTTGATACCCCAGCTTGCTTTACATTTTCATCTGCAAGGATGAATATTTCGTCCCTTGATTTATGCCTGTGTGTGTCTTTAGATCTGAAGTGAATCTCTTGCAGGCAGCAACTAAAAAGTTCTTGTTTTGGGATCCATTTAGCTGCTCTATGTCTTTTGATTGAAGAATTTAGTCCATTTACATTTTAAAGTAATTATTGATAGGTATATACTTATGGTTAATTTGTTAAATTATTAGGATTATTGTATTGTTCTCCTTCTTTTCTTCTTATTTTGTTCTCTTACCTTCTGATTTCTTGACTCCTTTTAATGTTATTTTCCATGAAGCAATGGGACTGGATGCCATGATCTTAGTTTTTTGAATGTTGACTTTTAAGGTCCCATCACTTCATGGCAAATAGATGGGGAAACAATGGAAACAGTGAAATACTTTATTTTCTTGGCCTCCAAAATCACCACAGATGGTGACTGCAGCAATGAAATTAAGATGCTTGCTCCTTGGAAGAAAAGCTATAACCAAATTAGACAGCATATTAAAAAGCAGAGACATTACTTTGCCAAAAAAGGTCCATCTAGTCAAAGCTATGGTTTTTCCAGGAGTCATGTATGGATGTGAGAGTTGGACCATAAAGAAAACTGAGCACCAAAGAATTGATGCTTTTGAACTGTGATGTTGGAGAAGACTCATGAGAGTCCCTTGGATAGCAAGGAAATCAAACCAGTCCTTCCTAAAGGAGATCAGTCCTGAGTATTCATTGGAAGGACTGATGTTGAAGTTGAGGTTCCAGTGCAATGGCCACCTGGTATGAAGAACTGACTCATTGGAAAAGACCCTGATGCTGGGAAAGATTGAATGCAGGAAGAGACGGGGATGACAAAGGATGAGATGGTTGGATGGCATCACTGACTTGATGGATGTGAGTTTGAGCAAGCTCCGGGAGTTGGTAATGGACAGGGAGGTCTGGCATGCTGCAGTTCATGAGTCACAAAGAATCAGAGATGACTGAGCAACTGAACTAAACTAAACTTTAGTGTTGTATTTGAGTTTCTTTTGTTTTTTGCATGTGCATCTATTTTAGATTTTTGGTTTGCAGTTACCATAAGGTATATATATATATATATAATATCTATCTCTATAGATAATTTTAAGTTGCCAATTTTTAAATTTCAAATTCATTTTTAAAGTTCTGCATTTTACTCCCAACCCAACACCCACAATGATGACAGTTTTTTATACAACGTTTTGCATCACTTTGTTTTGTATATTCTTTAACTGCTTATTGCAGATCCCAATTATTTTGATCCTTTTTTCTTTTAATTTTATTGTTAGTTTTGTAAATGGTTCATTTACTACCTTTACTGTGTATTTTCCTGTATCAATGAGCTTTCACTTTTCATAATTTCTGTGTTTCTGGCTGTGGCCTTTATTTTTGCTTAGATGAGTCACTTTAACATTTCTTATAAAGCTGATTTACAAGTACTGAAATGTTTTAGCTTTTGTTTGTCTTTAGATTTTGGTTTCTCCTTCAAATTTGAATGAAAGCTGTAATATGTAGTATATCCTTGATTGTAGGTTGCGGTTTTTTTTTTTTTCCCCTTTGATTACTTTAAATATATAGTGTTACTCCTTTATGTTCTACAGAGTTTCTGATGAAAAAATTAGCTAATAGTCTTATGGGAGATTCCTTGTACATAACTTGTTGCTTTTCCCTTGCTATATTTAATATTTTCTCTTTATCTTAATTGTTTGCCTTTTTAGTTACAATGTGTCAGTATCATCCTATTTGAGCTGATCCTTTTTGGAGCTGTCTGTTCCTTGGTCTAGATATCTATTTCCTTTCCCAAGTTAGGAAATTTTCAGCTATTATACCTACCCTCTTCTCTCATCTTATTCTGGGACTCCTGTAATGCAAATATTACTATGCCTGATGCTATCCCATGTGTCTCTTAAATTATCCTTTCTCTCTCTCTTTTTTTTTTTTCTTTTGCCTTTTTTTCTGGCCAGCTTCAGTGATTTCCACTACACTGTCTTCCAGCTCTAGGTTCTATTCCTCTGTACCAGCAAGTTATGAAAATTCCTTTTAGTGTATTTTTATTTCAGTTATTGTATTGTTTATCTGTTTGTTATTTGTATTTTCTAAATCTTTCTCAAAAACTTCTAACTTCTATCTCTGTTCACTTATTCTTTTCCTGAGTTATCTGATCATCTTTGTGATTACCTTGAATTCCTTAATGGGCAGATTTCCTATCTTTACTTTATTTAATTCTTCTTTCTAGATTTTTGTTTTTCATTTGGAAAATGTTCATTTGTGGCTTAATTTTGCCTGATTTGCTGTTTTTATTTCTTTATGTCTGATAGTTTGGTTACATTTCTATATGTCTGATAGCTTGATTAAAAGTTCATAGGAGAAATGACTGTTTATAGGATATGTCTTCTGCACTCCCCTCTGGTCATAAGCACTGTATTCTGATAGGGTTGGGGCCCAAGACTAATACGCTAGAGGGAAATTCCGATATGGCTTTTGCCAGCGTCAGTGTCTATCTGGGAGAATGAGTCTCCCAGGATGGCTGCCACCAGTGTCTTGTCTCCAAGGTGAGCTGCAGTTGCCTCCTGCCTCTCCCTGAGGCTCTTCAAAATCAGCAGCTGTGTCTCACTCAGGCTCCTTTCAAACTACTGCTTCTGCCCCAGGTCACAGATTATGTGAGATTTTTGTGTGCCCATTAAGTGGAGCGCCTCTACTTCCCACAATCCTATGGGCTTCCTGAAAGTAAACCCTGTTGGCCTTCAAAGTCAAACATTCTGGGGACACGTCTTCCCAGTGCAGGAATCCCGGGCTGGGGAGCCCGATGCAGGGTTCAGAACCCTTGTTTCTTAAGGAGAAGCTCTGCAATTATAATTATTCTCCCATTGTGGGTTGCCCACCAGAGGGTGTGGGTTTTGACTATAGCATAAGTCTGCCCCACCCCCACCCCCCATCTTGCTGTAGTTCCTACTTTAAATTTTTATTTATAGAAGACGTTTTCTAGTAGATTCTGGTCTTTCTCATCAATATTTCTCTGTAAGTAGGTGTCCATGATAGGAGGTCAGCTAAGCATCTTCGTACTCCATCATCTATGCCAAAATCCAAAAATATCCTTTCACTTACTAATTTTAGATTTTATTAGTTAATCTTGCCCACAGTAACTGTTACTCTGCTGTTTCAATCATATTTTCTATTTGTCTCATTTCTTCTACACTTTCTTTTTTTTTTTTTTTCTTCTACACTTTCTTATTGATAGTTTTCTAGAAGGTTGTATGCAATTATTATTTAAATATCATTAAATATTTAATCATTAATCATTAATTGATTTAAGTATGCTTGTTTTGTTTGCTGTTTAGTCACTAAGTCATATCCAACTCTTTGTGACACCATAGACTGTAGTCCAACATGTACTGTAGCCTACCAGTCTTTTCTGTCCGTAGTATTTCCCAGGCAAGAATATTGGAGTAGGTTGTCATTTCCTTCTCCATCGGATCTTTCCAACCCAGGGATAAAACCCATGTCTCCTACATTGGCAGGCAGATTCTTTACCACTGAGTCACCAGGGAAGACTTTAATATAAGTTCTGTATATTTAATTTATCATTTAATATTTTCCAATTTATTTTATTGCTCAAATTATTGCTCCTTTAACCATTGGAAGTTCTTCAAAGTGTCTTTTGTGCCCTTTCGGTATAACTTGCTTTTTTTCCTTAACTTTTGGACAGTTACCAGCAGATGCTCCAGAATTGTCTGACATTTTCTCTGCCTCACTCTAGAGTTAGTCATTTATGGCTTCTTTATCTGGACATTATTATTTAGAAATCAATATCTGAGCCCAGGATATATTTTTACTACATAAGTTTCATTGTTTCTATCTCTTTCAGTGGACAATGATAAAACATATATGTATGACTATAAGTCACTACATTCACAACACAATCTGGCAATACAAGGTTTCTTGTAGTCTTCTGTCCATGCACACTTATTTATTTATTTATTATTTTTGTCTAGGCTGGGTCTTCATTGTGGTGCATGGACCCTTTCTCGCTCTGCATGGGGGTTTTCTCTGTTTGTGGAGAGTGGAGACTATTCGTTGGTTGTGGAGCACAGACTCTAGGATGTGTGGGCTTCAGTAACTGCAGTGTACAGGCTCAGCAGTTGCACCTTGAAGGTTCTAGAGTGCTCGATCAGTAATTGTGGTACACAGTCTTCATTGCCCTGTAGCATGTGAATTCTTAGTTCTCAGACCAGGGATTGAGCTCATGTGGCCTGCGTTGGCAAGGAGATCCTTAGCCACTGGACCACCAGGGTAGTGCCTGCACATGTTTACTTGTAAATTCTTTCCCCAAAGTGAGAACAATACTCTTGCTATCAACAAATTGCTTATTTGTTGATTTTCAGGTAAAACAATATTAGAATTAGTAACATATTCCTCTCTGAATGACCAATTTACCTCTAAGAGTACAATGTATATGTGAAATTATTTTTTCATTTATCCTTACAGTATCCAGTCAAAACAGTGTTTATTAAACTTAGTTCATCTCTGCCCGCTTCCCACCCAATCTCTTCAGTCAAATAATGCTCTACATTTGCAGTACAGTTAGATTCATGTCACTGTCAGTGTTCTGTTCGAGGCTTCACGACAGCAATCTGGTGATTTGCTTTTACTTGTATATATTATTTCACTGTTTGTGGTATACAGTTCTAAGAGTAATGACATATACATGGAAGAGCATGAAGAAAAGTTCTCCCACCATCTAAAATCCCCCTGTGGCTCTAATTTTATTCCAACCTGACAACATTGATCTGTTATCCATCCCTAAAGCTCTGTCATTTTCAGAATGTTATATTAATGGAATAATGCAATATATAGTCTTTTGAGTTTGATTTCATTCACTTAAAAAAGTGCACTTATGACTCATTGGTGTTTTTGTATGAGTCAACAGCTCTGTTTTATTATTGAGTAGCATCCCATCATACAGACATACAATAGTTTGTGTACTCATTCATCTGTGGAAATAATGTTTTCCATTTGAAGAATTATGAATAGAGCTACTGAAATATTTTCACACATACTTGAACCTAATTTCTTATTTTTTCATAGGAACTTGCTAGAAGAAGTTGAAAGCCAAAGTGAAAGTCCCTCAGTCATGTCTGACTCTTTGAAAACCCATGTACGGTACAGTCCATTGAATTCTCCAGGCCAGAATATTGGAGTGGGTAGCCATTCCCTTCTCCAGGGGATCTTCCCAACCCAGGGACCAAACCCAGGTCTCCCACATTACAGGCAGATTCTTAACCAGCTGAGCCACCAGGAAAGCCCAGAAGAAGTTGAGGTGGGTTATATGGCAATCATACATTTAAAAATTTTAAGAAACTATCAAACTGATTTTTTTTTTCTTAAGTTTTAAAAATCTGGCTGTGCTGAGCAGCTTGCAGGATCTTAGTTCCCCAACCAGGGATTGAGCTTTTACTCTTGGCACTGAAAACATGGAATTCCTAATCACTGGACCACCAGGGAATTTCCCTGTCAAATGTATACAGTTTGACAAATATGATATATTTATATAATATACTTGTATATATTTGACTTATGTACTCATATCATTTTGTCTTCCAATCAGCAATGAATGAGTTTCTCTTATTTTCTTGCCGGTATTTGATATTCAAAGTGTTTTTAATACTAACATACTCATAAGTGTTGTAGTATTATCTTACTATAGCTTTAATTTGTCTATTCCTAACATTTAATGATGTAGAGAAATTTTATATACTTAGTTTCCATTTATATATCTTCTTGGCTGAAAAAAATGTTCAGATCTTTTGCCTACTTTTAAAAGTTTAATTGTTTCCTTAGTTTTGAATTATAAGTGTTCTGTATATAGGTCCATTATCAGAAATGTGATTTATAGCCAAATCTGTGACATGTCTTATAGTTTTCTTAACAGAACAAACATTTCTTTTTATTTCTGTAAATTTATGTACAATTTTTTTCTCTTATGAATCTCATTTCTGATGCTATATGCATCATAACCAAATCGAAGCTCGCAAAGATTTTCTGCTATACTTATTTTTAATTTTTTACATTTAGAACTATGAACTGTTTTAAGTTAATTTTGCATAAGTTAAAGCATCCCTGAGTGGGCAAGATCACCTGAAAGATGAAATGGCAACCCACTTAAATATTCTTGCCTGGAAAAGTCCATGGACAGAGGAGCCTAGTGGGTTATAGCCCATGGGGGTCACAAAGAATTGGATGCGACTGAGCACACACACTTTAAGACGTGTGTTTCAAGGCTTTTTAAAATTTTATTTTATTTCTTGACTTGTAATGGCTAAGACTTCCAATAGGATGTCTAATATGAGTCAGGATATTTTTACTCTGTTCCTGTACTAAGAAGAAGTTAGCTGTGGATATCTTGTTTTTTGTTTTTTGAATTATATTTGTTATGTTCAGGAAGTCTTATTCTATATGTAATTTTCTGAGAGTTTTTACCATAAATATTGCTGTTGTTGTTCAATGCTAAGTCATGTCTGGCTCTTTGCAACCTCATGGACTGCAGCATGCCAGGCTTCTCTATCCTTCACTGTCTCCAAGAGTTTGCTCAAATTCATGTCTATTGAGTTGGTGATGCCATCCAACTATCTCATCTTCTGACCCTCCCCCCTTTCTCTGCTGGTTTATTTATATACTTTTTCTGCAACTGGTGATATATTCATTTAGTTTTACTTATTTAACCTATCTATATGGTGGGAAGATCCCCCAGAGAAGAGAAAGGCTAACCACTCCAGTATTCCAGCCTGGAGCATTCCATGGACTATATATTCTATGGGGTCACAAAGAGTTGGACATGACTGAGTGACTTTCACTTTCACTTTCAATTTATGGTGAATTTTATTATTATTATTATTATTTTAAATATTGGTCCAGTCTTATTAATAGAATGAGCTTCAGTAATGATATGTTATCTTCTCATTTTTGTTGGATTCAATTTGCTAAAATTTATTGAGTATCTTATGTATCAGTAAAGGACCTTGGACTTTATTCTCCTTTATGGTACTGTCTTTACCAAGATTTTGTAAAGGGGGATGATGATAACAATGAGCAGAAAGAGGTTCCCTCTTTAGCTTTCTGTAAGAGCTCACTTAGAATCAGTACTATTTTTTTCTTAAATATTCAGGAGAACTCATCAGTGACATATGGATCTTTTAATTTATTTGTAAATAGTTTTAGCTATAAATTTAACTTATTTAATAGACACAGAGTATCTAGGTTAGTTACTTATTAGGAGTGAGACTTGATATTTTATATCTTTCAAAGAGTGGACTTTGTTATCAAATTTATGTTCATAAGTTATGACATTTTCCCCTCATTGTCATTTTAATGCTTTATGTAATCTATAGTGAAGTTTCTTTTTTTCTCATGATATTGGTGACCTGTGATTTCTCTCATTTTTTTCTTGATCAATTTCACAACAAATTTCTTAATTTTGAATACTTTACAAGAAATACGCTTTTGGGTATCATAGAGTTTCTTCACTGAATATCTCCTTTTAATTTCACTGATTTCCACCCCCCGCCCCAATTTGTATGCTTTTCTTCTTTCTGTTTATTTTGTTTTACATTTTCTAGTCTTTTAGGGTAGAAGCATAGGCTACCAATTTTAGATTTTTTTTTCTTTAAAAAAAATTCCTTTTGGGGTATACTTGATTTACAATGCTATATTAGCTTCGGGTATACAGCAAAATGACAGTTATACATATACATATAAACACTCTATTTTAGGTTATTTTCCCATAAAGGCCATTACAGAGTACTGAGTAGAGTCCCTTATGCTATACAGTAGGTCTTTATTAGTGACCTATTTTATACATAGTAGTGGGTATATATCAATTCCAGCCTCCCAATTTATTCCCCTCCTCTCTTAAGCAGTATCGTATGACATGTCTTTCTCTAATTTACTTAACTCAGGATGATAATATCTAGATTAATTTTTGTTGCTGCAAAATGGCATACTTTCTTTCTTTTTTATGGCTACAGTATATCCCATTGCATATATGTACCAAATCTTCTGTATGCATTCCTTTGTTGACAGGCATTTTGGTTGCTTACACATCTTGGCTATTGTAAACTGGATCAGAAAAAACTGGGATGCATGTATCTTTTCAAATTATGGCTTTCTCTGGATATATGCCCAGAAGTGGGATAGCTGGATCATTTGTTTGCCCTATTTTTAGTTTTTTAAGGAATCTCCACTATTCTCCATAGTGGCTGTACTAATTTACATTCCCACCAACAGTGTAGGAATGTTTCCTTTACTCCACACCTCCTCCAGCATTTACTGTTGCAGATTTTTTTGATGATGGTCTTGAATTTTTGTTTCTAATAAAATTAAAAGCATTTAATTCTAACAGTCTTAAATTTCACTGATTAAACTTTGCTATTCATTTGTTTCCCATTGTTTGGAATGTTTTATCAGTCCAATATCTTTTTTCTTGCATTGTTTCTTCTTCTTTTTTTTTAAATTGCACTAAGTTGTGTCCAACTCTTGCTACCCCATGAACTTTAGCCTTCCAGGCTCCCCATCTATGGAATTCTCCAGTCAAGAAGAATGCAGTGGGTTTCCGTTTCCTTCTTGAGGGGAACTTCCTGACTCAGGAATTGAACTCAGGTCTCCCACACTGTGGGAAGATGCTTTACTGACTGAGTTACATAGGAAGACCTTTCTTCTGTTATATCAGTTTTAAACCTTACTGATGTACTTTAATATGGTTTTAATGGTTCTCTCTCTCATTGTTTTGTTTAGTATTCTTTCTTTGTTTTAGGGTTCTGGCAGTTTTACTATTAATATGTATCCTATTCATTCTTCTTGGGGATTGTAGTACTTTTTAATGGCATGATTTGAAGTTATTTTTTATTTTGAACATTCTGTAGCATTTTCTTTTCAAACATTGCTTGTGATCTTTCTCTCTTTTCCTTCTCAAACTGAAATTGAATATATTTAAAAATCTTACATTGAACATATTAAATATAATTGTTTTTTTTGTTCAGCCACTAAGTTGTGTCCCACTCTTTGTGACCCAATGGACTACAGCACACCAGGCTCCCCTGTCCTGCACCATCTCATCCTATGACATCCACTTCTCCTGCCTTCAATCTTTCCCAGTATAAGGGTCTTTCCAAAGAGTTCGCTCTTCTCATCAGGTGGCTAAAGCATTATCTTACTCACGAATAATAGTTTCGTTATTCAGCCATTTAAATAACTGAATTTCACCCCAGTGTCTATTATTTCTCCCAGGTTTAGATAATGTTGTTTAAACTCTAATAACAGTTGATTGTTTTTCATTGATAGCCAGACCTTGTTTATGAAAGAAATTGAAATTATCTCAGGTAATAGATAACTATATTTTCCTCTAGAAATATTGAGAGCATTTATTTTTTATTTGCATATGGCTATGAGATTCCAACTGGAAGAGCAAATGGCAAACCACTTCAGTAATCCTGCCTTGAGAACACCATGAACAGTAAGAAAAGGCAAAAAGATAGGACACTGAAAGATGAACCCTCCAGGTCAGTAGGTGCCCAATATGCTACTGGGGATCACTGGAGAAATAACTCCAGAAAGAATGAATAGATGTAGCCAAAGAAACACAACACTCAGTTGTGGATATGACTGGTGATGGAAGCAAGGTCTGATGCTGTAAGAGCAATATTGTAATGGAACCTGGAATGTTAGTTCCATGAATCAAGGCAAATTGAAAGTGGTCAAACAGGAGATGGCAACAGTGACTGTCTACAGTTTAAGAATCAGCGAACTAAATAGGACTGGAATGGGTGAATTTAAGTCAGATGACCATTATATCTATTACTGTGGGCAAGAAACCCTTAGAAGAAATGGAGGAACCATCATAATCAACCAAAGAGTCCAAAATGGAGTACGAGGGTGCAGTCTCAAAAACTACAGAATGATCTCTTCGTTTCCAAGGCAAACCATTCAATATCATGGTAAAACAATTCTATGGCCAAACCAGTAATGCTGAAGAAGCTGAAGTTGAATGGTTCTATGAAGACCTACAAGACTTTCTAGAATTAACACCACCCAAAAATGTCCTTGCCACTATAGGGGACTGGAATGCAAAAGTAGGAAGTCAAGAAACACCTGGAGTAACAGGCAAATTTGGCCTTGGGGTACAGAATGAAGCAGGGCCAAGGATAATAGAGTTCTGAGAAGAGGATACACTGGTCATAGCAAACACTTTCTTCCAACAACACAAGAGAAGATTCTACACATGGATATCACCAGGTGGTCAACACTGAAATCAGATTTATTATATTCTTTGCAGCCAAAGGTGCAGAAGCTCTATATAGTCAGCAAAAAAGACTGGGAGGTGACTGTGGCTCTGGTCTTGAACTACTTATTGCCAAATTCATACTTAAATTGAAGGAAGTATGGAAAACCACTAGACCACTCAGGTATGACCTAAATCAAATCCCAAACAATTATAAAGTGGAAGTGAGAAATATACTTAAGGGACTAGATCTGATAGACAGAGTGCCTGAGAACTATGGACTGAAGGTTCGTGACATTGGAGACAGGGAGCAAGATCATCCCCAAGAAAAAGAAATTCAAAAACACAAAATGGCTGTTTGTGGAGGCTTTAGAAATAGCCGTGTAAAGAAGAGAAGTGAAAAGCAAAGGAGAAAAGGAAAGATACACCCATTTGAATGCACAGTTCTGAAGAATAGCAAGGAGAGATAAGAAAGCCTTTCTCAGTGCACAGAAATAGAGGAGAACAATAGAATGGGAAAAACTAGAGATTTCTTCAAGAAAATTAGAGATATACCAAAGGAACATTTCATGCAAAGATGGACATAATAAAGGACAGAAATGGTATGGATCTATTAAGAAGTGGTAGCAACAATACACTGAAGAATTGTACAATAAAGACCTTCACGACCCAGAGAATCACAATGGTGTGATCACCCAACTAGAGTCAGACATCCTGGAATGTGAAGTCAAATGGGCCTTAGGATGCATCACTATGAACACAGCTAGTAAAGGCAATGGAATTCCAGTTGAGCTATTTCAAATTCTAAAATATGATGCTTTAAAAGTGCTGCACTCAATATACCAGCAAACTTAGAAAACTTAGCAGTGGCCACAGGATAGGAAAGGGTCAGTTTTCATTCCAATTCCTAAGAAAGCCAATGCCAAGGAATGCGCAGGCTACCACACAATTGCACTCATCTCACATGCTAGCAAAGTAATGCTCAAAACTCTCTAAGTCAGACTTCAATAATACATGAGCCATGAACTTCCAGATGTTCAAGCTGGATTTAGAAAAGGCAGAGGAACCAGAAATCAAATTGCCAACATCTGCTGGCTCGTTGAAAAGCAAGAGAGTTCCAGGAAAACATCTATGGCTGCTTTATTAACTATGCCAAAGCTTTTGACTGTGTGGATCACAATAAACTGGAAAATTCTTCAAGAGATTGGAATGCCAGACCATCTGACCTACCTCTTGAGAAATCAGCTAGAAGTGGACATGGAACAACATACTGGTTCCAAATAGGAAAAGGAATTTGTCAAAGTTGTATATTGTCACCCTGCTTATTTAACTTATATGCAGAATTCCTCCTGAGAAACGCTGTGCTGGATGAAGCAAAAGCAGAATCAAGAATGCTGGGAGAAATATCAATAACCCCAGATAACCAGATAACACCACCCTTACAGCAGAAAGTGAAGGAGAACTAAAGAGCCTCTTTATGAAAGTGGAAGAGGAGAGTGAAAAAGTTGCCTCAAAGCTCAACATTCAGAAAACAAAGATCATGGCTCCGATCCCATCACTTCATGGCAAATAGATGGAGAAACTGGAAACCATGGCAGACTTTATCTTTTTGGGCTCCAAAATCACTGCAGATCTGTGGCATTGGAGAAGACTCTTGAGAGTCCCTTGGACTGCAAGGAGATCCAACCAGTCCATCCTAAAGAAAATCAGTCCTGAATGTTCATTGGAAGGACTGATGTTGAAGGTGAAACTCCTAAACTTTGGCCACCTGAAGCGAAGAGCTAACCCATTTGAAAAGACTCTGCTGCTTGAAAAAATTGAAGGCAAGAGGAGAAGGGGATAACAGAGGATGAGATTGTTGCATGTCATCACCGACTCGATGGACATGAGTTTGAATAAACTCCGGGAGTTGGTGATGGACAGGGGGTCCTGGCGTGCTGTAGTCCATGGAGTTGCAAAGAGTTGGACATAACTGAGTGACTGAACTGAACTGATGGGTTTTATAAAGCTAGTTACCCAAATTAAATATGAGTTATTTTATTCTTCCTAATTTGGTTTCAGTTTCTAAGAGAATATTTCTGCTTTAGGTTATTTCTTCCCACAACTCCTCACAACACAGTATGAGATCCTGAACCCTTGTTTTGAACCCCCAGCCTCTTCTCTCAATTTCCTTTTGTAGTTATTTGTCAATATTAATAAGTAGTGCTTTTAAATACTTGTTTTCCCTTTCTATATTTTCTTTTCTTCTAGAGTTTGGCCCATTAATTCTCACTGTTTTGATAACTCTGTGCTTTCAACTATGTGCTTTGAAGATACTTTGTCAAGCTTTTTTGATTTTTATTAAAAATAATGGTCCAGATCACTTATCCCACAATTACTGGAAAGATGATTTGACATATTAAATGTGAAAACATGCATAAAGCTATTTTTTCTTTCTAAAGTGCTGTTTGAATATTTTATTAACTAACTTTAGCCATTATCATATAAATCAACAACTCAAGTATATTTCTATTCCTCCTCCCACTCTTCTTCATCTTAGTCTCATTTTCTTGGGCTCCAAAATCATTGCAGTTGTGACTGCAGCCACAAAATTAAAATACACTTGCTCCTAGGAAGAATAGCTATGACAAACATAGACAGAATATTAAAATGCAGAGACATTACTTTACTGACAAAGGTCCATGTAGTTAAAGCTATGGCTTTTCCAGTAGTTGTGTATGAATGTAAGAGCTGGATCAGGAAGAAGGCCGAGTGCTGAAGAATTGATGCTTTCAAAGTGTGGTGCTGGGGAGACTCTTGTGAGTACTTTGGACAGCAAGATCACACCAATTAATCCTAAAGGAAATCAACCTTGAATATTCCCTGGAAGGACTGATGCTGAAGTTAAAACCCCAATACTTTGGCCATCTGATGAGAGAAAGCTGACTTATTGTAAAAGACCCTGAATCTGTAAAGATTGAGGGCAAGAGGATAAGGGAGTGGCAGAGGATGAAATTATTAGATAGCATCACTGATTCAACAGACATGAATTTGAGCAAACTCTAGGAGATAGTGAAGGACAGGGAATCCTGTCCTACTATAGTCCATATCCATGGGGTCAAAGGAGTTGGACATGATTTAGCGACTGAACCATAACAATAATAATATCTGGTAATTTTAGAAGCAGCTTTAACCAAAAAAAAAAAAAAAAAAGAATGCCAAAGTGTTAATACGTTGCCACTTTTTCTCTATCTTCTTATAGTTACTGTTTCTGATAGAAAAAAAAATATTTGTCAATACCTGTAACTTTTATTTTTCTACTCTGATGTGTAGTTTTTATTTGATATTGAAATATTAAAATTTATGTTATGTTATGTTATGTTATGGCTATATCTGTTTTTTCCCCTATTATCACATGCCACTGGGAGGTCCATGTTATTCTCATTTCAGTTCAGTTCAGTTGCTCAGTTGTGTCCAGCTCTTTGAAATACCATGAACTGCAGTAGGCCAGGCTTCCCTGTCCATCACCAACTCCCAGAGCTTAACAAACTCATGTCCATCAACTTGGTGATGCCATCCAACCATCTCATCCTCTGTTGGCCCCTTCTCCTCCCTCCTTTAATTTTTCCCAACATCAGAGTCTTTTCAAATAAGTCAGTTCTTTGTAGCAGGTGGCCAAAATATTTGAGTTTCAACATCAGTCCTTCCAATGAATATTTAGGACTGGTTTCCTCTACGATGGACTGGCTGGATCTTCTTGCTGTTCAGTGGACTCTCAAGAGTCTTCTCCAACATCACAGTTCAAAAGCATCAATTTTTCAGCACTCAGCTCCCTTTAGAGTCCAACTGTCACATCCATATACGACTACTGGAAAAACCATAGCTTTGACTAGACAGACCTTTGTTGACATAGTGATGTCTCATTTTTTAATATGTTGCCTAGGTTGGTCATAACTTTTCTTCTAAAGAGCAAGTCTTTTAATTTCCTAGTTGCAGTTACCAACTGCAGTGTTTTTGGAGACCATCCCTTCCTTCCCCCGCAAACAAACACCAAAAAGTCTGTCACTATTTCCATTGTTTCCCCATCTATTTGCCATGAAGTAATGAGACCAGGTGCTATGATCTTAGTTTTCTGAATATTGAGTTTTAAGCCAACTTTTTCATTCTCCTCTTTTACTTTCATCAAGAGGCTCTTTAGTCCTCCTTCTCTTTCTGCCATAAATGTCATGTCATCTGCATAACTGAGGTTTTTGATAATTCTGCCAGCAACCTTGATTCCAGCTTGTTCTTCATCCCGTCCAGCATTTCTCATGATTTACTCTGCATATATGTTAAAAAAGAAAGGTGGCAATATACAGACTTGATATACTCCTTTCCACATTTGGAGCCAGTGCATTATTCCATATCTAATTATAACTATCACTTTTTGACCTGCATATAGATTTCTCAGGAGGCTTGTCAGGTGATGTGATCTTCCTGTCTCTTGAAAAATTTTTTACAGTTTGTTGTGATCCACACACTCAAAGGCTTTAGCATGGTCAAAAATGCAGAAATAGATGCTTTTCTGGAACTCTCTTGCTTTTTCAATGATCCAATGGACATTGGCAATTTGATCTCTGGTTCTTCTGCCTTTTCTGAAACCAGCTTGAACATCTGGAAGTTCACAGCCCACATACTATTGAAGCCTGGCTTGGAGAATTTTGAGCATTACTTTGCTAGTGAGTGAGATGAGTGCAATTGTGCAGTGGCCTGAGAATTCTTTGGCATTGCCTTTCTTTGGGATTGGAATGAAAACTAACTTGTGCCGGTCTTGTGGCCACTGCTGAGCTTTCCAAATTTGCTGTCATACTGAGTGAAGCATTTTCACAGCATCATCTTTTAGGATTTGAAGTAGCTCAACTGGAATCCCACCACCCCCACTGGCTTTATTCGTAGTGATGCTTCCTAAGGCCCACTTGACTTTGCATTCCAGGCTGTCTTGCTCTAGCTGAGTGATGGCATCATCATGGTTATCTGAGTCATGAAGACCTTTTTTGTATAGTTCTTCTGTGTATTCCTGTCACTTCTTCTTAATATCTTCTGCTTCTGTTAGGTCCATACCATTTCTGTCTTTATTGTGCCAATCTGTACCTGAAAAGTTTCCTTGGTATCTCTGATTTTCCTGAAAAATCTCTGCTGCTGCTTCTGCTGCTAAGTCACTTCAGTCATGTCTGACTCTGTGCAACCCCATAGACAGCAGCCCACCAGGCTCCGCCATCCCTGGGATTCTCCAAGAAAGAATACTGGAGTGGGTTGCCATGTCCTTCTCCAAAGCATGAGAGTGAAAAGTGAAAGTAAAGTTGCTCAGTCATGTCCGACTCTTCGAGACCCCAAGGACTGCAGCCCACCAGGCTCCTCTGTCCATGGGATTTTCCAGGCAAGAATACTGGAGTGGAGTGCCATTGCCTTCTCTGAAAGAGGTCTCTAGTCTTTCCCATTCTACTGTTTTCCTCTATTTCTTTGCATTGATCATTGAGGAAGGCTTTCTTATCTCTCTTTGCTATCTTCGTGCTCTGCATTCAGATGGGTATATCTTTCCTTTTCTCCTTTGCCTTTTGCTTCTCTTCTTTTCACAGCTGTTTGTAAGGCCCCTTCAGACAACCATTTTGACTTTTTGCATTTCTTCTTCTTGGAGATGGTCTTGATCACTGCCTCCTGTACACTGTCATGAACCTCTGTCCATAATCAGATCTAATCCCTTGAATCTACCTGCCACTTCCCCTGTATAATTGTAATTGATTTGATTTAGGTCATACCTGAATGGTCTACTGGTTTTCCCTACTTTCTTCAATTTAAGTCTGAATTTGGCCAAAGGGAGTTCATGATCTGAGCAACAGTCAGCTCCCATTCTTGTTTTTGATGACTGTGTAGATGCTTCTCCAACTTTGGCTGCAAAGAATATAACCAATCTGATTTTGGGGTTGACTATCTGGCGATGTCCATGAGTGGAGTCTTCTCTTGTGTTGTTGGAAGAGGGTGTTTGCTGTGACCCAGGCATTTTCTTGGCAAAACTCTAGAAGCGTTTGCCTTGCTTCTTTCTGTACTCCAAGGCCAAATTTTCCTGTTCCATCCAGGTGTCTCTTGACTTCCTACTTTTGCATTTCAGTCCCCTATAATGAAAAGGACATTTTTTTAGGGGGTGTTACTTCTAGAAGGTCTTGTAAGTATGCACAGAACCATTCAACTTCAACTTCTTCAGCATTACTGCTCAGGGCATAGAGTTGGGTTACTGTGATATTGAATAGTTTGCCTTGGAAAGCAACAGAGATCATTCTGTCATTTTTGAGATTGCATCCAAGTAATGCATTTCAGACTCCTTTGTTGACTATGATGGGTACTTTATTTCTTCTAAGGAATTGTTGCCCACAGTAGTAGATACAATGGTGATCTGACTTAAATTCACCCATTCCAGTCCATTTTAGTTCACTGATTCCTAAAATGTTGACATCTTGCCATCTCCTGTTTGACTTCTTCCAATTTGCCTTGATTCATGGACTTAACATTCCAGCTTCCTATGCAATAGTGCTCTTTTCACCGTCTGAAGATTGCCTTTTCCATGGGGTTCTCAAGTCAAGAAAACTGAAGTGATTTTCCATCCCCTTCTCCAGTGGATCCCGTTTTGTCAGAACTCTCCACCATGACCTGTCCAACTTGGGTGGCCCTACATAACATGGCTTATAGTTTCATTGAGTTAGACAGGGCTGTGGTCCATGTGATCAGATTGGTTAGTTTTCTGTGCTTGTGGTTTACATTCTGCTTGCCCTCTGATGGAGAAGGATGAGGCTTATGGAAGCTTCCTGATGGGAAGGACTGACTGAGAGGGAAACTGGGTTTTGTTCTGATGGGCTGGGCCAGGCTCAGTGAATCTTTAATCCAATTTTCTGTTGATAGGTGGAGCTGTGTTCCCTCCCTGTTATTAGTCCTGGAGCCAAACTAGTGAATATAATGAAGATAATGGTGATCTCCTTCAAAATTTCCCATGCATGCACTGTTGCACATAGTGCCCAAACTCTGTAGCAGGCTGTCACCAACTCATACCTCTGCCGGAGACTCCTGGACACTCACAGACAAGTCTGGATCAGTCTCTTGTGGAGTCACTGCTCCTTTCGCCTGTGTCCTGGTGCACAAAAGGTTTCATTTGTGCCTTTCAAGAGTCTGTTTCCCAGTCTATGTAAATTCTGGCAGCTCTATGGTGGAATTAATAGTGACCTCCTCCAAGAGGGCTTATACCATACCCAAGTCTACTGCACCCAGAGCCCCTGCCCCTGCAGCAGCCCACTGCTGACCTATAGCTTCACAGGAGACATTCAAACACAGTTCTGGTTCAGTCTCTGCAGGATTTCTGGGTCCTGGCACACAAAAGACTTGTTTGAGCCCTCTGAGCATCTCTGGTGGGTATGGCATTTGATTTTAAATGTAATTTCGCCTGTCTTACCATCTTGCTGGGGCTTCTCCTTTGCACCTGGATGTGGGGTATCTCCTCAAAGTCACTCAGTACCACACAGCCACTGCTCCAGCATGTACTGTCTTGCTGGAGTTTCACTACTCATAACTTAATTAATTTCTTGGAGTTGTCATGTATTATTTATTTCATTTATTTTCTCATATATATCTCTTAGACTAATATTGGTATTGAGATGTATATCTTTACCATTTTTTTCATAATTTCCATTTCTCTATAGCTTCTGTTTCTACTTGATTTGTTTATATGATGTCCTTAGATCTTGACTTCTAGTTACCTAATTTGGACTTTTCGTTATCCTATTGTGCTACCCATATTCATCAACTGAATGAACCCATTCTGGTGTGCATATTGTATTCCTCAACCCATCTATTTTTTTTTTTTCATAAACAGCAGTATCTTTAAAGTACTAAGCTGTTTTTTTAGTATTACTTATTCTTGATTCGTATATGTTCTTCCTTTTTTTTTTTTTTTTTTACCACTTTATAGCTTGTGTTTCAGCTACAACTCATGCTTTATTTTACTCATTTTATATCCTTACATGGTTAGATACCATCACTGACTCAATGGGCATGAATTTCAGCAAACTCCAGTGATAGTGGGGGACAGAGCAGTCTGGCATGCTGCAGTACATGGTGTCCAATGAATAAGATGCAGCTTAGCAACTGAACAACAATGGTAATTTACTTAGATCCTTTTATTGAGTGTAAGTTTTTCTCTTATGTTTCTCTTTTGGTGAACTGATTGTTTTTAGATATCTTTTGTTCCTCTACATGAGCTCATACATCTTCTACTCTGTTGTTCAATCACTCAGTCCTGCCTGACCCTTTGAGACCTCATGGACTATGGCGTGCCAGGCTCCACTGTCCATGGTATTTGCTCGGCAAGAATACTGAAGTGGATAGCCATTCCCTTCTCTAGAGGATCTTCCTGACCCAAGGATCAAACCCAGGCATGCTGAATTGCAGGCAGATGTTTTACCATCTGTGCCATCAGGGAAGACCTGAGTTCATACACATGCTTAAGTAATTCTTTAAGAATGTCAGCATCCTCCTCTTTTGTACTCCACCTGGGATATAGAATAAAATTCACTGTCAGGGCAAATGGCCCTAGCTGAGCTCCAAAACTTTGGGGGGAGGATTGAATATGCTATCATGGAGCTGCCTCCATTGGTGGACTTTTCAGATCAATTGATTCTCATTTCTTCCAAAAAATCCCATAACATAAGTCAAAGCCCTAAAACTGTATCCCTACTCTCTGCCACTATCATGAAATCTTGTTGAAATTGCTTTCCTTCAGGGATCAACTATACTCTGAGCCTAGTCAGCCTGATTGAAATCACTGTTGAAATCCCCACCTCTGCTAATTTACAATCATGGCTGTCATAGTCATGACTTCTATTTCCTATACACATGAAATATATTGATTGTGTTCCTGTCTTATTACTCTTACTCTTCTGAAATGCCTTAACAAGTTTATCTTGTTGGCTCAGTTTAGCTGTCTCTTTGACACTTCCCATTTTGTTCTGTTTCTATGCATGATCTTTTCTATGCAAAATGATTTTTTCCCTTTTCTAACATATAGGAAAAAACAACAGAGTGCATTTAGCATGCTATGCTGTACCTGGACTCATGAAACTAGTGTTTCCTGTTTCATTTATCCCCAAAATATTCTAGTCATATTGCACATAAAACCCAGTACCTTCCTATTATGAAATTGTAACATTAGGCATGTTCATATTTTTATGCATTAACTATTTATAAAATGTCTGCTTGGTTTTCAAATTAGGGGTGGCACCCTTATTAATCTGACAAGTTTTTAATATACCAGTTGACAATTTAATTTTCCTTAAAAATAAACAAATAAGCTATTTTTCTAGCCCTAACTGTTCATAATAAGAAGAAGTAAGTTGGTGGAATAGAAATAATAGGAATCTTGAAAGAAAGTGATTATGCAATCTTTAAGAATCTGATAGTCAAGAGGAAATACAGATTTTACCATAGACACACAGAGATAACTTGGAAAACATTCAAATAAATTGTTAGCCCTTTTACATGCATTTATTTAAAAACTCAAAAGAGTAGGAAAAAAATTATCATAAACAAATTTATATGAATTCTATTAAATAGTTCAGAGGATAACATTTTAAAAATAATACTGGTAAGAATACTGAATTGGAAGTAGCCTATGAAGACAATAAAAAAAAAAGCTACTGTTTAAAGAACATATGCTTCACATGGCAAGAAGAAAAACAGCAAATAATCCTATTAGAGGGTAGCACATAACTGTCTGATATGTTCTGATACATATCTCAATGCTGTCCAAAATGTTGATTGAATCAATTCAGTTCAATTCCTAGGCAGTGTCCAACTCTTGGCGACCCCATGGACTGCAGTCCATCACCAACTCTTGGAGCTTACTCAAACTCATGTCCATTGAGTTGGTGATGCCATCCAACCATCTCATCCTCTGCCATCCCCTTCTCTTCCTGCCTTCAATCTTTCCCATTATCAGGGTCTTTCACACGGAGTCAGTTTGATACATCATGTGGCCGAAATATTGGAGCTTCAGCTTCAGCATCAGTTCTTCCAATGAATATTTAAGACTGATTTCCTTTAGGATGGACTGGTGTGATCTCCTTGTAGTCCAAGAGATTCTCAAGAGTCTTCTCCAAAACCACAGATCAAAAGCATCAGTTCTTTGGCGCTCAGAATCTCAGCTTTCTTTATAGTCCAGCTTTCACATTCATATGTGTCTACTGGAAAATCCATAGCTTTGACTAGATGGACCTTTTTTGACAAAGCAACGTCTCTGCTTTTTAATATTCTGTCTAGGATGGTCATAACTTTTCTTCCAAGGAGCAAGCGTCTTTTAATTTCATGATTGCAGTCACCATCTGCAGTGATTTTGGAGCCCTCCAAAAAAGAGTCTGTCACTGTTTCCATTGTTTCCCCATCTATTTGCCATGAAGTGATGGGACCAGATGCCATGATCTTAGCTTTTTGAATGTTGAGTTTTAAGTCAGATTTTTCACTCTCCTCTTTCACTTTCCTCAAGAGGCTCTTTAGTCCCTCTTAATTTTCTGTCATAAGGGTAGTGTCATCTGCTTATGTGAGGTTATTGATATTTCTCCAAGCAATCTTGACTCCAGCTTGTGCTTCATCCAGCTCAGCATTTCTCATCAAGTACATATAAGTTACATAAGCAGAGTGACAATATACAGCTTTGAGGTATTCCTTTCCCGACTTGGAACCAGTCTGTTGTTTCATGTCTGGTTCTAAATGCTGCTTCTTGACCTACATACAGATCTCTTGGGAGGCAGTTCAGGTGGTACGCTATTCCCATCTCTTTAAGAATTTTGCACAGTTAGTTTGTTGTGATCTACACAATCAAAGGCTTTGGTGTAATTAATAAAGCAGAAGTAGATGCATTTATGGAATTATCTTGCTTTTTCTATGATCCAAAGGATGTTGGCAATTTGATCTCTGCCTTTTCTAAATCCAGCTTGAACATATGGAAGTTCAGGGTTCACATAGCTTTGAAGTCTCACTTGGAGAATTTGGAGCATTACTTTTCTAGCATGTGCTGCTGCTGCTAAGTCACTTCAGTCGTGTCTGACTCTGTGCGATCCCATAGATGGCAGCCCACCAGGCTCCTCTGTCCCTGGGATTCTACAGGCAAGAATACTGAAGTGGGTTGCCATTTCCTGCTCCAATGCATGAAAGTGAAAAGTGAAAGTGAAGTCGCTCAGTCGTGTCTGTCTCTTCCAAACCCCATGGACTGTAGTCGACCAGGCCCCTCCGTTCATGGGATTTTCCAGGCAAGAGTGCTGGAGTGCGTTACCATGTCCTTCTCCATCTAGCATGTGAGATGAGTGCAGTTGTGCAGTACTCTGAGCATTCTTTGGCATTGCCTTTCTTTGAGATTGAAATGAAAATTGACCTTTACCTGTCCTGTGGCCACTGCTGAGCTTTCCAGATTTGCTGGAATATTGAGTGCAGCATTTTCACAGCATCATCTTTTAGGATTTGAAATAGCTCAACTGGAATTCCATCACTTTCACTAGCTTTGTTGGTAGTGATGCTTCTTAAGGCCCACTTGACTTTGCATTCTGGAATTGTTGGCTCTAGGTGGGTGATCACACCATCATGATTATCTGGGTCATGAAGATCTTTTTTGCATAGTTCTTCTCTATATTATTTCCCCCTGTTTTTAATATTTTATACTTCTGTTAAGTTCATACAATTTCTGTCATTTCTTGTGCCAATCTTTGTATGAAATATTCCCTTGGTATCTCTAATTTTCTTAAAGAGATCTCTAGTCTGTCCCATTCTAATGTTTTCCTCTATTTCTTTTCTTTGATCATTGCGAAAGGCTTTCTTATATCCCCTTGCTATTCTTTGGAATTCACATTCAGATGCTTATATCTTTCCTTTTCTCCTTTGCCTTTAGCTTCTCTTCTCTTCTCAGCTATTTATAAGGCCTCCTCAAACAACCAATTTCCCTTTTTGCATTTATTTTTCTTGGGAGTGGTTTTGATCACTGCCTCCTGTACACTGTCATGAACCTCCATCCATAGTTCTTCATGCACTCTATCAGATCTAATCCCTTGAATCTATTTGTCACTTCCACTGTATAATCGTAAGTGATTTGATTTAGGTCATACCTGAGTGGCCTACTGTTTTTCCCTATTTTCTTCAGTTTAAATCTAAATTTGGCAACAAGTAGTTCATGATTTGAGCCACAGTCAGCACCCATTCCTGTTTTTGCTGACTGTATAGAGCTTTTCCATCTTTGGCTGCAGAGAATATAACCAATCTGATTTCGGTGTTGACCATATAGTGATGTCCATGTCTCTTGTGTTGTTGGAAGAGGGTGTTTGCTATGACCAGTGTGATCTGTTGGCAAAACTCTGTTAGCCTTTGCCCTGTTTTATTTTGTGCTGTAAGGCCAAATTTGCCTGCTATTCTAGGTATCTCTTGACTTTCTCCTCTTACATTCCAGTCCCCTATAATGAGAAGGACAACGTTTTTGGGTGTTAGTTCTAGAAGGTCTTTCAGGTCTTCATAGAACCATTCAACTTCAGATTCTTCAGCATTACTGGTTGGGACATTGACTTGGATTACTGTAATATTGAATGGTTTGCCTTGGAAATGAGCAGAGATCATTCTGTCATTTTTAAGATTCCACCCAAGTATTGCATTTCAGACTCTTTTGTTGGCTATGAAGCCTATTCCATTAATGCTAAAGGGTTCTTACCCACAGTAGTAGATATAACGGTTGTCTGAATTAAATTCACCCATTCCAGTCCATTTTAGTTCACTGATTCTTAAAATGTCGATGTTCAATCTTGCCATTTCCTGTTTGACTACTTCCAATTGCCTTGATTCATGGACCTAACATTCCAGGTTCCTGTGCAATATTGCTCTTTACATCATCAGTCTTTGCTTCTACCAACAGTCATATCCACAACTGGGTATTGTTTTAGCTTAGGCTCCATCTCCTCATTCTTTCTGCAGTTACTTCACTGATCTCCAGTAACATATTGGGCACCTACTGACTTGGGGAGTTCATCTTTTAGTGTTGTATCTTTTTTCCTTTTTATAGTGTTTAAGGGGTTCTCAAGGCAAGAATGCTGAAGTGGTTTGCCATTCCCTTCTCCAGTGCACCACCTTTGTCAGAACTCTTCACCGTTGTGATCTGTCCATCTTGGATGGCCCTAAGGGCATGGCTCATGGTTTTATAGAATTAGGCAATGCTAATTGTGGTACATGTGATCAGTTTGTTTAGTTTTCTGTGATTGTTATTTTCATTCTGTCTGCCCTCTGCTGGAGACGGATAAGAGGTTTATGGAAGCTTCCTGATATGAGGCTGACTGAGGGAGAAGCTGGGTCTTGTTCTGATGTGCAGGGCCATGTTCAGTAAATCTTTAGTCCAATTTTCTGATTATGTGTGTGGCTGTGTTCCTTCTCTGTTGTTTGACCCAAGACCAAACTATGGTGGAGATAATGAAGATAATGGCGATCTCCTTCAAAAAGTCCCATCCATGCATTGCCACACTCAGTGCCCGCTACCCTGCAGCAGGCCAGCACTGGCCCACGCCTCTGCCAGAGACTCCTGGACACTCACAGGCAAGTCTGGGTGAGTCTCTTGTGGAGTCACGGCTCCTTTCTCCTGTGTCCTGGTGCACACAAGGTTTTGTTTGTGCCCTTCAAGAGTCTGTTTCCCCAGTCCTGTGCAAGTTCCATAATCAAATCCCTCTGGCCTCCAAAATCAAATTCCCTGGGGGATTCTCAGTCCCTTTGCCAGATCCCCATTTTGGCAAATCTTGTTGCAGGTCCTAGAACGTTCTTAACAGTATGAGAATTTATTTGATATAATTGTTCTGCAGTTTGTGGATTGTCTGTTCAGTGGTTCTGTGGTGGGGTAATTGGCTACCTCCTCCAAGAGGACTTATGCCACAGGTTTGCTGCACCCAGAGTCCCTGCCCCTGCAGAAGGCTACTGCTGACTGTGCCTCTGCAGGAGCCTCAAACACAGGTCTGTCTCAGTCTCTGTGTGGTCTTTGGGTCCTGAGACACATAATGTTTTGTTTAAGTCCTCTAAGTATCTCTGGCAGGTATGGAGTTTGATTCTAAATATGATTTCACCCCTCCTACCATTTTGCTGGGGCTTCTTCTTTTTCCTTGGATGTGTGGTATCTTTTATGGTGGGATCCAACATTCTCTGCCCATGGTTGTTCAGCAGTGAGTTTTAATTTTGGATTTCTCACAGAAGATGAGCACATGTCCTTCTTCTCTGCCATCTTGACTACTATTCACTTCATTGAATAGTGTCAAGAAAGATTATAGTCAAAATGAGATAAAATTTGGATCTTTAAAATTTGATGTTAGAGATATGATCAGAAGAAGAACATTAAAAAAAAAAATCAGCCATCAAAAAAAAATCATAAATGTGTGAAAGTAATCAAAAAGACAAACATAAACATAATCATAAAGGGTGAGATAATAGTTTCATTTAACATTTTTTGAAACATAATTTTCAAATCATATTTTAAAACATTTCTTTCTGAACCATATCTTATTTTGATCTCTATCCTTGATTATTTTTGCATTTTATTTTTCATCTGAATTAGTTGTTTTGTTTTTTTTTTACCTAGTATACTTATTGAGAGATGACCTATTCATCCCTAGGTGGATTAGATTTCTTTAGTTTATATTAGATTATTCATATGTTTTGGGTCAATTTTTTTCAACAATTCCGTTTTGGAGAGTGCTCAGTGCTAAGAGTTGGTGGGTCTACTTACAGAAGAAGGGTGCTTTGCTACTACTTAATAGTTTAAATTTAATAAAACTTTGATGCTTATCAAATCTTTTGATGCTTATCAAAGCATTATCTCAACCTTTCCATTTTCACCTCTTTCCAGTGCAATCAATACAGAGATTCTTAATGGGCTGTGTCTTTATGACTGTACCAATATATCTGTGGTTTCACAAAATTCTATTTGCTTGTATACTTAAGGAGCACTTATAGTATGGGACAGGAGACAAAAAAGGATACACTTGACTTTTCAATGTATTAGAGAAACAGATGTGCAGAAAACTATTCTATTAATTTGGTTAACAGTACTCTCGTTATTAAGGATTGCTGCAAAGAGATGCTTTGCTATTAGTTAGATGATATGGTCAGAGCTTAGCTGAGCTGTCTCAATGAGCACAATTTTATCCACTGTTCCATCACATTATGGCCATCCTAGGAAAGACAAACTTAAGGAAAGGTCTATTTTTAATCAATGATTCTTGCTCATAAACTGTGAAATAAAGTTTCCTTTGATGTCATCTTTTACCAAATCTTTTTTTTTTTTTTTTCCTGGAAACTTCCATGAGTCAAGGATTTGAAGAAATGCAAGTTAGGTTTCATGCTTGACAAGATTCTTTCTCTCCTGCCTGATTAAAATGAGAGAAAGAGAGAACCCTGAGGAGTATTTTTAATATATTTTCCCCTGACACTGCATAAATCTAGGAACATTTATATGCTAATCAAATCAAAATAGGAATTATTAGTGACTGGAGAGCCCCAACATGGCTGTTATTTTCCCATCAACATATGATAACAGCTCTGACGCTGAATTAAGGAGCTGAATATTATATAAGCTCCCAAAGGTTATAGTACATGACAGGTTTAAGCAATATTAAAACTCAGAAACCCTGCCCCACCTTTTACATATTTATTTGGTATTACAAATTGTAAATATTTAAAAATACACAAAGATACAGTGTGGGTAAATTCTTAATGTTTAATGAAATTATTCATGATATACAAAGAGTCAAATAACTCAACAAATACTACGAAGGTTAATGCATGCAAATGAATCTAAAGAGTCCAGCAAGGAGAATAACACACTGTGTCCTTTCCTAGGATGGTCATGAAATGGAATTAAAGCAGTCTGATATTCATGGTTATAGGATATCTCTTGGGATAAAAGAAAGCAACTTTTCACTGAAGACCTACTAGTAGCTAATCAAGATCCAGTATCTGGTCTCCAGCTCATGGCTGGAATACATTGATTATTCATAAACTCTTCATTCTAATACATTTAAATATAAAAACCTGTTCATGGTTAAAATTCATATATTTACTGGACTTTTGGCAGTTTATCACCTATTAAGTCTTCAGCAGCTGATCAGAAAGAGCTATACTATATAATCTCAGATGAACAAATAATGGGAAATTCAACAAAAATTGAACAAAAGGAACTGGTGTAATAGGTCCAGTGAAGATGTTTGTATTTTTATTTCCAGGGTTTCTAATGTTTATATTTATAATGATCACAGATCATAATACAGAAGGAAGGTCTAAATTTACACTTCCCATTTTTAACTATGCAATGCCTACACAAGTAAACCATGTCCATAGTGAATGGGTAAGAAGAATTTCCTTAGCAGACTTATATTGTATCTGCATTCAAAATGCCCTTTTCAAGTTCCTAACCTCAGTAGCAATAGCAGAACTCTTCTGATGTCTATAGAACCCAACATAGGAGCACCACAATATGTAAGACAAATGCTAACAAGTATGGAAGGGGAAATTAACAATAACACAATAATAGTGGGAGACTTTAATACCCCACTCACACCTATGGGTGGATCAACTAAACAGAAAATTAACAAGGAAACACAAACATTAAATGATACAATAGACCAGTTAGACCTAATTGATATCTATAGGACATTTCACCCCCAAAACAATGAATTTCACCTTTTTCTCAAGCACACATGGAAGCTTCTCCAAGATAGATCACATCCTGGGCCATAAATATAGCCTTGGTAAATTAAAAATAAATAAATAAATAAAATCATTTCAAGCATCTTTTCTAATCACAATGCAGTAAGATTAGATGTCAATTACAGGAGGAAAACTATTAAAAATTCCAACATATGGAGGCTGAACACAACATGCTGCTGAATAACCAACAAATCACAGAATAAATAAAAAAAAAATCAAAATATACATATAAATGAATGAAAATGAAAACACAACAACCCAAGACCTATGAAACACTAAAAGCAGTGCTGAGGGGAAGGTTCATAGCAGTACAGGCTTACCACAAGAAACAATAGAAAAGTCAAATAAATATCCTAACTCTACACCTAAAGCAACTTGAAAAGGAAGAAATTAAGAATCCCAGGATTAGTAGAAGGAAAGAAATCTTAAAAATTAGGGCATAAATAAATGCAAAGAAACAAAAGAGACCATAGCAAAAATCAACAAAGCTGGTTCTTTGAGAAGATAAATAAAGTTGACAAATAATTAGCCGGACTCATCAAGAAACAAAAGGAGGAAAATCAAATCAACAAAATTAGAAGTGAAAATGGAGAGATCACAACAGACAACACAGAAATACAAAGGATCATAAGAGACTATTATCAGCAACTATATGCAAATAAAATGGACAACCTGGAAGAAATGGACAAATTCTTAGAAAAGTACAACTTCCCAAAACTGAACCAGAAAGAAATAGAAAATTCTTAACAGACCCATCACAAGCCTGGAAATTGAAACAGTAATCAGAAATCTTCCAGCAAACAAAAGCCCAGGACCAGACGGCTTCACAGCTGAATTCTACCAAAAATTTAGAGAAGAGCTAACACCTATCCTACTCAAACTCTTCCAGAAAGTTGCAGAGGAAGGTAAACTTCCAAACTCATTCTATTGGCCATCATCACCCTAATACCAAAACCTGACAAAGATGCCACAAAAAAAGAAAACTACAGGCCAATATCACTGATGAACATAGATGAAAAAATCCTTAAAAAAAACTCTAGCAAACAGAATCCAACAACATATTAAAAAGATCATATATCATGACCAAGTGGGCTTTATCCCAGGGATGCAAGTATTCTTCAATATCTGCAAACCAATCATTGTAATACACCACATTAACAAATTGAAAGATAAAAACCATATGATTATCTCAATAGATACAGAGAAAGCCTTTGACAGAATTCAATATCCATTTATGATAAAGACCTTCCAGCAAGCAGGAATAGAAGGAACATACCTCAACATAATAAAAGCTATATGTCACAAACCCACAGAAAACATTATCCTCAATGGTGAAAAATTGAAAGCATTTCCCTTAAAGTCAGGAACAAGACAAGGGTGCCCACTTTCACCACTACTATTCAACATAGCTTCGGAAGTGTTGGCCACAGCAATCAGAGCAGAAAAAGAAATAAAAGGAATCCAGATAGGAAAAGAAGAAGTAAAACTCTCACTGCAGATGACATGATCCTCTACATAGAAAACCCTAAAGACTCTACCAGAAAATTACTAGAGCTAATCAATGAATATAGTAAAGTTTCAGGATATAAAATTAACACACAGAAATCCCTTGCATTCCTATACACTAACAATGAGAAAACAGAAAGAGAAATTAAGGAAACAATTCCATTCACCATTGCAACAAAAAGAATAAAATACTTAGGAATGTATCTACCTAAAGAAACAAAAGACCTATATATTGAAAACTATGAAACACTGGTGAAAGAAATCAAAGAGGACACAATAGATGGAGAAATATACCATGTTCATGGATCAGAAAAATCAATATCATGAAAATGAGTATACTGCCCAAAGGAATCTATAGATTCAATGCAATCCCTATCAAGCTACCAACAGTATTTTTCACAGAACTAGAACAAATAATTTCACAATTTGTATGGAAATACAAAAAACCTCAAATAGTCAAAGCAATCTTGAAAAAGAAGAATGGAACTGGAGGAATCAACCTGCCTGACTTCAGACTCTACTACAAAGTCACAGTCATCAAGACAGTATGGTACTGGCACAAAGACAGAAATATAGATCAATGGAACAAAATAGAAAGCCCAGAGATAACATACCTATGGACACCTTATCTTTGACAAAGGAGGCAAGAATATACAATGGAGAAAAGAGAACCTCTTTAACAAGTGGTGCTGGGGAAACTAGTCAACCACTTGTAAAAGAATGAAACGAATACTATCTAACACCATACAGAAAAATAAACTCAAAATGGATTAAAGATCTAAACGTAAGACCAGAAACTGTAAAACCCCTAGAGGAAAACACAGGCAAAACACTCTCCTACATAAACCACAGCAGGATCCTTTTCGACCCACCTCCCAGAATATTGGAAATAAAAGCAAAAATAAACAAATGGGACCTAATTAAAATTAAAAGCTTCTGCACAACAAAGGAAACTATAAGCAAGGTGAAAAGATAGCCTTAAGAATGGGAGAAAATAATAGAAAATGAAGCAATGGACAAAGAATTAATCTCAAAAATATATAAGCAACACCTGCAGCTCAATTCCAGAAAAATAAATAGCCCAATCAAAAATTAAGCCAAAGAACTAAACAGACATTCCTCCAAAGAAGACAACAGATGGCTAACAAACACATGAAAAGATGCACAACATCACTCATTATCAGAGAAATGCAAATCAAAACCACAATGAGGTACCATTTCATGCTGGTCAGGATGGCTGCTATCCAAAAGTCTACAAGCAATAAATGCTGGAGAGGGTGTGGAGAAAAGGGACCCTTTTACACTGTTGGTGAGAATGCAAACCAGTATAGCCACTATGGAGAACAGTGTGGAGATTCCTTTAAAAACTGGAAATAGAACTGCCATATGATCCAGCAATCCCACTCCTGGGCATGCACACCAAGGAAACCAGAATTGAAAGAGACACTTGTACCCCAATGTTCATCACAGCATTGTTTATAATAGCCAGGACATGGAAGCAACCTAGATGTCCATCAGCAGATGAATGGATAAGGAAGCTGTGGTACATATACACAATGGAATATTACTCAGCCTAAAAAGAATACATTTGAATCAGTTCTAATAAGGTGGATGAAACTGGAGCCTATTATACAGAGTGAAGTAAGCCAGAAAGAAAAACACCAATACAGCATACTAACACATATTTTTGGAATTTTGAAAAAATAGTAACCATAACTCTCTATGCACGATAGCAAAAGAGACACAGATGTATAGAACAGTCTTTTGGACTCTGTGGGAGCAGGCGAGGACAGGATGATTTGGGAGAATGGTATTGAAACACGGTTATTATCATATGTGAAATGAATCGCCAGTCCAGGTTCAATGCATGATACAGGGTGCTTGGGGCTGGTGCACTGGGATGACCCAGAGGGATGGGCTGGGGAGGCAGGTGGGAGAGGGATTCAGGTTGGGAAACAATGTACACCCATGGCAGATTCATGTCAATGTATGGCAAAACCAATATAATATTGTAAAGTTAAAAAAAAAAAAACTTTAATAATAAAAAAAGAAAAAGACAAGGAAACTGATGCAGAAAAGGCAAGTGTGGATGTGTCCTATAAAGAGTCCAAAAAAATATCTGTTAGCAGTTAGAACTGGACATGGAACAACAAATTGGTTCCAAACAGGAAAAGGAGTACATCAAGGCTGTATGTTGTCACCCTGTTTATTTAACTTATATGCAGAGTGTATCATGAAAAATGCTGGGCTGGAGGAAGCACAAGCTAGAATCAAGATTTCCAGGAGAATTGTCAATAACCTCAGATATGCAGATGGCAGCATCATATGGCAGAAAGCAAAGAAGAACTAAAGAGCCTCTTGATGAAAGTGAAAGAGGAAAGTTAAAAAGTTGGCTTAAACCTCAACATTCAGAAAACCAAGACCATGACATCCGGTCCCATCACTTCATGGCAAATAGATGGGGAAACAGTGGCAGAATTTATTTTTGGGAACTCCAAAATCACTGCAGATGGTGACCGCAGCCATGAAATTAAAAGATGCTTACTCCTTGGAAAGAAAGTTATGACCAACCCAGACAGCATATTAAAAAGCAGAGATGTTACTTTGCCAAAAAAGGTCTGTATAGCCAAGGCTATGATTTTTCCAGTAGTCATGTATGGATGTGAGAGTTGGATTATAAAGAAAGCTGAATGCTGAAAAGTTGATGCTGTTGAACTGTGGTGTTGAAGACAACTCTTGAGAGTCCCTTGGATTGCAAGGGGAAACCAGTCCATCCTAAAGGAAATCAGTCCTGAATATTCATTGGAAAGACTGATGCTGAAGCTGAAACCAATACTTTGGCCACCTGATGCAAAGAACTGGTTAAACATTCCCTGATGCTGAGAAAGATGGAAGGCAGGAGGAGAGGGAAACAACAGAGGATGAGATGGTTGGAGGGCATCACCGATTCAATGGACGTGAGTTTGAGTAAACTCTGGAAGTTGGTGATGGACAGGGATGCTTGACGTGGTGCAATCCATGGGGTCTCAATGAGTCAGACAAGACTGAACAACTGAACTGAATTGAACTGAACTGAACTGAACTGAACAATAGAATGTTTCTATCATCTCTGGATAGTTTGATTGCTAGGATTTTATCTTTTTGATATCTATCCAACTATGTGTCAATTCATCTGGGCATTTTTACATTGAAAAATAATCTAGATGTTTGTGTGAAAACTACTTTCTTTCTAGAAGCAAAACAATCCAAATACATTGGATGTGCATGTATTTTTCATGCTTTCTAAGAAGATACATTCCATTTTATAATTTCTCAATTAGGTGTACTCTGGTTTTAGTGTAATAAAATCAATATATTTGCTCTTAAAAGAAACACTATTGATTTGTAAAAATGCTCACTTAATTGGAGGAATAGCGTTGATTTTTGAGTGTTAATCAGAAGGAAATGGATTACATCAAATGGTAATGTTTTCTGAATCTTGTAAGATACAAACAGTTTTCTTATTAAAAGGAAGACAGAGACTGTTTTATGTAAAAGATTTGATTGATTTTGAAAAAAAAATCTGTCATTTCCTGGGGAAAAAAAAACAATAAAATATTACATCATTTCAATTCCATTTATTCTTCCATATTTTTGAGGTGGAATAGTGGGCTTCGCTAGTTACTTCAAGAGAAGATCAAACCAGTCAATTCTAAAGGAAATCAACCCTGGTAATTCATTGGAAGGACTGATGATGAAGCTGAAGCTCCAATATTTTGTACACCTAATGTGAAGAGCTGACTCATTAGAAAAGACCCTGATGCTGGGAAAAATTGAAGGCAGGAGGAGAAGGGGATGGCATAGGATAAGATGGTTGTATAGCATCACCCATTCAATGGGCATGAGTCTGAGCAAGCTCTGGCAGATGGTGAAAGACATAGACTGGCATGCTACAGTCCATGAGGTCACAAAGAGTCAGACACAACTGAACATGTGAACAACAGAAACTGGTGGCTCAGAAGTCTGAGACTCAAAAGTAAAGAATCTATCTGCAATGCAGAAGTCCCAGGTTCAATCCCTATGTTGGGAAGATCCCCTGGAGAAGGGAATGGCTCCCCACTCCAATATTCCTGCCTGGAGAATTCCATGGACAGTGGAGCCTGGCATGTTACAGTTCATGGGTTTGCAAAGAGTTAGACATGACTGAGTGACTAACACTTACTAAGTGAGTACTTAATTTTGATTTAATGGTTATTTTATTACTATTACTTGTGTAGATATAAATGGGAAAACCTATTTATATCACATTCATATATTTCTTCAGCTCCCTTTGTAATATGCAAACAAATAAACAGACACAAATAAATATATACTTAAAATTTTAGTGTTTGGTCTTTGGATCCAGACAAATTAGAGTTTGAATTTACTTCCAGAAATTACCAGCTACAAGGAAGGAAATTTATGTAATCATTCAGAAACGTAAGCTACAGATGAGACAAGGTAGAGGTGACAATACTACCTAACTTATAAAATTGTCTCAACTAAATTTTTAAAAAGTGTAAGGTCTGATTTGTAATAGACATGCAATAAATGGCAGGCAATTGTACGTGTTAATACTCTGGTAAGAGTCAATATCTCTATTGACCAACAGATTTTGAAAATTAATCATACTGCTTGTTGACTCAGCAACAGGAACATGATTTCATACACGCCAAGTAGAATGAATGGATTAAGTGAGCATAAAAGCTATTTAAAAAAAAAAAATCTCAAAACCTTTTCTAAATTCTGAATATTTGAGCCAAAACTATTCTGTATAGTTAGATAAATACTCAGAATAAATTTTTCAATGTTGCAAAGAAGAATCCTGTCATGTCACAGACCTTGTCTGTACTGTTCCCCACTATACTTCATTACCAAGCATAATCTGAAGTAGAGAGGAAGAACTGAAAAGTATTTATAGTATAAGTTAATCTAATAGAGGATTTTTATTCAAGGTTTACTCAACCAAGAATATATTATGGTTTTACTTAATATTCAGAGTATGAATCAGAATGAGATTAAAATCCAATCTTTTGTGGGACTCATACATAAACAAGGAGAATGATTTAAAATTTCCAACTGGGCCAACACCACCTATTAGATAAATTTCTGCAAAGTTCGCCCAGCATTCAAAATTCATCACAATTTATCTTTTGCTAAATTTTTAATCCTTATCTGCCACCATTGTAGCAAATCGACTCTATGCTATTTTAGTAGAACAACATTCATTCCCTTTGTGACTTTTATCCATATTCACTTAGTATGCAGAACACCATTCTTAACTTTGCACATATAAAAAAAATGCTTTCATAATTCAAAGTTTTGTAAGACTTTCTAAGTTCCTGATGAAAATTAATCTTTTCCTCTTCTGTTATTCCATAGTCATATAGTCAGTGTATACCTATCTCTAACGTGTTTATTACTATGTTTTGTTATAAATGATTTTATTTATCATCTTCTTGGGTCCCAACAATGAACTCCTTTAGGATAGGACTTTTGTTGATATTTTCATGTTTGTATGGATTGTACTTCACTGGTATTTAATTTTGGTTAATAAGGTCTATTGATGTATGGAATTAGAAAGAGTAGACAAGAAGAACAAAAAAGGAGATAATAGTTTAACATTTCATGTTCCTAAGTACTCAACTAAAATCTAGTTGCTTGCAGGATCACTCAAATTCAACCTTTTTCAACTAAAGTGTGAGAGTTTTAGTGGGTAAATAACCCTTCTATTATAATTTCAAGCAACAATCTGATGGGATTAGAATATGAATTAGGGCACCCATCACACTTCCTGCTGTTGATAGTAAAACATTCTATACTTCTGGATTCCTCAGAATAATGGACCTGCCTTGCTGTCTTTCTCTTTACTGGTAAAAAGTATAGCTTTGTTCTGAAGAGTATTCTCAGCAGTTGAATGTCATTAAAATTAAAAATAGTGATAAAAAAATGAACAGAAATAAACAATGAACAATTCACACACTAAAAACAGTAACATAAGGTGGAGAATAATGGAAAATGAAAATATATATATATATATATATATATATATATAATGATGACTGGTTGACAGATTGCCGTCTTTTTATTCTCTGGGGTTTTGTCACAACCTTCAGTAGGGAGATAACACTAAACATCTGGTGGTTAACCAGTGCAGAACCTCAATGAAGCTGTAAATGCGAGATGAGCTTTGGGCTGTGGCTCATTTCCTCACACATACCTTAGTAAATAGAGTGAACTGAGAACAGTATTATATAAAACAGTTGATTTCCAGGAAAACATTTGAGTTGTAATGTACACAATATCCTCTGCCCCCAAATAATTTGAAAATAAACTGAAAAATGCTACTCTTGTTTATGTCATATACCAACTAGCTGACCTTGGGCATTATTTAACCTCAGTTAGACTAAGATTTGTTTGCTGTTGTTGTTTAGCTGCTAAGTCATGTCTGACTGTTTTGCAATCACATGGACTATAGCTTACAAGGCTCCTCTGTTCATGGATTTCCCAGGTAAGAATACTGGTGTAGGTTGCCATTTCCTTCTCCACAGCTTAAGATTGCTCTCCTGTAAAGTATGGAAAATAATGACTTTCAGTATGATTAGTTTTACACTTGTAACAATGAAGATGATATTGCTGTCTACATTCTGTAGACTGCTATATGAGAGTATAATTGCAATAAAAGGACAAGCATTGACTCTTCTTATAATTATGTAATTAGCCACTGTCTTATTTGAATTTACCTGTTCATTTATTTATTGATATTTGAAGAATAGTCTCCTATGTTAAACATTTTAGATTATTTACTTGACTGAGCCATCTTTCCATCAACAACCTCAATTTGATTGCAGGCTTTGATAATTGACATATCTGATCACTTCTAGCTGCCATCACTTATCATTTAAGTGAGCCAGTAAACATTTAAGAACCAGCTCTTAGTCTCTTAGGGGGAAACACTGGTTTGTCACATTTCCCACTTTCTTTGGTGTGAATACTCTCACTGTGGCCTTCAAGCTGACAACATGGATCACGTTGCAAAGCTGGAAGAGCTGTGCATAATCATCTTTCACCACTCTGCAAAGTCAATACAAACTAATTTCTTCTAACAGTCAGTGAAAAAATTGAGAACACTTTCTTTATTAACTTGCTGCTGCTGCTGCTAAGTCGCTTCAGTTGTGTCCAACTCTGTGCGACCCCATAGATGGCAGCCCACCAGGCTTCGCTGTCCCTGGGATTCTCCAGACAAGAACACTAGAGTGGGTTGCCATTTTCTTCTCCAGTGCATGAAAGTGAAAAGTGAAAGTGAAGTCGCTCAGTCGTGTCCGACTCTTAGCGACCCCAGGGACTGCAGCCCACCAGGCTCCTCTGTCCATGGGATTTTCCAGGCAAGAGTACTGGAGTGGTTTGCCGTTGCCTTCTCCAATTAACTTGCTACCTATCTTTAAAACAAACAGGTTTTACTAATAAATGCTGAAAAAGGGCAATGGAAACTGGTGAAAATAGCAAATAATTCGGTAGTACCAGTGCCAAATTCCAAGAAATTTGAAGACCATTGAATCTGTATTTTATTTGAACATAAGCCAGGCTGAAGTTCGCTGAAACACATAAGCCAGATTTCCTGCCAACCCTCTGCCCCGCCCCCACCGGTGAATAAAGACCCTTTGTTTTGCTGCCTGATTACTATGTATATCTACCTCTCCTTATTAGAACAACCTTCTCCAAAGAGAAATCTGTTTCCAGGCCAAAAAGAAAACCAACCCTAGTATTGGCATTGAGTGGTCTGAGAAGGACAGAGTTCTGTTTGATAGCTCAGTAGTTTTTACTCTGAGATTCTCAGGAGACAGAACCTGGAAAGAGGAGCAGCCTTCTCATTGAGGACAGGCCCCCCTGTGCTGGAACAGTGGTGGTCCTCATCTCTAGGCCCTTCTGTACTGTATGGCTCATTTTGTTTTCTCCCAGTAACTCCCCAACAATTAAACCTGCCTCCAAGATGAAGATGAGAGGTTCCTATCCAGACTCCTAATATTTCTACTCCAAAACTTAGGCAATGCCATCTTTGACTTTTGTCAAGGCCTCTTTTTACTATAAACCTTGGAATTCTTTCCTTCATTCCTATTTGATTTCTCTTTGCTCCATTTTCTTTTAAATATTGAAAAAAATATTTTTTTTTCATGAAATATATACAAAAGGCAATTACTGAGGTTGACTCTAGCTTGGGTATATTCTCCCTAGTGACTTCTTTCTGTGGTTCCTCTGCATTATATCATTTTCCCTGGCAGCTGCTATTGCCTTAAATTCTTAAAGATACTGATTCATTTTGAAGCTCCCAGTATGACTGTTTTTCCTTTATACTAAAGACAAATATAATCAATATAACAGACATCCAGTGAGTATCTAGAACTCTCCTGATGTGGCTTTCCTTTTCTAAGCTGAGCAACTCCATCTCTCCCACCATGAGCTCCTCTTACAGGCTGTTAAGCACCACCATGTTAGGCATGATAGAAAACAACACTAGGCTACATTTTCCCCCTCAAGAGCAATTGAAAATTTTCCTTATGCAAATAACATTTTATGTTTAGGACTAATTGGCAAATGTTTTCCCCAAATGACAATGCTAGTTAAGACTCCAGAGAGTAGAGCAGAAGAATGGTATACCTTCTCCTGATCCCCAAACACTAAATGGAAATATGCTTTCCTGAGATTATTCTGCTCTGTAGAAACCCTTCAGGCTCATGTCACAGAGAACAGCAATTGGAGATGAGTCTTAACTCAGCTCTGTCAGGAACACAAGAGACTGCATCCTCTTTTATGGTTCTGAAATGAAACTAATAACCTTGGTGTAAGATGCTAAAAAGTGTAACAGATGCAATTTTCATAGAAAAGTATCAAGTATCCTATTGAATCTACCCATCTCCTGTTGAGAGATATGAAAGAAGATTGCCTTTCATTAGAACAACCAAGAATAAACACAACAGTTAAAGCTGCCAACTTTTAACTCCTGTGTGTCTGCTTCTTACCATAGTTAAGATGAAAAGATTTTATATCATTTTTCATTCCAAATTATGCTCCTATGATTTTGCTTTAATCATTTAATACTTAATCATGTCTAACATATTTAAGTTCTGAGACTTTGAAGCTTTATTATCACATATGTTTTCTTATTGGATCCTTGCAATAAACCCTGTGGAGAAATTTGGACAGGCACTAATATGATCACTGTTTAATAAAAGAAGGATCCTAGGTTCAAATTTCACCAATGGTAAATTTAAACTTTAAGTTTCTTTCTAAATGTTCAAGCTATAAACTTATTAGGAGCTTACTTTTCTTTCTAATATACTTATTTTGCTGCCCACCCTTAAGGATGGACTGGTTAGAGCTCCTTGCTGTCCAAGGAACTCTCAAGAGTCTTCTCCAACACCACAGTTCAAAAGCATCAATTCTTTGGCACTCAGCTTTTTTTGTAGTCCAACTCTCACATCCATACATGACTACTGGAAAGACCATACCCTTGACTAGATGGGCCTTTGTTGACAAAGTAATGTTTCTGCTTTTTAACATGCTGTCTAGATTGGTCATAACTTTCCTTCAAAGGAGTAAGTGTCTTTTAATTTCATGGCTGAAATCATCATCTACAGTGATTTTGGAGCCCCCCAAAATAAAGTCAGCCCCTGTTTCCATTATTTTGCCATCTGTTTGCCATGAAGTGATGGGACCGGATGCCATGATCTTAGTTTTCTGAATGTTGAGCTTTAAGCCAACTTTTTCACTCTCCTCTTTCACCTTCATCAAGAGGCTGGTTAGTTCTTCACTTTCTGCCATGGGGTGGTGTCATCTGCATATCTGAGGTAGTTGATATTTCTCCCAGCAATCTTGATTCCAGTTTGTGCTTCATTCAGACCATGGTTTCTCATGATGTACCCTAGGGTGTATGTATATTTTTTCTCCAGATATACGGACAGGAATGTGATTGCAGTGTCATACGGTAGCTCTATTTTTAGTTTTTTTGTTAGTTTTGTTTGTTTGTTTGTTTTAAGGAGTCTCCATACTGTTCTCCACAGTCTCAAAAATGTTATGGGAACACAAAAGACTCCAAGTAGCCAAAGAAGTCTTGAGAAGGGGAAACAGAGCTAGGAGAATCAAGTTCCCTGACTTCAGACTATACTACAAAGCTACAGTCATCAAAATAGTATTTTATTGGCACAAAAATAGAAATATAGTTCATTGGAACAGGATAGAAGATCCAGAAATAAACCCATGCATTGATGGTCAATTAATCTGTGACAAAGGAGGCAAGATTACACAACATTGGAAAGACAGTCACTTCAATAAATGGTGCTGGGAAAACTAGACAGCTACATGTGAAAAAATGAAATTCAATGATTCTTTAACACCATACACAAAAACAGGCTCAAAATGGATTAAATACATATATGTCAGTCTGGACACTATAAATCTCCTGTGTGCTCTTGCACAGTCACGTCCATGGCAACTCTTGGCAACTCCATGGCCTATATAGCCCACCAGGCTCCTCTGCTCATGGGATTTCCCAGAAAAAAATATTAGAGTGGGTTGCCATTTCCTTCTCCAGGGTATCTTCCCCACCTAGGGATCGAATCCATGTCTCATCTGTCTCCTACATTGGCAGGAGGGTTTTTTAACACTGAACCAGGGGTTTGAGCTAAATTGTTTTCCTACCTAACTTCAACCAGTTAGCAAGCCACTATTTCCCACTCCAGGGGATCTTCCTGACTCAGGGATTTATTCCAGGTCTCCTGCATTGCAGGCAGATTCTTTACCATCTTAGCCACAAGGAAGCCCAAAGTGAAAGTGTTAGTTAGCCCTGTCTGACTCTTTGCCACCCCATGGACTATAGCCCACCAGGCTCCTCTGTCCATGGAATTCTCTAGGCTAGAACATTGGAGTGGGTAGCCATTCCCTTCTTCAGGGGATTTTCCTGACCCCGGATCGAACCCAGGTCTTTCATATTGCAGACAGATTCTCTACGTGTCTGAGCCATCAGGAAAGTCCCAGAGTGAAACATAAACAGAACACTCTCTGACATGAATTGCAGCAATATCTTTTTTGATCTGTCTACAAAAACAATAGAAATAAAATAAAAAATAAACAAATGAGACCTACTTAAACTCAAAAGCTGTTGTATAGCAAAAGAAACAATAAATAAATAAAAAGACAGCCCACAGATTTGGAGAAAATATTTGCAAATGATGCAACCACTAAGGGATTAGTCTCCTAAATTTATAAATAGTTTATGAAGCTTAGCAGTATCAAAACAAACAACCCAATCAAAATGGACAGAAGACCTAAAATAGATATTTCTCCAGAGAAGACATACATATGACCAATAGGCACATGAAAAGATATTCAACATCACTAATGATTAGAGAAGTGAAGATCAAACCTACAAGAAATATCATGTCACACCAGCCAGAATGGCTGTCATCAAAAAAATCCACAAAAAATAAGTGCTAGAAAGGGTGTGGAGAAAAGGGAATGCTTCTACACTGTTGGTGGGAATGTAAGTTCCACCTATTCTTAAAGATAAACAGAGATTACAATGAGAGGCTATTTAAATGGCCTGTTATTCCTGAAAGTGCTCAATGAGTTTAAGTGACTATTGCCAACATATGCCGTTTGTATTTACATTTACTTTACATAACTGGATTTGACTGTATTTTTTTTTTTTCTTAAGTAAAGTATGTCCCTCAATACCCCCTTCAAATATACTTCAGGTTATGTTACAAAATCAAACCCAGGTGCCCAAGAGAACAAAGCTTAGCTGGAAAATGTACAGGGTATGTCTGTTCCCTGGGAGAACATGTCAATGAAGAGACATTCATTCCTCCCTGAGATTCTACTATGATAATTATCAAGAAGAAGCTAATTGCTTCAAAGTTTTCACATTTTTAAATGAATATAGATATATTTGTAGTTTACTTTGCTTTATTTTCTCAGTCCTCCAAATGACATACTCAGAAAATAATGGCAGAAGTTATACTGTGTATAAAATAAGCCTATTCTTTAAACCTGTATGCAGTTCAAGAAACAACAGTTAGAATGCGACGTGTAACAGATAGACTGGTTCCAAACGGAAAGGACTACATCAAAACTGCATACTGTCACCCTGTTTATTTAACTTATATGCAGAGTACATCATGAGAAATAGATGGACTGGATGAGGCACAAGTTGGAATCAAAATTGTCTGGTGAAATATCAATAACCTCAGATATGAAGATGACACAACCTTTATGGCAGAAAGTGAAGAGGAACTAAAGAGCCTCTTGATGAAGGTGAAAGAAGAGAGTGAAAAACACTGGCTTAAAACTTAACATTCAAAAAAATGAAGATCATGGCATATGGTCCCATCACTTCATGGCAAATAGGTGGGAAAACAGTGACAGACATTATTCTCTTAGGCTCCAAAATCACTGCAGATGGTCAACCTAGACAGCATATTAAAAAGCAGAGACATTACTTTGGCAACAAAGGTTCATATAGTCAAAACTATGACTTTTCCAGTAGTCAGGTATGGATGTGAGAGTTGGATCTTAAAGAAGGCTGAGTGCCAAAGAATTGATGCTTTTGAATTGTGGCTTTGGAGAAGACTCTTGAGACTCCTTGAACTGCAAGGAAATCAAGACAGTCAATCCTAGAGGAAGTCAACCCTAACTATTTATTGGAAGGACCGATACTAAAACTGAAGCTTCAATACTTTGACCACCTGATGGGAAGAGCCATCTAATTAGAAAAGACCCTGATGCAGAGACCTGATGCAGAGAAAGATTGAAGGCAGGAGGAGAAGGGGATTACAGAGGATGAGATGGTTGGATGGCATCGCCAACTTGATGGGCATGTGTTTGAGCAAGCTCCGGGAGTTGGTGATGGACAGGGAAGCCTGGTGTGCTGCAGTCCATGGGATCACAAGGATTTGGACACAACCAAACGACTGAACAATAACAATTCTTTAAGCTACCAGGTACGGTACATTTTATATTATTTTGGGATACAAAACCAATTCACTTTCAGTTTCCACGAACTTTAAAAGCCTCCAGCTTGTTTATTAGTTGTTGTTACATAATTTCTACTCCTAGATCATTTCTTATCATCTGTCTAAGAAATGGTATTCTTCAAAACAAGGATCTTCTCCTCCATCTACAACCAAATGCATTTTGACCCCAGGATTGCTTAAAATGCCATTCCTTCTCTAACATTCTTTCCCTCCCTTTCTTTTAGTATTATCCATTCTCAATTCAGAGGCTTCTCTAGTCTGTTGCATCCAATATTGACTGAATATCTTGTTTATGTATATTCAGATATTCATAGATATATGAGAGCAATTTAATGTAGTGGTTTCAACTTTGCCATAGTAATGCCTTTTATCTAAATTAATGTTATAAAACTTCTGAATCATCTATTATCTATTATATCTTGTATCCATAGGCAACTGTCACGTAATCTGCACTGATATCAGTACCTGACTTATTTCCCTTACTTCCTAAACTGCATGTTTGTGTTGTCTATATGGAGATCTTTCCATTTTTATGGCTTTCTTTCTAGTACTATCTGCTTATAATCCTGGAGACAGATTTTTTTCTGTCCTCTACCTCAAAAGTGTATACAGATAACTTACGGTTATATGACAAACTCAGTGACTTAACATGATGCCAATACTTTGTTTTATTAATGAATCTTAAATTTGCGTAGTGTTCAGTAGAGATGGCACATCTCCAATTCACAAGACATCAGTTGGAAAGTTTGACTAAAGCTGAGGTATCCATTTCCAAATAAAGTATCATGCACATGCCTAGAGAGTTAGTGTTGGCTGTCAGCTGATATCTAGGCTGGTGGTCTTTGTTCTTTTATAAATGAGCTTCTCCAAAGAACCATAGGAGCCTCCATGCAAACATAGCAGTTGTTCTCAAAGTCTCATGGTTTAAGAACTATTTGACTCTACATGAAGAGAATATTAAATGAGTAGATTCTTCCATTGAGAAAAGAAAGAATTAGGAATACATAAAAGTCATTGGCTCATAGCATTTCTGAAACATATGTAGGCACACACTGTCAGTTCATTGATTATTTCTTAGTCTTGTTCCCTAGAAATTAGTTAGTTAGTTCCTTCACAGAAATTAGGAAAGTGTCTATGAATCAAACAAAATCTGTTCAATGCTAATCTTATCAAGATGGGTTATGTTGGGCCCAAATAAGGCTAATGTGGAAAAATACTTTCAATATTCTTAGAAACTCTATTGCTTAGTTACAAATCATGCTTTTACAAATATTAATCATACCCTCAAATATTTCTGAGGACTAAACAAATAAGATTTTATAGTCAAGTTATGGAAACTTTTGCCATTAAGTCATTCTATTTTTATAGTCCACTGTATTTGCTGGTTTTCTAAAGCCATATCTTACTTTGAAAAACTATTTTTTCTGGTAAAGATCAGAAATGAGAAACATTCCTATTTGCAACCCTCCAACTCTTTGTTGTTGTTGTTGTTTGTGTCCTTTAAATTATGCTCAATTACTTAATGAGTTCTTTAATTCTTTTCTTATATTTTGTCTTAGGCAGCTAAAAGAAATCAGTTGGCAATTTCTATGGCTAGTGATGAAAATATACCCAGTGAAAACTATCCATGACTTCTTCAGTTCTATTTTCTATGTTGCCATAGGCAAATGTGATGAGAATCTTTTTACCACTTCCTAAACGGGGACCTCTTTTATCGAGCTTTCAGTTCACATGTTTTAGATTTCTGTACAGTGGCACTCCATTTCCAGAAACCAACTTTATTTGTCTATTGCTGAGTAAGAGATAACCCAAAACATGGTGCCTTCAAACTATGGTTTTATCCCATCTAATTGTTCTATGCCTCAGGAATATGTACAGGGTTTAGGTAATGTTGAACTGACAACCAGGCTTGGCACCAGAGTGGGGTTGGCTCGAAATGGGCTGATATGTATCTCTCTCCTTCTTCCTGAAGTTTCAGGGTTTTCTCAGTGTTGTCTTCAACTGAGTATTTGGATTTCTTACTTGGTAACACAGGACTCTAAGATAGAGAAACAGAAGTAGAAGCTACCTGTTACTTAAAGACTGGATCCAGAAATTGGCACTTCACTCTGTATAGAAGTGTACTGGCACTTCTGTATTTTCTTGATGAAACAATCACAGAAACTGCCCAGATTCAAAAACGTATTTTTTAATGGGAGCATTATCAAGTAATGCATGGCTGTCATTAATCTGGGTTTCCCAGGTGGTAGAGCGGTAATCTGCCTGCCAATGCAGGAGAAGAGGGTTCGATCCCTGGGTCAGGAAGATATCCTAGAGAAGGGCATGGCAACCCAATCCAGTATCCTTACCTGGAAAAGCCCCTGATGGCCTATGGTTCATAGGGTCACAAAGAGACAGACACAACTGAGCAACTGAACACACATGCATTTTAATCTACCATAAGAAAAGAAAAAAAATTGAAAAGTGAAGTTGCTCAGTCACGTCCGACCCTTTGCAACCCCATGCTCACCAGGTTCCTCCATCCATGGGATTCTCCAGGCAAGAATACTGGAGGGGGCTGCCATTTCCTTCTCCAGGGGATCTTCCTGACCCAGGGATCGAACCCAGGTCTCCCACATTGCAGGCAGGCGCTTTAACCTCTGAGCCACCAGGGAAGCCTAACCTACCATAGGGAATGTTCAAATAACAATATGATTTCTAGCACAAACTTTTCAAATTGGGTTGATTTAACTTGTATAGTCACAAGCCTATAAATAAAGATGATGGTTTGGGTTATACATTTGCATATTGTTTGTTGGAGAAGAAACCTATTTTGATCCTTTGTTTTCTGTTTTTCAAAAGGTTGGTATGGTTTTGAAGGGAAAAAACCATAACTCCGAGGTAGCACACTTTGAAATTTCTGTTTTATTTGATTCTTAAATATTTACCAAATCATGTATCCTTAATATTCCTTTTGTTCTTTGTCTTTTTCTCTTTGTGTCTGCCCATTAATTAGAGGAAAACTTTCCCAAAAGTAAGAAATTACTCTGCAGGTCCATGTTCATTTTGTCTGATTGTTTCATTTTTTTATACTTTCACCTCCTATAAGTTTTTGCTAAAGCTGATGAACTTCATATGTTATTTTTGCTGCAAGCTAAGAGATCTTTCCGTCTCTTCCTGAAACTTTGATCTGCTATATCTTGCCATGAAACCATCAAGCATGCTGTTTTTATATCTTAATTGCTTTCTTAATTTATCCATATTTATCCCCTAAAAGATGGTAGGATAAATTTTTCAATTTCCTTCAACTCTTTACAGATTTCACAATATTTGCATTTGCAGTATGCTGAAAAGTTTCTTTTCATTTCTAATGTCTTCTAATAAGTCACCATTACTATTTACTCTGTTTCTTCTGATACTTGAGCCTGATAACTATGTAACCAAGAAAAAAAATATATATATATATTGTATATATATATATATATATATATATATATATATATATATATTGTAGAGGATCATCTGTTCAACCTTGTAAAAGAATAGTTTGCCTGGCCAAAACTTTATTTTCAGTTATTATTGATTTCTTTTTTGTCTTGAACCTTCGTTTATCAAATCTAGAAATTGTGTAAGATTCTTGACCCACTGCAATCCAGAAATATACTCAGACTGAGCAAAATACTTCAAAAGGAAGTAAGACTGTGACCTCTTCTGAACTCTGTCCTGTTTGAGGAATAAAGGCAAAGAACAGTCACAAAAATGTAGAAACACTGACAGAAGACCTGTGAAGTAAATCTCAACTCAAAATAATTCACTATTGATATGGAAAGTCCTTTTTGTTAAATGTTTTCAAGTCTTCTGTGGATTATTCCATTGTAAACTAGCATAACATTGTCAAGGACCAGAATAAACTGTTTTATGATTATTTCAGGCTATGAGATTGGGACTAGAGGAAGGGAAAAGAAGGCTAAACTGACCCTAAAAAAATAGGTGTCATAATTCCTGTTAAGGATTGTTTTCATTGGAAAAGAAAGGTCACTATTCCACTGGACTATTTTATGTTATCTCTTTCCTCTGACAACATACACACACACACACACACACACTTGAGTTGCTTAATGTAAAGAATAAAAAGTGTTTCTTTCACTGTCATAAACACTAGACATTCATTAATATATACTAAGTACACGTTGTTGAAAACTCGGGATATACTGGTGTCAGGATACAAATTAAGACACATTAGTTGAGCATTTGCTGAGTGCTCAACCTTCTATTAGACATGTTTATTTGCAATATTCTTATTATAGTGTGGCAATACCAGGCAGTTTGCCAAATAAATAATAGAGATTATACATGAAAAAAATTTACAGGAATTCCAAAAAAGGTCACCTTGTTGAGTGCTTACTCATAAAATATAGGTTTTATAAGAAGAAAACTAGAAACATGTTCTTTTCACAAAATACTCAACTGAAGGAAATGACTTAGTTTGAACCCCAAAACAACCAGATATAGGTATGATTTATTTTTTGAAGAAAGACTAAGGCCAAGAGAGATATTCTTCACATTATACCACCCAATTTTTCCTTCTTCTACAACCTAAGGAACTCTTTTCTCCCAGGTGAGTCATTAAGACAATGGTCTTTGGAAGAAGACTATGTGATGCCTGGGTAACTATCCTTGTCTAGAGATGGGAGACTGGGTGAAGTAACAAATTCAAACTCTTGACAGTTCTGAGTTGTACTTTCATTTTTATCTATGCACATTATTTTTGTGCATAATCTTCCTTCTTTTTTTAAAATCATATAATGTACTCAAATTGGCTCATTTTTTACAATTGCCTTTGTTGCTAGAGCAAGAAAATTTTAATAAACCACAATAGAACAAATTATGACCCACAAGTGAAACTTGATTATTTTTATACAACCCACAGGCAAATAATTTTTTTTATATATTTCAAATGATTGAAAAAGCAAACAAAAAGTAGTATTTCATGATACTTGAGAATTTATGAAGTTTCAAATTTTATTGCCTACATATAAAGGGTTTGCCTGGAACAAGACCATGATCATTAGTTTACCTGTGGCTAATGGCTACCTTTGTTTTACTATAGTGGAGTGGAGTAGTTGAGACTAAGGCATACAGTCCACAAAGCCATATTTGTATATTTAATATCTGACCCATTACAGGAAAGTTTCCTGACCATTGTAATACATGTTCCAGTGATTCTTTCAGAATTAAAAATTATCTTAAACAAATGTACATTTTAAACCTGGATAGTGGAAGACCTTGATGAATTCTTCACTGAACCTGGGTTGAGGGTGCTCTCAGGCAATGGAACTAACCCTTGTACTTTGTGAACACAATATCCACTGATAGTGAGTTTGCAATCAATATATTTGCCAATCACATGAAAATGGTGAAAAGATTATTTAAAGTATAGAGCAGATTCCTGTCAAAGTTTCCATTTGATTCTGTACACACTGACCTAATGGAAGGAATCAATGAGACATAAATTCAGGGACAGGAGATATTTATTGCCAATAGGTTTGCAGCAAATTTCCTAGAAACATTGATATCAATGGAAAACAATAATACTTACTTTTTAAAAAAAAAAGTCCTTTGCTGATTTCAAGACATTGTTTTAAAAAGCTTTAGAACGCTCCTGTTTTGGGTAGCATATTTTATCCACTGGCATAAATGTGGCTTCCTTTTAGTTCATTTCCATAAGTAGGTTGCTTCCTGAAAGTTTTCCTGATTTATCAATCTTTGATCTTTAAAATTATCTTATTTCCAACAGTATTAAGGTTCTAATCTTCACTTCCTGAAAGAATTTTTCTATTGGCAAAGATAATCATGGGATATCCAGATAGCAAATGGCCACCAAAATCACTTTGGAATTTTCAGCTCACACTGTGTCAAGCCATTTTAAAAGGGCAGGTTGCCAAACACCTTGGAAAGTAGGACCCAGACAATATCATGGTGACATTTTTAGTACAAAGAAAGTAGTGCAATGAGTTTGCATATTAACCACTTATGAAAGAATGTTGTAATGTACTTCCAGCCTCTGAACAAAATCAAGAAAAACAAGTGAGAGCAATTGCTTCCCAGGTAGTGCAGTGGTAAAGAATCCATCTGCGAATATAGAAGACACAAGAGACAAGGTTTCGATCCCTGGGTTAGGAAAATCACCTGGAGTAGGAAGTAGCAACCCATTCCAATTTTCTTGCCTGGAAAATTCCATGGACAGAGGAGTCTGGCAGGATAAAGTCCATGGAGTTACGCAGAGTTGGATACATATGAGTGTCTGAGCATGAGAACAAGCAAGTCAGCCCAACTATTCTAAGCTAAATCAAATCACAATATGTCATCATGATGTGAAGATATTGTAGAGTAATACAAATCATTTCACCATATTTTCATCTTATTCATTTCAAGCTAGGTGAGTTACCTTTCAGTTATTCACTCATTCCATCATCCATGCATTGTCTACTGTTGTTTCTTGTGCCTGGAATTATTCTGTTTTTCCTTTCTTATTATAGTCAGCAAAATGACTCTCAGACATTTGGGAACAGATAAGGATTAGAAAAACCAGTACCAAATGGTAAACCAAATCAGCAATTTTTTAGTTCAGGTACAAAACACAATAAATATAATCTTGAGTAAAAATTTTATAATAATATAAAAAGATATGACAAATTTATACATGAGAAGGAATTGGAGAAGCTCACAGACTCATTTCGTTTCTCAATTCAGAAACATAACTGAGAAAGTCATAGGGAAACCTACAGCAACGTAAAAATGACTTGAAGTTCACACTTCAAGTGTGGACTATCCATCTACATGTGGAATCTAAAATAAGACACAAATGAATTTACCTACAAAACAGAATCACAGACATAATGAATAGATTTGTGGTTGCCAAGGGGTCAAGTGGAGGAGGGATGGATTGGGAGTTTGGGATTAGCAGACACAAGTATGTATAGAATGGATAAACAGCAAGGTCCTACTGATTAGTACAAGGAACTATATTCAATATTCCATGATAAACCATAACAGGAAATAGTATAAAAAAGAATATCTATATATGAGTCAATTTTATGTACAGCACAAATTAACATTGTTGTAAATCAGCTATACTTGAATAAAATTTAGAAAGAAAAAAAAAAAAGGAATACAGATTCTCCCTATTTAACTTCCCTCTATGGGCTTAGGAAATTCTAGTTAACTAATTTTTGTGAGATTTCTGTCACATACTTATGCTGAGGTAAACACTAAGTTTAAATATCTTCTTCTAGTAGTCTAGACAACATTCTTTCCCCTTATATGTCACAAGATGCTCTCACCTTCCAGTTGGCTGACAGTGATGGAATAACTTTTATGCAGTAACTGCTTTTCTGCTTTTCTGTGAATTTTAGAAAGAACAACATGGTATTGTCATTGTGATTTTCTTGTATTATTATGCTGTTTGTCAGAGGTGGCTCCCAATATGATCCCTGATTCAGGGTATTCATGTCCTATGCAATTCTCCACCTTTGAGTGTGGGCTAGACCTGGTGACTTGCTTCTAATGAATAGAATGTGGTAAAAGTAATGTGATGCTACATCACATGTGATATGATTCACATATGATGAATCATATGTGAATGTGATATTATCACATTATGATACATCACAATGTGATACACCAATGTGATACATCACATTGTGATTCAGCTATATAAGACTAGGGCTTCCATCCTGCTGGTTGCTATCTTGCTGGCATTGATAAAGCCAGCTATCATCTTATAGAGGCCCACATGGTAAAGAACTAAGGGCAACCTTTAGCCAATAGCCAGCAATGAACTGAATCATAATCTGCAAAGAAAAGAATCTCCCTAGCAACCAGATCAGTGAGCTTGGGAGTAGATCTTTCTGCAGATATGACCCAGACATATGCAGACATAAAGTACTTTTTGGGCCCTGCCCTAAAAGGGATTAAACATACCATCATTATTCCCTTTCAGTGTTATTCCTCAAGGAAAGCAGCACTCATCTTAGGAAAACTGTTTCTAAAATAAAAACTACATCCCCACCATTTGCCCCTTAAATTGTATAATATATCATTCAGATTTTGTGCTTTTCCTTTCTCTTCTTTCGGTCTTTTTCTGCATTTCTCAAGGCCAGGAAATTCTGTGCTGTCTGCCGTGGATCTTGCCCTAAGCTCTTCATTTTGTGTTAGTCTTACTCCTCTCTCTAGGACTTACGAGCATCTCAGAAGGTACAGGAGACATGCTTCAGAGGAACGCTTGGCTGGTCCTTGGGACAAGAGACATTGTGCTGACTGAGAATTTTCTGCTTTACACTCTACTCAGAAGGTAGTCAGAAATGATTAAATTCTGGGTTGGACCTCTGTTTCTTACTTTCTGTGAATCATTTTAACTCCTATACCTTCATTTTATGGAAGAAATAGTTCCCTCAAGCTATCAATTTTGGTAAATTGGCCCATATTTTGTTGCTCTGTGAAAATTAACTCTGCAATACATTCTTTTTGGAATTCTATCTAATGAACAATTATATCCAATTTATTTTGTGTTTAACAACTGATGAAATAGTTGGGGAATCTAGTTACTAAACAAATAGACCTCCAAATACATGCTGCTGCTAAGTCGCTTCAGTCGTGTCCGACTCTGTGTGACTCCATAGACGGCAGCCCACCAGGCTCCTCCATGCATAGGGTTTTCCAGGCAAGAGTACTGGAGTGGGTTGCTATTGCCTTCTCCTAAATATATGCTAGCTTAACATGATAAAAGATGTAGGCAGGAGACTGGTGCAGGTGCTCTGGGTCTGCAAGTGGATTTCCTCTGAGCTGTGAACCAGAGGCCCAGGATTCTTGTCCCTCTTAGTTCCACCTTCTCCTATTGATTTTTGGGTTCTGTGATAAACACCAGTCAGTGGTAGGTGTGAGATTGGAAAGAACGCTTGCCTGCATTCCACTCCTAACCGCATGGTTTTCCCTACATGTAAGAGGGCTGGGGAATACTCAAGCTGGGCATCTGCCTCCTGCTACAACTCACTAGGCAAGGGAAAAAAAGGAATGGGAAACAGAAATATTTGGAGGTTACCTAGCTCTCTCTGCCACCCTATAATTTCTCATAATTTCTTCCTTTCTAACTCATTAAAATTTGTCTTACAAAACTAGTACTTAATTGCACAGCTTCTTATATTGGATTCTAATCATTTTGGGACAGTGGGTTGTTTCCATAGAAAATTGAAAGCACCTGTGAAGCAAGGGCCATGATAACCTTTAGAGAGTCACTCTAGGTACCTAATACAGTCCTGGGTTTGGTGAAGGCAGTTTCCATTCCTGATGGAGGAGCCCCATTCTATCAAATCCCTATTGTTTACATCATGCACTAGGGCTTGATGGGAAAATGCCAGCTCTGACTATATTATGGCTAACATATTCTGTTCATTCTAACTAAAGAGTTGATTGGATTCTTCTCATAAACTTTAGGGTTACCTATGGTAAGCTTCAGGTATTCAGGATTTCTAGAATTCCAAGGCTGAAATTGTTATAAACATTTGCTTAAGTTTTTAAGTGTAGGAATAGCACATAAAGTCTTTGTGCTTGTTGTAGTTGTGGTTCTATGTTCTTTTGTCTTAAAAAAAAAATCTCCTTAAGTAGAACAAAGGGAAAATTTCTGAAATATGTTAACAGTGTTACTAACAGATATATTTTGCATTTGTATAATGCTTGTAGAGTGTGTTTTATTTTTCAAAGCACTTCCGTAGTGTTTATTATATTTAGTTTTAGTATTGTTTGTTAAAATTTCTGTCAGTTTTACATCAACTGCATTTTTATTTAAAATTATATTTTATTATTAATATGTTTATATTTAATTATATGTAGTTTTAAAAATTATCTGGTGATAGAGAAGATGGGTATTTTTATCTCTTATATAGCGTAAATATATTTTAACCCAGTGTGGACAAATCAGTTTCTTGTATTAGTATAAATTAGCACTAACACTAGGACTTGAATGAATGTTTTGGGATTACAGTCCATCTTTTTAACAAAATGCAACAAATTGCAACTCTTTGACAGGAGGAATGTTTGTCTTTCAATTTTTATCATTTTTTTGTACTTTGAAAAAACTTTTAATTCAAGCAGCTGTGTGTACAAAGCCAGTGGTATAAGTGATTAGAGTTTAGCATGGCTTCTGTTTATTTCATTTTTACCTTTTCCCCCTCATGAGCACACAGTGAAGATATCTCTCATTGTATTGTTTTAGCATTATCTCTTAACAGGCAATTTCTGCAGTTACAAGGAAACCATGAATATATGCAGCGATATTTATAACCCAGAAGTTTCCTGCTTCACTATAGGATGGGTCATTGGTTTTTTTTTTTTTTTGGTTTTTTTTTTGATCTGAATGCTAAGACTGGGGATGTGTCCTAAATATTTTAGCATCCATTAGAACTTTGTTATGAGAATTTGGTTCAAATTTGGATGTTTTCTCTCTCTTTTCAAATTGCAAGTATTTTTGCTTAATGAGTGTCATGTATTTACTCTTCCTTTGTGGAGTAAGACTTATCTTTAATGTTTTAAAATTAAATTGCTTGAGTTTCAGGAGTCTTGGCTTATTAATTAGTCTTCTAGGATTCAGTGGTCAAGGTTGTATTCCCTCAAGCTGGTCCCTTCACCATTTTAGAAGCAGTAGTTTTATTCTCCTCTCAGCCTTCATTTTCCACACCGAGTCCCTAACTCTTTAGTCTGTTCCTCTGAGGATACACTACACACATAAATCAGGCTTCCAAGGAAGCTAAAAGAGGTAATTATTATTTGCATTTTGGGCATTTAAAAACTCAAAGCTCAGAGGTGAGGATACATAATTCTAGCTACTTCACCATATTATAAATTTCTCCTGGGAATACAGCTCCTTCTGTTTGTTTTACCCACATCTCTAATCCTTAGGATTCTAGTGATGCAACCATACAGATAACCCTGACTCTAGGGCTCTAAATAAGAAAAGACCAGGACCCATCAATTTGCTAATCTCAATTCTGGTTTCTAGGTCACTCACTGTCAAGAAGAGTAGCCTTGTGTTATTATCTAGGGTATTGCTTCACAAAAAGAAAGTCTGTTTAGATCACTGGGGTGAGAAATATACTTTTACTTTCTATATTACAAAAGTATTTCAGTCTGAATGATATGGATCCATGCTTACCTCTTTAAAAAAATAATAATTAATTTTAATTGGAGTCTAATTTCTTTACATATTGTGATGGTTTTCACCAGATATCGACATGAATCAGCCACAGGTGCACACGTGTCCCCCCATCCTGGGACAATCCAAGTTGACTAAGAAAAATCATCTGTCCCAAATTGAATGGTTTCCTATGGCTTAGTTGCTACCAAAGGACAAAGCAGAAGTTTTCTAAAGGACTTTTTTAGAGTTTAAATCAAATTTAAGCTTTTTTTTTCTTCTTCTTCTTTGGCCTTAAAGTTACATTTTAATTACAGTGCAATAATTTGAGGAACATTGGTAATAGGGAAAACTTTTAGACCTTTTGTTCTTTAGTGCAGTCAAGGGAAACCTCATTAGAGAGGATTTTCTTAGTTAGCAGGGCTTCGAGGTTAATGAGCTGTGAGTGATAATATATAGTAGTAATCCCTCCTGGCACTAACAGGTTGTATTTTATACATTCCTTAATCTCAATAGGAAAGGAGGTGATGGGAGAGGGTGAGAAGGAAACCAATTTAAGGGGCTTGGGGATGTTCAAAAAATCCCACTCCTGGTATGAATCATAATTGAAAACTTCACATGTTCAAACCTGAATAGCTAAAAGATGAGTGGATAGAAACATTTCTCCATAAACTGATTTCAGTGAAAAAAAATGATGATGTGTTGTGGTTTCTCAAGATGAACTGAATGACATTCTCCACAATTTGGTATCCCAGGGTCAAAGTTCCCTTTTCTGTCACAAGAAGGAGCCAACAAAGTTTGGAATCATGTTTGGATCAGTCTGATAGAGATAAGAAATAGGGTGCTATTAATAATGAGATATCCTGAACTGAATGCAATTTGAAAGGGGGTAACAGTTTACACACTTTAAAGTAGATTAGCTCTCAAATGAGAGCATTATCAAATAATCTTATTTTTAGTGTCAGCACAGTGGTCATTAATGACCTTTTTTGTTCATCAAATTTGGTATTTTCTTTGTTATTGGAGACCCTCTAGAAATCAACTCAAATCATCAGTTCAGTTTAGTTCAGTCACTCAGTCATGTCTGACTATTTATGACCCCATGGACTGCAGCACACCAGGCATCCATGCCCATCACAAACCTCCAGAGTTTACTCAAACTCCTGTCCATTGAGTCAGTGATGCCATCCAAACATCTTATCCTCTGTCGTCCCCTTTTCCTCCTGTCTTCAATCTTTCCCTGCATCCGGGTACTTTTTCAACTGAGTGAGCTCTTCCCATCAGGTGGACAAAGTATTGGAGTTTTAGCTTCATTATCAGTCCTCCCAATGAATATTCAGGACTTATTTCACTTAGGATGGACTGGTTGGATCTTCTTAAAGTCCAAGGGACACTCAAGAGTCTTCTCCAACAACACAGTTCAAAAGCATCAATTCTTTGGCACTCAACTTTCTTTATAGTCCAACTCTCACATCTATATGTGACTACTGGAAAAACCTTGACTAGATGGACCTTTCTTGGCAAAGTAATGTCTCTACTTTTCAACATGTTGTCTAGGTTGGTCATAAATTTCCTTCCAAGGAGAAAGTGTCTTTTAATTTCATAACTTTAGTCACTATCAGCAGTGATTTTGAAGCCCCCCAAAATAAAGTCTGCTGCTGTTTCGCCATCTGTTTGCCATGAAGTGATGGGACCGGATGTCATGATCTTAGTTTTCTGAATGTTGAGCTTTAAGCCAACTTATTCACTCCCCTATTTCATTTTCATCAAGAGGCTCTTTAGTTCTTCACTTTCTGCCATAAGGGTGGTGTTATCCGCATATCTGAGGTTTTTTATATTTCTCCTGGCAATCTTGATTCCAGCTTCTGCTTCATCCAGCCCAGCATTTCTCATGATGTACTCTGTATATAAGTTATAAAAGCAGAGTGACAATATATAGCCTTCACATACTCCTTTTCCTATTTGGAACCAGACTGCTGTTCAATGTCAGGTTCTAACTTTTGCTTCCTGACCTGCATACAGATTTCTCAAGAGGCAGGTCAGGTGGGTCTAGTATTCTCATCTCCTTCAGAATTCTCCACAGTTTATTGTGATCCACACAGTCAAAGGCTTTGGGATAGTCAGTAAAGCAGAAATATATGTTTTCTTGGAACTCTTGCTTTTTTGGTGATCCAGCAGGTGTTAGCAATTTGACCTCTGGTTCCTCTGCCTTTTGTAAATCCAGCTGGGACATCTGGAAGTTCATGGTTTACTTACTGTTGAAGCGTGGCTTGGAGAATTTTAAGCATTACTTTACTAGCGTGTGAGGTGAGTGCAATTGTGCAGTAGTTTGAGAATTCTTTGGCATTGCCTTTCTTTGGCATTGGAATGAAAACTGATCTTTCCTAGTACTGTGGCCACTGCTGAATTTTCCAGATTTGCTGACATATTGAGTGCAGCACTTTCACAGCATCATCTTTTAGGATTTGAAATAGCTCAACTGAAATTCCATCACCTCCACTAGCTTTGTTCATAGTGATGCTACCTAAGGCCCACTTGACTTCACATTCTAGGATGTCTGGCTCTAGGTGAGTGATCACACCATCATCATTATCTGGGTCGTGAAGATCTTTTTTGTACAGTTCTGTGTATTCTTGCCACCTCTTCTTAATATCTTCTGCTTCTGTTGGGTCCATACCATTTCTGTCCTTTATTGTGCCCATCTTTGCATGAAATGTTCCATTGGTATCTCTAATTTTCTTGAGGAGATCTCTAATCTTTCCCATTCTATTGTTTTCCTCTATTTCTTTGCATCGATCACGGAGGAAGGCTTTCTTATATCTCCTTGCTATTCTTTGGAACTCTGAATTCAAATGGGTATATCTTTCCTTTTCTCCTTTACTTTTCACTTCTTTTCTAATCACAGCTATTTATAAGGCCTCCTTAGACAGCCATTTTGCTTTCTTGTAGGTAAATAACAGGGAGGGAGCACAGCTCCACCCATCAACAGAAAATGAGATTAATGATTTACTGAGCATGGCCCTGCCCACCAGAACAAGACCCATTTTCCCCCTCAGTCTCTCCCATCAGGAAGCTTCCATAAGCCTCATATCTTTCTCCATCAGAGGGCAGACTGAATGAAATCCACAGTTACAGAAAACTAACCAATCTAATCACATGGACCACAGCCTTGTCTAACTCACTAAAACTATGAGCCATGCTGGGTAGGGCCACCCAAGACGGACAGGTCATGTTGGAGAGTTCTGACAAAATGTGGTCCACTGGAGAAGGGAATGGCAAACTACTTCAATGTTCTTGCCTTGAGAACCCCATGAACAGTATGAAAAGGCAAACAGATAGGACACTGAAAGATGAACTCCACAAGTCAGTAGGTGCCTAATATGCTACTGGAGATCAGTTGAGAAATAACTCCTGAAAGAATGAAGAGACGAAGCCAAAGCAAAAACAAGACCCAGTTGTGGATGAGACTGGTGATAGAAGCAGGGTCTGATGCTGTAAAGAGCAATATTGCATAGGAACCTGGAATGTTAGGTCCATGAAGCAAGGCAAATTAGAACTGGTCAAAGAAGAGATGGCAAGTGTGAACATCAACATTTTAGGAATCAGTGAACTAAAATGGTCTGGAATGGGTGAATGTAACCCAGGTGACCATTATAGCTATTTCTATGGGCAAGCATCCCTTAGAAGAAATGGAGTAGCCATCATAGTCAACAAAGGAGTCCAAAATGCAGTACTTGGATGCAATCGCAAAAACAACAGAAGGATATCTGTTCATTTCCAAGGCAAACCATTCAATATCATGGTAATGCAAGCCTATGTCCCTACCAGTAATGCTGAAGAAGCTGAAGTTGAACAGTTCTATGAAGACCTACAAGACCTTTTAGAACTAATACCCAAAACAGATGTCTTTTTCATTATATGAGACTGGAATGCAAAAGTAGGAAGTCAAGAAACACCTGGAGTAACAGGCAAATTTAGCCTTCAAGTACAGAATGAAGCAGGGAAAAGGCTAACAGAATTTTGCCAAGAGAACGCAATGGTCATAGCAAATACCTTTTACCAACAACACAAGGGAAGACTTTACACATGGACATCACCAGATGGTCAGTACTGAAATCAGATTGATTATGTTCTTTGCAGCCAAAGATGGAGAAACTATATACAGTCAGCAAAAACAAAACTGGGCGCTGACTGCAGCTCAGATCATGAACTTCTTATTACCAAATTGAGACATAAATTGAAAAAAGTAGGGAAAACCACTAGACCATTCAGGTATGACCTAAATTAAATCCTTTATGATTATACAGTGGAAGTGAGAAATAGATTTAATGGACTAGATCTGCTAGACAGAGTACCTGATGAACTATGGACAGAGGTTCGTGACATTGTATTGGAGACAGGGATCAAGACCATCCCCAAGAAACTCAATTCATGCTATACGTTTAAAGAGAGAAAACTGCCTTTCTAAGCAAGATTCAAAGCTCAGTTGACTGTGACAGACATTTTTATGCAAAGAAAGGAAAGGAGGGAAAGAAGAATAAAGGTCCCTTTCTCCTCCTTTGCCAGTTTTGCCATTATAGATTTGCATTTCAGAAATTCCATCTACTCTTCACAAAATAAATTTCAGAATCCTTGTGCCAACATTCAAGGTCATCCACGATTTGGCATTATCAAATCTTTCTATGTTATTTACAGCTTCTTTCCTCCACAAACTCTCTGTTAGAATCAAGCTGGAATGTTCACTTTCTCCCAAACAGGCAAAGTTCTTTCCACCTTCACTCAGTAGGATACTGCTGCATGGAATGAAGTGAAATTGACAGTCGCTCAGTCATTGTCTGACTCTTTGTGACTCATGAAGTGTAGCCCCCCAGGTTCCTCTGTCCATGGAATTTTCCAGGCCAGACTACTGGTGTGGGTAACCTTTCCCTTCTCCAGGCCCAACCCAGAGACTGAACCCAGGTCTCCCACATTGCAGGTGAATTCTTTACCATCTAATCCACCAGGGAAGCTCTGGTAAAATGTTCTGTTATTTCTAGTTGTTTACCTCATGTTCCTTTGGATACAGCATAAAAAGTGAGCAAACACACTTACATTCTCCATTAAATCTTCCTGATATCTTTCATTAGAAAAAATTCCCCTTAGGTCTTAAAATATTATTTTTAGTGATCCACACATGCTTTTATAATACTCAACAGTTTCATTATCTCTGATTTCCTTTCTGCTTTGCCACATTTATTTGGGCCTTTTGTGAGTTCAAAGACACTTAGGATATACCTATAGTGACTCCTACAATAGGATTTAGGTTGATTAATTAGTTCTTTAATTTTACAACTTTTAATTTTGTCCTCAATGTTTCCCAGATCAAGATCTAATTGAAAGAATAAACATTGATTGTTCCTTTAAAAGGAAAATTATAGGCCAATAGAAAATATCTATAAACCATTTTTCTATGCTTTTTAATATGCTACAATTTTAGAGATGAAAATCTGGGTGATTTGGGGCAACTTCTCCCTTTTTACTCAAAATCATGATGTTGAGGTAAATAGCCCTACCTATATAAATCCTACATATATAAAATTTAGAAATTTAAGTCCCCAAAAGAAGGACATATTAACAATGGGATAGAATTTTGTTACCCTTCTAAGATGTCCTTAAAGAATTACATTATTTTCAATCCCTTTTAGAGAGTTACTTAACATTTTATAAGCAAACTTGAAAAAGATAAGTTCCATAACTTTCCTGAGAGTTTGATATTAATAAATATTGTTCCTTAATGAGATCAACACTAAAGTGTTTTACTGAGAAATCTAAATAGCTGAGTTATTTAAAAATACCTCTGAACTCTGTAGCTGAGGATAACACTGTAACAGAGCTCATTAGGGTGGCAAGTACAAAACAAAAGAGATTGAGAAAAAAAATGTATGAAGTTGCCACATGACCCTAAAATCTGAGATTGTTTTACTCATAATCTCTTTCTTTAGATATCTATATCTTGTGTCGTATCTCTCATCATAAATTTTTTAGATGTACTATGTATGCCCTGTTTTGTTTTTTGTTTGTTTTTTTTTCCTTTATTCATAATTTAAGTCTTAACACTCATCTTGATGTTTACCTTAACCTGAAGTATAAAGATAAGTATTGCTGGAAAAGAGAAAGATGCAAAGGTTGAGTTCACTGTGCTATATGCTCTGGGCCAAAAGCCTCAGGCTTATCCAAAGCTTTTTCTTTCTTTCTCCAGTGAAATAAAATTGTTACTGCTGTGCTTTCCATAGAAATAGGTAAAATCAACCTTTAACATTTCCTAGATTAATCCATTCTCAAACTCCATTGTGTTTACCTTTCCCAAATGTTCTCAAATTCCACTTGAGTTTGCTACATAAAATTTTCTGGATTATATCTGATTCAAGTTAATTTATTTATATTTTAAATACCATGAACATGGTATTTAATGAACTATTAATGTACAAATCACTTGTCTTGCTTGATTCAGTCTTCTTTACTGAGTGCTCACCATGTCTAAACCATATGCCAGGTACTATGCTGAGATAAAGGCAGTGTTAAATGTAATGTTTACATCTAAACAAACAAACAAACAAAAACAATTAGATATAGTCCTAGTCTAGGTTTTAGAGAGGATTCCTCTACTTACACCAGTGCATAATCCATTCATGTGATCACACTGTCCAGAATATATTTCTAGTTCTGCTACTTCTCCACAGCTGTATCATGGCCATACCCATACAAACCACTCACATTCTTTGCTAGAATAAAACAAGTAGCCTTGAGAATGTCCTTCCTCGCCCTCCACCTGCCTACTAATCTCTATAGTATATTTGTTCAAAAGAAGCCAGTCATTGCTAAATTTTTAAAATTAGATCATGGTCCTCTACTGCCTTAATTTTTTCCCAATTAATTAAAATATTTCAAATCATTTATCTGGTTTTTCTCTGATCTTATAGCCCTGCAGATCAGCAGTGCCACCTGGGAGCAGCATCACTCTAGGTCAGAATCTCTGGGATGGAACCCAGGAATTGGTATATTATTAATAACAGTCTTTCATGTTATTCATCCTTCTAACATGGATGCATGCTAGAATTGGGAATTATTGTCCCACAGTTATTTCTTTTCTTTTTTTTTTTTTTCTTTCCAGGTTACTCCAACCTTACATGATTTATTTCTGCTCTTTGAATCTGGGAGTACAATTCTATTGTCAGGGCCTTGAAAACTTATCTGCCTGGATCTTTGCTTTACTATGTTCTAGTCAGTCAGGGTTCTGTCAAATATTATTCCTTCTGAGATATTCCCCTGACAACTTAATGCTGTTCTCCACATCCCTTTCTCCCACATTACATCTAACTTTCTTAATAGTGATTATTACCACTTGAACTTGTTTGTATATCTATCATAATAATAGACTGAAACTGAAGCCCTAAGGCAATAAATGTTCTATTCTAAAGTATGGGGAAAGGCTATCCACAGGACTTGTAAAAGGAGGGCAGAAAAAAAAAAAAACAAAACTGTTTGGTACCCTCAAAGGATCATTCAACTCCAGTGTACAAATGAAGTTTGAGAGGCTGGGAAGACATTATATAATAGAAAGATTAAATGAGGAGGTGGCTGATAAGCTCTGGATCTTACCCTCTTCCTTAGGTAGGGATAGGCATGTTTCTCTCATCATCTCAAATGACAACAGAAGACCACAAATAATTCTCTTTGAAACAGAAAAAGGCAAGTACTATATGCTATCGCTTACATATGGAATGTGTAGAACACTGACTTTGTGTCTGAGAGAATCTCAAGTGTGAGATTTGGGCTAGTTACTCATTCTGATCATGAAAGGAATAAGTAGTTGGAATCTTTGGGCAATCTGTGCTCCTAGATTTTGAAGAAAGGAGTCATTGGGAGCATCCACCTGAGGAGATGGTGTACCTTTAAATCCCACCCTAAAGTTCTTCCAAAAAGACAGACTTCACAGAAAGGAGTAGAAGGTCCTCATGGATGGCCTAGGCTAAATTAGGTGCTTAGAGCAAACAGCTGTAGAAGAGAGAATCAACCACACAAAGGCAATGGCAGGTCTCTCAAGTGCCCACTTGAACATGTCAGTTTTACCAACCTGCCCAGCCATAGAGAGTGTACCTATCTCACATTATTAGCCAAGTAAGGACACCACTCACCTGTCTGCTCCTTCTTTCTTAGCTCTGACCCTACAAGGATCAGCATATGCCAAAGTTAACCCATCTGAAATGAATAGGCCGTAAGACAGGGACATGCAGATGTCAGTCATGCATCTCTTCTCATATTGCAAAGGTCTTGCCTATAACCTTTTAGATTAAGAAAGAGGAACTACAATATGAATAAAATTAATGAAAAAAGTAAGGCTTTGTTTCTTACTATAGTTGGCTTTATTAATTATATGTATATATTTTGTATGCAAACAGAAAATTGTAGTAGTTCTTGTAGTTCTTTTTTCTTGCCTGATTGTTCTGGCTAGGACTTCCAGTATTACATTAAATAGAGGTTGGTAAGAGTGGGTATCTTGATCCTATTCCTGAACTTAAAGGAAAAGTTTTTAACTTTCACTACTGAGCATGATGTTAGTTGTCAATGTGTCAATATATAGCCTGTATTATATTAAGATACAGTCCTCAGATACCTAATTTTAGAGAGTTTTTATCATATAAAAGATGTTAAATTTGGTCATGCTTTTTCAACATCTACAGAAATAGCCACAGGGTTTTTATCCTTTATTCTGTTAATGTGGTGTTTAACATGTATTCATTTCCATGTATTGGAGCTATCTTGGGATTGCAGGAATAAATCTCACTTGATCATCTTGTAGGATCTCCCTAATGTGCTCCTGAGCTTAGTTTGCTAGTATTTTGTTGAAGATTTTTGTATCTATGTTGATCAAAGATATTGGCTGGTAATCTTCTATGTAATGTGCTCATCTGGCTCCTAGGTATACACTCAAAATAAATAAAATCAGTATCTCAAAGAGAGATATACACTTCCATATTCATTGCAGCATTATTCATGGTATTCAAGATATAGAAACAACTTAAATGTTCTTTAATTGTTGAATGGATTAGACAATATGACAGACACACACCAGGAGAAACATCAATAACCTCAGATATGCAGATGACACCACCCTTATGGCAGAAACTGAACAGGAACTAAGGAGCCTCTTGATGAAGGTGAAAAAGGAGAGTGAAAAAGCTGGCTTAAAACTCAGCATTCAAAAAACTAGGATCATGTCATCTGGTCCCATAACTTCATGGCAAATAGATGGGGAAACAATGGAAACAGTGGCAAACTTTATTTTCTTGCGCTGCAAAATCACTGCAGATGGTGACTGCAGCTACAAAATTAAAAGACACTTGCTCCTTGGAAGAAAAACTATGACCAACCTAGCAAGTATATTAAAGACAGAGGCATTACGTTGCCAACAAAGGTTTGTCTAGGCAAACTATGATTCTTCCAGTAGACAAATATGGATGTGCGAGTGGAACCATAAAGAAGTCTGTGCTGTGCATAGTCACTCAGTTGTGTCTGATTCTTTGTGACCCCAAGGACTGCATACCCTCCTGCAGGGGATTTTCCCAACCCAGGGATCGAACCCAGGTCTCTCACATTGCAGGCAAATTCTTTACTGTCTAAGCCACCAGGGGAGCCCAAAGAAGACTGAACACTGAAGAGCTGATGCTTTTAAACTGTATGTTGGTGAAGATTCTTGAGAGTCCCTTGGACTGAAAGGAGATCAAACAAGTCAATCCTAAAGGAAATCAATCCTGAATATTCATTGGAAGGACTGATGCTGAAGCTGAAGCTCCAATACTTTGGCCACCTGATGTGAAAAACTGACACATTTGAAAAGAGCCTGATGCTGGGAAAGATTGAAGGCAGAAGAAATGGACAACAGAGGATGAGGTGTTTGGATGGTATCACCAAGGCAATGGATATGAGTTTGAGCGAGCTCTGGGAGTTGATGATGGACAGGGAAACCTGGTGTGCTGCATTCCATGAGGCTGCAAAGAGTCAGTAATGACTGAGCGACTGAACAACAATTGCACCCTATCCATAATCACTATTATGACCATTATACTTTATTTTAAGAAATAAGACACACATATGTGCAATATTGCGTTAAAATACAAAAACAATAAATCTCCTAGTGATATAAATATCATGCAGGATTGAAGTTCTGAAACTTTAAAAGTGGATACGATTTGTAGAGTTGGAGAAGAGTAGAGCCAGGGGTCAGGCATGCAGTGTCAGGAAGGAGATTGGGAGAGAAAGTCCCACATGTCTGGGACTTGCTGGATAAACACTATCAGTGTTCATCCCCTTATCTCATCACACATAAATTAACTTATCAGCCTCCTAATTGATCTTAATGTCAGCTTTTACTTTTGAATCTTCCTTAAAACACTGCTTTGATGATGGCACCAAAAACAACCAAGAAAGAAAAAAAAAAAAGCCAATTAAACATATATACTACCAGATGTAAAACAGGTGATCAGGGCAAGCTCAATGCATGAAGCAGGGCGCTCAATGCATGAAGCATGGCACTCAAAGCCAGTGCTCTGGGACAACCCAGAGGGATGGGGTGGGGAGGGAGGTCGGAGGGGGATTCAGGATGGGGGGCACATGTGCATCCATGGCTGATTCATGTTGATATGTGGCAAAATCCACCACAATATTATAATTAGCCTTCAATTAAAATAAATAAATTAATTTAAAAAATTAAAGCACTCCACAGAAACTCTGTACAGAATAAAGTCCAAAATCTGTACTGGTGTTCTAAATCCATTGTTAAATGGAAGAATATCTGATTTCAAGTCATATTACTCCTCAATAAGAATTTTTTTTATATATGTGTTAATATACAGTATGTATTTTCTCTTTCTGACTTATTTCACTGTGTATATAGGCTCTAGGTTCATTCACCTCAACATAACTGACTCAAATTCATTGCTCTTTATAGTTGAATAATATTCTGTTGTATACATGCACTGCATTTTGTTTATCCATTCATCTGTTGATAGACATCTAGGTTGCTTCCTTGTCCTAGTTATTGTAAATAACTTTGGTAAGAACATTAGGGTACATGTTTCTTTTTCAATTATATTTTTCTCAGGGTATGTAACCCAGGGAGCCCAGTCTGACACTCTGTGATGACCTAGAGAGGTGGAATGGGGGAAGAAGGGAGGTAAAGAGGGAGGTGATATGTGTATAATTAATGACAGAGACCAACACAACATTGTAAAGCAATTTTCCCCCAGTTAAAAATAAATGTTAAGAAAAAAAAAAAACTTTCTTTCTTTCTTTTTTTTTTTAACCACGCCTTGTCAGTATAACAAACATTTAACACTTGAAGTGTTTATTCACTTTGTATTCTTTTCAGAGAAATCCCATTTCCACTCTTGGCCCACCTCTCCTTACCTTCTTCTTCGGAGTCCAGCTCAAGATGACCATCCTGTGTTCACTCTCTCCTCCTTCTGAAAAGTCATTCTTCTACTTGTTTATAAAGACCTCTTTTCCATTTATCACATGCCTGCATACAACCTGTTTACTGTGCTCTCATATAATCATCCCATTCTATTTCATATCAATGCTCCAGTAACAGATAGTTTATTTTTTACTTCTGTTCATCCTTCTCAGTAGCTAACAGAATATCATGCAGATGATCTGTTTCATAGAATTACGCTGTGATGTGCATATTGTGTGTCGTGATGGCTTAGGGTAGTGCCAGCATTAAAATGATCACTACACCTTATCAAAGAGACAGATACGGCCACCCTCCTTGAAACTAGATCACCTTGAGAAAAACCAAGAGACACATGCTTCACAATAACCCCAGTCTCAGTCAGCAGCATCAACTTCAACTATTAAGACCTACTATTCTCAGCCAATATTGAGAATACTTATTTCTGGCTAAATGAAAAGGAGTCTAGTACTATTTGAACCTTTATACTTACTTGGCCATGATATAGGGAAATTATAGAAGTTGGAAGAAAGAAGAAAATTTTGTATTGGTCACATAACCCCAAATAGACTCAAAGACATACAAGGACAGGGGTTCTGGTCATTTGTGCTCTTTAGAATGAATTATTTAAATATCTCTGATAGAACCAGTTGAAATAAATTTGGAAATAGAGTGTAATATTACTACAGAGTCATATTGTTGGTGACAAGAGAGCTTAAAAAAAATTAGGAAAAAATAACTGGCTGGCAGTATTTTAAAGGGTAACCAATGCTCACTAGCGGCTGCAGTAAGACATTAAGTAATAGAGCACAGTAATGTTAACTGCTCTCCTGGTAAGAGTGGTAAATGAAATAAACCCCAGCATCCGGGGTATCATTAATCTATAGTGAATAATGGCAGGAGTAGTGTAAGGAGATTAAAAAGGGCATTGTAAACATTTGTGGCTGTATAATATACAAATTAAAAATGTGAGAACGCTTGCAGCTGCATAATCTACAAATTAAAAACTGTAATAGCATGGCATTAATTACTGGCTGATCAATTCCTCTATAATTGCTGGCATGTAGATGAACAATTACAGGTCCGAAATGTTATTTGAGAAAGAGACATTGACCTTGGAACTGTAAGGAATGATACTGTGTTATAAGGTAATGCAGGATCCTATCAAATTCGGTTCCAGTATTTGTAGCAGCCGCCAGCTCAGCGCAGGGCTGTAATCACTGCACTATTTCTTCCTATTATGGTGCCAGAGGGGTTACTCATTGTTTTCTCTTTTTGAACAGAAACACCCAGTGACCTTCAGCCTTCTGAAAATGGGACCATCAGGCCTCATTTCCAAGTTCAAACAGTTTTAATAAAAATGAAATAGCAGGAGATAATGTACTTTACTCTTCTAGGCCAAAGGAACAGTTTGGAAAGTTGGAAAGACAAACTTCGTTCAGTGTGAACACTCCAACTGGGATTGTGACTGTAGATCTAAATGTTTCCAGACCAGCCATTTGCCAGTTGATAGCTAATAGCTAAGCAACTAGAGACTCAAATCTTTGATTGATACTAAAAGTCTGAACACTTACTTCCATTCTCTAACCCTCCTTAATAGCAGATGACACAGCAAAGCAGTGCTCTCGTTGATAATTTACTGGAATGGTGACCAATAAAAAAAAAAAGTGAGCTGAGATTCAGCACAGCAGTAGTTACATCACACGTGTGGATGCAGAAAAGTGAGCCCTGTTAGTGCCATTCTTGACGTTGAATTATAACTTCATGTTCAGGGTTACTAGCATTCTCAGTCCTCTTCATTCATTTGCTAAATGTGACAATTTGGATTTTTATCATTGCCTTTCTAATGAAACTGTCTTCATCAAGGTCACATTACCTATCTGACCAAAGGACATTTTCACACGTAACCTCATCTGACCTCCCTGTAGAACTGGACTCTGCTGACCACTCTCTGCCTCCAGATACTGCCAGTTTAGCCCTATTGACCCCATTTCATAGCTGCCTCTGTTTTCTGTGTTACTCGCTTCAGTGATACTAACAGTATCATCACTTTTTTTCTTTCTTTCTTTCTCTCCATTTATTTCCCAGTGAAGTTCCTTCTATTCTAGTATATCTCAGAGTTTAAATCTCCAGTCCAGACCTCTTCTCTGGTTTCATAATCTAGAGACAGAAACCTTCTCAGCATGAGGATAGGGAGGGTTCAGCCTCACACCAGTCATGGAGTTAAAACCACCCTGTATCACTGACGGTGACTTCAGGAGGGGTGGTTGTAACTCAGGGCACCAGAGAGCTCACCCCATTTTTCAAGCTCCCAAATCCTTCAGGCCAAGTCAGCCATCATAGCCTGCTCATATCAATGTTAGCTTTTTTCTCAAACCCTTCTCTATCATTCTAATTGTTACTCTCTGTTTTTGTTTTTTTTTTAAATAAATCTTATCATAGTCTTTTTTTTTCCCCTCATTCATTTTAAATACTGCCCCATTCACCTCATTTTCTGCAGTCATCCACAGTCACTATGGGCTCACTTGTACCTTCTCAATTCTTGTTGTTGTTCAGTTGCAAAATCATGTCTGACTCTTTGCAACCCAAAGACTGCAGCAAGACAGGCTTTCCTATTCTTCACTATCTACCAGAGTTTGCTCAAATTCAAGTCCATTGAGTCAGTGATGCTATCTAACCATCTTATCCTCTACCTCTCCTTTCTCCTTTTGCCTTCAATCTTTACCAGAATCAGGGGCTTTTCCAATGAGTCACTCTTTTTATCAAGCAACCAAAGTATTGGAACTTCAGCATCAGTCCTTTCAGTAAATAATCAGGGTCGACTCCCTTTAGGATGGACTGGTTTGATCTCTTTGATGTCCAAGGGAATCTTATGAGTCTTCTCCAGCAACAGTTTGTCTGTGCTTAGCCTTCTTTATGGTCCAAGTTTCACATCCATACATGACTACTGGAAAAACCTTAGCTTTGACTATGTAGACTTTGTTGGCAAAGTGATGTCTCTATTTTTAATATGTTGCTAGGTTTATCATAGCTTCCCTTCCAAGAAGCAAGCGTTTCCTAATTTCAAGGTTGCAGTCACTGTCAGCAGTGATTTGGGAGCCCAAGAACTCTGTCCCTGCTTTCACTTTTTTCCCTTTATTTGCCATAAAGTTATGGCACTGGATGCCATGATTTTAGTTCTCTTAATGTTGAGTTTAAAGCCAGCTTTTTCACTCTCCTCTTTCTACCTCATCAAGTGGCTTTTTAGTTCGTCCTCACTTTCTGCCATTAAATTGGTATCATCTGCCTATCTGATGTTGTTAATATTTATCCTGGCAACCTTGATTCCCACTTGTAATTCATCCAGTCCAGCATTTCACATGATGTACTCTGCATTTAAGTTAAACAGACAGGGTGACAATATAGAGCCTTGTTTTACTCCTTTCCCAATTTTGAACCAGTCAGTTCTTCCATGTAATGTTCTAACTGTTTCTTCTTGACCTGTGTACAGATTTCTCAGGAGACAGGTAAGGTGGTCTGGTATTCCCATCTCTTTATGAATGTTCCATAGCCTGTTGTGATCCACAAAGTCATAGACTATTTTGTTGTCAATGAAGCAGAAGCATAAAATTTTGCTTTCCTCTGCTTTTTCTAAACCGATTTTGTACATCTGGAAGTTCTCATTTCATGTAATGCTGAAGCCTAGCTTGAAGGGTTTTGAACATAACCTTACTAGCATGTAAAATAAGCACAAAATGTCCACTGGAGGAGGGAATGGCAAGCCACTCCAGTGTTCTTGCCATGAGAATCCCATTAACATATGAAAAGATGAGCCTACCCCAGGTCAAAAGTGTTCAATATGCCACTGGGGAAGAGTAGAGGGTAATTATTCCATAAAGAATGAAGCAGCTGGGCCAAAGTAGAAATGACACTCATTTATGGTTGTGCCTGATGGTGAAAGTAAAGTCTGATGCTATAAAGAACAGTATTGTATAGGAACCTGGAATGTTAGGTCCATGAATCAAGGTAAATTGGATGTGGTCAAGCAGGAGGTGGCAAGAATGAACATCAACCATTTAGGAATCAGTGAATTAAAATGGATGGGAATGGGTGAATTTAATTCAGATGACCATTATGTCTCCTTTTGTGGGCAAGAATCCTTTAGAAGAAATGAAATAGCCCACATAGTCAACAAAAGAATCCAAAATGCAGTACTTGGGTGCAACCTCAAAATCAAAAGTATGATCTTGGTTCATTTCCAAGGCAAGCCATTCAACAGCACAATAAACCAAGTCTAGGCCCCAACTACTGATGCCAGAGAAGCTGAATTTGACTGGTCTTTTGAAGATGTACAAGACCTTCTGGAATTAACACCAAAAAATGCTGTCCTTTTTCTCATAAGAAATTGGAATGCAAAAATAGGAAGTCAAGAGATACCTGGAGTAACAGACAAAGTTTGGCCTTGGGGTACAAAATGAACCAGGGCAAGAGGCAACAGAGTTTCAAGAGAAAACAGTGGTCATATTAAATACCCTTTTCCAACAACACAAGAGATGACTCAACACATGGACATCACCAAGTAGTCAATACTGAAATCAGATTGATTATATTCTTTGCAGGTGAAAATGGAGAAGCTCTATTCAGTCAGCAAAACAAAACCTAGAGCTGATTGTGGCTCATATCATGAACTCCTTATAGCAAAGTCCAGGCTTAAATTGAAGAAATTTAATGCCTTTCAGGTATCACTATGCCTTTCAGGTATGATTAAAATAAAATTCCTTATGATTATATAGTGAAGGTAATGAATAGATTCAAGGGATTAGATCTGATAGACACAGTGCTTGAAGAACTATGGAGAAAGGTTGATAACACTGTATAGGAGGCAGTGACTAAAAGCATCCCAAAGAAAAAGAAATATAAGAAGGCAACATGATTGTATGAGGAGGCTTTACAAATATCTGAGGAAAGAAGAAAAGTGAAAAGGAAAGGAGAAAGGAAAAATATACCCAAATGAATGCAGAGTTCTAGAGAATAGCAAGGAGGGATAAAAAGACTTTTTTAAAGTTAACAATGCAAAAAATAGAGGAAAACAATAGAATGCAAAAAACTGGAGATCTCATCAAGAAAATTGGAGATATCAAGGAAACATTTCATGACAGGATGGGACAATAAAGGACAGAAATCTAATAGATGCAGAAAAGTTTAAAAAGATGTGTCAAGTATACACAGATGAACCATACAAAATGTCTTAATGACCTAGACAACCACGATGTTGTGGTCACTCCCATAGAGACAGACATATTGGAGTGTGAAATCAAGTGTGCTCTAAGAATCCTTACTACAAAGCTGGTGGAGGTGATGGAATTCTACCTGAGCCATTGAAAATAGTAAAAGATGATGCTGTGAAAGTGCTGCACTCAGTATGTCCATATATTTGGAAAACTCACAGTGGCCACAGGACTGGAAAAGGTCAGTTTTTTTTTTTCAATCCCAAAGAAGGGGAATGCCAAAGAATGTTCAAATTTCAATAAACTTTTTAATTACTTTGCATTATTACTGGGTAAATTTAAGCTTTCATCATGACCCACGATTCCTTCTATAAACAGGTCCCGGTTTAATTCTCCAAATGCACATGCCACTGCTTTCTGATCTTGCATTATTTTTTTAATAACAGTTAACACTAATAATAAGTGTTTTAAACAAGGCCAACTTTATTAAACCTCCAGGCCTTCAAATATACTGTTCCTTCTGCCTGGATTTTCACCCTTTCCCTGGCTTCTCACTCTCTTCCTTGACCCTTTAAGGAGTTTCTCATTTTTCAAGGGTTGATTTCCATGTCATTTTCCCTCAGCAACTTTCCTTGTGAACCTCAATGGAGCAATCCCTCTCTCATTTCTTTATCCCCACAAACACGTACATTCCACACTTCATAAAGTATGCTTTTGTCTAAATGGCTGTTTCCCACTCCTGTGTCTTTATAAATATGTTTCTTATCAGAAAACCTGGCATCTAGTAGGCACTCAGTAATTTGTACATTATGAATTGTATTGAAGTTGGTAAAACCAAAAGAAGTGCTTGAAATTTAGACATGAAAAGGTAAACAGAGGACTACTCCATTGGGGGTACTTTGCTCATGGTAAAGCAGTGGCAGTGAAGATAACAACAACAATATATATTAGTGATATCTAATGCGGACCCTAGTCATAGTGTACAATAGCATAGATGCTCATCACTTTCTATGTACCAAATATTGTGTAATATTTGGAGGGGATGTGCATGAAATATCCCACTTGATCTTGACAACAGATATGATAACTAAAATTCTAAGAGTTAAAAAAAAAAAAAAAAACTTTCAGAACCACACAGTCAGGAAGTGATGAAGCTGGGATTCAACCCATGGCTGCCTGATCCCAGAGTTCATTTTAATAACCATTAATTATCCCACTCCCTGAATCCCTTCTGAATTCCTTCTGCCCAGTACAACTTAAATTATATTTTCATTGAACATCTATTTTTTTTATTTAAAATACCAAATTAATGAGTTATTTGGATTTATTTAGACCCAGAACATTTATCTCTATATTAACATACTATTAGCTTGCAGATTTTCTTTAAAAAAGAAAGTTCTCAATACTTTGAAAAGGGACTGACCTCAACAAGGCTTTCATTTGAAACATTTTAAACAATCACATATCACATATACTCACCAAACAAATTTTCAAATAATACCATCACCTTCTCCCAAAGTAATATTCATCAATTTCTCCACTTGACTGTTTGGTCTATTCAATACAATTATGGAGATTTGAAATACACAATAGATATTGATTCAGCGTCTCAAATAGAGACCATTTTAAAATAAGAAATTGGGAGGACATTTTGAGTGAAACCACTTGCATAAAAAATAAAATCCTGGCATAGAACTTGAGTTTAGTCTTAAAAGAAACCACAAAACATATAAAATTAAAGAAGCAACTATTTCCAGGACTTTTAATAGACTCTCTCCTTCATGCTAATCAAAATAATTAGCATTTCTATTATTCCTTTGGAATCTCTCTATAGAATTCTTCATTAAATAGAGGAATTCAGTGCTTTAAAGAAGTGATTAGCATTTATATTATTACGGGGCAACACACTAGAACATTATTTCCTACATATTAGAATTTATAGTTATGAAAGCTAGTGTTTCTACCACATTGTTAGAAATCTGTGTAAATTTACTAACCATGGAAAGGAATTCACTAAAGAGGTCATGAGATTGGACCTACAGAAGAAGAAAAAAGCAAAACAAAAATGAGAAGAGAGTGATTTTTAAGTATCAAAATAAATTTGCTCTTAGGTGGCCAACTCCAGCAGTTGGTGATGGATAGGGAGGCCTGGTGTGCTGCAGTCCATAGGCTCTCAAAGAATCGGACGCAACTGAGCAACTGAACTAAACAGATCTACATAGTAGACAGTCTTCCAGAGAATATCTTCCTGGGACCAGCCTAATGCTCTTGCCTCTGCCCTATCAAAACAGACTATTAGTAAATCTAAAGAGTAGGAGGAAGAATTTTAGACTTCTAGTTCCTTTTTGACTTCTCCACCGGAAATATTTTAAAGAAAAAAAAATCTCAAATTTAGAAAAATGATGGATTGTTTAAAAAAAATCATTAAGTAATCTGGTTATTATTATAACTTTCACAAAAGTAATAATAATTGTAAATTTCAGAAATATCTGTTTCTGTTTCTGAATAAGTCAACCTAGTTTGAGTGATGCCTCATCTAGACATAACTAGTTTGAGTGATAGATACAACTTCCATCAAGATGACAGTTCCCCATTTCCACAGCATCACTTTTGTTTTGTTTTGACTGGTGATTAAAAACACCAACAAACTTACCTACAATGCACCTCTGTGATTATCCATGTCTCCTCACATTATTTAGGGCATTAGGGAAAGCTTCAGTCTGTTCCTCTTTCCTGAACCTAATCAGCTCAGATATAAAGAGCAGGTTCATAGACAAGAAGGATCAGGATCAAAGTCACTTACTGGGCTAAGGTACACAGTCATGGTCTGTCTCTCTTTCAGGGTTCCATCTTCTGGATCCTTTTCAACTTTCCCACAGCAGGGCAAAATGGAATGAGCCTCAATCTCTTCTGGCAATAGGGGTTGGTCCAGCTGAGAAAGACCTGAAGAGAGGCACATAGAACTGCCTTCACTAGGCTCATGACAAACTTTTTTTCCCAAAATTCTTCTTTCCCTCTTTTCTACACTAACAAAAATCATCTTTTATTTTGAAATAATTTAAAATTTACAAGAATCTGCAAAAATATTACAGGGTTATCATGCATAATTTACCCAACTTCCCCCATTGACAACATTCCATGTAGCCAGAGCACATTATTGAAATCAGGAAACTGACATTGGTACAATACTATTAACTGAACACAGTTTTTATTTAGAGATTGCCAGTATTTATAGCTACATATTTCCTTTGGATAGAATGTACAGTTCTAAGAAATTTTATCATGTGACAGATTTGTATAATCACCACTGCTATTAAGATAATATAGTGTTTATACATCAATCCCAGTATCCCAGTTTATCCATTCCCACCCTCCGTACTATCTTCCCAGATGGCGCAGTGATAAAGAATCTGCCTGCCAATTCTGGAGATGCAAGAGATGTGGGTTTGATCTCTGGATTGGGAATATCCCCTGGAGTCAGAAATGGCCACCCACTCCAGTGTTTGCCTGAGAAATCCCATGGACAGAGGAGCCTGGAGGGCTACGGTACATGGGGTCACAGTCAGACACAACCTAGCATGCACACACAACAACAACCCTCCTTACTGTACTGTACATAAAATAAATAACTAATAAGGACCTAGTGTATTGCACAGGCAACTCTATTCAAAATTCTATAATGACCTATATGAGAAAAGAATCTGAAAAAAAAGTGAATATATGTATATGTGTGGACTTCCCTGGTGGCTCAGTAGTAAGAATCCGCCTGCCAATGCAGAAGACATGGGTGTGATCCCTGGGTCAGGAATATTCCCTGGAGAAGGAAATGGCAACCAACTCCAGTATTCTTGCTTGGGAAAACCGAAGGACAGAGGATGCTGGCAGATTACAATCCATGATGTTGCAAAGGTAGTGAATAAACAACAAACATGTATATGTATAACAGATTTATTTTGTTATATACCTGAAACTAACTTAGCATTATAAATCTACTATACTACAATATTTTTTAAAGATACTATAATGTTCAATTTTCATCATGAAAACATGCCCTCTGCTTATCCTTTAATAGTCAAATCCTCTCCAACCCTACCCTTAACAACCACATGTGACTCAATTTTTGTTTCTTCTTCCACTTCTTTTTTTCCACTATATTCTTTCTAGACCACCATAATATATTCCTGGATTACCAAAAGTATCTCTCTATTACCTTTCATCATCTTCTCCTACCAATTTAATCTAACCCCCACATTGCAACAAGATAGAACCACTTAAAATATATGTGATCATGACACATCACTGTTTTATTCCCTATAATAATGACATCTTCTACACTTTTAAGATAAATTCTAGATTCCATATTTCTTCTTAATTTTGCCCTTCTCTATATATCTGCCGTGAATTTATTAACTTTTCCCTTTGAATACTGAATTCAAGGCTTATGGAATATTTTTCATTATCTCAACTGGTATACATTCTCTCTGAATCTTCTGGGTCTTGCATATGCCAACTACTCTTTAAGGAACCTGTTTCTTTCTCTCTCTTTTTTAATCTGGATGATTCCTAATCTTACTGAACTCAAACTTCTCAGTTTCAGTGTTATTTCCTCAAGAAATCTTTCTCTCATCCTTCAAATTTTTGTTAGGCATCCCTTAAATTTAACCTTATAAGACCTCATATCTCTGTCATAGCATTCATCACACCCATATTCTAAGTGCTTGTTTATCTGTGTGTTTGACCTGTTTGTAACTCCATCCCTAAAATCTGATCCAGTGACTGAAACATGGATAGTGCTTAATAATTTTTTTTTTCAGTGCATTAATGAGAGAAACATTTTCTCTGCATCACAAATGGAACCAGGGACCATAACAGGGCAATAAACTATGAGCAAACAAGCAAGGCTAAAGCACTGACAGGATGAATAATGAGGGACAAAGCTGTTTTTTCTCACCGTTATATTATTCTACGTGCATGTGTGTGTTCTCATGCATGTGTGCTCAGTCATGTCTGGCTCTTTTCAACCTTAAGGACTGTAGCCCACCAGGCTCCTCTGTTCACGGAATTTTCCAAGCAAGAGTATTGGAGTAGGTTGCCATTTCCTTCTCCAAGGGATCTTCCTGACCCAAGAATCAAACCCATGTCTCCTTTATTTCCTGCACTGGCTGGCAGATTCTTTACTACTGCGCCACCTGGGAAGCCCATATTCTTCTATGTGCTAGTACTAATTACATGTTTGGTGAATATTCTTTATAACAAAGATCTATATTATGTCACATTCTATATCATTATCTCAAAATGGTAAACAAAAACATACTATATGCCATGAAAAATGATCCTAAATCCATTTGATATTATGGAGGAGTCCCTTTAGTAAAACTTAACTTCTCAACTGCGCATATATTTGTGCCAGGTTGGAGCAGAATGAAACCCAAGCATTCCTAAATTTGTGAAGCCAGTCCTCACCCTAAATGCAAGTCAATAAAGTTAGAAAACCTTTCAGGTCGGAATTCAAAGCACCACATTGCGCATTTCATATTCCATATTTCTAGACTAAGTTATTAGAGATGCGTACACCATTTGCTGTTTCTTTGTGACACTGGCAAATGCTTTTAAATCTTCTAAATGTTTTTTTAAAATGTGTGAAATGTGTTCTTTTCAAGGACATGAACGTGAACTGAGGCCAAGTGGCAGTGGGTGTGTTGGCTATAAATCTACTCAATACATAAATATATGCATATTGAATTTTTCATGGCTAGGCTGACTATAAAACATCTACCTTGTTGAATCTGTTATTTGTAATGTACAAAGTTCACACTGCTAAAAGAACCATAACTTCTGCATTTATATTCTGTTCTGTGACATGCAAATGTGAGTTTATTTCTCCAAAACATAAAAACTAGACTTTTGTGAATATAGCACTAGATGTACAAAAGAGCTAAATCTATACTAAGTATTAAAGAATAGATCTTAGTATATCACTTTATGTCAATTGTAAAGATTATTTTCCCCAATGTATTTAGAGTTATATCAATTTTAATCTTAGTTTTTTTAACTTCTGAAATAATGTAACAAACATGGCAATTAATTTTTCAAAATTTTAAAGTCATATTATCTATTTTCACCTTATACATTATATATACACTCTCCATTATACATTTCTGTATAAAATGCTGAACTTTGTAATGTTTAGACATTGAGTGGATGAACTGTTCCACCATGGTTATTTGCCACTTGACACCTTATAAAAAGACGGGGAAAAAGGCTCCTATTTCAGTTCAGCATGTCTCAAAGAAGCTGTCTCCTCTTAAATAAGTAAAAGCATAAAAAATCAGTAAGGACAGCACTGTCCTTTAGAGAATGGCCCTTGCCGTTAGGTTTTTTGTAATCTACAACTGATTTAATAAGATTTATTCTTTTTATGATTTATGAAATGCTACTTGGAGTTGAGAAATAATTCAGCATTATTCTAGACAGGATATGAAGAATGAATCTTTTCAGCCTTTAAAAGGAGCTTATTCTGATTTCTTTTTAGTTGAAGAAATAAAGCTCCTAATCTTAGACACTCTACCTCTGCAGATAGTACTGGTCAGATCTAGTTCCTGTGGATGAAAACGTGAGTTGTATACCTTTATTACAATAAAAGGATTGAACTGGAGCTTTAAAAGGAGTATGCATTCCTAGGTAAATGGAAAATTGCTTGACTTCACTCTGAACTTGCTGGAAGCATTTCTTTTCTTTTTTTTCATAGTTGGCTATGAAAAATAAGGAAGATTCGAAATGCATAAATTGTGGCAGATGCTTCCTTAACTTACCCTAGTGAAATAATTTTGATGGGTGGTTATGAATTTCTAAGTAATGTTTACTTCTGAAATGCCATAATTGCTTTTGGAACTATTTGAGGCATTTTGAATCATATCTGTTTTTATTGTAATATGGAATTGTATTGCCATTTTATGAAGTGGCATCTTTCTGATGCATGGAAGTTCTGGATACATTTGTTATCCATCATGAGGAAACCAGATAAGTAAATATTACAACTATAACTGAAATGCTTCTTTTTTACATGAATAAATGAAAACCATTTTGAATCTGAAGGCAGAAACATTCTATCTGCAGACTGACAAATTGCATATTTGTTTGGTTTCAAAAAAATTGTGTCTGGCTTTGACAGTATGACAGAGGGAAATGTCTGTCTCCCACATAACAGAGACATGAGTTCCTGAGATAGAGCTCTCTCCTTGGTGGAGGTGGAAGATATCAGCTGAAAGGACCGTAAAGTAAAAGAGCCCTTGTCTATGCAATCACTGTGGAATGGAATAAGACCGCACACAGAATTTCCATCTGAAATGCTCTAGCTTACCTATATTGCTACATCCCTGAGTCCCTGTAAGCTTTCTAATTGGTTCCATAAGCATTTATTGAACATATAACTGTTATTAAGACATTTTGAGCAATCACAATTTATAATGTGTGATTAATCTGCTTTTAACATAATTTCCAAATATTGACCACATAAAATAATATTTTTCATATGTGGTTCAACCCACAGATGTATGACCTGGATTTCTAGGTGGGTAAATCAGTATAACTAACCTTTGAAGAGAGACTGATCTCATGAAAAACTGCAATTCAATGGAGTAACCAGGACTTTAGCTTCTGGCATTTACTTGAGGTTAAGAGAGCTTTTCTGGGAGGCAACCATCAAGCTAAAGATAAGGTAACAATTACATCTGGGAGAATGACTTGTTCTTGTTAAAGATTCTTTGTAAAATATGTGGAACATGCTATACAGTGCAGACAAATTTGTTAGCTAGATAAGACATGGGCCAGGAAGGTAATTTGCTGCAAGTATATTTCAAGTGAATGTAACAAGTCTGAAGACAGACAGACCGAGAGACCACTTACACCAGTGCTTCTCAAACTTATGTGGATGTGATTGGAGCGGAATCTTGATAAAATCCAAACTCTGATTCAGAAGTGGGACCCAAGAACCTGCATATCTAACCTGTGGTACTGGCCTATTCAACACACTTAGATGAGGTGAGATGCTGCAAAGGACTTGAAATCCATGTACAACATCTTCATGAACACAGTGAGTAGGGCAAAACAATGAGTTAAAAAGCAAATCTGACAAGGTAAAAATAATGTTCCATTTTCTTTGCTACAGTTTCAATGTCTATTCACAGTCAAAGTTCATCTCTGTGTATTGATGACAATATCAAACACTCTTCAAGGCCAATGGCATTATTATTCTACTTTCACATAAGCATGGCTTTTTTCATTCATACAAAAAAGGAGATGAAAACCATCATTGTTACTTTCAAAAGAGGGATCAAAGAATTATTACAGAGAGAAGATCAGTGAGAATAATCTAATTCCCAGACATAATTCTAGAATAATTATTGGAGGATTGGCTTGTAAGTGCCTAAGTCACAAAGGCAGGACTTCCTGAGCATTTATGAAACACAAGTCATAGACCAATAACTTAGCTTCTTTGTCAGTAGATGTAATAAGTCTAGATTTCCATAAGACATTTTACAATGTCTCCCTTATTAAATTTAAGAACAAAATGTAAAGATATATTACATGGAAAAAAACTTGTTTAAAAAGTATCTCAATGAAGATGAATGAGGAGAGTGAAATAGCTGATTTAAAACTCAACATTCAAAAAATTAAGATCATGACATCTGGCCCCATCACTTCATGATAAAAAGATGGGGAAAAAGTGGGAACATTGACAGATTTTATTTTTTTGGGGGGGTCTCCAAAATCACTGTGGATGGTTGCTGCAACCATGAAAAGAAAATATGCTTGCTTCTTGGAAGAAAAGCTATGACAAGCCTAGACAGCACATTAAAAAACAGAGATATCACTTTGCTGACAAAGGTCCATACAGTCAAAGCTATGACTTTTTCAGTAGTCACATATGGATGAGAGTTGGATCATAACTCTTTGGCTGAGAGCCGAAGAATTGATGCTTTCAAATTGTAGTGCTGGAGAAGACTCTTGAATGGTTTGGAGACTGTCCTGGACAGCAAAGAGATCCAACCAATCAATGGGAAATCAACCCTGAATATTCATTGGAAGGACTGATGCTGAAGCTGAGCTCCAATCCTTTGGCTGCCTGATGCAAAGAGCTGACTCATTAGAAAAGACTCTGATGATGGGAAAGATCAAGGAACTGAGAAGAAGGGGGTGACAGAGAATGAGATGGTTGGATCACATCACTGACTCAGTGGACAGGAGTTTGAGCATACTCTGGGTTACAGTGAATGACGGGGAAGCCTGTCGTGCTGCAGTCCATAGAGTTGCAGAAAGTTGGACACGACTTAGCAACTGAACAGCAACATTTGAAAAATCATATCAAAATGAGGCTGATTAATTGGTTGAAGTATATTGCATAAATGTTTCTAGTGTTAGACTGGTGGATTTATGTATGTTCCTTTTTGGGGAACCCCCAGATGGCACAGTGGTAAAGAGCCCATCTGCCAGTGAAGGAGACCCAAGAGACATAAATTTAATCCCTAGGTTGGGAGAAGGAAATGGCAACCCACTCCAGTATTCTTGCCTGGAAAATTCCAGACAGAAGAGCCTGGGGGGCTACAGTCCATGAGGTCACAAAGAATTGGGCATGCCTGAGCACAATGCATATTCCTTTTTACTTAATATTTTGTTAGTGTATTTGATAGTAATTATAATTAAAAACAAAATCTTGACTCAAAAATTCTAAGAGCATTGAGCTGTGAAAGATAGCAAAGATATCAATAGCTACTGTGGATATTCTTGTATACATAGTTGATATATTAATAGCTATAATAAGTCATATATTTGGGTTATACAAAAATAACAACAATTAATGCTTTTGCCTAACAGTATTTATTTTGACGTCAACAATAAAGTTTAATCATATTAACTCATATAACCATTGCATAATCTTATGAGGAAAAAGTCATCGGAATCTCAGAGGAATGTGTTTTTTCTAAAAGTTAAGAGTCACTCTTAAATGATATGAAGTCTAAGATATGAAGACAGAGGAGAGAGCTGAGAAGTGTCCATGTGCAGAGTTTATCCATGTGCAGATATTGATGGACAGAAGGACAAAATGACAAATGACAGTGCTTGTTTAATTAAAATTGAAAAGAATATGATAAGGAAAATTATAGGATCAAAAAGTACATGACTTCTGTATAAACATGCAAGAGTCTACTTATGAGGAGGTGCAAAGGTTGTACTGAGGTGAATTAAAACAACACAACCTGAAAAATTATAACATTGTCACATGTTTAATTTCATTTTGTAAATCTCAGTTTTTTATTAGCTATTTTCAAAATTCAGTTAATAATTTTCATAAAACCCATGATACAAATTGCTAATAAAAGAATGAGAATCTAAGTGAATGACACAGAGTATATTATATTTTTTTCTTTCTGAAGAGGTGCCAGTTACACAGCACAAGAGGATTCTTGGGTGCTCTAATCTCGGGGTCAAGGGTGAGGACCTGGATCCAAGAACCTCTCGCCTCACAGTCCTACAAACCTGCAGACCTTCATTGCTCTGGTTGTACTTGTCTGAGCTTTTATTTACTCCTAGTTTTTTTCCAAATCCTCACTAGCCCTGTTTTGGGTTTCCTTGGCTGAATCTTTTAATAAAATGTAAATGAGATTAGGAGGATTATGCGTGTGTGTGTGTGTGTGTGTGTCTGTGTGTGTGTTCTAAGTGAGATACAGCCTCTGAGTCACAGATGGCACATTAGAAAAAAGAAATATAGTAAAATGAGTAAAATATATTCTCATTCACAATTTCCTAGAGGCCCTTTGGTTGTTAATTGAAACTTTTGTCTACTTTATTGAACAATAAAAGTGGCAGCAACTACTCCCAGGTGTCCTCCAATATTAAAAAGAGGATAAAGGGTTCCTGGCAAAGGTGACAGAAATGAATGCAGTGAGCCCAGCTATCAAACATTCTGATATGTGAATTGCCTGATATTTCTATAATGCTGTCTTATGATTGGAAATGTTATCACTTCTATTGAATCAATAGAAAATGTTAAAGCTCCACAGAACCCCAATTACAAACTAATGCTGGAAGGTTAACATCTGGGAGCAGGAGAGATAGAAACAATCTCTATTGTCATACCTTTCTGACAAGTAAATGTCAGAAACATAACACCTTTGCCTGGTCTCAGCATGGAGCACGTGCGCAGGAGTGATTGTAAGACTGCCTCAAGTCAAATCACCTGTCATCTCAGCTTTGACACGGAATTACTTTTGTTTTATGCATCTATTAACCTTGAACTATCAGCATTTGTTTTAATGTTCCAGGCTGAATGACCTAAATGTTCTTCTCTCACTCAGAGGGGATATGTTAGAGGGGAAAGCAGGTAGCTGGACTTGGGGTTGATCTTTATGAGGAGGCAGAGTGAATGTGACTGGAAGGACCACCTTCCTACCAAATGGTGATGCTCGGTTTTGAACTCGATCATTGTAAGGGTATTCTTGTGTGTTTTGAACAGTTGCGCTTTCCCTCAGAGTCTCCTGTGGAATTGTGTGTATTGCACATCACTGAGAGATCACATATGATCATTGATGGCACAATTATTACACAGTCTATTTAGAAGATGCCCTTGGCACAGCCAGTAGAGGAGGGGTAGATGGAAAAGATGACCTTTGTTTCATAGAGTGGAAGATAAGACGAAGAGAGATTAAGTAACTTGACTTTGACCTGAATCCTGATGTCATCACATCTCGCATTGCTTTTTACTCTTGTTAGACCTTGCATTTTAAATGCTATGCATCTTCCACATTATCTTGGGCAGCATCTTTTAAATAATATTGATTTCTGATTCCTTTTGACATTACACTAGATAAGGCAAGTTGGGCAATTTTGTGACTGGATCCAGAACTTCGGTTCTAATGCTTATGTGTGTGTGTTTACTGAGTTCAAAGGCAACTCTAGTTTCATCTAACTCACAGTCTCAAAATATGAAGTAATTTAAAAAAATCTTTATTCAGCACTAGCTATCTGAATCCAGGCTCTAGAAATTTTAATTTGCCTTTGATTCACTATTTCATGTACCACAAAGGACATTTTGGGCATAATTTGTTCAAATCTTATTGTCACAGATAAGGTTTTCTTTTTGAGATCTGATTTCTTCAGCTGGATTTCTAGGCTGGATGCAGCCCAGTTTTCCTAAGAAGGGAGTAACTCAGTGGGAAGTTTTATCTAAACCCAACTCTATCTTCAGTGCAGCCTTTGTACAACAATGAGAAAACTTGTGAGCTTACCTATGTGTATTCTCATGCACCTTTCCATAAAGCCAATTTTCTACAATTGTAAAATCTTTTGAATGTGAACTGAGAACTTCCATATGTACAAGCTGAATTTAGAAAAGGCAGAAGAACCAGAGATCAAATTGCCAACATCTGTTGGATCACACAAAAAAAGCAAGGAAAAAAAAAAAAAACCCATATACTTCTGTTTCATTGACTATGCTAATGCCTTTGACTGTGTGCATCACAACAAACTGTGGAAAATTCTTAAAGGCATGGCAATACCAGACTACTTTCCTATCTCCTGAGATGCAAAACATGAAACAGCAGTTAGAGCTGAACATGGAACAATGGTCTGGTTCAAAATTGGGAAAGGAATACATCAAGGCTGCATACTGTCAACTTGCTTACTTAATTTACATGCAGAGTGCATCATGTGAAATTCCAGTCTGGATGACTCACAAGCTGGAATCAAGATTGACAAGAGAAATATCAGCACCCTCAGATATGCAGGTGATACCACTCTAATGGCAGAAAGTGAAGCAGAACTAAAGAGTCTCTTAATGAGGGTGAAAGAAGACAGTGAAAAAGCTGTCTTAAAACTCAACATTCAAAAAACTAATATCATGGCATCTGATCCCATTATTTTAGGGCAAACAGATGGTGGGTTGGGGGAGAGGAAACAGTGACAGGTTTTATTTTCTTGGGTTCTGAAATCACTGCAGATGGTGACTGCAGCCACAAAATTAAAAGATACTTGCCCCTTGGAAGGAAAGCTATGACAAACTTAGACAGCATATTAAAAAGCAGAGACATCACTTTGCTGACAAAAGTCCATATAGTCAAAGCTATGGTTTTTCCAGTAGTCATGTGTGGAAATGAAGGTTGGACCAGTGCTTTCGAATTATGGTATTAGAGAAGACTCCTGAGAGTTCAGTTCATTGGAGAGGTAAAGTAACTTGTATCAGGACAGACAATTGTTAAAACTGTGATTTGAAAGTCCAAGTATACATAATGCTTGATGGGGTGTGCACTATTGATGCTGTGGCATACAAATTATGCAGCAAATGATTTAGAGTTCTCATTCTAAATATAGGAGGAATAACAAAAGCCATACATTCTTCCCCAGTGAGCCATGTTCCTATGCACCAACACACAGATTCCTGCTGACTCTGCAGAAAATCTTCCTATACACTATTCCTTTTCTGGAATATCATCTGCATCATTTCACTTTCATAAACCTCTTTTGACAGGAGTGATTAACTTTATAACAGGGATGAACATTGTGCTATCAGATAAAGAAGTTTTATGAATGAAGTAATGCCATTTGCAGCATTGCATATAGATGGACCCAGAAATTATCATACTAAGTGAATTAAATCAGACAGAGAAAGACAAATACTGTATGACATCACTTATATGTAAAATATAAAAAAAAATTTAAATGAAGTTATTTACAAAACAGCAATAGTCTCACAGACATTGAAAATGAATAGTTTCCAAAAGGGAAAGATGGAGAGGGACAAATTAGGAATTTCGGGTTAATAGATGTACACTGCTATCTGTAAAATAGATAAACAACAAAGACCTACACTATAGCACAGGGAACCATATTCAGTATCTTATAATAACATATAATGGAAAAGAATCTGTAAAATAATATATATATTTCACTGTACACCTGAAACTTAACACAGAATCAATTTGCTATACACTGAAACATAACACAACATTGTAAATCAACTACACTTCAATAAAAAAGTTAATAGATTTGAAAAATATGGCATATCAAAATAGATATGTATTTAATAAGCTCAACTTTATAAAACAGATTTCAATATTCATGTTGCAACCTTATATTTTAGTCTTGATTGCCCTATCATCAGACCCCATATTTATATTGTTTCTTTCCTTTGTGAGAACATAAGCTTTTGTGAATTGTTTCAGATTAGCTCAATTCTGAAAGGAAGGTGGCTGACACCAACTTCTATCGAACCATAGCAAGAGAAAAAATCAAATTGTAGCAAGCAATTTCATTTTTCTATAAGTAACTATAAAAATACTGCCCATCAGCTTGGAAAAGTACTGTCTTGGTGAAATAATGCCTGTGGCCAAGAAGTTAGTAATTATTGTAACACTCATTTGACAAAATTCTCTTTAATGGAGCAAAAGTTTACATTGAAAGAAACTGGAGAACTAGATTTGATCATGACAATATTTCTCTGTTTCAGGCTAGGGGATATTTAAAAAGGTATGTACTGCAAGAATGAGTGGATAAGTGTGTCAACAGATTAGGCAATTTTAGCGCAGGATGATGGGGACAAATGTAAAAAGACACAGTGTTACTCATATCATAAAGCTGTAATTCACATTTATGTCAGCAGTCATGAGCACCAAATTGCTTATTTTCTCTGTTATATTTTGGAGTCTTAAGATCAAAGAACTCTAATTCTTGCAGGCAAGTTTATGAAAACCCAGAATTCCAAACAGTTTGAGAACGGTCTTCCTTGGAGGTCACACTGAAATAAGAACATTACTCATTTGTTTTCTCTCTTCTGTTTTAAATCAAAAAAAGCACTGATGATTGTAGGGTAAAGTATCAACAAAAGATTGAGTTCAAATTCATTGTTTGTATTCAAGTTGTATAAAATATATACATGTACATAAGTACATATATGTGTACTTGCAAATGGCTTAGACAGTAAAGAATCTGCCTGCAATACCGGAGACCTAGGTTCGATGCATGGGTTGGGAAGATCAACTGGAAAAGGGAATGGCTTACCCACTCCCCTATTCTTGCCTGGAGAATTCCATGGACAAAGGAGCTTGGTGGGCAACAGCCCATGGGGTCATAAAGAGATGGACACACTGAGCGACTAACATTTTCACTCATAAAGAGAAAGAAAGAGAAAGAGAGAGAGAGACAGACAGAGAGAAAGAATCAATCAATGGATACATTACCATATATTTAGTATTTCCTCATAGTTCAGTCAGTAAAGAATCTGCCTGTAATGCAAGAATCCGCCTGTAATGCAGAAGACATGGGTTTGATTTCTGTGTCAGGAAGATCCCCTGGAGAAGGAAATGGTAACCCACTCCAGTATTCTTGCCTGGGAAATTCCATGGACAGAGGAACCTGGCAGGCTACAGTCCATGGGGTCACAAGAGTCAGGAAGGACTTAGCGATGAAACCACCAGCAGCATTGTATTAATACAAGGGCCAAAGAGGTAGGAGATGTAGGATATCTCATCAGTTTCAACTGCCCACAAAACTTACTTTTTAATTAGCAAACAGTTCCATGCACATGAAATCAAGAACATGGGGAAATTATACATAGCTGCATATTATATTTAGTAACATAGACTTATTGTTTCAGAAAATCATAGAAAGTGGCTGATTCAAAGACTTGGAAAAGAGCAGAATGGTAGGGAATAAAAGCCCAGCCAATTACATATAAGTAATTAGCTCATGTATTATTGTGTTATTATTATTATTATTGGCTCATGTATGTATTAAGGTGATATTTATCAATACCTGATGCAAAAGGACATGACTGAGAGACACACCTGAGTAAAAGGTGAGGGAAATTTAGAAACGAATGCAGCACAATCTTCCTTAAAGAGCTTACAATGAGCTTACAGTTTAGTGGAAGATATGGAGAAGAAACAAACATCCAGTTCCCAACACATTTCATGGTTGTAAGCACAAATTGCTGTATGTATTATTCAACTTACAAACAGATTTTTTGCCAGCTTTATTTGCTCTCCATGTGGACATTATGTTTGCAAGAAAGAAGCAACAAAAACAATAAAATAATAAAATAGAAAAACAGAGATTTTGCTGTCTCACTTCTACTATTGAGACTTCTAGCCTTCATGCAAAATTCTCATAGTCAAGTTTTAGGAAAGAGCTAACTTCTGTATTAACAACCAACAGCAAAATTAATTCTTTAAGTAATTCCTTGCTCATCTTGATATGACAGTATAATATCTGAGAAATAAGTGATTGGTTAGATGAATAAATGATGGATCTCTCCTTGAAGACATAGTCTCATAATAGTTACTAAGATTTATTTCTTAATAAGTTCATTTCTTCATTTTACTTTTCAAATTCTCACACTGTAATTTAAGCATTATGTTTGTTTGTCCTTACCTTCTCTGAGTAAGATTTTTGAGAGCAAATTCTGCTTTATACCATTTGAAATCTTATTCATACCACAGAATAATACTATGCATGCAATAAAGATTGAAAGGAACGATCAAGAGCAGGAGATGAGGAAATCAAAGGATGAGATGGCTTGATGGCATTGCCGATGAAATGGACCTGAACTTGGGCAAACTCTGGGAGATGGTGAGGGATATTGAGGCCTGGTATGCTGCAGTCCATGGGTCACAAAGTGTTGGACACAACTGGGTGATTGAACAACAACAGATGTAATAACTGCAGCCCACATCCTGAGACAACACACAATAAATGTCTTGATATATCAAGGATCAAGATGGATCTAGGTATGAAACCAAATTTCATCAAGCACAGAACTGTGAGTGGGATTAAGAGATGACCTAAACCTCAGTCTTTCTATCTGTTAGATAAAAAGGGATAACATATCTACCTAATAAGGATTTTGTGAAGATTACATAGAATAACATCTGTAGAAAGCTCATAAAAATGCTTTGTTCAAGAAATGCCAGGGCTGTTTCGTTGGCACCCCACACATTCATACACACACATATGTAATGAAAGAGGTGTTGCAATCAGGGTTACTACCCACTGACACACAGGGGCATTGCTCACATAGAACAGAAGGTGAGCGATGCCCTTTGAAACTGGGGAAAGTAATTAACCAAATAGGGTCTGTTGGATTCTAAATTACTGAAATCAGCAGCAGTTATTATTCCATTCAAAAGGTGCAACTGGGGCTTGGTCTAGTGATATGAATAAATGTCAATCTGGTACATGAATGGATGCTATATATAATTTATATAGTCTGCTGATAGTAAAATCATACACTACATGTAATATCAGTGCTGTGTACTATAGTATTTATTCATAGAATAAAATATACTTTGAAGAGATGCTACTAAATGGAGGTCAATTTTTGTCATAGATTTCTTTAGTTCTATGTCTTTATCTCTTTAGCAATTAAACTACTTCTTTGTGCTTTATGTTTTACAACATTCTCATTATTTCTAAACATATTGTATGCATGTGTGTGTGTATGTGTGTGTGTGTGTATTCTTTTCTCTGTACTTTTCCTTGCCATTCTCCTGACTGATATATCCTCTTATCTGCTTTTCTGAACTCTTACAGGCTTTCAAAGACCAACTTATTTTCAAATTCCAGTCTAACTGGGGGAACCTCTTCTTCCTGCCTGCACATAACTGATCTTTCTCTGGGAATCTTCAGAACTCAACATCCATAGCTTATTCAGTTCTTGAATGACAATTAAAGGTAGTCCATTTATTTTTATATATCTGGTTATCCAACTTTATAACTGCTAGGATCTGTTTTACAACATGGAACACAAATTCAGTTTAAGCACTTTAGTATTTCTAATTGATATTTTATTCCTCTCAAGGGCTCCTAAAATGGATATATTTTCTTTTTTTTTTTTCCCAATTATTTTTATTAGTTGGAGGCTAATAACTTTACAATATTGTAGTGTTTTTTGCCATACATTGACATGAATCAGCCATGGATTTACATGTGTTCCCCATCTTGAACCCCCCTCCCACCTCCCTCCCCATCCCATCCCTCTGGGTCTTCCCAGTGCACCAGCCCCGAGCACTTGTCTCATGCATCCAACCTGGGCTGGTGATCTTTTTCACACTTGATAATATACATGTTTCGATGCTGTTCTCTCAGATCATCCCACCCTCGCCTTCTCCCATAGAGTCCAAAAGTCTGTTCTATACATCTGTGTCTCTTTTTCTGTCTTGCATATAGGGTTATTGTTGCCATCTTTCTAAATTCCATATATATGAGTTAGTATACTGTATTGGTGTTTTTCTTTCTGGCTTACTTCACTCTGTATAATGGGCTCAGTTTCATCCACCTCATTAGAACTGATTCAAATAAATTCTTTTTAATGACTGAGTAATATTCTGTTGTGTATATGTACCACAGCTTTCTTATCCATTCGTCTGCTGATGGGCATCTAGGTTGCTTCCATGTCTTGGCTATTATAAACAGTGCTGCAATGAACTATTTGAGTCTCAGCCGTGCTGCATCCCCATAACTCAAGCCTGGAGCTGGAGTAGAAACTGAGTCTAATAAGATTATTTTGTTTCTTACTGTCCCATGATGTGACTCTTAACAGCTGAGTATTACAGCAATGTCTCCCTGACTGGTTTATTTTCCACGTTGGATTACCTAAGGAAAAAGATCCTGTTCCTCCAGACAGTTTTCCATCCACAGTGCACCATTGTTGGACTCCTTATTCATTGCAGGCCCATATGTACCTACATTCTCTTCTGTTAGAAGACAATCACAAAATAACAAATGAGTTTTAATTACCTTTCCTTACTACAGTTGGCCTGATTTGTCAGAGAGACTGGCTAGGAGATAACTCGCAGTCTCAGCCATTTCCCTGACTGGAACCTGCTTTCTTTCCAGTGCCTCCCACACCTTTACCTTAAGTCAAGGTCAAAGATCTACTTCTTGGTTTCCGAGGCAATTTACACAAGAGTTTCATTGTTCGTTCCTCTACTAAGCTTTGTAGGAATTCACCCTGCCCGGTGACAAGGTCCACTTCAAATCTTGGGCATTAGAAGTAAAAAATCTTCACTTTGGTAACATTTTTGAAAGTGAAAGTGTTGGTTATTCAGTCCTGTACAACTCTTTGCCACACCATGAACTGTAGCCCCCCAGGTTCTTCTGTCCATGGAATTCCCCAGGCAAGATGCTGGAATGAGTTGCTATCCCCTTCTCCAGGGGAACTTCCGTTACCCAGGGATCAAACCCAGATCTCCTGTACTGCAGGCTCTTTATCATCTGAGCCAACAGGAAAGCCACAACACTTTTAGAAATATGAAACTCTTCAGACAAAATGATTCACCTTCTTTGAAGAAACAGTTTCATAAACCAAAGTCTCAGAGTGGCTACTTCAGTTCAGTTCAGTTCAGTCGCTCAGTCGTGTCTGACTCTTTGCAGCCCCATGAATTGCAGCATGCCAGGCCTCCCTGTCCATCACAAACTCCCAGAGTTTACTCAAACTCATGCCCATCGAGTCAGTGATGCCATCCAGCCATCTCATCCTCTGTCATCTCCTTCTCCTCCTGCCCCCAATCCCTCCCAGCATCAGGGGCTTTTCCAATGAGTCAACTCTTTGCCTGAGGTGGCCAAAGTATTGGAGTTTCAGCCTCAGCATCAGTCCTTCCAATAAACACCAGGACTGATCTCCTTCAGGACGGACAGGTTGGATCTCCTTGCAGTCCAAGGGACTCTCAAGAGTCTTCTCCAATGCTATAGTTCAAAACCATCAATTTTTTGGCACCCAGCTTCCCTCACAGTCCAACTCTCACATCCATACATGACCACTGGAAAAATCATAGCCTTGACTAGATGGACCTTTGTTGACAAAGTAATGTCTCTGCTTTTCAATATGCTGTCTAGATTGCTCATAACTTTCCTTCCAAGGAGTAAGCGTTTTTTAATTTCATGGCTGCAGTCACCATCTGAAATGATTTTGGAGCCCCAAAAAATAAAGTCTGACACTGTTTCCATTGTTTCCCCATCTATTGAGGTGATGGGACCAGATGCCATGATGTTAGTTTTCTGAATGTTAAGCTTTAAGCCAACTTTTTCACTCTCCTCTTTCACTTTCATCAAGAGGCTTTTTAGTTCCTCTTCACTCTGCCGTAAGGGTGGTGTCATCTGCATATCTGAGGTTATTGACATTTCTCCTGGCAATCTTGATTCCAGCCTGTGCTTCTTCCAGCCCAGCATTTCTCATGATGTACTCTGCATATGAGTTAAATAAGCAGGGTGACAATATGTAGCCTTGATGTACTCCTTTTCCTATTTGGAACCAGTCTATCGTTCCATGTCCAGTTCTAACTGTTGCTTCCTAACCTGCATACAGGTTTCTCAAGAGGCAGGTCAGGTGGTCTGATATTCCCATCTCTTTCAGAATTTTGCACAGTTTATTGTGATCCAATAACAACTGGAAGCCTTTGGAGTAGTCAATAAAGCAGAAATAGATGTTTTTCTGTAAGGGTCTCACCAAACCCTTAAAAAGGAAAAAAAAAGGAAACAGGCAAATAGAAACAATAAAAGAAGAAAAACATATATCCTCTCTTCCGAACTAAAGTCAAATATCTTACGCATCTTTGTATCTACTCAAATGAGAACAGCACTTGCATGTTACACTCTATTGTTGGGACCTAAAAGCCTATAAACATCAAAATTATATATGGGAGGAAATCTAGATACAAAACTTAAAATAAAATAAAAAAACAAAAAAAAAAACTTAAAATCAGACTTGAGCTGTGACTAGCCCAAAGTCATCACATTAGTTTGTGTTGATATGGTAAACCTATTTCACTGCTTATGATAATATCTAGTTTAAATATTGTTTTGATAAACTGTAAAGACCTCAAAGAAGAGGACCTTGATATCAACTACTCTTTAGTTTCCTATAGTAGCTAATCCAAGTATAATATGTATAGAGTGGACATACAGTGCTTATTTCACCAGTTCATGTTGAAAGAATGAAGGAAAACATGTGAACTTCTTATGTGTTTTTCTATTCCTTCCCCTACAATTTCTACATGTCATCTTAAATATATAGACTGAGCTTAACATCGAACATTGCAACTTGATTATACTGATCAGACTTTCTTAGATTATTTCTCTTTGAACATCTAGATAAAGTAAAATGCTAGTGGCAGGCAGAAAAATTATACATCTAAAATTCATTTTCTATCTATTGTCATATTTATTGCTATTTTCAATGAATGTAATTATTTTGAAATAGCTTACACCATTTCCATATGCATCATTGCTGAAACTCAAGAAAAACAACTAACATCATTCAAGAAGGGCCCTGGGTATAAATTAAAAAAAAAAAAAAAAAAAAAGGAAAGTATGTCATTAGCTATCTTTCAGTGTTTTCTTTCATGCTCCTTTAACCCTTCCAGAAACATCCCTTTGTCTGCACCTAACACCTGTTTAATGCTTACTGGCTACCTGAAAACTGGTTTACTTGAATATAATCTCTCCACCGAGAAGCAATGGAGATAAGTTTCCACAGCAGTCTCTGGGTTTATTTCAGGTCAAACAGAACCTCCTGCTCCAATGTCCTACCAAACCACCAGAATGTGGGCATTCAGAAGTTTACTCCATCAAAAACATTATATATATATATATATATATATATATATATATATATATATATACACGCTTCCTTTGTGGCTCAGATGGTAAAGTATCTCCTCACAATGCAGGAGACCTGGGTTTGACCTCGGTCATAGAAGATCCCCGGGAGAAGGGAATGGTTACCCACTCCAGTATTCTTGCCTGGAGAATTCCATGAACAGAGGAACCTGGAGGGCTATAGCTGATGGGATCACAAAGAGTTGGACATAATCAAGTGACTAATATATATATAGATATAGATACCTAATATATATATATATAGATAGATAGATATAGATACCTGAAGTGCTATATACATTTGTAGTATTGCAGTAGATGACACAGTTTTAATTCTTAATTTGATCTATTCATTCACCCTTCTTCCTCCTCTTCACTGTATGTCTTTTCCAACTTTCTTCAGCCTGTTGCCTCCTTGCTTGCCTCCTTTACCTGTTGCATATCAGTTGAACTACTGGATGAGTCATTTATATTCTTTTTGGATGCTGCCTTAATTACTGAAAAAGTAGAGCTCTGAGTCAATATCACAACTATTGTTTAAAGTGTGGACTCTAAAGTCTTATCTCTTGTTCCACCGCCCCCCCCATATATATGTGTGTGTGTATATATATACATACTGTATATATATAGTATATATCCAAATTCAAACATATAGCAAGACTTATGTGAAGAATTATTAGTGGGTAGAAGGCACCTGAAAATTCAATAGACTCTATAACCACTTGAAAAGGATTTTTTTTTTATTACAAGGATAACGGAATCTATATCCCAGTGATTTTAAACTTTAACAATTACCAAAACTGTGCTCACTCTGAAAACATGAATAATATTCTTATGATTGAAAGCAACCAAGGTTTATAGTAACTTTAAGGGCTATTAAGCAAGTTCCTATATGAATCCAGAGAGTGAATTGTATAAGCATTTAGAATATGCTGATGATAAAGGGATTCATAAAAATTGTTATGCTGATTTTATGTTGATGGATGTTTGACTATAAGGTGAATTATTAACCAGAAGCAAGTGAAACTAATGTTTAAGTGCTATGATATATACGTAATTGAAAGTGAATTTTCTTGCAAAATTGGGAGCACAATGAAAGAGAATGAGTGAGTTCAAATCAAGATAATAACACAGATAAATCCATTTGCAATGCCAATATAGGTAGCCAAGTTTTACACAAAGCCAAGAAGTTAACCCCTAAAGAAATCTAGTCCAAAGATATTTGAAGTGTTATATACATTTGTAGTATTGCAGTAGATGACACAGTTCTATTTCTTAATTTGATCTATTCAGTTGCCCTTCTTCCTCCTCTTCACTTTATGTCTTTCCCAACTTTCTGCAGCCTGTCACCTCCTTGTTTGCCTCCTTTATCTGGTGCGTATCAATAGAACTACTGGAAGAGTCATTTATATTTTGGGGGGATGTTGCCCTAATTACTGAAAAACTAGAGCTCTGAGTCAATATCACAACAATGTGTTTAGAGTGTGGACTCTAAAGGTTTATCCCTTAGTCCCACAACATAATCTTGGACCTAATAGTGGTTAAATAGTAACCACTAATAGTGGTTAAATAGTGGAGACACAAAGACGCATGGACACATTTCTGAGTCTCTTTCTTCTGTTTGTTTCTTCCATGGCCCTTCTCCCTTTTCTGTAAAAGTATATTTTTCTCCCTGTTTCATATTTCATACTCAAGTAATCTGTTATGTGTATACTTATGTGTGTCTGTATGTGTGCGTGCACATGTGTGTGTGTGTGTGTGTTTTAGTGCCTCAGTCGTGTCCGACTCTTTGTGACTCCATGGATGGTAGCCCATCAGGCTTCTCTAACCACGGAATTCTCCAGGCAAGAACACTGGAGTGAGTCGCCATTCCCTTCTCCAGGGGATCTTCCTGACCCAGGGATTGAACTCGGGTCTCCTGAATTGCAGGCAGGTTATTAACCATCTAAGCCACCAGGGAAGCTCATATACATATATATATATATACACACACATATATATATATACATATATATATATATAAAGATTAAGGGGTTATTTTTGACAATTTTGAACAAACCTTAATAAGCTTGGTAATGCTGAGGTGTTATTATTTTCATGGTTTGTTGGTTGAAGCCAAGTAAGTCTATATTAGAAGGAAGAAGAAGAAAATCTCTCCTAATACTTGAAGAGAAAAAGATAATTTCAAAGCATGCTAGACCAAAAGAAGAGTCATACAGATCTCTTCCATAAGACAGTTTTTATTCACATTTTACACGTAGGAAAATTTGAGGCTAGGGAATGAATGGAAAGTCATTCAGCATTCTAATCACATTAAACTCTCCAAGTTAAAATAAATAAACAAAAATAACTGTTGGCAATAGCATATTATATAATTATTGACAATATTTAAAAAAATCTTTTAGTTTTTTTTTCCTAAAAATGATTTTTAAATAAAGAACTGAAAATATCAAATAATAAACAGAATTGCATCACTTTCACTTTGCACAAACCTATTCCCTGCCAAAACAAAACATAAGGAAATTTAAAAAGTGGATACTGGGATTCGAAAAACTATTTTGTTGCTTTATTTTATTAAAATTTTATAGTATATAATTAATAAATAATGGGTTAGCTCATTTGGCTCTGTCATGGCAGACCATCCTTGCAAACATTTTCCAAGGTGTTTTGATTAAAAAAAAAGTGAATTCCTTAGATCTAGATTGCATTGCTTGTGTATAACTTCTCTCAGTGCCCCACATAAAATCTTTGTGGCTAAGTGGGAAAATAAGAATTATATGATAGTACAAATATGTAAGTTCATAATTAGTGAAAAAATCACTCCAGCTGTTCTCTCAGCTAAAAATGCCATAGATAGGTCTTTATCAACCTAACAAAGTAGAGTTACCACAATTTTGCCCTTGCCCTTGCATAAAAAAAATATATCGGAAGTTTAAATAGCAATATCAAGGTTTTGTTTAGCAAAACTGTGGTTAAAGAAAACCGAAAAATGAAGAATGCCATAGCTGATTCTAGATTCAAATTTTTTTTCCTGACTGAAATATTACTTTATAATTAATAGCATAACAAATGAACTCAGTGGACATGAATTTGAGCAACTTTAGGAGATAGTAGAGGACAGAGGAGCTTCTATATGCTACAGTCCATGTGGTCACAAAGAGTCGGACATGTCTTAAAGATCAAACAACAAGGATAAGATAAAATTGGGATAAATTTTATAGATTTTAATTTAGCTCCAAAAAGATTAACTTTTAACATTTTGAATAGTAAAAATCTAGTTTAAAAGTCTGCCATGTAGAAAAATCTGGAATTTTTAGCTCACTGTAAATGAAGAGGAAGCCATATTGTAGCGCAATTGAACTTAGGCTTCATTCATGTACAGATTGTGTTGCTATAATGAGAACTCATTGCTCTGCTGCCTTTTGCATGTATCATATCACCTCTGAAGTTCATGCCTCACTTAATAGGTGAGGACATTACTTATTAGGTCCTCACTTCATAGGACATTTTAGGGACAAACTGGTGAAATGATGAGGCGGAGTCAGAACTTGGTCAATATTGCAAGCTGTCTAGAAATTATATTTCTCTAGTTGGTATCAAATAAACTAGCTATATAATTTAGCCTGGAGATTAAACTAAGGGTCATTATTATTAAAAAAAATACTGTATTCTAACACATATATATGGAATCTATAAAAATGGTACTGAAGAATTTACTTACAGGGCAACAGTGGAGAAACAGACATAGAGAATAGACTTGGGGACATGGGAAGAGGGGAGAAGAGGGTGAGATGTATGGAAAGAGTAACATGGAAACTTAAGTTACCATGTGTAAAATAGATAGCCAATGGGAATGTGCTGTCTGGCTCAGGAAACTCAAACACGAACTCTGTATCAACCTAGATGGGTGGAATGGGGAGGGAGGTGGGAGGGAGGTTCAAGAGGGGATCTATGTATACCTATGGCTGATTCATGTTGAGGTTTCACAGAAAATAGTAAAATTATGTAAAGCAATTACCCTGCAAAAAAAAATACTTTTAAAAAAATTTTAAAAACTGACAAGGAACAGATTTTATTTCTTCTCTTTCAAGCAAAGATACATCAAAAGTTTAAATAACAATATCAAGGTTTGGTTTAGCAAAATTGTGGTTATAGAAAACCGAAAAATAAAGAATGCCATAGCAGATTCTAGGTTCAAAATTTTTAAACCACTGCAAGGAAGATACAACAACCCTAGTTTTAACTCAAATCAGTTTTCAACAATTGAAGAATTTGTCCTCCATATCATATAGCACAGAATTACTCAGAGAAATCCAAGAAAAGATATATTATATACATATATGTATATATGTATGTGCCATGTGTTGCTGTGCTAAGTCACTTCAGTCATGTCTAACTCTTTGTGACGCTATGAACTGTAGCCCACCAGGTTCCTCTGTCCATTGGAGTCTCCAGGCATGAATATTGGAGTGGGTTGCCATGCCCTTCTAGAGTATATATGTCTGCATATATATACAGTATATATATATGAGGGAATGTTGTGGTGAAGGTTGTATGAGAAAACATCCATTTTTTAAAAATTCAAAATGATATGATTCTACCTATGCATTGAACATAAATAGTGCATGCCTGTTGTGAATAAGTGCAAAGAACCATCCCAGATATCGGGAAAAATGGAAAATTGCCCTCTACCTTCAATGTTTTTGTCTCATCATTTTTATACTTCATAACACACTATGATAAACTGTGTTTATCATAAAGACAAACTTATTTATCATAAAAACAAACAAATAAAAAATCAAACTTCCTATGGTTAATGCTAATTAATTTTAGGTAACTATCCATCAAATAAATCAATTTTACATTTATAGAAATTGTGTTGACAGAGTCAGTACTCTTTTCTTCTTTAAAAAGTGACCTCTATCTTCATTTATTAATCAAAAATGTTAAATTAATGTAATGGAACATTATCATTAGCATCACCTACATAAATAGTAATAATGATACACGAAAATGCACACATATCCCATATGCACATAGTAGAAGAGATAGTGACTGTTACAGATTTGTATTAAGGTCCATCCTTTCAATTGTTTTGTCACTCCAGAAATGATCAAATTGACAGTTCAGAATTGGTGTGGCCTTGTTTTTGCCTGGAAAACTTTCGGGCAAATGAAAAATTTCAGAAGAAACAGAAAAAGGAACATCATCGACCCACTATGGTCTGGCACAACATGCATGCTGATAAATTTGAATTCTGTGGTGCACAACTTTGCATATTCAAATAAATGTGAGTGTCTTACTAGGTATTTGGAATTGTGTATGCTCAACACTTTCTAGTTGTAAGGGAAAAAGAACCACTACTGGCTTTTATAAATCATGAAAGAATAGTTAAAATGCAGTTGGTTTTGTGAGATGTTTGAAAGCAAACACCCCATGCCTCATGGCGGTTGAGGGACAGCATGTGCTATAGGACAGGCAGAAATTTTAACAACATAAGGACCAATGAGATGTTCCAGCTGAATCACTTAATATTTGTGAGTTTTTGAAAGGGCCCTTTATGAATTTTGGTTTCCTCTCTCTAAAGTCTCAGAATAGCTTTTATTCCTTACCTATCACCCAGAGTTGTTTTGAGAATCAAATAAATATTTTGGGGTAGCTTACTAAAAGATAGAACAGAGTAAGACATTATTATCCTCAATGTACATATGCTTTGTTTCATAACATCTTAGATTTATTCATATGTCTTTTGGTCTCTTAAAAGTTCAGAATATAATTTCAGGTTTACAATGGCTCAGAAATTGCTCATTTTCCAGAATTAGAAAAGGCATAACCCTAAGGAGCCACAAGAAAGTAGAAAAGAAGGTGGCCCAACTCTTCTGGGACCTGGAGAAAAACTGCCTCTGTTTGTACTGTGTGAACGTGGTAAATCAGTAAATGTAAAGAGAAGCCTGCTTCATGCTTAAGATACAGTTTGAGTTAATTAGCGAGATTAAAGCTTGGTCCAAATTGATATAAATTTTCAAAACCTCATCTGGAGCCTTTTCTAATCAACCCAATAACCTCTTTAAATAGCTTATTTCTAGAGTCTAATACTCACTTGGTGTGAAATTATCTAGTTAAGAATGGAAACTATGATGACTATGTCTGGCCTAGAGTAAATAAAATCTAATAATATATACTTTACAAAAACAACTAACAGAAAAGGTGAAAGGGATTCAATAACCCACAGCCTCTCCCTATAAATGACATTAAGTGGTGACTTTAGCAGGTTTAATTTTTTTCTGAATTGGTATTTGTAGAGTAGGTGTCATGAAAGTCTCAGACTTAATACTGCCCTCTGAAAGCTGTGCTATTGTTTAACTTAACCTAGTTAAGAACTATTTGTGAGTAAGAGAGCTGTGACATAATGTGTGGTAGACTGATGGAGTGATGAGGAAAGTATAGAATACTTTTCAATAGATGCTGACTGTAAAAAAAACAACAAAAAACCTGATTGCTCTGGAACATTTCAGTGAAGAAGTCTTTTAAAATTTTCTTTATTCCCTGATCCATCATTATTTATTTTTATTCTATGCAAGGCAGTATGACCTTAAAGAGAGTATGAAAAATACCATATTTTGCTAGCAAAACTGAGAGTAAAAGCCCTTTAATTGAAAGAACTGGCTATGCTGGTAATAAAGTTAGTTCAGACTAGCCATTGTTCTCCCTGGAGATCACTAGACTGTTTATAAGGTTGTTTAGGCACATTTGCAGGCTTGAGAGTCATGCCAAAGCTGGTATCCATCAGAGACCTTGTTTTAAGAACTCTTCAGCCTGAGACTGAGAAACAAATTTAAGGTCAATTGCTACTGTTAATAGTTACAGCAAATTCCAATGTGTATCATAATGGTTTTGTTTGGAAACAACAGAACAGAGTCAGTCATGGTTTGAAGCAAGTGAGCAGTTGACAGTAGAATTGAATTATTTTCACTGCAGAAGTTTCATTGTTGCTGTTGTTCAGTCACAAGTCATGTTTAACCTTTTGCAACCTCATGGACTACAGCATGCAAGGCTTCCCTGTCTTTCACTATCTAATTAGCTTCATCACCACCATTATCATCAAAATCATCAAGTTCTTACTATATACTGGGCTAGTAGAGATTTAAAAAAAAAAAAAAGAGAGTAAGTCACAACCTCTGCCTCTGAAGAGTCATTTTAAGGGTAGAGCACAAATGCATAGAAAACTCAATAATGATTCTGCATAGGATGGTATGAAGAAAAAATACACAGGGGTTTATGGAAGAAACATCATTAGGGGTTAAAGCAAGCAATGGACAAGCTTACAATCATTCATTTATTTATCTGCTTAATAATATGTTTGAATTATTTTATCAGTTTGAAATATATTTGGCTGAAATTAATGGGCAATTTGGTCTTCCCTGGTGGTGTAGGTGGTAAGGACTACATTTGCAAGGCAGATGTGGGTTGGGAAAATCCCCTGGAGGAGGGCTTGGCAACCCACTCCAGTATTCTTGCCTGGAAAATCCCCATGGACAGAGGAGCCTGGAAGGCTACAATCCACAGGATTGCAAAGAGATGGAACGACTGAGTGACTAAGCACGATGGACAATTTAAGATTGACTGAAATAAATATTTTGTTGTTGTCATTTTTCTCCCATAATAAGAACTATGCTGTCAAGGACTCAGATCATTTATATCAGTTATCGCATCCTTAGTGGGTTGTTTTCTGCTCTATGACTACTAACTCTTGTTTACTACGTATTGCTATAGCTCTGAGTGGTGCATCTGCAGTTAAGGTAGAGTGAGGAATAGAGGCATGAAGTTGTCAATCTCCAAAAGTAATGGAGGAGAATGGAGTTAAGAAACAGGAAGATGGGGAAGAAAAGATAAAAGGAAAAGGTAAGGAAGTTATATGAAAAGTGAAAATGAAAGTGAAACTCACTCAGTCCTGTCCATTTGCGACCCCATGGACTATACAGTCCATGAAATTCACCAGAATACTGGAGTGGATAGCCTTTCCCTTCTTCAGGGGATCTTCCCAACCTAAGGACCAAACCCAGGTCTCCCACATTGCAGTCAGATTCTTCACCAAATGTGCCATGAGGGAAACCCCCACGGAAGTTATATAAACAGAGTTAAAAGAGAATTATTTCAGGCAGGTGGAACAGTATAAACAAAAGATTAGGTGGAGAATGATAATGCTTTGTATTGAATAAAAGTTAGCAACACAACAGAATGTCTATTATATGATATTGACTTAGCTAAAATTGTTTATATATTCCACTTTATAAAAGTGGCACATCTGTGATCTCAAATTACCAACTGAAGATTGCCAGGCAAAGATGAAAATAAGATGAAAGGACCTATCATGAGAGTAAACCACACCGAAGGAATTCTCAGAATTTGTTTTAAAAACAGATCAGAAGCTGTAGGCAGGCATACAGTAGTTATAAACCTGAAGCTTTCAAGATTCAAAATAATCATGTCAGAATATATTCTTATTGATTAGAAATACTAAAGTCCCAGAGGTCAAGACAAGGCAAGTGGATAAATAGTGGTTAGGAAACTAATTGAAGTTTGCCACAAGATAAAGAGTTTAAGTCATTTTTACTTTCTCTCTCTCTCTCTCTCTCTCTCTATATATATATATATATATATATATATATATATATATATATATATTTATTTATTTATTTATTTATTTATTTATCTATTTATTTAAACCTATAGTGTGTAGGTAAACATAAGAGCAGCATATTGACCTGATTGGAATTATACTATATGCAGTTGTGACATGGACAGACTCTAATGTCACTTATAGACTGTTATCAGCAAAACAACACTCTCTAAGCTTTTATTTATATTTATTTATTTTTTTAAAATTTGGAACCAGATGATATATGCTGGATCTAAATTCACTTTCAAAAGGATCCAATTATTATCTACCCTGTACCATGTCTTATTTTGGACAGATCTTCTTGACTCACTTTATGAATTACATTTATAGAATATGCTAGAAATCCTGTGACATAGGAGTATATATTAAGAGCTGTATAAAATCAGTTCTATTCAACCATGGCTAATAATTCACTAGGGCCCAGTATGGCTTTTCTCCATCCTTTAGAGATGCACTGACTTTTCATCCAGTCATTTCTTGCAATTTGTTAAAAATCGAGAATGATAAAAATATGTATTAATTTTGTTCAATGGGCTAAGATGTTTTCCTTAGTCATTCCACTTTTTTTCTGGCCCCAAAAGACAAGACACATACACACACACACACCAACACACACACACATACAAACACACATATGTTTTTGTTACTCTTGCAGTGTACGCAGGCCATTTTTCATTATCTATGCAGCCTGAGACTACTTAATTTGTAAAAGACTACTTCAGGTCATCTTCTGGACTTCTAAAGAAAATTCTTCATTGTCTCTATAAAGGGACTTTCCTATACCTTATAATATCCTTATAATATAATAATAATGCCTGCTCTAAGATTCAAATCTGTCAATAAGCACTATTTTATACTGACATATCCAATGGAGGTTACAATTTTTTGATACTCAATAGAAATGATCCCGAAGATAGAAAAAAAAAAAAAAAAACTACTGCTTTCTCTTTTATTAGAACTATGCTCATTTTTATACTGTAATTACATTTGTTAATTACTGTAGCCTATGTTTATGTGTTTATTATGATTTTAGACACCTCAAGAAAATTTGTAGGAAAAAAAAAAGTTTTAATGAAAGCATGACACTGTCAAGTGTGGCTATGTTTCCCTTTCTGTTGATTACCTACGTATGGGTGACAAACATTAGCACTGTTGCTGGAAATTAGCTTGTCTTCACATGATAAATTAAACTAGAAAAAAAAAAGTATAAGGAAACAAAGAGCTAGGTGAAAATTAAAGATAAGCACACCCTCCACTCAGTTCTAGAAAACTGGGGATTCAGCACTGTCCATTCAGCATTCAATTTAATATGATTACTGGAGGCGAACTCAGTCTAAAATTTCTAGTTAGATTTTAATTTGCATTAGATTTTAATTTGGGTTACAGTGGAGAAAGTTTAGAAAGGTCCTTTTTCTTTTTTTCCTTCTTAGAAAAATCTTGATTCTTGAAAAATATTGTCCTTGAAGCCAAAATAACATGCAGATAGAATATTTCTCTAAGTAACTACTTCTGTAGTTTCACAGAACTGCTTTGGGATTATCTGCCATATCTGTCTTGGCCAAGGACATTAAAAAATGCATGAGGCTAAAATCTACCTTCCGCTTCTTCCTGCCCCTTTTCATATGCATGTAAAGTTAATCCGAATAGAGATAAGATTTGAGTATTCTGCTTTATTGTCATGTCATATTCCTGTTTGAACTTTCCAGCCAAGAAATTTTATTGCGTGAGAATTGACCCACCAAAGTAGTATAAGTATTTTCCTCATAGCTTTTTCTTTTTCTTTCATTTAATCCCTTCTTTCTTAAAAAAAAAAAAAAAAAAAAAAGTCTTTGTCTTTCTGTTGTCTTATCACAATGCTCCTAAAGAGACAACTCATTCATAAAACTTGTTCACCCTGAGGATGTGACAGTAGTACATGGACAGCCTAAGATGGCAGCACGGGTTTTCTGAAGTTGAACATCATGTTAGGTGAATTGTTCAGAATTTTTTCAATACAGTAATTAATTACCTTTCTATCTTGAGACAACTAAAAATAATCTGCAATAGAAATAATTAGCTGAAATGAAAAATTCCTCAAGACTAATAGAAAGCTGGAATCAACATTGCCGGGAGAAATATAAATTACCTCAGATATGCAGATGACACCACCCTTATGGCAGAAAGGGGAGAGGAACTAAAGAGCCTCTTGATGAAAGTGAAAGAGGAAAGTGAAAAAGTTGGCTTAAAGCTCAACACTCAGAAAACTAAGATCATGGCATCCGGTCCCATCACTTCATGGCAAATATATGGGGAAACAGTGGAAAGAGTGACTGACTTTATTTTTTTGGACGCAAAAATCACTGCAGATGGTGACTGCAGCCATGAAATTAAATGACGCTTACTCCTTGGAAGGAAAGTTATGACCAACCTAGACAGCATATTAAAAAGCAGATCCATCACTTTGCCAACAAAGGTCCATCTAGTCAAGGCTATGGTTTTTCCAGTAGTCAAGTATGGATGTGAGAGTTGGACTATAAAGAAAGCAGAGCACCAAAGAATTGATGCTTTTGAACTGTGGTGTTGGAGAAGACTCTTGAGAGTTCCTTGGACTGCAAGGAGATCCAACCAGTCCATCCTAAATGAGATCAGTCCTGGGTGTTCACTGGAGGGTCTGATGTTGAAGGTGAAACTGCAATACTTTGGCCACCTGATACGAAGAGCTGACTCATTTGTAAAGACCCTGATGCTGGGAGGGATTGAGGGCAGGAGGAGAAGGGGATAACAGAGGATGAGATGGTTGGATGGCATCACTGACTCAATGGAAATGAGTTTGGGTAAACTCCAGGTGTTGGTGATGGATAGGGAGGCCTGGCATGCTGCAGTCGATGGGTCGCAAAGAGTTGGACACGACTGAGGGACTGAACTGAACTGAACTGAATGGAAATTATGTCTGGCTTTCAGCCAGCCCAACAAAAATTGTGTTAGTGATTCATTTTTGACTTGAAATAGTTACCTTTTCTAGGACTATAAAGCCATGCATGCAGATTTGTGTTTCTTATGGTTGCCATGAACTTGGAAGCTGTCACTGCATCTGGGGGGACCAGTTTTGACTTTGCAGGAACATATTTAAAAATATTACCAAAGCCAAGAAGTTCTCTAGAGTTAGTGAAGTATATTTTAGGTTCTAACAGAGAGGTAAACTCAAGGCTTAAACCAGCAACCAAAATTTTCAGGATCACAGTAGCAAAATTATTTTTGTTTATTTGTCTGGAAAAGAAGAGGATGAAGGGAAGAGAGAACTAGAAAAGCTTCTTACCATATTTCATTATGCTAGCAGTGCATTCAAAACATAATCACATTAAATATAAGCCATGATTATACATAAGTTTATGCATTCATTTCTTTGAATAAATGCTATAAGGCCAGTGGTTTTTTTTTTTCAAGCTATTGTTTCACTTTTGTTTCATATTACCAAAGAACTTATTTATCTTGGGAGGTCACTCTTTAGCCTCTTTCTGCCTCTAACCCATCAAATAGGAACAAATATTTTCCAGAGTTATTGATAGAGGAGATATAAATAATATTATACATATACCTCTAACTTCACTTTGGGTCTCTAGGCACACACATGAAATAATTGTTAATTCATAGATTCCAAGCAACATGGTTGGTTAATCAGAATGGCATAGAAAAAGTATGCATTTAGCATCAGGCTACAATTTGGCAAATGTGCAATCCTATATATTACTTAAGCAGTTTTCCTATGCACTATACAGTCCATGGAATTCTTCAGGCCAGAATACTGGAGTGGGTAGCCTTTCTCTTCTCCAGGTAATCTTCCCAACTGAGGGATCAAGCCCAGGTCTCCCACATTGCAGGCAGATTCTTTACCAGCTGAGCCAAAAGGAAGCCCAAGAAAACTGGAGAGGGTACGCTACCCCTTTAGCAGATCTTCCTGACCCAGGGATCGAACCAGGATCTCCTGCACTGAAGGCAGATTCTTTACCAACTGAACAGCAGGGAAGACCAAGGTATCACTTAAGCAGTTTTCTTACTCTGTAGTATCATATTTACTGTGTGCTTCAGCTCACACAGAGCCTCAATTGTAAAGTATCCTGTCACATGTCTCTATCCCTATTTTAATGCATTAAGTCTCTACTCAATTTCCATTATTTTAATGCAAAAATGATGGATCTTTTTTCTTCTAAAAAGTCAGCTGGTTTCTCAAAATAATTTGTTGAATAAAGTTGAATATACACTTTACAATGTATACCAACATTAAATGAAATACTTTAAACATTCAAATACAAAACACAAAACATAGAAAGTTAGAAAGAAATGTATGTATCTATAGGCATGCAATCTTAGGGTGGAGGAGAGTTTATTTAAACAATGACACAAAAATAGATACTATGAATATAGAATTGTATAGTATTTAAAAAAATATTCCCAAAGTTCAAACCATTCTAATTCTTTCTCTGCTATTGACAAACTATAACTTTGGGCTACCTAAACAGTCTAAACCATCCACCCCTTGCTGTGAGAAAGTGAAATGGTAGTCACTCAATTGTGTCTGACCCTTTGTGACCCCATGGACTGTAGCCCACCAGGCTCCTCTGTCCATGGGATTTTCCAGGCAAGAACACTGAAGTGGGTAGCCATTTCCTTCTATAGGGAATCTGCCCTACCATTTGCTACCCAGGAAAAATAGGACATTCAGCATCAAATTCTTAAGAAACAGTGTAAAGCACTCTGCAGAGTGTTTGGCTCACAGAAGACATTTGTAAATAATATCATCATTACATTTATAAGTGCAAATGTTGGTAAATTTGACTATATGCCCATACAGAAAAAACTAACACACAATGAGTGAAGTGGATGGCTGCCAGTGAGTTAGTATTCTTCAATATAGAAAACATGTGATAAGTTAAAAAATTTTAAAGAGTAGACAAACACTAAAAGAAAAAATATAAGCTTGTAATATTCTTGAAAATTTACTCAATCTTCAGGATATTCATTGGTAATCAAAGAATGAAGTTTGAGAACAAACAAGTTTCATCATTCAATTTGTCAAATATTTAAATTTTTCGAGTTACAAAAGCAATTTTGGTGAGTCTTAAGGCAAATTCTACTTTTGAAAGATACAGATAGACATATAAATTAGTAGGAATTTTCTGGTGAATAATGATATATTTTCTTATTTGCATATTTCCTTTTATTATTAGTTTAATATTTATTTAATAGAATATTTATTTCACTTGAAAAATTAGACAAAGCTATATACCTATATATATATGCAATGTGTATACATGGCATATATATATTTTCAACATAATTTAATATTACTTGAAATAATATATTTTAATAGCTACAAAGTAGTTTATGAGTAATTAAGAGTATGTTGTTGTCCATTGTTGTTGTCCACAATTTTGTTGTTGTCCATTTTGGTTTGATTCCAAAATTTCATCATCATTATAGTGTTGCCAAGGAAAAAGTAAAAGATCTTTTTAAAGTTTAAGCATAATACTAAACTATTTTGAAGGATTATTTTATTTGTGGGAAAGGAGTCAAAGAAGTGGTCGAGAAGGTAGAAAAGCGAAGCAAAGGGAAAGAAAATTGTTCTAAATAGTTATTTTTGCAAATGTTTATTATTATGAGTATATTTATTTATTTTGCTCCCCTGGAGGCTCAGCCCATAAACAATCTGCTTGCAATGCAGGAGACCTCGGTTCGATCCCTGGTTTGGGAAGATCCCTTGGAGATAGGAACTGCAGCCCACTCCAGTTTTCTTGCTTAGAGAATTCCAGGGACAGAGGAGCCTGGAGGGCTACAGCCCCTGGAGTTGCAAATAGTTGGACATGACTGAGTGACTAACACAAAAATATATTTATTAGTGTTACTTTTTAAAATTTGACCTGTTCTTAAGATGCCCTGGGAGAGAAGAGTGATTATACCTTGGAAGTAAGATTAAGAAGGAACTCGAAGAAATTAAGAAGAAAGAAAACATTTGAAACCTGAGCAATATAGTATGAACAGCATCCCCATAGAAGAGGATCAAGGACGAGGTCTCTGACATGGGTGATTATGAGGATTTACAGACAGATTTAGAGAGAGAATTCATGCTATATAGTGACATGTTATATATAATACTTTGCTATTAGATTGAATTTCTTTTCTCTGAGAGCTTGCTTTCAGAAGTATTTGGCTGAATAGTACCTAGTGTCTTGTGTCAGTGATGCTTTTGGTTTATCTCAGAAAAGGGCAGACACAAAGAGAATGGAAAGTTAAATGAAATAGTGACTTGAGTGAGAAGAGTTCATCAAAAACAGAGGTGGGAATGAAAGAAGACCTTAGAACTACAATCCCCCAGGAGTTAAATAAATCATAGGGATTTACATAGTTCATGGGATAGGGTTGAAATATTGCTGCATACACAGATAGCTCTTGCTTCAATTATTCAGGCAGGGCTCAGGCATCTTAAGAGGGCTGTCAGTGTTGCCAGGCAAGAAAACACCTAATCAACTAATAACCACCTAACTGCTAACTTTAAAGAAATGGCACCCACTTCAGTACTCTTGCCTGGGAAATCCCATGGATGGATGGAGAAGCCTGGTAGGCTACTGTCCATAGGGTTGCAAAGAGTTGGACACGACTGAATGATTCCACTTCCACTTTGAAACAAAGCAGAATGTAGTAAGTTCTCCATACTTATAGTGTGGTGAACAGAAGGAGGTCCAAATACTAATAAGAATCTGCCCCTATTTCGCTAGATCTACTTTGACAACAAAAAGAAATTTTGATGCAAAATAAAGCAGACCCACAACCTGTATCAACTTGAAGATGCTGTCAGCCAGGTGGCTGGGCTGACAATAGCAACTCAAGGATAGGCTTATGCCTGCAGGAACAACCCTAGGTCCAAATAAATGTGGTTTCAAATGGCTTTGTTATCTTAGGTCTGAAAGGTAACCAAGGGAGCTGGACTGGAAAGGTAACCAAGGGAGTATACAGCAACCACATCCTGGAGGATCTTTCAAAACAGGGATGATTTAGAAATTTTAAGATTAAAGTGTAGAGTCAAGTTTTGCATTTCACCATATTAAAACAATAGGCAGCATTCATAGAGGTAACCATATTCACTGAAATGTACACAAAATGGATCTTTCTTCCCTGTGAGAGAGCAGAGTGGAATCGAGGAGGATAGGAATGATGGAACAAGAAAACACAGGAAATTTCAAGGGACCACAAAGATGGGCAACCCCGTGTGGTGTCAACATGACAAGTGGAAAGCTTGCTGTCATTGAATCCAATCTCAGCTCTGCTGCAAATTGTAGCTATTTATTTTGCCTCGAGTGAAAGTTGCTCAGTCGTATCCAACTCTTTGCAACCCCATAGACTATTCAGTCCATGTAATTCTTCAGGCCAGAATACTGGAGTGGGTAGCCCTTCCTTCTCCAGGGGATCATCCCAACCCAGGAAGTGAACCGGGATCTACTGCATTGCAGGTGAATTCTTTACCAGCTGAGCTACTAGGTAAACCCAAAGTGAAAATCAGTCATGTCTAACTCTTTGCAACACCATGGACTATACAGTCCATGAAATTCTCCAGGCCAGAATACTGCAGAAATGAACGGCTACCCTTGGGGCTGTAAAGAGTCAGACATGACTGAGCAACTTTCACTTTCACTATTTTGCCTTATTAAAGTTAAACGGGAATGATATGCCCATTGCAGTGCTATGGAGAGAATTAAATGATATGTTATATGCAAGGTGTCTGAAGAAACCAGTTCAGTTAATGAAGGCTTATACAAACAGTGAAGGAGTGAATACTTACGCAGAAGGACAAAATTTAGGGCCTTCCATGTTACTTCTTCAGGAGACAGAATAACTTTCTGAGGTTACTTTTAACTCTGTGATCCTCTGTTTTTCAAAAAGGCAGGCCAAAAACAACACTATTTTTTTCCTCTGCAAAAACAAAGTAATGAGTACACTTCAAAATAGGATTTTTTAGAGCTTTCAAAACAGAGAGAAACAAAAGAAAATATCTTCATCATTAAGACCTAACACTTTACCCACAAAAGTCAAGCCAGCATGCTTTTTTCCCCTGTATTAATCTTGGAAGATTCAGACTTTAAAAAAAGAAAAGGAAAAAAGCATCAATATATCCCTTTGCTTTGGAGCAGTAATCACTTTGGCCTTTTCCTGAGCTCTCCTTAGCTGCTCCCAGAACTGCTACCTGTTGATTCTTTTTGCCTTTTGTTGAGATTCTTTCTTCTCCACATCCTGGCATTTGTCTGCGACCTCCTACAATCTTACTTATCTTCTTTCTCTTCAATCCCTGATTTCTTTTATACTGCAGACATTCTATTTTTATTTTACCTTAAATTCCCTTAGCTGATTTCATTTCTACAATGGTTTAAAGGTACAGGAGCAAACCCACTGCTCCAAGAACAGAAATCAAATATGTGTATATGTATGTATATAAAATGTTGGAAGTTGATGGTGATATAAGCTATGCACTGTCCCTAGATTTGATGTAAATTACAAATTTGGAAATGAAATATTCTTTGAGGTCTTTGGCAAAATAAATAAATATTTTAAAGTCTTAGTGACTGTTGAAAAAAATATCACTAATGTTTTAAGTGTCAACTTCTCCCCTTTGCTTATGACTCAAAGCGCCTGGCTGTCAAGACCCTCTGTAATCTTAGACTGTTATAAGCAACTTCACTTTTTCCCTTATATATTCCTTATTTTTCAGTCAGGCCAGTATCCTTAATGAACGCTCTAAAAGCAAGGCTAATTTCTGTTTTGTGTCTATCCTTACCCTATTACTTTTTTCCTGAATTGCGCTTATGCTTCTCCATTTACCCACTCTTATGCATTTTAGACACTCCACTTCAGGTCATGCAGCCTCCAGAAACCTTCTCCAGGACAGCCAGCCTACAGTTATTTGATCTTAACTGAGCTCACACTGCACCATATGTTCATGATGATTCCCTTATACTACACACTATCTGCTTTGGCATGAAGATGGGTTTTCTATCTGGTAAGAAGATAGAAGTGAGTGAATCTAATCTCCTACTCTCAGCAGCATAAGTATGACATTGGCATCATAAAAAAATTGGAAGTGAGTCCATCCGGCCACTGAATGTGCTTTCTTTGGTGAGTTATAATTTTCTGAGTTTTCTCCCTTATGAAATGGTGATACCATCGGACAGAGTCGCTTTGAAATAAGAAACAATATAGGCTTCCCTGGTGGCTCAGGCAATAAAGAATCTTCATATAATACAGGAGACCCAGGTTCAATCCCTGGGTCAGGAATATCTCCTGGAAGAAGGAATGTCTACCCACTCCAGTATTCTTTCCTAGAGAATCCCATAAATAAAGGAGACTGGCAGGCTACAGTCCATGGGGTCGCAAAGAGTTGGACATGACTCAGTGATTACATACACACACACACACACACACACACGTAGAAATAATATACATTTTATCCTCAAGTAGTTATCAAGAAGTGACAATGCTTTATATCAATGTATTTGCAATTAGAGACCCAATGGTGTAGGCAACATTACCCTAAGAAAGGTATTCATTGTACTCATGGGGTTGTCTGATTTAAGCTAGCCAAAACAGAGTATATCTTTGGGTAAAGTCAAATACCCCATTGCTTCCACCCCTCTGTTTCAGGTATTTTTCCCAGGTGTAGTTCATCCTCCTGAATTGCTACTAAAATGGCTCAGGGTATCTTCTCAAAGGAACAGATAGTTTCAGACCTTACTTCTTTTCTCCTACTCTTGCATCAGAAATGCCTATCACTGTTCCACAGATTGTTTTATCAAGTCCTTCAGGTTGGAAGAGTGGTCCTCAACTGGGGATGTATAAAGAATTTCTGAGAGGTACAAGGATGTGGATAGATTTAAGAGAATTGATTTCTAGATTCTCAACTGTGTTGTTCAGAACCTCAACTCCCTTCCTATTTCTCACAGTCATAATCTGGTTTATTGACCAAAGGAAAGCCGGCAGAGCACCAAAGGGCGATGGGGTCATTTCTTTATCATCGAGTACTGTAACTGCCCTTTTATTTTGGTTGTCTAAGGCCATATAGCAAACTACACCCAAATCTACTGGTTTAAACAAATAATAATTCATTAAGTGTTAGTCACTCAGTCGTGCCCGACTCTTTGCGACCCCATGGACTGCAGCCCATCAGGCTCCTCTGTCCATGAGATTTTCCAGGCAAGGATACTGGAGTGGGTTGCCATTTCCTTCTCCAGGGGATCTTCCCAACCAAGGGATCGAACCCGGGTCTCCTGAACTGCAGGGAGATTCTTTACTGACTGAGCTACAAGGGAAGAGGCTCAATAATTCATTACATTATCATTTATATGTCGTCTTTCTTCCTGTCGTGCCTGAGCTCATTCATGGTGCTATATTCAGCTAATGGGTTGGCTAGGTAGGGGCTCAATATAGACACTAGGGAGAATTGGGCTCACCCTCTCATCTAGTTTCAAGGCCTTTCTTTCATAGTTTCCTAATAATTGAGTAGTCTAATTGGGGCTTCCTAACTTGGTGATGGAATGTTTGAAAATGGCAGTAATAGAAGTCTCAAGCCCTTTCAATATTTAGCCCTGGAAGTTGCATATACTTTGCTGCATTTGATGGTCAATGCAAGTCACAGAGCCAGTCTATAAGAAAGGAGAGGAAATTAGACTCCACCTCTTAATGGGATGAACTACAAAGTCACACTGCAGAGGATTTGCAGGATGGGAGGAAAGATGTGATCATCATTTCAAACCATTCACCCCAGGCCTCCAACCATCTCGTTAAATGATGAATTTAAAATAGTGCATTACTTTTTAACCAAAAATAATTTATCAAAAATTATATTATATTTGTACAGCAAAGTGAAAACTGACAGCCACCAGAAGCTGGAACAACCAAGGAAAATGTTCTCCCCCAGGGCCTCTAGAGAGCATGCAGCCCTGATGATGACTTGATTTCAGCTCAGTAAAACTAATTTTGGACTTTTGACCTCCAGAACTACAAGAGAGTAAATCTGTGTTTTAAACCAATCATTTTGTGTTAACTTGTTACAGCGACCATGGGAAACATACATCAGACACTTTGAATGATAGCAACAGATAATTACAATAAAATAAAATAAAAAGTATAAAAAGTGTGTATAACAGTATTTTTAGAAAGTTCTATTATCCAACATAATAATGTAAATAGAAGACATATCTTAGTCTGAAAAAATATATATTACATTTTTGCCTTGATTAGGGCATAATAAAAATCATTATAACCTGTTCCATAAGTATTGTTTTAACACTTAGAGCTCTTTGGTTAAATAAATATTTTAAAAATTCAACTTATGTACATAATTTGTTTCAATAATATTCTAAATTGATCAATAAAATATCACTTAATAATATGGCATGGGTTATTTATTAGAATACAATTCTGCAAGGGAAAAGGAACAGAAATATTATTTTAAAAAGTTAAAGAATGGGTATAAAGTTTCCAACTTTGGAACTATTAGTAATTAGTTTTCAACTAATTTGTAAAGCATGTTAAATAGACACTGCTGGATATTAAATTACATTTGTAACTATTGTAAATCTTTAATATCTTTATTTAAAATGTTATTATTTACAAGATGCAGAAATTATACCAGTTTATTTATAATAAAAAAGTTTTTTAAAGCCAACTTAAAGCATTTTTTTAAGGAGTACATAACCAAATTAACCTGAACATTCCTTTGCCAGAACACATTACCAATTATGCTGTCTATTCCAGTAGTTTTAGGTTACCCTAACACTCATAGGGTACCATTCCCCCCGACCCCAAATTCAGGAAGTCTTGTTTCTTTCTGGAGCTACCTAGCATACACATTCATTTGCATAATATAAGTCAATCATTAGACAATAATCATGTTTCTTTCCCCTCCAAATCATCTCTTTATTCTTGAGGTTCTTAACCTTTCTCTGCCATGAATTTTGTTAGAAGCTGGATAAAGGCTGTGATTCATTTCTGGGTCTTCCCAGTGCACCAGGCCCGAGCACTTGTCTCATGCACCCAACCTGGGCTGGTGATCTGTTTCACCCTAGATAATATACATGTTTCAATGCTGTTCTCTTGAAACATCCCACCCTCGCCTTCTCCCAGAGTCCACAAGTCTGTTCTATACATCTGAGTCTCTTTTTCTGTTTTGCATATAGGGTTATCATTACCATCTTTTTAAATTCCGTATATATGTGTTAGTATACTGTAATGGTCTTTATCTTTCTGGCTTACTTCGCTCTGTATAATGGGCTCCAGTTTCATCCATCTCATTAGAACTGATTCAAATGAATTCTTTTTAATGGCTGAGTAATATTCCATGGTGTATATGTACCACAGCTTCCTCATCCATTCGTCTGCTGATGGGCATATAGGTTGCTTCCATGACCTGGCTATTATAAACAGTGCTGCAATGAACATTGGGGTGCACGTGTCTCTTTCAGATCTGGTTTCCTTGGTGTGTATGCCCACAGAATAATAATTTTAAGTGATATAACAAGATATATAAGATTATATACAAGAAATCAGTTACATTAAAATACAGTAGCAATATATTAGAAAATCTAAATTTGTGATGAGAACTGTGTATTGCATGATTGTCTCACACAGAACAAAACTAAGCAGCAATTCTAATATCTAGCATAATTTTGAGTGAAATCTCAAGGTATCTATGGCCAAAGTAATGTAATGTGAAAATATCTGTGGTGTCTATTGTTGACAGCCTGGGAAACTGTTAATAATATTGTGGTTTGTAGCCTGCATTCACAACTGAAGGAAACAATAAATTTCATTTAGACATTAATGAAGAGAAAGATGCAATTTTTCCCCATCCAAATTTGTACCCCACTGAAATTTAAACATAAATCTTTTGGGAGGTTTTGGACACCATGTTGAGTCTCACAAGTTTAATGTGTTTAGTTTTTATCTCCCCAACTAAACTGGGGCATTTCTTCGAAACCCAATGAGCATATGGGTAAGAAGTTTGTTCATAGGAAATGCTGAATGTATATTTAGAGAAATAGTTAATGAACTACTAAAGACCAAGTTCACTTGCCCTAGGTTGCAAAAGTAGAAAGTCTCTGTGCTCAGACTCTGTTTTTAACTCTGATGCTAAATTATGTCCTAATGCATTGTGTTATGTTATATGATAGTTTATCGATCTATTTATCTAAATATCTACTCATTTAAAAAATATATTAATTACACTCTTACTAAAAGTCAAGTATATTTTAGGTGTCCAACAACAAAGTCTGCCTAATTATTGATCCACTCTTCTTGCTCTCTTGTCACTTATAGATATATTTATACTATACTCTAAATTGTTACAGTTTGTTTTTCATGCATTCTACATCTTGAAACCAACAGAACACATTTATCTAAAGCTCTCATCATGTTTCTGGGAAAGTTCAGAGAATAACTGGTCACAGAAAAGAGGCATAATTCTGTTAGTACTTTGAACCATATAAGTACTTTAAAAAAATTGAATGTATTATCAAGTCTGTCTCTGTGGTATTTCTGTGACCTGGTGTGCACAAGGTTTGTCTGAGTCCTCTGAATGTCTCTAGCAAGTATGGGGTTTGATTCTAAACATGATTTCACCACTCCTACCATTTTGCTGGGGCTTCTCCTTTGCCCTTGGATGTGGGGTATATCCTCAAAGTCTCTCCAGCACCCTGCAGCCACCACTCCAGTGCCTGCTGTCTTGCTGGGATTCTTCTCAAGACTGTGCTTGAGTGTCTCCTGTGAGGTATGGGTCAGCAGTGGCCTGCTGCAGGGGCAGGGGCTCTGGGTGCAGTAGACCTGGGTATGGCATAAGCCCTCTTGGAGGAGGTTGCCATTAACCCCAACATAGAGCCACCAGAACTTACACAGGCCTGGGAAACAGACTCTTGGAGAGCACAAACAAAACCTTCTGCACACCAGGACCCAGGGGAAAGGAGCAGTCCAGGAGTCCCTGGCAGAGGTGTGGTTCTGCAGAGGCCTGTTGCAGAGTTCGGGGCATTGAGTGCAGCAGCGTGTGCATGGGACTTCTTGAAGGAGGTCACCATTATCTTCACTATCTCCACCATAGTTTGGCTTCCGGTCAAATAACAGGGAGGGAACATAACCCCACCCATCAACAGAAAATTGGATTAAAGATTTACTATGCATGACCCTGCCCATCAGAACAAGACTCAGTACCCCCTCAGTCAGTTTCTCCCATCAGGAAGCTTCCATAAGCCTCTTATCCTTCTCCAACAGAGGGCAAGCAGAATGAAAACCACAATCACAGAAAACTAATCAATCTGATCACATGGACCACAGCCTTGTCTAATTCAATGAAACTATGACCCATGCCATGTAAAGCCACCCAAGATGGACAGGTCATGGTGGAGACTTCTGACAAAATGTGGTCCACTGGAGAACGGAATGGCAAACCAATTCAGTATTATTGTGTTAAGAACACCATGAACATTATGAAGAGGCAAAAAGATAGGACACTGAAAGAGGAACTCCTCAGGTTGGTAGGTGCCCAATATGCTACTGGAGATCAGTCAAGAAATAACTCCAGAAGAATGAAGAGACAGAGCCAAAGCAAAAACAAAACCCAGTTGTGGATGTGACTGGTGATGGGAGTAAAGTCCGATGCTGTAAAGAGCAGTATTGCATAGGAACCTGGAATGTTAGGTCCATGATTCAAGATGAACCGGCAGTGGTCAAACAAGAGATGGCAACAGTGAACGTCAACATTCTAGGAATCTGTGAACTAAAATGGACTGAAATGGGTGAATTTAATTCAGATGACCATTATATTTACTACTGTGGGCAAGAATCACTTAGAAGAAATGGAATAGCCCTTATAGTCAACAAAAGAGTCCAAAATGCAGTACTTGGGTGCAATATCAAAAACGACAGAATGATCTCTGTTCATTTCCAAGGCAAACCATTCAATATCACAGTAACCCAAGTCTATGTCCCAACCAGTAATGCTGAAGAAGTTGAAGTTAAACCATTCTATGAAGACCAAAACACCTTCTAGAACTAACACCCCCCAAAATGTCCTTTTTGTTGTAGGGGACTGGAATGCAGAAGCAGAAGTCAAGAAATACCTGCACTAACAGGCAAGTTTGGCCTTGGAGTACAGAAAGAAACAGGGCAAAGGCTAATAGCATTTTTCCAAGAGAATGCACTGGTCATAGCAAACACCCTCTTCCAACAACACAGGAGAAGACTCTACACATGGACCTCACCCGACGGCCAACACCGAAATCAGATTGATTATATTCTTTGCAGCCAAAGATGGAGAAGCTCTATACAGTCAGCAAAAATAAGACCGGGAGGTGACTGTGGCTCAGATCATGAACTCCTTATTGCCAAATTCAGACTTAAATTGAAGAAAGTAGGGAAAACCACTAATCCATTCAAGTATGACCTAAATCAAAGCCCTTATGATTATACAGTGGAAGTGACAAATAGATTAAAGGGATTAGATCTGATTATGGACAGAGGTTCATGACAGTGCAGAGGATGCAGTGATCAAGACCATCCCAAAGAAAAAGAAATTCAAAAAGGAAAAATGGTTGTCTGAGGAGGCCTTACAAGCAGCTGTGAAAAGAAAAGTGAAAGGCAAAGGAGAAAAGGAAAGATATTCCCATCTCAATGCAGAGTTCCAAAGAATAGCAAGGAGAGATAAGAAAGTCTTCCTCAGGGATCAGTGCAAAGAAATAGTGGAAAACAATAGAATGGGAAAGACTAAAGATCTCTTCAAGAAAATTAGAGATACCAAGAGAATATTTCATGCAAAGATGGGCACAATAAAGGACAGAAATATTATGGACCTAACAGAAGCAGAAGTTATTAAGAAGAGGTGGCAAGAATACAGCAAAGAACTATACAAGAAAATCTTCATGACCGAGATAATGATGATGGTATGATCACTTACCTAGAGGCAGATATCCTGGAAAGTGAAGTTAAGTGGGCCTTAGGAAGCATCAATTACGAACAAAGTTAGTGTAGGTGATGGAATTCCAGTTGAGCTATTTCAAATCCTGAAAGATGATTCTGTGAAAGTGCTGCACTCAATATGCCAGCAAATTTGGAAAACTCAGCAGGGGCCACAGGACTGGAAAAAGTCACTTTTCATTCCAATCCTGAAGAAAGGAAATGCTAAAGAATGTTCAAGCCACCGCACAATTGCACTCATCTCACAGCTATCAAAGTAATGCTCAAAATTCTTTCAAGCCAGGCTTCAAGAGTACCTGAACCATGAACTTCCAGATATTCAAGCTGGATTTAGAAAAGGCAGAGGAACCAGAGATAAAATCGCCAACACCCGTTGGATCATTGAAGAAGTGTGAGAGTCCCAGAAAAACTTCTACTTCTGCTTTATTGACTATGCCAAAGCCTTTGACTGTGTGGATCACATCAAACTGTAGAAAATTCTTCAAGAGCAGGTGGTCTTCAGCCAGACCACCTGACCTGCCTCCTGAGAAATCTGTGTGCAGATCAAGAAGCAACAGTTAGGACTGGACATGGAACAACAGACTGGTTCCAAATCAGGAAAGGAGCGTGTTGTGGCTATATATTGTTATCTTGTTTATTTGACTTATATGCACAATACATCATGAGAAATGATGTACTAGATGAAGCACAAACTGGAATCAAGATTGCTGGAAGGAATATCAATAACCTCAGATATGCAGATGACACCACACTTATGGCAGAAAGAACTAAAGAACCTCTTGATGAAAGTGAAAGAGGAGAGTGAAAAAGTTGGCTTAAAATTCAATTTTCAGAAAACTAAGATCATGGCATCCAGTCCCATCATTTCATGGCAAATAGATGGAGAAACAATGGAAACAGTGACAGACTATTTTGGGGGGCTCCAAAATCACTGCAGGTGGTGACTCCAGCCTTGAAATTAAAAGACGCTGTTCCTTGGAAGCAAAGTTATGACCAACCTAGACAGCATATTAAAAACAGAGACTATTTTGCTAACAAAGGTCCATCTAATCAAAGCTATGGTTTTTCCAGTAGTCATGTATGGATGTGAGAGTTGGATTCTAAAGAAACCTGAGGGCCAAAGATTCAATTCTTTTGAACTGTGGTGTTGGAGAAGACTCCTGAGAGTCCCTTGGATAGCAAGGAGCACCAGCCAGTCCATCCTAAAGGGAATCGGTCCTGAATATTCATTGGAAGAACTGATGCTGAAGCTGAAACTCCAATACTTTGGCCACTTAATGGGAAGAACTGAATCATTTGAAAAGACCCTGATCTTGGGAATGATTGAAGGTGGGAAGAGAAGTGGATGACAGAGGATGAGATGGTTGGATGTCATCACCGACTCAATGGACATGAGTTTGAGTAAGTTCTGGGAGTTGGTTTTGGACAGGGAAGCCTGGTGTGCTGCAGTTCATGTGGTCACAAAGAGTCTGACATGACTGAGCGACTGAACTAAACTGAACTGAACTCATCACATGTTCAGTAGATGATGAATTAAATAGCTTCTCTAAGAAATTAAATAGGTAAGATCAAGAATGGAAGGTTAACTAAAGCTGAAAAATAATATATAATTCTTTCAACATAAAATAAGGCACCAAGGTCCTACATTCCCTAGACATGTATTGTGCAATAATTCATTCAAACAAATATTGAGTGCCTACTCCAGACTATTTTCTGTAACTAAATGTAACTATGTTGTAGCATACATGAATTTTCATTGCTGAAAGTGACATTCCATCATGTAAAAAAATCCCCTCTGTGCAAAAGCTAAACTTTGTCACATAAAAATGTAAACTAAATCCATTTCTGAGTGTAGTGGTCTGACTTACTGAATTTGCCAGTTTAAGGGAAAAAAAAAAAAGTGGGTATTCAGATAGAATTTACCTTTATTTTCAACTCTGAGTTTATGATTATTCTCAGAATGTCAAAGACATTTGTTTAGTACTTGGCTTTATAGTTAAATTAGCCTTACATCTAATCTACCCACTTCTATTTTTTTCCCTGTATATTTCCTCTTTAAGCCTGTAGGTGAAGAGAAAAAAAATATGTTTAATAACTCTTCTTTAAATATAAATAACAAATACCACTTGCTGCTCTTCTTTGAAGAATTAAAATTGATTTTCTCCTTCTGGATGAGAGATGATCTGGCTTGGGTGAGCACACAGTGATTTCTATCACAAATGATGCTGCAGAGCTGTTTGCTCTGAAGAAAACAAAGTGTGGCTGAGACTGAGATAATTTGTCAAGCATTGAACAAAGGGTACAGTCTTCTGACAAACAAATCATGTTGGAAGGGTTTGCTTTGTAGGTCCAAGAAAACTTTTTTCAAAACCCTTTTGCTTTCAGGCTGCAATAGACAAGAAAGCCCTAAAAAACATCTTAAGCCAGCATCAGGGCTTCCCAGGTGGCACTAGTGGTAAAGAACCCTCCTGCCAATGCAGGAGACATAAGAGATGCATTTCAATCCGTAGTCCAGGAAGATTCCCTGGAGGAGGGCGTGGCAACCCACTCCAGTAATCTAGCTCTGTCCCTTGGACAGAGGAGCCTGGCAAGCCAAGTCTGTATGGTTGCAATGAGTTAGACACAACTGAAGCGACTTCACTCATGCAAGGCAACGTTGAATATAATGATGGAAGTATACAGTGAAGGAAACTTAATTTACTGCTAATAGGATAACTTATCCATCAGAGGCACAGTTCTTTCTTCTGTTTTCACTAGCTGTAGGATATGCAGGGAAGCATTCCTGTGTTTCAGGAGTATAGTTGAGAAAGGAAATAAGACACATGGTCAAAGAACCATCTTGGCCCTTGGATTTTGCAAGACCTTGATTTTGCAAAAGCCATTTTGAAATGGACTAAAAGTTCCAATTCTGTCAAAAGAGAGTGATTGCCCAATTAATATCTAAGATCAAGAACACTTCTGAAATTATCAGTCCTATGTCCCTTCCATTTATATCATATAGTTTCATAAGTCTCTATCTCCATTTGAAGTAAAAAATTGAAATGTATTTAGCATTTGAACATTTGGAAACTTGATGAAATGTTCTTTTCAAACTTTTCCCTTTTTTTTTTTAAATGTCAATAACTTTTTTCTATAATAACCAACATGTAAAGAGGAATAGCATTTAAATTATTATCTGGAAAGTACAATCACACATTGTGTTTTGTTGCAGTGCCTAACGTTTGGGGAAGGTTCTCATCACTCAGTACAAAAAATTCTACAGTCAGTGGAGTCACAAAGAGTCAGACAGGACTGAGCAACTAACACTTTCACTTTCACAAATGCATTTTAATTGTCTGCTGAACAAAGGCATCCCAACCAAGCTCTTTGTCTGGGTATGCACTGTTGTATCACTAAGTATTAATTCCTGGCAAACACTGCACCCACCTGGCACCAAAGAAAAATTACATAACAATGAGCATGCATTCAGGCTCAGAGCTATGAGTTGTACTTGCTACCTTGCCACTACATTTAAGCAGTGCAGGATCTGTGGATGACAAATGGTGTCTCTCTCTACCAGACCATGAAGCGAAAGAATTCAAATATTTCTATATGTCCTCTTTGTCCTTATTCTTTCTTTTTTTTTTTTAAATTTTTCTCTTTTGATATTTGCAATGATTTTAGAGATGATTACACTCAACTATCTCATTCTTCAGTTGAGAAAACTGAGGCTCAGAATGGCTAACAAGTAGCAGAAGAGAGCCAGATTGGAAATCAAAACTTAAGGACAACTGTGATCTCGAAGTACTGAAGGAGGGTCAAGAGCAATTTCTCTGCAGTCTCTGTTAGAGCCAATGATATTTTTATTAAAAAACAAAAACAACTCATTCAGCTGATCCTATAATAGACACTATAGAAATGCAGGAGACTTTCAAAAAGAAAGAGCACACCCTCAAAGATAATCTGAAAGGAAAATTTTCCTTAATTTCCAAATTAGATATGATCATTGTCTTGGAAATTTCTCCATAAAAGGTGATTATGTGTTATAGATATGAAGGATACTCCATATCTTTAGTGACTCTAAAATAAGACTAAAGATATTAAAATAAATTTCTCTTGAATTACATTTTCATTGAGATACGAGCTTTCTATGCATGCCCTTATACCTTACATAAATTGATTTTACAACTTTCATCAACCTTTACCTCTTATTTGAATTTTTATATTGGTTAGTTTTTTTTTTTCAAATATGCACACACATAAGTATGTGTATTCATACACACAAACACACTTACATGGGTACACATATACAGTAAGCTCATTTTGTATCAGAAATGCAAAATGACATCAAATTTTATTCCTGTTTTTAAATTTTTCCTAAAATTTGCATATTCTGTATAAAAATAACCTTCCTGTAGACCTCTTTGCTGGTTTATTTTTGTCACTATCACTAAAAACAGCTTTATTTCATATATTTCATAAAGAGCTTTCCTGACCAAGTTTTCTTTTTCAAACTAAGAAAAATGAAGAATCATCTTCCTAACAAAGTTCTTGTGGCCAGACAATAGTGTCTGACAAACATACCCTCCAGACTTCTTTCATGGTACAGTTCCCCAGCCAGACAATCTGGCTGAAAGATAAAAATTTGTAAACAACTGATGATTATAGCTTCTATGGTGTCCTCCAACCTCAAAGAGAATGAAATTGAACATTACTTTCAGCCCTAAATTAATTTAAATTGGAATAGAAACAATTCTCACACATCTCTGAATACACACACAGTCACAAGTAATAAACTGAAACTGAAAACTGTGTGAAGAGGTAAACAGTCAGGGCTGAAAACATGGCTTCATATTGTTTAGAGGACAATTTGAAAGTTCGTTCATTTTGGTTATACCAGTAAGTAATGCTGTTACAACTGAAAGTCAGTTCATTCTGATTCCAAAAGCTTTCCAGGGCAAGAGGAAACATCAACAAATTGTAATAAAATGCACAGAAAGGAAAAAGGGGCAGTTTTTTAGTATTTTATAAAATAAATAAATAAATATGAATTAGTCTGCTTTTTTTGTCTACAATACTTATTCTTTTTTAAAAGTCTTGTCATTATTCTCACTGTTTCAATTTTCATTTAGACTCCTTTGTACATCCTCAAAATACCCTTTAACCCAAAGCTCAAAGTTAATTTTTATTATTAACTCTCCTCTTGTTTAATTAACATTTATAAGCTGATGCCTACTATAAAATACCCAGTGAATTTTAATTTTACAGTAGGTGCTTATGATTACATGAGTGAGAATTGGATTCTTTTTATCATATTTTGCTTTTCTTATCCCATACAGTTTTTAAAGTCTACATCTCATGCCAGCTAACATAGAGTTACACCCACTGTGAGCATCCAAGGCATCTATGGACACCAATAAAGATTAGATGAATAGGCACAAAGCTATTGAAAAGGTCAATCCATATTCATCACACATTTCTGTTTGAGTTCTTGCTTTGGTTGATGTTCAAAAATAAAGGGATAAACAAAACAAACAAAAAAGCCAGGAAAATAAAAGCTTTCTTAATATTTTCAACTTTTTCCAGAATAACTTGTTTTGCTTCCCTATGGTTTGAAAATAAGTCATTTTGTGAGATTGATCCAAAGCTGGGATAAAGAATATGTTCTGAAAATCTCTTTTAGAAAGATTTATAATATTAACCTCAGGCTATTTTAGTCTCCGTCGATCTTTATGAAAACAGCCAAGAGATTCATTTGTTTTCCGAACAGTAGAAAGTTAACTTTTGTCAACTATGATTGAACAAATGACTCTGGGTCAAAGTGATTCAGTTGTGAAATGTCTGGGGTCCTGCCAGCCCCCTGGAATAGAGACTCAAAAAGCAGTCACTTTGGACCTGAGGTGCCCATTGCAGCCAGGGGCTAAATAATCTTACTCAATTTTTCTCAGAACAATATTATGAACCATATTAAACCCAGGATTAATAGGAACCAGTTAGGGGACTACATCTTGACACATGGCCAGCATGACTGGTCAGAAACTGAAGGTTCTATCAGACCATTCAGTCTTCCCTTTTATTATTATTTTCCTTAAAGCAACTAATGTAACTTAAAGCAACTAATGTGATAACTTCAGTAAAATATTCAATTTCTTTATTATCCTTTATTCTCTTAAATGTGCCAGGGATTGATCGAAGGCTTTGAATTAAGATGACAGACACACGGTTTAGCTTAAAAACAGGAGGCTAGGGTCTAATACCTATTACCCCAGCTGTATGGTCTGCTTCAAACCCAAATTATTTATATGATAATACTATTACCAAAGACCTTCTTCTGCCAAGACTAAACAACTATCTAGGCATTCTTCTTTCCTTAAACAAGTTTGTTATTTTTGTTGTTCACTTGCTTATTTGTGTCCAACTATTTGCGACCCCATGGACCGCAGCAGGCCTGGTCCCCCTATACTTCACCATCATCTGGGGCATGCTCAGACTCATGTCCATCAAGTTGGTGATGCCAACCAACCATGCCAATCTCCTTTCTTATTGTCCCCTCCTCCTCTTACCATCAATCTTACCCAGCATCAGGGTCTTTCCTAATGAGTCAGATCTTCATATCTGGTGGCCAAAGTATTGGAACTTCTGCTTCAGTATCAATCCTTCCGATGAATATTCAGGGTTGATTTCCTTTGGAATTGACTGGTTTGATCTTGCAGCCCAAGGGACTCTCAAGAATCTTCCCCAACACCACAGTTCAAAAACATCAGTTCTTTGGGGATCAATCTTCTTTACAGTCCAATGTTTCCATTTATTCATGACTACTGGAAAAATCATAACTTTGACTATATGGACCTTTGCTGGCAAATTAGTGTCTCTGCTTTCAAATATGCTCTCTAGGTTGGTTAAGGTTTTTCTTCCAAGGAACAATCATCTGTTAATTTCATGGCTGCAGTCACCATCTGCAGTGATTTTGGAGCCAAAGAAAATAAAGTCTCTCACTGTTTCCATTGTTTCCTCATCTATTTGAACTTGATGCCGTGAACTTAGCTTTTTGAAAATTGAATTTTAAGCCAACTTTTTCACTCTCCTCTTTCACTTCTTTAGTTCTTCTTCACTTTCTGCCACATGGATGGTGTCATCTACATATCTGAGATTATTGATATTTCTCCCAGCAATCTTGATTCTAGTTTGTGCTTCATCCAGCCCAGCATTTCACATGATATACTCTGCATATAAAGTAAATGAACAGGGTGACAAAATACAGCCTTGACATACTCTATTCCCAATTTTGGAGCAGTCCATTGTTCCATGTCCAGTCCTAACTGTGGTTTCTTGACCTGCATACAGGTTTCTAAGGAGGCAGGTAAGGTGGTCTGGTATTGTCATCTCTTGAAGAATTTTCCACAGTTTGTTGTGATCCACACAGTCAAAGATTTTGGAGTAGTCAATAAAAGAGAAGTACATGTTTTTCTGGAACTCTCTTGCTTTTTCTATGATCCAACCGATGTTTGCAATTTGATCTCTGGTTCCTCTTCCTTATCTAAATCCTGCTTGCACATCTGGAAGTTCACAGTTCATGGACTGTTGAAGTCTCACTTGGAGAATTTTGAGCATTACTTTGCTAGTCTGTGAAATGAGTGCAATTCTCTGGTAGTTTGAAAATTCTTTGGCATTGCCTTTCCTTAGGATTGGAATGAAAACTGACCTTTTCCAGTCCTGTGACCACTGCTGAGTTTTCCAAATTTGCTAGCATATTGTGTGCAGCACTTTGACAGTATCATCTTTCAGGACTTGAATAGCTCAGCTGGAATTAAATCACCTCCACCAGCTTTGTTCACAGTGATGCTTCCTAAGGCCCACTTGACTTCACACTCCAGGATGTCTGGCTCTAAGTGAGTGATCACACCATCATGGTTATCTGGGTCACTAAGATCTTTTTTTGTATATTTCTATGTTCTTCCACCTCTTCTTAATATCTTCTGCCTCAGTTAGGTTCATGCTGTATCAGTCCTTTGCTGTGACCATTTTTCCATGAAATGTTCCCTTGGTATCTCTAATTTTCTTGAAGAAAACTATAGTCTTTCCCATTCTATAGTTTTCTTCTATATCTTTGCACCAACCACTTAGGAAATCTTTCCCATTTCTCCTTGCTATTTTTTGGAACAGTGCATTCAGTTTGATAAATCTTTCCTTTTCTCCTTTGCCTTTCACTTCTTTCCTTTTCATAGTTATTTGTAAGCCATCCTCAGGCAACCATTTGCCTTTTTGCATTTCTTTTTCTTGAGGATGGTTTTGATCACTGCCTCCTGTACAATGTAATGAACTTCCATCCATAGTCTTCAGACACTCTGTCTATTGGATCTAATCCCTTGGATCTATTTTTCACTTCTACTATGTAATTTCCCTATTTTCTTCAATTTAATTCTTATTTTGGCAAAAAGGAGCTCATGATCTGAGCCACAGTCAGTTCTCAGTCTTGTTTTTGCTGAATGCATGGTGTTTGTCCATCTTTGGCTGCAAGGAATATAATCAATCTGATTTTAGTATTGGCCATCTGGTGATGTCCATGTGTAGCCTTCTTTTGTGTTGTTTTAAGAGGCTGTTTACTATGACCAGTGTGTCCTCTTGGTTAAACTCTGTTAGCTTTTGCTCTGCTTCATTTTCTACTCCAAAACCAAACTTGCCTGTTACTTCAGGTATCTCTTGACTTCCTACTTTTGCATTTAAGCCCCCTATGATGAAAAGGATATGCATCCAACCTGGGCTGGTGATCTGTTTCACCCTTGATAGTATACTTGTTTCAATGTTGTTCTCTCAGGACATCCCACCCTCGCCTTCTTCCAGAGTCTAAAAGTCTGTTCTGTACATCTGTGTCTCTTTTTCTGTTTTGCATATAGGGTTATTGTTACCATCTTTTAAAATCCCATATATATGCATTAGTATACTGTATTGGTGTTTATCTTTCTGGCTTACTTCACTCTGTATAATGGGCTCCAGTTTCATCCATCTCGTGGAGAGGGAGGCAGGAGGGGAGATCAGGATGGGGAACACATTGAAATCCATGGCTGATTCATGTCAATGTGTGACAAAAACCAGTATAATATTGTAAAGTAATTAGCCTCCAACTAATAAAAACAAATGGGGAAAAAAAAAAGAAAAGGACATCTTTTTTCAGGTATTTTTAGTGCATTTAAAAGACCATCAATGGTCCACTATTATATAGAGAATCTGCTTTCTTGCGATATGGGTTCTAAATCCTTGCCCTCTTCATCAACACTCCAACCCCCATCACCCCTAGTGAACACATCCATATACACATGTACACACACAAACCCCATTCTGGTTCCACTCAAGCAGCCTATCCAAGACTGTTTATGAATCTGAAGTTTCTTTCCCTATCAGGGTTCTAACTGCATTTGACCTTTTTTGTTATGGTGTCCGCAGAAGTTGGCTTCAAGTCTATCTGATATGACAGTGATGAAATTATTATCTCAAGATATGGTTTATTAATCTTCTTAATGCATTGTGTATTAATACCTGGCTCCAGGACTTTCACAATCTGGTTTTGGCATTTGTCTCTGGGTGCCCTGAGTATATATTTCTTTGAAGGCATTATATCTGTATTTATTGTGCATTTTTGATTGTGGGCTTCCAGAGGACAAGTAGCTTGCCTCTTATCTTGTCTGCAGAAAGTCACTCACATATTAGTACTTAGTAAGATTTTTCTCCTGATGATGAGTAATATATTCATCTCTTAACATTTTCCAAACCCTTACAAAATACATTAATTATTTCTGAATGGACCCAGAAAGGAAAGAAAATGCCATTATTGACATTTAAGAGATGAGGAAAGTGAGGTTCTGTGTATTTAGGTGAACAATCCAAAAATGTGTATGCAATAAATAGACCAAATTAAAGAAAACGTACTTCTTCCATTTCTTAAATTTTCCAACTCAATGCAACAATTTAGTGAGCCTTTAGATGTAGCATTTTGCTAGGTGCTGTGGACAGAATGAGAAAATATGTTCCACTCTCCTACCTCAAGAAAAAAAAAAAGTGAGAAGCTACAATACACAGATAAATAACAATTAGACAGAAATTTATTTTAATTTAAGGTAAACTTCCCTCATGACTCAGATGGTGAAGAATCTGCCTGCAATGGAGGAGACCCAGGTTTGATGCTTGGGTTAGGGAAGATTCACTGGAGACGGAAATGACTACCCACTACCGTATTCTTGCCTGGAGAATTCCATGGGGTTTCAAAGAGTCAGATACAACTGAGCAACTTAGAATTTCGATTTCACTTTCTTTAAACAATATTATTCTGTGAATCAATAGGGCTAAGATATGAGGGATGCAAATAGAAATGCTAATAGAAACACTGCTTGTAAGTACTTAAAATGTGACAAAAATGGTAGGAAAAATGGATTTTTTTTTTCTTTTTCAGTTTGTAATAGAGCTTCTTAAATGCTAAAGAGGACACATAAAAGGACTCTGTTTAATAAGATATAGACTTCTAAAACGACTTTGGAGAAAAGGTGACAATTGTGGACTTTGTGACATTATTCGAGTGGCAGACTACAGAACAGATTGGAAAAGGACTAGAAATAAAGATAAGTCTTTGGGGCAGAGGTGTCACGTCTAGAGTGGGAAGATGACTCAAGAAGCTAAAGTCAAGTCAAGGTGAGAATGATGGTGGCTTAAGTAGGAGCAGTCATGGGATTAAAGAAAAGTGAAGGAATTGGGCATATAATTCAGAGATAAATGTGAAGAGAGAGGATGAAGAGAACCAAAAGTCACCAAAGATTTTCTGCAGGAAATAATGAATAGCCAGGTTAATTGTGCTTTATAAGGTCGAGAAGAAGGTAGAGATATGGGGAAGGTCTGGGGAAGTCAGACTTAAGTTTGGTTTTGAATGACACCTGAGGGTAGATGTGTGGGACATTTTATGATCTTCCTCACAAATTTCCTTGGCACCACAAGTAAAGTTTGCTCTTTCCTATTTTCACTGAATTTGTCTTCTGATTACTTGATGAGGCTTACTGATTACCTTCAAATCTGAGTCGGTTTCTTAAATGTTTGTCTAAGAAAGAAATTTGATTTCTTGATGACTTGATATAGAACACCTTCCAAGATAATAATTAGAAGTGTTTAATCCTCTCCTGTATTCAAAATTTTTCTAAATTTTTTTTGTGAGGCTTTTCATACGTAACAGATAAAAATGTATTTCTGATATTTTCTAAATGTTTAAGACAATGTTTTAGACAATGTTCCAAGCTCTTTAACAATGTTCACTTTTTTTCATCCTCACAATGTAGCTCATTGAAATAAGGAACATTAATAATCCAAGTTGAAAAATGAGAAGGCTAATTAACTTTCTTAAGGTTTCACAGGTAGTATGTTTCAGCAAGTGAACGGTTTTTATGCTATTTTTCTAGCAACTCCACAGCCTAAATAAGAAAAAAAAATCCCTTTATCATCATAATCAGGTCTTGTTTCTGATAATTATAAATCATTTCTCTCTAAACACAGACTTTAGTAAGAGATTATTGGTACAGGAGTACAGTTCCACAAAATACGTGGGAAATTGAATGTCCATTCTTTGAAATGATTAAGAAGCAGAAAATTCTTAAAGAACATCAAGCAAGAATTGGACCCAAACACCAACCAACCAACAAACAAAAAAAACAGGACAATTGTTTAATTGGAATAGGTTGGTAAGAAATCATCAGCTAAGGATCCTTCAGACATGAATTGTCTCAAGTCATTCTCTAATCTTTTCATGAATTTTCCCAGGTTTCAAATTATCTGTGAAGGTGACTAAAACTTAGTCACTGTCCTATTATTTTATTAAACTGCATATTAAGAAAAGTAAAGCTAGTAAAATTATACACAGTGGAGAATAGAAGTCAGGAGAAGTTTTTAAAAATGCATGAAACAGAATTAAAATGAAAATATAGTGTGCGGAACACAGCTAAAACATTGCTAAGACATTTACAATGCATTGCTAAATTTATAAATCAGTGCTTAAATCTGTAATATAAGATCTTACACTAATACATATATTAAAAAAAGAACAATGTGAACTCAGAGTAAGCAGAAGGAAAAGAAATAATAAAGAACACAAATCAATGACATTAAAAACAGAAAAACAGTATAGAAAATAAATAAAATAAAAAGGCTCATTCTTTGAAAGGATCAGTAAAACTGAAAAATCTCTAGCAAGACTAGCAAAAGAGTCAGCACAAATTATCTATATCGTGAATTAAATAATGGTCATCTCTGAATTTTAAAATACATATAATAAGCCCCAGCAAGTGCAATAAGGCAAGAAAAGCAAATAAAAGCATATAGATTGCAAAGGAAGAAATAAACTACAGTATTTATAACTCGCATCATGGTTTGTATAGGATATCCCAAATTATTTTTAAAAATCAATATCAACTCTAGAACTAGTAAATGAATGCTGAGCATTAGGTTAACATATAAAAATCAACTGTATTTCTATAAACTAGCAATGAAAATGTGGAGATAAAAATAAAATAAAATTCAACTTTACTCAAAATAGAACACTTATAAATAAATTTAACAAAATTTAATCAGTACTTATGATTAAAACTAAAAAGACTCTGAAGAAAGAAGTCAAATAAATAGAGATGTATTTTGATATCATTAGAAAACTAAACCATACATATGGCAATTCTTGACAAATTAATATATGTTTATTGTAGTTCTTATCAAAATATCAGCAAAAATGTGAGCTTCCCTGGTGGCTTAGATGGTAAAGAATCCGCATATAATTCAGGAGACCTGGGTTCAATCCCTGGATTGAGAAGATCCACTGGGGGAAGGCATGGCAACCCAAAAACAGTTGGGGGAAAAAAAAAATAAGTGAAAGAATAGCTATCAGATTTTCAAGTCTTACAATATAACTACAGTATTTAAGACAGCGAGATATTAGTGGAGATATGACAAAAAGCTCTATGAAATAGGAAATAAAATATTTTCAATAAATGAAACCTAGAAAATCAGACATCCACAAGCAAAAACAGATTTTAAAAATATATAAAAATAAACTAAAATTGAACCTAAACCTCACACCTTATACAAAATTTAACTGAGAATGGACAATAAAGTTATATCAAAATGTAAAATAATAAACATAGAAAAAAAAAGGTAGGATCTAGGGCTAAAGAGTTCTTAGATACTACATAAAAATTATGAGCCATATGATATAATAAATGTAATAAATTAAACCATCAAAATTAAAAACTTTGCAAAACTCATTAAGGAAATAAGAAGTCAAGCTTCAGAATGGGAGAAATGTTCTCAGACTTTGTAACTGACCAATGACACATATCTAGATTACAAATAGTTTGGCATATTCATACCAAACATGTGTTCATTATATGACCTAGCAATTGCACTCCTGGACATTTAGCACAGAGAAATGAAAGCTTATATCCACATATAAACCTTCATATGAATGTAACTGCTTCATCTGTAATAGCCCAAAATTGGAAATGACCCAAATGTCATTCAATTAAACAAACTGCTACATATATATCATGGAATAAGACTCAGCAATAAAAAAGGAACAGCTGATATATACAACAAATTGAATATATTTAAAAATAATGTTGAATACAATGAAACAAAAAGGACAATCTCAAAAGGTTACATAATGTATGATTCCACTTATATAAATTATACAGATGATAAAATTATGGAAATGGAGAATAGATTAGTGGTTACAAAAGGTTAAGGATATTAGAACAGTGAGATGAGACTATTGACTATAAAAGCATAGAACAAGGGAGATCTTTGTGGTAAAGAAATAGTTGTGTGTCTTAATAGTGTTCATGATTACTATATATTACTAAATATGATGAAATTTCATAGAAAGGCATACATTCAAATTAGTTCATGTACAAGTGGTAAAATCTGAATGAATTCTGCTTATTATAGAGTATCAATTTTCCTTTTTTTTTTTTTTTAGTATTGTACTCTAGGCATGTAAGTCCTTGGAGAAGGAAATGGCAATCCACTCACTCCAGTGTTCTTGCTTGGAAAATCCCATGGACAGAGGAACCTGGCGGGCTATAGTCCACGGGGATGAAAAAAAAATTAGACCCACTGAGAGACTAAATAAGAAATAGACATGTGAGATGTTATCACTGAGTAACAAGTAGCTCTGTGTTCTATTTTTGCAAAGTCCTGTGAATCTGTAATTACTTATCTGTTTTCTAGCACAGGATAAAACAACCAGTAAAATATTAAGTGGATGTGGTAAGAGTAGATATTCTTATATTTTCTCTAATCTTAGATGAAATCAATGATTTTTTACCATTAATTATAAATTTAGCTGTCTGTTTTTTGTAAGTGTCTTTCAACTGTTAAGGATGTTTCTTTTTATTTCTAGATATTTGAGAGCTTTAATCATGAATGGATGCTAGATTTTTCTCAAATGTCCTTCATGCATCTACTGTGGTTGAGCTGTATTTATTAACATAGTCTATCACATTGATTTTCAGCTATTAAGTCAGTCTTACATTTCTGGTATAAATCACAGTTGTCCCATAGTATATAGTCTATTTTATATGTTTGCTAAATTTTGTTGAATTCTTCCATGTTTAAATTTATTAGGAATATTTAACAGTTGTTTCCTTTTAAAATCTTTATAAGCCTTTTGTTGGGAGTAATACTGCCCTTTTAGAATGTGTTGGAAAATACTCTATCCTCTATCTTCTGGAAGAATTTGTGAGTAATTAATATCATTCCTTCTTTAATATTTGGTAGAATTTATTATGCATTTGGGTCTGCACTTCTCTCTGTGGGAAAATGTTTAATTTCCAATCATATTTTTATTGTTATTAGCTCTTTCAGTTTTCTATTTATTTTTGAGTCAATTTTATAATGTGTCTCTAGGCAATTATCTTTTGCCCAAACTTTCTTATTTGTTGACATAAAATTGTTCATGTTCTTTCCTTATAACTCTTTCAATTTCTGAAGGATCCTTAGTGATGATCCCTTTTTCATTACTAAGTTTTGCAATTTGCTTCTTTTCCCCTTCTCTTGCTTATGATAACAAAAAAAAAAATTGTTAGTTTTTTTTCTTTATAAAGAACCAATTTGTGACTTTACAAAATTTCTCTTTGCTTTTCTGTTTTCTAGTTCATTAATTTCTTTCTAACATTTATCTTTTCTGTCCTTCTTCCACTGGATTTATTTCATCCTTTTTCTGACTTAATAAGATGAAAACTTTTGAATTGATTTGATATTTTTTATTATCAACATGTATATTTTTAAACTTTCTTCTAATAACTTATTTGAAAGCATCTCAGAAATTATAATATAATTTTATATTATATGCATTCACTTCCAAATATTTTCTAGTTTATTTTGTGATATTTTATTTGACCCATTAGCTGCATAGAGATACTTTATTTTCCAAATGTCCAGGAACTTCTCAATTTGTTTCCATTATTGATTTCTAATGTGATTACATTTTGGTAGTAGAATTTACTTTACATGATTTCAATTCAAATATTTGTTGAGACTGGTTATGCCCTAAGACATGAAGATTATAATGCATGTTTTGCTCTTGGTGGTGGAGTATTTTATAGATAAGAGATAGGTCTAACTGATAATATTATTCAAATATTTATGTTTTTGCTAATGTTCTTTATTTGTTTATTTTTTTTAGTGGTTTTTGTCATATATTGACATGAATCAGCCATGGATTTACATGTATTCCCCATCCCGATCCCCACTCCCACCTCCCTCTCCCCTCTATTCCTCTGGGTCTTCCCAGTGCACCAGGCCCGAACACTTGCCTCATGCATCCAGCCTGGGCTTGTGATCTGTTTCACCCTAGATAATATACATGTTTCGATGCTGTTCTCTCATTCTATCAATCATTAAAAAGCATGTTGAATTCTCCAAGTACTATTATTTAAGGATCTATTTTGCTTTTTAATTCTGTATGTTTTTCCTCTGTATATTTAGAGACTCTTTAATTATGTCCATTTATAATGGTTATAGTTTCCTTATGGGAAGAATACTTTCTTCCTTATAAATATCCTTCTTTGTCATAATAATGTTTAAATCTTTACCTCAATAAAGTCCTTAACACTGCTCCTGGCATTTAGTAGGTATCCTATAGTCAATAGATATATGTATTTATGTATTTACTTAATAATTATTAATCACTTACTTCATGTCAAGAACTCATCTAGGCACCAAAGTATTTGCTAATATTCAATACCAGCCTTATTACTGATATTTTATGTCTTTAAGTACAGATGATGTTCTACGTGAATTTGTTTACCATGGTGCATAGCTCCATACCATTCTATAGTAAGTTATTTGTTTGGCTTTTCTCACTTGTTTCTATTAATGAATAATGATATGCCAGAAACCATGACTTGATTATAATGTCCCAGGAACCCTTATTTTATTACATATGAGCCCTAGTAAAATACCACATTTTCTAGCTAAGTGTGGCCATATGACAAAATTTTGGCTAATGAGTTGTAATCAGAAGTTGTGGGGCTCAAGTCTAAGTTAGCATCTTAAAAAGATACTTCCTATTTTTATGCCTGGAATATGAATGTGATTGTCATCTTGTGAATCTGCAAATGGAAAAATAATGGATGTCAAAGAATGTGAGGCATAAATGTACAAGGAACTTGGATTCTTGGTGGCTTTGTGTTAAGGTCTAACTTCAGATTTTCTATTTAGGTCTCTGTATCATGTACCACATACAATTTATAACTGAATCAAATGATGCCTATGATGTTGCTGATGCTGGACAAACTCCTATCTGTTCAGGCCTACCAAACTGACACTCAGTACAAAATAAGTGAAATATATGATATCCCAGATGTCTCAGTTTCTGGAGTCACCCCAACTAGTGGTCCATTTATTTCTCTCCCAAATACTCACTCTCTTGTTAATGGGCCCAGAACAGATTCTGATATAGCTGTGAAAAACCTGTATATTTTTTGTCATTTAAAGGCTGTGCACTTGGAGACCCAGAAAAGAATGATTAAGAATAGTGGCCTAAACAGGGTTGCCAGAGGAGGTCACCTTTTTCAAGGCATTATTCATGCAATGCAAATTTATAAAGAAACATAGTCACTTGAAAAATTTCCTAGATATGCTGACCTTCAGTCTTTGTGATACCAGTTTTCCCTGAATATTTGTTACTGCCAATGCACTGCATTTCAACAGTGATTCTTGTGACCTTAAAACAGCCTTTACTGTCCTGGAACTGCTGGCTACTCAGCAGATAATCAGCCTGCCCTCATCTCTAGATGCTCCAATGATGCCACATCTGCACATTGAGCTAGCTCCTGCTGGCTAAGAATACAACCAAGTTAATTTCCCAATAAAGGTCTCAAACAGAACTAATTCTTTAAATCTATTTGAACTCATCTTTAGCTGCTAATTGAACTCTGTGTGCATGGAGGCCAAAGTTACACAGTGAGGTAAAGTCTCCTCACAATAGCATACAAAATCAGCCCTTTCCCACAGTCACTGCTAAGGTACAGAGCAAGTAACTATTTCAATGCCTTGGAATCTGGGGCATTTGAGTGATCTGTCCTTTGTTATCTTCACAATTGCCCTCTAAACCCAATCCCCCCAAAACAAGGGTCATCTGAATAGAAGTTAACTATTCAGCAGACAAACTACTCAGCAGGATTACCTGCTACTTAACCCTAAAAGTTAACTAACTTGGCAGATAAAACATTTGATTAGTTCTAATGGAAGTTGAGGATTGCTGTTGACGTTTCTTACTTTCAGTTCCTGCATGGCAATAAGACATGAGGACTGATTTATCAAAGAGAGTACATCTATCAGGCTTGAGTGAGACAGAGAAAGAAAGTTCATGTTGCACAAAATGAGTTGCTAATTTCTTTCTCATTTCACCGACAATGTGCTCTGTAAGTTCAGAGCAGCTGGAATGAGAACAATGGATGTTCCCAACCTATGCTCCATTTACCTTCTGCAACTTGACAAGGTCAAACAGCAAAAAAGAGAGAATTCCTCTCTCTCTCAGAAGCTTATACTGTGGCAAAGCTAGGAGACTGAGGAACTATCTAAAAGACACATTTAATGTCTCTAAAGAAACTTCTGTTTCTAACCAGAATTTTTTTTTTTTTAACCAAAGTTTTTATTGCAAAGATTTGGGTGCCATTTTCTTTTCATTTCAACTGTGAAATTCACAGGACTTATATATGGTTCATTGTTACTAGCATGTGTGTTGGGGTGGAAGAAATTAAGTGTGAATACTTGAGTTTGAAAGGATATGTGCTGTATCTGTTGCCTAAATCCTCACTGATGAAAAATGAATCCCAAATGATTTTCTGTGCATTGGCTCTACTGCCTCTGAAAGAGAATTTTAAAGCTCTCTTTCACTTTTTTTTTTTCTTTGCAATTAACAATGTGAACCAGAGAGCCCTACTATTCAGTATGCTTCCCCACAACCTATACCACCAGAATGGCAGGATCCTTTGGGATATAGGCTTCATTTCTTCTCTTTTGATGAATATACCAACTCCCCTCTGATCTGCTCATGTAACTTGGATCTCAATTAGCACGGATTTGTGGCATTCTGCTTTTAGAAGATGGGAGGGGGAAGAACTGGGAATGTGAGCTAATATTCACCAAGAGCATCTTGCTAAGTTTGCAGTCACAGAACCATCACCCACTGTTAGAATTTATATTTCACCATAGTACATATGGAGCTCCCCTGATGTCTCAAATTGTAAAGAATCTGCTTGCAATGCAGGAGACCAGGGTTTGATCCCTGGCTCAGGAAGATCCCCTGGGGAAGGAAAAGGCAACCCACTCCAGTATTCTTTCCTGGAGAAGTTTTTGGACAGGGGAGCCTTGCAAGCTACAGTCCATGGGGTCACAGAGAGTTGGACATGACTAATACTTTCAACAATGTTAATAGTACATATAGAGGTTTTCCTGGTGGCTCAGTGGTAAAGAATTGCCAATGCAGGAGATGCAGGTTCAATCCCTGGGTGAGAAGACACCCTGGAGAAGTAAATGGCAATCCACTCCAGTATTCTTGCCTGGAAAATCCCATGGACACAGGAGCCTTGTGGGTTACAGTCCAGAGTCACAAAAAGTCAGACAGGACTGAGTGACTAAACATAGTACATGTGGCATTAGACTGAGAAACTGAGACTAGAGATTTGCTTATAAACATGTAATCATTGCTTAAAGATTGTAAATCTATACTTGTTGCAAAACTTACTATTTTAGTTTTAAGATCAAAGGGCAAAATTAATCTGATGGCTTGACTTAATAATGATATATTTTTTAAAAATATGGCTTTCTCTTCAATAAAATAAATGCATTTCATAGGAATACAGTGGTATCATCTTGAGGCCTGTATTCTGGCGTATCTAATGGAACATAAATATTTAGAGGGAAATGTGAATTAATTGATAAGATGAATTCTCTGTGATTTATTTTTCTAACACTTTACTATCAAATAATTATTTGAAGATATAAACCATATTTTGACCCTCACCTTTTCTTCTAAATGTAAAATGTAAGGAGAATACTGGTTTTCTTCCATATCTACTTCTGTGTTTTAGGTAAGTGGAAAGGCCTACAGTTTTCTGTCTTCCTTTTTCATCATAGATATTGTAATATTGTTGTAATACCATTTGACTGAAAGCACAGGCTAACCTCTCTGCTTCGAGTCCCAGAAAAAAACTTCTCTCTTCATTTTTTGGGGTTCATTTGAAATGTGTGGATTTGCCTCTCCTTCAGTTCACTTTATCTGAAGACGTATCTATCAATCATAATCTGTGCATACTGAACAACGCAAGGGCATGTAGTTCTATACCATAACATAGGCAAGAGATTACCCATTAATAAAATTATCTGATCAAACTCTCCAGTTTGGAGATTCTGTCCAAGGGATTCTGTCCAAGGGGTTCTCCAGGCAAGAATGCCAGAAAGGGAGAGAGAGTTGCCATTTCCTCATCCAGGGGATCTTCCCCACCCGGGATGGAACCTAATTCTCTGTCTCTTATGTCTCCTGTACTGGCAGGCAGATTCTTTACCACTAGCACCACCTGGGAAGACCGATAAAAGTAAGAGAGTACCCACTATAAAATTCTGTTACCAAACTCTGATTAATACATTTGATAATTTTTCTGCCTGTGGTGGATATTGGTTGTTGTTCAGTACTTTTGATGTTTATGATATTTAATTTAAATCTAGAATATTGTGAAATATTGAACAAGTTATCCTAAATTTTATATTAAACTATAAACATATGTTTAGAAACAATTATCATCCAAGATTAATAATTTGGGATTAAATTAAACTGGAATTATATTAAAAAGTTAAACTACCATTTTCAAAGAAATATATTCATTTTTCTTTCTCTTTTTTTCAAGAAATTGTTTTTGTCTCTATGTGAACTATTTAAAAGGAAGATGAGATCTTCCACTGCAAAATCTTGTTTATCAACATGTGACACAGGGATTGCTTAGTTAACCTCTTAATACTTCTTGTTTAACGAAACTTCCTAGCCTTGATTGTCATGTCCTAAATAATGATCTAAAAATTAAAACAAGGGTAAAATCATTGACAGAGGAGTGTGGCAGACCACAGTCCATAGTGGTGGCAGAGAGTTGAACTGACTGAGTGACTAACACTTTCAATTTTTCAATATATATATGCATTAGATATATATCCTACATTTATATCTATATATCACTTATATAAATACAGACCTTGGCAAAAAAGTAAATATAGAGTGATAAAGGAATGAGTTGTCTCTGAGAAGATATTGAAGAAAGAATTGCTGTTGAAAGTAGAAATTCAAATTCAAGGACTAATAGATTCTAGAAGTAACCTGAAATGTGTTTGGGAAAGCAAGAATGGTAGCAGAAATCTTAGAGAAGAAAAGAGAATTTTTTGGAGACACTAAACATGGAAGCTCTAAAGTTTAAATTATATTCATGGCACAGTTCTTCTTTATATGTTCTCATTTTACTTTTGATAAATAATGACTCTAGTACCTCAGAAAATTTACCAAATTATTACATTTCACTATATCTGTTAATTTGTTACATTATTATAGACCATGAACTTACTAATACATCAGCCTTCATCGTTTAATGTTTGTCACTATGTAATTTTTTCTGAGATAATTTCCTTATCTACTAATACATATCTCTGTCAGTTAAGCTTCAGTCAGAGAAGAACTACTATAAGTGATATAGAATAAAGGATTTACTACAGGAATGTAAACTTGCACAATTTGGGATCAGATAATACATTCGATATAAAACTGTTATCTGTGCCTGTGGTTCTGGGGCTTGATGTCAACAATTGGGAAAGTGAAAGTGAAAGATGCTCAGTAGAGTCCCACTCTTTGCAACCCTATGGACTATATAGTCGATGACATTCTCCAGGCCAAAATACTGAAGTGGGTAGCCGTTCCCTTCTCCAAGGGATTTTCCCTATGCAAGGATCGAACTCAGGTCTCCCATATTGCAGGGGGATTCTTCACCAGCTGAGGCACCAGGGAAGCCCAAGAATACTGGAGTGAGTAGTCTATCCTTTCTCCAGTGGATCTTCCTGACCCAGGAATCAAAACAGGGTCTCCTACATTGCAGGCAGATTCTTTACTAGCTGAGCTACTAGAGAAGCCCCAGCAATTGGGAAAGAAAGATACAAAATGAGGAAGGGCAGGACAAACAGTTAGAATTGGACATGGAATAAAGGACTGGTTCAAAATTAGAAAATGATTACATCAATGCTGTTTATTTTCATCCTGCCTATTTAACTTATATGCAGAATACATCATACAAAATGCCAGGCTGGATGAAGCACAAGCTGGAATCAAGATTGCCAGGAGAAATATCAATTATTTCAAACCTGAAACTATCAAGTATTTCAAATCTTAAACTGTGATGCTGTTTAAGTGTTGTACTTAATATGCCAGCAAATTTGGAAACCTCAGCAGGACCACAGGAAAAGGGTAGTTTTCATTTCAGTTTCAAAGTAGGGCAATGCTAAGGAATGTTCAAACTACCACACAATTGCACTCATTTCACTTGCTAGCAAAGTAATGTTCAAACTTCTCCAAGTCAGTCTTCAACAGTAGGTGAACTGAGAACTTTCAGATGTTCAAGCTGGATTTAGAAAAGGCAAAGGAACCAGAGATCAAATTGTCAATATCTGTTGGACCATAGAAAAAGCAAGAGAATTCCAGAATAACATCTACCTCTGCTTCATTGACTGTGCTATAAAGCCTTTGACTGTGTGGATCATAACAAACTGTGGAAAATTCTTCAAGAGATGGCAACACCAGACCACCTTACCTGCCTCCTGAGAAACCTGCATGTAGGTTAAGTAGCAACAGTCAAAACTATACATGGAACAATGGTCTGGTTCAAAATTGGGAATAGAGTATATCAAGGCTGTGTTGTCACCCTCCTTATTTAAGTTATATGCAGAGTACATCATGCAAAATGCTGGGCTGGATGATGCACAAACTGGAATTATGATTGCTGGGAGAAATATCAATAACCTCAGATATGCAGATGATACCACCCTTATGGTAGAAAGTGAGGAATAACTTTTGATAAAGGTGAAAGAGGAGATTTAGGTGAATGAGGAGAGTAAAAAAAAAAAAAACTGGCTTATAATTCAACGTTCAAAAAATTAAGATCATGGCATCCAGGCTCATCACTTCATGGCAAATAGATGGGGAAACAGTGTAAACAGTGACAGACTTTCTTTTCTTGGGCTCTAAAATCACTACAGATGGTAACTGCAGCTATGATATTAAAAGATGCTTGCTCCTTGGGAGAAAAGCTATTACAAACCTAGAAAGCATATTAAAAAACAGAGACATTACTTTGCTGACAAAGTTCCATATAGTCAGAGCTATGGTTTTCTCAGTAGTCATGTGTGGATGTGAGAGTTGGACCATAAAGAAAGCTGAGGGCTGAAGAGTTGATGCTTTTGAGCTGTGGTGTTGGAGAAGATTCTTGAGAGCCCATTGGACTGCAAGGAGATCAAACCAATCAATCCTAAAAGAAATCAATCCTGAATATTCATTGGAAGGACTGATGCTGAAGCTGAAGCTCCAGTACCTTGGTCACTTGATGTGAAGAACCAATTCATTCGAAAGACCCTGATACTGTGAAAGACAGAAGGTAAAAGGAGAAGGAATGACAGAGGAAGAGATGATTAATTAACATCATCAACTAATGGACGTGAGCTTGAGCAAACTCTGTCATATGGTGAAGGACAGGGAAGCCTGATGTGCTGCTGTCTGTGGCATGGCAAAGAGTCAGACATGACTGAGTGACCGAAAAGCAACAAGGATAAACTAGGGACACAGGATATAATGGAACTCATGTTGATGTCTCACCACCACTTCCAAGCCTCCAACATTTATGATACAGGTTATGTACCAGAGAAGCTGATACTCTTTTTCATTGACCTACATATGCACCAGATCTAAGAATTAGAATGTTGAAGTAGAATCTGGCAGTAGTTAAAGGAGCTTCATGGCTCTCTGATGCTCCATGCCCATGAAATGAGCCAGCAGATAAGTATCATTTGTAAATTGAAGCAGTACTAGAGCCCTGCATAAACCATATGAATGTTAAAGGAATAGGGCCAGTGCTTCTCTTCTACCTTAACTCTAATGCAAACACTCTTGGATCTCACATTAACCCAGAATTGCACAGAAAAGGAAAAGCCAAGAGAATATAGATGACAATGACAATGCAAATCCATCACAACATCCTGCATTCTCAGAGTGATATGTTGATGAAATGAAATTATTTTCAAAGTTTAAACCACAAAAGTGGTAAAATGTAGTATTATTTCCACAAATTTTCTTTACAAAAATTGTTTCACCTGTGTATTTATAACTGGGACTGCACTGTAGCTCAGACAGAAAGGAATCTGCCTTCAATAGAGCAGACCCAGGTTCAATCCCTGGGTTGGGAAGATTCTCTGGAGAAGGGAATGCAACCCACTCCAGTATTCTTGTCTGGAGAATGCCATGCACGCAAGAGCCAATGGGTTACAGTGTGTAGGGTCAGAAAGAATCGGACATGACTCACAGACTAACACTACTACACTACTACTAGTAGTTATAATTAGCCACAAAGATAAATGATAGACCCCTGTGTGCTGTGATTTGATAGGGATCACTAGGCCTAAAGAGTCTAAAATTTCCAAATAATTATCAGCTACATAAGGACACAAGCAACTGATTGGTCTATTCAACATACCCTGATGATATTTAGTGCAGAGCCTGATCCCATATCAAGAGACAAAGAAGGAAGGAAAGAAAGAGAGAGAGAAAGAAGAATCAAGATGATGGAGTAGGAGGCCCTGCACAAATACATCAAAACTGCAACTGCTTATACAACAACTCTCACTGAAACCAATCTGAAGATTGATTAGCAGAATGGCTTTTCTACAGTAGCTGTAAAGAAAGAACCACATGGTATTTAGTAGGAGGGGAGGAGAAGCAATCTAGTCATGACCCACACCCTTAGTGGCTGACATAGAAGAGGAAGGTAATATCACAGCTTTAGGGATCATCCCAATGGAACGAGGGATGCAAATTCCATATTAGGCACTCTAGCCCTGGGATCCATTATGGGGAAGATGAGTCTCTTTATCTAGTTTAAAAACCAGTGGGGTTTACTAAAGCCCTGTAAGGAACAGAGCATCCATTCTTAAAGAGCACATACATAGATTTTTGTTCCCATTTCCAGTTCAAAATCAGCAGATTGAAAACTGCTTGATGTTCTGGCTGACCTTCCAGTACTTCCCCAATGCACCCCAGCCCATAGGAAACACATGCTTTAGCACTGCTCCTTGCTAAGTGTGAGACTGCCATTGCCATTTTGTAAATGTACACACAACAGCAAAAAAGCAGGGCCAGCTCAGAAGGGAAGCTCCAACCCTTCAGGACCCAATCCCATTTCTAACCAAGATGGAGAAACCATCACCACTATTGCACATGCAAACGCCACAGGAGATGAAGAGCCAACTCAGAACTGCAGCTCCATGCCCTCAGGTCCTGGCCATGTCTCATCCAAAGTAGAGACTGCCAGCACACTAAGGAAAACCCCAACTCCCTCAAGACTCCTAGTTTTAACTCCTCAGACTCTGGCCCCAGCCTCTAATGGAATAGCAGACATCATTGAGCCCGGGAGAAGCTTCAGCTTGAACGCGGCTCTGGTTCTAGTTGCTCTGATGTTAGTTCCATCTCCCTTCAAGGCAATGGCTGCTAGTGTAAACCAGGAAAAGCAGCAGCCTGCACTCACTTCTCACTTCAGATACAGCTCTTCCATCAAAACCACCGGGAATACACAGATTATGTAGAGATGCTCCCTCCATGCAAAAACACTCCTCCATGACTGAGATAGTATCAGTTTCATGAAATTTCATAGACAGAGAAAGTTGAAAAGACAGAGGAATACATTTCACATGAAAATGGTGAAACCACAAAATAAAACCCTAAAGAAACAGAGATAATTTACCTGATAAAATGTTCAAAACAGTAATAATAAAATTGGCCACTGAACACAGGAAAAGAATAGAAGAACATAGTGGAAACTTTAATAAAGAATGAGAAGGTGTAAAAAAGAATTATTCATAACTGAAGAACATAACTGAGATGAAAAATGCACTAGAATGAATTAACAGCTGATTCAGTGATACAGAAGAATGCATAAGTGACATGGAAGACTGAATATTGAGGATCACACAATATAAATGGCAAAAAGTAAATAATAATAATAAACAATAAAATGAGGATACTTTAAGGTACTTCTGAAGCAATATCAGGTATATGAACATTCACATTACCAGGGTGCCAGAAGGAGAAGAAAAACAGGCAGAAAAGGAACAGATATCCAGGTTCAGGATGAAAAGAGAGTCCCAAACCAAAAATATACCCTGAGACTCACACTAAGACTCATCATAACTGAAATAGCAAAAGTTAAAGATAGAGAATTTTAAAGACAGGGAGAGAAGAACAAAGACTCACAAAGGGAATCACAAAGAATCACAAACAGAAGTACAATAAGGCTATCAGCTTATTTTTCAGGAGAGATTATACAAGAGATTATACAACTTCAAAGGGAGTAGCATGATATATTTAAAGTGCTATAAGCTATCAGGCTTCCCTGATTGCTTAGTTAGTAAAGAATCTGCCTGCAATGCAGGAGACACCAGTTTGATTCCTGGGTTGGGAAGATCTGTTGGAGAAGGGGTGGGCTACCCACTCCAGTTTTCTTGGGCTTCCCTTGTGGCTCAGCTGGTAAAGAACCCGCCCACAATGCAGGAGATCTGAGTTCAATCCCTGGATTGGGAATATCCCCTGGAGAAGGGAAAGGCTACTCACTCCAGTAGTCAAAAGATCCCGCAGCTGAAGAAATTCTGAGAAATAAAAATGGAGCCAAAAGAATCCAACATCCTGACTTAAGACTATACTAAAAAGCTACAGAAATCAAAATGCTTGGTACTGTCACAAGGACAGAAACATAGATCAATGGAACAGAATAGAAAGCCCAGAAATAAACCCACATATCTACAGTCAATTAACCCATGACAAAGAAGGCAATAATATACAATGGAAAAGATAGTGTCATCAATAAGTGGTGCTGGGGAAAACTGGCTACATGTAAAAAAATAAAATTAGAATATTCTCTAATATCATATGCAAAAATAAACTTAAAATGAATTAAAGAACTAAATGTAAGGCTGGATACTATAAACCTCTTAGGGGAAAACAAAGACAGAACAGTGTCTGACACAAATCACTAAAATAATTTATTTGATTCACCTCCTAGAGTGATAAAAATAAAAATAAACCAACAAACAGAAAATGAATGAGACATGCATGATAAGTCTCTTCAGTCATGTCTGATTCTGTGGAGAGAGGTGTCCACCAGGCTTCTCTATCCATGGGATTCTCCAGGCAAGAATGCTAGAGTGGGTTTCCATGCCTTCCTCCAGGGGATCTTCCCAACCCAGCGATAGAACCCAGATTTCTTATGTCTTTTGCATTGGCAGGCAGGGTCTTTACCACTAGAACCACCTGGGAAGCCCATATAACTTAAAAGATCCCACAAAACAAAGGAAACCACAAACAAAGTGAAAAGACATTTCTTCCTGAATGAGGGAAAATATTTGCAAACACAGCAAAAGACAAGGGATTAATTTCCAAAATATAAAACACCTCATGAAGCCTTATAAATAAGAACACATACAAGTAGCCAGAAAACATGAAGATGGCCAGAAAGTTCATGAAAAGATGCTCAACATCAATAATTATGAGGGAGTTGCAAATCAACACTAAAATGAGCTTTCAAAATAAATAAATAAATAGAATGAGCTTTCACCTCACAACAATCATAATGGCCATCATCAAAAAGTTTACAAACAATAAATGTTGGAGAGGGTGTGGGGAGGAAGTCCTTTTATAGTATTGTCGGGACTGTAAATTGGTATAGCCACTATGGAGAACAGTATAGAAGTTCCTTAAAAAAATAAAAAATGCAATGACCATATGATCCAACAATTTCACTCCTGGGCATATATCTAGAGAAAGTCATATTTTTAAAGGTTGCATGCACCCCAGTGTTAAATGGAGCACTATTTATAATAGCCAGGACACAAAGAACTTTCAATGTCCACCAACAGAGGAATGGACTTTTTTTAAAATGTGGTACATATATACAGTGGAATTACTCAGCCATTAAAAGGATGAAATAATAGTAAATAAAGGTAGAGTCTGATAGGTTTGTTGATTGGTCAGGAGAGGAGAGAAAAGAGAAGTGTTAAGGGAAAAATATTTAGATTGAGTTGAGATATAGAGAGCCAGATGGAGAGTTTAAGTCAATGTTAGATATGTGACTGATTCTCAAGGAGAGATCAAAGGGAGAGAAATAATTTTAGAGTACTGTCATAGAGATGGAATCTAGATAATATAAACTTAGAAAGACATTATGTAGAAAAAGTAGAAATCTGATAAAAATAAAACTTAAGTATTTAGAGACTTAGATATATGTAGATAGAGAAAAAATATTTTATTCTATAAGAGGTCAATCATACCAAATACTTCAGAGAATTTGAGATGGAAGAAGCTGATGACGCTGTGTGAATCTTGAGTATCAGACACTAGGTTCCTGGTGTAGATGGTTCTCTAAAGTCATTGAATTATAGCACTTTGGAACATGGAAAAATCTCACTTGGATAATAAAGTGACATTAGACTTCTGGTTATACACAAAGCTTGAGGGAGGAGGGGGACGTAAAAATAATGATATATTGAGATAGACAATGTCTTACTGAGAATAAATTCTGACAAAGGACTTGGAAATATTCCTGATTAAGAGAAAAGAAAGAGTCTCTAAAAACATTCATGTGGATTAAGTAAAATTTAGTTTCCATTCAGGAAGGAAGACAGGGATTAGGTTTGCCCTCCCAATGAAACAACCAAAGAAGTATACAAAATATATGAAATGCTGGTTTTCAAGACACTCAGTGTCTTGAAATAAGGGATAATGATGCCTGAAAAAGAGTAACCAGATGAAGTGAGGTCTGTGATTGGCTTAGCTTACTACCTTGAGAGGATTTCCAAGCTGTGGAACTTTTGTTCAAAAGGCACATTTTAAAAAAGAAAACATGAGTAACAGTCTTGGAGAAAATATTTGCAAATTATGCATGGTGAGTCAGGTGACCACGAGGTCACAAAGAGTCAGACATGACTGAATGACTAACACTTTCACTTTATATCTGATAATGAACTTGTATCCAAAATAAGTAAATCCAGTTATCAAAACTTAATAAGAAAAAAAAAAAAAAAAACATTTTTAAATGGCAAAACTTTTGAGCAATTGCTCCCCTCCCTTACTTCACAGAAGACAGATGCAAAGACACATAAAAATAGAGTCAATAGTCAAGAGGAAATTTTAAATTATAAGCACGAGACCCACTACACACATGTTACAGATGCTATAATTACAACTTTAGGCTAGAATGTGGAGATACTGGCACTGTTGTGCACTAATAGTAAGAATGTAAAGTGGTGCAACTCCTATGGAAAATATTTGGCGAGTTCTTAAATTCTTAAATATACATGTAATACATGATCTAGCCATTGCACACCTAGATATTTAATGAAAATAAATGAAAACCTACATCAATACAAACATTTGAACATGGCAGGTTGATTTGCACTTGTCCAAAACTGCAAACAGGAGAACAAGATGGTGGCGGAATAGGTAGATGTGGAGTACATCTCTCTCCACAGATACTTCAGGAACACACCTTCAGACACAGAAGTGCTTGAGGAACACCAGCTGAGAGTGGACAGGAGTACCTGACCAGTGGAAAAGAATATATCAGTTCAGTTCAGTTCAGTTCAGTCTCTCAGTCGTGTCCAACTCTTTGCGACCCCATGAATAGCAGCATGTCAGTACTCCCTGTCCATCACCAACTCCCGGAGTCCACCCAAACCCATGCCCATCGAGTCAGTGATGCCATCCAGCCATCTCATACTCTGTTGTCCCCTTCTCCTCCTGCCCCCAATCCCTCCCAGCATTAGGGTCTTTTCCAATGAGTCAACTCATATTGAAGTTTCAGCTTCAGCATCAGTCCTTCCAATGAACACCCAGGACTGATCTCCTTTAGGATGGACTGGTTGGATATTCTTGCAGTCCAAGGGACTCTCAAGAGTCTTCCCCAACACCATAGTCCAAAAGCATCAATTTTTTGGCACTCAGCTTTCTTCACAGTCCAACTCTCACATCCATACATGACCACTGGAAAAATTATAGCCTTGACCATGGGTACCTTTGTTGGCAAAGTAATGTCTCTGCTTTTTAATACGCTATCTAGGTTGGTCATCACTTTCCTTCCAAGGAGTAAGCGTCTTTTAATTTCATGGCTGCAGTCACCATATGCGTGATTTTGGAGCCACCCCCCCAAAAAAAAATAAAGTCTGATACTGTTTCCACTGTCTCCCCATCTATATCCCATGAGATGATGGGACCAGATGCCATGATTCTTAGTTTTCTGAACATTAAGCTTTAAGCCAACCTTTGACTCTCATCTTTCACTTTCATCTAGAGGTTTTTTAGTTCCTCTTCACTTTCTGCCATAAGGGTGGTATCATCTGCATATCTGATGTTATTGATATTTCTCTCAGCAATATTGATTCCACTTGTGCTTCATCTAGCCCAACGTTTCTCATGATGTACTCTGCATAGAAGTTAAATAAGCAGGGTGACAATATACAGCCTTCACGTATTCCTTTTCCTATTGGAACCAGTCTGTTGTTCCATGTCCAGTTCTAACTGTTGCTTCCTGGCCTGCATACAGGTTTCTCAAGAGGCAGGTCAGGTGGTCTGGTATTCCCATCTCCTTCAGAATTTTCCACAATTTATTGTGATCCACACAGTCGAAGGCTTTGGCGTAGTTGATAAAGCAGAAATAGATATTGTTCTAGAACTCTCTTGCTTTTTCAATGATCCAGCAGATATTGGCAATTTGATCTCTGGTTCCTCTGCCTTTTCTAAGCCCAGCTTGAACATCTGGAAGTTCATGGTTCATGTATTTCTGAAGCCTGGCTTGGAGAATTTTGAGCATTACTTTACTAGCATGTGAGATGAGTGCAATTGTGCGGTAGTTTGAGCATTCTTTTGGATTGCCTTTCTTAGGGATTGAAATGAAAACAGACCTTTTCCAGTCCTGTGGCCACTGCTGAGTCTTCCAAATTTGCTGCCATATTGAGCGCAGCACTTTCACAGCATCATCTTTCAAGATTTGAAATAGCTCAACTGGAATTCCATCACATCCACTAGCTTTGTTCATAGTAATGTTTTCTAAGGCCCACGTGACTTTACATTCCAGGATGTCTGGCTCTAGGTGAGTGATCACACCATTGTGATTATCTGGTTCCCTATTAAAAGGCAAATCACTGTGAAGAGATAACTTGTTATCCCTTGGATCTGTACATGGATGTATTTAGGGCCAATTCTGGAGTTGTACTATAAGAAATGTTTGAAGAAAAGGAATTTAAAGAAGAAGGGAACTTGGTCCAAGAGAACAGTTGGGTAAAAAACAGTACTGAGGGTCTAAAGAGAGGGAGCAGAAATCAGAACATAGAAGTGAAGAAAAATGTTGTGTATATCACTGTATGACTATAGTACTTCCATTGTTCTCACATAGATCTTTGACATATATGATTTCTGAGTCACTTATGATACTTTGCTTATTTATTCAACAATAATTTTTTGAACACATACTATTTTACAACTATCTTAAACTGAAATTCCTCAAAAGTTGGTTTTATGACAAAGAATTATGAATAGATGATTTAATTAGGAAGTGACTCCAGGAACCACAAACAAGAAAGCAGAGGATAATAGCAAGAATGGAAATAATATTTAAAATGTACATTAAAGTACAAGTTAACTGATGTTAAATACCTTTAGGAACCTTCTGAAAAACTGTTGATTGTACCATTGAATCTTCCCTCAGATGGCAGGGAAATTGGGCCATGTTTCTAATGATAACTTTTGCCCATTTAGGTCCCTACACTTTCAGATTATATTTGCTAATGGTGAAGTAAGTGTCTGTGGTACCAAAGACCTCAAACAAAGAAATAAAAGAATTAGCAAACTAAGTGTTCTGAGACTTGTGAGCTTTGATTTAGGGGATCTTAAAGATGGATGATTTGGGAGAATAGCATTGAAACATGTACATTACCATATGTAAAATAAATGATTAGTGCAAGTCCCATTAATAAAGCAGGGCACTCAAAGCCAGTGTGCTGGGACAACCCAGAGGGATGGTGTAGGGAGGTCAGTGGGAGGGGGCTTCAGGATGTGGGGACACATGCACCCACGACTGATTCATGTCAATGTGTAGCAAAAACCACCACAATATTGTAAAGTAAGTATCCTCCAATGAAAATTAATTTAAAAAAAAAGATGGAGTGGGTATCAACGGAAATCCTATGCTTATACTCTGGAAGAAAAGATGGAAAACAGTCATAACAAAAGCTCAAAGAGCTAAAATATAGACTGAAAATTCAAGTCTACCAAGGATAGAGAGGAAGATGTTAGTCATTATAAAATGATGATTAAGCAAATTAGTTGAATTCCTGAAAGAGGTAGAATTTTACCAACTCTGAAAAGTGTTAACATGAACTATTAGAGCCTTGGTTGAGTATTGGAGGTAGGGCAATGAGATACTAGGTATAATAGGTACTAACCAATTATATTCACACTGATTTGGAAATTGGAGGAGAATTTTGTGAATGTTAGAACCTTTATAATCGCCCCATCCTGGAGTATGAAGTCCCCAATATTCCAAATTCAAATGAACAAAATCACAAAGTTGCAGAAATGAAAAGAACCACACACAAAAATAGAGTCTAAATTTTAATCACTAAGTGTTTTTGGTATTTGCAGTAACTTTACAATAAACCCGGCTTTCCCGGTGACTCAGATGGTAAAGAATCTACCTACAATGCGGGAGGCTTGAGCTTCATCCCTCGGTCAGGAAGATCCACTGGAGAAGGGGATGGCAACTCACTCCAGTATTCTTGCCTAGGGAATCCTATGGACAGAGGAGCCTGGCGGGCTACATTCCATGGGGTCACAAGGAGTCAGACTCCACTGAGTAACTAACACTTTCACACTTTCACAGCACTTACAACGAACCAGGTGATACCTAAAGGTTTTTTAAAGTCAAACAGAAAACCTTGATACCATCATTCTGTATGTTCTAACAAAGTTCTGAATGACTCAGTATGGATTTTTCTTTGGAAAGTTTCAATAAACTCCCTTTTTTGAAACGTGATTTGGAGTTCTGAAATTATTTTTCTTCTAGTAATATGTACGTTACTTATTTATAGCAGACAATATTCTGGTGAACCTTTTTTTTTTTTTTTGGTAACCTGTATGAAAATGAGAGTGACTGCTTACTAACCAGCACAGAGTTTCTTCTGGAGGTGATGAAGTGTTCTAGAATTAAAAATAGTGATGGTTGTAGGACTTTATGAATATATTAAAAAGCATAAGCTTTAGCACCTTAAGATAGTAAATTTTGTACTGTATGACTTATATTTCATCAAGAAATGTAATATAAGTGTTCTTAATTTGGGGAAGGGCATGATGAAAACATTTACTTGGGTGATAGAAATAAAAAAAAGAGATGAGCAATAATATTTATCCAGCAAAATTTGAGAAAAGAAATGAAACAACATGTGATAAATTGGAAATAAAGCAAGGGTAGGAGAACAGCTAAGACAATTGCCTTACTGAAATGAAGTAATTTGAAAAAGTAATCCAATTGTAAGAAGAAGATTAATTTACTTTTGAATATGGTGAGATTTGCACAAATATGAGTTTTTTGCTTTTTTTTTTTTTTTAATGTGGATATGCCTTTAGGCAATGGAACATATGGGACAAAAGTTCAAGCTGCTGGAGAAACAAAATGAGAGTCATCAACTTAGAGAAGGCATTAGGAGGCATGGGGAAGTGTGGAAAGAACAGAAAACTGGAGTTAGAATTCTTAAACAGAGTTGTCCTTCACTAAGGGCACAATCTTGCAAAGGGATCTTTGAAAAGAGAAAGAGAAAAAGGTGGCAGAAAAATGTCTTCACATGTAGGATAAGAAAGGAAAGTTGCTCTGTACATCTGTGTCTCTATTTCTGTTTTGTATATAGGGTTATCATTACCATTTTTCTAAATTCCATATATATGTGTTAGTATACTGTATTGGTCTTTATCTTTCTGGCTTACTTCACTCTGCATAATGAACAGCATCTAAACATGTATATTATCTAGGGTGAAACAGATCACCAGCCCAGGCTGGATGCATGAGACAAGTGCTTGGGCCTGGTGCACTGGGAAGACCCAGAGGAATTGGGTGGAGAAGAAGGTGGGGGGTGGGGGGTGGAATCGGGATGGGGAATACATGTAAATCTATGGCTGATTCATGTCAATGTATGACAAAAACCACTAAAATATTGTAAAGTAATTAGCCTCCAACTAATAAAAATAAATGAAAAAAAAAAAAAAAAAAAAGAGAGAGAGAAAGGAAAGTTGCAAGAAGGAATGAGGCACATTCTTAGCAGTTACCAGAGAGCCTGGTTGATGGAAAACAAAGTGAAGCAAAGTGTTGAACTATTTCATTGAACTATACACACTGTAAGATAATTAAGAGCATATCAAATTAGGATCCAGATGAGGTGGGGCAGATTTTAAGCTGATCTGAGTTTGGCATTTTGAGGCAAATGAAGATAATTCAATTTTATACATGAGAGGTACTGTATATGGCCATCAAGTAAGAGGGGAAAGTCACTGAGTTTATAACATGAAGTGCCTAGGACAACCCAGGCTGGGAAAAGAGTCAGAATGCACCTGGTAGACAAGAGAGAGGCAGGAAAGTGGCATAATCCAATCCATTCCTAAAACTTGAGTTTAAGAAAGATTTAGGGATTATATTTGAGACTGTCTAGAGACTAGAGCTTGAAAAGAGCAACAGATGTGGAATAAGGAGATGAAAGTAGTGCCTCCAAGTAGCAAGACAGGCATGGGTGCTCTGCACTGCAATGCACACAATAAGAGCAAAGTCTCTTATGCAACAGACTCAAGTGCAGAAGTGGATATGGTATAATTATTGGCCTTCATATGCAATGCTACACATACTGCTGGATACTTATCTATAGCACTAATCTTGCAGAAGACATTTTGTGTATTTCTGCCTCTCTAATGTTTATGCTTGTGAATGCTACCAACAGTCCATTTTTTCCTACGTTCCCTCTGCCCAACTGTCCCGCTTGAAAAGACAGTCTGTCAAAAAGTGAAAATGATTTTATATTTACAAAGCAAAGGAAACTTTAAATGACCTAGAGGTTTACATGAGGTATTCACAACTCCAAGATGATTGGGAAGGTTGTTGTTGACAGATACCACTTGATGGACTGGAAATCAATTTGATCACATGTTGTTATGGATTATAGTGGCCTTGGCTAATTACAAAAGATTGTCTTCCTAGATTCCACAGTTTTCAGAGCTGTCTTTGAGCAGATGTACACAGGATTAAGCTGGAGGTTTGACAGTTTTCCCTAATTATCTATCACAAGGGCAACTCTTGGATTGTCTTGACACATATGTCAAAAAAAAGCTGAACTTTTAATTCTAAGGACACATACTTTTTTTTAACAGTCATTTATATTTAGGTGATAAAGCTGATCACATCATCACCATTTACCTGAACATAGAAGAGTGTAAGAGTCTACAAATATAAAGAAACGGATATAAAGTTTTAAAAATTCTACCTAAAGCAATTGTGATCATTGACATGAAGGATCATAAAATACTTATGTGTAGATTCAATCACTTGGATATGCTTAGGTAACAAGGGTTCATTACATGATTTTATTTTTAAAAGAGGCTAAAAGAAGAGAGAAAGCAAAAAAGCATTATATGTTGTAATCAGCAACACTATTTATCAGGCCTAATTATAAACAGGTCTTATGAAAATTTTGGTTCACTGTCAGAAGACTAAACTGTGTCATTCCTAGTCTTGATAATATTAAGCTACACTGACAAAAAGTTAAAGAAATTATATTATTACTTGATTGGCTAAAAAGTTTAATCTACCCTTTATTTTAAAAAAATTCTCGGTTCTAAAAAATTTACTCATAGAAGAAAGGAAACTTACATGAACTTTCAACTTCTTATCCAGTTTTAAAATTCTATAATTTATTGTCCAAGTAATTACCTCTAAATTAGGAATACAGTTAAAATTGAGATGAGCTATAGTAGAAAAAAAAAAACCCTAAAATATTTAAAAATTTTGTGTTATAATATAGGCTTACTTAGAAGGGACAGTGGTTTCACTGAGCCATTTTGGATTGTTCCTTCAGATGCTAGACCATAAAAACAGATGACGTGCAGAAGAAGCTACAACCAGTGGCCCATAAAATGGCTGTAATCCCATCAAGCACCAAGAACAATTATAGTTGAGACTTATAACACTAGACCTATCAAGTTATAATTTGTATATATCTATTTTAGAAACTGCATCATTTAACCTCACTCACAAAGGTGTTAGGAAGATTAACTAACTAGATAATTTCACAAAGTGCTTAGATAATAAAAGGCAAAGGAATAAATGCCAAGGATTATTACTTTAGACCCTCTGCCAATGCTTAAAGACCAAAGTTAATGTTTTGTTTCATTTCCACTGTCTAGGTAGCTCAAGTTCATTAGTTCTAAGAATGGGAGTGGCGGGAGGTGGGAAGTTTTCCTCCAGGAGTTAGAGAACTTACACATCCCAAGGGGAGTCAAAGTCGTGGGATTCTTCAGAGCATTTATCCACTTAAAAATTGTTACAAAACATTTATCATGGATGTCTGTGTTTTTCATTTCTTGCAAACAGAGACACTGGTTACCTTTACTTTCAATTATCTTTATAAGGATGCTAATAGACTCAACAGCCTTGGAAAATAGAGATTGTGTTCCCTCCAGATCCAAGGGCAGGTTTGCTTGCAGCCTTGAGACATAAAAATAGAGTTTACCTCTAGAAAGAGGTATAGGCATATTTATTGCCCATTTAAAAAGAGTTGGATTCTCCATAATGTATCTGACTCTTCTGTAATGTAATTCAGCTGATATCTTTGTGTCATCTGGCTCTCTGTGTCATGCAGTGGGAATTGAGGCTTAGGGAACTGGTACGAGAAAATCTGACTACTGCTCTTGCCATAAGTAACATAGTCCTTTGTTTCTGACCCAGAAGTCTCATATCTTCAGCTAACATCCATAACATCATGGCAAGCTAAACATATATATATATATATTAGTTTAAAAGAAGTAGCCTGCGTTAGAAAGTATCTGAAAGGATTTAAGATTTACTCTCAACATTGTCATTAGACTCCTGTAGAGAAGTAATCATAAGTCAGGGAAAGTAATTTTAGAAGTTGGGCAAAACAACATGTAGCCATGAAGCATGATTCCATTTGATGTGGAGGATTCGCTCATCAAGGTCTGGCTCAGTCATGCTTTCCTCCTGCCATCCCATTCATTTGGCTTCATAACCCTGCGTGGTTACTCACTGAATAATTGCACCATGACCCGTTCCTCTTTCACCCTAAGACTGAGAAACTGTACTTCCCCATGTTCACTGCCTTCTGATTTATGATTTTGACAGCACTTCACTGAGTGAGGATTTGTGGCAATTTATGTCATTACACAAATTATACAAACTGTCATTAACTGATGTAATGTACTATAAAGAACCACATGAAGAAAACTATATTTGAATTTCTTATCTACATATTCATAATATTTTGTCACTTAAGTTTTCAATTAAACTATTTGAAATATATGCCCTTAGAACAAATAATATTTTTTGCTTACCACATCCATCTTGTTTCATCTTCATTCTAATTATTTTGTTATTTTTCTTATTAAAGTACCTCTTTTAAAATAAGGATTTTTAAAACACCTAATGACAAATTTTGAATTAAATCAGCTACTGTATCTAAAGTTGGAAAAGGAAGGATTAAATGTTGAATGCCATATTTTAAAAAAAAGAAATACAATTTTATCCAGGGTGATTGGAGATTGAATTACCAAAAAAAAAAAAAAGAAAAGAAAATCAAGTCATTAAGGAAGTCAGGCTTTAGAACATTATCTGAGTGATGGTATGAGTGATGATTTGATCAAAGTCAAATTTTCCTCAGTTCTAGTTCCTCTGATTCCTCCTGGGATTAGCTCTGACTCTTGACTTCCAGGATAGACATGTGAATTTGGATTCTGGTCTACCTGCTTCATATTTACTGATGACAGCAATAATTTGGAGAGATAACCCAATTACAATGTCTGAACATTGTCTAGGATCACCTTATGTAAATGCAGATGTTCTTCCATTGCTAAGTAACCTAATGTTTAGATGGAGGTGAAAAAGGAAGATATAACCAGCCAATCAAACAAGCCTCATTGAGTACCTACTTTACATTACAGTTCTAGAAGTTGAGGATATTTAAAAGAATAAAATTGGAAATGGAAGAAAAGGAGGGAAAGAGCTTTTAGAGAAAATACAAAATACAGTAAGGGAAGAGAGATATGACTGCTCTGCCTGTGATTTCTTCCTCAACAAAGGCAATTTATTTCATACTTCATCCAACTTCACAACATGCTGACCTACTTATGCCTCTCCCACTTACCTTTAAATCTTAATTTCTTATGTCTAGAATCTCAGAACACTCATGCATCTAAAAGGAGTAGGAGAAAAAAATAAAAAGATAAAGAACAGAACTTGGGAGTGATGAGGCTCAACCTTTGCATGCTGCTTAAAACATATAATTTTAATCCTTGTCTTGAATCTTCACATATTGCTACAAATGTAAACACAGTTCCAGGACCTAGCAACACCAATATCATAGAGAGGAGAAAAAAATTTTAAAAAGATACATTTAATTTGGATCCCTATATTTAGCTGTCTGGGATCATGATTTGGTTTTATGAACTGTCAGATATTAATTCTGCTAAGATCCCAGAATTATTACTTAGGGACAAAAAAGTATCCACAACAAACAAAACAATGAAATGCTATGGAGTCTATATATAATATATATGGAGTCCATATATAAATATATATATATGGGTTCACAAAATTGTACAGGTAAAAATGAAATTGATATTTGATATTCCCACATAAGACTTTGATTTTATTGGTGTTTATAGTGTTTTATTTTAATAGAAAATTCCCTAATATTCTGGGTTTCCAGAACTCAGTTGGTTTATAAGTCTATGGTTTCTAAGGGAAAACAGAGTTCTGAACAGAATTTGTGGGTTATTTGAACATCCTTTAAGTAATAGAATATAGGTATAGGCGTGAAGTTCAACTTTGTTCTTCCTGACAGTAAATCCTATCCTTCCTTACCACCGTTCCCAATTTAAAGACTGTGAGAATGAGCTGTAGGACAAAAGAAGTTGACAGAAATGAACCTGACCATAGGTACAGAATAAGAAAACACAGACATTAGTTTGAGAGAGTGTGAGAGGGATACCATATAAATAAAAAAGAATTTTTGTTTTGCTACTTTTTTTTTCAATTGTAGAAAATTTAATCTCAGCACTGTTGATATTCTGAGCCATATATTTATTTATTGTGGGCTTGTCCTGTGTGTTGTAGGATGTTTATGAATTTTTTGTCTTTTATCCACTAGCTACCAGTAAAATTGCTGCCCAAATTTGAAAATGAAAATTGTCTCTAGACATTGCCAAATATCCCTTGGTAGTCAAAATCATCCCTAGTCTAAAGAGTGCTCCAGAGGACCCAAATAAATCTCTTAAAATGCCATTACAGTCATGGTAATTTTGAAGAATTGACTGTGTGCTCTCAGTCAAGTTATTTTCTATTTCTGGGTTATTCCTTTTTCTTCTCTAAAATTAAGTGCTCTAAAATCTTCTCTAGCTCTAAGAGCAGAATAGTATAAGGTTTCTATTCCATAAAGTTGCTCTGTACATTTTCTGACTGCAATCAGAAGATTCAGTAAGGATTTTGTTATGAACCACCTAGAACAAATGCAAAACTTGTATTGTGGATCCTTCTCATTATTGGTATAACTTTGATTTATTCAAGAAGGAAATAGACAGCAACAATTATATTTATGGCTATTTGGACAGACCATGAACTACAGTAATAATGATCTCTTAAATGTGGGACCATGTAATTCATTCAGAATAAATATAAAAAACCACACAGATAGGAAGACACAAACTCACAGGAGTTGGTGAGCTAGGGAAAGAGTGCACTGCCAAATTCTACCCAAATGCCCTCACCTACTACAAACCATCTGTAAAATAAGAGGATATATTTCATTTGTGAAGTGAAATGAAAGTGTTAGTCGCTTAGTTGTGTCCAGTTCTTGTCACCCCTAGACTGCAGCCCACCAGGCTCCTCTGTCCATGAAATTCTATAGGTAAGAGTCCTCGAGTGGGTAGACATTCCCTTCTTCAGGGAATCTTCCCAACCTAGGGATCGAACCCATGTCTCCTGCCTTGCAGACAGATTCTTCATTGTCTGAGTCACCGCAGAAGCCCACATTTCATTATGGGTCTTCCATTCTCTAAAGCATCAGTTAACAGTCTCTGTGAATTACAAATAGGTGTAAACAAGACTATGTTATTCAGTTCAGAGATACAGAATCTCCTTAGGCCCCCACCACATCTTGAAATTCTGACTTAGTTACTATGAAAGACACATAATAAGAAGAACAATAGAATATAAGTTCATTAAGAAACTTAAAATACAGTTAAAGAAATAGAATTATCTTGAGTGATTCAACAAGTGATAATAAGATACTATATATTAAGTACTAAATTATACTTAAACATCACAGGAGGGCTTCAGAAAGAAGGTGATATTTTAGATGAGACACAAAATTATTCAACCCATCAGAGATGATTGAATAGAGCCCTAAAGCCTATTTTTGCATAACATCTGATTTTTTTATTGTATTTGGTCATAAATAAAGATAAATTATGTATGTGTGTATGTGTGTATGTGTGTGTGTATGTGTGTATAATTGACAGGGAGCTGACATATTTTTAATGACTAAGGATATTGCAGCTTCTTATTTTTCCTGTATGTTTTATTGAGCTCCATTTTGTCAGGGTGTGAAGACACGACCTGGGGTCCAGAAGGACAAAAAGAGGAAGAACTTACAAATGTACTAATAGAAGTCACTAGGAGAAAATGAGTTAAATGAGTTACACAAAATGTTTCTTCTTAGATTTCTGTATTTCACATGACAGCACCTACTAGTGACCAGAATTGCTAATTTTAGAAGGCTTATCTTGTTTATTTCTTTTAACGCACAGTATTAGCTTTTGCTAATCATAAAAATACAAAAATTGGCTTCCAAATAACCTTAATAGCTAGGATACCTATTTTGTATAACTAATATTTTTACTTTTCATCCTTTTCCAAAGAGGTTTTGATTAACTGAAGTCACATAACACCAAACTTTGATATAAAAAATTGTGTCCTCCACAGTATAAAGCAATCATCAATTTAGAAGAATCTTTTGAAACTACTAATGGTATCTTTGAACCTTTGAATCTATAGAATATCTCAACCAAAGTAGAAGACAGCAGTTAATATATCTCATTAGGTAGTTTTAAAGATGAGTCATTCTCCCTCCCTCATGCATCACCCAAAACATATTGCCTGTTGCTTATTTAAATGATTTTAATGTTTGTGACAATGAAATATACTAAGCTTAAAAGTAATTTTACTTGGACCAAAGGGATATATTTGTATACTAAAAAAATAAGCCCACTTGGAATATACACTCTTCTACTGCATGTAATTTAGTGACACTATATCTGTAGATCTTGCTTCTGTAGTTGCTTGTTAAATTGCTCTGATACTTAACACTTAACTTGGACAAATCACATGATATATCTTAATCTCTATCACTTCATTTTAAAATGGGAGGGTTAAACTAAATAATCACTATGATCTCAAATCTAAGAATTTGTAAGTATAATTTTAGCCTCTATTTTCATCAATCTTATATGCATTAATATAAACAGTAATCTTACCATTTCAGATGCAGTGTTTGAAATGCTAATTGAATTTTTGGAGCATTCATTGTTTGTAATGATTACAATTATTATTTCTAAAAACATCTTACTTCTCAGCAAAATTTTAAGTATTTTAAGGATAGGTTTAGTATTATGTACTCTTTTATTTCATTCAGCACCATGATTGATGATTGACAGATACCTCAATAGAATCAGAGTTTTTAGAACACTTGATTCCATGATAGGTGTTTTCCAGGTCCAGAGAATGGAAGAAAGGAATCAGCATTTAGTTAGCGTTTACTGGGCTAGACACACATGTAAGCACCATGTACCCATTTTATAGTGAAGGAAACTTAAGGGAGTAAAATTTAGTAGATTCAGAATTTACCCCCTAAATGTCTGATGCTAACAGCCGTAATTTTTTTTTCTATTAAAAATTATTATTTTCAGAAATAACAATTCTTCAGTTCACTTCAGTTAGGTCACTCAGTCGTGTTCGACTCTTTGTGACGCCATGAACCACAGCACGCCAGGGCTCCCTGTCCGTCACCAAATCCCGGAGTCCACCCAAACTCATGTCTATTGGAGTCAATGATGCCATCCAACCATCTCATCCTCTGTCATCCCCTTCTCCTCCTGCCCTCAAACTTTCCCAGCATCAGGGTCTTTTCAAATGAGTCAGCTCTTCGCATGAAGTGGCCAAAGTATTGGAGTTTCAGCTTCAACATCAGTCCTTCCAATGAATACCCAGGACTTATCTCCTTTAGGATGGACTGGTTGGATCTCCTTGCAGTCTAAGGGACTCTCAAGAGTCTTCTCCAACACCCCAGTTGAAAGCATCAATTCTTCAGCTTTCTTTATAGCCCAACTAGTTATGGATCTACTAAATTTTACTCCCTTAAGTTTCCTTCACTATAAAATAGGTACATGATGCCTACCTTACAGGTGTGTCTGGTCCAGTAAACACTAAATAAATGTTGACTCCTTGGACTATAGTGTTCAGCTTTCTTTATAGTTCAACTCTCACATCCATAGAGGATCACTGGTAAAACCTTAGCCTTGACTAGATGGACCTTTGTTGACAAAGTAATGTCTCTGCTTTTCAATATGCTGTCTAGGTTGGTCATAAATTTCCTTCCAAGGAGTAAGTGTCTTTTAATTTCATGGCTGCAATCACCATCTGTAGTGATTTTGGAGCCCAGAAAAATAAAGTCAGTCACTGTTTCTACAGTTTCCCCATCTATTTGCAATGAAGTGATGGGACCAGATGCTGGATCTTAGTTTTCTGAATGTTGAGCTTTAAGCCAACTTTTTCACTCTCCTCTTTCACTTTCATCAAGAGGCTCTTTAGTTCTTCACTTTCTGCCATAAGAGTGGTGTCATCTGCATATCTGAGGTTATTGACATTTCTCCTGGCAATCTTGATTCCAGCTTGAGCTTCCTCCAGCCCAGCATTTCTCATGATGTACTCTGCATATAAGTTAAAGTAGCAGTGTGACAATATACAGCCTTGATGTACTCCTTTCCCTATTTGGAACCAGTCTGTTGTTCCATGTCCAGTTCTAACTGTTGTTTCCTGACCTGCATACAGGTTTCTCAAGAGGCAGGTCAGGTGGTCTTGTATTCCCATGTCTTGAAGATTTTCCACAGTTTATTGTGATCCACACAGTCAAAGGCTTTGGCATAGTCAAAAAAGCAGAAATTGATGTTTTTTCTGGAACTCCCTTTAACTTTACAATTTTGTCTAGGTTGCTTTCTTTTGCCAGGTTGAGTCCAGCTTCACAGCTAACTATAAAATTCATATGCCACTGCCTTCCTCTTCTTTAATACATACATGGATATATTCACAAGTGTGCACTCACACACACCAGAACACTCACCAGAAACAGAATTCACCTACTGGGAAAAGAAAGAGAAAAAGAGAAAGGAGAGTCAGTCACTTCACTTGCTCGGGTTCTCAGTTTCTCTTCAGTTTATCTTTGCATTTTTCTGGTAGCAAAAGCAATTTGAATCGTTATTAAACAAGAAAACTCAGAAAACAAAACAAAATTAAACTTGTTTATGATGATAGCTGGCTAATCCTTTAAAGTCTAGAGTAGAGAAGACACTTGGGAACCTTTAAGCTAAAGAGTACAAAAAAAAGAAAAAAGAAACTTAAAAACTTTTGCACAACAAAGGAAACTATAAGCAAGGTGAAAAGACAGCATTCAGAATGGGAGAAAATAATATCAAATGAAGAAACAGACAAAGGATTTATCTCAAAAATATACAAGCAACTCCTGCAGCTCAATTCCAGAAAAATAAATGACCCAATCAAAAAATGGACCAAATATCTATATAGACATTTCTCCAAAGAAGACATACAGATGGCTAACAAACACATGAAAAGATGCTCAACATCACTCATTATCAGAGAAATGCAAATCAAAACCTCAGTGAGGTACCATTACACGCCAGTCAGGATGGCTGCTATCCAAACGTCTACAAGCAATAAATGCTGGAGAGGGTGTGGAGAAAAGGGAACCCTCTTACACTGTTGGTGGAAATGCAAACTAGTACAGCCACTATGGAGAACACTGTGGAGATTCCTTAAGAAACTGGAAATAGAACTACCATATGACCCAGCAATCCCACTCCTGGGCATACACACCGAGGAAACCAGATCTGAAAGAGACACGTGCACCCCAATGTTCATCACAGCACTGTTTATAATAGACAGGACATGGAAGCAACCTAGATGCCCATCAGCAGACGAATGGATGAGGAAGCTGTGGTACATATACACCATGGAATATTACTCAGCCATTAAAAAGAATTCATTTGAATCAGTTCTAATGAGATGGATGAAACTGGAGCCCATTATACAGAGGAAAGTAAGCCAGAAAGATAAAGACCACCGATACAATATACTAATGCATATATATGGAATTTAAAAAGACGGTAATGATAACCTTCTATGCAAAACAGAAAAAGAGACACAGATGTACAGAACAGACTTTTGGACTCTGTGGGAGAAGGCAAGGGTGGGATGTTCAGAGAGAACAGCATTGAAACAAGTATACTATCAAGGGTGAAACAGATCACCAGCCCAGGCTGGATGCATGAGATAGGTGCTCAGGGCTGGTGCACTGGGAAGACTCAGAGGGATGGGATGGAGAGGGAGGCGGGAGGGTGGATCGGGATGGGGAACACATGTAAATCCATGGCTGATTCATGTCAGTGTATGGCAAAAACCACTACGATATTGTAAAGTAATTAGCCTCCAATGAATAAAAATAAATGGAAAAATAAATAAATAAAAAAATAATAAAGATCATAGGGTAAGAAGTAAAGTTAATTTAAACATCTTTCCAACTGAAGAAAGAACTAAGGCCTAGAACTTGCTGTAACAATTGGGAATGGAATTGTGAATTTGAAAGGTTACAACTTGCTATGATGCAGGTTCTCAGATAACAATCAACGAAATCACAAAGGCAGCCAAAATCATAGGGTGGGGGAAAATACAAATTTATGATAAATATGTCCATCTCTCTCTCTCTCTCTCTGTCTCTCTCTGCTGTTGTGGTCCTTCCACTGGTGAAATCCCTAGGTCTTGACACCATAAGCTCTTTTACACTGTTCTCATGTTTTATTGATGTATCCAATTTCTTTCTCATTTCCACCAGCAAATACATTTATCTAGGGATTTTCATACCCCATTGTGAAAATAGCACTTTGATTCAATTCTCAGATTCCCTAGTCTGCAGCTTAGAGCAATCACAGAATTATATGAGATAGCTAATGCAAATTTTGTTTTGGAAATAAACAAGTGGGCAGGCAGAAACACAGAAATTGTGATTTTCCAAAAGCCTTAAACAAAGTTGTGCTTGGCTTTTACTTTTCACATGATCTCTATTCCATCAGTTCAGTTCAGTTCAGTCACTCAGTCATGTCTGACTCTTTGTGACCCCATGAATCGCAGCACGCCAGACCTCCCTGTCCATTACCAACTCCCGGAGTTTACTCAAACTCATGCCCATTGAGTCGGTGATACCATCCAGCCATCTCATCCTCTGTCATCCCCTTCTCCTCCTGCTCCCAATCCCTCTCAGCATCAGGGTCTTTTCCAGTGAGTCAATTCTTTGCATGAGGTGGCCAAAGTATTGGAGTTTCAGCTTCAGCATCAGTCCTTCCAATGAACACCCAGGACTGATTTCCTTTAGGATGGACCGGTTTGATCTCCTTGCAGTCCAAGGGACTCTCAAGAGTCTTCTCCGACACCACAGTTCAAAAGCATCAATTCTTCAGCGCTCAGCTTTGTTCACAGTCCAACTCTCACATCCATACATGACCACTGGAAAAACCATAGCCTTGACTAGATGGACCTTTGTTGGCAAAGTAATGTCTCTGCTTTTTAATATGCTGTCTAGGTTGGTCATAACTTTCCTTCTAAGGAGTAAGTGTCTTTTAATTTCATGGCTGCAATCACCATCTGCAGTGATTTTGGAGCCCAAAAAAATAGTCTGACACTCTTTCCACTGTCTCCCCATATATTTCCCATGAAGTGATGGGACCAGATGCCATGATCTTAGTTTTCTGAATGTTGAGCTTTAAGCCAACTTTTTCACTCTCCTCTTTCACTTTCATCAATAGGCTCTTTAGTTCTTCACTTTCTGTCATAAGGGTGGTGTCATCTGCATATCTGAGGTTATTGATATTTCTCCCATCAATGATATTTAAATTGCGATTCAAAGTCTATTCTTACCTATCTAACTACTTTTGATAATGCTGAAATTTAAGTACTAACCATGCATTTAAGAGTTTTCTCCTAGAGGATATAGTGGTGTTTTGTGGACCTAGCTTCATTTCATGGACTAATAAGCCATGTAACCCTAAGTAATATTTCTTATGGGTGTCAGTTATTTTATGCACAAAATAAGTCATTGAAGTGCTTGCCCCTTCTCTTTTTATCTCAAAAATGCTGAGGATTGACATCCACTCATTTGTTTGTTCATTCATTCTTGGTTATTATTAATTATTGAGGATGTTTTATTTACTCTTTGATTGTTTTGCATAAATGAATTTCCTTGGCCTTGGAAGACGATTTTGAATAAAAAAGTGTTTACAGCATTGAGAACTTACTGCTTAGTAATGGTGACAAAAGAAAAAGAAACAGAGTAAAATAAACATGCCACAAAAAACTTGGTTTCAGACTACCTACTCATATAGTTTACATTTAACCTCAGAGACGCCCCAAATCCACTCACCCAAGTAAAATCACAGCTTCTCAACTTGACCTCCTCACTTTCAATGAGCTTTCCATCTATTCCATATGAGTCACTCACTTCCATGTCTACTATCTTGACCTTACCAACACTCAGACTCTGAAATGTTGAATCCTATTATCTTACATTCTAATGATCATCTCTCTTTCCTCAGATTATTTACTCTAGACCTCCACATACAGTCAAGTGACTTTGCAACTTTTCTACTACCAGCCATCCCAGTCATGTCTTTATCTCCAGTCTTAACCTATATAAGTTTTGTCATTCAGTAATATAAACACACACTTGTGTGTGAATACCTTTCACACTCCTGCCCTATGAATTCTCCTTGAAAAGTCCAGTCTTTTTTAAATCTAACTGCTTACTTTATGTGTATACCTGAAAAACTGAATATGGTTATAGAAGATCACACAACTCTGTTGGCTGATTTCACTTTGAATTTATAAACATGTCAAAATAACCTTACTATAAATTCCTAGTAAATTTCTTTATTTTAGAAAACTACTATTTTATACATACCACGTTCCTCTCAACTATTCAAAGTCCTCTCTTTAGTCCATCACTCACAATCATGACATCATCTCATTTTTTATAAAGAAAATAGACAAAAAGAAAAAGTGACCTGACTAGCCATCAAGTTGTCCATCACCTTACATACATCTCAGCCCAAATTGCTTTCCCTTCTCCTACATTATAATGAAGCAAATTTTGATGCTTCTATCTAAAACTAACCTTTCCAGATGGGCATGAATCCTCATCACCTTTCTAGTACTCAGGCCCAATACTGATTACAATTCTTCCCTCACCCACCTCTCTGACATCTTCAGGTCTTCCCTTAAAACATAACATTTTCCTTAATCATAAAAATATGCTTTAGTATAATATTCTATGGAATCCTCCTTCATTCTCATTCTTTTTCTATCCTTCACTCATTTCTTTGCTTCCTCTGAATGGAACTAATAAGGTATTTCTTCTATCCACTGTCTCCACGTTTTCACTTCACATTCTCTCTCAAATCACTATTATTCAACTTAAATCTCCACGTCTCAATAAATAGCTCTTAGCAATGTGATCTTCCTCCTGACATTTCTGAATGGTAATCTTCTATTCACATCAAGATGACTTTGTATCCATATTTGACACATGACCATTCCCTCTTTCTGGAATGCATTTTCCATAAGTTTGTCCATTCTATTTTTTCTCTTATGTCTATATTTTTTCAACCTTTCTTATCAATCTCCATTTTTGCATCTTTTGCTCAACATGTTAGTTTTAGAATGTCCTAAGATGAAGTTTTGGTTTTCTCCTCTAACAATAGTCTCTCCTTAGATGAGGTCATCTAAATTTTAAAAATATATTCTTAATGAATTAAATAAATTTAAATACCATATCTATAATGTTGAATCATCAAAAGTATATTTCAAAATGTTTGAGTTTTAAACTCATGTACTCAGTGAATACATGACACCTCTTTTTGGATCTGTATGACCTCTTAAAAACAATATGTCCAATTCAGAACTCTAATTTTCTACCCCAAACTTTCTTTATTTTCTGTCAGTTTTTATTAACTCAGTATGTGGTACTGCCATTCATCCTTCTTCTAGGACTCTGGATGTTTTCTTTCATCCTTCCTTCATCATCACCAATTCTTATTAATCCTATTTGTAGAATATATACAGTATCTGTTCACTTCTTACCATATTGTACCTCTCATCCCAACTACCACCAACTACCACCACCTGCTATAGAGACAAGTAGAATGGCCTCTTATCTGACTCCTCTTGCTTCTCTTCATCATCTTTTCTGCCTTGGTTTTATACAAAAGCCAGAGTAATCTTTCGAGAGCATACAACTGAATACACCAGCCCCTCTCCAACATACATGCACTTATGAACCAACAATGGCTTACTATTTCGATTAGAATAAAACAAAAATGTTCTTCCATAGACCATTCAGCATACAAAATCTGACATGACCTCGAAATACTCTTCTACTTGATTTGGTCACCTATTATCCTTGCTTTCTACTGACAAGTTAGGCTTTCCTCTTTATTCATAAGATAAATATACTATTTTGGGATAATTTCACATGCTTCCTCTTCACCCTCACCTGAAATGTTCTTCCCCTGACACTTGACAGGTTTGCTTCCTCCTAACTCCGATTTTACTTTAAATGCTTTACTCCTGGCAAACGTCCTTTCTGACCAGATAGAATCAATGGCAATCTCAAGCTAGCCGCTCTACATACTCATTATTCATCACTACTTAAGCTTATCTCCTGTAGTTTTGTTTAACCCTTAACTATCTACTCTCACTAGAATGTAAACCCCCTTAGAGCATGGAATTAGTCTTTTCTACTACTCTAAGTGTAAGTTTGAGTTCAACGCATGCACTGGATAAATAAATATACAGTTTGCTATAAAAAATGTATAAAATCATGAAATACATAATATCATCTAACCTGGGAAAAGGGAAAACACAGCATAGCACTACTTTTAAACAAAGATGACTAGTCAGAAAGATATGAAAGTCTGACATTTTCTGTGAAAAAGAAGTTTTTCAGCATGATCTGAAGAGAGGGTCCATGCAACAGAGTAAGGTAGATTAGCCTGGAAAATGCAGACTCAGTTTGAAAAAGTCATCATGTGATACATTAATTTTCCTTCATCTTACCCTCACATACTGAGAAGTAGGCACAACTTTTTACACTGAATTCTGACATGATAAATTGTAAGCATAACAAAGGTAACTGGGGTAGTTAATCATCATGAGAAAAAATGATGATGGCCTGGGCAGCAGTCTAGAAGGAAGCAGAAAAGGGCCTGAAAGGAAGCAGGATGGAGAGAACAGAGGATCAGCCTCTACTGCAGACTAAGTTGTCAAATGTTTCCATATGAATTTAATGTATTATTATATCCAGATATCGATTCTTAATTTCTGATCCTGAGTACCTAACAGATGACTAATGGTGAGTTTACACATCTCAGTCTAAAACTCTGAACTTGATTGCACTTAAGTTTGAAATGTACCATCAAGAAATGAAATTGATTCAGCATTATATTCTAATTATTTAAAAAAGTGCAAACATACATACATGCAATCTAGTCTATATACACACATGTATATGATACCTGAGAATGTGCATCACCTATATATATATATATAAATATATATATATATTTACAGCAATAAAAGTATTCAACTATATATATTCAAATATATATATATTCAACAGCTATAAAAGTATTCAACTAAATATATGATATTTATCCAAACAAATAGTAAGTTTATCTTTCATAAAACATACATATAGACAGGGCAAATAAAAGTAAGTAGAAAACATTCTTTTCCACAAAATAATTTTTAAAAACTTGAATTTTGAGTAAGATGAAAAACTTGTTATTTTCAAATACATAGGGGAAAAGAAAGTTTAAATATTAAGTGAGATAGTCAGATGGGAGATTGAGAGTCTGAGTTTACAAGATGTGAAGAATGTAGGGATCAGGAGCCATTGATTGTTGAACAATGACAAGAACTAAAAACTTGGATTATTGAAAAATATGAAAACTCTGCCTTGTGAGTAGCTGGGCATGACAAATCTCTCATTTCCTACTTTCTGTAGGTATTGAAATTGCATTTGTAGTCTCAACATAGTTGTGTTTATTTGCTCACCTAACTACTCATTTAAGACTTGAGAAAATCAAAGTCCAGAGTCTACTAGGGAGGCCACCAATGAGAATGTCTAGCTACATTTCGAGTAGAACTGCACAGCTATAATAACAAATTAGCGATTCATAGAATGTGTTAAGAATAGTGATGCATCCTCCTCGAAGCATGCTATGAGTTGATGGCTAATCTACAGGCCCAAAGAAGAGAGAGGCTGAAAACAGGCTGAAGATCAGAGCATATAATGAACAACACTTGCTCTATACGTCCAGAGAATGACTTATTTTTCTGGTTATTTAAAATTGCTGTTCGGTACAAACAGGAGAATAAATAGATGAAAAAGATTTCTAAGGTAAAGACATGCAAGATGTCTGCTTTCCAGCAGTTGGCAAATAATAATTACCCTCTCAGAAAAGCTTTCCACCCAGAGCAACTTGGCGTTTAGACAGACTCCCAGCGACCAGCCACTCAGCTGAGAGTTAGTCGCAAAAAAGTGTCAACGCCACTGAAGCTTGCCTTACATCCAAAACTTTCACTCTGTTCATTCTTTTCTTTGGCAAACATAAAAATGAAAGGCGGAGAGAGGAAAATCTGAGAAGACAGTGAGGTATGAGAAACAAACAGCCCTGTCTCGCTTTATCCATGGCTTTGCCACAGCCTCTTTCATTTCCTGACTATTGTTATCCAAGAAGCCACATGGAGTGCTGTGCAGGCAAATACAAGATTATCTAGACAATAAGTGGTAGTGCATCAGAGTTAATCTATGTGCAGTAGATCAATTACATGATCCTGAAGTCTTAACTCCTGATATTTGTCATAGTATTTTGTAATCTAGACTGGGTGGACAGTCATGTTTAAGAATATGTTGTCTCTGTAGATCAAAATTCATTGTGTGGTTCTTACCGTATTCAGAGTCAACTGGGGTCATGTACATAAAGGCTGCGACGGACCGCGCAGAAGCGCGCCGGCTGCGACGGACCGCGCAGAAGCGTGGCAGTGAGGAGCTAGCCCTCGCCCAAGGCCAGGGGTAGCGACCGAGAGCGCTAGGCTGTGACAGCGCAGGAGCGGCAGGGCAGCCGAGAGGAGCTTCCCCATGCCCGAGGTCAGGGGCGGCGGAAGAGGGGAGCTACCCCACCACCAAGGAGCGGCTGCTGTGCTGGCGCAGGAGGGCCGAGAGGAGCTACTCCACATTCAAGGTCAGGAGGGGCGGCCGTGAGAAGTTACCCCTCATCCAAGGTAAGGAGCAGTGGCTGTGCTTTGCTGGAGCAGCCGTGAAGAGATACCCCACATCCAAGGTAAGAGAAACCAAAGCAAGACAGTAGGTGTTGCGAGAGGGCATCAGAGGGCAGACACACTAAAACCATAATCACAGAAAACTAGCCAATCTGATCACAGGACCACAGTCCTGTCTAACTCAGTGAAACTAAGCCACGCCGTGTGGGGCCACCCAAGACGGTAGGGTCATGGTGGAGAGGTCTGACAGAATGTGGTCCACTGGAGAAGAGAATGGAAAGCCACTTCAGTATTCTTGCCATGAGAAACCCATGAACAGTATGAGAAGGCAAAATGATAGGATACTGAAAGAGGAACTCCCCAGGTCTGTAGGTGCCCCATAGGCTCCTGGAGATCTGTGGAGAAATAACTCCAGAAAGAATGAAGGGATGGAGCCAAAGCAAAAATAATACCCATTGGTGGATGGGACTGGTGACAGAAGCAAGGTCCCATGCTGTAAAGAGCAATATTGCATAGGAACCTGGAATCCATGAATCAAGGCAAATTGGAAGTGGTCAAACAGGAGATGGCAAGAGTGAGTGTCAAAATTCTAGGAATCAGTGAACTAAAATGGATTGGAATGGGTGAATTTAACTGAGACCATTATATCTACTATTGTGGGCAGGAATCCCTTAGAAGAAATGGAGTAGCCATCATGGTGAAAAAAAGAGTTCTAGATACAGTACTTGGATGCAATCTCAAAAAAGACAGAATGATCTCTGTTCATTTCCAAGGCAAACCATTCAATATCACAGTAATCCAAGCCTATGCCCCAACCAGTAACGCTGAAGAAGCTGAAGTTGAATGGTTCTATGAAGACCTACAAGACCTTTTAGAACTAACACCCAAGAAAGATGTCCTTTTCATTATAGGGGACTGGAATGCAAAAGTAGGAAGTCAAGAAACACCTGGAATAACAGGCAAATTTGGCCCTTGGAGTATGGAATGAAGCAGGGCAAAGGCTAATTGAGTTTTGCCAAGAGAAAACATTGGTCATAACAAACACCCTCTTCCAACAACACAAGAGAAGACTCTACACATGGACATCACAAGATGGTCAACACCAAAATCAGATTGATTATATTCTTTGCAGCCAAAGATGGAGAAGCTCTATACAGTCAGCAAAAACAAGACCGGGAGCTGACTGTGGCTCAGATCATGAACTCCTTATTGCCAAATTCAGACTTACACTGAAGACAGTAGGGAAAACCACTAGACCATTCAGGATAACCTAAATCAAACCCCTTATGACTATACAGTGGAAGTGAGAAATAGCTTTAAGGGACTAGATCTGATAGACAGAGAACCTGATGAACTATGGACAGAGGTTCGTGACATTGTACAGGAGACAGGGATCAAGACCATCCCCATGGAAAAGAAATGTGAAAAGGCAAAATGATTGTCTGAGGAGGCCTTACAAATAGCTGTGAAAAGAAGAGAAGCAAAAAGCAAAGGAGAAAAGGAAAGATATTCCCATTTGAATGCAGAGTTCCAAAGAATAGCCAGGAGAGATAAGAAAGTCTTCCTCAGCAATCAATGCAAGAAATAGAGGGAAACAACAGAGTGGGAAAGACTAGAGATCTCTTCAAGAAAATTAGAGATACCAACGGAACATTTCATGCTAAAATGGGCTCAATAAAGGACAGAAATGGTATGGACCAAACAGAAGCAGGAGATATTAAGAAGAGGTGGCAAGAATACACAGAACTGTACAAAAAAGATCTTCACAACCCAGATAATCACAATGGTGTGATCACTCACCTAGAGCCAGACATCCTGGAATGTGAAGTCAAGTGGGCCTTAGAAAACATCACTACTAACAAAGCTAGTGTATGTGATGGAATTCCAGTTGAGCTATTTCAAATCCTGAAAGATGATGCTGTGAAAGTGCTGCCCTCAATATGCCCGCAAATCTGGAAAACTCAACAGTGGCCACAGAACTAGAAAAGGTCAGTTTTCATTCCAATCCTTAAGAAAGGCAATCCAAAAGAATGCTCAAACTACCACACAATTGCACTCATCTCACACGCTAGTAAAACAATGCTCAAAATTCTCCAAGCCAGGCTTCAGCAATACATGAACTGTGAAGTTCCAGATGTTCAAGCTGGTTTTAGAAAAGGCAGAGGAACCAGAGATCAAGTTGCCAATATCCACTGGATCGTTGAAAAAGCAAGAAAGTTCCAGAAAAACACCTATTTCTGCTTTATTGACTATGCGAAACTTTCGACTGTGTGGATCACAATAAATTGTGGAAAATTCTGAAGGAGATGGGAATACCAGACCACCTGACCTGCCTCTTGAGAAACCTGTATGCAGGTCAGGAAGCAACAGTTAGAACTGGGCATGGAACAACAGACTGGTTCCAAATAGGAAAAGGAATATGTCAAGGCTGTATATTGTCACCCTGCTTATTTAATTTATATGCAGAGTACATCATGAGAAATGCTGGGCTGGAAGAAACACAAGCTGGAATCAAGATTGCTGGGAGAAATATCAATAACCTAGATATGCAGATGACAACACCCTTATGGCAGAGAGTGAAGAAGAACTAAAAAGCCTCTTGATGAAAGTGAAAGAGGAGAGTGAGAAAGTTGGTTTAAAGCTCAACATTCAGAAAACTAAGATCATGGCATCTGGTCCCATCACTTCATGGGAAATAGATGGGGAGACAGTGGAAACAGTGTCAGACTTTATTTTGGGGGGCTCCGAAATCACTACAGATGGTGACTGTAGCCATGAAATTAAAAGACACTTACTCCTTGGAAAGAAAGTTATGACCAACCTAGACAGCATATTAAAAAGGAGATCCATTACTTTGCCAACAAAGGTCCATCTGGTCAAGGCTATGGTTTTTCCAGTGGCCATGTATGGATGTGAGAATTGGACTGTGAAGAAACTTGAGCACCAAAAAATTGATGCATTTGAACATTTGAAGACTCTTGTGAGTCCCTTGGACTGCAAGCAGATCCAACCAGTCCATCCTGAAAGAGGTCAGTCCTGGGTGTTCATTGGAAGGACTGATGCTGAAGCTGGAACTCCAGTACTTTGGCCACCTCATGCAAAGTGTTGACTCATTGGAAAAGACCCTGATTCTGTGAGGGATTAGGGGTGGGAGGAGAAGGGGAAGACAGAGGATGAGCTGGCTGGATGGCATCACTGACTCAATGGGCATGAGTTTGTGTAAATTCCCAGACTGGTGTTGGACAAGGAGGCCTGGCGTGCTATGATACTTGGGTCGCAAAGAGTCGGACATGACTGAGCAACTGAACTGAACTGAACTGAAGATAGAGAACTGACCAAATCAAATGGGCTTTCCATTCGTTATTTAGACCTGAAGCTCTATTTTTAAAATTCCACTTTGTCTTGCTTCCTAAAGAGATTCTTTCAAGTAAAAGAACGTGCACTGTAGTTTGGGTTAAATACCCCTTAGCCTAATAAAGACCATTTGTAGCTGGGCTTTTTTAGATACAAAAGCACAATTTGATATGAACTGAGTTGTCAGACACTTCTTAAGTATCAGATAGGAGCTTACTTTTTTTTTATATTCTTTGGAGATGTGCTTTGCCTGGAAATATTTCTCTTATAACTTCTAGAATCCACCTTTCTTTTGGGTACTATCCTGAAAAGAAGAACCGTATTTATACCATGTTCTCATTCTCCAACTAATAGATGTGTTTCAGTGGCTCTCTTACCTCAGAATTCTTATTCTTCTCAAGGTTCTTTGTGGTTTCATCAAGGCGGATCATACCGCTTATGATCTGTAGTCAAGTTTGCATTCCTAGGATCCAAACCACTTAGAAGAAACCAAGAAATTTTGCATTTCTTTACACAGATTCCTCTAAATCTTTGAGAAATAGTAATTAGTTCATTTAAGGAGGTACAGAGAAGCAGAGTACTTATTTAACATAAAAAAGAGGTTGCTACCTTTAAAAGTGGAAGGTCTTCAGAATGACCCTTTTGGCCTGAAATACCAACACAAGAGTCTCTTGCATATGAAGTCACTGAGTCGCTAGGCAACAAACTCCATCCTGGCTTCTGATCTGCCATCACCACTGTGTAATCACTAGTGTGATAATCAAGTGTCTTGAAGAAGATGTAGCCATGATTTTTGGTGCCAGTGATAAAGAAACTGCCTGCCAATGCAGGAAACATAAGATACACAGGTTTGATTCCTGGGTGTGGAAGATCCCTGGAGGAGGGCATGGCAATCCACTCCAGTATTCTTGCCTGGAAAATCCCATGGACAGAGGAGACTTATTTCCATAGAGTCGCAAAGAGTCAGACATGACTGAAGCAACTTGGCGCACACATGAGCAGATTAGTAACCTACTTAAACCTCAAATAAATTTTAGTTATTATAACAGCAGAGAATTTCAAACATAAACTTAGTAACAGAGTTTTCCCTGACAACAATTAACTACATCATTGGTTTTCAGAATACGATCTCTTAAGTAGAATCAGAATTTCTTGGGAAACTGCAAAATCCAAGTTCTTAGTCCCAGTGAAGACCCACTGAATTGCAAACTCTGGACATTGAGCCCAGCAAACTGTGCTTTAGGAAACATTCCAGGTGAAACACTCAAGATATGAAAACCATTTATCTGCAGCATAGGGATATTTTTAGCAACAGGACTTAATTTATGTTTGCTTTCACCTGAAAATGTATATTTATAGTACTATCAGGGGCATAAATTTTAAACAAAATGAGATGTTGTCCCTAAGAAGAGAAAGTTGTTTTGAAGGGGAAAGGAGGATAGGAAGAATCTTAGATATTGCAACAGATATTGCCCTCTAAGGGCCACAGTGCACAAACAGACATAGTATCTTTGTGGCAATAAAGTATTATGAGTGAAACAGACAAATAGAAAAAAATATAAAATAAAAATTCTCCTCAAGAGGTCAATATGGAAAAAAAATAACTAAGAACTTCTAATCTAAGAAAACCCACTATTTAAATTAATTTCATCCCTAACCTGTCCTTTATTGTGCCCATTTTTGCATAAAATGTTCCCTTGGTATCTCTAATTTTCTTGAAGAGATCTCTAGTCTTTGCCATTCTATTATTTTCTTCTATTTCTTTGCATTGATAAGCAGGGCTTTCTTATCTCTTCTTGCTATTGTTTGAACTCTGCATTCAGATGGGTATATCTTTTCTGTTCTTCTTTAGCTTATTTTCTTTTCTCAGCTATTTGACTGAAATGGTATATGCCTAACAGAAGTAGAAGATATTAAGAAGAGGTGGCAAGAATGCACAGAAGAACTCCACAAAAAAGATCTTAATGATCCAGATAACAATGAAGGGTGACCACTCACCTAGAACCAGACATCCTGGAGTACAAAGTCAAGTGGGCCTTAGGAAACATCACAATGAACAAAGCCAGTGGAGATGATGAAATTTTAGCAAAGCTGTTTCAAACACTAAAAGAAGATGCTGTGAAAGTGCTGTACAAAATATGCCAGCAAATTTGGAAAACTCAGCAGTGGCCACAGGACTGTAAAAGGTCAGTTTTCATTCCAATCCCAAAGAAAGGCAATGCCAAAGAATGCTCAAACTACTGCACAATTGCACTCATCTCATACACTAGTAAAGTAATGCTCAAAATTCTCCAAGTGACACAACAGCAGTAAATGAACCATGAACTTCCAAATGTTTGAGCTGTATTTAGAAAAGGCAGAGGAACCAGAGATCAAATTGCCGATAACCATTGGATCATAGAAAAAGCAGGAGGTTTCCAGAAAACAACTACTTCTACTTTATTGACTATGGCAATGCCTTTGACTATGTGGATCACAACGAACGGTGGAAAATTCTTTATGAGATGGGAATACAAGACTATCTGACCTGCCTCCTGAGAAATCTGTATGCAGGTCAAGAAGCAACATTTAGAACTGGACATGGAGCAACAGACTGGCTCCAAACTGGGAAAGAAGTAGATCAAGGCTGTATATTGCCACCCTGATTATTTAACTTATAAGCAGAGTACCTCATGTGACATGCCCCACTGGATGAAGTACAAGCTGGAATCAAAATTGCTAGGAGAAATATCAGTAACCTCAGATATGCAGATGACACCAACGTTATGGCAGAAAGTGAAGAGGAACTAAAGAGACTCTTGATGAAAATGAAAGAGGAGAGTGAAAAAAGCTGGCTTAAAACTCAACATTCAAAAAATTAAGCTCATGGCATCTGGTCTCATCCCTTCATGGCAAATAGATGGGGAAACAATGGAAACAGTGACAGACTTTATTTTGGGGGGCTCCAAAATCACTGCAGATGGTGATTGCAGCCATAAAATTAAAAGACGCTTGCTTGTTGGAAGAACAGTTATGACCAACCTAGACAACATATTAAAAAGAAGAGACAAAATTTTACCAACAAGTTCCATATAGTCAAAGCTACAATTTTTCCAGTAGTCATGTATGGATATGACAGTTGGATCATAAAGAAAGCTGAGCACTGAAGAATTGATTCTTTTGAACAGTGGTGTTGGAGAAGACTCTTGAGAGTCCCTTGGACTGCAAAGAGATTCAACCAGTCAGTCTTGAAGGAAATCAGTCCTGAATTAGAAGGACTGATGCTGAAGCTCTAATACTTTGGTCACCTGATGTGGAGAACTGACTTTTTGGAAAAGACCCTGATGATGGGAAAGATTGAAGGCAGGAGGAGAAGGGGATGACAGAGGATGAGATGGTTGGATGGCATCACTGACTCAATGGACATGAGTTTGAGCAAGCTCCAGGAGTTGGTGATGGACAGGGAAGTGCTGCAGTCCATAGGGTTGTGAAGAGTGGCATATGACTGAGCAACTGAACTGATCCCTAATCTCTCCTGTCTGCATTGCCATAGACAAGATATTAGATTTTGGATTTCTACTGAGAATCTATCTTAATGACAACTGATTCATTCCAAAATAAAGACATATAAAATAAACACATTTCAAAAGTCATATATATATATATATGTATATATATGTAATATATGCCTATATAAAAGTGTTATATATGCAAAAAACTGATTTTCCATCTTAGAAAATAAAGGATCTGAAAGATTATATTAATTAATCCATGATTTCTCTCTAAGATTTTATGGAGCATCACTGTAGAACACAATAAATTGTGGAAAATTCTGAAAGAGATGGGAATACCAGACCACCTGACCTGCCTCTTGAGAAACCTGTATGCAGGTCAAGAAGCAACAGTTAGAACTGGACATTGAACAACAGACTGGTTCCAAATAGGAAAAGGAGTATGTCAAGGCTGTGTATTGTTACCCTGCTTATTTAACTTACATGCAGAGTACATCATGAGAAATGCTGAGCTGGAGGAAGCTCAAGCTGGAATCAAGATTTCCAGGAGAAATATCAATAACCTCAGATATGCAGATGACTCCACCCTTATGACAGAAAGTGAAGAAAAACTAAAGAGCCAATGTGAAAGAGGAGTGTGAAAAAGTTGGCTTAAAGCTCAACATTTCAGAAAACTAAGATCCAGCATCTGGTCCTATCACTTCATGGCAAATAGATGGGGAAACAGTGGAAACAGTGACTGACTTTATTTTTCTGGGCTCCAAAATCGCTGTAGGTGGTGATTGCAGCCATGAAACTAAAAGATGCTTACTCCTTGGAAGGAAAGTTTGACAAACCTAGACAGCATATTGAAAAGTAGAGACATTACTTTGTCAATCAAGGTCCATCTAGTCAATGCTATGCTTTTTCCAGTGGTCATGTATAGATGTGAGAGTTGGACTATAAAGAAAACTGAGTGCCAAAGAATTGATGCTTGTGTACCATGGTGTTGGAGAAGACTCTTGAGAGTCCCTTGGACTGCAAGGAGATCCAACCAGTCCAACCTAAAGGAGATCAGTCCTAGGTGTTCATTGGAAGGACTGATGTTGAAGCTGAAACTCCAATACTGTGGCCACGTGATGGGAAGAATTGACTCATGAGAAAAGACCCTGATTCTGGGGAAAGGTTGAAGACCCTGATGTTGAAGGCAGGAGAAGGGGATGACAGAGGATGAGATGATTGGATGGCATCACTGACTCAATGGACATGGATTTAGGTGAACTCCGGGAGTTGGTGATGGACAGGGAGGCCTGGTGTACTGTGGTTCATGGGGTCGCAAAGAGTTGGACATGACTGAGTGACTGAAACGAGCTGAAGTGTGTGATAACAACTATTTCAGGCTCTGGTGATTATCACTGAGCAAAAACTTCTTACCTTCCTTAAGCTCACAGCCTTCTCTTCTTGTTTATGGAGAGAAATACCATAAAGATGATAAGTAATTGAATTGCATAGATTTTTAAATGGGGATTTGTTTAGTAAAATAAATACATAAATAAAAGAGAAGGCTCAGTGTTAGGTGATGTGTGGAGGATGAACAAGAAAAATTACTGGGAAGAAGACTATTAAGGTTATATAGGGTAAGAAGGGAGGTGTCCACGGAAGAGGCAAGAGTTTTAGTCTCAAAATAATGATGTAGAAATAGTCAGCAAGGACTGTAGAGAACAAAGTACAGGTGAGGATCTTTGAGAAACAAGGAGTAAAAGTGAGTTCTTTACCACTAGCGCCACCTGGGAAGCCCCAGATATATTGGAGAAGAAGCCTTCAAAACTTAAATGACAGTCCATGTCTCTGAAATAGGCAAATACTGAAGATGTTTAAAGCATACAAGGAACAAGATTCAAGTGGTATATTAGTCAAATAAACAAGGAAGTAGTAGACAAAACTTATTAAAAGAAGGTAGGTGGAAGAAGGAGTCAAAGGTCTAACAGGGTTTATTAGACTACAAGCTTCTTAGAGTGTAGGATCTGTGATTATGTTAAAGTTAATATCATCTAGAATTATGGCATAGGTTTTCAGTTTTCAATAAATTTCTTAGAAAAAATTTATCTAGATACAAAGATGTAAGGGCTGACACTAGTATTCTGGCATGAAAAAAGTACATCTGCAAGAGACCTTACATAATGCATATTTGTGGAATTTAGAAAGATGGTAACGATGACCCTATATGCAAGATAGCAAAAGAGACAGATGTAAAGAATAGACTTTTGGACTATGTGGGAGAAGGCAAGGGTGGGGTGATATGAGAGAATAGCATTGAAACATGTATATTACCATACGTAAAATAGATGACCAGGGTAAATTCGATGCATGAAGCAGGGGACCCAAAGCTGGTGCTTTGGACAGTTCAGAGGGATGGGGTAGGGAGGAAGATGGGAGGAGGGTTTTCAGGATGATGGGAAAGATGTACACTCATGGCTGATCCATGTTGATGTATGGAAAAAACCACTACAATATTGTAAAATAATTAGCCTCTAATTAAAATAAATGAATTAATAAAAGATAAAGTAAAATAAAAAGAGAGACCTTACAAATTAATTATTGCAAAGATTCAGTGAATGGATGTGGGAAACTAAGAAAGAAAGGAACATTTCAATGGTTTTAGACAGATGGAGAATTATGAAGACAGCATGCTTACATTAATCAAAACTTTAAGACTGTTTCATCTAAGATGAAAGTTCCATGGATATGGTTGAAAAGGAAATCTGGAAAGATAAGACATTTTGGGGATTACTGATTACAAACATAGTGGTTGAAATCATGAAGTTGAATGGTACATAACCAGTTAAAATTACTCTTCTTTCACTTCCAAAAAGTCATTTCTCCTCCCTGACTTCAATTGCATTTACAAAATAATACATTCCTAACATAAAAATTTAGAATTAAGACTTTATGATTTCTCATAAAAGTGGAAGACTTGGGACTCAAATTTTGTGAACAGAACCATATATAGAAGACACAGAGAAAAGCGAAGGAGATAAAGGAAAGAAGAGGGATGTAAATATATCAGAGCACTTTGCTAGAGCCAAGAAGCAAGTTTATAGAAATGGAAGATAATTGAGAGTATAAATGCCAGGGACCAAGGAGAGTGAAGAGGAAAATCAGGCCTCAGACATTTAGGAGGCTAAAAAAATCACAAGTGATCTTTGTAAAATCATTAATATTCCAACAATGGGTACAAAATCAGACCCTGGGGTTCAATGGAACATACAGTAGGATGTGAGAATCTTCATTAATTATCTTGCTTGCCTTGGTCTGCATCTACCACTCTGTGGCTCAGACAGTAAAGAATCTACCTGCAATGTGGGAGACCCAAGTTCAATCCCTGGGTCTGGGTCGGGAAGATCACTTGGAGAAGGAAATGGTAATCCACTCCAGTATTATTGCCTAAAGAACTCCATAGACAGAGGACCCTGGCGGGCTATAGTCCATGGAATCTCAAAGGGTCAGATGCAACTGAGTGACTTCAAAAGTCATGATGAGATAGATAGATAGATAAACAGTGTCAACTACAAACTGGCACTTGCCAAGAGCATTGCCAGCAACTGAATAACAAGCGCATTTGAATTTACTTCTGAGGAGACTGAACTCTGTGCTGCTGTTGCTATTGACGTTCAACATGCCCTGAGGGAGTTCAGGGTGGAGTGAGGCAGTCTGTGATAAAGGGAATCTGGTGGGACAGGTCTTTGGTTAGAATGAATTCATGATCCCAATCCTTGAATCTCCTAATATTTCAGTTCAGTTCAGTCGCTCAGTCGTGTCTGACTCTGCGACCCCATTGAGTCGCAGCATGCCAGGCCTCCCTGTCCATCACCAACTCCCGGAGTTCACTCAAACTCATGTCCATCGAGTTGGTGATGACATCCAGCCATCTCATCCTCTGTCATCCCCTTCTCCTCCTGCCCCCAATCACTCCCAGCATCATGGTCTTTTCCAACGAGTCAACTCTCCATATGAGGTGGCCAAAGTATTGGAGTTTCAGCTTCAGCAGCAGTCCTTCCAATGAACACCCAGGACTGATCTCCTTTAGGATGGACTGGTTGGATCTTCTTGCAGTCCAAGAGGCTCTCAAGAGTTTTCTCCAACACCACAGTTCTAAAACATCAATTTTTTGGCGCTCAGCTTTCTTCACAGTCCAGTATTTAGCAAAGCAATAAATCATTTCATGATGACATCAGATCCTCATGACTAGCAGAAAACCTTGTAAAGTAAACACTTGACTTCATTGAACTCCTCCTTCACCAAAATCTTATATATTGATCTTCCCGCACTACCTCTTGGGAGCAATCTCTCAGAAATAACTGAAGGCTGCAATTCTCATTTTGTCCCCAATAAAACTTAATCCACAACTCTTAAGTTATGCATCTTTTTTAGTCAACAACAGATAACCTCATAAAAGTTAAGCAAGGCATAGGATCTCACTTAAAATTCAGGATATCTAACCACTTAGGAGTCATTAGAGACAGAGATTGGGGTTATTGAATTCTAAATATTATTAAACTTCATTTTGAGTCACCACTTACCTATGTTTTCTTATATATTCAATACTTAATACTCCCGCAGTGATGAAAAAGTGTTTTTATTTCAGTGACACAAGATGGTAAGTGCTTTGGAAGTCATTATCCTGATATAAAAAAACTTTGAATAATCCCTCAAAATATAAAAAATATGGATCATGTAAGCAACTGTTAAGTATTTTCTTAAACTCCTGTGACATTTAATAACAAAGAAAAATTGCAAAAAAAAATTCCAGCACTCTGATACACCTAATAACCCATATTGTCCTTTCTGAGGTCAGAATAAGCCTGGTCAAAATACTATTGTTCCGAAGGTTCATTTTTGATAGCTGTCTCTCCCAGTTTTAAGTATTTCCCTTCCAACCTTCGATGCCCCTTTCCATGTTTTTACCCTTAGGTATCTATGTGCTCCAAAGAATGCTCAAACTACCGCACATCTCATCTCAAATTACCATCATCTCACATGCTAGTAAGGTAATGCTCAAAATTCTCCAAGCCAGGCTTCAGCAATACGTGAACCGAGAACTTCCAGATGTTCAAACTGGTTTTAGAAAAGGCAGAGGAACCAGAGATCAAATTGCCAATATCCGCTGGATCATCGAAAAAGCAAGAGAGTTCCAGAAAAACATCTATTTCTGCTTTATTGACTATGCCAAAGCCTTCGACTGTGTGGACCACAATAAACTGTGGAAAATTCTGAAGGAGATGGGAATACCAGACCACCTGACCTGCCTCTTGAGAAACCTGTATGCAGGTCAGGAAGCAACAGCTAGAACTGGACATGGAACAACAGACTGGTTCCAAATAGGAAAAGGAGTACATCAAGGCTGTATATTGTCACCCTGTGCGGGGAGCCAGCCTGACTGCTCAGGCTCCTTCTTGGCTCTGAGAGAGATCAAGAGGTCCCTCTCTGTCCCGCCACCCCTGATTTATTAAAGCACAGGTTGGCCTTTCTCACCTCCCTCAAGGAAATTGCTGTAGCGATCTTTCACCTGTTTTCCTGGTGCTGATAAACTCGTCATGATTGAAGCCTGTTATCTATCTAGTTAATGTTCTATTGATCTCAGTCATGTTGGGTGCTAGGGTAATACTTTACTGTCCTTAAGTGGAGGAATTTAAAACACCTGTGCCTGTAGCTCTGCACATATGCAAACCTTTAATCTATTAGTAACTCCTGTTAGCACATATATAGGTGTGGTATTCTTCAATAAAGTCGTCGGTTTCAGTCGAGAGCTGACTCTGTCCCTCTCAACCCCATCTTTTCTAGTCTTTTATTTCTCAGGTATTTCAGCGATTGCGCCGGTGACCCGTTCGTTTGTCGGCAGGCTCCGGCAACCCTGCTTATTAAACTTATGTGCAGAGTACATCATGAGAAACGCTGAGCTGGAAGAAGCACAAGCTGGAATCAAGATTGCCAGGAGAAATATCAGTAACCTCAGATATGCAGATGACTCCACCCTTATGGCAGAAAGTGAAGAGGAGCTAAAAAGCCTCTTGATGAAAGTGAAAGAGGAGAGTGAGAAAGTTGGTTTAAAGCTTAACATTCAGAAAACTAAGATCATGGCATCTGGTCCCATCACCTCATGCGAAATAAATGGGGAGACAGTGGAAACAGTGTCAGACTTTACTTTTTGGGCTCCAAAATCACTGAAGACGGTGACTGTAGCCATGAAATTAAAAGACGCTTACTCCTTGGAAGGAAAGTTATGACCAACCTAGACAGCATATTAAAAAAACAGATCCATTACTTTTCCAACAAAAGTCCGTCTGGTCAAGGCTATGGTTTTTCCAGTGGTCATGTATGGATGTGAGAGTTGGACTGTGAAGAAAGCTGAGCACCGAAAAATTGATGCTTTTGAACTGTGGTGTTGGAGAAGACTCTTGAGAGTCCCTTGAACTGTAAGGAGATCCAACCAGTCCATCCTGAAGATCAGTCCTGGGTGTTCATTGGAAGGACTGCTGCTGAAGCTGAAACCCAAATACTTTGTCCACCTCATGCGAAGAGTTGACTCGTTGGAGAAGACCCTGATGCTGGGAGGGATTAGGGGTGGGAGGAGAAGGGGACGACAGAGGATGAGATGGCTGGATGGTATCACCGACTCAATGGGCATGAGTTTGAGTAAACTCTGGGAGTTTGTGATGGACAGGGAGGCCTGGGATGCTGCGATTCATGGGGTCGCAAAGAGTCGGACACGACTGAGAGGCTGAACTGAACTGATCTATGTGCTCCCACCTAACACTTAAGTAATTCTAGGGGATTTTTGGCTGATAAAGTTTTAAAGTATTAGCTCATAGAGGATATTTGCATTTCCCAAATGAACTCAGGGAGACTAACCTTGGAGATCCAAAAGGGAAATGTACAAACTTTAATTTCAAATATTGCTAATAATGATGGGAAAGAGATTTGGAAATGTTAAAGACATTTGACAATTCCAAGTTTCTCTAACAGTCATTCATGCATGCTAAGTCACTTCAGTCGTGTCTGATTCTTTGCAACCTGATGGACTGTAACTGGACAGACTCTTCTGTCCACTGGATTCTCCAGGCAAAAATATTGGAGTGGATTGTCATGCCCCTCTTCAGGGAATCTTCCTAACCCAGGGCTTGAACCTGTGTCTCTTACATTTCCTCTATTGGCAGGCAGGTTCTTTACCACCAGCGCCACCTGGGAAGCCAGAAATTATTAATATTTGGGGAACTATATTTCACTCTCACTTGACTTTGGAAATGATTGAGGTTATCTTTCAGTGACTAATTCCCAACAGCTTAGCTGAGTTTACATAAAAAGTAATTTCAACCTCTGGAGATAACTATTAATTTTTTTTTTCTTTCAAATAACATAAAAATCCATAGCACTCCTTCGTCAAAGATTTGACCTTGTTTCAGTACATTAAGCATTGGAATATATTGAAAATAATCAATGATATCTCTTGTTTACCTTCCCAAGAGTTCATCACTTCTTAGATACCTATGGGATAAATTTCCATCATGAATTTTCTGCTTCATCAGTAGGAACCAATCATGTACAAAGTTGATGCAACATCAGCAGACAGGTTTACAGCTTTAACATGAAACCCTCATGTTCTCTTCACATCTTTGGAAAAGTAACAAAATTCCTTCCTTAGACTTATTTTGGAGGTAATACAGCATAATTTATAAGATGGAATAAATTGAGATAAATCTTATTTCCCCCCCCCTCAAATGCTAAAATGGCAGCTGTGTATCATCTTAGCTCAAATGATTCAACTGTTAAAAGACCTAACAGGGTGGTTAATATATTATTTTGAGTGAAGTGTTGGTTTGTCTTGTGGTAGCATACATGATATATGGCCCTCCAATTCCAAGTTTGTCTCTTAAACCTCTGTACACTGTCTGTACCCTCCAGTCAAACTAGACTCATTCCTGCTCCCAAGAATAGCTATTGGTTCTCCCACATATTTAGATTTTTAAAACAGCTTAAATTTAACTTTTTTGAATCCTCACTTTCACAGAATTTTATTTATATCTACCTCATAGGATTTACAATAATTCAATGTAAAGCAGTTAGCACAGTGAAGTGGTAACCATTATTTCATTGCTTGCTATATTTTCTCTTTTTGTTTCTTTAGCACTGAGAGAAATATTTTACATAAGTATCAGTCAAATTAATAATGAATTGAATTAACCTAAATTAACACTTGTTAAATGGTTAGCTTAAAAATATAGAAAGATAACACCCAAGAAGGAGACGGAGAAAGTAACACTAATAGTCTATATAAACACAAACTGAGTCAAGATAAATGAAAAGATTCAGCAGATCTCTGGCAGATTCCATGGAAAAAGCACCCAAAGAGATGATCATCTTTCCTACTTGGACCAATTTTCTTTTCTAAACCTTTAATAGTTTTTTTAAAAAGTGTTGTAGACAGAGCTGCTTTATTTTTGCAATAGTTTTGCCTTTAATTTTTACAGAACTCAATCAGTGTTTCAGCCTTTCTCTTAAAATCCTTTCCTTTTCCCACTGGTCTGTTAATAATCATTGCTTTCCTGACAAAAAATAATCATTTTGTCAGGTTATTATGCATTCCTCAGCATTGTGAAAAATGAAAAGTGGAAAAATCACATATTTTTCAGCTGACTTAACACTGCATAAAGTGCTAAAATTATTAATTGAACATCTTGATTATAAATTAGGTGGAAATAATGTTGAAGAAGCAGCCCCTAGTCATATAGGATTATTATTAGGGCTACACATTGAATGATTGGAATTTCATTCTGGTAGTAATAAATATAGTTAATGCCAGTGAATATGAGCTCATAGATTTTGGCTGAATATCAACCAAATCAAGCAAGCAATTGCCTCTGCAATTTTGAGGTTTACATCCTAAAGCCACGTGACTTCTGCATCTTTGCCCCTTTAGCTGTTTGAGGACTACATCAAGAGTTTAGAGCCAAGCTAATAGCTATCTCTCTTCTGGAAACATTTAACCCCAAATCACAACATTTTTAAAACCACAGTAAAATTCACTCCACTAATTTCAAAGAGGCAATAATCTAAAATGAAGGTTGGTGGATATTCACCTTTAAATAGTACCATGAAAAATGTGTTCATCTTGGGCAAATTAAAGTATCATCCACATTTTAACAAATGTTTAGCTTGCTAAAGATGATAAACCTACTGCAAACCTCAGAGTCAAATTTACTAGCATATCAACATTTAATGCTTAATTAAGGCTACTTTCATCTGTTCTTTGAAGTAGGACTGGAAAGATCTCTGGCTAGAATATTTCTTATATTATTTGGAGTTGGTTTAGTTGAGGAAAACAGATCTCAAAATTTCAATGGCTTAAAACAATAAAACCTTTCAGTTCTTGCTTACATAAAAATTCTGTGTGCATGCCCAGATTATCAAGGAAGCCCACTTCCATGGAATCGTGCAGAAAGTATGGAATAATTTTATGTGTCAGCTTTGCTACGATGTAGTGTTCAGTTATTCAATTCAACACTAATTTGTGTGCTGATATGAAGACACTGTGTAAATGTCAATAACATATACAATCAGTTAATTTTAAGTAAAGGAGATTATCTTCTGTAATGTATTGAGTTTCATTGAATTAGTGGAAAGTTCTTAAGGACAACCTGAGTATCCCCAGAAGGAGAAGATAATCTGCTTCAAGACTGTAGCATCTGTTCCCAAATTTCCAGCCTGTCCTACAAAATTCTGCACTTGTCAGTTCCCACAATGGCCTAGGCCAACTTCTTGAAATAAATAACTTTATATATGCTTATATTTTATGTAAATGACATATATATATATATATATATAAACATATATATTTCTTCTGTTTCTTTGGAGAACTTTAATATAGACTCTCCAATTCCTTCCACCTGGTAGCTCTGCCATTTTCATCTTCCTCTTTTCACTGAAAGAGGAGAAAAAACACAGAAAGAATGTGCAAAGATCTGGAAGTGACAAACATTGTCTGTTTGTACTCCTTTGTCAAATACTTAGTCACCTGGTTATGCCTAAATGCTTGGGAAGCAGAAGTAGAATGTAGGTTTTCCTAAACAGCTTCTACCAAAATTTTTAGCAATGTAATCTGTAAGACAATATTTGTAAAATTGTGTTTATATTGTCACTTTTAAAAATATTTCTTATTTTCTCTTTCAATGGGTCATTTGAAGTGAGCCTCACATTTGAATGTGGAGAAAGGGATGGAAGGTCATTGTAGGCTGCAGAAAAAGAGAAAGTCTGAAGAAAGAGATAAGGGTAGCGGGAAGGGGAAAGAGCGATCTGTTCCATGTGGAGAAGTGATAAACCTAGAAATCGGATCTTCTTTGCCCATTCCTCTCTAATACTGAATAGTTACCTTGGTGTGGAATCATTACAGATAGCATGCTTGAACAACACCATCAAAAAGTTGGATAGGATGATTTGGATCCTAGAGTGAATGAAGCAATGGTGATAAGTGAAGACAGAATGCATAGTCAAGAATTCAAATTCACTCTACAGACAACAAGGAGTTAAGTAAAGCTTTTGCATAGAGATTTATCTGATCAATGTCAAAGTCAGGCATTAGACTTGCTCTATTGAAAATGGGTAGGATAGGGGAGAAACATGAATTAGGCTATAAGAAGATTTCAAAAATGGTATAGGACAGAGGTAAATGCCTACACTATGGGAGGTGCAGTGGTAATTAAAAGTAAAATGAGTAATGTCATCATAGTATTATGGACAGAATTTAATGCCTCATTGCATATGGGCATTAAGTTGGGGAAGATATATTAAAATATTGCTTATATTTCGAATCCTGGTGATGGGAGGCTGGCATACACTAGTTTAAATTAGGGATAATTTACCTGTTCTCCTGAATGCATAAACTTCCCTGAAAAGATGACTAAGGTATTAGGTCCTGCTCGTAGCACACAGAGTGTTGTGTGAGCCCAGAAGAGGGCATGGGTCTTTCAGGAATGCCCACTTTTCTTTACAATCTTTGTACCTCTTGTTTTACTATGGCCTGCTTCATCACTCCAGAAAGACATTTAATGTTCATTAAGGAGATATAAATAAGTTGCTCCCTTACCAACCCAGCAACTGGGTCAATTTCACACTGAGTCATTAAATGTCTTAAGAACTGGTAATCAGTCACATTTTAATGACAACTTTAAAATGGTATTTTAGAACCAAAAGATTTATATCCTATTAAGAGATGATTATAATATGCTAATATAAGAGGGCTCACTTATTGAGAGCTGTGTTTTATGGAGGAAGGAGAGGAGGAGAACTACCTTGTAATATTGAAAATATCTGACCATTTTGGACATTCCATTTAGCAGTTTTTTAATTTGTGTTCTGGCAGACACATAGGTAGCCAATATATGGTAACTTTATTCATATTTGAATGGGAAATTTTAAGTAGTAAATTTGAACCCAAGGAGCTGAATCAAAAAGAAGCCAAAAAATAAGCAAACATACAAAACAAACAATATGCCAGTGGTTAAAAGTTAAATTAAACCCATATATAAATGATGGCAATATAGTTACATAACTGGTTGACGGGAAAATGTTTCTCACAGTGGCACTTCCCGGGTGATCCTTTCTCCTCACTGAGGGACTGAAATAGAGGAAGAGAGATGCCCTTATTGCTAGCTGTCCCCCTTCTCCTTGTCTCTGTTCAGTCTTGCTATAGACAGCTCATTTTCAGGGATGGATGTTTCTGTATATATTTTGATGGTAAGCATCCACTAGAATCTAACAATATTTACATAGATTATTTTTGTAATAAATAAGTCTCCTTCTGCCAGAAATGTTCTTGCCACTGTTGTCTCTATATTTGTCATTTTATTTTCTTCTATCAAATTTCTACAATATCACATTAGTGTGATATATTACATTACTGAAGAGAAAATACCCTTTATCACTGAGGAATAATGCTTCAAGTATGTTTTAGAATTACAACTAATGTGCTCAGCTAAATTTGGCAATGCAAAAACTTATAAAATTTACAAAAATTAATATTCTTGCTGCTTCTTGTATTTCATATTTATTTTCCTCCAGATTAGAAAGTAATGCCAAATACACAGAGTCTTTAAAATTTATAAAAACAAAAGACAATGCAAGAGTAAAATGGCAAAAGATTTGAACAAGGAATTAGCAAGAGTAGTAAACATAAGGATTTAACTTTACTAGAGATCAGAAATAAGAAAAAGAAAAACCACAATGTGATACCAGGAAAAATTTGCCAGAGTGCCAAGAATGTAAAATAAGTATACAAAACATGAACAAAGATATAAATCAAATTGTATTCTCATACATGGATGGTAGAAGTTTAAGTTGATATAATTTATTCAGAAAACTCTTTGGCAATATATAGTAAACCTGAATTTATGCATATCTTAGAGTCCACAAATCTCACTTCTGAGTATATATCAGTTCAGTTCAGTTCAGTCGCTCAGTCGAGTCCGACTCTTTGCGACCCCATGAATCGCAGCACTCCAGTCCTCCCTGTCCATCACAAACTCCCGGAATATATATATATAAGAAATCTATACATTTTTTCCACCAAATTATATATAAAAAATGCTTGCTACAGTACTATTTGTAATAAAAAAAAATAGAGACAACACAATTTACAATTATCCACCAACGGTAGAATGGATAAATTTGTTATAATTGCACAATAGAACATTGAACACGTAGCAATGCTACACAGCTACATGTAACATCGATTATTTCCACAATCAAAATGTTGAACAGACACAAAAATCATATAACATTGCTTTTGGATTATATAACATTCCAAAAGAAGTAAAACAATGTAGGTATTAGAAATGCAAATAGTGTTCATCCTTGAAAGGAAAATGGTGATTAGCAGTGGACAAGAGGAGTCACCTAGGAAGATATTGACATTGTGATTTTCCTTTTTTTTTTCTTTTTTTTACTTAAGTGCTGGTTATATGACATCTTCAAATTCAGAAAAAAATCATCAAGTTCTGATGTAATCTGTGTACTTTTGTTCATGGATATTTTAATTAAAAGCATACATTAATTTACACGTGTGCATGTATGTGTGTGTATTTTTTTCAGGTATTCCAAAGTATGCATGACTGGACATTGGACATCATTTATCTCCATTATTTACCTGTTTTCCTCTGGGACATAATTAAAGTGTAAACTGAGCTATGATTAGATCAATGACTATGGTCTATGCAGATACTTTCAATGCCAACCTCAGAGTTACTAGTGTCATCTATATTTGTAAAATTATTTTTCAAGGGTTAGGATATGAAATATCAGTTTCTTCAAGATACGTGTTCTATTTCCTGTCTTGTCAGTTCTGCCTCTCCATTCACCATCAGTTACATCTCTTTGATTATTACCAGAGAGGTTTAGCAGTATAATGAATGTAAAATAAGCTGTTATTATTGTAATAAGAAATTTCAGCATAAATTGATGCAATTTAAATAATGCAAATTGTAGACAAATTCAATAATTGTGAAAAACATAGTTTCAAAAAGAAACACAAGTATTTGTATACTTCCTCATGGAAATACATGATACCACCTAAACAAAATTTTTCAAAAAGATCAAATCTAAATATGATTAAAACTTGATCAATTTTTAGAAAATGAAGGAGACACAGAAAATATGAAACAATGATATGAAAAATGTATGAAAAATATGATTACCAAAACTGAGACTGTGGGAAACTCTACAGGCCAAAAATTCAGTTTTGTAATGTTCAAGGAAAAAAAAATAATGAATATACAATTTATAAATTGGAAGAGAATTAAAGATGTATCATAGTGAATAGACCTTGAATTTGTGTTAAACAAATACATCTTTAGGCATTTATTGAGATAATTGACATATATGATCATAAGAAGAACTTATTAATCCTTTAGGTAGCCTAGATGTATGATAATTTGTTTTTTAAAAAAGATTTGTCATCTTTTCAATGTTCCCTATTAAAATATCTACATAAGAAAAGATATAATATTTGAGTTTTGCTTTAAAATAGCATGGAATGAGGGAAAAGACAAAGAGTAGTATAGATATGAAAGGACTGGATAAGAGTTGATGAAAGTTGAACATAGATGAAATATTTATGGTTATTAACTATACTATTCTCTGAAAATTTGATTAGGTTTAAAACTTTCTATGATAAATTAAGTTAAAGGTAAGGCAAGGAGGTGGATCCTTGAGTGCAGTTGAACTTATATGCATCGTCTAGAAAAATAATTATAGCAGCAAAACTATGAAGACAAATATTAGCCTATAGAACAAATGCATAGATGTGGATCTTGGATACAGAAACATCCCATTTAAAAAAGATTGTTCACAACAAATAAGAGGTGAGACAAGAGCAGGTGAACTTCCATTTGATTGCAAAAACCAAGAACCAAACAACACCTCCCTCACTTTATACCTTTGTGAATTAGTCACAGTATCAAGTTATTGGAGAGGCACTTTAATTTGATACCTTTTGTGCTTTGGGGATACTTTTTACTGGGTTAAAATTGCTGCTGTTAGAAAAGCAGTGTCAACCATGAAGTTTTGTTGACCCTCTGGGCAAAGGTGAGATAAGGGGGTCAGGCTGAGAAATGAAGACAAGAGGGGAAATGTGCGAGGAGGAGGGCAATGTGTCAGAGAAAACTTTCTTTTTTTAATGAGCTGGATTTTCTTCCTTGTGCCCAGGAAGGACTGTTATGCTTTGTCTCAGGAGAGGTGTAGAGAAGTGCCTCTTGCTGCCCTCTGCCACTGTCCTGATCATCAGTGTCAACACAGTAGCCCTGTAGCTGCTAGAGAAAGATTGAGAGCAGTTCCAGATCTGCCCAATTACAGTTTATGGAGCCTGGCCCCTGAGAAAGCAAAAGGTCAGCACTTTCTCTGAGCATCATCTCCAAAGGTTCGCTCTGCCTTCTCCGAAGTAGCCCTTACAAAAGTGTTTTGTGGAGAAGCAAAAGATTTCTGTTCCGCTTTCAGATCTGTCACTTTTATCCTGAGTCTCTCTCATTTTGAAAATGATCTTGGAGATTTTGTTGAACTTTATCAGTCTTTAAATCTATACTCTTTATTTTCCTCTGGATAAACTTCTTCATAGCTATCCTCTTTGAGATTGAGTGAGAATGGAGGGAAGTAGAGAGAAAAACTCTAGGATGATTTTCATGTTTAAGTCATACAAGGTGTGTTTTGGTTTTGCTCTTTTTTTATCACTTGTTTATTCTTTTTGTTTGTCCAATTTTTATCACTTCCTTATATTTTAGATGTTACAGAGAGAAGAGGTGATTTTCTTAATAGGGCAGTAGATGACATAAACCATCTTACTTTGTCACTGCAGAGATGAACCTCCCATATTCATGCTGGGTGTTCCCATGATTCATTCTTTGCAATTCCATCCTAAATGTACAGGATTATGTACCTTATATGCAAGTCTAATCACAATAATCCCTTGCTCAGGCAAATCTCTGGCTCCTCACTTCCTAGACAAAAATTGACTTTCAATTGTGGCCCTTTGTAACTTTTTTGAATAGAAATTTTCATAATTCATGCTACAATCGGTATAAAATATTTCACTAATTTGAAATACAGAAAAAAAAACATTGCATCACAATTATTTTCTCACATGTTTTGTTTAGTAGGAAGCTTCCCATGTTTCTTCTGAGACCTCTCTTTCAAAATAACCAAGTCCTTCAAGGATTAGTCAGTCCAAAGGAGTGATTCCAAAGGTTGAGCTTGAAAGGGGAGACAAACAACAGTTTGGATGTACAAACAACAGTCTCACAGCATGAATTTGGTTGTGTCACTTGGTATCCCTGTTAAGTATGGGTCATACACAGAGCGCTATGTCCCTTTAGTTCTGGTTTCTTTTAGTCCATAACTGAGATACAACTTTCCATTCATATTCTGCAGAACTCAACTTTTAAGGACTCTAGAGCTGGACACAAAGAGGGTTCACACTTTGGATCTATATTCTTGCAGAATTAGTTGATTTTCATGAATTCTGAGTGCTTCTGTAGTGAGCAGGTGACTTGGATTCTGTTCCCTCCCTGTGAATTATCCTTTAAGATCTTCCTCTAGGAGTGAACATGAGCCAGGATCACTCAAAGATCTCTGAAAAGTTTCTTTTATTTCTTAAAATATCATCCCCAAAGAGAGGAGAATGATAGTTAGTTTCATTTTTTATCACCAATTCCCCAGTTCTACAGAAAAAAGTTGTCTCAACCCATCCACTGGGATCTTTTATAGGGACACACATAGACAGAATCCATTTATAGCCTTTCTTCATGTAAGGGAGTGACAACTGACATTGGGTTTATTATATACTTATGGGAATCTAGGTAAGTATGTGTTTTTGCTTTTTATTCTATCAAGGATCATCTGCTCCAAGGTTAGTAGATTTAAAAAATTTAAATAGTACATTAAAAGTAATGTTTAACATATATTTGATCCAGTAGTTGCTATAAATAGCTATTTCTATTGATTGTTAAATGACTTTTCAGTAAATAATAGGTGTGTGTATGCAGGAACGGGGGTATTCTTACTGTTGTACAACAAGAACAATGCCCAGGCACATGATATAAGCTTAATATGTGTTTGCTGATAAATTAATGAGCAATGTATAGATGTCAAAGTGTTCTATGACATCAACTATCCATCAAAATATGAAGAAGAGTTAGTAGGTAGAAGAAATAGGATGCACAAAATATTGAAAGTTTCTGGAGCATACTGTTGAATGAGATAGGAAAGCTAGAGGAAATGTAGAGAGGTAAGAGGATAATGAAGATACTTATAAACATTTTCATGAAGCTGGCCTTTATTCTAAGGTCAATGGAAAAATAGTTTAGAACAAAAAACAGAGAAGTTCATTTTATAAACATTACTGTGGCTTCAACATGGAGGATGAATTGGAAATAACAAACTTCGATCTGCTTTAGTAATCAAGGCAAGCAATCATAGAACCTTGTGAAGGACAGAGGGGCCTGGAGTGCTACAGTTTATGAGGATGCAAAGAGTCAGGAAGTATTTAGTCACTGGACAACAACAACAGAAGAAAACCAACAAAATCATAGAACCCTGAATTTAAGGTAGTAATAGAGAGTGGGGAAAAGACTAAGTATACACTTAAAGAATGCAACTTAACACAGTTCTGCAATTAATTATAGGCAGGGAAGAAGGGAAAGATGAGCCTAAGTTAAAACTGAAATTTTTCATTGAACAACAGGAAAGAACATGATACCATTTAGTGGTGACAAGAGAAAGAATGTTGGAGGAGTGTTGAGGTAAGAGGGAGAAGATTGAATTCAGTTTCAAGCATTAATTCTGGGTGCACAAACAGGTGGCTCTGTGTCTCTCAAGCTAAGGAAGGAGATCTAATGGACATGAAAATTTGGTGAATTTTAATATATGACATTGGAATGGAAAAAATATTGTATATTGAATTTCTACCCTGAAATAGTGTGGTGTTGTTCTAGAGTGCTGATTTGAAAGGACTTTGGGGTGAAATTCTTTCATAGCGTTAAAAATGTGTTACCTGATTAGTGAGGACCAACATGCATACAGACAGGAGTGGGAATTGAAGTATATTTGTAGCATTTATTTGTCCTAATCTGGATAGTATTTGATGCAGTGGGATATATGAACTTATGTATATATAAAATGAAAGTGAAAAATAATTAAGGCAGAATTCCAAAGTCCCCTAATATTTTAGAAGCTTAAAAATACTGGTTTCTGATGGACTAGAAATGGATTAGGAAGGAGTCGTTTGTTATCAATTCATCTATCATTGCTATAAGCAGAGCAGAATCACAACAGGGAAATATCAAACTGCTATGAAAATGTTTTGGTATTTCTTATCTTCAGTGTTCTCTTTACATGCCAACCAAATTACAGCACTCTAACCCTTGGAGGTCTTAAAGAATCCCTCACTAAAGCTGCATCAAATCTGTATAACCTTCCACTCTGTCATCAATATCCTGCTGCATTGGTTCTGTAGCCAGGTGCCTTTCAGATGTCATTTCCCATGCCTGAGTCTCTGCCTTTCTCCTTTGCCTAAGAGCCGACTTGTTAGCCTCCTTTATATTCTGTTTCTCCCTCCCAGGCCCTTGTTTTCTTTGCTGGAACGGTCTTGCCAGCATTGTGAGTAAGCCGCACTATTGATCACCACATTCTCCTGCGATAGGACCATTGGCTTACCTACCTTCTTGCTGATGGTGGTAGTTTGGTGGCAGTTTAGTCGCTAAGTGGTGTCTCACTATTTTGTGATCCCCTGGACTGTAGCCCACCAGGTTCTTCTGTCTATAGGATTTCATAGGCAAGAATACTGGCAAATCGTTTGCCATTTTCTTCTCCAGGGGATCTTCCCGGCCCTGGGATGGAACCCATGTCTCCCACATTGCAGGGAGACTCTTTTACTGCTGAGCCACCAGAGAAGTCCTTCTTGGATCTTTCCAATAATAAACTAATTTAAAGTACATTTATTATCTCCTGTATTGCAGGCTCTCTGTCACTTTTATTCGGTTCTCTGGGTATACAAGTCCTCTACAGTTAATGAGTGAGAGAGAGACAGGTAATCCAGTAATAATAATATTTCTATAAATGTTGTCACAAGTGTGATATGAGAAAATAGAGAAAGAGTAATGCTACTTGTTTTCTGGGATCCATGAATATTTTTCAGAGCAGGATTCACCTGGGTTGAGTTTTATACATTGGGATTATTTCTAGCTCATTCTCTGATTCTATTGATAAATCAATTAGAGTACAATTTGGCTATATTCAACTGGAAACACAACAGTATTTTAAACAAAGAAATGTTACGTTCCTCACAAATAAAAGGAATGTGAAAGGGTGAGTCTACTATTTATATGGTGGCTCTATATTCAGTAATGACCAGGAATCCTTTTCTGTTATTCTCAGTACTTGACTTTCATAATTAAAGTTTACTTTGGAGCACAGTATGGCTGCTGAAGAACCTACTATCATGCTTGTGGTTAAAGCAACAGAAAATGAAAGGGATAAATGGGAAAAATGGGTACAACATAGAATATAGGAGAGGGGTCAGTCGATGCGGAGAGAAGAACATAGAAGATGTAAGAAAGAAGACAAAAAGAATAAAGTGAGTGAAGGAGTAAGGTAGTAGCCATAACAGTAATGACATGATATTAGAAGGAGCTATATATATGAAACAAAATATTCCCATTGGACTGAAAAAAAAAAGAAAAGTACACAATGTACTATATAAAACTGAAGTATGAGTTTTACATTGATTGGAAGGGCAATGATTATATCAGCAATGCTATTTTGAAAAGCTGTGTTCTTCCAAATTTATTTCCCCCAATTGGAAACAGCCCAGGAAACCTTCTTTCACTTAAAAGGAATTGGACTGTATTTTGTTTCTAGACTGAAGAAACTGTTTGAAAACTTGGACTGTGTATTTATGGGTTGCTTTGCCAACCTGTAGTGGCAATATCTTTTGAGACACTCAGCGGGGTTGACTTTGTCAAGTGTAACAAAGAATATTTCAAACATTCAGGGCTTGGCAAAGTCTGCAGTATGGTTTGCCAGGTGCTGTTCTATCAATTTTTACCAACCATTTTTTTAGGAGACATTTAATCCATACTTATTTCTTACTGCTTTACTTTTTAACTCATCAAAATGTTATATTTCAAAAGCTCTTTGATATATATGATACCTTTGGGCTTTTTCCCACTTTCAAAATGGGAAGTTATGTTAGCCAAGGGGAGAGGGGAGGAGAAAACCCTTGAATTTTGAAAAAGGTGTAGATTCTGGTTGCAAAAGCCTTGAAGTTTGAATCAGTGTTGAACATGATTGAAACTATTATCATGAAAATAATGAAACTGGTTGTGAGTGGATTTTTTCATGTAATCATGGATGCAGTGTCTGAAGATATCATGGATTATCTAACTCCATTTTCTGCTGAGGGGTTGAATCCCTACAGCATGTCATTTCATAGCTTGAATACCTCTGATAACAAAAAACTCCACCTGTCAACATAAGCATATCTTTTCTCTCAAAAAATTAAGAGGGATAAACTTGAATTCTTTACCACTGTAACTGTTTTTCATCTCTCTAACAGATGAGTGTTCCCAGAATCCTGCTCTTACTTTGTGTTCCCAGAATTCTTTTCTCTGATGACCTAGTCTCATAATCCTCTCTCTTTACTGTAACTTCTACACTTTTGTTTTAATAAACTTTCCTGCATCCTTAGTAGCTTCAGTTGTGTCTGACTCTGTGACCCGTAGCCTTCCAGGCCTTGCTGGGCCCCAGGAAATTCCATTTTTTTCCTTCTGCTACATAAAACACTTTCAAAGTTTGAAGACTGCTATGTTGTGTCCCTGATTCTCATGTTCTCAAAATATAAACTACCAAATTTGTGAAGCCACTCATATAGCAAGACTTTATGTCTATCCAAAACTAAGAAAATCCTTCATACATATCAATGTTTGTCAATATGACTCATGAACTTTATCATCCAGAATTAAATAAGATAATCTAAATATGCCAACCACATTTGTACCAACCAACTCGTAGAACTGAGCAAATGCAAACTTTACCCTGGACATTGTATTTCTATTAATGCAATCTAAATTTACCAGATACCTCTATTATCAACACACACACACTACATATAAAAGGAAAGGGACATGAAAAGCTTATAGAACATTTGGCATTAGTGACCACTTCTAGGATATTATGTAGACCTAAAGTGGATATTCAGTAATAAGAAATTGATAGTGAATGATGAAGCATATATATTTATCAGTTCAGTTCAGTCACTCAGTCATGTCCAGCTCTTTGTGACCCCATGAATCGCAGCACTCCAGGCCTCCCTGTCCATCATCAACTCCTGGAATTTTCTCAAACCCATGTCCATCGAATTGGTGATGCCATCCAGCCATCTCATCCTCTATCATCCCCTTCGCCTCCTGCTCACAATCCATCCCAACATCAGGGTCTTTTCCAATGAGTCAACTCTTCACATAAGGTGGCCAAAGTATTGGAGTTCCAGCTTCAGCATCAGTCCTTCCAATGAACACCCAGGACTAATCTCCTTCAGGATGGACTGGTTGGATCTCCTTGCAGTCCAAGGGACTCACAAGAGTCTTCTCCAACAGCACAGTTCAAAAGCATCAATTCTTTGGCACTCAGCTTTCTTCACAGTCCAACTCTCACATCCGTACATGACCACTGGAAAAACCATAGCCTTGACCAGATGAACCTTTGTTGACAAAGTAATGTCTCTGCTTTTTAATATGCTATCTAGGTTGGTCATAACTTTCCTTCTAAGGAGTAAGCATCTTTTAATTTTATGGCTGCAATCACCATCTGCAGTGATATGGAGCGCCCAAAAATAAAGTCTGACACCATTTTCACTGTCTCCCCATCTATTTCCCATGAAGTGATGGGACCAGATGCCATGATCTTAGATTTCTGAATGTTAAGCTTTAAGCCAACTTTTTCACTCTCCTCTTTCAATTTCATCAAGAGGCTTTTTAGCACTCTTCACTTTCTGCCATAAGGGTGGTGTCATCTGCATATCTGAGGTTATTGATATTTCTCCCGGCAATCTTGATTCCAGCTTGTGCTTCTTCCAGCCCAGCATTTCTCATAATGTACTCTGCATAGAAGTTAAATAAGCAGGGTGACAATATACAGCCTTGACGTACTCCTTTTCTTATTTGGAATGAGTCTTTTGTTCCCTGTCCTGTTCTAACTGTTGCTTCCTGACCTGCATATAGGTTTCTCAAGAGGCAGGTCAGTGGTCCAGTATTCCCATGTCTTGAAGAATTTTCCACAGTTTGTTGTGATCCACACAGTTGAAGGCTTTGGCATAGTCAATAAAGCATATATATTGCCCACATCTCACATGCTAGTAAAGTAATGCTCAAAATTCTCCAAGCCAGGCTTTAGCAATACATGAACCATGAACTTCCAGATTTTCAAACTGGTTTTAGAAAAGGCAGAGGAACCAGAGATCAAATTGCCAACATCCTCTGGATCATCGAAAAATCAAGAGAGTTCCAGAAAAAAAAAATCTATTTCTGTTTTATTGACTATGCCAAAGCCTTGACTTGCCAAGCCACTGTGGAAACAGTGGCTGACTTTATTTTTCTGGGCTCCAATATCACTGCAGATGGTGATTGCAGCCATGAAATTAAAAGATGCTTACTCCTTGGAAGGAAAGTTATGACCAACCTAGATAGCATATTAAAAAGCAGAGACATTACTTTGCCAACAAAGGTCCATCTGGTCAAGGCTATGGTTTTTCGAGTGGTCATGTATGGATGCGAAAGTTGGACTGTGAAGAAAGCTGAGTGCCGAAGAATTGATGCTTTTGAACTGTAGTGTTGGACACGACTGTTGAGAATCCCTTGGACTGCAAGGAGATACATCAAGTCCATCCTAAAGGAGATCAGTCCTGGGTGTTCATTGGAAGGACTGATGTTGAAGCTGAAAATATGATAATTTGGCCACCTGATACAATAAGCTGACTCATTGAAAAGACCCTGATGCTGGAAAAGGTTGAGGGCAGGAGGAGAAGAGGACGACAGAGGATGAGATGGCTGGATGGCATCACCGACTCAATGGACATGAGTTTGGGTGGACTCCCGGAGTTGGTGATGGACAGGGAGGCTTGGTGTGCTGCAGTTCATGGGATCACAAAGAGTCGGACATGACTGAGCAACTGAGGTGAACTGATATATGTGTGTATGAGTTATATATATAACTGATATATATATATATATGTATGTGTGTATGTATATCTTGAGTCTGCAGGCTAGATTCACAGTAAGTACTGTCTTGAATTTACTACAGTGTTATAACAGGTTCACTACTTAGTCTAACAGTATTTGAAACAATGGGAAGGCTTCTTGAACATCCTCAGTTAAAATATTTATCTTTCTCCCCTACATCTCCATGGTGCTATTTGCATTATTGTGTAAGGCAAATGTGGTGCAGTGGCAGGAACTTCATGTTATGGGTGAAATTAACAGAATTTTGCAGAAATTTAACAGAATTAAATCAACATTAATAGTTAAGTAACTGTACAATCTACTTTAGTGACTTGTTGCCTCAGTTTCCTATAAAAAGGTAACAGTAATTACCTCTCAGGAACATGTGTGTGAGTGTGTGTGTGTGTGTGTGTGTGTGTGTGTTGTGGAAGTGTGCATAAGGGGAAGAATTAATAAAGAAAAATGTCAACACTAACTTTTCAAATGTCTGATGACAACTATATTGTTTATTATAATGTCTGGATCATATTTAATTTTTTATAAATAGTTATATTTTATCTTTTTATGCCCTATGAATAGTTTATACAGATTTATTTAGTAAGCCTCACTCTTTTTGTAGCAAAATGTAAAAGTAGTTTAGCAAAGAAAATATATCTTTGTGTCTATTTGCTAAAGGTTCTGAAAAGAAAGAAGCATAATTCTGATTAGGGTTCTCCTCTTTAAAACAAAGCAAACAAAATAGTTTTATGAATACATTCTCATGTTCAGCATTTACTTCACATAAAACCCTGGTAACTCCCAAGACTTTGGGGAAATTAAAATCGAATACCTCTAGTAATTGAGTGATGTGATTAAGAATCACCACTCAGATTTACCACCAACATTATCCGTAATTGTAAATCTCTAGATCCATTTACATGAAAACATTTATGATCAAAATATTTAATCTTCTAGCATTTTTGGAAATTTTTGGAAACTCTAGTACATATGATAAGAAAAATACTGGCATATATGAGAGAGAAAAAATTTTCACCTTTTAGATGGTAAAATTATCTTCCAAAAAGCTAAAGTAAACTATTGAAAAACCATACTATGGTGGACCAATGCAGAAAATATAAAAAATAACTGCATTTATAATAATTAAGAATAACTGATTCAAAAATATAATAAAATTACATTTGCACGTGTACACACACACACACACACACACACACACACAGAAAAGAGTTAACAACAAATCAATTTGAAGTTATATCAGAAAATAATAAACTTGCCTGAAGGATAAAAAATTGTCCTAAATAAATTTACAATAAAAATTGTAAAGATATCAGTCTCACAAATGAAGTTATAAGCACAATGAAATTTCAAGACAAATTAAAATGGATCATTTTGGAAAATGATTATAAAATTCATATGGTAGGATTAGTGAGTAAAGATAGTTTGGAAAAAAGAACTTTTTAGTACTGTACCTTAAGCAGTATTATAAACTTACAAGGTTCACACACATGTATGATATGGAAAAACTCTGAAAATTTGGCATAACTACAGCTGGGACAAGAAATATATGGATTGGGATACTTATTTCCACAGAACTTGGTGGGGACCTCACCCTAACATAACCCTGGAAAGTAGAATAAAGAGAAAACATTTAAGATTTGGAGCCAAATTTAGGCTGGGGGGAGCATAGATAAAACCTGAAAGAATATTTAAACCAAAGTAACTGAATTTTAAACATGTCAATAGTTGAGATATTTAAGTTTTGCTGGAAAAACAATGACATTTCTGTATAAAATAGATGCTGTGAAATGAAACAGAACATGTTGCCTACCCAGAGACATGAGTAGAAAATTTATAGAAAAATAAACAAAAACTTTGCCCACTGTCATTTATATAAGTCCAGTTTATGCCTCTTACATGTATACATGAAATTCTTTATAGAAAGCATACAACGTTCACAAAACATGTAACAAATGTTGTATGAAATATAATTCTAGGAATTCAAATTTAAAAAACAAAGCAAATTATAAATTTTAGAATTTCACATATAGATAGGTGAAGAAATACCTGCTATATTCACAAAATAGTATCAAAGGGAGATAAATAAGCACTTGTCAAACTTTTGCAAAACTGTTCACAGAGTTTTCATGTTTGGGCAAATGAATTAGAGGAATGGATAAAGGAAGTGTTTCTCTGATGCATGTGCTTATTTATTAGGCTATCAGGAAGAGCTGATCTCAAAGGATTCACTTACTAGTTGAAATTATTGCAGAACAGAAAGCTTACATAATCCATTATGAGGCAGAATTTTTATTGAACAACCTAATTCAAAGTCTTTTTCTATTTCTTAAACAGCTTAATGAAGAGTTGCATCATGAATCATGGACTGGTCAAGGGTTTTCAAGGATTTAAGGATGAAGTAAGCAAATAACTAGCAGAATATATCCTTACAGTTCCATGAGAGTGAAAACAAGTCCAACATTATTATATACGGTGTTACTGAGTCCAAAATCACACTTCTTGCAGCATGACAGGCCAATAAATCCTATTGTTGGGGCAAGGAATAGAGACTCTATTCAGAAAGCTAGCTGACTGAAAAGATGGTGGACTTGTGTCAAAGAACCACTGTGCCTGGGTTTGGATGCTAGTTTCTTTTATAGAACAAACAGAGGAAGGCAAAGAAATAAAGTTAAAAAAAAGAAGTGATAAGCTTTTGTAAATACATCCTTATTTCAGTTAGACTCCAGAGGGGATGTGTTGATATCTTCTTTCCTACAGTGAATTCTGTGGGCCGTATAGTCCATGGGATTGCAAAGAGTCGGACAAGATTGAGCAACTTTCAGTTTCACTTTTCCTACAGCCATTCACAGGTGAACCCGGTCAGGATGCTTCCCGTGAGCTTAAGCAAAGGTATTTTAACTTCACACTCAGACATGGGAGGCAAGGTTTCTGGAGGTGGGCCATTATTCATGGCTATGGGAAACATCCCTTTTGTGATTAACTTGTAGCAAAAAACAATAGAACACAAAGATTAAAGAAAAAGAAGTAGATTCAATATGGAGTCAGATTTGTTCTTTTCTATTGTACATGCACACCTTGGAGATATTGTGGGTTCTGCTCCAGACTACCTCAATAATGTGGATATCACAATAAAGCAAGACTCATGAGTTTATTTGATTTTCCAACTGCATATAAAAGTTATATTTACACTATATAATAGTATATTGAGTATGCAATATCATATGTCTTTTAAAAAAACAATGCATATACCTCAACATTGGAACTTACATCACCATATGTAAAACAGATAGCCAATGGGAATTTGCTATATGACTCAGGAAACTCAAACAGAGGCTCTGCAAAAACCTAGAAGGGTGGGAGGGGGAGGGGGATAGGAGGGAGGTTTAAGAGGGAGGGGACATATGTATAGTTATGACTGATTCATGTTGATGTTTGGCAGGAACCAACACAACACTGTAAAGCAATTATCCTTCAGTGAAAAAAATAAGTAAATTTAAAATTAAAACAAAACAAAACACATTATTGAGACTTCCCTGGTGGTCCAGTGGCTGAGACTCTGCACTCCAAACGCAGGGGACCTGGGGTCAGGGAATTAGATCCCTAGCTGGGGAGCTAGATTCCACATTCCACAACTAAAAGAGCCTCCATACCTCAACTGAAGATTCTGCATGATGAAAGGAAGATCTGAGATCCCCTGTGTGCAACTAAGATCCGGCAGAAAGAAAGAAAGAAATTTCAACGCTATATGCAAGACAGAAAAAGAGACACAGATGTATAGAACAGAATTTTGGACTCTGTGGGAGAAGGCGAGGGTGGGATGATCTGAGAGAACAGCATTGAAACATGTATATTATCAAGTGTGAAACAGATCGCCAGCCCAGGTTGGATGCATGAGACAAGTGCTCAGGACTGATGCACTGGGAAGACCCAGAGGGATGGGATGGGGGATCAGGATGGAGAACACATGTAAATCCATGACTGATTCATGTCAATGTATGGCAAAAACCATTACAATATTGTAAAGTAATTAGCCTCCAACTAATAAAAATAAATGGAAAAAAATTTACAAAAAGAAATTTCACACACACTTTAATGCTAAAAAATGCTAATCATCATTTGACAATGCAGGACTGCCACAAATCCTCAATATGTGCAAAACCACAGTATATTTAAAGCACAAGTTTTTAAAAAGTGAAGTTTAACAAAATGAGATATGCCTGTATTACAACAAAATATAAAAGCATTGATAAATATCATCACTGTTCTCTTAGAGAAAACTGCTCTTACTAACCTTTTCTTCCCTTAGATATCTCCCCCCAGCCCACCCCGGAGTGCCCTTTGTCCATAGTTTTGCTTCCTGTAACCAACATTGCTCTGAAAAGATTAAATGGAAAATTCCAGAAATAAACACTTCATAAATTTTAATTTGCCCTCTCTTCTGAGTAGGGAGATAAACTCTCATGTCATCCTACTCCCTGAAGATCCAGATGTGTCATCTTCTGCCCAACCCAGAGCCACTGCCCCCCTGTAGCCACGTAGCACTTGTGTTCAAATAACCCTTATTTTACTTAACAATGAACATAAAGTGCAAGAGTGGTAATGCTCACAACTCAAATATACCAAAGAGAAGATTCAAAATGTTTTCTTTTAGTGAAAAAAGGATAAAGAAAAAAATAATAATTGTATGCTGAGGTTGCTAAAATGCAGAGTAAAGGAAGAATAACCAATCAAAAATTGTGAGGAGGAAGGACTTCTCTGGCAGTCCAATGGTTAAGGCTTTGTCTTCCACTGCAGCAGGTACAGGTTCAGTCTCTGGTCATGAAACTAAGATTTTACATGCCTCACAGCCAAACAAAACTAAGCAAAGCAAAAAACAGAAGCAATATCTTAACAAGTTCAACAAAGACTTTAAAAATGGTCCACATCAAAAAATATTTAAAACAAAATTGTGAAGGAGAAATAAATATGAGGAGTTTGGCTGCACACCTCAGGTTGCAAAAATTATGGCCCCAGTTTCATGATGCATCCTTAGTAAAGATGAAAAAGTCTTTACGTTTGTACAATAAGCTATTTTGAAGTGGAGAGAGAGACCACATTCATGCAACTTTTATTATAGTGTATTGCTATAATTGCTCTATCTAATTATTCATTTTGTTCATTTTCCTGTGTCTAATTTAAAATTAAACTTTATCATAGTGATGTGGGTATGTGAAAAAGCGTAGTAAATATAGGGTTTGTACTACATATAGTTTCAGCCATCCTCCAAGGGTCTTGGAACTTATTCCCCATAGCTAAGGGGAGGACTTCTGTAATTTAATTTTCCCTGTTGTTACCACTGCCTTCTCCCACTTTTTTTCCTCATGGACAATCATTCTATTAACTAAACTATATATTTTTATTGGTAAATTCTTTTGTGAAATGTTTATTATTGCTCCATAAGCATGAGTACATTTTATACTCTATTATAGATCTCATTCTGTTACTTATATCACTAGGCACTCATGTTGCTTTGTGAATATCTAGTCTGCTGCATCTAACTTCATGGTTCTCCATCACATTCTACCTAGTCACTCCCCAGGCTATGAATACTCTCTGACCTTCTATTACCTTGTACAATAATGTGGTGAACAATTATTCTTTCATATTTTCTTTAACAATGTGTGAAAATTACTTTGAAATGTATATCTTGGAAGAAAACTACAAGCTCATAAAGTGTCCAACTAATTGACAAATGTCTGTCAGAATGCTATTTAGAACAATTGCATTTGTGCACATGTCTACTCTAATATTACATCATCCTTGCTTCACTTGTTTCCAAAATGGCTGGGAGTGGGGTTTTTCACTGCTGGGGGAATCTGGGATCCCAGCTCCCGGCCCATCATTGGTTGGGGGTGTCCCTGACATAATTCCATCCCCATTTAGGAACTGACTTTAGTAGAACAGTATAGATAGAGACACCCAAGACTCCCAGACCCAAGGCCAAGGGTGACCTGTCCCAAAGAGAAGGCCAAGTCATTCCCTGTATTCCCCCACAGGTCCAAGACTAAGTCAGGAGGACCTTAAGTTGTTATTGGCTATGCTGTGTTCTTCTACTCAATTTGAAAACAAACAAAAAAATCCATTCAGCTTGGCACCTAGCTGCTTTGGACTTCTCTCTGAGCAGCAATGCAGCACCTCTGTTCTCTCAAGTAAATGTGGAATCACTGAGGAAAAACTAAACAAACAAACAAACAAACAAAAACCAATAACTATACACACGTGCAGAGGGTGAAGACTTTGAGCATTTCTTTATATGTTTAAGGTTTCCTCCTCTCACACTCTATGTTGCATCCTATGGCCACTTTTCTTTTGTGGTTATTGTGTCTTTCTTGTTTATTCTCAGAGAATTCTTTATGTTCTAAATATTAGTCCCTTGATATTTTTAGAAATAGAAAATCTATTCTCCCATTTTGTTATTAATTTTTTAACTTTGTTAAGTATTTTCCACTTAAAAAAGGTTTCAAATATATATATATATATATTTAATAGTTTGGGAATTTTTAATACTTTTCCCTACAACAAGATCACAAAGATATTTTTGAATATTTGCTCTAATTAATTTAAAATTTTACTTTTCATATATGTCTTTAATCCACTCAGAGTTCATTTGTAAATGGTCATTATTAGTTACCTAAATTTATCTCAATATAGTGAGGCACAGAAGCAACCTTTATTTTACCTATTATTTAAGTATCAGTTTTATCATGTATGAAGTTCCCAAAAGTCCCCTACTTAAGTGGTCCGTCTAAAAACTTTCTACACTGTTCCGTTGTATACCTATTTTTGTACTATTATCAGATTAACTTTTATTGCTATGTCATTGTAGTATATCATTATTTCTGATAGACAATATCCCTATCACAATTTATACTTTTTCAAAATTGAGAAAAAAAAAAAAAAACTTTCTTCCATATATAATTTTGGGCTTAGCCATTCAGTCATGTCTGACTCTTTGCAACCCCATGGACTGTAGCCCAGCAGGCTTCTCTGACTATGGGGATTCTCCAGGTAAGAATACTGGAGTATGTTGCCACACCCTCCTTCAAGGCATCTTCCCAACCCAGGGATTGAAACCAGGTATCCCAAACTGCAGGCAGATTCTTTACCATCTGAACCATTATTTCTGATAAGCAATCTCTCCAGCCCAATTTATACTCTTTCAAAATTGAAAAGAATTTGCCAGTCTTCCATATATAATTTTAATATTTTTTAAATATTGCTTTTAAATAATAAATATATTTTGAATATTTAAATTAAGCATTTAATTGAAATGCACATTTATAAAATAGGCAAATCACAAGAGTTGAGCTCAAGGATTTTGTTTTATTTTTAAATTTAACTTGATTTTTATTGAATGAAACATTCCTTAAATCCCATAGTGCTTTACAATTTTCAAAAGTTTGACACATATAATTGCATGTAATCCTGTATTAACACTTTTCCTCTTCTACACCTACACCGCCCCTCCCCCTTCTCTTATCCCACTGGTAACCACTAGTCTGGTCTCCATAACTGTAAGTCTGTTTCTCTTTTATTACATTCTCTAATTTGCTTTAGTTTTTGGATTTCACATATAAGTGATATCATACAATATTTATCTTTCTCTATCTGACTTATTTCATTTAGCCTTCTTTTTGTTGTTGTTTATTTAGCTGTTTGTTTAGTCACTAAACTATGTCTGACCCTTTTGCAACCCCATGGATTGTAGCCCACCAGGTTCCTCTGTCCCTGAGATTTTCCAGGCAAGAATACTGGAGTGGGTTGCCATTTTTTTCTCCAGGGGATTTTCCTGACCAAACTGAGATCAAACTGGGATCATGTGCCTTACAAGTGAATTCTTTTTAGCTGAACCACCTGGGGAAGCCCTTCACTTAACATAATACCCTCCACTTAGCATCTGTACATGCATACTAAGTCACTTCAGTCAGGTCTGACTCTTTGCAACCCTTTGGACTATAATCCTCCAGGCTCCTATGTCCATGGAATTCTCCAGGCAAGAGTGGATTGCCATGCCTTCCTGTAAGGGGTCTTCCTAATGCAGGGATCCTGCCCACGTCTCTTATGTCTCCTATATTAGTAGGATAGTATTTTAGCACTAGTGCCACCTAGGAAGCACTCCACTTAGCATAATACCCTCCAAATACATCCATGTTGCTGCAAACGGCAACATTTCATTCTTTTTGTGGCTGAGAAGTATCATATTGTATTGTTGTTGTTGTTCAGTCACCAAGTCATGTAGGACTCCTTGGGACCTCATGGACTGCAGCACACAGTCTCTCACCATTAATTAAACCTGGAGCCACTGAGGTGGTTCTCTGTCCCTCACCATCTCATCATATCATACACATGCACACGCACACACACACACACACACACATTCTATTGCCTTCCCTGGAGGCTCAACAGATAAAGAATTCTCCTGGCAATGTAGGAGAGACATACACAACTTAGTGACAAACAAGTATTGTATGAAAGAAAAAGTGAAAGTGCTAGTTGCGTAGTCATATGCAACTCTGTCATGCCATGGATTGTAGCCCACCAAGCTCCTCTGTCCATACAATATTCTCAGCAAAAATACCATTTTCTTCACCAGAAGATCTTCTGAACCCAGGGATCGAAGCTGGGTCTCCAATATTGTAGGCAGATTCTCTACCATCTAGGCCATCAGGAAAACCAACCATGTTGTATAACATACTCTATTGTATGTATACAACATACATATATATGTACAAGTTGCTTCCATATCATGTTAATTGAAAATAATGCTGCTGTGAATATTGTGGGCTTCTCACCTGGCTCTGTGGTAAAGAATCCACTTACCAATGGTAAGAGACATGGTTTCATCCTTGATTTGGGATGATCCCCTGGAGAAGAAAATGGCAATCCACTCCAGTTTTCTTGCCTGGGAAATCCCATGGACAGAGGAGACTGGTAGGCTATAGCTCATGGAGTCACAAAAGAGTCGGACTTGACTTAGTGAGTAAACAACATATCATGGTGTGTGTATCTTTTCAAATTAATGCTATTGCTTCTTTCAGATATATACCCAGGAGAGAAATTGTTGAGTCATATCGGAGTTCAAATTTTAGGTTTTTGAGAAATTTCCAGTTTTCCATAATGATTACACCAATTTACATCTCCAAATCTTAGCCAACATCTGTTATTTGTGTTCTCTTTGAAGACAGTCATTCTGACAAGTGTAAGGTGGTATCTCATTAAGGTGTTGGTTGGCATTTCACTGATGATTAACAATACTGAGCATCTTTCCATGTACTTGTTGGCCATCTCCATTTTCTCTTTGGAAAAAAATGTCTATCCAGTTTTTATTCCCATTTTTAGTTAAGTTATTAGTTTTTTGCTGTTGAGTTGTATGAACTATGTATATATGCTGAGTATTAACCTCTTAGTGGTTATATCATCTGCAAATATCTTCTCCCATTCAGTTGATTGTCTTTTCATTTTGTTGATGGCATCCTTTTCTATGCAGAATCTTTTAAGTTTAATTAGATCTTATTTGTTTATTGTTATTCTTATTTCCATGACTCTAGGAGGTGTATCCAAAAAGATATTGCTTAGATTTATATTAAAAAGTGTTCTGCCTATGTTTTTCTCTAGGACTTTTAGAGTATTTAGTTTTACATTTAGGTCTTTAGACCATTTTGAGTTTAATTTTTGTATGTGGTGTTAAGAGAATATTCTAAGCTAATTATTTTACATGTAACTGTCCAGTTTGCCCTGCACCACTTATTCAAGAGATTATCCTTTCTTGATTAAATATTTTTATTTTGTAAAAATAAAAAATAAACTCATACTGTATAGGTTACATTCTGGTCTCTCTGTCCTGCCCCATTGATCTGTGTGTCTATTTTTATTCCAGTACCATATTTTATTATTATTATTATTATTATGGCTTTGTAGTATAGTCTGAAGCCAAGGAGCATGATTCCTCCATCTCTGTTCTTCCTTCTCAAGGATGTCTTGGCTAATCAGGATCTTTGTTTTTTCATACAATTAAAAAAAAATTTATTCTAGCTCTGTGAAAAATGAAATGCCATTGGTAATTTGATAGGGATTGCATTGAATTTGTAGATAACCTTGGGTCATATTGTCATTTTAACAGTATTAATTCATTTAATCCAAAAACACAGTATATCTTTCCACCTGTTTGTGTCATCTTCAATTTATTTCATCAGTGTCTTATAGTTTTCTGAGTACAAGTCTTTTGACTATCTAGGTTTATTCCTAGGTAAATGGGATTATTTCCTCAATTTCTCTTCCTGATAGTTTATTATTAGTGTAGAGTAATGTAATATATTTATGTATATTAATTTTGTATGGAGCAAATTTACTGAATTCATCATTGAGCTATAGCAGTTTTGGGGTGACATCTTTAGAATTTTCTATGTATATTATCTTATCATCTACAGAAGGGATTCCTAGGTGGCAGAGTCCTAAAGAATCTGCCTGCCAATGCAGAAGACTCAGGAGATGCAGCTTCTATCCTTGGGCCAAGAAGATCCTTTGGAAGAGGAAAGAGCAACCCCAGTATTCCTGGTGGGAAAATCCCATGAAGAGAGGAGCCTGATGGGCTACAGTCCCTGGGATCAAAAAGAGTTTTGGACATGACTGAGTAACTGAGCACACACATAAATACACACACACGTAGACTTCTGCAAATAGTAATAGTTTTACTTCTTGCTTTCCCAATTTGAATTCCTTTTATTCTTATCTGACTTTTGTGGCTAGAACTTCAAAAACAATGTTAAGAAAGACTGGCAAGAATGGATATCTTTGTCTTATTCCTGATCTTAGAGGAAATGTTTTTGACCATTGAGTATGATATTATCTACAGGTTTCTTCATATATAGCCTTAATTATGTGTAGGCATGTTTCTTCTATGCCCTCTTTCTGGATAGTTTTTCTCATAAACGGATGTTGAGCTTTATCAAAAGCTTTTCTGTATCTCTTGAGATGATCATATGGTTTTAAGTCTTTAATTTGTTAATGTGGTATGTCACATTGTTTGATTCATGGATTTTGAAAAATGCTTACATCTCTTAGATAAATCCTACTTGATCATGATATATGATTCTTTTTAATGCATTGTTGGATTTTGTTTGATAATATTTTGTTGAAAAATTCTGCATTTATGTTCACCAGTAATATTGGTCTCTAATTTTCTTTTTTTGTGTGATAGCTTCTGTTTTGTTATCAGTGTGATGTTGGCCTCAAGGAATGAGTTTGGAAGTGTTTCTTCCTCTGCAAATTTTTTGATTAGTTTGCAAATGACAGATGATAATTCTTCTCTAGATAGTTGGTAGTATTCACCTATGAAAGCTGTCTTATTCTATACTTTTATTTATTAGGAATTTTTAAATTACTGATCAATTCCAGTACTGATAATTAGTCTTTATATTTTCTGTTTCTTCTGGTTCAGGCTTGGGAGATTGTACCTCACCTAGAATTTCTCTGATTCTTCTGTGTTGCCCATTTTACTGCCAACACACATTCCTCTGAAGAGCATATAGAGCATTCTCCAGGACAAATCACATGGTAAGCCACAAAACAAGCCTTAGTGAATGTAAAAATATTGTAATCATATCAAGCATCTTTTTCAATCACAACACTTCATTGTTGTTAATTATGTCTGACTCTTTGTGAGCCCATGGACTGCAGTACACCAGACTTCCCTGTGCTTCACCATCTCCCAGAGTGTGCTCAGATTCACATCCTTGTAATCAATGATACCATCTATCTCATCCTCTGTCACCATCTTCACAACTCTATGGGAGCAGAAATCAAATACAAGAAAGAAAATTGCAAAACTCACAAGCAAATGGAGGATAAACAATATGGCACTGAACAGGCAATGGATCACTGAACAAAAATTGAAAAACAAAATCCTAGATACAAATGAAAATGAAAACCTAATGATCCAAACCCTATAGGACAGAGCAAATGCAGCTCTAAGAGGGAAGTTTATAATGATATAAGCTTACCTCAGGTAATGCAAAAAATTGCAAACAACCTAAACTTACACTTAAAGGAACTAGAGGGAGAAGAACTAAGAAAACCCAAAGTTAGTACAAGGCAAAAAATCATAAATGTCAGAGCAGAAAGTAAATAAAAAGAGACTAAGAAAACAGTAGCAAACTAAAAAAAAAAAAAGAAGAAGAAGAAGAAGGAAGAGGCCTAAATCAATTTATTTAAGATGTAAAAGGAGATGTTATAACCAATATCACAGAAATGCAAAGGATCATAAGAAACTACTATGAACAACAGTATGTCAATAAAATGTTTTAACTTTAAATAAAAAAATAGGTTTATAGAAAAGTTACAAATATAGTACAGAGGATTTTCAAATATTCTCTAGTTTTAAGATTTTAACTATTGTGGAATATTTGTCAAAATTAAAGACCAGTGTTGTGTAACTATTGTCTAGACTTCAACTTTTATTCAAGTATCAACAGATTTCCACTAATATTATTCTCCTGTTTCAGGATTCAATATAGGATGCAACATTTATTTAGTTACCTTGTCTACTTGGTATCCTCTGGTTGATGATAGTTTGTCATTCATGCCTTCTTTTTCATGACTTTGAGAAGTATTGGACACACATTTTGTAGAATTTTCCTATTTGGGATTTGTCTGATTTATTTTCTCATGAGTGGATGGGTTATTATATATATGTGTATATAATAACTACATGTTGTCATTAACTTTGTGATATTAACTTTGATCACTTGGATAAGATTACGTTACCAGGTTTTTTCCACTGTAAAGTAGCATCTTCCCTTTCCTATCACTCTTGTTTATATTCTATGTAAGGAAAACACTAATCTCATCCTACACTCAGAGTGGTGAGGGAAGTGAGGAAATTATCAAGATTCACCACCTGGAGGGACAGTGCCTACGAATATATCATTTGTAATTCTTTTGTAAGAAAAATTCATATCTTCTTTTCCTTCATTTATTTTTTTCATTCCTTTAATTATTGGCCACATGAATATTTATTTGATGCTTTATGTGATATATAATTTTATTTTATTTTTTTTGTGGTTGCTATAGCTCAAACTGAGCTTTGGCCTTCAGGAACTCTTTCAGGTTGGTTCCTGGATCCTCTTCACATGTACTATTCTTTTATTTAGTTTTATTACTTCTTTACTTTCTGGTCCTAGTTCAGAACTAATTGTCCCTAGTTCATCTTTTATTTTTCTCTGCCTAAATTTTAAAATAAGCATTTTTCCAAAGGTTTCTCCTTCCTTTAATTATAGGATAATATTTCAAAATCAAGATCTCAGGCCTGGGAATACATGTTACTACTGAGAGATGCTAAATTTCACCAAAAGCTTATTCTATAATTTTTGAGCTAATAATATGACTTTTAAATATTTTATTCTTCTAAGGCAAATTATACTGGTAGATTATCTTTATTGGATTATCTTTGTATTCCTTGCATAAACCAAGCTTAATTATGAAATATAATTTTAATATACTGTTGAGTTCTCTTATTTAGTATAATTTCCATTTTCTTCATAGATAAATAAACCTGCATTCCTAGTTTGTTTCATTGACTTTATCTACTTACTGTGGAATCAAAATTATATTAGTCTCACAGATGGACTGAGCAAATTTTACTCTATTTTCAGGAAGAAGAAATATAAGAAAATCTGTCTCATATGTAAATAAATATATATTCATACACATGTGATATTATCTGTTACTTAAAATTTAGTAGCCTTCAGTTGTGCCTGAATTCAGGGAGAAGGCAAAATTTTACTTTAAATAGAAATATGAAATTATTGTATGGTCTATGCTGATATAATTGGAATACATTCAACCCTACAGAATACTAATAACAATTGTCTGTCAACTGTTTGCTTTTCATTAATTTTTGTAAGATGGGTATTTTGCATAATTTTGAGTTTATCATTTTTTTTTCCAGATTTCAGATGCAAAGTCTACAGATTTTTATAATTGTTCTCTTTATGTTTCATCTCATGTTTATATTTTGTTTTACTTTCACTGTCTTCCTCCCTGTTCAGTCTTATGAGAGTTTTTCTTATCTTACTAAATTTTTCAGAAACCAGAATTTTATTTTGTTGGTTTTGTTACTGCTATTCTTTATCTTGTTAATTTATCCCTCTACTTCTTTGTTATTTTCTTTCTCCTTATTTTTCATTCTGTGGGCTCACATTATTGTTTTCCTTAAATTTTTTGACTTGAGTGATATTATCTTTTTCTATTTTACATTTTCTTGTTATTATGCTTTTCCAACTAAGTAAGTCTTATTCTTTATTCCACAAATAAATCATTACCATTTATTTCTATATATTTAATTCTTATTTTAATTTATTTTAAATGACTTATTTAATTATATGTTATTTAGTTTCCTCAATATATGAGGTCTTTTCTTCAAGAGCTCAGTTGGTAAAGAATCCGCCTGCAATGCAAGAGACCCTGGTTCGATTCCTGGGTCAGGAAGATCCCCTGGAGAAGGGATAAGCTACCCATTCCAATATTCTTGGGCTTCCTTTATGGCTTAGCTGGTAAAGAATCCACCTTGCAATGCGGGAGACCTGGATTCGAGTCTTGGGTTGGGAAAATCCCCTGGAGAAGGGAAAGTATACCCATTCCAGTATTCTGGCCTGGGGAATTCCAGGAATGGGGTCACAAAGAGTCAGACACACTTGAGAGAATTTCACTTTCACTGTATATATACAGCCCAAGTTAATTGATAACATTTATATTCAGAACATTAGTTTCAATGCTCTCATTCTAAAATACTATATCCTCTATTGGGTTTCCCAGATGATGCTAGTGGTAAAATTACATCTGCCAATGTGGGAGATATGAGAGACCTGGAGTCCTTCCCTGGGTTGGGAAGATCCCTTGGAGAAGGGCATGGCAACTAACTCCAGTATTCTTGCTTGGAGAATCCCATGAACACAGGGACCTGGCAGGCTACAGTCCATAGGTTGCAAAGAATCAGACATGACTGAAGCAACCTAGCACACACACACACACACACACACACACACACACACACACACACTTATTCTCTATTAGATCACTGAGTTGGTCCATCCTCCCCCATATTCACTATGCATTGTATACGATTCTCTCCTAAAGCCATCATTTCCAGAACCCTCATTTTCTGTTCTAATGCATTCCAATTACATTTTAGGAATATGCTCAGTTTCACAGGATTTATTTTATTGTACTTTTGGTGTATTATTATTTTTGTGTGTATGATTTCTATATGACTTCATTCTTTGGATTTTTTAACATTTTTTTTTTCCTGCAAATGCTACAAATTTTTAAGAAAATCCATGGAAAAGAATCTCACTTTTTATATGTCTAGCAATGTTTTTCTTACATTTTGTTTGTATTTTGATAAGTGTAAATTTACTGGCTCAGGAAGTGGTTCATTTAGAACCCTGAAACCATGGCTAGATTGACCTTTAGTATTTTTTATCAATGATGAAATATATTTAATCAAGTCCTAGTACAATATATGAAAGTGATTGTTCGCAGCTAGCTGAAAAATGGCTCCCAAAGATGTCCACAAGAGACTCCACAGAACCTATGAATAGATTATCTTTCATTGTAAAGAGACTTTGCCATATGATTAGGTTAAGGATTTAACCTAAAAAGTTTTATTTGCTTTTTTCTTTTCCTAGCTTCTTAAGGTGGAAGTTGAAGTTAATGATTTGAGAGTTTCTTCTCCTCTAAATGGTAACCCACTCCAGAGTTCTTGCCTAGAGAATTCTATGAGCAGAGGAGCCTGGTGGCTTACAGTCCACTGGTGGCAAAGAGTCAGACAGGACTGAGCGATTATCATTATCACTTTCTTCTCTAAAATAGTTACTTATTTTTATAAATTTCCCTCAAAATACTTCCTTAGTTGTACACCACAAATTGTGAAATATTGAGTTTTTGCTATTTGTCATTTCAAGGAACTAATTTTAAGTAAATTCTAACTAGAATTTTAGAAGTAACTAAATTCTGGTTTTATTTTTTACTTTATTCTTTAATCTTGGATTGTTTATAAATGTGCCATTCAGTTTAAAATAGTTTATGTTTCCCCATTTTCTTTCTGCTATTCATATCTAACTGAATGGCATTGGAGTACAAAAATTCACTTTCCATGACTTAAATATTTTTAGATTAATTCAGAAATGTTTTATGGCAAAGAATATGAACTTTCTAAGTAAACATTACCTCAGCACTTGAGACTTCTGCTGTTTTGGAGTGAAGTAGTTTATAAACATCAATTAGGTCAAACTGATTAATAACATTATTCAAATTATTTATATTTATATTCTTGATTGTTCTGGCTACTTGTACTTTTTAGTTTTTCAATTATCTTTCTTTTCCTTTTTTTTTGAGGTATAGTTCATTGACAATATTATATTAGTTTCAGATGGACAATATAATGATTCAAAACTTTTATAGATTATACTTCATTTATGGTTATTATTAAATATTGGCTATATTCCCTGTGCTATACTTTATGTCCTTCTATTTTATTTTATACATAGTATTTTGACCTGTATATTGTTCTTCCCCCCTGGTAACCACTAATTTGTTCTCTTTATTTCTTGATATTTTGCATTGTTTCTATTGTTATGTCTTCAAATACACCACTTTTTTCTGCATATCTAATCTGTTGAGCAATCCTATCGTATTTTTATCTCAGAAATATATTTTTCATCTCTAGTATTTGATTTGTGTCTTTTTATATTTTCTAGGACTCTACTTAATATGTTCAAACTTTCCTCTATTTTCTTGAACATATAAATTATACTTATAATAACCATTCTAGGTTATTTTCTATCAGTTTTGTCAGCTGTTGAATTTATGATCAGTTTTGATGGATTACACTTTCCCTCCTTATGGATTTTATTTCCCAGTTTGCATGCCCAGTAATTTTTTATTCCATGCAAAACTTTGTGAATTTTGCCTTGTCAATTGGTGGATATTTTTCCACTTTTATAATATTTTTGTATACACTGATGAATTATTTGATCATTTTTTATCATACCTTTTAAGCTTTGTTGGGTAGTGTTAGAGCAACAATTTGGTTTAGGCTAAAATTTCCCCTGCTTTTTTGGCAAGAACTTAGTGGTCCAAGAAGTTCCATGAATTACAAGATTTACCACTCTGGCTACAGAGAACAGAAATTATGCCCAACCATATGTGTGCTTTGATTATTGTTTCCTTTTATCTTACTGTTTTTTATTTTTTTTATTTATTTTATTTTCCTGGCCTTGCATAATTTCTTCATGTACATAATCTGACCAATACTGTCTATTACTCATGGTGAAGATGTCCAGAACTGTCTCCTATGCCACTTCATCATCTCTGGTAATGTGCTTTTTATACTCTGGACACATTGACCTCTCTGAATTCCCAGGTCTGTCTCCTTAGCTCTGAGAGACATCTAGCTATTGTCTGGGTTTCTCCTGCCTGCACTGCAACCTAGAAATGTTTGCCAGGCAGAAAGCTGGAATAATCATAGGTTCAACTTTTTTTCCTGCCCTCATCTCTCAAATATCTCTGTCCTTTTAACTGAAGTCTAATATCTGGGAAACTAACTTCCTTTTTTCTTCTTCTTCTTTCATTTTCTGTTATGTCATGTGGAAATTTGAATCTAGTCCCTTTTGCTCCATCATTTTTTTTTATTTGAAGTACAGTTGATTTACAGTACTGTATAGTTTAGTTTCAAAGGTACAGCAAAGTGACTCTTTTTCTAAATACAATAAATATATGAGCAAATAAAATAATATGTATATGTATTCATTGTTGTTATTCAGTCATGTCTGAATCTTTATGACCTCATGGATTGTTGCATACAAAACTTCCCTGTCCTTCACCATATCTCAGAGTTTACTCAAATTTGTGTCAACTGAGTCAATGATGCCATCCAACCTTCTCATCCTCTGTCATCTCCTTCCCCTTCTCACTTGCCCTCAGTCTTTCCCAGAACTAGTATTTTTTCCAATGAGTCTGTTCTTCACATCAAGTGGCCAAAGTATTGGGACTTCAACTTCAGCATCAGTCCTCCCAATGAATATTCAAGGTTCATTTACTTTAGAATTGACTGGTTTGATCTCCGTGCTGTCCACTAAACTCTCAAGGATCTTCTCCAGCACCATAGTTTGAAAGCATTAATTCTTCGGCTCTCAGTCTCCTCTACGGTCCCAACTCTCACATCCATACATGACTATTGGTAAAACCATAGGTTTGACTAGATGAACCTGTGTTGGCAAAGTGACGGTTTTAGTTTTTAATACACAGGTTCATCACAGCTTTTCTTTCAAGGATCAAGCGTCTTTTAATCTCATGGCTACAGTCCCATCTGTAGTGACTTTGGAGCCCAAGAAAAGAAAGTCTGTTATTGTTTTCATTGTTTCCCCATCTATTTGACATGAAGTAGTGGGACTGGATGCCATGATCTTAGTATCTTGAATGTTGAACTTTAAACCAACTTTTTTCACTCTCCTTTTTCACCTTCATCAAAAGGCTCTTTAGTTCCTCTCTGCTTTTTGCCATTAGGGTGGTGTCTTCTTCATATTTGAGGTTGTTCATATTTCTCCCAGCAATCTTGATTCCAGCTTGTGCTTCATCCAGCCCAGCATTTTGCATGATGTACTCTTCATATAAGTTAAATAAGCAGGGTGACAATATACAGCTTTGATGTACTCCTTTCCCAGTTATCAAGCAGTCCATTATCCCATGTCAGAAAAAAAAAAATATATATATATATATTATATATTTTAATATATTTATATATTATAAATATTTATACATTTTATTATAATTATTATAATATTATATTTATTATATTATATTGATATATTATTAATGCATGTTATTATATTAATATATTTATATATTTTAATATATACTATATTAATATAATTTATTATTATTAAATATTTATATATATTTATAAATATATATTATATATAACATGTTTATATTCTTTTTCTTTTATTACAAAATATTGAGCATAGTTCCATGTGCAATATAGTAGGACCTAATTAGTTGTGTATTTTATATATAGTAGTGTCCATGTGTTAGTCACAAACTCTTCTTTCCCCTTTGGTAACCATAAGTTTGCTTCCTATTCACGTGGGTTTATTTCTGTTTTGTCAATAAGTTTATTTGTATCTATTTTTTTAATCCACATATAGGAGATATTATATTTTTTTTCCATCTTACTAAGAAAAGGAGTATGTCAAGACTGTATATTGTCACCCTGCTTATTTAACTCATATGCAGAGTACACCATGAGAAACCCTAAGCTGGAGGAAGCACAAACTGGAATCAAGATTGCTGGGAGAAATATCAATATCCTCAGATATGTAGATGACACCACCCTTATGGCAGAAAATGAAGAAGGAACTAAAAATCCTCTTGATGAAAAGAGCCTCTTGGACTGTAAAGAAAGCTGAGCCCCGAAGAATTGATGCTTTTGAACTGTGGTGTTGGAAAAGACTCTTGAGAGTCCTTTCGACTGCAGGGAGATCCAACCAGTCCATTCTAAAGGAGATCAGTCCTGGGTGTTCATGGAAGGACTGATGTTGAAGCTGAAACTCCAATACTTTGGCCACCTGATGCAGAGAGCTAACTCATCTGAAAAGACCCTGATGCTGGGAAAGATTGAGGGCAGGAGGAAAAGGGCATGACAGAGGATGAGATGGTTGGATGGCATAATCAACACAATGGACATGGGTTTGGGTGGACTCCAGGAGCTGATGATAGACAGGGAGGCCTGGCATGCTGTGGTTTGTGGGGTCACAAAGAATTGGACACGACTGAACGACTGAACTGAACTGAAATAAAAAGGTTTGACTTGAATGCTGATAGAAAAGCATTTTAATTACTGATGTGTCAAATCTAAGTAACAATTTTGTTGGAGGTCATGAAGGATGTCATACATATCATGTTACCTACCAACATAATTATCATGCAAATCAAGGTGATATCTCATTACTCTTACCTGACTAATTGAGACAAGGATGAGGATGTTATAGCTAATTAGCTTTAAGTTATCTCTTATCTATACAATTCAATAATAATAACATAACCTTAAGTTGATTGTGAATTTTCCTTCCCTTTAACTTATTTGGTCACTAGAGAATGCAGATTCAATTTATTATGACCAGAAGGAAAGCATCACTATGAACAAAGCTAGTGGAGGTGATGGAATTCCAATTGAGGTATTCAAATCCTGAAAGATGATGCTGTGAAAGTGCTGCCCTCAGTATGCCAGCAAATTTGGAAAACTCAGCAGTGGCCACAGGACTGGAAAAGGTCACTTTTCATTCTGATCCCAAGGAAAGGCAATCCGAAAGAATGCTCAAACTACTGCACAATTGCACTCATCTCACACACTAGTAAAGTTATGCTCAAAATTCTCCAAGCCAGGCTTCAGCAATACATGAGCTGTGAACTTCTAGATGTTCAAGTTGGTTTTAGAAAAGGCAGAGGAACCAGGGATCAAATTGCCAACATCCACTGCATCATCAAAAAAGCAAAAGAGTTCCAGAAAAACATCTATTTCTGCTTTATTGACTATGCCAAAGCCTTTGACTGTGTGGATCACAATAAATTGTGGAAAATTCTGAAAGAGATGGGAATACCAGACCACCTGACCTGCCTCTTGAGAAACCTATATGCAGATCAGGAAGCAACAGTTAGAACTGGGCATGGAACAATAGACTGGCTCCAAATAGGAAAAGGAGTATATCAAGGCTGTATATTGTCACCCTGCTTATTTAACTTCTATGCAGAGTACATCATGTGAAACGCTGGGCTGGAAGAAGCACAAGCTGGAATCAAGATTGCCGGGAGAAATATCAATAACCTCAGATATGCAGATAACACCACCCTTATGGCAGAAAGTGGAGAAGAACTAAAGAGCCCCTTGATGAAAGTGAAAGAGGAGAGTGAACAATTTGGCTTAAATTTCAACATTCAGAAAACTAAGATCATGGCATCTAGTTTCATCACTTCATGGGAAATAGATGGGGAAACAGTGGAAGCAGTGTCAAACTTTATTTTTTGGGGCTCCAAAATCACTGCAGATGGTGATTGCAGCCATGAAATTAAAAGATGCTTACTCCTTGGAAGGAAAGTTATGACCAACCTAGATAGCATATTAAAAAGCAGAGACATTACTTTGCCAACAAAGGTCCATCTGGTCAAGGCTATGGTTTTTCCAGTGGTCATGTATGGATGTTAGAGTTGGACTGTGAAGAAAGCTGAGTGCTGAAGAATTGATGCTTTTGAACTGTGGTGTTGGAGAAGACTCTTGAGAGTCCCTTGGACTGCAAGGAAATCCAACCAGTCCATCCTAGAGGAGATCAATCCTGGATGTTCACTGGAATATCTGATGCTGAAGCTGAAATTCAGTACTTTGGCCACCTGATGCGAAGAGTTGACTAATTTGAAAAGACCCTGATTCTGGGAATGATTGAGGGCAGGAGGAGAAGGGGGCGACAGAGGATGAGATGGTTGAATAGCATCACTGACTCAATGGACATGAGTTTGAGTAGACTCCGGGAGTTGGTAATAGACAGGTATCCATTTTATTCTTTGCTGTCCAGAAATATAAAACCCTTGAGACATATTAATGTCTTGACTGCAGATAGGAGCTGACTCCTTACAGCAGGACAGAACACAGTCATCACTCAGCACTGGCCCATGGCAAGTACTACAGGCAGCTGAAGCAGTGAATTCTTTCAGGCAAAAGGAGGGCAGGCTTGTGTGGAAGAGGCAAAATCATCAGTATTTTATTCTTATTGACTATGCTTTCCAGTAATAAGAGCAAAATAATTATCTCAGATGTGAGACATCTCCCATTTTAGCACTTAAAGTGCTATCCTGTCTGCACAGCGACTTAATGGACACTCTGGCAAGGAAGGGTGTTGATAGGAACCAAGGATGTCATGAATGAATGCAAATTTCCCACTAGAAGTGGGAAATGAAGAGAAGGGAATAGATTTTGGAAGTTTTTCTTCTTTTTATCACTTTTATTTATTGTTCTTATTTTTGAGCAGCATAATTATAAAGAGTAAGTTCCAAAACAAGATAATTAACAATAAAAACTGGACATCTAAGTCCTGTTATGGCCCATGAATTGCTGGATAAGAAAGGATAAACAGAGAAAGAGAGGCAAAGTCTTCACTATTGTTTCCCTCCACCTCATTTTTTGTTAGTCTTCCTGACAGTTTAAAGAACTCAACTTCTTTTGGCTTTCCTCGGTTGAGCTTGTCCATCCTCTAATTTCCAAAAGTCCTTGGTGTCTGCTTCATAACACACAGAAAAGCAGAGTTGTTTTCACTGTTACTTAATTAATGTGTTTTTAAAAAACTTTCTACGTACTTTAAAAATACAGTAATTTGTTTAGTTTATTATAGATGTAACTATGCACTTCCCTTTCCACCACTGCAAACAGTGAGTCTTCAATGCAAAACTTGCTTAAGCTATTTAGATAAAATTAATCTCTATTTTATTAAATTTTAGTATTTCATTTATTTTATATCATTCCCATATTCTTAGATAAAAATACATTGAGTAAATAAAACAGTTATTATTTAAATTTCCTACTAATATTTTACTTTTTTATAGTCATCAACCATTTTTGAATATCTTTAATTATATACCACTGATAAAAACAGAGTTAAAATGATAGGGAAACATCATATCTTTCCTTTGTAGAGATGCTGAAGAAAACTGCTGGTGCAACATTTCACCTTTTGAAGACCCTCTGAAGGGCATTGCTTATCCACATTCATCCCTCCTCTAACTTCTTGATCTTTTGAATTAAAATGGTGGTATTTTTTACTATTTACTGAATAACACACTCTTTCCAATGTACTTCTAATTTTGCCTCCTGTGGCTGTATTTCTCCCCAGAAAGAATGCATACTCTTAGCTGTGAGTAGTTATTGGGCATGATAGTCTTTCTCATCAAATTAATTCAAGTAGAGCTGACATTGAGATGTGGATTAATTAATTAATGAGTTAAAATTCAGAGTAGGAATAATATCTTATGAAGGCATTATATGAGTTTTAATAAGGAAATTAATCCTGTTTATCTGAAGAATACCTGACTGTTAACAGTGACCTAGTATGGAGGCACTGTCTGGCATTTTACCTGACTCAACTAGTGCCCAAACTCAGCTCAACCATTTATTCTGGCAACAGATAGCATGGAGTTTATAAGACTCACAGGAACCTGGAAACCTAATTAAACCTGAGGAAGCATCCTCAATGATGAGAAAAAGAAAGAAGCATTTTCAGGGAGTTAGAATGGTTACAAATAGAGGAAGTGCAGAATGCTGATAGGAAGGAAAGCAGTAGCTTTAAGAAAGGAGGCAGTTTTCATGTGGAGCACTCTCTGTAGGTCTAGAGTCTGTGGATCTATATCATGCAGGCTTCAAAGCGGGGGAAAAAAAATGCACTTCTAAAAATTTACAAGACATTTAGACGCCTGTGAGAAAAACTTCTATTTACCTCTTAGATAAAATTAAAAAAAAATGTTTTAATATACTGTTTGGCATTATTGTTCTGTCTTGGTACCTGTTTAAAAGGTGGTTCTGGAACCCAGTTTCCCTGTTGGGGAAGAGTTTCCCGCACACCAGTAGTCCTCCATGTACTATCAGAGGGTCCTACAAGTCAACTCCATTCTGACACTATCTACCCAAAGACAGCATCATATCCCACAGGTTAAAGATTCAGTCCTGTAAGACTGCTTCCCTTAGACTGCAAGAAGATCAGACCAATCAGTTCTAAAGGAAATCAGCCCTGAATTCTCATTGGAAGGACTGATGCTGAAGCTGAAGTTCCAATACTTTGGCCACTTGATGTGAAGAGCAAACTCATTGGAGAAGACCCTGCTGCTGGGAAAAATTGAAGGCAAAAGCAGAAGGGTCAGGTAGAGGATGAGACAATTAGATAGCATTACCATGAGGAAGGACCTCCCTGGTGCCTCAGATGGTAAAGTGGCTGCCTACAACGCAGGAGACCTGGGTTCGATCCCTGGGTTGGGAATATCCCCTGGAGAAGGAAATGGCAACCGAGTCCAGTATTCTTGCCTGGAAAATCCCATGGATGGAGGATCCTGTTGGCTACAGTCCATGGGGTCGCAAAGAGTCGGACACGACCGGGTGACTGCACTTCACTTCACCTTGATGAAAGTGAAAGAGGAGAGTAGAAAAGTTGGCTTCAAGCTCAACATTCAGAAAACTAAGATCATGGCTTCTGGTCCATTCACTTCATGGCAAATAGATGGGGAAACAGTGGAAACAGTGTCAGAATTTATTTTTTGGGTCTCCAATATCACTGCAGATGGTGATTGCAGCCATGAAATTAAAAGACGCTTACTCCTTGGAAGGAAAGTTATGACCAACCTAGATAGCATATTAAAAAGCAGAGACATTACTTTGCCAACAAAGGTCCGTCTGGTCAACGCTATGGTTTTTCCAGTGGTCATGTATGGATGTGAGAGTTGGACTGTGAAGAAAGCTGAGTGCTGAAGTACTGATTCTTTTGAACTGTGGTGTTGGAGAAGACTCTTCAGAGTCCCTTGGACTGCAAGGAGATCCAACCGGTCCATCCTAAAGGAGATCAGTCCTGGGTGTTCATTGGAAGGACTGATGCTGAAGGTGAACCTCCAATACTTTGGCTACCTCATGCAAAGAACTGACTCATTGGAGAAGACCCTGATGCTGGGAGGGATTGGGGGTAGGAGGAGAAGGGGACAACAGAGGATGAGATGGCTGGAATGCATTACTGACTCGATGAACTTGAGTTTGAGTAACCTTCGGGAGCTGGTGATGGACAGGGAGGCCTGGCGTGTTGTGATTCATGGGGTCACAAAGAGTCGGATAATGACTGAGCGACTAAACTGAACTGAACCATCTCGATAGGCTTGAAATTGAGCAAACTCCAGGAAATAGTAGAGGACAGAGGAGCCTGGCATGCTACAGTAAATGGGGTCACAAAGAGTCAGACATGACTGAACAACAACAGTGCCTTAAAAGTACAGTGATGCAGCTACATGACCATAGCCTTTATCCTTGCTTCTGAATATCCTGTGTTTCAAATAAAGATACTGTACTGTATACAGTACTGTACACTAAACTATGCAGAAGCACAAACACTTGTAGAAGTTGCACGCGTATGACAATGAAAGCCAGACATGTGAATTAACTAACTCATGTGATTGGACATGTGAATGCATGTTTGCATCCTTGAAAATTTGCAACTTGAAGGTTCATATGTAGGGGACTTACTGTACTTATGGTATGATCTCAGGGGAAAAAAAATGCTCCTTTTCTATCCTTTCTAGAATCTAAAAAAAGAAAAAAAAAGAAGTTTATTGGGATAATGTTAAGCTTGAGCATTAAATAGAAATAGGAAATTATTGTGTGGTCTATGCTGATAAAATTGGAATACATTCAACACTACAGAGTATTAAAAATAATTGTCTGTTGACTGTTTGCAGAATGGCTGCTATAGCTGAACTACTAATTAAGCTCATAGTGGCATATCATAAGGAATAGATGATGCATTTAGCCTTAGGGATACTTTGTTTCATATGGTAGTTGGACATTAAAGTGATTTTTCTTAAATAAAAGAAATATAATACTGAAAATAAAGTTAAAATTTCTTTTATTACCTTCTCCTTAGGGGTAATCACTACCATAAATTTGCTGTGGACTCTTCCATCTGTTTTTACACTTTTAATATATGAATACATACATAAACATTATCTTGCATTGCTTAATGTGTTTTAAAATTATATAATTTGTCATACTATTTACATGCTGAATTTTCTTAATGTTTAGACATCCATTCTATCTATCTTATGTATATATTTAGTAGTTAGTTTAAAACCTGTCATGTGGATTTTGAGCTTCTGGCCCAGGTTGCAGAAATGGAAGAAGATTCACTATAACTTACAGGCAAAAAGAGTCAAACTAACTTCAAATCCATGCATTTTCTTTTTTAACCAATTAGAGTCCCAAATTCGGGGAGCAAACAACTGTCCCAAAAATCTAGAGTTGGTACCTCTGGGAACAGAAATGACACAGTTTGTTCTTATCTTGGGAAGAAGCAAAATACACTGGTAAAGAGTCAAGTTATGAGAGTTGATAATTTAGTTAAAAGCAGGTGTGAGCTGACAAGACAGCATGAATAGCCGAGAGCGACAAAATTTGGGAGATAACAGGCTCTTTATCCATAAATGCCACCAGATAGAAAGTTTGCAGCAATCTTAAAATGTACCTATTGTGGTACTTTGGGAATGGCAGTCATGCAGAAGTGGCAGGAAATTCTGTCTATACTCTTCTTCCTTATCTCCATAATAGAACAAAGTTCTTTATGGAGAGGGAAAAGACCATAAGTATTACTATCATAAAGCCTTGATGAAAAGTCATTGTACCTGAGAGAAAGGAGAAAAGAACAAGAGGGAAAAAGCAGAAGAACAAGATTGTAAGCTGGTCCTATAGCTACAGATGAGGGAAGGGCAGGAGAACTGAGATGGCTCAACCCTCAACATTCAGGAACATGGTTCTTCTCTGTCAGAGGTTGAATCAGAAATACAGGGTATACACTCCCTCAGAGCCTCTACCACCAAGCTAACAATCTTCAAGACAACAAATACTGATCAAAAAAAAAAAAAATGCAAAAGAAGTAGAAGAATGAACAAAGAGATCCTCTCCAAGGCACAGAACCAAAAGACTTAAAATAAAAAACTGAACATACTTTATTCTGCCAAATCAATACTTACACTAACTGAAGCCTATGACAGCACACAAAGGTGAATGACAGCAACAACAAAAATGACAAATTTTAAACCCAGCTCAATTCCTATATAAACTAACTCAAAGCCTCCACCAGAAGACTAGCAGAACTTATGCTTATTTCCAGGCTTAAAACATCTTTATCTCAGTCTCTACTGATTTATATAACATCTAAATTAAAATAATAATAATAATAATAACACAAGGTATGAACAAAGTTGCTCAGTCATGTCCGACTCTTCGCGACCTCGTGGACTGTAGCCCACCAGGCTCCTTGGTCCATGGGATTTTCCAGGCATGAATACTGGAATGGGTTGCCATTTCCAGAAACATACTCAGAAAAAGCAAAACAATCATCATAACTGAACTCAGGTATGACAAGATGTTGGAACTTCCTGACAAAAAATTTGAAGTAACTATGACCAATGTGTTAAAGATTTTAATGGAAATACAGGAGAACATGCAGATCAAAGAGTTAGTTTCAGTAGAAAGGATAGAAACTATTGAAAAGAGACAGATGGGAATGCGAGAATTAAAAAAAAAAACACAGTATCAGAGATGAAAAAATGCTTTTCATGGGATCATCAGTAGACTCAATACAATGGAAGAGAGAATCAAAGAACTTGATCAATAGATCAATCAGGGATCTATTGACCTCTATCTGCTGCTGCTGCTAAGTCACTTCAGTCGTGTCCAACTCAGTGCGACCCCATTGATGGCAGCCCACCAGGCTCCCCCATGCCTGGGATTCTCCAGGCAAGAATACTGGAGTGGGTTGCCATTTCCTTCTCCAATGCCTGAAAGTGAAAAATGAAAGTGAAGTAGCTCAGTCATGTCCGACTCTTAGCGACCCCATGGACCCCATGGACTGCTCCTCTGTCCATGGGATTTTTCCAGGCAAGAGTACTGGAGTGGGGTGCCAGTGCCTTCTCCAATTGACCTCTATAGATCAATAGAAATCACCCAAACTGAAATGTAAAGTGATAAAAAAAAGTGAAAAAATATTTTAAAAAGGAAAAAAGAGCATCTAAGAGTTGTGAGACAATATCAGATACCCTAATATATATGTGGTTATATTCTCAGAATGAAAAGAGACCAAATATTTGAAGGTATAATGTCTGAGAATATTTCAAAATTAACGATGGACACCAAACCACAAATTCTGAATGCCCAAAGAACACCAAGCAGGATAAAATAAATATCACCCCAGCCTCCAAAAAATCATCCTGGCTAAAGACAAAAAATAAAAGGAGTATCTTGAAGACAATCAGAGGGAGAAAAAAGGAACATTTTAATCAGAGAACAAGACAGGATTAACAGCCAACTTCTTGTCAGAAACCCAGTAAGCTAGAAGACAATGAAATAATGTTCTTTTATCAATTTATTTTCTCTCAGTTCCAAATGGACACTCAATATCTTGACCTTTGAAAATTATATTGGCCTTTTATTATTCGTTTGGTTGTAGGTATGATGCTAAACTTTGTTCTCAAAAGGCATCAGAAAGACATTTTAGAAGGAAGTAATCTGGGGACTCCAGCGAGTTCTTAATAGGTTCTTGCAGTGACCATGGCTTTTCCTGTGCTTATCTAGAATGTGGACAGCTTCTCCTGCATGTGCTTACTGATTTGAACAGTCATAAGCAACATCAAGAAGCTTGGAGATTCCCCTGGAAACTCTGTTGGAAGATTTAATAGCAAAATATCCTCAGTGAGATATATTACTGTGAGCAAAATTTTCTGACACCTAGAGGCCATATTCCTAGAAAGGTCCAAATAGTGGAGTTCCATCACATTCTGCCAAAGCAGGACCATCTCTATTCTCTTACATTCAGTGAGCCAAAGTCATGACATCTCCAATAAATCTGGGTCTTGTTCCTAGGATGAAGGCACTTCCTTCCTTTTTCTATCTCAGCCTAGGGACAAGCACTGCTTCCTATATTTGCTTTACAATTCTCTTAATTCTTCCTAGCCAAACTTTTTCTTCTCTGATTATCTGTTTTAAGTGAACAATTCTTTATATCAAATTTTACCTATTCATATCACTGTATTTTTGGTAGTGTTATCAACCCTGGTTGATATACTATAGCATATACTCAAGACCTTCTCCCCTCCACAATAGCTTTCATCACCCCTACCATAGTTCCCCTTTTCTGTATGTAGTTTTTCACTTCCAGGTCTTCAGAAGAGAGACAGAGGAACATAGAAACAAAAATACATAGCTCAGAGGTGGATGATGTGACATCTTCCCACACTTTAGGCACCAACCTAGATGCAAGTAAGCTAGTAGAGTGTTACTATATTCCCAGAAAGAAAATATTGGTTTGATAAGTACATAGCCAGACTCTGCAACAAAATATTAAACCTCCTGTGTTCTAAACTGAAGTATGTAATGCTTCTCTCACCACTCACAGATCTTTCCCTTTTATTTTTTTTTAAATCTCTTTCTCAGTGAGTGTTACAATCATTTACCATTTTTCAGTCAAAAACCCTGTGGTCACTCATAATGCCCGGCTGTCTTAAATTTCAACTCTATGGTGGATTTTGTTGCAAATCTAATTACCTTCCTCATGTGTAAGCCACATGACTCTCTGCCCTGGACTCCTGCAATGAACTCCTAATTTCTAGTTGGCTTCCCTGCTATCACTTTTTCTTTACAGTATATTCTCTTCAGAGGAGTTCAGAGGCACTTTCCAAAACAGAAAAATGTCATGTGATGATCCCAAATCTCATCCTATCAGCAGTTCCCCATTACACTTGACTAAAATTTAAAATATTTTCCTTGGCCTACCAGTTTCTACAAAGTCTGATGCTGTTATATTCCTTAACCCTTCTTGCCTGTTTTTATTTCATTCTGATCACACAGTAACTCTTGCAGTTTCTCTCTCTTTTCTTGTTTCCTATCCCAGGAATGCTCATGTATTTGTTATCTTAATTGGCACATTCTGTACATTCAGATTCAAATGTAAACATCTCAGAAAATCCATCTTCATTATCAGTTGAAAATATCACCTTCTATTTTGAGTGTCTTATGTGTCAATACAACTAATCACTATTAGACATTATTATATTACTTCTCCTATTTTATTAATCTCTTAATCACTAAAACATAAGCTTCATACAACAAAGGATTTTTTTTTCTCATTGCTCACAGTGCCTCTAAAGTTCTAGAAGTTGAAAGCTTATTAATATTAGCTGAATAGGTCTATGAAGAGAATGTATCAGTCAACCACACTTGGAGGGTGGATGCGAGGTGAAAAAAGGAAGCAGAATTGACAAAAAGTCTTGTATATTTTTTGAATAAGGAAACAATGTATAGGACATTTGGGAAACTGTAATTTTCAGTGAAGAAAGAAAATAGAATGTGATAATATCAATGATAAAAGATGAGGAGCATGAGACAGACAGGGGTTAGACACAGAACTGTAGTGTTTGGATTTTGTTACAGGCAGAATAAAAAACACATTAATTGTTTTACTTTAGTAGGGAAGTCAACTGATCAGATTTGTGGCTTATGAGGATCTCATCAGCTGCGTTGTGAATACGTTAGAGAGAAGAGGTTGAAAGAAAATGACACCAGTATTAACCAGTAACCTAGTTTAGATGCAGATCTGGTTTGATCAAGATGATGGTGGCTGGAATAAGGAACAGAAAGATCAAAGGCTGCTTCAGAAATAAAATCAACAAAATATAGTGTTTTTTAATTTTTTAATGTTAGAATGAGAAGCAAGTGTGGATCTTCAAATGAAGAAGTTAATTCCAACTCCCCCAATTAACACAAATGTCACTTTCTAGTTTTTACCTTCAATCACAGAGAAAAACGCCAATAATTAGCCTCTTTAAATTTGATAAAAACAAAATCTATGTGATAATGAAAGTGGTTTTCTTAGTCCTGAAAATGAACATTATCCCATTTGTTATTTTAATTGAATGATTTTTTGTGTTCAGTAGGTGAAGCAACCACCCTTCACAAAGACTCCTAAACATTCCCACAACTTGCTACCAACGTATTCTTGGGTAGAACAACATTCACAAACCCTTGAGGGAAAAAAAAAAGATAAACACCTGCCAAACACTGGGAGCTGTTTAAATATTATTATAACAAGCAATGTAATTATAACAATTCAATCTCCTGGAAAATGCAATAACCAATTTCCCTGCTTGGTACAAGGAAAGTGAATGTGAAGTATCCAGGTCATACAACTTTATCTCTGGTATTCTGTCAAACAAAGAACTGCTACTATGTATAAGGAGGCTATTTTAATGAAATTTTACAGTCATAATTCTTGTCTTATTTTCCCCTCAATACAGATTGGAATACTATTTCAAAAACAAGCCCGGGGAATTCCTTAATTTTATAAGTAGAAACAAATAGTTAGGTATGGGAAGGAGTGGTATTTTTGAAGCCAATTCCATCATTTTGAAAACAGTAATTTGAAATTAAGCATAGTTTCAGACATAGAAAATAAATTTATGGTTACCAAAGGGGAAAGGGAAATGGAGGAAAAAGTTTGGAGTGTGGGATTATCACATACACACATATATAAAATAGATAATCAAAAGGACCTTTTGTAGAGCACAGGAAACTATACTAAATATCTTGTAATAACCTATAATGGAAAAGAATATATATATGTAAATATATATATATACACACACATACACACACACACACATATATATATATGCATAACTGAATGACATTACCACACCCGACACTAACACAAAGTTATAAATCAACTACATATCAATAAAAATGTTTTAAAAAAGAGAAATTAAGCATGATTTCAATATCAAGATCTTTTTTCTTACACATCCTACAGCTTCAAAACTGGTTATAAAATTTGTGGAGCCCAGTGTGAAATGAAAATGTGGAGTCCCTTGTTCAAAAAGTATTAAGACTTTTGAAATGACAATAGCAGAACACTAAACAGAGTCAGAGGCCCTTCTGAGATTAAGGTCTTGCTCCTACATTTGAAAAAGAAAAAACAAAGTTCTTCACTTTGATCTTTATCTGTAAATGACTGTGAGTTGAATTTTTCTTTTCACTTTAGATAGCTCATCCTGCAACTCTGCTTTTCCAGCCAGGCAAACTATGTTCCTGAAAATGCAACCTGATCTAACATGGTTAACTGAAAACCTGGGCATTTCTTTATATTACTGACTTTAAAAACAAACTCTAAACATGATAAATTCTTATGAAATAGTATCACCCACTCAATGAATATGAATTTGAAAAAGTTCCAGGAGATAGTGAAAGACAAGAAAGCTTGGCATACTGCAGTCCATGGGGTTGCAAAGAATTGGACACAACTTAGCGACTGAACAAGAGCTAATGAGATGAGTCTCATCTCTTTAACAAGACTTTCAACTCTTTAATTTGTCATCTTGAGCTATCTGTATCTTTCAAGTCATTGGAAAAACTGCTGCTTGTTTCAACAATTTTAACGGACATGACCAGCCACTCCACCGAAAACATTTGTTGATTAAGAAAGACACTTGTTAAAAGTTAGATCAGGCATTGCTATACTGAATTTACTGACCAATGCAATAAAAATGGCTGATCTAGTAAATTTTGCTTTCTAAAGCTGATGAAGCCTCAGCTGTTGCAATGGCTCTGCCCTGAAAAGGGGAACAGGGAGAAGGAACTGCTTCCTCACTAGCCTTTCCTCCAGGTTAAGTTCCTCACTCTCATCCTGCAAGGCTCTTTCTAATTTCACAGGAGACCTTGAAGGCTCTGCTTTTTCTCCACATCACAAGCTAGAAAGCCTCTTTACTCTCACTTTTTATTTTCTATTTTATTTCTTGACACATCAAACCTCTCCATCCAACCCTCATATTAGTTACGCTCACACCACCCCTTTCAGGCAACATACACACACACACACACACACACACACACACATACACACGCAGATGCATGCACACACACATGCGCGCACACACACACACATGCATGCACAAACACACACATACAGATGCACACACACACACACACACACACACACGCACCTCTATACTAAATTCTCCAGTCTCACCAGAACTGAATATAACAGACTGAAAAGACTCATGATAAAATTCAAATATACATTCCATATAGTCAGAAAGGACAGTGGCCGGTGTAGCTTTTATTCAGCATGAGACAGAATAGAGGAAATCTGCTTATGGAATTATCCCCCACCTCCTTTCTTGTTGAAATGCCAAATATCAGATTTGACCACTGTTATTTTTCTATAGCAAGGTTAATTTCCAATGTAATATTTCCTTTGAAGTCAGGCTTAGTCAATGTGAGATGAAGTGGAGATGTGTTGATTACTTAATATCTCTGAATGTCACTGATATTTTATTTTTAAAAACTGTTCAGTTTTAAATTTTATTTTAAAATTATTCAGCTTTAAACATCTTATATTTTAAGAAAAATAGTAGCTTCTATTATACAAATTTGGAGAAGATAATGGCACCCCATTCCAGTACTCTTGCCTGGAAAATCCCATGGATGGAGGAGCCTGACAGGCTGCAGTCCATGGGGTCGCTACGAGTCGGACGTGACTGAGCGACTTCACTTTCACTTTTCACTTTCATGCATTGGAGAAGGAAAAGGCAACCCACTGCATCCCAGGGACAGGGGAGCCTGGTGGGCTGCCGTCTATGGGGTTGCACAGAGTCGGACACGACTGAAGCGACTTAGCAGCAGCAGCAGCATTATACAAATTAACTTTCTATATTTTTCTGTCTTTTCTTTTTTAAAAATAAAATTTTGCTAACTTCATTGTATCTCTGAACTGTTTTGTGCTTCAACCACAGAAGTCAATCTCTCTGGTCCAAAACTGAAATTTCTTTTCTTTCAAACCACAAAATATTCTAAAAATTCATTTGTAATCTATGTTTACTTGTAATAATACTTTTAATAATAATTTCTAATCTATGTTTACTCCTCCCTTTTTCAAAAAAAGCATCTTTCTGACCTTAAGGTGAATCAATCATTAATTTATGAGTTATCATCCTTGGTGGACAGAAAGTGAAACTGAAAGTCGCTCAGTCATGTCTAATTCTTTGTGACCCCATGGACTATACAGTCCATGGAATTCTCCAGGCCAGAATACTGGAGTGGGTAGCCTTTCCCTTCTCCAGGGATCTTTCCAACTCGTGGATAGAACCTAGTTCTCCCGCACTGCAGGCAATTCTTTACAAGCAAATCATTTATTTAATTTTAACTTGTATCATAGCTGCTTAAGTAGGTTTGCTTGACTCAGTTATTGTGATTTTCTTTTACTTTTACTTTTGCAAAATATCTCTCAAATAAAATCCTTTGAAAATGCTAAACCACAAATCAAATTGCATTATTATTTCTGTAGTCATGCATACATACACATACAACTTCAAAAAAAAAAAAGAGAAAGAATTAATTTAATCTCATGCTTGTTTCAGTTAAATCTGAGCATAAAATGTATCTTTTATGTTTCAAGATCAAGATTATGGTCTTAGTTGAAAACCATTTGGGTTCTGTAAAAAGGTCACAGAGGAAGATGCTATCATACAATAAATGTTAATTTGTTTTGTAAGCTGAAAATATATGCATCAAAACTTTGTTTCTAATGTGAGTGGAGAGATCAGAAAAGAAAGCAACAGTGGCTTGGTTTTTGCTAAAATGATGATCTTAGTGCTGGATATCAGAGTTTACAAAGCCAAAATCGGTTACAGTCATGAAAATGTCTCTTTGGTTTTTTAGATATTAATATTATTAGCATTGAATCATATTTTAACTTCACTTCAAAAATCAATGAATGCATTCTTATTTGAAGAATACCAGTTTCCAGCAGTATTAAAAATAGATGTTGGGGCTCTCTGTGTGCATGGGTATTTCCAAGATAATCATTTCAAATAATGCTGTATCATTGTAGACAGTGGATATTCCTTTAGACATATAGCTCCTTATTTTAGAAGTAAAAGGAAAAAATAAGCAATAAGATAAATATGGGAGGAAAAGCCTAACTAATAATCTGAAAGAGATCATACCTTACAGGCAAGTTACATGTTATGAACAAAACATGTGACTGACCAAATGAAAGAAGATATATACTTTTTGTCTCAGAATTTTTATAGAGACATAAGTATTGCCAAGTTGAAAGAAGAAAATGTGTTAACGGTGACTATGTTTTGCTTGACTTTACTGCAATTTAAAAGGGCTTCTGTAAGCCAAGAGAAGAGATGGTATTAAGTGGAAAACATAAATCTGGGTAACAAATTCTTTGGGCCAATGAGAGATTTGCTGTTCCAGAAATACTCTTTAATCCTTCTAGTATAGGCATTCAAGAAATGGAGATTCTGTTCTATTCAATTCATAACCTACCTGAAGAAATGCTGTCTTATTTTTTAAAAACATTGTTTTGACAGGAGGAAAGTCTAGTCTCTTTTCCCAAGATTTAGTCAGAAGTTTGATGGCTCAATCCAACAGATTCTGATGTTTCTGTTGTGCTGCCTGACAATCCTATTATTTATGCCTGGGAAGGTGGAAAATTGGTATCAGGGAATGATGATTTTGAAGATAGAGTGGTAACAAGAAAATATTATGAACAAAATGGACATAGCATCTGTGAAGAGAAACTTTGTATTGAAGAACCATTTCTTAAAGTACTGAATGATTGTGGTAAAAGTTTAATTTTCAATGTTGTTTTTAAAGGAAGTTAAGGACCTGTATTACTGCTCATCCTAAGATAACATCTAGAACTTAGGTAAATACTTTGATTCATGGCTAATTTTCAAAGGTTTCTTAGCTAGGTTAGTAAGTAAACTGTAACTCAGCCCATATTTTCATTTAAGAGCTAGACTTATTATAGCAATGATTATGTCATTTCTAAGAGAAAGTTATATTTCATTAAAATATGAAAAAGTGAGTGCAGTTTAAGATTAATTCTTTATAGCCAAAAGCACAAACATAACTGTACCACTGGTCAGATTTCCTTAGAAGATCATTTTGTGTGACTGGCTTGGAACTGACCAGAGTGCGTTGAGGCTGATATGACTTCTCTCTTTTAGAATTAACCACTTTACTTTTAAATTGCAGTTTTTACTTCATATAGTTGGAAAAAATAATCTATGTTTGTGTAATGTTTGTTTTTTAGTTGGCATAAATTTGAAAGGGTGAAGATCAAAGCCAATTCAGTAAAGTGATTTTGCTCATTACTGTGTTTCAGAAATGCATTATTTCACTCATAAAAATACTATACCATTTTTAGGATAAAATTCTTGTGTCATTGGGCTCATGTATCAAATTCCTAGCAGTCCTTTACCTTTAGTTAAAATCATGTGCCTACCCCATGGCTTCAGATGTTTTAACAGTCCTACTAAGACAGCCTACAATGATAGAACATAGTTTCTTAAAGGAAAATTAAGATGAAGAGACAGATTGGTGAAAGAGCTATCCACTACAATTACATTTGGTTTCTACGGATGGTCCCTGACTTAACAATGGTTCCACTTGATTTTTTGACCCTACAATGGTGCAAAAGCAGTATGCATTTAGTAGAAACTGTTCTTCAAATTTTGATATTTTTTTCCAGGCAAATAATATGTGATATGACTTTCTTGTGATGCTGGGCAGTATTTGGGCACATTGATATTCATTGTTTTAGAATCTTATCTCATAGTTTTCAAGTTTCTGAACATTAGCCATCATCTCCAGCCATGCTGCTGCTGCTAAGTCACTTCAGTCATGTCCAGTTCTGTGCAACCCCATAAACAGCAGCCCACCAGGCTCCTCTGTCCACAGGATTCTCCAGGCAAGAATATGGAGTGGGTTGCCATTTCCTTCTCCAACCATATCTTCATGCAAATTGAACAACAGAAATGCTGACTCAGTTCTTCCCTGGCATCATTGCCCTTCCCCAGCGCATGTTAGGCTTGCCCAATAATTTGCTGTGTCAAGTAGAAGTGATCTGTACAAGACTAGACTCAGGAGAGACACATTAGTCACATGAACTAACACCTAGAGCATTTACTCTTCCCTGATAAGCTATTGGACTTTCCTCATAGCTCAGTTGGTAAAGAATCCGCCTGCATGTGCAGGAGACCGAAGTTAGATTCCTGGGTTGGGAAGATCCCCTAGAAAAGGGATAGGCTACCCATTCCAGTATTCTTGGGTTTCCCTTGTGGCTCAGCTGTTAAAGAATCCACCTGCAATGTGGGATACCTGGGTTCGATCCCTGGGTTGGGAAGATCCCCTGGAGAAGGGAAGAGCTACCCACTCCAGTATTCTGGCCGGGAGAATTCCATGGCCTCTGTAGTCCGTGGGGTCACAGAAAGTCGGACACAGACGGAGCTACTTTCACTGTCACACAATGTACCTTTCCCTTAACCCACATCTGACCAAAGAGAAAATTCAGACCTGGTTTATGAATGGTTATGCATGATATGTGTGGCTGGCACCAGCCAGAAGTGGAGTGCTGGCATAAAATTGAATTGTCACAGCCGTGGCTCAGATGGTAAAGAATCTGCCTGCAGTGCAGGATACTCAAGTTTGATCCCTAGGTCAGGAAGATCCCTTAAGGAAGGGGAGGGACACGCCAATATTCTTGCCTGGAGAATTCCATGGATAGAGGAAACTGGTGGGCTACAGTTCAAGGGGTTGCAAAGAATTGAACACGACTGAGTGACTAACACTTTCACTTTTCAAATATGTTAAGTGACAGAGTTGATCTGCAAGAGCAACCTTCTGTTTTTCTTTTTTTAATGTTTAAAAACCTTTTTAGCACATAGGCAATTGCACAGAGAAAAACACCTCTAGAATGGCTTTTACATTAAAAAGAATGAAATTATACCATTTGCAGCAACACGGACAGACCTAGAGATTTTGTTACTGAGTGAAGTAAGTCAGGTAGAGAAGGAGAAATATCATTGGACATCCTTTATAAGTGGAATCTAAAAAGAAATTATACAAATGAACTTGCAAAACAGAAACAGACTCAGAGACTTAAAATACAAACTTATGGTTGCAGTGGGTGGGGGTGCGGGGTGGTTCGGAGGAAGGGATAGTTGGGGAGTTTGGGGTAGATATGTACACACTGCTATATATAAAATGGATAGCCAACAAGGACCTACTATATAGCATATGGAACTCTGCTCAATGTTGTATAACAACCTGGATGGGAGGGGAGTCTGAGGGAGAATGGATACATGTATGTGTATAGCTGAGTCCTCTTGCTGTTCACATGACTATCAGAACAGTGTTAATTGGCTATTGCTCCTTGCCCAGTCACTTCAGTCATGTCCGACTCTCTGCAACCCCATGGACAACGGCCCTCCAGGCTCAAATTGTGAAGTGAGTGAAGTGAAGTCGCTCAGTTGTGTCCAACTCTTTGCGACCTCATGGACTATAGTCTACCAGGCTCCTCTGTCCATGGGATTTTCCAGGCAAGAGTATTGGAGTGGGTTGCCATTTCCTTCTCCATAATTGGCTATATTCCAATGTAAAATAAAGAGTTCAAAAAAAAAAAAGAAAAAGAGAAAAGTTTATTTTTGTTTCTTGCTTGTTGTTCATGGAAGTTGCTTCTGCTTACATCTTGGTAACTAGGCCTGAAAATTTTGCAGGTAGCATTCTTAGTAAAATTTTCCTTACTCATTCCTGTCAACTTATTGCTACCACACTACTATAACTTGATTCAAGCAATCACCTTAAAATAATTTGTACTTAATTTTATTAGTATATCCAATTTCCCTTATGAAGCAAAACTCAGTGTCATGTTGAGACCTATCCTAACTTTATAGCTAAATATTTGGGGCTGTACCAAAAGAAAAGTTACATTTGCCAACAATATTTGCCTCACATTTATTTATTATTTGTGTCTTCTTCTAGGTTTTTAATTAGGATATTTATCAGATATTATGCTACTCACATAGTATAGAAGAAAGAAACTGTCTAAGTTCATTTGGGCTGCTCTGACAAAATACTACAAGCTGGGTGGCTTGTAAACAACAAAAATTTATCGCTTCTAGTTCTGAAGTCCAAAATTAAGGTGGCAGCGGGTCTGGTAGCTGGCAAGACTGCACTTCCTAGAAAGCTGTCTATTCTCTCTACCTTCACATGGTGGAAGGGACAAGAGAGCTCTTTGAGACTTCTTTAGAAGAGTATTAATCCCACTCATGGGATTTCACCTTCATGACCCATTTACCTCCCAAATATCCCACTTCCAAATTCTGTCACCTGTGGGTCAAGATTTCAACATGTGAATTTGGGGTCACATAAATATTCATACCACCGCAGAGCTCAGGAATTTAAAGATGCAGTCTGATTCTGGACTATAGCACAGACCAGCTCCTTGATCAAAGGTATCACATAATTATTCTGATATTTAGGCTCCATCACTGACATAAAGGGGTAATAGTACCCACCTCACTAGCTGATGCTGAGAAGGATTCAAATGAGAAAATTACAATGAGATGTTCTCATCGACTCTGAACCTAATATGGTCTCCAAGAGGCCATTATTAAAATGTAAAGAGAGGAGAAATGATTGTTCAGGAGAAGGGGACTGGCCATAAACAGAATTCCCTGTTAAACACATTAGCAGATATCAATCTGACTGACTGTGTCCTCTTAGAACAGGAGGGTGATCCCAAGGTCAACTGATGCATTAATAAGAGAATTAATTCAATCATAAATAAAAATCCAGAGTCATAAAAGCCTGGGTTTGAGTCCTAGTTCTCTCTTCAGCTCTGCATCTATATGCAAGTTATTTAGTCTTTTTTTTGGTCTCATTTTCCCCATCTGTAAAATGATGACAACAAACCTCTCATAGGGTTATTGGGAGAATTTAATGAGTTAACATATTTAAAATGCTCATAACAGGGCTTGACACATAGTAAGTGCTTTGTGCTGTACACTGCTATTTGTATCATGCCATGTTCATAATAATGGAGCATGTAGTATCTGATTGAGAACATGATTGTCAAAATCAGGCCATAGTTAAAGGAGCAGACAAATACAGAATTTTTACAGGTAACAGGGATATTTTTACATATTATTCTTTTTCCAATGCTATTGTTAGTTTAGTTAACAGCAGTGGACAAATTTAAGTGATAGTTAATATGTACTAAAGTAGATGTTTTAAGCTTGGGAGTAAATATAAGAATCAAAAATTTGAATCAGGATGTTCTGTCTTTATATTTTCAAATCTTTCTGTCTGCATGGGCAATAAATAAGACAGAGAGCAAGGTATGTTAGGGATAGGGGAACCCACACTCCTTAACCCTGTTCCATGAGCATTTCCCTCTGATTGACAGGACTTCACAGACAATATAGATGTATAGCTCTTTTCAGTCTTCCAGCTTCTGTTTTCCAGGTTTCTTGTCTCTTTCTCTCAGATCTTCTGGTGAATTCTCACCTCTTCCTTTGACATGCTCAAAAATCCCAATTTTCTTTAATTTTTCAATAGCAATTGGTTATTTTTCTTCAGGCTGAGTGTTACTATGAGGGGATCTTCCTTCTCATTGAATATCTTTCTTTTTGAATACAATAGCTACAAGATGCACACCTGAAAACCATGCTTTTTATTTAAGACTTCACAAAAGTACATTTTACATTATATAACTAAATTGTTACTGAATTTAGTGCAAAAATTAATGCAGGTTTTAATTTTCTTCACTATAAAGCCCTTCCCTGGAACAATATATTTATTACATCAGGAGGGTTTTGCAATAACCTTAAACCAAATTAGAGAGTAAGGGGAGAAGGAGAAATGTGAAAAGAGAGCTTGAAAGCTTGACAAAATAGCCAATATGCAGAGAATCACTTTTAGGACAATTTACGATCTCTCACCTCATGCGCGAAGTGTTAGGGCTGGCACTAGAGAGGAAGAGTATCTTAGCTCTTTAATTACTAGCCCTTGGGCTTTTCCTAATGGAGAAAAATAGACTCCCTCAGGTTCCTCACCTTTTGATCAAGTTTACTTACAGAAACCTGGATGCTGAGTGTATCCTGAGTGTTTGTTTTCATTTAATTTTCAGGAAAGACTCTGGACATTGATTTCTCCTTGCATTTCATTTAAAGTGAATTCTCAATTGTGGATGAGAAAAACCAGAGCCAAAATCTTTGCCTTGAGCACAAACCAAAGTAAAATCAAAGCATTTCTGAGAGTGTGAGTTGTTCAGTTAAATTTGCTTAAAAAAAAAAAAATCATCAAGCAATGGCACTGCTGAAATGGATCAGACATGGAGGCAGAAATCAGACGAGAAACTTGGTACGCCAACTTGTGCAGTATAATTTTCACATCAAAGAACTTCAAAACAGGATTTTTGCCAGTATCTTAACTTTTAGCTAGCTGACTCAAATCCTTTCTGGAAGTAAGCAGGTTATAACTTATAACTACATAAATAAATAAATCACCCAGTTCAAGGTTTGCCCACCCCATCCCCATCTCTTCCTGCATAGTTAGGGTCAGAGCTTCCGTCACATAAAGGCTTTTCTCCTTCACAAAACTGAGTGTATATATGTGGACATCCAGGCAAAAGAACTTTCTGGAAGAAGGAACACCATGTTCAGTGGCTTAATGGCTTTGAAAAGAGTCCTGGGAGCTGTTATACCAAGATTTCAACTTGAGGAGAAGGCTGAGTACACTGAGAGGTGATGAGAACAGGGATGCAAATTGAGATAGTTTGAGAAGGAAGAGTTTCTCTGCTGCTGTAAGAATTTTATCCTGAGAACAATGCAACCCAGAGGCCGGATAATTCACACTTGGTTTATTGTCGGGAGCCAAGAAGAGGACAAGCGAACGCCCCGCCCATGACAAGGCTCTGGGTAAAGGTCATGGACCCAAGGAGGCCATGAACCCAGGGGAATCCGAGTCCAGCAGGCTCCGGGACGCTCCCTATTCTTGCTATATGTGTCTTGTCTGTGCTAATACTCTTTCTTGGAATTCTTGGTGGTTTTTCGCTGTCCTGGTAGACCTCGGGGAAGGTCCCAGGGACATCTCTAGGGTGTAAACGTCTGGGGGCTTCCCAGAAGAGTTAGGCTTACTCTGCCCCCAGGGAGATGGGAACCATATGAATAACCTGGTATGCGGGAGGTATTTAGATTTAGGCCATTTATAGATATGTGGGATTTTATATATAGGAGGTATATTAGGGAATATGGAAATAGATTAGAATTTAAAACTGCTTATAAATGTGATTGTGAATCCCATCCCTGGACACGCAAACACTATTAGATTTAGTTGTAAGTTTAATAACCACACAATGCTATAATTCTCATTTTGCAGAGTAAGGGTTAAGGCAGCTGCGACGCTGCTGCTACTCCATTTCCCCTGCCCATGGTGTACCTGGGAGTACACTAGGAAGTAGTGTTAGTGCTATAGGTATCATAGACGGCTGTGTGAAAATAGAATGAATTATGGCTTGTAGATTAAATAGTAAGCAAGATATTGTAGTATGTGTATAATATAAAAGTTAAGTTTTCATAGTAGGTAAAATTATAATAGAAACTATAGTGGTTAAGTGATTGATTATACTGTAAAACTGTTAAGATATTTTTTTCCCTGTAGCTATGTGTTTCTTTGTAGCTGACGTTTGTCCATTCAAGTGAAGCAGTGAAGCAAGAAGAACGTTTAAACCTGAAAACAGAGTGGGCTAAGAGGTCCAAAACAATCCTTGTCACGCGCCACTAGGGACGGAAGATTTTGTACCCTGGGAAATTCTGTCTTGGAAAATATCCCCTGACTTGTTTTGTTGATCTAAGGGGCACGTCATCTGGAAAGATCTGAAAACAATAATTCATACCTTGGCCCCAGTAGAAAAAAAGATATATAAGGTGTTAGAGAAAAAATAAAGAAGAAGAAGTTTTTCCACTGCAACTGTGTGTGTGTGTGTGTGTGTGTGTGTGTGTGTGTGTGTGTGTGCATTCGCCGACGCCGCTCATCCCAAGGGTTCCCTGGACCAGCGGAGGCTGGACCCCCGCAGTTTATAGATTGTTTTTATTCCTCACAACCTGTATAAATGTGTATGACCCTGTTACTTATTCTGGTATCAGTTTAGACATCTATAAATGATGGAATACAGGTTAAAACTTTATGCTTTATGTGTATATGACATATTTACCTACACACACATCTTCTGAAGAAAAGTTATTAAAATTCTAATACAAAACTAGAGATTTTAATCTTAATAATTATCTGGAATATAAATAATTTTATAACATCTAGATTTTCCAGGTGGATTTACCACCATATAATCCCATTTAATCTGTTTGTGCAATATAATCTAGGCTTTCTTTATACCTAGTCTTTCTTCACTTTGTGGCTTTTGTCTGCAACTATTCTGACCTCATATCTATTAAAGTCATGGCTACCCCTTAGATTCCAGCATAAACTCTCATCCTCTAAGAAATCTTTCATGCATCCTCACAATGAATCTAGAATCATCTTTCTTTAAATCCTGAGAGTATTTTGATGCTTTTTGTACCTTTTCTGTCTTTACTTAGAACTCTTTGTCAGTCACTGTTTCTTACTATATTACCAGCTACTACAAAAAGGATAATCCGATGCTAATATTTGCTACTTTCTCATGCACTTTCCCTTGTAACTCCAAAGTGTTTTGTACATACAAGTTTTTCAGTAGTACTCTGTGGAATGTTATTGAATGCCTAATTCTAGTCACTTGATAGAGAAGGCTATGTTGTTACCTGTCAGTGCTTAAATATATGAATGGCTTCACTGAAATTAATTTTTATGCCATAAAGAGGAAAATATAAATAAACAGTATCAATGGGAGCAAGAAAGAAATTCTCAATAGATTGCAATAGGGAGAGGGAAATACAGTTTTCTCGGGGAGATTTTTTAAAGTTTATTCCTAATTTATCAACTAATCATCCTGGATCCCTATATCAAAGCCCATTTTCCGTGTGAAGGTAGTGCCTACACAGAGTACTACATGGGAAAACAGAAGACCAGTCTTCTAGAACCGGGTCCTCCTCTCCATTAGAATTTAACTTGGGCTGGTAACTGAACCTCTTTAGCTACCATGTCCTCTTCCGTAAAAAAGGAAAAGACAAATGTCTATGCTTTCCATTGAGAAGGTTCTTTTACAAATCAATAGAGAGAAAATAGACTTCCTTGGTGGTTCAGTGGTAAAGAATCTGCCTGCCAGTGCAGAAGATGCAGGAGGTAAGGATTGGATCCCTGAGTCAGGAAGATGCCCTGGAGGAGGGCATGGCAACCCATTCCAATATTCTTTCCTGGAAAATCCCCTGGACAGAGAAGCCAGGTGGGCTACAAGTCCATGGGGTCATGAAAAGGTAGACATGACTGAAGCAACTGGGCACACATACAGAGAGATAAAATATTTAAAACAAATTATAAATTTTATTCCATCTTTTTTCTTTTTCTTGACTAGTGGAGATTAATTCTCTATTAACTACAAGCTTGTTTTCTACATGTATAAATCTGTTCTCCTCTTTAATATGATTAATTCTAATTTTCTTTATAGAAAGCAGCACAGTGATTATCTTATCCAGGAAGACTTCCTAGATACCCACCCTTGTTATATGCTCTGGTGGTTTAGTCACTAAGTCGTGTCAGACTTTTGAGACCCCATATTCTGTAGCCCCCCAGGTTCCTCTGTCCATGGGATTTCCCAGGCAAGAATACTGGAGTGGGTTGCCATTTCCTCTACCATAGCCTTTTATTGTGATGAATCAAAATTCTTGATTTAATTTCCAGTCTCCATTATGATGATGCAAAATCCTTGATTGTGGGGACCAGAACTTATATAACCTTTATATCTTCAACACATTGGTATTCACTAAATATTTATCAGCTAAATAAGTTTTGAATGAACTTACAGCCTTCACTCTATGAGTTGCATACAGTAATGTCCTAGTTTACAATATTGTGAAAACTGTGGTCCAGTTGCAAAAAATTGATGATAGTGGACCTTGGATCTGGGGTCTCATAGACAGCCTAATGTGTATTTGTATTTATGAGGGCATCTTACCTCCAGAAAGCTTTTCTTTCTCTATTTTGTTTTACTGATACTTCATAAAATATTTCTCGTGAATGATAATGACAAAAAGAAGTTTGGACAGAGGGTCTGCTGTGTAGAAAGGCATGCTTCACTCGACAATTTACTTTCCTCAAGTTCCTCCCTAATTCTAACCCTAATTCTGTTTCAATATGCTAATCTCCCTGGTTTCTTCATTAAGCCTGCTTTAGGATTGTTTCTCCCACTCAGGAGAGCTGACTAAACTTTAATGATTGCCTTAGGTCCCCCATGCCAGTTTATTAAAAAGCACAGAAATATGGGAATGAAATAGTCTGTAAAGATAAAATACATTATTAAATGGCATTATTGTCATTATTATTCTCTCACTGAACAAGGAGATGAAGAGCTGAATTGCACACCATATGGTAATTGCTTGGAAGATAACCACAACTTACGGTCACACCTTCAGCATCCAACGACATTGTTTGCTGCATTTCAGGTGCCAGTGTGGCAGAGGGCCAGCCCAGGAAAGATGAACTGGCAGAGAGAGAATGACAGACATTAGGCATAAGTACTTTTCATGTCAAGCCTTTGGCATGTTCATTGTCGAAAAAATCTGTTCTCAGAAATGCCTTCCAAAATATGCAAGTTATGCTATGAAGGCATATGAAAACTCATGCCATCCAGGAATATGTTAATATGAACCATCCTGGGAGATGCCAAATTATAGCCAAGATAATGGGTGATTCCAGATGTCTGTCCAATCCCATTCTTATTGCACAAGAGAAGTTCAAAAATTTACAAAAGGAAAGTTTATATGGAATTTTTTTAATGAGTGATGGCTTTCTGAAAAAGAAAGAGAAAGAGATAAAGAGTCAATTTTGAAAGAGAGAAAGAGTTGATTGAACCTTTATTTTGCTATGTATAACCTTACATTTTCAGGATCTCTGTTTAAATTATAGATTTGAATTATCTCTCTTCCCAGAAGTAAGAGGTTGAACATTTGCAAAGATACAGAAGATGAGATTCTTACTTTAGATGATTTTTAAAATATCTTAGCTTGAATACTGTTGTTCATCTTACTAAATGCTTTTTGCACATTGCATTATTATACTGAATCTTCCTGAGATTATCTTCAGGTAAATATCATTTTCTATTTCCTTTTCAGATGAAGCATCTCAAAGAAATAGAAATGACCTGCCCAAAGCCACTCAACTAAATTTTAAGAGGAGCAGAAACGAGGTCTCTTTGCTATTTTCAATAGGAACGATCTCAAGCTGTGTTTGATCTCAGCTGTAATTTTAGCTGTGTTAATGTGTCATTATTTATTATAATTTTCTTCTGGGAGTCAGTTTATTAGCTCCAAAATTGTTATTGGGTATCTAGCAAGTGATATTCCCTTTATGAATTATAAAATTTATTTATGAGCTCATGCCATAACTGCTTGATTGCTAGAAAGTAATGGTAAGAATGATTTTTCCATATCTTTAAAGTAAAAAGATTTAACTCTGTCGAAATGCTCAAAAGCATAAAACAAGCCTGTATCACAACTATTTCTCCAGCTGATACTTTGGACTCACTCACAGGCCTGCCTTAAAAGAATCAGCAAATCAAACTCTCTTCCCTACATGAGATAGACTTTCAAGATGTAATAGAACATTAAATGTAGAAATACTCTTGGAATGTTTTCAGAACAGTAGATATTTCAATCCAAAAATGCCACTGAATATTCATGGAGCATTTTTATTTAACCAAACGTATCCTTGGAAAACACAAATTTGAAACAATCATCATATATATATAAGGCAGCAAAATTATCATATGTTTAAACGTTTGCTTCTTTCATAGCTGCTGTGTTATATATACACACAGATATACATGTGGATATGCACATATGAGATTAAAAGCACATTTACAGCTCTGATTGTATTCCATGAATCTTACACTATATCCTGGCTATGAAACCTTTCTTAATAAAGAATATAAAGATAAAATATCCTTATATTGAAGTCATTTAAAGACTTTCTATTGTGAACATATCCCTGGCTTGGGCACTGTTGTGGTTAGAAAAATAATAGAGGATGCTTCTTAAGGACTGAGCACTTCAGCAGAGAATCAAGATATACATATAAGTAATAGGTGCATATGTGCTCAATAGGGCACTATGAGTGTTTTAATTAGTAACATAGAATAGCCAATTCTGCATGTGTTATTGATTATGCATATGTATAAAGTAGCTCCAGATAAATCACTGAGGCCATTCACAATTTGCCCTCCAGCTTCCTGACCTTTGGAGTTTCAGGAATGATTCAGTGACTATTTATTCAGTGCACAGAGAATTTTGGGGTAACACTGGCCCAGGGTCTTTCAGGGCAGCTTACATTCCTCCTTTGGACTTTGCTATGGATGGAATTGTGTATCTCTAATAATCATAGGTAAAAGCTCCAGGGTGCCTGTTTTTGGAGATAGGTAATTAAATTTAAATGAAATTGTCATGGTATGGCCCTGCTCTGATTGGAATGGTGCCCTTCTAAGGGGAGATACCGGAGAGCTCTCTCTCTCTCCCTCTCTCTGCCAGTGAGGACACAGGGAGAAGATGGCAAAGCAGGCAGAGAGTGCTCCTCAGGACCTGAACCAGCCAGCAGCCTGACTTGGACGTGCCAGCCTCCAGAATTTTAAGAAAATGCACTCTGCTGTTTAGCCTCCTCTCAGTCTGTGATATTTTGTTATGACACCCCTACCTGACTAAATAGGCTTTATCACTGAAAAGAACCTAAGGACATGATCTACTCTTTGACTAAACTCCCCTTTGATGTCTCCACTCTGGCCATGCTGATTCTATGTGCCGGGCCAAGACATGCTACACACCGCTGCATTTGCTCTGGTCCTCAAAACCAGCACAGCTCATGCCTCACCTTCTTCAAGCTATTTTATAAATGACACCTTCCTAGTGAAGACCTCACTGACCCTTTTAGATTGCATCCCTCTTCAATATCCCCTGTCTGTTTTCCCTGCTTTTCTCTTTTAAATTTATATTCAATTTACATACTGTATATTTTACTTTCTAGCCAGGTTTATTTTTTCTCTTTCCTCACTGGAAAGAAAATATCAAGATAGGAAAGATTACTGTTTTTTTAATTGCTATACCCTAAATACTCAGCACATTATTAAGTGCCCAATTAGTATAAATCATGTTGAATATAATGTTATCTTAGACCTTATAGAATTCAGAAAGGATAAGAAGAGGTTAATAAAAAAAAAAAAAAGAAGAAGTTAATAAAGGTTAGAAACCAATGGCAAAGCGGCCTATGGAGTGTTACAATATAGAGTTCATTCCAGGATTCAACAATGAACGGAACGATCACTGATAGTGAAAATGAATTTGTAATTAAAAAAAAAAAACCTCCCTGCAGACAATCAGTTCTTGAGAACACACATACCTGGTACTAGGATTAGTGACCTTTAGAAACTCATAGTCACAAAAGAACAAAAAAGAAAGAGGAAAGAAAAATGGAAAGAAGAAAGAACATAAAAATAAATATGATAGATAATATTATTCTTCTCATTTACTAGAGTTATAAAGTCAATCAAAAGATTATCCCTTGCTATTGCTATTTTCATTTTACAATTATATTAAAGAATATATATTGTATAAACAGAACAGCAGAGACAAGGGAAAATGGGAAATGAAAAAATATTTTTTCATCAACTTTAAATTTATTTCTTGATATGTATGCAAAACCATAGCTAAAATTGCAGCAAAGGATAATGGGGAAAAAGCAAGATAAATGGAAATTATATATTATATACATTTAGAAACAGTTAAAATGACTACTCAAAATTAATATAAAAATATCACAGAAATCAAGAGCAAATTGAACATTCAGTATATTGACAATAATTGTTGTCTCTTCCAAATGCATTCCAGAAAAGACACTTCCAGAGTAGAAATTAAGAATCTGAGGAAGATGTACATGTTCTCAGAATTTCATTTTATTCATTTTGGAGGAGATAAATTAGGGTTAGCATTAAGAGCTCTAGCATATCATGTACTCAGCTTCTCCTTGGTATGTATTAGCTGATATTCTTTTTTTTTTTTTTCAATCTTTATCCTTCTAAGCATAGAAAGCTTTATGGAGATATAGTAGGAAGGAAATCAGCTTAATGGGGCACAATACAGCAAACATTATCGATCAATTTTGTTTTACTTGTAAGAATGATTGAATGTGTAAGTAATTGAGATGTCATTTTGTAGCCTGAACATTTTATTTTCTAGAATGTGTGTTTTCTCAAAGAGAATTTATTTGAGAGAAATCAAAAAACAAGAGATGATGTATTAAACAGGGAAAACATACTATTTGACAAGAAGACTTTTCTCGGTCACCCTCTTGATTTCATGGCACCATCTTGTTTTATCCGTGGTGAAATTTTGCCAGCTCAACACTAAGCAAATATTCTCTTTCAGGATTTCTCACTTTCTCTTCCTACCTAAATACTTTACTCAATTCCATGAAGCCACTTATTTCTTCCTCTATTAGTGATTTGTGCCTTCTTTCTCAAGATTTACTGTTTATTGAAATTTATGTTATTTATTTGTATTTGTGTAAAAATAATTGGTAAGTTTTCACTTGAAATGTGGACAGTATAAGCCTAAACATTATTCACCAGCAAATATACATGCAAGCATCCCCAAAGCATTATATATTTTAAGAGAGGACATGGAAGAAAGTGTGAGGATGGCACTCTGGCATGGCACAGGCTGAGGGGGGAGAAAAACAGTCATCTTGTTCTGTAGGTGCAAGGTTAGTGGACATGGTGACTACTGCTGTTGAAGTGAAATTGTGCAAGGATTAATAAACCATCTTAAAATATAGTAAGTCTGTCTCTTTCTTTAAACTTTTAAAATCCCAATTGCTTTATCATTGTGCATAAAATGTAGACAAATGTTTGAAAGCAGAAAAGAAAACATTAACATTAAAATTATGTCTGACTTTAGATTAAGGCCAAATAGGTAATTGCTGTGAATGTAATTTAAAAGAATCTCACTCAAAAGCATCTCCCCTGTCTCTTCACTAAATTATCTAGTGTCATTTTATAAGAAATGGTTTCCTTCAAATTTCAGGACTATTTCTAGTTAAACTGAAATTTATTGAAAAACAGTAAACCAAATTAATGATTAACACAATGTGATTGGGATTAAATTCTTTTCCATTGTTAATATTGGCTTTCTCAAAAAAGAAGTCCACAGGTGAGATGTGACTTAAAAAGAGAAGATAATGAGAGGTTTAAGGCAAGTGACATCTTGGATTTAGTTTTACAATTCTGAGTGTTTAAGGAAAGGCATTGGGGTCTAAGGGAAGAAGAGGTACCAAGACAATGATTATAACAGAGAACAATTGGAAATATTTTGGGACACTGTAATTGTGCCTGAGCATATAAGGACTAAGACATACTCACGGCCTCGAAGAGTCTTCCCATGCCAAATGACAAATTCTTTGATATGTATATGTCCTGGTTGTCACAAAAGCCCTCAACTTCCATGTTAGGAGATCAGGGTTCAAATGTTGCTTCTGCTTTATTAACTGTGGATCTTTGTGCAAACCACATAACTCTATGAAGCTCGGTTTCTTCATCTAGCAACCTCTTACCATTGGATTATGTGTATTTTTTAAGTGATATCTATAATTTTATAATCTGTAAAACAGTAAGAAGTTGGGAATTGTCACAGAAGATACATATTTACTAATTGTTTTGTCCTGTATCCACCCTCAAAACCCACTGTCAGCACTATATGTCTGAAGATAATACTGGATATCAAGTGTTTCTTTTAAACTAACAAAGTGAAACTAGGAAATGAAAGAAATGCTGTCATAAGCATACAAAGGAGTGAAATAGCTTTCCGGGATGGGATTCCTCATCGGTGGAGACTTCCCTGGAGATTTAGTAATCACCAGAGCCTTTAGCCTATAGAAAAGACTTCAAACAGCCCAAAGAAGGAATTGAGAATATTTTCACAGAAAGTAAAAGCATCTGGGTATCTCTGAGGTTGGTATAAAGGTATGTATAAGAAGCATTTTGGAAAATATAAAGAGAAACAATGCTTCTTAGAAGGATTTGAATCCAATACATATTTTAATATTTTTCTATAAACAAGGAAATACTTCTGACAAGAATAATGACATAAGATACACAAGCTTGTTTGAAAGCAAAGAGAGCAGTTAGAAAGAACCCAGGGATCCAGTGTGGAGGCTAGAGTAATTGCCCAAGGATGAGATAATAATAGCTCCAATTTTAATAGGGAGTGAGGGCTGTAGACAGGAAACAATTGCAATGAAAATGAAAGAGATTTGATTAGCTATAAATGAGTGCGCTCAGTCGCTCAGTCACGTCAGACTCTTTGTGAGCCCACGGACTGTAGCCTGCCAGGCTCCCCTGTCCATGGGGTTCTCCAGGCAAGAATACTGGGGTGGACGGCCTTGTTCTCCTTCAGGGGATCTTCCCGACCCAGGGATTTAACTCAGGTCTCCTGCATTGCAGGCAGATTCTTTACCATCTGAACCACGATGGAGCCACCAACAAATCCCTAGATATAGATAGAACTGAAAAAAATTTGAGAGTTGAATGAGGATGATGAAGGAATAGTATAGTAGTTATAGAACCAAAAATGTCTGACTCTTGGTAGCCATGGTATCAGTCTTCTATTTCAAGTCTTTATTATATAGATGATAACAATGATGCCTGGGTAGCATCACAACAATTTTAGGTGGGTTTTCTGCTTTTCAGTTTATGATTTTTCTAAACTTCGATAACAACTGCAACAACAAATTCAATCCTGGAATACTAGAAAGAGACAACCACTTTTAACTGTCCATACAAAGACAGAATTAATGTGCTCACATAACACAGTCTTATCTTGATGTGAAACAATATTTAAGTAGAATTTGTACATAAGCAAACAGATATAAATGAGAGGTTAAAATACAGAAGAGAATCTAAAAAATACATACAGACACACACACACACACACACACACACACACACACACACCCCGAGGCTTCCCAGGTGACTCAATGATAAAAAATCTGCCTGACAATGCAGGAGACATGGGTTCAATCCCTGGGTTGGGAGGATCCCCTGCAGGAGGAAATGACAACTAACACCAGTATTTTTGCCTGGAAAATTCCATGGACAGAAGAGTCTGGTGGGTTACAAGTCAGTGGGGTTGCAAAGAGTTGGATACAACTGAGCACACACTCACACACTCACATATTCAAACATGTGTGTGTGTATATATATATATATATATATATATATAAAATCACTTTGCTATATACCTGAAACTAGCATCACACTGTAAATCAACTACATTTCAATAAAAGTTAAAAAGAACAGAAAACAGAAATTAGAAATAATAATATACATTTGAGATTATTTTAAATATACTTTGGATTCCAATCCTCAAAATATTCTCATTGGCAATTCAGGAAAATATTAACTTGATCATGACAATGTAAGAGGAGGGTATAATTGGCTGGAATATATTCCTGCCTTGGGGAAAACTGTTGGCCCTTTAATGGACCAGAACCTGGTGGTCCGGAATTGACGATGAGCAAGTGAAAGAAGTGAAGAGGCTAATATTCCCTGGGTTACGCAGCCGGCTTCCACACTCCAGGGAATCAGTCAAAAATAGAGAGATAAAGAGAAAGAGAGGAAGAGAAAGAAAGACACGGGGACCAAAGCTCTGATGGAGCAAAGGTGTTTTAATCAGCATGGCATGGGCACATATACTGTAGTTATTCTCAGCAAAGATAAAGATTAAAGTTCCAGACTTAGAAAACACAAGGCAATCCCTATTAAAGAGAGAAGAGGGTACTTATCACCATAATGAGAAACTAACAAAGGAAATGCCTGGATTCCTTAGCCCCTGAAAAGGCGTGCCTCTCCTCTTAATTCCTGAATATTCAGGAATTAATAAGTGCCAAAGGTTTGCTGACAGATCCATAACAGCACAGGGGAAGCCTCCTGTTAAATGCTTCCTGACAGAAAACTACTGAGTCTTACTATTATTTGCAAAATAGGGTTCATATTTGTTACAATGATATACAGGCTACCCATTAGGTAACCTTCTACTTATTACTCTAGGAACAATACCCAGTGTGGATGGGACTAGTGATAGAAGCAAGATCCGATACTGTAAAGAGCAATACTACATAGGAACCTGGAATGTTAGGTCCATGAATCAAGGCAAATTGGAAGTGGTCAAACAGGAGATGGCAAGAGTGAAGGTCAACATTCTAGGAATCAGCGAACTAAAATGGACTGGAATGGGTGAATTATATCTACTACTGTGGGCAGGAATCCCATAGAAGAAATGGAGTAGCCATCATAGTCAACAAAAGAGTCTGAAATGCAGTACTTGGATGCAATCTCAAAAACAACACAATGCTCTGTGTTCCTTACCAAGGCAAACCATTCAATATCACGGTAATCCAAGCCTATGCCCTAACCAGTAATGCTGAAGAAGCTGAAGTTGAACGGTTCTAGGAAGACCTACAAGACCTTTTGAACTAACACTCAAAAAAGATGCCCTCTTCATTATAGAGGACTGGAATGCAAAAGTAGGAAGTCAAGAAACACCTGGAATAACAGGCAAATTTGGCCCTTGGAGTATGGAATGAAGCAGGGCAAAGGCTAATTGAGTTTTGCCAAGAGAACACACTGGTCATAGCAAACATCCTCTTCCAACAACACAAGAGAAGACTCTACACATGGACATCACCAGATGGTCAACACCAAAATCAGACTGATTATATTCTTTGCAGCCAAAGATGGAGAAGCTCTATACAGTCAGCAAAAACAAGACCTGGAACTGACTGTGGCTCAGATCATGAACTCCTTATTGCCAAATTCAGACTTAACTGAAGAAAGCAGGGATAACCACTAGACCATTCAGGTATGACCTAAATCAAATCCCTTATTACTATACAGTGGAAGTGAGAAATAGCTTTAAGGGACTAGATCTGATAGACAGAGAGCCTGATGAACTATGGACAGAGGTTCATGACACTGTACAGGAGACAGGGATCAAGACCATCCCCATGGAAAAGAAATGCAAAAAGGCAAAATGGTTGTCTGAGGAGGCCTTACAAATAGCTGTGAAAAGAAGAGAATTGAAAAACAAAGGAGAGAAGGAAAGATATTCCAATTTGAATGCAGAGTTCCAAAGAATAGCCAGAAGAGCTAAGAAAGCCTTCCTCAGTTATCAATGCAAAGAAATAAAGGAAAACAACAGAATGGGAAACACTAGAGATCTCTTCAAGAAAATTAGAGATACCAAGGGAACATTTCATGCTAAAATGGGCTCAATAAAGGACAGAAATGGTATGGACTTAACAGAAGTAGAAGATCTTAAGAAGAGGTGGCAAAAATACACAGAAGAACTGTACAAAAAAGATCTTCATGACCCACATAATCACAATGGTGTGATAACTCACCTAGAGCCAGACATCCTGGACCTTAGAAAGCATCACTATGAACAAAGCTAGTGTAAGTGATGGAATTCCAGTTGAGCTATTTCAAATCCTGAAAGATGCTGTGAAAGTGCTGCCCTCAATATGCCAGCAAATTTGGAAAATTCAGCAGTGGCTACAGGACTGGAAAAGGTCAGTTTGCATTCCAATCCCTAAGAAAGGCAATCTGAAAGAATGTTCAGACTACCACACAATTGCACTCATCTCACACGCTAGTAAAGTAATGCTCAAAATTCTCCAAGCCAGGCTTCAGCAATATGTGAACCGAGAAGTTCTAGATGTTCAAGCTGGTTTTAGAAAAGGCAGAGGAACCAGAGACCAAATTGCCAATATCCCCTGGATCATCAAAAAAGCAAGAGAGTTCCAGAAAAACATCTATTTCTGCTTTATGGACTACACCAAATCCTTTGACTGTGTAGATCACAATAAATTCTGGAAAATTCTGAAAGTGATGGGAATACCAGATGGCCTGGCCTACCTCTTGAGAAACCTGTATGCAGGTCAAGAAGCAACAATTAGAACTGGACATGGAACAACAGACTGGTTCCAAATAGGAAAAGAAGTACGTCAAGGCTGTATATTGTCACCCTGCTTATTTAACTTCTATGCAGAGTACACCATGAGAAATGCTGGGCTGGAAGGAACACAAGCTGGAATCAAGATTTCTGGGAGAAATATCAATAACCTTAGATATGCAGATGACACCACCCTTATGGAAGAAAGTGAAGAGGAACAAAAAAGCCTCTTGATGAAAGTGAAAGAGAGTGAAAAAGTTGACTTAGAGCTCAACATTCAGAGAACTAAGATCATGGCATCTTGTCCCATCACCTAATGGGAAATAGATGGGGAGACAGTGGAAACAGTGTCTGACTTTATTTTGGGGGCCTCCAAAATCACTGCAGATGGTGACTCCAGCCATGAAATTAAAAGATGCTTACTCCTTGGAAGGAAAGTTATGACCAACCCAGATAGCATATTAAAAGTAGAGACATTACTTTGCCAATAAAGGTCTGTCTGGTCAAGGCTTTGCTTTTTCCAGTGGTCATGTATGGATGTGCAAGTTGGACTGTGAAGAAAGGTGAGCATCGAAAAATTGATGCTTTTGAACAATGGTGTTGAAGAAGACTCTTGAGAGTCCCTTGGACTGCAAGAAGATCCAACTAGTCCATCCTAAAGGAGATCAGTTCTGGGTGTTCATTGGAAGGACTGATGCTGAAGCTGAAACTCCAGTACTTTGGCCACCTCATGCAAAGAGTCGACTCACTGGAAAAGACCCTGAGGCTGGGAGGGATTGGGGGCAGGAGGAGAAGGGGATGACAGAGGATGAGCTGGCTGGATGGCATCACTGAATCGATGGACATGAGTTTGAGTAATCTCCGGGAGTTGGTGATGGACAGGGAGGCCTGGCGTGCTGCAGTTCATGGGGTCGCAGAGTAGGACACTACTGAGAGGCTGAACTAAACTGAACTATCTCTTAACTGTCTCTCTTTCCCCACTCTATGATCGAAACAAAGTAAATTCTTATATATGTGCCAGTAGAAGTGTACTAAAAATATCCTGGAGTAGCTGTCTGAGTTTTGACTCTTTCTGAAGAGAGCTGAGAAAAGGGGTTGGGAATGGGATGCAGATGACAAAGTATTTCACACAAAAGAATGAGCAGAAGTAAAAATCACAGGATGTGAGACAGAACGTAGTGTTCAAAAAACTTTTAAAGACTCAATATAACTACTAAGTGAAGTGTTGTGTGGTGGTAGGCAAAAGTGAGATCACAAAGGGCTTGGTTCATCTTTTACCATTTTAAAGTAATTATCTACATTTCCACCAAAGAATAAACTCAATAGAGGTTATTATGTCATATGATTTTTTTGGAGTTGTGTTCGAAACCTAACACTTTGCTGCCCATTAAGTATACTTACCAAACATTTCAAAGAGAAAAACATATTATTTGGATGTTCTATAATTCTTAATCATTTTAACAATTTAAACAATCACAATTCAAAATACCATAAATTTGATGATTTATTCTGTTTGTGGTGTGGTATGGACACCATATCTTCACAAGTTGTCTATCTCATTTTTTTTAGATTTTATATTCTGTCCCTAAGAGATCACCATATATTGATCTCTACCATATTATTAAAAGATATTTTTATATTCATTTGGCTCAAGGCAATTCAAAATTGTGTTCCTGGGTAGTATTTATATGGTTTATTTTTCCTATAAAATGCTTGAAGTCTTTCATAGTTTTTTGTTTTATGTTTTTTTTTAATATTGGAGATTATTGAACAGTGTCAGGAATACAGTAAGAATTCAATGAATGTGTTGGATAAGATGCATTACTGATCCTGTTCATGACGCCAATTGTATTGCTGTATCTCACTGTGAAACAGTGCAAAGTGCAAGCTAAGAGGCTGGAAGAAATCTTGAAAAACCATGGGAACTCTAGACACATCATTCTCTTCTGGCTGGTGCAGCAGCTATAGCAGTAGACACACTACATTCTCTGCTCTCATGACCGACACAACGGACACAGCCGTGACACAGGATTAAATGCTGCTGCTTTCTAGGGGCAGCTCTCATATCCCTACAGCACAAAGTAGCTTGTGATGTGCATGTGCAGTGATAGAAATGATCTCAACTCTTACACAGTCATTATTTACAAAACATGGGGTGAGAAAGACTGAATATGCCATCTTGGCTAATTTGCTCTCTCCCTACATAAGAGAAGTTAGGAAACTATGTGATCTCTCCCTAGAATAGATAGTAGAGACAACAACTGATACATGAGAGGACCAAAAGATCAACTAATTAAAAATTAAAGAAACATTTATTGATGAGATATGCTGTGCTCAGCCTTGTGCAAGTGACTAGGTCCATTAAGAAACAATAACACAATATCACAAGCCTTTATTACCTTGACATTTAGAGAAAATAAGGAATTCTTTTAGAAATATCGTGAGGACACTGGGCCAGATATCAGTTACCCTAAATTACTGTAGAAACTAAGTAAAAAATTAGGTAATAATCAAACCGTGAAATCATGAAGAAGAATAGTTTCTTAGTCTGATAAAGAGCCTATACTCTTGCAGATTTATATGGGAATAGTTTTTAAATAGAGGAGTAGGAAAAAAAAAGCTATCTGAAAATCAATAATTTCACATAATTTTAATCCAACTGTAAGGGAAATTTTCAAACATTATCAAGAAGTGTGATAGATTATTTCAAAAAATAACTTCTTGGAAGTCTCAAATTCCAATTTTGGTACCCATGAGTCTATAGAAAACACTGTTCAACTTCTTTGGTTGCTCAGCAATAAATTTAGGAATAAGAAAATGACTGAAGAGAAAACTGAAAGCCAAAATCTGGGCTCACTTTTCTGAGTCTTACTTTTCTCCAAGCTAAAATTATCCCAGACTGTCAGTACTTTGCATAGTCCCTATTGTTTTGCTACAGATTTACTCTTAATATTTTGTTTAACATTTCTAGTTGCTCTCAAAGAGACAGCAGTCCAAAACATCTAGTCTGCTGTTACTGGGAGAGATATTTGCCAGATGATGCTTTTAAGTCCTTGAATTTCCTAGAATTCTGGTGCCAAGAGTTCCAAGGACTAGACTCAGTGCTTCAGAATAAGGGTATCCTACCTTTGAAATAACAGAATTAGTGGCACTAAGAGAAAATTAAGTATCTGAAAACAAAAACTTTCCTGAGTCTATTCAGAATTAGAATTTACTTTCACAGTCATTGTCAGTGAGTAGTAATTCTACTCGGATCTCACACACTCTCACTTTAATTCTGTTTTTGCCAGAAAAACAAAAACAAAAACAAAAACTTTTTGAAATCCAAAATTTTAAGCTTGCTTTAAATTTCAGAAAGCGAAGTCAGTCCTGGGCAAAAATTTTGTTTTCAGTGCCCTTGCAGCTCAGGGTTCTATTGCCAAGTCTTTTGCTCTATTTTTATATTCCCAGAAACACTTGTTCTGTTTCCTAAGTGTTCAAAATATTTCAGTGCCCATAATTTTCTCCTATAGATTTCATGTTCTTGAATTCCTTTTATTTTTTCTTTTCTTTCAAAAGTCTTGTCCCATCACCTAGCAATTTGGGATTTTCTTTGGTACTTTCTTGCAAGTGACTATTTTACTATATTTTATAGTATTGCACAATATATAGCATTGCACACATTGCAAAGTGACTAGCACCCTTGATGCATGAGCACCAAACACCAGCAACAATCCTCAGGCTTGTTGTCTACCTACCCTTCTAATTTGAAATGCTGCTGCTATGTCACTTCAGTCGTGTCCGACTCTGTGCGACCCCATAGGCGGCAGCCCACCACGCTCCCCCGTCCCTGGCATTCTCCAGGCAAGAATACTGGAGGGGGTTGCCATTTCCTTCTCCAGCGCATGAAAGTGAAAAGTGAAAGTGAAGTCGCTCAGTCGTGTCCGACTGTTAGCGACCCCATGGACTGCAGCCCACCAGGCTCCTCTGTCCATGGGATTTTCCAGGCAAGAGCACTGCAGTGGGGTGCCATTGCCTTCTCTGAATTTGAAATGCAGGTGTGTTTAAAGACGATGAAATGGTTAGGAGTTGAAGACGGGGATTAGATGCATTTAATTAGCCGTTTTAAAATGCATAACTTTTAAACTGAAATTGTAGACTTGCTCAAGTTTCTAAAAATAATGTTTTTTTAACCTCAGTAAAATAGAGGAAGAAAATAAAAATCTCACATATTTGTTTCAAGTATTGCATTTATATTATAAAATATTATTCCCAGCACTAGTGCAACAGTTTTCAGATAATCTCAAGTATAAAACGGCCTTTCTCTTTAGGAGGAAAAGGTGACAAATCATAGTTGAGGCCAATTTCCTGAAGCATGAATGACTGACTACTCGTCTATGCCATCAAAATATACTGAGCTTGCAAATATTCTTGCCTTCCCTTTTTTTCTTTTTTCCTTTTGTACATTTCCATTTATATATTTGCTTGGTAGAGCAAACCAAAGAGTTTCTCTTGGCTAAATTCCAATTTGTTTAGATATATATCCAGTTCCCCAGAAGTTTAGCTGAGGTCAGATAAGGTACCAAATTGGTTTAGTTTAGTGATCTAAATAAATAAATAAATTCAGTAAGTAAGAACACTCATTCAGCTTGATGTTCAATTTGTTATACATCAGGGTTATATGAACAGAAAAGAAATCACTTAAAGACTCCAATATATACCACTAGCCAAAATGGATAAAAGGCTCAGCAGAAAAAGAGATCTGCTGTATCAGCAATATTTTGCTTCTTCTCTCTGCACTGAAAACAGCTGTGTTAGTTGTTATAAAGTGAAAAAAAAGCCTTAAAATCTGTATTCCAACTTCAAGAATCATAAAATATTTTAAAAATAGCCATGGTAAACTGAAATTAAATTGTTTTATTGCAACTAATAAAGCAACATGGATTCTGAAGGATTAGTTACTACTGGAAATGTAAGAAAGTAATGAAAAGGAAGGAAGATAATGAAAGGAAAGGAAATGTATTTCAATACTAATCATTACTAAAGAATTACTCATATAGGTGAGTACAATTGAAATTTACCAATCTATGTTTAGAAATTCATAATAAAATTCACAATCAATTCGCTACCAGGGAAGCCCTTATCACAAAGCTTACTGTCTTTTAAAAGTAGATCTTACCAAGTAACTTTTGGTATTTCTTTATATGACACGGAGACCTTATTATAATTTTCAGTATTGCACATTAATGCTTTTGCATGGTATTGAAGTAGAAACAAATGATTTTTCTTTCACTGCTATATGTTTGAATTTTGACTATTATTTTAAATTTTGACTACTTCTTCCTGACAGCCATTACTTCAAGATGCAGTTATGTTTACCTCTAGCAAGATCACTCTACTCATCATTTTCCTTACTGAGTTTGTCATTCTGTTTCAAATTGTTACATGTGTGTGTAATAGTAGGGTGGATATAATACAATCTGTGAATCACATCATAGTCTGAGGTTAACCTACCTTGAATAAAAGAAATGTCTGTGCACACTTTGTGATACTTACTTTAGACTGCTTACAGAATTTATATTGAGTTTCTGATTTGAGAAAGTGCAATTTGTCAGATAATAGACTTTGGAAAAATGGGAAGGGAAATTTTCCTTTCTAGTGAGAGTAGATTACATAACTCATACCAATATTCCAATTGACTGTAACTAGAAATACAGACAAAATTTAAATATATTTGACATCTGTATGTGGTGTGTGCATTTGTATGTACATGCATGTGTGTGTGTGTGTTTGTGTGTAAAGCACAAAGCAACAAAAAGCTAACAAAACTGTGAAAAATTGAGAAGATTGGAAGCAAATGAAAAACTTGTGTCTGCTTTTCCTATAGGGAATTTTAGTTTCCAGAGATGGAACCTGGAGATAGATGAGCACTTTCAACAATTCAGAGAAGTTACAGATATAAATATTGGTATCCATGGCACTCCAAGGAAGGTGTGATTCCCTGTCTTTGGGATTCTACAAATGAGTAGCATTGAAAAATAATTATGAGCTTCAAAAGTAGAAAGTTTCTTTTAAAGATTGCAGTTAAGTTTCATGTGCCATTCTTCTTCAAATTGGGCCAAGAAGGCCTTGGATGTCTAGTGGACCCAGGTACCCAGCAGAAGGAAAAGTAATTTTTGGAGAGAAATATCATTCTAAGTGTTACTATATCTGTAAATATTTTTACTAATGTCATCTCCAGCATACAATTAACCACAGCAAGACATATTTGAAGAAAATTAAAATGTAAATTTTTTATTCAGAAAAAATATATATATATTAAAGCCTTAGCAAATGCTCTAGATTTGGGGTTATTTAGCTGTAGATTTCAAAATATCTGTCCCTACTCTAAAAAAGATGGAAAATGTTCTTCGGAGAACTGAAAATTTAACAAAAATTTAAATCTTAAAACTATAAAATACAATAATTGAAAATAGAAACATAGGAAATATATTTAACAATAAATTAGACACAGCTGAAGAGATAATTAATGAACTAGAAGATAATATTAAAATGAAAAATAAAGAGAAAATAGGGTAAATATAGCGTAAAATGGATTTAGAATGCAGCAAAAAAGTTTAGCTTATTTGCACTTTGAATCCTAGAAGATGAGAGAGAAAGAAGCAAAAATAGCATAGCCATATACGTAGCAGTAATATAAGGATGAGATATAATGGCACATAATATCCAAAACTGATGAAAGACAGCAAGCCACACACATAAGAAGCCCTAAAAAGCTTAAATAAGATATAAATCCACGTCTAAGCTAATTATCATTAATTGCTAAAAACAAACACAAAATCTTAACATCAGTAGAAAAGAAAAAAAAAAGAAAACTTCCCGAACAAGATCAATTAAGCTGGCCCCAGATTTCAACATAGAAATAATAGAGCAAAAATATGATGGAATATCTTTAAAGTATTAAAAACAACAACAACAACAAAAACCTTCCAACCTAGCATTCTAAATCCAGCAAACTTGCCCTCCAGACTAAAGGAAATTAAAACATGTGGGGGGAAACCTGAAAAAAATAATAATCAGAATTTTACTATAGGATATTGTACTAGAGTTTTCTTTAGGCAGAAGAAAAATCATTCCAAAAATCATTACCAGCAAGGAAACTGGTAAATGTTGACTTAATAAAACAAGAATCATAATTACTTTTGAATTAACATACAGTGGGAATTTAATTTCATGATCTAAAACTGTAGAACATATATTCTTATGTTCACACAGCATTATTCTAAAATTTAAACATATGCTGGCAAATAAAACCAGTCCCATCAACATTAAAATGCTTGAGATCATGCAGAGTTCATTCTGTGACCACGATGCAATTTAACTAAAAATCAGTAAAAAAAAAAAAAAAAAATTACAGAATTACTCTATGTTTGGAAATTTTAAAATATACTTCTTGATAGTTCATAGTTCTACTGAATAAATCAAATCAAAATTAGAATGTATTTGAATGTGAATGATAATGAAAACTTTACAACTCGAAAAGTGTGGCTAAAAAAGGGCTTAGAGGGGGATTTATAGTCATAAATATATAGCTATTGTCAATTACTTATAATATCTTTTTAAATTTTGGTCCACATATAAATAATAATAGTTAGAAAATGATTTTAAAAGGTCACAAATATGACTCCAACACAAATGTAGAAGGAATGTATGTCAAGGATCTCTTATGTTACTGAATAATAAAGCTGGTCACAAGAGCACTTGAAAAACTGAATAATAAAGGTAATTTTTAAATAAATATTTGAAGTAAAATTGATATATTAAAGACATAATTGGTTAATTCCCAAAAGGCAATCATGCTTATGTTTATTTTTCTATCAGAGAGAACTTGCAAGTGAATGTATAACTTTAAAATGTTTAGGGTTTAAGTAAAGTATGAAAAGCAAACTTAAATTCATGTGCATTTTCCTAGAGAATTAAATAATTTTTTGAATGTGTTGCCAGAATGACATGGAAAACACTAGCTGTTTTTTGTTGTTGTTGTTTGTTTGCCTTATATGCAGGCTTTGAATGAATTTTCTTGAAACAAAATTTAAAGTGCTATGACAGATACAACAGAGAAAGCAGAATCCCACCTCCAGGCATTCTCAGGTTGTTTGTAAAGCAAGACAAAAATCAAGTACAGAACAACACAAATAGCTGTAATTAATCTTCTTCAGCTGCAGTGGAAAGAAGCAAGGAACTCTAGCAATCAATGAGAGGAAATTTTAATTCTCTGCAATTCTATATTGATGAATCAATAAATCTCAAATTAAAGTGTACAAATCTAAAATCTCTAATATTTCCACCATAGAATCTGTCTCTTTGTGTTGAAACTCTTGAACCTTAATAATAGATAGGGAAAATATTGAATTTATTTATTTATTTTTATATTCCTATCAAAGTTCCTGGATTAGAGTAGATACATCATACATTGGCATAATTATTATTCTTTTATATATGACCTTTATGTATCCTTACCTCTTGATCTCCATACAGCCTTAATTTTACTATATAGGTACTCTTCTCTCTTAGAAGTGAATCGAGAAGTTCCAGGTGTGCAAGCCGGGTTTAGTAGAGGCAGAGGAACCAGAGATCATGCCAACTTTTGTTGGATCATGGGGAAAGTAAGGGGAGTCCAGGAAGGGGAAAAAAATCTATTCCTGCTTCACTGATACACTAAAACCTTTGACTGTGTGAATCACAACAAACTGTGGAAAACTCTTAAAGAGATGGGAGTACCATACCTCCTTACCTGTCTCCTGAGAAACCTGTATGTAGGTCAAGTATCAACAACAGGACGTGGAACAATTAACTGGTTCAAAACTGGGAAAGGAGTATGACAAGGCTATATACTGTTACCCTACTTATTTAACTTCTATGTGGAGTGCATCATATGAAATGCCAGGTGGAATAATGGACAAGATGGAATCAAGATTACCAGGAGAAACAGTGACAACCTTAGAAATGCAGATGACACCACTCTAATGGTAGAAAGTGGAGAGGAACTAAATAACCTCCTGATGAAGTGAAAGAGGAGAGTGAAAAAGCTGGAGTGAAACTCAACATTAAAAAATAAATTAATAAATAAGATCATGGCATCCAGTCCCAGTACTTCATGGCAAATAGAATAGGGAAAAGTGGAAGTAGTGTATCTTAGGCTCCAAAAATAACTGCAGTCGGTGAATGCAGCCTTGAAATTAATAGACACTTGCTCCTTGAAAGAAAAGCTATGACAAACCTAGACAACATATTAAAAAGCAGAGATATCACTTTGCTGACAAAGGTCCATATAGTCAAACCTGATTTTTCCAGCAGTCACATACAAACATGACAACTGGACCATAAAGAAGGCTGAGTGCCAAAAAAATTGATGCCTTTCAGTTGTGGTGGTGGAAAAGACCTTTCTGAATCTCTTGGACTGCAAGGAGATCAAACCAGTCAACCCTAAAGAAAGTCAATCATGAATATTCATCAGAAGAAATGGTATTGAATGTGAAGTTCAATAGCACTGGCCAATACATTGGCCACTTGATGCAAAGAGTTGACTCATTGGAAAAGACCCTGATGCTGGGAAAGGTTTAAGGCAAAAAAGGAGGGAGTAACAGAAGATGAGATGATTGGATAGCATCAAAGACTCAATGGACATGAAAGTGAGCAAACTCCAGGAAATAGTGGAGGACAGAGGGGCCTGGCATGCTACAGCCTATGGGGTCACAAAGAGTCAGACATGACTTAGTGACTGAACAATGAGTAACACATCCTCTAGTCCTCTCACTGTAGGTAAGGCACTATTCTAGTAAATTTACTTGTCTTAGCTTTTCTAGTCACCCCAACAATCTTATAAGGTTGGCACTATTTTTCACTCTATATTACAGATGACATCTCATAGGCTCCATGTGGTTAATACAATTTGATCAAACTTATGCATCTTATCAAGAGGCAAAACCAAAATTTCATCACATGTATTCTTACTCTTATGTTTTTAATCTTTTTTTTAGTAACCTTTATTTCTGTCATATGACAAAATTAAATGAGGTATAGAGATCAGAACTTATTTTTTGCTTGCTTGTTTGTCATTAGTTCTTTCAAGTATCCTGAGTAGAAGGCATAAAGCTTAAACAAGAATAGTGACTGTCTGTAAAAGCAAAGGAAAGAGGAATGGTATAATTTTAAATATATTTTCAAGAAGATGAAAGTCATAATACAGGCTCTATGAACACTTGAACAGTGAATATCCATCTCAGCTGCATCTTTCAGAGGAGTGTTTATAAGAAAAGATGTGCCAGATAAGTACATATTCTAATGTTAGTCTTCATATCTGCTATGGGCTAATGATTGTTCACCACTTCTGCCCACCGATTTGTGTGTTGAAATTTTCACCCTGAATGTGATAGTATTAGGAAGTGTGGTTCTTGGGAAGCTATTCTGTCATAAGTTAGAGACCTCATGAATGAGATTATGGGGTTTATAAAGGAGATGCCAAACTTCTGGCCTCCAGACTGTGAAAAAAAAAAATAAGTTTCTCTCACGAACAAACCACCCAGGCTTTAGTTCTTCATATCATCCCAAATTAACTCTGCTCAGAGTTATGCAGCAACCTAGATGGGAGGGAGTTTAGGGGAGAATGGATACATATATATGTATGACTGAGTCCCTTTGCTGTCTGCTTGAAACTATCACAACACTGCTAATTGACTATGTTGTTGTTTTTCAGTAGCCCAGTCATGTCCGACTCTTTGCAATGCCATGGATTCCAGGACACCAGGTCTCCCTGCCCCTCACTGTCTCCCAGAATTTGCCCAAGTTCATGTTCATTGCATCAGTGATGCCATCTAGCCATCTCATCTTCTAATGCCCTCTTCTCCTTCTGAACTAAATCTTTCCCAGCATCAGGGACCTTTCCAATGAATCGTCTGTCCCCATCATATGACCAAAATACTGGAACTTCAGCTTCAGCTTCATCATCAGTCTTTCCATTGAATATTCAAGTTTGATCTCCCTTAAGATGGACTGGTTTGATCCCCTTGCTGTCTGAGGGACTCCCAGGAGTCTTCTCCAGCACCATAATTCAAAGGCATCAATTTTTTGGTGTTCTGCCTTCTTTACGGTCCAGCTCTCACAACCATACATGACCACCATGAAGACTGTAGCCTTGACTATGTGGACATTTGTCGGCAGATAATGTCTCTCATTTTCAACACACTGTCTAGGTTTGTCATCACTTTCCTGCCAAGAAGCACCTGTCTTCTGATTTCATGGTTATAGTCACAATTCATATACTTCAATTTAAAAAAAAAGTTTAATAAAAAGGAAAATATTGACTGATAATAATAAATCTATTTTAAACTCCAAAACAAGTTAATTGCAGTCACCTAAAAAAAAAAAGCTGACTTTAAAGATAAATGATGTTCATAGTAAATGGAGAGCAAGAAAAGAAATCCCAAGGATAACCAGCCTTCTTCCCTAATGCCAAGCTCACTTAAGATATCAAATGTATTCCTCTTTACCCTGGACTCCAATTTTAACCTGCTAGGGTTTCCAACGTGGATCTTGGCTCTAGGTCTGTATTATAAGAGCAGTCACATAGAAAAGATGCCATAGAAGAATAAAATATTTAAGAACATAATACCAGAAGAAGGAATTTTCTGAAACTATCTTTCTTAATGAAATCATTATCACTGACCTTTGGGCCCATGATGCATTCCTTAGAAGTCTTACAATGTTGATCTGTTTGAAGGATGACAGTGAACTCAAGGATAACTATTAAAGTCAGATGTTGTTACTTTCACCACATAACAAAGCAGACACAAAATAACTGAGGTAGAATTACCATTTTATTATAATTGCACATTCTGTAAAGAATTTAAGTAGGGCTCAAAGGGACCAAGTAATCTATGACCCCATTGAGTTGGTGTAGTGACTCAAAGGCTGGGGGCTAGAATCATTTGGCAGTATTTTTACTCATGTACCTGGTGGTTAACGCTGGTGTTAGTGGGAACCTCAGTTGGGCTAAAACCTGAAACTTTTACTTGTAGCCTTTCCACATAACTTTCCTATGGTCCTGTTCACAGCAATGGCAACAGGTTCAAAAAGGAGAGTCCCAAAAAAGCAAGGAAGAAATGTGTGCCAAACTCTTGTGCAAAAAGCCATGTTTTGAAGCTGATGAAATATAGGTGTTTGATTAATGTTACAGAACATCACTTTCACTGTACTCCACTGGTTGAATCAGTTGTAGAGCTTTGCCCGGGATCAATGATATAGGTCACAGACCACATTACTGAATAGAAGAAATGTCAAGGTAACATGATAAGAAGAGCACTTGAGATATCAGATATTATTGTAGGCAACATGCTACATATATGTAGCTCTAGAGACAAAAAATCAAGCAGTACATATGATATGTCTATGTATTGCTCAAATGTGGGAGGAAGCTGCTTATTCACAATCCTCTCTCTAAAATATCAGGCAACTTACTAAAACCTTACTGACTCAAGCTAGAAAAAAAAATTCATTGTTGCTAAGAACCTTAGTTTTGGACCAAAAATAAGCATATATCTTTGAATGTGTTGGTTCCTCTTTTATATGCAAAGTGTTCTGAATTTGAAGAATGCTCAGGCATCCTAGGCCAGAGGTGGAACAAATACAAGGAGAATGAATAGCCTGTATACAATCTTAGGGTAAGTGATAGAAAGAGAAGTAGGAAGAGTCAAGGAAAAAAGGACTGTGTGAGTGAGCACAGAGAGTGAGAGTGAGAGGTTATGCCTAGGGCATCTGAATGTAGAAAGCCAGGACCCAGGAGATATAGTCTAGGTTAATAAGTCTTCATACTAAAAGATAAACACATTGGGAAACCACTAGAATATGAGTGCAGGGTGGGTGACATAGTTTGAAAAGATTACTTTGGGGAAAAAAAAAAAAAGACCAAAGTGAAGGAAGATTTTGGGGAAAAAAAAGAAGACAGACCAAAGTGAAAGAAGACAGTGTGGAAGCAATGTACTCAGTTAAGTGGTGTTTATGATAATCTATGGCTTCCCTGGTGGCTGAGTCAGTAAAGAATCTGCCTACAATGCAGGGGACATGAATTCAGTTCCTGGATAGGGAAGACTTGGAGAAGAAAATGGCAACCCACTCCAGTATTCTTGCCTGGAAAATTGCATGGACTGAGGAGCCTGGTGGGCAACAGTGCATGGGATCCCAAAGAGTCAAATACAACTGAGCAAGTAAACCATCCCCACATGGTAGTCTAGGTGAGATGTTATGGTAATATGGATTAGGATAATAGCTAAGGAGGTCAAGAGAGGTTGACAGATTTAAAACTATTTTAAATACGTAGATCATTCTGGGCTTAAGAGATCAGGGAAAGGTTTTATGTAGATTAGGAAATTGAATCAAATTTTGATACATAGTCAAAAAACAACTATGTGGTTGGTTATTGCTGCTGTTCAGTTGCTCTGTCGTATCTGACTCTTTGTGACTCCATAGACAGCATCATAACAGGCTTGCCTGTCCTTCAGCATTTCACAGTGCTTGCTCAAACTCATGTCCATTGAGTCAAAGACTCAATGCCATCCAACCATCTCATCCTCTGTCACCCCCTTCTCCTCTTGTCTTCAGTCGTTCCCAGCATCAGGGTATTTTCCAATAAAGTGGCTCTTTACATCAGGTGGCCAAAGTATTGGAGCTTCAGATCCAGCATCAGTCCTTCCAATGAATAGTCAGGGTTGATTTCCTTTAAACCTGACTGGTTTGATCTACATGCTGTCCAAAGGACTCTCAACAGTCTTCTCCAGCACCATGGTTTGAAAGCATCAGTTCATTGGTGCTCATCCTTCTTTATGGTCCAATTCTCACATCTGTACATGACTACTGGAAAACCCAACTTTGATTATACAGACCTTTGTCAGCAAAGTATTGTCTCCTGTTTTTAATACACTTCCTAGCTTTGTCATAGTTTTTCTTCCAATCACCAAGTGTCTTTTAATTTTCTGGCTGCAGTCACCATCCACAGTGATTTTGAAGCCTAAGAAGGAGAGGGGGTAAGAAAATTCAAGTAAGAAAAACAGTTTATGAAAGCAAATGCACATTGGAATGTGGTAAGGCCATGTTCTGGAGCTAATATAAGTGTTTAATTTCATTTATGTTACTTGGAAGGTCTTGAACATCAGCCTAAATAGACTAAAACACTAAATTGTGAAATTTATTAAGATTTGGCTATAGAATTAAATAGAGCAAACTTTAATTCTCTGCACTGGTATTTATCAGCTATGCAACATCAAAGAGATTACATAATCTCATATATGTGTATATATATATGTATATATATGTGTGTTATATATCCCTTAAATCTAAGATTTTTAAAAAAATATTTATACTATAAAAAATACTAATGCCTATCAAATAGAATAATTGGGAAGATTAAATGAGATAATGTATTATAATGTAATATCTAGCATGTAGTATATGTTCATAAAATTTAATTACTATTGTTACTATGAGTGCATTGTTGTGGCTTGTTATTCTTAAACCATGTCTTTTGATTGGCTCTAGAGAAATAAAACAAATAAACAAAGTAGAAATAAAGTAAAGCGGAGATATCACTTTGCCAACAAAGGTCTGTATAGTCAAAGCTATGGTCTTCCCAATAGTTATGTATGGATGTGAGTCATACCATAAAAAAGGCTGAGCACCGATAAATTGATGGTTTTGGTCTGTGGTGTTGGAGAAGACTCTTGAGAGTCCCTTGGACTGCAAGGAGATCAAAGCAGTTAATCCTAAAGGAAATCAGTCCTGAAAATTCATTGGGCGAACCAATGCTGAAGCTGAAGCTCCAATACTTGGCCACCTGATGTGAAGAGCTGAGTCATTGGAAAAGACTCTGATGCTGGGAAAGATTGAGAGCAGGAAGATTGAAGAGGACAACAGAAGACAAGATGGTTGGATGGCATCACTGGCTCAATATACATGAGTTTGAGCAAACTCTGGGTTATGGTGACAGACAGGGAAGCCTGGCATGCTCCAGTCCATGGAGTGGCAGAGTCAGACACAATTGAGCAGCTGAACAAAAACAGAGGCATAAATAATCGTTCAGTGCCATTAGAGATCACTTTTGCAGAAGGCGGAACTTGAACTGAGCACAGTGCAATGAACATGGTGGGTGCGTTGCTCTTGATAGGCATCAGGCCTACTACAGGCAGCAGCAGATGATTTGTACCGACTGGCTGTACCCCAGTGCTCCCCACCATGTTAACCACACCAACACAACTTTATTTCTTGTCATTTCCCTTCCCTCCCTTTAAATTTTCCTAGTGTGCCATATGGAGCCAATAAGTCTCATGATCATTAATGCACTTCTAAAATGCTAATTAAATATCAGAGCTCCTAGCACTGAAAGGTTGTTGCTGAATGATAAGACGCTGTGATTCTTGGCCTCCGGAGGAGACAAATTCAATCCGGGGCCAGAGACGAGGCTGGATCGCTCAGAGCTTTTGTGTAATAAAGTTTTATTAAAGTATAAAGGAGATAGAGAAAGCTTCTGACACAGGCATCAGAAGGGGGTGGAAAGAGTACCCCCCTCTAGTCTTTAGCTGTAAGTTATATAGTCACTCGCAGTCTGTTAATGAAAAGAAAGGAATGTCATAAAATTTAGAATGGCACCAGATAATTCATCTCTGGCCATAAATGATTGACTTGAATCTTGTAGAAGGGCAGATTCCCACACAAATAGTTTCATTTATATAGATTAGGGGAACAATATCTGAGTAAGTAGGTTAGGCCAATTGGCGGAACTTAGAGTCTGGGGTAAATGCATAGCACATTAACATAGCTTAAGACAACATTTCCATAAGAAAAAGAAATGTATTGGTTAACTCAAGGTTTGAGAATAGTTAGCTTCAGGTGAAACCAGGTGTCATGGCAACACAGCATTTTAAGAGAAACCTCCTTTTAAATTTGTATAGAGAAGGAAAAAAATATCACTGGTTTGTTTCCTCCTGCTGCTTAAGAGAGATAAAAATGTCTGGCACTTGCAGCCTATTTCCTCTGTTTGGAGACCCCTGGCCTTCCTGCCTGTTACTCTCTCAGCACCATGAGGAAATCAGAACTAAAGTCTTGATTCCTGTCTTCCAAGGAAACATCGTCACATTTATTCATGTTAAAAAAAATGTAAACAACAAAATATGGAGGAATGGGTACAACACTCAGTGGAATATCATGGAAAAAATTTCAGTGATGTGAAAATGCCAAGTATGGCTAGTGAACAAATGGTAGTTTTGTACCCCTGAATCTTACAATTGACATAGGGAAAGAGGTGGAATGAGTTGAAAAGGGGAGACAGTGGTCACAGGAGATATTTCCTACTTTCAGCAGTGATTAGGACTCATTGCAGAAACAAGTGAAATAGGACTTTACCTACTCACATTATTGCCTTCAATGAACCTTGTACATTATAAGCACATCACACAAAGAGGATGGAAGACAATTTGCTTCCTGCTTAATGCAAGACATGTTTGGGGAAATAAGTTTGCTGCTGCTGCCTTTGGCAGTCATCTTTCTTAAGGAAGACAACTGAGACCCTACGAGAGAGGATGCAAATGACTTCCTGGCTTATAGCTTAACACTTTCAAAAAACTTTGATATTTGTCATTATTCCCCCAAATATACGTATTAAACCAGCAAAAGTCTTTGGGTGTTATTAATCGTTTAACATTTTCTTAAGGATTACTAAGCGGTGCAGCACAAATACAACTCCTTTTCCACAACGATGGCTGCTTCCAGCCCTTCACTCAGAAAAATGCAACTAAATGAAAATCTCACTTTCAAGTACACCTCACAGTTTATTCAAAGTGGAGCATAACTCTTGTTATGAGCTCTCATTATTCAGGCAGAGCACATTAATGCTGCTTTCCTTTTTTTAATCCATTTTTGATACTTGATTTTTATTTATTTATTTTAGAAAGGCTTGGGGAAGAAACCTATTAATATAACTAACATGACCACATTAACTCCTCTTTGGACAATGTGGTGAAAACAGAAGATCTAAAATACTGGTCCTAGAGAAGGCTAATCTCCCCTCACTTTCTGTTCATAATTTTCACTCGGATAGGATCAGAGCTGATTTAAACTCTGCCACTTTAAATCAGCTTTCAATCTTGCATCTAACTCTTCTCCTGGGTTTTAGTGCCATATTGCAATGTTAAAGTGTAAAACTCTGCATCTGCCGAGGCATTTGGCTGGAAAAGCAAGTATGTCAATGGCCGTCCCTCGCTGCCACCACACATATGGAATTTCTGTGTTCAGCTCTGCCATCTGGTCGTTAGGCCTAGATTCACTCTTCATTGAGTAAGGACCATCTACCATATCAGTGCCTCTTACAATATGTTATCCTTTTCGTGGTGTTATTTTGAAGTTCTTCTCTGATGACATTTCTCTTCCCCACAACCCTTTTCCCCCAATAAATATTCTACATAGAGCAACGTTTAATGTCACTTGGGGAAAAAAAAAAGAGAGAGTGAGAGACAGAATACAGTGAAGATAATTGGAACATAAGCAGTCAAAATATCAAGTAGTTGCAGATGCAATACTAGGAATTTCATGATTACAATTGCTGCAGATTCTACCTTGAAAGTGTACAAGAGAGTTTATAGACATAAAGCAACCTTAACCGAAGAGAACCACTTAACATTATAAAGAGAATGTGGGTTAATTGTCCCTGCCATTCTATCTCTTATTTACGACAGTCATTATCTTGAGACTGGATGATATTTTCTTTTCTATCACAAGGACGTGGCCCCAGAACTGTGTGCAACTCCCTCTAAATGATACATTCTCTTACTGCTGAACTACTCTCACCATATAAGGAAATAAAAACACCTAACTAGTTCAATTCCTCCTCCAACATTTTCTTTTGGGAGGAAAAACCAGAATTCTAGCTTGTAAAAAACATTAATTTAATTCAAAAGTTTAAAGCAAAACCCTCAACAACCAGAAAACATGATTTATTGGCTAATCACAATAGAATTGGGCTAGGACTTTATTAACTTCAGAGTAATAAGAAATTTAAAACCTGTAGCAAGATTCTGTGAAAAACCAGATAGTGGCTTAAGGCTGTCTTGAAGGAGAATTCTGTATAATTGAGGCTTAAACTTCATAGGGGCTTCCCCGGTGGCTCAGATGATAAAGAATCTGCCTGCAATGCAGGATACCTAGGTTCAGTCCCTGGGTTGGGAAAGTCCTCTGGAGTAGGAAATAGAAGCCACTCCAGTATTCTTGCCTGGAAAATGTATCCTGATATCTTTATCAACTCTCTTCCTAAATCCACTCCACCCTTCAATCAACAATCTCCTGCCACATTCCATCAAAATTTAGCCAACATGTGCTTTATTCTATCCGGGATTTGCTAGGACACCTGCTTAAACTTTATTAAACATACAAATCATCAAGTGTTCTTGCTAAAATGCAAAATCTGAGATGGAAAGATTTTGCACGTCTAACAATCTCTTAGGTAATAGTAATATTGCTGATCTGGAAAGATGCTGAAGTTTATTTAAATGTCTCTTGCTCCTGCCCCTCCACTCTCCTTAACACCTGGGAGAAAGGAGACTTGGACCCATGTCAATTTAATAAGTATGTTCTTCATGCCAGCTGTGATGCTATATTCTTCATCATTTAAATCTTACAGAAATCCTTGGCAATGGTTATTAATTTCATATTTAAGAGTTGAAGAAGATCGAGATATTGGCAAAAGCAGGACTCATCCTATTTCTGCTTGACTCCATATCCTGAGCTATTTATTAACTCAATTTGCCCTTGCTAAGTCACAATGTGATACTGCACCATTAAAATGCCACCCAACCCAGGGCTGTTCTCATGTGAAGGGAAGTTCTTTGGATTTTTGAATCTTTGTCCATGTTATTTTGTTCTCCTAATACCTGCATGCCTGAAACATAGTAAAATATCTATCATACTCCAACTATATTTGTCAACAGAGCTAAATGAGTTCATGAAAGACAAGATTCACACATAAGGAGCAAAAACAGATGGAGCATAATTGTTGAGGGCAATTGTAGAGTTGCAGAGGCTAAGTCTGAATATTTGCCTTTCCACTGATTCATTGTATGAACTGGGTTAAGGTAATTCTTTTCCCTGAGTCTCAATTTCCTCATCCATAAAATGCCATAAATTGTAAGGAGCTATTGTGATAATAAGTAAATCCCCTACATATTAACATTCAAGTTGCAAACTTTAAAGATGTGAGCCTGCATTTGCATGTCCAATAATATAAATTAGTTCACATGTCTGGTGTATGTTGTCAGGTATGTGCATCTTCTACAAGGAGCTGTGCTTTTTTGTACTGCATGGTACTGTATAGAGTACAGTAGTACTCTACCATCTCCCACCTCCTCTTTCCCCTCCAGTCAGTCTGTAGACTCAATGCCAGTTTCTGTATGCCACCTATTGTAATGTACAGTTTAGTTCAGTCGCTCAGTCATGTCCAACTCTCTGCAACCCCATGGACCGCAGCACAGCAGGCCTCCCTGTCCATCACCAACTCCCGGAGATTACCCAAACTCATGTCCTTTGAGTCGGTGATGCCATCCAACCATCTCATCCTCTGTTGTCCCCTTCTCCTCCTGCCCTCAATCTTTCCCAATATTAGGTCTTTTCAAATGAGTCAGCTCTTTGCATCCTGTGGCCAAAGTTTTGGAGTTTCAGCTTCAACATCAGTCCTTCCAATAAACACTCAGGATTGATCTCTTTTAGGATGGACTGGTTGGATCTCTTGGCAGTCCAAGGGACTCTCAAGAGTCTTCTCTAACACCACAGTCTTCAGCATTCAGCTTTCTGTATAGTCCAACTCCCACATCCATACATGACTCATGGAAAAGTCATAGCGTTGACTAGATGGATCTTTGTTGGCAAAGTAATGTCTCTGCTAATTACTGTACTGTAAGGTCAAACATGTTTTATATTTTGTATTTGCTTTTTACTTTTTACTTTTATGAAAAGTATAAATCTATCACTATATAGTACTATATGGCCAGTTATGATAGTTGGTACTTAGGCTAACTTCATTACACTTACAAATTGGACTTATGAATGCACTCTTGGAACAGAACTCATTCGTATCTGGGGGGCTTACTGTATTTAAAAGTGAGGCTATTGTGTACCATGCTAGCACACAATATGGCTTCAATAAGGCATAGTTTCATTGTTATAAGAGAGTAGCTTCATTGTGGAAAAGGACACTGGAAGGTATAGAGGACTGAGAGCACTAGTTCTCAAACTTGCTACTCATTGTACTGTGGTTCATCCAAAATATGACATTAAATTCCCTGGTTTCAGTAACTGGTGGTGGTGAACTTTGATTTGAAAATAGTAAATGGAAAACTTCAGAATGTTTTGCACATTTTATGACCCTTATTTTATTTAATAATTGACCCAAAGTCCCTTGGACTGCAAGGAGATCAAACCAGTCAATCTTCAGTTCAGTTCAGTCACTCAGTCATGTCTGACTCTCTGAGACCCCATGGACTGCAAGATGACAAGCTTCCCTGGTCATCCCAACTCCTGGAGTTGTTCAAACTCATGTTCATTGAGTCAGTGATGCTATCCAAACATCTCATCCTCTGTCATCCCCTTCTCCTTCAACACTCAGTCTTTCCCAGCATCAAGGTCTTTTCCAATGAGTCAGTACTTCACATCAGGTAGCCAAATTATTGGAGTATCAGCTTCAGCATCAGTTTTTCCAATGAATATTCAGGGTTGATTTCATTTAGGATTGACTGGTTTGATCTTCTTGCAGTCCAAGGGACTCTTAAGAGTCTTCAACAACACAGTTCAAAAGCATCAATTCTTCAGTGCTCAGGTTTCTTTATAGTCCAGCTCTCACATTCATACATGACTCATGGAAAACCATAGCGTTGACTAGATGGACCTTTGTCAGCAAAGTTATGCCTCTGCTTTTTAATAAGCTGCCTAGTTTGGCCATAGCTTTCCTTCCAAGGAGCAAGTGTCTTGTAATTTCATGGCTGAAGTAACCATCTGCAGTGATTTTCGAGCCCAGAAAGATAAAGTCCCTCACTCTTTCTATTATTTCCCCATCTATTTGCCATGAAGTGATGAGACTGGATACCATGATCTTAATTTTTTGAAAGTTGAGTTTTAAGCCAACTTTTAACAAACCCAAAGTCTTTGGGCTGCAAGGAGATTGAACCAGTCAATTTTAAAGGAAATCAATCCTGAATATTCATTGGAAGGCCTCATGCTGAAACTGAACTTTTGGATACTTTGCCCTGATGCAAAGAGCTGACTCATTAGAAAAGGCCCTGATGCTGGGAAAGATTGAAGGAAGGAGAAGGGGACAACTGAGGATGAGATGATTGGGTGGCATCACCAACTCAATGGACATGAGTCTGAGCAAGCTCCATGAGTTGGTGAAGGACAGGGAAGCCTGGGGTTCTGCAGTCCATGGGGTCACAGAGTCTGACACGACTAAGCGACTGAACAACAGCAACAACAAAGTGCAAGAGTAGCATGCTGACAATTCAGATCTGCCAAAGAAAAGCCATAAAGTCCTACCTTCATGTGAAAATGTGAAAGTTCTCAACTTACAAAGGAAAGAAAAAAAAAATAATATGCTTGGATTGCTAAGATCTACACTGAGATCAATCTTCCATCCACAAAATTGGGAAGAATGAAAAAGAAATTCATGCTAGTTTTGCTGTTACACCCTAAACTGTAAAATTTATGGCTACAGTGAGTGTTAAATGCTTAGCTAAGATGGAAAAGTCACTAAATTTGTACAATAAGATATTTTGAGAGACAGAGAAAGTAACTCTGCATTCATTTAACTTTTGTTATAGTGCTGCTGCTGCTGCTGCTGATGCTAAGTAGCTTCATTGTGTCTGACTCTGTGCGACCCCATAGACAGCAGCCCACCAGCCTGCTCTATCTCTGGGATTCTCTAGGCAAGAATACTGGAGTGTGTTGTCATTTCCCTCTCCAATACATGCATGCATGCTAAGTCAATTAAGTTGTGTTGGACTCTGTGTGACCCCATGGACAGCAATCCTCCAGGCTCCTCTGTCAACAGGATTCTCCAGGCAAGAATATTGAAGTGGGTTGCCATTTCCCTCTCCAGTAGTATATTGCTACAATTGTTCTAGTGTATAACTATTCTTGCTAATCTCTTATTGTACTTAATTTGTGAGTTAAAAATTAATATAGGCAAGTGTAGGTAAAAACATGTTATAGCATCCTAAAACATCCAATGCTATCTACAGTTTCAAGCATTCACTGAAGATCTTGAAATATATTCCCTGCAGATAAAGGGAGGACTACAAAAATCACCTGGGAAGTTTTTAATACCATTGATGCTGAATCCAACTACTAGAGTTTCTGATTTAATTAGCATAGGGTGTAGCCAGAACTAGGCATCAGCAGGTTTGAAAATTCTCCAGATAATTATAATATTTTAAAAGTATGATGTTCGTGCTACATTCCAGACTAATTAAATCATAATTTCTATGGGTGAGTATTAATATTTTCAAACCACCCTAGATGATTGCAATGTAGATCCAAGTTTGAGAACCACAGCCTCATTTAAAACCTTTACTTGGCTTAGTGTTAACACTGGCTGCACATCAGAATCATTTAAGAAATTATATATATATATATATATATATATATGTGTGTGTGTGTGTGTGTGTGTGTGTGTGTGTGTGTATATATTTATGGTGAAGGTCCATTGGTTTTGATATGGGACGAATAAAATTATCTACAATTTGGTAGGGCACAGTGAGCAGCTGACAACTCTACTGTGAATTTCTTGCAAAGAAGCATAACCTGAACTCAGACACATGGAAACATCATACAAACCTACATTTTACAAAATAATATCAAAATCATCTTCAAAAGCCTGAGAGTTATAAAAGAAAACAACAACAAAAGCTACAGAACTCTTTCATACTGAAGAAGACTAAGGGGATATGACAACTGAGTTCATTATACTGAGTGGGTTCTTCCCCCAGGCAGGAGCTGGGGCAACTGGCAAAATTTGAATGGGTCTGAGGAATAGAAGGAAGAAATATAGCAATGCAAATACTTTATTTTAAATGTTGTATTGTGGCTGTGAAAGAGGAAATCCTTGTCTACAGGAATTGCACATTAAAGTGTTTATGGACATCAAGTTGACAACCTGCTGTCAAAAGTTTTAGAAAAATAAGAAATCATTTTATTTGCAGTATAACTCAAACTTTTCCATAGTGGTAATTTTTATTTTTAATAAAAATTATTCTTAAAAATTTAAGACAATTTTCACTTTGCACAGGGCTTTCTTAGAAACAGGAACACCAGCCAAGGCTAGAAGAGAGTTTACATCTCAATAGAGATAGAGAATAAATTACTCTCTGAAAAATCCTAATCAAAATTGATTTATGATACTTTTTAAAATAATTCAGCTTAAACTCCTGTAATCCAGGTGTTCTCTCTTAACAATGGTGTGTCTTCCCTTAGTGCATTTCTTCAAGTTTCCTTTCTCTTCTTCTAACCTCAAGTTTTGCCTGTATGTGGTATATTTACAATTTCTGCCATGGGTTATAACTTTCCTATGTGATCACCTTAATATACTTACTCTTTTCTATCTCACCTGGTAACAGCATTAAGTTTTTTCTGACATATTTGCTTTTATCTTGGTCTTGGTTTTCCCCAGTGATGGGATTTTTTTTTCCTTATAATGAATCTCATTTTTACAACTTTCATTATTTTCTCTATTCCTTTTAACCAAGTAATATCTAAATTTAATCCTAACTCTGTGACTACATTTTTATTCATTTTCCCATGTATTTATTCATCCTCTCCACAAACACATATGATACATTTTTTAAATGGTAAAATCCTGCTATGAAAACTACAGAAGTGCAAATAAGATGTGACATGTTCCTTAGTCTTACTGTCATTCCATCATGTTGTTCAGAGTGAGCCGTGCTATGCAGTGTTGGCTGCTGCTTTCTCTGGGGCTCCATGGCAGTCTGTACCCACTCTGATAAGAGGAAGAGTTCCACAATGAAAGAAGCATTTGAGTTGCTCTTGAAATATGACTATGTTAGTCTATAGGATGAGGAGATATTCAGAAAGGAATAAATGAACACAAGGGTTCAGGCAACATCAGGCCTCTGGTTTGGTCTAAGTGAAGAGAACAATTGAAGACAAAGAGAGTCAGAATCCAAGGCTGGGACTATAAAATAAAGCTTGTCCTAGAGACAACCTAAGGTGTTTGGACTTGAACCTGCATAAAATAAGAAAGCATTAAATACAATTTAAAACTGAGTGTTGATATAATCAAATTTTCATGTTAGAAAGACTGCGTAAAGAATGGATTGTACATGGGATAAATAGATCCAGCATATGTAATGGGTTACTCTGGCAAGAATCCTGGGGGGAGAAGATCCAAATCTACACAAAGGCTGTGACATCAGGGAAAAGGAAGAAGATGCACATTAGAGACGTTTGGGAGATCCTCTAGCGATCTGTTGTTTCTAGATAATCCCTCTCTACTGCCTCTGATACATGTTGGACTTCTTTGTGGGGTACTTCTGTTTGATCTTTGTTTCCAAAGTTGACTCTTGAAATCTTAAAAGTTTTGTGAGGAATTTTATTGAGAAGAGTGAGTCTAGATGCAATGGAACACAAGTAAAGCATGATTGCTACCAAAGCCAAAGAGAGTTGTAAGCGCCTAAACTAGATCTGTTGTGATGTGTTTGTAGAAAAGCAGAAGGATTCAAGAAGAATTACAATAGAATTCATGATTTATCAGATATGATGGGAAAGTGAAGTCCAAATGAATTTCATATTTGGGTTTTGACTGACAATTGTTATTTTACTTTCCTGAAATTGTGACAGAAAATAAATGAGATAAAGTCAACTTAAGTAAGATGAAAAAATTAATTCTATCCTGCACATTTGAATTTTAGCCATCCATGGAGGTTCAAATGAATATGTTCAGGCAGAAAGCAGATGTATATGGCAGAAGCCAGGAGGAAGTCCATCTAGAAGATTTAGGTTTAGAAATCACTATGCTGTCAGTATGTGTTAAAACTGTGACACTGGGGATAGTGCATGAAGAAGGGAAAAAAGAAAAACAAATAAAAGTTTGTTTGAAAACAAAACATAGATACCCCCTTGAGTAAGAGTCCCATGAAAGGAATCTGCATAACAGAGATGCTATCAGAGGCCAGTGAGAGGCGCCATATGACAGCCACACTCTTCTCCTTTCTATCAGTACTTGCCACAGCAGTCAAAGTAATATTTAAAACACTAACACTAGATCAATTATTCCTCCGCCTAATGCCTTTAAAGGCTTTCCATGACCTTTACAATAGAACCTATACATGTCCTCAGGCCCAAGAGGCCCTGCACAATCTGGCACTTGTTTATTTCTCCAGCTTCATCATTATGTCAATTAGCGTGTCTTTTCTAGTAGTCAGCCACTGAGTCTTTTGGTTCTTTATCCTCAGCATATATACCTTACACTATGTGATGAGCTGTGCTTAGTCACTCAGTTGTGTCCAGCTCTTTGCATCCCCATGGACTGCAGCCTGCCAGGCTCCCCTTGAAGAAGGAATTCATAGGGCCTGGACTCCATCTCAGGCCTGTCTGTGCTGGTCGTGCCCGGCCACCTCTCCAGTGGACTCTGAACTCTGTGCTTAGCGCCTGTGGGAATGACAATGGAAGGATAAGACCCCCTCTGGGCAGGGGAATCTTGAAGATCACATCCAGGTTACACATTGCCTAAGAGAAAACAGACACTAATCACCCCTGCCTCTGGACAGTATCTATCGGAATATAACCACAGGCTTATTGGTTATTAACTGGTTGGAATATAACCTTGGGCTTATTGATTATTAACTGTTTGAACACATAACACGTGAATGATGGGGTTATTGTGATTGTATTTACCCTTCCTTTGTAAGCCTCAAAGGATTTGGGCTGGTGGGTTTGGACACGTACGCATGGGGTATAAAAGATTTTCACAAATGTTGGTCGGGGTCCTTGGCTAAGAGGAGACTCTGCCTTGGGCCCGCTAATGTAATAAACTGCACTCCACTATCTGCATTGTCCTTCTGGGTGAGTTTGTTTCCCAGAAAGCATGGCTATAACACCCTGTCCACGGGATTCTCCAGGCCAGAATACTGGAGTGGGTTGCCATGCCCTCCTCCAGGGGATCTTCCCAACCCAGGGATCGAACACAAGTCTCCCGCATTGCAGGTGGATTCTTTACCATCTGAGCCACCAGGGAAGCCCTCCTTACACTACACCTTCTGCCAAATGAACTTGGCTCCATGTTCTTCACCCAGTGGGACCATGATAGTAGCCATGTTGTATAGTATTTTTGAATGATTAAAAAAAAAACAATAGACAAAGACTTTAATCTCAAGGAATTACAATTCATTCAGCACAACAAATATTTATTCATTAAACATTCAGCAAATACGTAAAACTCAGCTGGAAATAAGAGGTATAAATGAAATTGCTAGAGAACATGAAATAACATAGTCAAACATACATATTAACAGTCACAGGGAGAGAAGAAAGAAAATGGCACAGGATTAAGACAGGGAGACCACCTTCCTTCCCACAAATACATCAAAACTCCATTTGAATAGGGTACAACTCCTACAGAACAACCTCTGAACAACAGCAGAAGACCCCAAACTTTCAAAAAGGCAAACCAATCTCCTTAGAATGTAGGGCAAAAGATAAAGACATAAAAAGTGACAAAGGATTTCAGATGGGAACCTGTGTCCTGAGGGAGGGAGTGATGAAGGAAGAAAAAATGTCCACATATTAAGAAACCCCTTCACAAGCAGGGCCAAGGGAGAGCTTTGGAGCCTCAGCAGAGTGAAGTGGCAGGGGCTCAGAGGGCAAAACAGAAATTTCACCACAGAAATCACTGCCAAACAGCACTTTTCAGTTGAGAAGACCCTCCCAAGCCTCCACCCACAGAAGGGTTGGGATGGGGAGCTGAGACTTGGGTGTGGATGTCAGATCACAGAGAGAGGTCAGGGGTTGGCTATTGTGAGGATACTGGGAGAGGACTACTTCCACACAATGGAAGGAGTCCTGAGAAAAGACTGGGTTTCCTAGAGTGACGAGAAGTTGTCGCCGGGACACTAACACCACACTCACAGATAGTGGCTGAGTGCCTGTCAGTGACCACCAAAACTGGCAAAAGCGGTAGATTGCCAGCTGCAGAGTTAGACGTGACTGTCACGGTCAAAGCTGAGGAAAGTGGCTGAAGCCACAGATAAAGCACAGCTGATGTGGTCCTGACCCCGGAGGTGGCAGCTACCACCAGACTGTGAGCAGGCTCAGGTTACTGCCCACAGCTTTCCTGGAGCTTAAACAGCTTGGCTCTTCCTAGGGACCCACGACCTGGAGCCAATTCCTCTGGGAGAAGTACACAACCCTTCACAGACAACATCCAGCAGGTTGCTACTGCTGCAGGCACTCCCCAGTACATCGCAACTGTGGCTGCCTTATATTCCCCTCTCCCCAGCCTGAGTGAATAAGTGGGCCTAAAAAGCATCAGTCATCACCCCCTCATGTCAGGATGGGGAACAGACTGTGGACTTTAGAGGTAACTATGAACTTTAGGAGCAAGTACAAGCTGGAATAAGGCTAGATCTGAGACTGACATGACTCCACACTACCCACAACAGATCCAGAGACCTTCCTTGAAATATTGGAGGTGTTTGGTGTAAGTCTCACTGGATATTCTGCACTGCTGAGTATTACTTTCACCAAGAGTCTTGGGGTGTTATCTTCTGTGGTTTGTGGCTTGTGAGATCTTGGTGTCACAGGATGGGTCAGATCTAAAATCCTGAAGTGGGAGACCCAAGCCCAAGCCTCTGATCCACCAGAGACTGCTCAACCCCAGGGAACGTTAATAGGCAAGAGCCCTCCCAAAGTCCTCCATCTCAACACTAAAACCAAGGGCCATATAAAGGCCAGCAAACTTCAGTACCAGATGGCCCATGCCAATCCTTCAAAAAACAAACTTGCACATTAGAAGACAAGCTGCCCAAACCCACGGGTATCCCAAAACACACTACTTGACATGGCACTGCCCTTCAGAGGGACGAAACCCAGCTCAAACCACCAGAACACAGCCACAAGTTGCCAAGCCAGGAAACCCTCACAAGGCACTGGTCCAATCCCACCCATGAGGGACAGATTCCATAACAAAGAACTATTTCCTTCAAGCCTACAGAAAGGAGACCACAAACACAGTAAATTAGGCAAAATAAAAAGATAGAGAATCATGTTGCAGATGAAGGAACGTGGTGAAAACCCATAAGACCAAACTTGCAAAAAGGAAATAGGCAGTTTATCTGAAAAAAAGAATTCAGAGTAATGAAAATAAAGATTATCCAAAATCTTTAAAATAAAATAGAAGTATGGATAAATCAACTGGAGGCACAAATCTAGAAGATGCAAGAAACGTTTAACAAGAATCTAGAAGAATTAAACAACAAACAGTCAACAATGAACACCACAATAACTGAGATTAGAAATACACTGGAGGTGACCAACAGTAGAGTGACTGATGTTACTCAGTTACTGAAGCCTGGAGCAAAAGAACGAGTAAGTGAGATGGACGATAAAATGGTGGAAATACTGAAGCATTACACAATAAAGAAAAATGAATAAAAATAATGAGGACAGTCTCAACAATCTCTGGGACAACATTAAGCATAACAGCATTCTAATCATAGAGGTCCCAGAAGAAGACGAAAGGAAAAGGCGTGAGAAAGTATTTGAGATTATAGTCAAAATCTTCCCTAAAACGGGAAAGGAAATAACCACCCATATCCAGAAGGTACAGGGAGTTCCATACAGGATAAATCCGAGGAGAAACATCCCAAGATACATATTAATCAAACTACAAAATTCAGCACAAAGAACAAATATTAAAATCAGCAAGGGAAAAGTAACAAATAACATACAAGGGATCCCCTTGCAGGCCAGAAGGGAATGGCAGGACATACTTAAAGTGATGAAGGGGGAAATCCTACAACCTAGACTACTCTACCCAACAATGATCTTATTCAGATTTGAAGGCGAAATCAAAAGTTTTACAGACAAGTAAAAGCTAAGAGAATTCAGCACAAGCAAACCAGCTATACCACAAATGCTAAAGGAATTTTTCTAGATAGGAAACACAAAAGAAAAGGCATACAAAACAAGCTCTAAATAATAAAGTAAATGGTAGCAGAATCATAAATATATACATAATTATCTTAAATGTAAATGGGATAAATGGTCCAAACAAAAGAGGCAGATAGGCTGAATGGATACCAAAACAAGACCCCAATATATGTTGTCTACAAGAGATGCACTTCAAACCTAGAAATACATGCAGACTGAAAGTGAAGGGTTGGAAAAAACATTCCATGCAAACATAAATCAGAAGGAAGAGGGAGTAGCAATACTCATATCAGGTAAAACAGACTTTAATATAAAGACCATTACAAGAGACAAAGAAGGGACACTACATAATGATCAAAGGGTCAATCCAAGAAGAAGACACAGCAGCTATATCTATCTATTTATCTATCTATCTATCTATCTATCCTTAGATGCACCCAAAATAGGGGCACCTCACTGCATAAAACAAATGCTAATAGCTATTAAAGGAGAAATTGACAGTAATACAATAATTGTGAGAGATTTTAATACACCACTCATAACAATGGACAGATCATAGAGACAGAAAGTTATTAAAGAAACACAGGCTTAACATGATACATTGGATCAGTTGGACCTAATTGATATCTACAGGGAGTTTCAGTCAAAAACAAAAGATTTCACTTTTTTCTCAAGTGCACATGCAAATTCTCCAGAATAGATCACATCTTGGGCCACCAATCAAGTCTTGGTACATTTTAAAAAATTGAATAATTTCAGGTATCTGTTCTGATTAAAACGTAAGATGTGACATGATGGAAGTGAAATCCGATGCTGTACAAAACAATATTGTGTGGGAACCTGGAATGTTAGGTCCATGAATCAAGGTAAATTAGAAGTGATCAAACAGGAGATGCCAAGAGTGAACATCTACATTTTAGGAATCAGTGAATTAAAATGGACTGGAACGGATGATTTTAATTCAGATGACTGTTATATCTACTACTGTGGGCAAGAATCACTTAGAAAAAAATGGAGTAGACCTCATAGTCAAAAAAAGAGTCCAGAATGCAGCCCTTGGGTGCAAGCTCACGGACAGATGAACTCTGTTCATTTCCAAGACAAGCCATTCAATATCACAGTAATCCAAGTCTATGCCCCAACCAGTAATGCTAAAGAAGCTGAAGTTGAACGGTTCTATGAAGATTTACAAGACCTTCTACAACTAACACCAAAAAAAGATGTCCTTTTCATTATAGGGGACTGGAATGCAAAAGTAGGAAGTCAAGAGATACTTAGAGTAACAGGCAAGTTTGGCCTTGGAGTACAAAAGTAAGCAGGGCAAAGGCTAACAGAGTTCTGCCAAGAGAACACACTGGTCATAGCAATAATAAAAGCAATAAATAAAAGAATAAAAATTAAATAACAAAAGCAAAGCCTTCCAGAACATTGCAGAGGAAGGAAGACTTCCAAGCTCATTCAATGAACCACTGTCACCCTAATACTAAAAACAGAGAAAGAAGCTTCCAAAAAAGGAAGATTATAAGAAAATATATATTATAGGAAAAATTATAGGAAAACATCACTGATAAATATAGCATCAAAAATCCTTAATAAAATTCTAGCAAACAGAATCCAATAACTCACTAAAAATATCATACATCATTATCAAGTGTCCCGTATCTCAGGGATGCAAGGATTCTTCACTATACACAAATCAAACAATGTGATACATTGTCCTATCAAATTGAAAGATAAAAATAGTATGATAATCTCAATAAATGCATACATAAGTCTTTGACAAAATTCAACACCCTTTCATGGTTAAAAAAATAAATAAATAAAAACACTCTCCAGAAATTCAGCAAAGAAGGAACCTACCTCAACATAATAAAGGACATATATAACAAACCCAGAGGAAACATTCACAATGGTGAATAACTGAAAGCATTTCTTCTACAATCAAGAACAAAACAAGAGTGTCCACTCTCACCACTATTATTCAACATAGTTTGGAAGTGCTAGTCACAGAAACAGACGAGAAAAATAAATAAAAGTAATCCAGATTGCTAAAGAAGTAAAATGCTCACTGTTTGAAAATGACATGATTCTCTACATAGAAAACCATAAAGATGTCTCCAGAAAATCACTAGAGCTATCAATGAATATAGTAAATTCACAGGATATGAAATTAATACACAGAAATTCCTTGCATTCTTATGCACTAATAATGAAAAATCAGGGTAAAATTAAGAAAACAATGCTATTGATCATTGCAACAAAAGGAATAATTAGTAATATGTAGAAATAAATTTATCTCAAAAGACAAAAGAACTCTATGCAAAATTATAAGACACTGATGAAATCAAATATAACAGAAACAGATGGAGAGATATACCATGTTCTTGGATTGGAAGAATCAATATAGTAAAAATGACTATACTACCCAAAGTGATCTATAGATTCAATGTAATCCCTTACAAACCACCAGTGGCATTTTTCAGAAAACAAAAACAAATAATTTCACAATTTTTTGGAAACACAAATGACCCTGTAACAACCAAAGCAATCTAAAGAAGAGCAGAGCTGGGGGAATCAAACTTCCTGTCTTCAGGCAAAATGACCACAAAACTACAGTCATCAAGACAGTATGTATTTTCTCCCAATCTGAGGGCTGTCTTTTCACCTTACTTATAGTTTCCTTTGTTGTGCAAAAGCTTTTAAGTTTCATTAGGTCCCATTTGTTTATTTTTGCTTTTATTTCTAAAATTCTGGGATGTGGGTCATAGAGGATCCTGCTGTGATTTATGTCGGAGAGTGTTTTGCCTATGCTCTCCTCTAGGAGTTTTATAGTTTCTGGTCTTACATTTAGATCTTTAATCCATTTTGAGTTTATTTTTGTGTATGGTGTTAGAAAGTGTTCTAGTTTCATTCTTTTACAGGTGGTTGACCAGTTTTCCCAGCACCACTTGTTAAAGAGGTTGTCTTTTTTCCATTGTATATCCTTGCCTCCTTTGTCGAAGATAAGGTGACCATAGGTTCGTGGATTTATCTCTGGGCTTTCTATTCTGTTCCATTGATCAGATTGGGAGAAAATAATAGCAAACAAAGCAACAGACAAAGGATTAATCTCAAAAATATACAAGCAACTCCTCCAGCTCAACTCCAGAAAAATAAATGACCCAATCAAAAAATGGGCCAAAGAACTAAACAGACATTTCTCCAAGGAAGACATACAGATGGCTAACAAACACATGAAAAGATGCTCAACATCACTCATTATCAGAGAAATGCAAATCAAAACCACAATGAGGTAACATTACACGCCAGTCAGGATGGCTGCTATCCAAAAGTCTACAAGCAATAAATGCTGGAGAAGGTGTGGAGAAAAGGGAACCCTCTTACACTGTTGGTGGGAATGCAAATTAGTACAGCCACTATGGAAAACAGTGTGGAGATTTCTTAAAAAGCTGGAAATAGAACTGCCATATGACCCAGCAATCCCACTTCTGGGCATACACACCAAGGAAACCAGATCTGAAAGAGACACGTGCACCTCAATGTTCATCACAGCACTGTTTATAATAGCCAGGACATGGAAGCAACCTAGATGCCCATCAGCAGACGAATGGATGAGGAAGCTGTGGTACATATACACCATGGAATATTACTCAGCCATTAAAAAGAATTCATTTGAATCAGTTCTAATGAGATGGATGAAACTGGAGCCCATTATACAGAGTGAAGTAAGCCAGAAAGATAGAGACCATTACAGTATACTAACACATATATATGGAATTTAGAAAGATGGTAACGAAAACCCTATATGCAAAACAGAAAAAGAGACTCAGATGTATAGAACAGACTTGTGGACTCCATGGGAGAAGGCGAGGGTGGGATGTTTCAAGAGAACAGCATTGAAACATGTATATTGTCTAGGGTGAAACAGATCACCAGCCCAGGTTGGGTGTATGAGACAAGTGCTCGGGCCTGGTGCACTGGGAAGACCCAGAGGAATCGGGTGGAGAGGGAGGTGGGAGGGGGGACCGGGATGGGGAATACCTGTAAATCCATGGCTAATTCATTTCAATGTATGACAAAAACTACTGCAATGATGTAAAGTAATTAGCCTCCAACTAATAAAAATAAATGGAAAAAAAAATTACAATGGAAAAAAAAAAAAGACTGTGTAATGGCACAAATCAGAAATATAAACCAATGGAACACATATAAATCCCAGAGATAAATCAATGCACCTATGGGTAGCTTATCTTTGACAAAGAAATCAACAATATACAATGGAGAAAAGACAGTCTCTTCAACAAGTTGTGCTGGGAAAACTGGGCAGCTATATGTAAAAGAATGAAATTAGAATACTTGCTAACACCATAGATAAAAACAGACTCAAAATGGATTTAAAACATAAATGGAGGACCAGAAACTATAAAACTTTTTGAGGAAAACTTAGGCAGAACACTCTTTGACATAAATTAAAGCAAGATCCTCTATGTCCCACCTCCTAGTGTAATAGAAGAAAAATATACAGATGAGATCAAATTAAAATAAAAAGATTTTGAATAATGAAGGAAACTATAAGCAAAGTGAAAAGACAACCCTCAGAATGAGAGAAAATAATAACAACTGAAACAACTGACAAAGAATTGACCTCCAAAATATACAAGAAGCACATGCATCTCAATATTAAAAAAAAAAACAAACTAACTAATCAAAAAGTAGGCAGAAAACCTAAATAGAGATTTCTCCAAAGAAGACATACAGATGGCTGATAAACACATGAAAAGATGCTCAATATTGTTCAATTTTAGAGTAATGCAAGTCAAAACTACAATGAGGTATCATCTCACAGTGGTCAGAAATCAGTTCAGTTCAGTTGTTCAATCATGCCCACCTCTGCGACCCCATGAACCGCAGCACACCAGGCCTCCCTGTCCATCACCAACTCCCAGAGTTCGCCCAAACCCATGTCCATCGAGTCGGTGATGCCATCCAACCATCTCATCCTCTGCCACACCCTTCTCCTCCTGCCCTCAATCTTTCCCAGCATCAGGGTCTTTTCCAATGAGTCAGCTCTTCTCATGAGGTGGCCAAAGTATTGGAGTTTCAGCTTCAGCATCAGTCCTTCCAATGAACACCCAGGACTGATCTCCTTTAGGATGGACTGGTTGGATCTCCTTGCAGTCCAAGGGACTCTCAAGAGTCTTCTCCAACACCACAGTTCTAAAGCATCAATTCTTCGGTGCTCAGCTTTCTTTATAGTCCAACTCTCATATCCATACATGGCCCTGGAAAAATGATAGCCTTGACCAGACGGACATTTGTTGACAAAGTAATGTCTCTGCTTTTCAATATGCTGTCTAGGTTGGTCATAACTTTTCTTCCAAGGAATAAGTGTTTTTTAATTTCATGGCTGCAATCACCATCTTCAGTGATTTTGGAGCCCCCCAAAATAAAGCCAGCCACTGTTTCCCCTTCTGTTTGCCATGAAGTGATGGGACCGAATGCCATGATCTTAGTTTTCTGAATGTTGAGCTTTAAGCCAACTTGTTCACTCTCCTCTTTCACTGTCATCAAGAGGATCTTTAGTTCTTCTTCACTTTCTGCCATAAGGGTGGTGTCATCTGCATATCTCAGGTTATTGATATTTCTCCCGGCAATCTTGATTCCAGCTTGTGCTTCCTCCAGCCCAGCGTTTCTCATGATGTGCTCTGCATAGAAGTTAAATGAGCAGGGTGACAATATACAGCCTTGATGTACTCCTTTTCCTATTTGGAACCAGTCTATTGTTCCATGTCCAGTTCTAACTGTTGCTTCCTGACCTGCATACAGGTTTCTCAAGAGGCAGATCAGGTGGTCTGGTATTCCAATATCTTTAAGAATTTTCCACAGTTTGTGATCTAAACAGTCAAAGGCTTTGGCATAGTCAATAAAGCCAAAATAGATGTTTTTCTGGAACTCTCTTGCTTTTTCGATGATCCAGCAGATGTTGGCAATTTGATCTCTGGCTCCTCTGCTTTTTCTAAAACCAGCTTGAACATCTGGAAGTTCTCAGTTCATATATTGCAGAAACCTGGCTTGGAGAATTTTGAGCATTACTTTACTAGCGTGTGAGATGAGTGCAATTGTGTGGTAGTTTGAGCACTGCCTTTCTTAGGGATTGGAATGAAAACTGACCTTTTCCAGTCCTGTGGCCACTGCTGAAAGTCTACAAACAAAAAATGCTGGAGTGGGTATGGAGGGAAGGGAAACCTCTTATACTGTTGTTGAAATGAAAATTGATACAGCCACTATGGAGAACACTATGGAGATTCCATAAAAACTAGGAATAAATCTACCATCTGACACAGAAATACCACCACTGAGCATAAAACCCTGAGAAAACCATATTGGAAAAAGGCACATGTTCATTACAGCACTATTTACAATAACTAGAACTTGGAAGCAAACTTGATGTCTCTTGACAGATGAATGGATGTGGAAACGTTGTACATATATGCAGTGGAATATTACACAGCCATAAAAAAGAAGCATTTGAGTCAGTTTTAATGAACTGAATGAAACTGGAGTCTATTACACAGAATGAATAAGTCAGAAAGAGAAACACGGATATCATATATTAACACATCAACATGGAATCTAGAAAGATAGAAATAATGATTTTACTTGCAGGGCAGCAAAGGAGATACAGACATAAAGAACAGAGTTTTAGATACAGTGGGGGAAGATGAAGGTGGGATCATTTGAAAGAATAACATTGAAACATACATTATTGTATGGAAGATAGACAGCCAATGGGAGCTTGATATATGATACGAGGAATCTCAAGAATATGCTCTGTGATCAGCTAAAGGGATGGAATAAGGAAGGAGTTGGAGGGGGATTCAAGATGGGGACATATATATACTTGTGACTGATTCATGTTGATATATGGCAGAAGCCATCACAATATTGATAAGTAATTATCCTCTAAAAATCTTTAGGAAAGAATGAAAAAAGTCACAAATGAATAACAAAAATAAAAGCTTAAAATGATATGTATATAATTCCATACACTGCCTTGCACTTAGTGAGTATTTGTGTGCATGTGTGTGTATGCTGTTTCTTCAGTTATGTTCGAACCTTTGCAACCCTATGGACTATAGCTGCCAGGGTACAGTGCCTATGGGATTCTCCAGGCAAGAATACTGGAGTAGGTTGCTATGCCCTTCCCCAGGGTATCTTCCCAACCCAGGGAGTGAACTAGCATCTCTTATGTCTCCTGCTTTGACAGGCAGGTTATTTAACACTAGCGTTACCTGGAAGTCCTAGTGAGTATTTAGTAACTATTTATTAGTAAAAGCAAAGAACAAATGTTAGGTCATTTAACAGGAAAAAACGCATATATGAGACTAAGGAGTTTTAAAACAACCCCACAGACAGTATGGAATGTATACATATTGCTCCAACCTAGCCTTAAATGTCTTTGATTCTAAAATCTTCAGGATATGTCTTATGTTATTTGTCTATTACAATCATTGCTTATTATAGTAATGCCACTTTCAACACATATTAAATCTATTTTTCTCTTTATTCTGGAGTGCAAACTTTGATCTCCTTTAAATTAGAAAACAAATCTATATCAAATTTTAAGTGATTCCTTTAAAATGAAACCAAATTGTATTGTTTATATAAAAATGATGTCACATGGAATTATACAGATATAAACTTCCACAAGTATATGATAAAATATATTAAAATATATTTTAGATCCTTTCAATGGATAAAGTTTAACTTTCTTTTACATTATTGTTAAATTGATTTAAGAAAGTCTAATATCTCAACAATTTAAAATCATTGCTCTTCAGTGACTGTTCTCATTTGTTAAAAAATCTATTTATCTGCAATATTTTTCCTCAGTATACATTCATAAAATCCATTTTGACATTTTTTATCTTTATCCCTCTTTCATTAGCATTATCAGCCACTGTTCTTTTATTTTTCTTCTTGGATGTTCCTACAGTAGATTTTGTGACATATGCCTTTAATATATTAGCCTGAATTTTCAAAACATAACATCAGCAACTATTTTTTAGCAAAGAAAGTATTTGTCTGAATAAAATCATATGCTTACATATGAAATATTTTTAAAGTAAATGGAGCTATTTTGTTACAGTAGATGGCATATCCTCAGCCTCCTGCACAAGCCCTCTGCTCCTTTTGTCCCCCAATTTCTGTCCCACAAGAAAGCTCCTAAGATCTCTTGGAATTTTCTTGGCCACGACTTGAAGGTGACTCTTACAGACGTTACTTCCTACTAGTCATTTTCCTTCTGTTTGAGTACCTGTCACTAAGCAAATGGTAATAGTTTTAGTTATAGAACAAATTTGAGTGTTTTAATTTTCCCCGGGAATAAAAGGCAGAAAGCTGAGAAATATACCCTCCTCAGCCCCCTGTTGTTTTTCATGCTCAGACTGTCTGTCATGTCCGACTCTTTGTGACTCCATGGACTATAGACTGCCATGCTTTTCTTTCCATGAGATTCTCCAGGCAAGGGTGCTGGAGTAGGTTGCCAAGCCCTCCTCCAGAGGATCTTCCCAACCCAAGATTGAACTGGCATCTATTATGACTACTGCATTGGCAGACAGATTCTTTACTATTAGCATCACCAGGGAAGGCCCAGTTCCCTATACACACACTATAGGCATATTGTCTGGGCTTTGATCAACAGGCTAGACATTAGAAACCAATATGTAATAGAAGTTATCTTATTCAACATATTTGAGACCTATATTTGGTCAGAAACAGAAAAAGTTGAAATAAGCTGGGAATCATAGAAAATATACTTGTAGTTTCTGCACATGTTAATTTTAAGTATAGGCATTGAGGGGCTTCCCTGGTAGCACAGATGGTAAAAAATCTTCCTGCAATACAGGACACCCAAATTCAATCATTAGGTCAGGATGATACCCTGGAGAAGGGAATGACTTGCGTTGAGAATTCCATGGGCAGAGGAGCCTGGTGGGCTACAGTCCATGGAATCATAAAGAGTGGGAAGATTGAGCAATTAACACTTTCATAGTCATTGATATTCATTTGCCACTTTCCCACTGTAGAACCAAAATCTTTACTTGAATAATGAGTTTTCTGGCTGTAGTTATTTTTCTTTTATAAATGCCATATTCATTATGATCATTCCTTTATAATGATGAAAAATATTATAAGATGGGTAGATTCTTTCCTTTTCTTATGTAGTATCTCTGTCACAGTTGGACACTATTTTTTTTTTAAAGACTTTTAGTTTTTTAGTACAACTGGTATAATTAGGACTTTGCATCAGCTCAATTGACTCTGAGTTGATAATACAGTGCTCTTGTATGGGAAAAGATATATTCTGGCATCTTTTGGTCATAGGCAGTACTGGCATAAGTTCCTGTCTCAACATCTTGATTGTTGTGACTTCATTTTTTAATCTTAAGTTACAATCCATAGATTATTTATATTTTAAGATCTACTGTTGTCCAACACAAATACCAAAATATGTTCCCTTTAAGAAATCTGTAGAAGAATTGTACATTTCCTCTTCTTTAACTTTCAAATATACATTGTATACACAAATTTTTCAGCAAGTTTCTATGCTAATCACTGTATCATAAATGAAAGTAATGCTTGATCCCATTTTTCATCTTCCCATGAGAATGATGAGGACACAGTGCAGCTCATAATATAATTAAACCATTTATTCATGGAAATAGCAATAATTGAGCAAATGGTACATTCTTGTCTTTGAGCTAATAGAGATACAGTTATGAAAAACTTAACATATTTAATTCTTATATTTAGGAGCTGTGTCATCAGAATGAAGAAGTCAAATGTAGTAACATTTATTTTCATTAGGGAAGTATATTCTTTTCCTTTCTATTGTTATTTGTTCTTATTTCTATTATTTGAAATAGGATTTTATGGAAAGATATATAAAGCTGAATGATTTAAATAGTTCATTCATCATTTTCCTTAAAAAAATAATTGATAGTTTGCTGATCTCTTTTAAGATATTTCTTTGTTTCCTGTTCCAGAACTACAAATATTGCTGAATTCCTACAATATTTTCATTTCCTCAATTGCTTCATTTTTAGGAAGGTGTAGTTTTTAAGATTTCTATTTTTATAATTTGATTTTGTGAGGCACTAAATGTTTATCTTACAATTCAGAATTTTTAAAGCTGTTTATATGGCTCTTCTTCATAATTGATCTTGAGAATCATAAAGAAGAAAGAAACATTACCTCCACCTCCAATGAGTGATAGCCTCTTTATTTTCTCCCATATCCTGATACAGACAATTACCTAGGCTGTGGGAACATTAAAACTGCTCAACAACTTTTTTTTTTTCAATGTGTGCCTTAGATTTTAAATGTATGTGTCATAATCAGCACAAAGTCCTCTACACCCTCCCAATCCTCCAAGCACATCTCACTAATTTATCACCATCCAATCAATAATGGCCCCTGCTGAGAAAGGGGTGAGAGAAAGATGCCTTTCTTTTTCCTATAAATATTTGAAATTAGTCTAATTATAATGTCCTGTGCTTGGATGCAGTGACAATAACCTTCCATTTAGATACGCAGAGACATACATAGGTGGAGAAGTACCTAGTTAGGCAGATTAAGTAGAAATGTTGAAGTGGGTAACTGCAGAAGCTATCATCGGTCTATATTCCTATTGCATAAAAATGAGTCCTATTAACGAAAGGTGGCATCAGGCAGAGATCAACTATACAAGACTTTGCCCCCTTTCCACTATAACATGTCCTTTCCTCTCACCCTTCTTCTCTTTCACTATCCTCTCCCTTCCTATTTGCATCCCTACTTTCTCCTTGAAGAAACTTTCTTGCTCTCCTTTCACTTTTTACTTAATTTCATTCTTCCTGTCTACTTTTATTTTTTCCTTTATCTTTCTTTCTAAATCTTTCTTCTTGGACTTGAAAGGATCATAACCAGGATAGTGATTTGAGATGCTCAATCTTGCAGCACTAAGAAGCAAGGACTTCAAGGGGATTCGCCTGTATATGTGGAAATGATTAGAAAAATATTACAATTTTTCAGGCAAGAGATGATGAGGTTCTGAAATGGTGGTCATGGGAAAGGTAAAGAAAGGATAGATGTGAGAGGTGTTGTAAAGACAGAATTGACAGCTTCACAATTACAGCAGAGACTGGAACACACCTTCAGAGCACTCAGGGAATCATTTGCACATTATAATCGTGACTTTTTCCACTGCTAATTCGGTCATTGCAATGTGAACTTTAGCTATCTGCCCTTTATATGCATAACAATATCATAAATAAATCAGGGGAAAGCTAATAAGAAAATATATATCAAAGAGCCAAGTAAGCTCTGTGCAGAAAATCAACAACAGTTTATAATACATTTCAATCATGTGCTGGGTAATTGCATATTATGCAATCCAAAAAAATTCACATTTCCTATTGTAATATCATATTGAGTCCTGAACGTAGGTTCTCTGTGAACTCAGACTTCTACATAGGGATTAGGGTGGGTTTGCATGTTTAGATATGCTGAAATATACACTTGAAAATGTTCTCTCCCATGACCTCTTTGGAAAAATAATACCATTGGGCAACGCGCCTTGGAAACCCACATGGCACTGTTAATGAAAAGCCAGGAGTTTGGAGAGAATATTGAATTTGAAAGTCTCTGAGAGTGTTCCCCAAATGGGTTGTTAAGTCCCTGTGACAGAGAACATTAGTGCTAGATGATGACAGTCATTCGATTCTAAACACAAACCATATTGTCTGTGATTAAAAGCAGATGCTGGAGGAGGGCATCCAGGGCATTGTGTCCAGAGTTGCATTAGAACTACCTTTTGGCAATTTCAAAGCTGTGACCAAAAGTAATAATAACAATCATAGTAAAATAAGACAGAATTTGCCTTCTTCACCATATATAAGGGAAGATGCTATGAATTTTCTAAAAGCTTAAAGTCCAAATGTTATTATACATTTGGGAATAGACTCCAATACTCCTATATATATGTGTGTGTGTGTGTATACATATATATATATACACACACACACACATGGTTTATATATATATGTATATTTATATATGCCACAGATAAGAAGACCACAAAATAAATAAGCTACAGGCCATAGCATGATATCCACAGCAACCATTTAGAGCACATATGTGAGTCAGGATCTGTTTGCCTGTAAATCTGCCAAGTCTGCTTGCCTATGTGACTTGCTAAATATGGTTAGGGAAAGGACAAGTGACTGATTTTTTTTTTGTCTCCATAATATGTTAATGCATAAATATATAACTTTATTTCTACAATAATGGCTTTTTTCCACAAGTATTCTGTGGTATTTTTCATGAATATCCTTTCTTTCTTTTAAACTCTTATGCTAGCTTTATTGTATCACTTTTATGGAGCATATCAAATTAGATTTGTTAAAGCTATTTATATACATCTTCCAACTCTCTTCCTAGGCCATAAATTTCTTTTGGTGAAAGGCTATAGCTACTCATTTATTGCTAATTGAATACTATTCATAGGTCCAGAATTTTCTAAAAGCTAAATATATTATCCCATTTAATGGAAATAATCATATTCAAAAGACATACTGCATCCTCAGTCTTACAGTTGAGGCAGTTGAAGCACAGAAAAGCTAACTTGACCAAAGACTCATGTTTAGCAAGCAGCAAAATTGAGATCTGAAGTCAAACAACCTGATTTCAAAACTCACCCATGCATTTTATGAAAGGCATGGAAAACAAAGCATAACTCAATATTTAACTAAAGGAAGAGTCTAATTACAACATTCTCCTTTGAAAATAATTACATCTCAAAGGCTTCACACTCATTTTGAGAATAGATCACAACTCAACCTTTCTCACTTCCCAGGTTACACACACACCCAAGGCTACAAAAGAAAGTGTCTTGCATCTGAGAAGATCGAAGGAGAAATTATATTGCTGAGAGCTTATAATCAACAACTTGCAGTGCTGAGACTGGAGCTCATATTCTTATCTCTTGGATGGTCTGAATAAGTTTGTCATGCATTTAGTTTAATGTGACTAAAGATCATATATTCTTGCCAGAAACATATGAAAGTGCTTCCTAGAACACATCTTCACCTTAGGCTTCAAATGTACAACTTTCTAAGAAAAGTAGGTTTATCAGTCTCAAGGAAATAAGATACTGTGAGTGAAGATTGGCAAACCATTTCAGTATTCTTGCCTTGTGGACTCCATGAACAGTATGAAAGCACAAAAAGATATGACACTGAAAGATGAACTCCCCAGGTCAATAGGTGCCCAATATGCTACTGGAGAAGAGAGTAGAAGTAACTTCAGAAAGAATGAAGAAATGAAGCCAAAGCAAAAACAACACCCAGTTGTGGATGTGACTGGTGATGCAAGTAAAAGAACGATGCTGTAAAGAACAATACTGAATAGGAACCTAGAATGTTAGGTTCATGAATCAAGGTAACTTGGAAGTGGTCAAACAGGAGATGGCAAGAGTGAACATCAACGTTTTAGGAATCAGTGAGCTAATGGACTGGAAAGGGGAAATTTAATTTGGATGGCCATTACACCTACTACTGTGGGCAAGAATTCCTTAGAAAAAGTGGAGTAGCCTTCATAGTCAATAAAGGGGTCCAAAAATCAGTACTTGGGTGTGATAAAAAAATGACAGAATGATCTCTGTTCATGTCCAAGGCAAATCATTCAATATCACAGTAGTTCAAGTCTATGCCCAAGCCACTAATTCTGAAGAAGCTGAATTTGAATGATTCTATGATGACCTAGAAGACCTTCTAGAATGAACACCAAAAAAAAAAAAAATTGTCCTTTTCATCATCATAGGGACTGGAATGCAAAAGTAGGAAGCCAAGAGGTACCTGGAATAACAGGCAAGTTTTACCTTGGAGTATAAAATGAAGCAGGCAAAGGCTAACAGAATTTTTTCAAGAGAATGAACTGGTCAGAGCAAACACCCTCTTCCAACAACACTAGAGATGACACATTGACATCACCAGATGGCCAATACCAAAATCAGACTGATTACATTCTTTGGGGCCGAAGACGGATAAGCTCTATATGGTCAGCAACAGCAAGATGAGGAGTTGACTGTGGCTCAGACCACAAACTGCTTATTGAAAAATTCAGACTTAAATTGAAGAAAGTAGGGAAAACCACTAGACCATTCAGTTATGACCTAAGTCAAATCCCTTTCTATTATTCAGTGGAAGTGACAAATAGATTCAAGGGATTAGATCTGATAGACAGAATGCCTGAAGAACTATAGATAGAGATTCATGAAATTGTGCAGAAGGCAGTGATCAAGACCATCCCCAAGAAAAAGAAATGCAAGTAGGAAAAATGGTTGTCTGAGGAGGCCTTACAAATAGCTGAAAAAAGAAGAGAAGCAAAAGTCAAAGGAGAAAAGGAAAGATATATACACATCTGAATGCAGAGTTCCAAAGAATAGAAAGAGAGATAAGAAAGCTTTCCTAAATGAACAGTGCAAAGAAATGGAGGTGATAGATTGGGAATGACTAGAGATATCTTCAAGAAAATTAAAGATACCAAGGGAACATTTCATGCAAATATGGACACAATAAAGGACAGAAGCAGTATGGAACTAACAGAAGCAGAAGATATTTAAAAGGGGGTGACAAGAATACACAGCAGAACTATACAAACAAGATCTTAATGATGCAGATGACCACAATGGTGTGCTCACTAACCTAGAGCCAGACATCCTGGAGTGTGAAGTCAAGTGGGCCTTAGCATCACTATGAACAAAGTTAGTGCAGGTGATGTAATTCCAGCTTGATTTACTTCAAATCCTAAAAGATGCTATGAAAGTACCATACTCAATAAGCCAGCAAATTTGGAAAATTCAGAAATGGTCACAGACTGGAAAAGATGTTTCCATTCTAATCCCTAAGAAAGAAAATGCCAAAGAATGCTCAAGCTACTGCACTCATCTCACACATTAGCAAATAATGCTCAAAATTCTCCAAACCAGGCTTCAACAGTACATGAACTGTAAGCCTCCAGATGTTCAAGCTAGATTTAGAAGTGGCAGAGGAACCAGAGATAAAATTGTCAATATCCTTTGGATCATAGAAAAAGCAAGAGAGTTCCAGAGTTCTATTTCTGCTTTGTTGACTATGCCAAAGCCTTTGACTGTGTGCATCACAACAAACTGTGAAAACTTTTTAAAGAGATGGGAATGCCAGACCACCTGACATACCTCCTGAGAAATCTGTATACAGGTCAAGAATCAACATTCAGAACTGTACATGGAACAATGAACTGGTTTCAAATTGGGAAAGGAGTATGTCCACGCTGTATATTGTCACCCTGCTTATTTAACTTATACACAGAGTACATCATGAGAAATGCTGGGCTGGATGAAGGACAAACTAGAATCCAGATTGTAGGGAGAAATATCAATAACCTCACATGTGCAGATGACACCACTCTTACGGCTGAAAACGAAGAGTTACTAAAGTGCCTCTTGATGAAAGTGAAAGAGGACAGTGAAAAAAGATGGCTTAAAATTCAACATTAAAAAAAACAAAGATCATGGCATCCAGTCTCATCACTTCATTCCAAAGAGATGGGAAACAATGGAAACAGTGACAGACTTTATTTTCTTTAGCTCCAAAATCACTGCAGATGGTGACTACAGCCAGGAAATTAAAAGACACTTGCTCCTTGGAAGAAAAGCTATGACCAACATAGACAACATTTTTAAAAGCAGAGACATTACTTTGGCAACAAAGGTCCATCTAGTCAAAGCTATGGTTTTTCCAGGAGTCATGTATGGATGTGAGATTTGGACCATAAAGAAGGCTAAGCACCAAAGAATTGATGCTTTTGAATTGTGGTGTTGGAGAAGAAAGACTCTTGAGATTCCCTCAAACCAGTCAATCCTAAAGGAAATCAGTCCTGAATACTCATTGGAGGACGAATGCTGAAACTGAAGTTCCAATACTTTGGCCACCTAATTTGAAGAACTGATTCATTGAAAAAGACCATGATGCTGGGAAAGATTGAAGGCAGAAGGAGAAGGGATGACAGAGGGTGAGATGAATGGATGACATCAGTGACTTGATGGATATGAATTTGAGCAATCTCCAGGAGTTGGTGATGGACAGGGAAGCCTGGCATGCTGCAGTCTATGGGGTCTCAAAGAGTCAGACATGACTGAACAACTGAACTGAACTGAGTGAGGACAATTAGAAACAGCAACTGGAGAGAAATTTAAGATTTTGAATTATCAAACACAGATTTTAAACTACTCTTTACTCACTGAAGCCAAAACTGTCCTCTGTGCCCTGACACAGAATTAAATCTGAGAGTTTGGGGTGAAGTAGAAAAGAAGAGATTATTGCTGTGCTAGGCAAAGAGGGCCACAGTGGGCTAATGCCTTCAAAACAGTGTGTCTCATTCTAAAAGGAGTAGTGAGGTGTTTTTTTAGCATTGGTTCAAAGAGGATGTGATCAGCTTGTGGACATTCTTCTGACTGGTTGGTGGAGAGGTAAGGAGAAGTCAGCAGAAGCAGCCTTCTGTTCAACTGGTCTGGGGCTTATATGCTTCTGGGCAGCATACCATTAACTTTTGCCACCTGATGGGAAATATGTGCAAAAGAGCTCAAATTCTGCTGCATGTATATCTTGATGGGGAACCAGGACCCTACCCCGAAGATGCACTACTGTTTCTTTTGACTGTTCTTCCCTTGCTTCTGCATCCTCTCTCTTCCCCTAGTTAGCAACACTTTGAACCTGCTCCTTGGAACTCAAGGAAATTCATGGAGGTTGAATGAAGCCTATTTTCTGTAAACAAGAAATGGGGTACACAGAAAGGCTTTTGTGCCCAGGAGCCCCACTGGGTCCTGCTCTGTATCACAATATTTTCATGAATAAAATATTAGATTAAGATAACTCTAGAGAACAGAAATTACTTTTAAATGACTGAAATTTGGAAAGAAAATAGAACTTAGGGCATTGAAAAAAAGTAATAATTAAGTCAAAAAACTTATCTAATAAATTTAACTGCAGATTAGACAGAAATGAAAGATCAATTAGTTTAACTGAAAATAATTTGAAAGAAATATATTTATGTTGTGTTACTATGTGGTAAATTTGTTGATGTAAATTGTTTATTATATTCCCTCTTCATCCTTTAATGCTCCTATGATCTGCTGTGACAGCTTCTTTTTTTGTTGTTAATATCTGTAACTTGCATTTCTCTCAGTCAGTTTAGCTAAGATTTTATAAATCATGTGGCTCATTTTTAAGGGCAAATTTGACTTTTTGGTAATCATAGGATTCATTTTATTTATTTTACTTTTCTAAAAAAACATCAAAATTCTGTACTGTCTAATACCCATTGACTGCAAGTGATTTTCTCATGTAATGTATTCAGTTCCTTAATTGTTTAATATGAAAGGACAAATATAATACTAGTTCTTCTTTTATAAGCAGAATTTTCTTTGTACTGCTTTTATCTTCATGATTTACACAATATACCCAATTTTTTACTTATTATCTCTCATGTCTATATTTTGCTGTACAGAATAAGAATAAAATAAAGACTAAGTAAATATCAATATTCAATAAAACTAATAAGCAAATACATGCCATATAAAACTCATTTTGCCTAATGACCATGATATAGTTTATTCAGTGGTTATACTATATTTAACAAGTTCGATCCTAGGTCAGGAAGATCTCCTGGAGTAGGAAATGTCAACTGACTCCAGTATTCTTACCTGGAAAATCCCAAGGACAGAGAAGCCTGGAGGTCTGCAGTCTATGGGGTCTCAAGCAGTTGGACACGACTTAGCCACTAAAGAGTAGTAGCATGTTATGTTCCAGGTATTGTGTGCTAGACATTTTTTTTCCAATTATTTATTCAATATGACCAATCCATTAAATATTTATCATTGTATATCAGTGGTCAACAAATTATAGCCTTTAGACCAAATATGACCAATCACTTGCTTTTGTAGGTAAAACTTTTATTGCAACACAGCCACATCCAATTGTTTACATATTATTTGTAACTGTTTTCATACTACACTGCAGAGAGAAGTAGGTGCAACAGAGACCATATGGTCTGGAAAGTTTTTACAATATTTGTTTTAAAATAAATAATCTATTTACTCTCTGGCCCTTTATAGAAAAAGCTGCCAAACCTCATTGAATACTCTTTTCCACAAAAGTAAAGGGAGTCCTAAAATGATTATTTAATTTGAACAAAATAAAACACAAACCTGTTGTATATTAAAGTATTGTTAATTAATTCCTGTGATCTGTGACTTAAAACAAAATAATTTTGTTTGGACTTTGGTTTAACCTATGGCATTATGGAAATATTGAACTCAAAGAAATGCAACCTTTTGAATTAACACATAAAATGTCTTCTCCTCCTTAAAGAATGTTTGAAAAGTTTTCCTCCTGTTCTAATTTTTATGGTCTTTCTAGATTTAACACTTATCCTTTCTGAGAAAAACTTCTTTGACATTTCAGCATAAATTTGCTTAATTCTTAAAGTTTTAAAAATAATGTCATTCAACCAGCTTAACCTAAATCAAAATTTAGTAGACCACTTGTGTATAACCTAACCTCAAGGAGTCAAAATTCTGTCCATAATATATCTATGTCCTAACAGTATATACTGAAACTCATGCTTTTTAAATAACTTAGAAGCATATTAACATATACAGAAAGTTAAATATCTATCAATAATTGCTGTCAAGCATCTCCAGTAATTAAGGACTTGATGGGTGCTGATAGTATAGTGTTGAGTATGATCATTGTTTCTCCATCCATGTAACTCCATAGTTGAGTGGAAAATAAAGACAATAAACAAGTAAGTAAATTAGTACTCAAAGAAAACTAAGACATCTTTTTCATTCTCAATAATTCCCATACATGGCAGATACTCTAAGATCTCTTCTCATTCCAAAATGCCCCCAAGGCTATCTTCCACACAAGAGCCTGAGCTGAAATATGGCTCCCTTGTTCTTAGTGGCACTCAATTTTGTTTTCTTTCCCTAGAATAAGTCTGCCCTCTGCAATATAAATCAAGCTTGCTTCACCCGCTTCCCCAATTCTCCATTTCACCAAATTCTACAATCAGCAGAATACAAATTTAGAAGTGGATGAGTAAGCAAATTTGAATTTGCTTTGGTATGTGAAAGTAGAAGGCTGTGAATAAGAGCATATTAATTAAATAGTTAAATAATTTTGAGCATGTTGACTGCTGCCAATAAAAGGTAGAGAATATTAGTGAATAGCAGGTAGATCTTAATCTAGTCCAGCTGTCAGAAAATACAGGCATACCTGGCAGATATTGTAGGTTTTGTTTTAAATCCTCACAATAAAGTAAATATATCAATAAAATGAGTCCCTCAAACTGTTTGGTTTCCCAGTGCATATAAATATTATGTTTACACTATTATATTTACAGAAGTACCCCATTAAGTATTCAACAACATTATGTTTAAAAAATGATATCCGTTTCTTAATTTTATTGCTAAACATTACTAATGATCATTTGAGCCCTCATCAAATCAATCTTTTTGCAGTAGTAATGTCACAGATCACAATAAAATATAATAATCTTGAAAAAATTTGATATATTGTGAGAATTACCACACCTGAAATGATCAAATGTTTTTAGAAATGTAGTGCCCACAGACTTACTCAACTCAGGTTTGCCACAAATTTTCAATTTGTAAAAGCTACAGTATCTGAGAAGCACAATAAAATGAAGTTCAATAAAATGAGTTATGCTCGTATTGTAAGAAGTGGTGCTAGATGAAGAGAAAAGTAAGACCACAGAAATCAAAGAGAATAGTAGTTCAGTAAAGGAGGTGTCCAAACATGCAAGTGCAATATTGTCTGTGCAAAGATGATAATATAATCATCCAGCACCATTGTCCACATATGCAAGCATACTCCCTCTCTTGCTTTTTATTGATTCTATATTTTTTTTATCCAAAAAATGCAGGATTTTGGTGAGTATTGTCTTTACCCAATGCTAATTATTTTTAACCAGACCAAACCAAACTAACCAACTGCAGATGAGGCACCTGAAAGAGGCCAGGAAAAACCATTCAAGTGAGTCCAACCAAAAGAGAAGTGAAACAAGTTTGAGAACCTTCAGCTTAGAGCAAGAAGAGCTACCCTGTATGATATATACAGTACGTGGACTAAGAAATTTTCTTTTTGGTTAATGATAGTGATTATGATACTGAAGAGCTTTGGCAGTATACTCTTTAGGGAGCCACAAATGGATGTTGGCTTAGATTATATCTACACATAAGTACATTCATAAACTATTCTGGCTACTGCTTCTAAATAATGCTCTAGTGCAAGTTAGTGAAAGTGTTAGTTGCTCAATTGTGTCCAACTTTTTGTGACCCATGGACTGTAGCCCACTAGCCTCTTCTGTCCATGGAATTCTCCAGGCAAGAATACTGAAAAGGATAACTATTCCCTTCTCCAGGGGATTTTCTCAACCTGGGTCTCCCACATTACTGGCAGATTCTTCACTGTCAGACCCACCAAAGAATGCTTAGTTAATAGGAACACCTAAACTGCACATACTTAAAGAAAATTCTGGGCATTAATTTCCAAATTTGATCATCTGACAAAGTCATGATGCTCTTTTTTGATGAGTACTATTTCATGTTATAAACCAACAATCAGAAACAAATCATATTGTATTATATTGATTAAAGTACATCAATCTAAGTATGTCAGCTACATGACATACTTTTAACCTTTGTTTCTTATTGTTGTTTTGTTTGTTTGTTTTGGTTGATTGTTTATTTTTCAAAAAAAAACAAGCTAAGACAAATATCAAATATTTATAATTTCTGAGAGAAGCAATTGAAGCTTGAGAAAATACTGTCCATTCTGAAAACTATCAAACTCTGCACATTTTGAACTTGGTGGGAGAATATCTGGGTCTAAGTTATACAATATATAATCTTTTTTAAGAATGCAGAGCTTTGTTAAATAGTATTGGATTGACCAAATAAATGTGTGTTGTCACCGAGATGTGTCTGACTCTTCATGATCCCTTGGGCTGTAGCCCACCAGGCTCCTCTGCCCATGGAATTTTCCATGCAAGAATATTGGAACTGGTTGCCATTTCCTACTCTAGGGGATCTTCCTGACCCAAGGATTGACCGCACATCTCTTGCATCTCCTGTATTTGTAGGTGGATTCTTTACCACTGTGCCACCTGGAAAGCAACCAAATAAATACCATTGACCAAATATTTTGATGTTTTTAGTTTGGTATTCAGAAAGCTGGAGATACTGTCTCCTATTACCCTAAGAAAAGATCTCTTTATTCACAAAGAAGAAAGGCAGAGGCTCATTTTCATGAATGTTTCACCAGGGGTGTCTTCTGCAGGTAAAATATCACAACTCTACCACCTTAAAGAGTGTAAAATGTCAAACAATTGTCCCAATGCTGCACTTATAAAGAGAGGTGGGGAATATTGTGTGTGGATCCCTTTATAGTCTTTACACTCATCAAGAAAGAAGACATCCTACTTTCTCATCTTTCTGTTCTAGTAGTCTTTTCAGATTTGCTTCATCCAGTATCTGCCCCCTCCCTCTCTTTTCAGATGCATCATTTGCCCTACAAAACAATCAATGAAGAAATTCATGACTTCAGTGACAGGATCTATGTTTTGATCCTTTCTTATTTTTCCTGGGTTTTGTGAATTGTATACATTCAGGTATCAAGTATTTTGTTTAGCTTATGCTGGCTCCAAAGAACAGCTCCATTGCTTCTGTTTCCTCCAGCCTCTTCCTGGAATAAGAGATGGTAGTGAGTTTTAATTCCTATGAAAATTTTATTCAGTAATTTTTAAGACACCTTACTTTTTGTTCTAGAAGAATAAGTATAGCCTAGAAAATGAGATAGGTCATAGTTGTTTGTGAATGTTTCGTGAAAGGAAAGAAATGAGAGAGATATTATTATTTAATCATTTTCTGTGCATGATCAGTGCAAAAGGAATCAAGACAAACTAATAATTCAGTCCTAACTGATCTTAATATTTTCTTCACTGGTTCCCAACCTCTATCCACTGCATTCCAATTCTGTGGAATAATATTAATAATATATCCTAAAGATGCTCATAGAAGGAAGGGGTAATAAGCCAATGTAAGTTTTAGGGGAAAAGTGCATTTGAGTTCATTCCTAAGAAATTAAGATGGACACACAGTAGGAGGAAGGCCATTCTAGGAGATTCACAGAAACGGAGATTCTCAGCGAAGTACAAATAGTGTGTGATTTCATGACAGTAACATCAGACTGAGGTTTCATTTTAGAATTATTGACGAGTTAGGATGGGGCCAAGTGATAGAGGACTCGCAAAGTCAAGTATGTTTTGGCTTTTATGTCAAAAAGGTAGATAATCACTCTAGACTTTTAAGAAATGGAATGACAATAAAAAGTTGTGTTAAAGAATAACTGCTATTTATTCCTTTGAGTCTGAAGGTTTATATTCTTTGCTTTGTGTCTTAATTATTTAGATATTTATTTATCTTGTAATTGACTTTGTAATTGTCTCAGATACTCTTATTATTCTATTGTGTGAATGCCCATAAATATCTGCAGTGCAGAATGGTGGGGTTTCCTTGATGGAGCTGTTGAAATTATCATTTATAGATGCCTCCTAGCAGCCTTGACAATAGTTGCCAAGAAAAAATTCAGCCATTCCCCAATAGCAACCACAGGGGAAACCCAGAAAGCTGAGATGCACTGGTGTGAAGAAGGAGTGATCTTCTCAGAGTCTGCATTACCAGCAAAGCAAAGTTCTCTCGTGCCAATTCTGAAATGAATTAATTAGTTGAAGACCAATCTTGGGTGAACTCTTCTTTCCTTTCTTCTCTATCATTTTTTTTTTTTCTTTCACAATCATATATGTGATGAGTCCCTCAGGGAACAATAAAACACTTGGATAAGCCAGTTGTAGATGAAATATAGACTCCCTATGGCAACTCTTATCTTCTGCCTTTCCTCCTGCTTGTAAAGATGCAGAGATGGGATTATTGCCACAGCTGTGCTTCCTAGGAGACTAATCAATGCAGCTATAAGAAGGTCTGACATGCAGCAGGATTTTCAATTCTAAGGGTAAAATTTTTAAAAAGTGAGGAAGGAAACTGTCCTGAAAGTTATAATGCTGCTAAATCAAAACACCTTTTGAAAACAGAAAATAAGACTATAAAAATTGCCTCATTGTCCTCTTTTGAGTATATATCAAACTAGGATCTATGCTGCTGCTGCTGCTCAGTTGCGTCAGTTGTATCTGACCCTGTGCAACCCCGTAGACAGCAGCCCACGTGGCTCCCCCGTCCCTGGGATTCTCCAGGCAAGAACCCTGGAGTGGGTTGCCATTTCCTTCCCCAATGCATGAAAGAGAAAAGTGAAAGTGAAGTCGCCCAGTTGTGTCCAACTCTTCACGACCCCATGGATTGCAGCCCACCAGGCTCCTCCATTCATAGAATTTTTGAGGGAAACAAAGGATGAGATGATTAGACAGCATCACCAACTCAGTGAATTTGAGCAAACCCTGGGAGATAGCGAAGGACAGGGAAGCCTGGCGTACTTCAGTCCATTGGGTCACAAAGAGTTAGACACAACTGAGCAACTGAACAACAACAATACAGTAGACCAAATCATGAGGTCAAGGTCCCAGAGAACATAGCTTCTTTACTAGAACTTTGTTCATATAAGCAAAATTGGAGATAGGACATGGTTATTCTCAAAAACCATGGATATACCATTAGAACTGCCAAATTTACTTTGTTGCCTCTTCCATGATTTCTTGGTTTAGCTTTTATGTCATGGAAATATATAAGACAAATTCCAAGTCGTTTGAAGTACAAAATCATAGAGAAGAGTATGGAATGTGCAAAAGGAGTTCTGAGGACTATACAGTCTAAACTTCATATAGTAGAAATAAGGATTCTGCCTATACAGGGGCTATTTGTCACCACCATCTTTAGGATTTAGAGGTTGGTTCCCAGTGCCTAATAGCACTCCTCATTTTTTTTGGTAGGGTGAATGAGGCCACCGTGGAGTGATGGCAGTGTAAGCCAGCCATGAGTTTGGGGATATTGTGTAAGTGGACAAGAAGTTATCAGTGTAACTTCCATGTCATTGATCCAAGTCAATCTTCATATATGAATTGGGAATCCTAATGTGCTTGACATTATGCCAAGCAAACAAGACATGACCCTGTCTTCTTGGAGCTTATCTTGTAGTTAAGAATATAAATATTGTAAGTATGATTGTAATAATTCCAATCCAGGAGGAACAGAGAATGCTAAGATCTAGGGATAGCAAAATCCTGGGCTACAAAGGCGGTGTTAGGCTCCCTATCTCTCCACTTTAGAAAGAACAAGGGATGGGGTAAATGCCAACAGATTTGAGACAGAAACAATAGGAATAGGGGATGAAATCTCACAAATTTATGATGGATCAGTGCAACTTCCTGTGTGGGAATACATGGAGTGAGGCACTGGTGTACTTAACCTGGTAAAGCAGTGATTTGAAAAGTAATTTCAAGCATAGTTTTTGCTGAGGAATCTCCTTACTGGAAGATGCAAAGGAAGAAATTTGGAATTTTCAGAGTTCATCTCCCCAAAAGTTGTTTTGCTTTTTTTTTTCTTTTTACCTCTCTGCACAGTGTGTCTAGGTATTATCAAGTAAAACTATTCTACTTTGTTATGACTAGAGTTCACTGATAAAAATGTGCAGTATATATCTTAACAAGAGTTTTGTTTAGTTTTAAGTGAATTTTGAATACCACTGGTTCTATAAGAAATATATGCATCTGTGTTTTTATTTTTTAATTTAATGAATGGCATTAATGAGAAGTGAAATGCTTTATTTGTTTAGTAAAAGACATTAATAAGAAGAAAAAGATTCATTATGACACCATTCAGTACCCAGAGGATGCAATGTGAAGGTTGTTCTCTGGGTGACCAAACAAGGGGCACACTTACTTTAATGGCCATATTAAAATAGCACAAGGATAGAATATTGAAGAGAGTGTTTTTAGAAGCTAAATCATTTAAATTCTCACTTAGTGTTCAGAAAGTGTTGTTGTTTTTGTTTTATTTTCTCTCCTCTGTTAAGCAATGTATTTTTATCCTCACATATAGCTTAGCTCTCCAACTACAATTCCATCCTGACAAGGAATCTAAACAACAGTGTTAACTAAAGTGATCCTGTTAGACTTTGTCCATCAAATCTGAGAGCCCTAGGAAGAAATTTGATTTTGCATTCTAAATATCTCTGAAACATTTGTTGTTTTGTTGGTTGTAACATACCAGTGTCAAAATGGAGAGAGTCAGAGACTCATTATTAAATTAGAGAACGCTTCTGAATTCTACTTTATGGATTAAATACATAAGGCTAACTTATATAAAAGACAATGAAATTTATTCCCAGAAGCTAATAAAACCTTTGTTTGTTATCTTAAAACACTGTGCTTCCTGGGTCAAACCCATCTCAAATGTGTGTTACTATAATATTGCTAAATGTAGATCACTCTAAGGGCTTGGAAAACATTTGAAATGGACAATCCTCTCTTAACGTGACCAAAGATTGTCTACATATGTGCATCACAAGGGCTTCCCTGGTAGTTCAGGTGGTAAAGAACCAGCTTGCAATGAGGGATACCTGGGTTGGATCCCTGGGTTGGGAAGATCCCCTGGAGAAGGGGATGCCTACCCACTCCAGTACTCTTGACTGAAGAATTACATGGACAGAGGAGTCTAGCCAGCTACAGTCCATGGGGGTGGAGAGGAAGAGTGAAATTCCAAAGACTATAGACACAAGAAAAGAGTAAGTCTTATAAAAATCAGTTCTCACTTAATGAGGTACAGCCAGGAGAGGAAATATTGTTTTCTTTAAATGTATATACATTGATAAGAATGCCTGAAAATTCTTAGAATTTTTCCTGCTGTAGGCAAGATATACATTTTTAGAGAAAATGGAGTTAATCAAAATGGTGACTTTTCAATCTACCTCCTTTTCTCATGTATGCAACCACCTTATTAAAATATAATTTACATACTATAAATTTCACCCTTTAAAGTGATTTCTCATATATTTAAAGAATTATACAATGATCACCAGTAATTTTAAAGCATTTTCATCATCCTTCTCCCAAAAAACTCCATACCTACTTCCCTATTCTCCTTTGTCCTGATCCCCTGTACCCATTAATTTACTTTCTGTCTCTGTGGATTTGCCTTTTCTAGACACTTCACATCAGTGGAATACTATACTATGTAATCTGTTGGGTCTACCTACTTTCACTTAGCATAATATTTTCAAGGTTTGTCCATGCCATTCATCCATGAATCAGTACTCCATTCCTTTTGGCACTGAATAGTCTTTAACTACATGCACATTTTGTTGTTCAGTCATTAACTTGTGCCTGACCCTTTGTGAACCCATGGTCTATAGCATGCCAACCTCCTCTGTCCTTCACTATCTCTTGGATTTTTCTCAAACTGAGTCAGTGATGCTGCATAATCATCTCATCCTCAGTCACCCCTTTCTCTTCTTTCCTTTAATCTTTCCCAGTATGGGAGTCTTTCCCAATAAGTGAGCTCTTCACATCAGGTGGCCAAAGTATTGAAGCTTCAACTGCAGCATCAATCTTTCCAATGAATATTCAGAATTGACTTCCTTAGGATTGACTGGTTTGATCTCTTTGCAGTCCAAGGAACTCTCGAGAATCTTCTCCAGTGCCACAATTTGAAAGTATCAACTCTTCAGTGCTCAGCTTTCTTTATGTTCCAACTCTCACATCTGTACATAACTACTTGAAAAATCACAGCTTTGGCTGTATGGACATTTGCTGATGAAGTGATGTTTCTACCTTTTTTCTTTCTTTTTTTTTAAATTATTTTTTAATTGAAAGATAGTTGCTTTACGGAATTGTGTTGGTTTCTGCCATGCATCTACATGAATCACCCATAGGTTTACATATGTCCCCTCCCTCTTGAAACTCCCTCCACCTCCCTCTCCATCCCACCCCTCTAGTTTGTTACAGAGCTCCACTTTGAGTTCCTGGGGTCATACAGCAAATTGCCATTGGCTATCAATTTTACATATGATAATGTGAGTTTCCCTGTTACTTTCTCCTATGTTGCACCCTGTCCTTCCTCCCCCACCCTGAGTCCATAAAACTGTTCTCTATGTGCATCCATTGTTGCCCTGCAAATAATTTCATGAGTATCATCTTTCTGGATTCCATACATATGCGTGGTATATGATATTTGTTTTTATCTTTCTGACTTACTTCACTCTGTATAGTAGGCTCTAGAACTGACTCAGATGCATCCCTGAATAATATTCCCTTGTGTATATGTACCACAATTTCGCTATCCATTCATCTGTTGATAGACATCTAAGTTGCTTCCATGTTCTAGCTCTTGTAAATTATGTTGCAATTAACATTGGGGTACATGTGTCTGTTTCAATTTTGGTTTTCTCAGGGTATATGCCTAGTAGTGGGATTGCTGGGTCATATGGTGATTTCATTCATTGTTTTTTAAGGAATCTCCATATGTCTTCCTTGGTGGCGGTATCAATTTACATTCCCAGCAAGAGTGCAAGAGGGTTCTCTTTTCTCCACACCCTCTCCAGCATTTGTTTGTAGACTTTTTGAACATGGCCATTCTGACCAATGTGAGGTAATATCTCATTGTAGTTTTGATTTGCATTTCTCTAGTAATGAGCGATGGAGAAGGCATTGGCAACCCACTCCAGTACTCTTGCCGGGAAAATACCATGGAGGGAGGAACCTGATGGTCTGCAGTCCATGGGGTCGCTAAAAGTCAGACACGACTGAGCGACTTCACTTTCACTTTTCACTTCCATGCATTGGAGAAGGAAATGGCAACCCACTCCAGTGTTTCTTGCCTGAAGAATCCCAGGAATGGGGGAACCTGGTGGGCTGCCATCTATGGGGTCGCACAGAGTCGGATGCGACTGAAGCAACTTAGCAGCAGCAACAGCAGTAATGAGTGATGTTGAGCATCTTTTCATGTGTCTTTTAGCCATCTGTATGTCTTCTTTGGAGAACTGTCTGTTTATGTCTTTTTCCCACTTTTGGATTAGGTGGTTTGTTTTCCTGGCATTGAGTTATACGAGCTGCTTTCATATTTTGAAAATTAATCCTTTGTCAGTTGTTTCATTTGCTATTATTTTCTCACATTCTGAGAGTTATCTTTTCAGCTTGTTTATTGTTTTCTTTGCTGTGCAAAAGCTTTTAAGTTTAATCAGGCCCCACTTTTTTACTTTTGTTTTTATTTCCGTTACTCTAGAAGGTGGATCATAGAGGATCTTGTTTTGATTTATGTCACTGAGTGTTCTGCCTATGTTTTCCTCTAAGAGTTTTATAGTTTCTGATTTTGCATTTAGGTCTTTAATCCATTTTGAGTCTATCTTTGTGTATGGTATTACAAAATGTTCTAATTTCATCCTTCTATACATAGCTGTCCAGTTTTCCCAGCACCACTCAATGAAGAGGCTATCTTTGCCCTGTTGTATATTCTTGGCTCTTTTATCTAAAATAAGATACCTATAGGTGTGTGGGTTTATCTCTGGGCCTTCCTTCTTGTTCCATTGGTCTATATTTCTGTTTTTGTGCCAGTACCATACTCTCTTGATGACTGTAGCTTTGTAGTATAGCCTGAAATCAGGAAGATTGACTCCTCCAGTTCCATTCTACTTTCTCAAGATTGCTTTGGCTATTCAGGGTCTTTTGTGCTTCCATATAAATTATGAAATATTTTTTCTAACTCTTCCATTGGTAATTTGATAGAGATCACATTGAAACTGTAGATTGCATTTGGTAGTATAGTCATTTTCACAATAATGATTCTTCCAACCTAGGAACATGGATTATCTCTCCATCTGTTTATGTCATCTTTGATTTCTTTCATTAGTGTCTTATAGTCTTCTGTATACAGTTCTTTAGTTTGTCTCTGTTTTTAAATACACTGTCTAGATTTGTCATAGCTTTCCTTCCAAGGAGCAGGTGTCTCAATTTCATGGCTGCAGTCACCATCCACAGTGATTTTGGAGCCCAAGAAAATAAGCTCTGTCACTGCTTCCACTTTTCCTCCATCTATTTGCCCTGAAGTGATGGGACTGTATACCATGATCTTAGTTTTTTGAATATAGTGTTTTAAGCCAGTTTTAACACTGTGCTCTTTCACCTTCATCAAAAGGCTCTTTAGTTCCTCCTCACTTTCTGCCATAAGGGTGGTATCGTCTGCATATCTGAATTGTTGATATCTGTATATCTGAATTGTTGATCCCAGCAATTGTGACTGCTTGTGATTCCAGCTTGTGATTCCTTCAGCCTAGCATTTCTCATGATATACTCTGCATAGAAGTTAAACAAACAGGGTAACAATATACAGCCTTGTCATAATCCTTTCCCAACTTTTAACCATTTTGGGAACCAGTTGTTCCATGCCTGGTTCTAACTGTTGCTTTTTGATCTGCATACAGGTTTCTCAAGAGACAGGTAAGATGGTCTGGTACTCCCATTTCTTTGTATATAGACTTAGAGTTTCTGGGTCATATGGAAACTATATGTTTAATTTTTGAGAAAATTCCAAACTGTTTTCCAAAGCAGCTGAACCATTTTATAGTCCACTGAATAAAACATGAATGTATTTCTTTCTCCACAATTTATTAAACTCTGTACATCTAAATTTGTCAAAACCATTAGACTTTCATCTCAAAGGAAAAGATATTCCTCAATGTGTATCCAAATTTTCATCTTTTATCACTATGCTTTCCTGTAATTTCTATATACCATCCCTTGCTTTATCTTCATGATCACCTTCCTTTCTGTTACCCACAGATAATGCTAAGTTGGTAAGAAGAGAAAGAAAGAGAAAATCCTGACCTCTCTCTCAAATTCTCTGAACTAAGCTTAAGGAGACAGGTATTAGATTCAAAAAACTGAACTGCATCCATGCCATTTTATAATTTTTTAATGATAAATAATGATACAAATCACCATCCTTCCCATAGCCACAATTTCAGTTGTTTAATCCTAGTATTCCACCTCAAAAATGTCTCTATTTCCCTCTGTCTACACCCATGCTCCTTAGTTGAAACTAATCCCTCCCAGGACTCTTGTAACATACTTGTTTGTTACTCTACCACCAAACTTCCATTCTCTGCAATTTATTTTCCATACTCCTATTAGAGTTTCCTGTTATAAGACTAAGTGCTGCAGTTTCTTGCTGACTATCAACCAGAAGTAACCTTCAACCCTTAGACAGAGCTCTTAGGTCTTTGCCATGCAGGTCAACAACATAGCTGCTTGTTTCATCAAATCAGCAAGAGAGAGACTCTAACTGATGGGCACTATAATTTTATGTACATAACCATGTAATCACATACATACACATTCTATTACCTTTGCTATATTCTGTGCATTGAAAAAAAAAATTCACTGACCCTACCTCAATTAAAGGGAAGCAATTAAGCAAGGGCTTGAACACCAGGAGGTAAAAATCATGAGGTGCTATCCTAACAACTGTCTGCCACTGTACAGCCTCTGGCCTCCAATGATCCATTCCTCCATATGCAAAATACACTGATATTCTTGCAAAGCACCCAAGGGTCTCATCTCATTATGGTATCTACTCATAGTCCAGAGTTCATCATCTAAATCAGGCCCAAGTGAAGATGAGACCCCTGGGATATAGTGTCTGGCATATATTAAGACTCAATTCTGGATTAATATTAGATTAAAGATATTTTGTGGATCCAATCCAGAATCTTCTAAATTTCCTTGATGAGATCTCAGGATGATTATGAGAATCTCACCTATTAAATTTGAATTCCTACAGAGTTTGGATCTTTTGTACTTAACATTGATATCTCCAGTTACTGGCTTCCCTGATGGCTCACATGGTAAGGAGTCTGCCTGCAGTGTGGGAGACCAGAGTTATATCCCTGGGTCAGGAAGATTCCCTTGGAGAAGGAAATGGCAACCCACTCCAGTATCTTTGCTTTGGAAATCCCATGGACAGAGGAGCCTGGCGGGTTACAGTCCATGAGGCCACAAAGAGTCAGATGTGACTGAGTGACTAACAGCTTCACAGTTTCACTTTCATCTCCAGTTACTTACTCAATGACTTGCAGGTGGTAGTAATTCATAGGTAATGCTGATCAGCTAATGGCTGTAGTAAATAGCTGATTTGCTGATCATAGTCAAAAGACACAGTTGACTTGAAATTATAGCTGCACTTCATCAATCCATTTTCACTTAATATTATGTTATATTTTTCTTGCTTGGTTGATGTCTGCTATTTACTGAATTTCTTCTCTGAAATTCAAATCCCAAGGTTTCAATGATGAGAAAACATCATGCTCAGTTGATTCCTTAGAAGTGTTATTAAATTCTATATTTTGAAACACATTTTTTCTCTAAAGGTTTTGTGACTCCTGCTAAAAGAAAAAAAGATAGTGTGATTTTATGTGATAACTATTAGTTTCAAGGTTTGAGAGTGTGTTGTCCTGATTAGTTTATAAGTCAGGCCAGTTAAGTCAGAGTTTAGAGAGTAAGTATCTCATAAAAGCAAGCATTACATAACTCACTTCATTAAATGTTCATTAACCCAAAATAATTCTGAGTGAATGCCAACTTGTGTCAAGGCTTGTGCTGGGCACTAGGAATAAGGTAGTAAATAAATCAAATAAAGTTCTTCCCTCATGGAGAAGTATAATAGAACAGAGAGAAAATAAATGAACAAAAGAGAGAATTTCAAAAGAGAAGAAATGTATAAAGGTAACAACAAAACTGACTGAAATAGAGAACAAAAAGTTAGTAATACTTCTAGAGATGATGAATGAGGAAAACCACACAATGAAAGGTGTTTATGCTTAGTGAAGCAAGGATTATAAAAAGTAAATAATATGTGAAATATGAATGCTCTGGACATCATTAAACAGAAAGGAAAACATGTGCAAAGACTTCAGGAGCAGGAAAGGACCTCAGCTTGTTCATGGGACCAAGAAAAGATCAGTGGACAAAGAAAATGAGATGCAATGTAGGAGGAGATGAGTGAGAAAGGCAGGCAGGCACCACACATGCAGGGTGCACATAGGTCATGGTGAGAGTTTTGGCCTAAGGCAAATATCAAGCAATATTAAGCATAAGATCTGTCTAATCTAATTATCATCTTAAAATCGCTATTTCTGCCATATAGGGGAAAAAAAAGTCAGAAAGGGATGAGTAGAAGAAAGGAGACCATTCAAGAATTTGCTGTAATTGTTCTATAGCTAGAGCTGTGGTGACCTAGTAAAGAAACAAAAGAATAAAATCTTTTCATTTTTGTTATAGGCATGACTTGCTGATGGGCCAGGGAATGAGAGCATAAGGGAAAAGAATGGCTCAGAGATTGGTTCTAGATTTCTGTCTCTAACAATCAGCTGGTGGCAGAGACTTTAACCCTTGTGAGAAAGAATGGTAGACTGGGTAGGTGGTGGGGGGTTCAAGTTCCGAGAGAATCAGGAGTTTCAGTTAAACATGTTAAGTTCAGGAACTATATCATAAATGCACAGGGAGATGTCAAAAGGGCAATTCTATATGCAAATTTAGACTGGATACTGTAAGATAAAGTATATATATAGGCTTCCTTTGTGGCTTAGCTGGAAAATAATCCCCTGCAATGTAGGATACCTGGGTTCAATCCCTGAGTTGGGAAGATTCCCTGGAGAAGGGAAAGACTCCCCACTCCAGTATTCTGGCCTGGAGAATTCCATGGACTGCATAGTCTATAGGGTCACAAAGAGTTGGACATGATTGAGCATCCATGTAAGATACTGTAAGAGAAAACCTCTAGATATTGTAGGAGAAAACTGTGAGAAAGAGAAAATATATGTATATATATATATGTACATGTATATATACACACATGCATACATACATACATTTGGAAGTCACCAGCACATAGAGAATATTGATTTCTAAAATGGTTAGGCTTCTTTGGATTATTTTCTGTTATAGCAATGCTTCCTTAATCTTTGTATGAGACAGAGCCTATCCAAAAATGAGAATATCTGAAAATCACATAGTGGTAAGCTTGGATGAAATAAGGATATATGAGATTTAGTGAAATAAGTTCACTACTTTTGCCTTGCCGTATATAATTATGGTAAAAGTCCTAAGTTGGATTCCTTGGGAAGCAGACCTTGAAGTGGAGGTTTACTGGGGCATGTTCTCAGGATCAATATATGCAAGGGAGTTAGAGCAGCAGAATTAGGCAGGAGAATATAAACTTTGACATGGTCTAGCAGAGTCCTTGGCCAATCCTATCTGTAGAAAGCTTTGGACATTGGGTAGCCTCTCAGAGTTTTCTAAATTGTGGCATGGGGTTTAGGCTTTTGTGCCTCCCCTCCACCCCCCATCAACTAGTTATTGGAGTTAAACTCTCTCTGAAAAGAGGATATAACCTTGTTGGAGGCAATTCCCTTTGGAGAAAGACAATTTTTAAGGAAGGACTCAGCTAAGAGTCGTCAGCAGGCGACATACCTGACAGAATAGGAGTCTGGGTTGGGTAAGTGTGGTCTTAAGGTGAGAAATGACATATCCACTAATATAGGGGCCCCAGACCCTGATGCCAGTCCATGGCCTGTTAGGAACCGGGTTTGCACAGTAAAATATGAGTAGTAGGTGAGCAAGCAAAGCTTCATCTGTATTTACAGCTGCTCCCCATCCCTCATATTACCACCTGAGGGCCACCTCCTATCAGATCAGTGGCAGCATTAGATTCTTACAGCAGCTAGACCCTACTGTGAAGATGAATGCAAGGCATCTAGGTTTCATATTCCTCTTGTACACTTGTAGGAAAATAAGCTCAGGGATCCTACTGATTCTGCTATATGGTGAGTTGTATAATTATTTCATTATATGTCACAATGTAATAACAGCAATAAAGTGCACAATAAATGTAATGTGCTTAAATCATCCTGAAATCATCCCCATGCCCCCAGTGAGTAGACTTGTCTTCCGCAAAACCAGTCCAGGGACCAAAACAGTCGGAGACTGCTGTGCTAAAGAATGAAAGAATTAAATACAAAGTATCAGGAAAGATATTAAATATTGAACTTGTATTATCCTACCATGTTGAAGTTGAAGCTCTAATACTTTGGCCACCTGATGAGAAGAGCTAACTCATTTGAAAAGACCCTGATGCTGGGAAAGATTGAGGGCAGGAGGAGAAGGGGACGACAGAGGATGAGATGGTTGGATGGCATCACCAACTCGAAGGACATGGGTTTGAGTGGACTCCGGGAGTTGGTGATGGACAGGGAGGCCTGACGTGCTGTGGTTCATAGGGTTGCAAAGAGTCAGACACGACTGAGCGACTGAACTGAACTGAACTGAACTGAAACCTACCATATAAAATGTTTTCACTTTTTTAAGAGCTTCAGTGTGCATCTTCAGTGGATGTAACTTTTTATTTTATTTTTTTGGATGTAACTTTTTATATTAGGCTATTGTTACATGTAATTGTTTTTTAATGATGATCTCTTCAAATTAGTCACAGTAACCCCAGTGTGAAATTTTTCACTAGTGATAAAAATATTAAATTATATTTTTAAAACTTCAGAAGACTTTTGAGTTGAAATTATGCTTACATATTATAAAAGAGTTATTTTCCTGTTGACAAATATAGTGTTGAGTTTTCTTATGAAATGTCTTCAAATATAATTGAATTTTTGCCATAAAAATAATTTCAAAATAAAGATGGAATTCCCATTTGCAGAAAATGCTTCTGTTTTCAATAGTCACTTGGCAGCTAGTTTTGTTGTCCCGGAAAGCCAATCCTGAAGCAGTGTCTTTGGTTGTGCTCAATGCAGTGTTAATCACGAAATCCAACACCTGAGTGATGGCTATAAATATCTTCTGAATCCCACTCTATTGAAATCACCTTACCAGAAACCTTAAATATGGCTGCTCACTTTAGGAAATGAACACACCTCATGCGCTGAACAAGCTCTTGAGGGCTAGAGAAACGTCTGGCCCGTGACGTGGCTAAAAAGTCACTGAGAACTGAGAACAGCATTTACTGTCCCTTCACAAAGTGATACTGGGACATGACATTGAAAAAACACTTAGCAAGAAATAAAGTTTGTTCTCGTTATATGTAACAGTCGTGTTCTATAAAGTGTCTGAAAACACTGATTTAGTGATTACTGAATGACTGTTCCTAGAGGGAATATAGGATAAGGTTCCTACCAATCTCTGGTTACTACATTTTTGTAACCAGAGCAAAGTGTGGCATTAAATAGAGCACAAAAAGACACTTGCTTACATGATGAGGGGTTAAAGAGAAGGCAGAGTGTAGTCCCATTTAATCTCCACTGAGAACACGTGTGTTGAGTAAGTCAAATTCGTTTTCATTCTGTGCATATCCACAAATGACGGTGAAAACATAAGAAGTATCAATTTAAGGCTTGTGGGAAATCCTGTGGCCAGAGGAGACTGGCAAGCTAGTGTCCGTGGGTTGCAAAAAAGTCGTACACGACTAAGTGAATGAACACACACACACACACACACACACACACACATTTAACTAGTAAGAAAATTCACAAATATCAGATGTGAATAATGAGGATTAACTATACTTTTAGAAAATAAAGCTTGACTAAAGCAGCTTCTTATCCAGACCTACTTGGAGACCCTCACCTTTCTGGGTCCACTAATCCAAAACTATTATGTCATGATTTCTACCCTTCTATCCAACTCAACTTGCAAGATCACTATTACAATCACCCAGTCATGAACCCTGTAATTATTTCTCCCTAATTTTTCCATTTTGTGACACTACTTAATTGCTTTCCCTTACTGTAGCAAGTCTAATAAACTTAGTTTTTCATAATGAGCTGTTGATTTTTTTTCTGATTATCTTTTGGTAAGCAACAGCACCATGTTTAGCTCAGCAATGTTCTAGGTATGTATAGTTATATAGTTATAGCAAGCTTTTCTGTAGTACATATGACTATGAATCTCTAAGAACACCTTTAAAATTATTTAAATCTAACTCTAGTTGAAAACTATGACAATCGGGTGTCACTTTCTGTCTTGCTCAACAGTAACTCACTGGAAGCCAAAGTTATTGGCTCCTTAATTTTTTTTATTTCTCCTTTGGTTTAAGATACAGACAATTAAAAATACCTGTGGTGGAAAATTGAAACAGTGCTGAGCAATGGAAGCAATGTGCTTAATTACTGTGAGATGGGAGAGAGATGGTAAATGACTGTTGTGTCAAGTTGAAGGCATCAGCACTCATATTTCTCATATGATATGGACTGTGACCTGATCTCACATTTATTCAATTAAGCCAGGGAGTAAAATTACAAAATGTTTTTTTTCTCTTTTCACATCTGCCAAATCAGCAAGACCTTTAGATTTATTTCCATAATTATGTCACCAGCCCAAATACCAAGGATCAAATAAAAAGGGGTCATCTGAAAATCCTACATAAAGAAATTTGAGAATATGGACCAAAATGGGAGAGCAGGGTTCTGGTTCTATTCTGGCACTAACACCAGGCAAGTCACTTACACTCTTGAGACTTCAGTTTCTGTCTCCATACCGTAAACAAATAGGATCAGACATCACTGAGGTTTCCTTCACCTCAGACTTCTTACAATTTGTATTGACAGGGTCAGCATCTCCTCTTGTATTCTGGGATATTTAACTTTATGCATATTCATCTCTCAGAGAAAATGGCTGGATCTGCTATAGCCCAGTTTCCTCTCATTTCAGAACTATAAAAATTAGGACATCTGGCAAATGTAAGTGTTCATAAGTAGTTATTATCAATAGGACCATGGGCATGTTTCAGAAATAGTTCAATAATTTTAAGTCTCATGAGTTTTTAGTAAACAAAAGCATTCTAGTATTTTCAAGCTCTGTAGAATCTCAAGAGGTTGTCTTCTTTTTTTTTTTTTTTCCCCTGCCCTTCACTGCACTTTACAAACAAGACAACTGAGGCCAAGAGGAGACAGCTTGTAGCCAGTTGTCATCAGGAAGGAAAACCAGTTGAATAATTAAATAATGTGATAATCATCAGGTTGGTCTGGTTGTCAGCTTAAGGAGAAAGGTAACAAGTTTTTTGGTTAGAGGTAACAAACTGATTTTACTTCAAAATAAAATTTTTTGAACAGAGAATAACAGTGGAACCTCTGGGGATGTGGGCATATATATCTTCAAGTGTCTCCTGCTTGAAGTGGCTAGAAATGAAGAACTAGTCTTAGAGAAAAGCACATTTCAGGCACAGTGTTCAAAGTCAGCTTTCATATCTACCCTTCATCTCAAGTTCTTTGTGTTTTTAACCTAGTTTGGGGATCTGCCAACTGATCTCTGTGACAGTTCGCTCTCAAATATAAAAGATCTTTGTGTTCTGGATAATATGAGTAACTTTTGGTCTAAGTGTGATTTATCTGCTTTAAATGGAACTCTGTCTTTGAGACTAAAGTTCTCAATAAAATATTCTATTAACTCTCAATTGCCCCCAACTTGCGTTTAGTTCCATTTTAAACAAACGATTGATAAAAACCAAAAATCAAAGGAAAACATCACTCCAAAAAGAGATTCCTACTCACAGTGCTAAAAGAGCATCGAAAATAGATATGGAAATCTAAGTTCTAGATATTCAGTGGTACTTTTAAGGGCCCGCAGTGTTCAGTTAAACCATGCCATGCAGTGAAATGCAATCACTTTCCATGAACAGACCTGTGTCTCCCATAGCTCAATCCTTACTTTCAGGATTAGAGGTTGAAGAAGAACCTCTCCTTTCCGGGCACTTATCTGCAACATTCAGCTGCTTCCTACATGGTGGAAAGGCTATTTTAACCAGTATGTTTCCCTCCCTTCCATCTTGTATTCTATGTGCTGGCTTCTGAGATAGACACAATTTTATTTAGCTAAAATACTCTGTATTCTTAATAACTATCTGGGCATTTGCCTTTTTCTGTCTCATTTTGTTTTGTTGTATGTCTGTGTGTTTTTTTTCCCCTTCCTTTCCATTTATTCTACACAGTCATTTGCATTGCACTTCCCCATTAGACTATCACAGGAAAGCTGGAGAGATCCCATCTGTGCGTTTCAGGGGGTGAAATCAAACAGCCCTGGGACAGGTGGAATAGGCAGCAGGAAGGTGACCCCAGGCACACAGCAGGTGGGGCAAGCAGTGCAGGAAATCAGCAGGCAGCAGGCAGTCTGAAGGGCAGAAAGGCCCTTGCTGCCTACGTCCAGGCAGCAAATCAAGCAGAAGTTAGCAGGTAAGGGTGACGGGAGGGCAGACCAGGCATGTGACCAAGGGGTGGGAGAAACAGAAGGCAATTAGCCAAGGGGAGAAGACAGATGGAGGGCATCCACCAACAATTATCAGGGGGCAGGGGAGCAGGAGGGTAATAATAGGAGGCCGTTCTGAGGGGCAAGAGGACAGCAGGCAAGTGATATGCAGCAGCAGTGAGGACACTGCGCATGCCTTCCCTTGGAGAAAGCATTGAGGAAAGAGCCTCATTACCTGGGAGCAAGACCAAGCAGTTAGTGGGGTTGTGGGTGACCAAGAAGTGTGACCCCAAAATTGTGCAGCCTTGGCAATCTGGGTGCCTATTACAAATCCTCACCTTAGAAATATTTGCACTGCATGCATTGATCCCTTGCCCTGAGGACCTCAGAAAAATGTTGCCTGATGACAGTAACAGAGAAAGCAGAGGCCAATTGCAGGGCAGGCTACTTAGCCTACCAGGTAAAATTTTAAAAACAGAGAAAATTGGAGAGAAATTCCATTTTTTAGGTGTTTCTCATGAGTCAGGCTCTGTCAGATCCTTCATGTGTGTGTGTATGTTAGTCACTCAGTCGTGTCCGACTCTTTGTGACCCCAGGGACTGTAGCCCACCAGGCTCCTTTGTCTGTGGGATTCTCCAGGCAAGAATACTGGAGTGGGTTGCCATTTCCTTCTCCAGATCCTTTATATGTGTTATCTTATCTAACTGCATAACACCAGTATTGGTGTTAAGTTGAGAAAACTGAGTTTAAGAGACAATATGGAACTTCCCCAAGACCACACAGCATGTACGCGAGAGCTGTGATTTCAACTTGAGTCCATCTGCTACTCAGACTCTTCCATCTTATGTAGCATGGTGGGTCTCAAGATTGGCAACCTCAGAGATAAAGGCTTTGGTTTGATTTAAACATAAACTTCCTCAAGAAGCCACTTACTACAACATAGTGTTTCTCAGATTTGAATATTGTGCAGATCCCCATAAGATCAAAAACTCTTCAAATATCCTCAAGTTTCAGAGTTTTGTGTGCAGTACCAGAAACTGTAAATGAGATATTCAATAGCTCTATATTTAAAATAGACTCTTTGAAAAGCTACTACCCTGGTGAGTTCTGTATCACCAATATCTCCATTCTGCATATTAGGACACTTTGACCTGAAATTCATAGAAAGCCCTGATCCAGAATGACTGGTAATTAGAAAATGCATTTCACATCACAGAAAGTTCAGAGCTGGAAAACGATCCAGTGTCCCCCCCAAGATTCTCTTGCTCTGCTTCTCCCATGGTGACTTTCTCTTCAGCTCAGCAGCAAGATGGCATTAGCAGCTCCAGGTGTTACAATCAGCAGTGTTCTGTGCTGGGGAGAGATGAAGGACTTTCATATCTTGTGTCACTTTCTTAGAAGTAAAGAGAAGGGCTCAGAAGCCCCTTAACCCAAGTATACTTCTTTATACAGCTCATTGGCCAAAATCAATGATATACTGGTTCTGAACCAGTTACCTGAAAAGAATGGGACTATCATGACAGGTGATTCTAATAGGATCCACTCTTCCTCAGAGCTATGTCCTGAAAAAGGTGGATACCTGAATATGAAAATTCTTTTAAAAATAAGGAGAAAGATGGATGCTGGAAAGGTAACCGAGTGTCTGCTTCAGTCCTAAATCAGTGATTGTTGACAAAGAAAAGAACTAAATGTGAGTGATCGCTGAGCAAGTTTGATTGGGGAAAGGAATAAAAACACTAAATGTGCAATTGTTTTCTAAATTGTTACTCATCCTATAGTATCAATGTGATCTTGAACAAATCCCTTAGTTTCCTCTGCCTTGGTCTCTTCATCTATAAATTGAAGAATATCAGTTCCATTTAACTCATAGGGTTGTTATGAGAATTATATGTGTGTGTGTGTGTGTGTGTGTGCATGTGCTCAGTCATATCTGATCATTTGTGACCCCATGAACTGAAGCCCACCAGCCTCCTCTGTGCACGGAATTTTCCAGGCAAGAATACTAGGAGTGGCTTGTCATTTCCCTCTCTAGGGGATCTTCCTGACCCTGAGATCAAATTCACATCTCTTGTATATCCTGCATTGGTAGGCATGTTCTTTATCATCTGAGCCACCAGGGAAGCTGATACATATATGTGTATATAAATGTATATATGTATTTGTGTGTGTATATATATATATGTATATATGCATGCATATGTAAATAATTTGTATGTGACAAAGGAATATGTAAATGTGAAACCTTGTTATTATTAACATTCAAAATTTAATCAAACTGGTTATTCTATCAGTGAGAAAACATTTATTATATTCTATGAGCCAAATACAATTTAAGTGCAAGCTTCAGAGACCACTAAGAAATATAACACCTAGGAAATTCATAAAACTCACTGTGGAATCAAAATATTACATGTCTAAGATTATATACTAGACCATTAAAAGAACAAAACAATTTTAATTGTATCAGGAAAATTGGATTTAACTTAGAAAAAAATAAAGTCTCTTTATATTTCAAAACAAATTATCAATAGAATAATGATCTAAGTAAAGAAATCTAAAAAAATGTTAGACAAACCATTAGAAAACATTTATTTTCAATCTCAGGGTGGAAAGGGCTTTCCCAAGCAAGTTTCAAAATCCTGAGACCATAAAAGAAAAGAGATTGATGTACTTTAGTGCATAAAATTGTAGACTCCTACAGTAAAATATAGCATAAGCAAAAATAAAAGACAACTGAAAATCTAGGATAAAATATCTATAATATTTATAATACATAAAGTATCAATATCTATGAAATACTTTTGAAATAAATGAAAAATCAAATATAAAACTGAACTATTTTCAGTAAAATAGTATTAATTTCCAATGCAAGTAAAAGAAAAGAACATTCATCTTAAGAAATAGTACGAGAATTTAAAAATCAAAACCATACGATAATACTATTTTTGCCCACTAGGTTGGCAAAAAGTTTAAAGGTTGGTATCCCATGCTATAAGTTTAATGTAGGGAATTCGACAGGTGCTTTCATGTAGATGGAGTAAAAGTATGTTTATTTTGGAAGGTAATTTGTCAGTATGTAACAAAAATGTAAGTGCTCATATTCTTTCAATAAGCAGCCTACATTTAAAAATTATTTTTTTCAGGATATATTTACAATGTAGACAAGAATATACATGGCCCCAATTGTTTTAGCTATGGAAGCCTCAAAATAAACATCTATTGACAGGTTATTGGTTAACAGAATGGCAGATGTTATCTAAATCTACATCTTATGTACAATATACATCATATATTTAGATAATATTCATGTTATCTAAAGCTATCTTTAAAAATATTAAGGTAGACTTCTGCGTAGTAAGATAACTAAGATGTATGGCCACATGACAAAAGGAAATTAGAAAACAGTCCTATTTTTTCTTTAAAACTACTATAAACAAATAGCTATCTATATACAAATAGTTATATACTCTATACCTTTGTACATATACATATATACAATATATACTATATATACAATAGTTTTCTATATATGTGCAGTCCCTCTCCGTCTCTTTTTTTCACACACACACACAGAGGTTTATTAAGATATAGTCAAAGGAGTTTAGACTCCAGAGTGAAAAGTATGATGCAATATTCTGAAGGAATTGGGATGTATCTCTAAGAAGAAGAAACGTAGATTTTACACTTTGGTTTAACAGCTATCTTTTCAAGTCTTATCTGCTCATAGGCCTGGGACGATTCTACATCTCCTGAGACTGAATCTATTACCTCCAGAATGACTCATTGTTTTCACATTTCCTGAAGTTCTGTTTCCAGGCCCATGTTTTAGAATATTGCATTTCGGGATGGTGAGACATGCTATAGATCTGCACCTATTTTATAGAGTAACTGCTAACTAGATGTGAATTTTAGGCACTTGAAGTATGACTGAAGAACACTGAGACATTTGTAAATATAAAATACTTGCAGTATTTTGAAGACTTAGTGGAAGAAAATAACTTGAAATACTTTGTTAATAATTATATACTATACTAATATGTATAAATAATATGGATATATTGGGTTAGATATACATGTATTAAAGTTCATCAGAATTCACTTTGATTAAGATCATATTTAAAATAAAATGTTATATAATGCCAGGTTTATATTTACCTTAACATATCAGTGACTATATGAATTCTTAATGAGTAGCAAAATGAAAAAAATAAAATGTGTATTCCCAGCATACCCACAATGTATATGCTGTTACTTTTTAAAAGTATGATTTTTACCTTGTCATATTTAATCATTTTTTTATATTTCAATTAACTAAATTTGCATTTATTCAATATTCAGATATTGTATTGGGGTAGGGGTATTTAGAACAGATATCTGAAGCATCCATCACAGAGCAGCATATATACCTAAGGTTCTCAATAATTTATTGCTGGATGAGTAAATAAACTAATTCCTTAATTCAAAATAGGACAATTAGAAGCTTCAGAATGTAAGAAATGTATTACTGAATTATAGATCATTTACTGCAGTCTCACAGGATTTAGTCCCATGTGCACTAAGATAAACCAGTGTTTTCTTTTATCCCAGAGGAGAATAACTCCTGTTGGGAGGAATGATGAATGCTAATGAAAAAGAGGGTAACCCATATTGTTCCTAGAAATAACAAAAAATTAATTGCCAAGAAAAAAAAAGGGACAAGAAGTAAAGTAGTAATAATTTAAAAACCTCAAAAACTTCCAGTTTTCTTTTTTTTTTTCTTTTTTTTCCATTTATTTTTATTAGTTGGAGGCTAATTACTTTACATCATTGCAGTGGTTTTTGTCATACGTTGAAATGAATTAGCCATGGATTTACAAAACTTCCAGTTTTCAATCTGGCATAGCTTAGAAGTAACCATTATGATCTAACAAGTAAAACCTTGTTTAGTTTTTACCAAAAAATCAACCATTCTACTTAGATCTATCAGTGACACAAGGTTACCGGGCAAACCATTTTCCCTAACACTGAAGAGATAAACATGCAGACACAAAAATCAGAATTTACCAAAGCAGAAACTCAGGAGCAGAAACTTCTTCAGGAATCAGTGCCTGTAATGGAAGCCCAGTGGGTGGCTCTAAGATTGCAATAGGCTTCTCAGCTGATCACAATTCGCTTTAGAGGAGTGCCTGTGTGATTCCAGATAAGACGCTTTTTACCCCTCTGGCTTCATTTCAAGATTTTTTTTTCCTTAACTTTTCTGAAATTTGAATGTGATGTTTCTAGGTATTGTTTTTATTTGCTTTATTTTATTTAGCTTTTACATTTATCCTGCTTAATGTTCTTTGAGCTTGGATCTGCGGTTGATGCCTGACATTAATTTGGGGAAACAGACTTAATTGGTCCAAACACTGCTTCTGTTCCTTTTCCCTGTTCTCCTTCTCATGTTGCCGCTATTTGTATATTATACCCTTTGTGGTCGCCCCACAGTTTTTGGATACTCAGTTCCCCTTTTTCAGTTTTTCCCTGTGCTTTCCAGTTTTGGAGGTTTCTATTGTCATATCCTCAGCTCAGTGATTCTTTTCTCAGAAATATCTAGTCTACTAATGAAACCCTCAAAGATATTCTTCATTTCTACAACAATGTTTTTGCATGTCTTTTTGATTCTTTCTCAGAATTTTTTTCTCTCTGTTTACCTTATCCACATGCTCTTGTATGTTTATGGTCTATTTTTCCCATTAAAGTTCTTAGCATATTAATCGTAGTTTTTAAAAATTCCTTATTAAAATTGGTCTTATAAGTCAAACATTCTTGATATATCTGACTTTGACTCTAAGGCTTGATTATTCTCTTCAAATTGTGATTTTGCCTTTTAATATGACATGTCCTTTTTTTTGGTGAAAAGTGGTTATGATATGTCATAAATTAAAGGAACTTCCATAAAAATTCCTTTAGCAATGTAGTGGTAAAGTTCGGAGGGAGGGAAAGTGTTCTATCGACCTGGGATTAGATCTCAGGATTTTCATGAACCTATGCTCCTTGCCTGTGAACTTTACCAGTTTTCAGTACTCCCCCAAACCACCTTAGATGGGTTAGGATGTCTAGAGGTTTCTGGAGTTGGATATTTCCCTGCTCTGAGGTAAATTAGAGTCTGATAAAATCTCAATAAATTATATTCTGGCAAAATTGTTTCTCCTAAGGAAAAGTCTTCTTAGGAAAAAGCAGAATGCTCCAGTATATTTCAAAGTGGTTAGTTTTTCCCTCCCCCTGCCAGAAGCCTGAGGGCATACTTTATTTCTTTTATGTCAGAATCTGGTAGTGCTCATGGAGATACTTCACAAAAGCACAGGGTTGCTAGGACTGTGTTTTCATGGTGCTTTTACCTCTCAGAGCCACCACTAAAAAATACTTAGAAGTAATGATAACACAACCAACAAAGAAATTAAAATGGCATTCTATAAAAATATTTACATAACACAAAATGTAGTAGTAAAAGAGAAACACAGGAATATTTTAAAACATAAGAAAAATAGAAAGCAAGAGGTAAATGACAGGCATAAATCTAACTATAGCAACGTTTGCATGAAATGTGAATGGGCTAAATACAGCACACAAAAGCAGAGATTGTCAGAATGAATAAAAATGAGATGTAACTAAATGTATGTAAGAGAAATAACTTACATTAATAGGTGCAAATAAATAAAAAATAAAAGCATGTAAAAAAGGTAAAATATGAAACACTAACTCTTTGAAAATTGGAGCAATTATATTATTATTACAAAAACATATTTAAATAGAAGAAACATTACTAGAAAATAAAACATGTATTTTATAAAAGTAAAATGCATCAATTAATCAGGAACATATAATCACAAACATTTATATACTTAAGTATATTTGCCCAAAATACAGGAAGTGAAAATTTATAAAATTGAAAGTGAAATTAGACAAATCAATATTGCTAGTTTGAAATTTAAATAACTGTCTCAATAATGAAATGAAATACTACACAGATTAACAAGCATAAAAAGAACTTGAATAACGCTATAAACCAAGGCTTAGATATTTAAAGAAAGCTCTAACAAAAGAATATATATTCTTCTCAAGTGAACATGGAATAGTCTCCAGGATAGGCTATATTTTATGGCATAAAATCATCTCAGTAAATTTAGAAGGTTTGAAACCACACAAACATATACTCCAACTACAATGGAATCAAATTAGAAGTCAATAACAGAAAAAAAAAAAAAAAAAGGACATTTATAAATATAGAAATTAATCAGCATTCTCCTAAATAACCAGTGAGTCACAGAATGCCTGAATTTATAAGATGCAGTTATAAGAGTGCTTAAAGAAATTATTTTTAAATCTCTATATCAGAAAAGAAAAACCTCAGATCAAACTATCAAATGTCTACCTTGAGAAACTAGAAAGAGTGAAAATGAAAATAAACCTAATCAGAAGAAGGAAATAATATAAAAATTGGAATAAAAATAGAGAAAATTTTGAGTTTATTTTTAAAAATAATTGATAAAGTTGACAAACATTAAGCTAGATTAAACAAGAAAGTAAGGGAATAGGAAAAATGTGGAAACAGTGTCAGATTTCATTTTCTTGGGCTCCAAAATCAATGGGGATGGTGACTGCAGCCATGAAATTAAAAGACTATTGCTCCTTGGAAGAATAGCGATGACAAACCTAGACAGTTTTAAAAAGCAGGGACATCACTTTGCCAAAAAAGATCAATATAGTCAAAGCTATAGTTTTTACAGTAGTCATGCGTGAATGTGAGAACTGGACCATAAAGAAGGCTGAGCACTGAAGAATTGATGCTTTTGAATTGTGGTGCTAAAGACTCTTGAGAGTCCCTTGAACTGCAGGAAGATCAAATCAGTCAGTCCTAAAGGAAATCAGTCCTGAATATTCATTGGAAGAACTGGTGCTGAAGCTGAAGCTCCAATATTTTGGCCATCTGATGTGAAGAGCTGACTCATTGGAAAAGTCCCTGATGCTGGGAAAGATTGAAGGCAGGAGGAGATGGGGACGACAGAGTATGAGATGTTGCATGGCATCACTGACTCAATGGACATGAGTTTGAGCAAGCTCCAGGAGTTGGTGATAGACAGGGAAGTGTGGGGTCGCAGAGTTAGACACAGCTGAGCAACTGAGACACTCAGTAAGTCAAATGTTTATATCATACAATGCTGTAGTGAGTAAAACAGGTCTTCAGTAAAAGTCTCAGTGCAAATAATATAGTTAGTCTTTAATGGTCATGTTTTTCAGGTTTTCTCACATTCTGGAGACTGAAGAAATGATGTTTTCCTCATTTATTTATTTATTTATTTATTTATTTATTTATTTTTGCAGGTGGGTGTTGACGTTTTAATGGTTCTTCTGCATAGCAAGGGCTTCCTGGTGGCAGAGTTCTATCCCTGGGTCAGGAAAATCCCCTGGAGAAGGAAGTGGCAGCTCACTTCAGTACTCTTGTCTGGAGAATTTCATGGACAGAAGAGTCTTATGGTCTGTAGTCCATCTGGTCACAAAGAGTTGGACACACCTGGCTGACTGACTAAACTTTCAGTTCCACTGCATAGCAAGAAATGAGCAATCACTGGACAAACTTAAAAGCATATGAGGCTTCTGCTTCAGAGAAAACAGTGAGTTTGAGCAGAGAGATAGTGAAGGACAGGGAAGCCTGGCATGCTGCTGTCCATGGGTTGCAGAGAGTCAGACACGGTAGTGTCTGAACAGCAACAGAAATTAAACAAGAAAGTAAGAGAAGATAAAATTACCAAAATTAGAAAAAGAGGAGACATCACTATCAAAACCTTCAGAATGAAGTATATTTTAAAGGAAAATTATGAACAACTTTATGGAAGGAATTACATAAAACAGACAAAAGATACATTTATACTGTATTCCCTAAAGCAACAACTAAGAAATAACTCAAAAGTAAAAAGCAAACAAAACCTGAAGAATTAAAAAAATCATTCATTTTTTAACATAAAGGAAGGCAATAGAGAGAATTTTAAAATGAAAGACATAAAAAACAAATCACAAAATTACTAAAATTGACTCAAGAAGAATTATAGCAGCAATAGCAAAAAACACTGAAATGGTAAGTAAAATTTCCCGATTTAAAAAATCTCAGGCTCATATGGCTTCACTTATATATTTTTAAGAAACTTTTTCAGAAATTAGAGGAAAAGCAAACAGCTACCCTCTCATTCTGTTTACCTAGTGTTATCCTAAAATGTGATCCAAAAAAGACATCAAAAATAATAGTAAAATAAAATGACAGATGAATTTAGAATTGAAAGACTGTCAACAAAATATTAGCAAACTAAATCCTGCACTATATGGAAAGAATTATACACCATAACACACTAGACATCCCAGAATGTACAGTGACTTGACATCCAAAAGTCAATTAATGTAACATACCATATTAGTGGAATAAAGGACAAAATCCATATGACTATCTTCATAGACACACATACACACAAAAACTGACAAAAATCAAATACTCATATATGATAAAAGCTTTCAACACATTAGGAAAAGAATAGAATTTCCTAAATTAATGAAACATACCTTTGCAAAACCTCCAATTAATACTCTATTTATTGGTTGAAGAAAATTCTTTTCCATTGAGATCAGAAACAAGACCTGGATATCGATTTTCACTACTGCTTTTCTTTTTTAATTGAAGTATAGTTGATTTCTGGGGTTCCCAGGCGGTTCTATTGGTAAATGCACTGCCAAAGCAGGAGACCTAGAGACGTGAGTTCAATCCCTGGGTCAGGAAGATCCCCTGGCAGAGGGCATGACCACCAACTCCAGTATTCTCACCAGGAGAATTCCATGAATAGAAGCGCCTGGTGGGCTCCATTCTGTAGGGTTGCAAAGAGTCTCTCACAACTGAAGCGACTTAGCACCCACACACTCATAGTTGATTTCCAATACTGTTTTAGTTTCAGGTATATATATTTTTACAGATGATACTCCATTTAAATTTATTACACAATAATGACTATATTTTCTGTACAACATATCTGTGTTGCTTATATTTATTATACATAGTAGTTTTTAATCTCTTAATCCCATACTTCTATCTTGCCACTCTCCCTTTCCTCACCCTTTCCTCTCCCCACTGGTTTCTACTAAAAAGTTTTCTGTGTTCATGAGTCTGTTTCTGTTTTGTTATATACATTTGTTTCTTTTATTTTTCAATTCCACATATAAGTGCTATCATACAGTATTTGTCATTTTCTGCCTGTCATTTCACTGAGCCCAATACTCGCTAGGTCCATCCACATTGTTTCAAAGAATAGAATTTCATTCTTTTTGTGACTGACTAAATTCCAGTGTGAGTGTGTGTGTGTGTGTGTGTGTGTGTGTATCATATCTTCTTTATCCATTCATCTGTTGATGGACATTTCTGTTGGTTCCATTACATGGCTATTGTACATAATGCTGCTATGAGTATTGGGGTGCACATGACTTTTAAAATTAGTATTTCTACTATTATTTTTGGATATGTTCCAGGAATGGAACTACTGGATCATATGGTAGTTCTAGGCTTAGTTTTTTGAAGACTTTCCATAATTTTTTCCAAAGTGGTTGCACCAAGTTACATTCCCACCAACAGTGTACAAGAGTTCTCTTCTCCACCTCCTCACCAACACTTATTACTTATAGATTTTTTGATAACAGCCATTCTGAAGGGTGTGAGGTCATATCTCATTATTGTTTTGACTTACATTACTCTAATATTTAACAATGTTGTACCTCTTTTCATGTACCTGTTATCTATCTCTATATCTTCTTTGGATAAATATCTATTCAAGTCTTCTATGTATTTTCAATTGGGTTACTTTTTTTCTAATACTTAGTTTCATGAGTTGTTTATATATTTTGAAGATAATCCCTTATCAGTCACATCACTTGCAAATACTTTCTCCCATTCAGTAGGGTGTGTTTTTGTTTTGTAGATGGTTTCTTTTGCTTTTCAAAGCTTTTCAGTTCAATTAAGTCCCATTTGTTTATATTTAATTTTATTTATTTTGCCTTAGGAGTCAGATAAAAAAATAGTACTACATTTTGTGTCAAAGTGTGGTTTGTCTGTTTAATTTTAGGAGTTTTATGGGCTCATGTCTTTAATCCATTTGGGTTTATTTTTGTACACGATATCAGGAAATCTTCTAGTCTCATTTCTTTACATGTCCCTGTCCAGATTTCCCAGAGCCACTTGTAGAAAAGATTGTTTTTCTCCATTGTTTATTCTTGCCTCCTTTGTCATAGATTAATTGACCATAGATGAATCAGTTTATTTCTGGGCTCTTTATTCTGTTCTGTTGTTCTATATGCCCATTTTTGGGTCAATAACATGCTACTTTGATTATTGTGTCTTTGTGATGTTGATGCTCAGTCACTCAGTTGCCTCTGACTCTTTGCTACTCCATGGACTGCAGCAGGACAGGCTTCCCTGTCCTTCATTATCTCACAGTGCTCAAACTCATATCCACTGAGTCAAATATGCCACCCAACCCTCTCATCCTCTGCCACCATCTTCTCCTTTTGTCTTTAATCTTTCCCAGCATAAGGATCTATTCCAATTAGTCGGCTCTTCACATCAAGTGGCCAATGCATTGGAGCTTCAGCTTCAGCATCAGTCCTTCCAATGAATATTCAGGGTTGATTTCCTTTATGATTGATTAGTTTGATCTCCTTGTTGTCCAAGAGACTCTCAAGAGTCTTCTCTAGCACCACAGTTTGAAAGCATCATTTCTTGGGAACTCAACCTTCTCTATGGTTCAACTCTCACATCCACACATGACTACTGGAAAAATCAAAGTTTTGACTATGTGGACTTTGATGGCAAGGTGATGTCCCTGCATTCTAAAATTCTGTCTAGGTTTGTCATAGTTTTCTTCCAAGAAAGAAGTGTCTTTTAATTTCATGGCTGTGGTCGCCATCCACAGTGATTTTGGAGCCCAAGAAAATAAAGTCTGACACTGTTTACATTTTTTTCCCTATTTGCCATGAAGTGATACAACCATATGCAATGATCTTAGTTTTTTGAGTGTTGCATTTTAAGCCAGCTTTTTCAATCTCCTCTTTCACCCTCACAAGAGGCTTTTAAGTTCATCTTCACTTTCTGCCATGTGCTTTCTACAAATGACATGCAGGTGTCATCTGCATATCTATCTGACATTCTTGATATTTCTCCCATCAGTCTTGATTCCAGCTTGTGATTCACCTATCCAAGCTTTCCACTTAATGTACACTGCATATAAGTTAAATAAGCAGGGTGACAATATACAGTCTTGACATACTCCTTTCCCAGTTTTGAACCAGTCATTTTTCTATGTCCAGTTCTAACTGTTGCTTCTTAACCTGCATACATGTTTCTCAGTAGGCAAGTAAAGTGGTCTGGTATTCCCATCTCTTTAAGAATTTTCCAGTTTGTTGTGATCCACACAGTCAAAAACTTTAGTGTAGTCAGTGAAGCAGAAGTAGGTGTTTTTCTGGAATTCCCATGCTTTTCTTCTCTTATACAACAGATGTTGGCAATTTGATATCTGGTTTCTCTGCTTATTGTAAATCCAGCTTGTACATCTGGAAGTGCTTGGTTCATGTACTTTTGAAGCTTAGTTTGAAAGATTTTGAGCATTATCTGGCTAGCATATGAAATGAGTGCAATTGTATGGTAGTTTGAACTCTCTTTGCCAATACTTTTCTTTGGGATTGGAATGAAAACTGGCCTTTTCAGTCCTGTGGCTACTGGAAAATTTCCAAATTTGCTGGCATATTGATTGCAGAGCTTTAACAGCATTATCTTTTAGGATTTTAAGTAGTTCAGCTAGAATTCCATCACCTCCACTAGCTTTGTTAGTAGCAATGCTTCCTAAAACCCACTTGACTTCACACCCAAGGATGTCTGGCTCTAGGTGAGTAAACACACCATCTTGGTTATCTGGGTAATTAAGAACTTTTTATATGGTTCTGTATGACCAGTTTGGTCTCCTTGCTGTTCAAGAGACTCTCAGGAGTCTTCTCCAGCACCAGTTTGAAAGCATAACTTCTTGGGTAATCAACCTTCTCTATGGTTCAACTCTCACATCCGTATACGACCTGCTGGAAAACCATAGCTTTGATTATATGAACCTTTGTTGGCAAAATGATGTCTCTACTTTCTAAAATGTTGTCTAGGTTTGCCATAGCTTTTCTTCTGAGGAAGAATCTTCGTACTATTTTTTGAAGTTAGGAGGTATTGATCTTCCAGTTTTGTTCTTTATTCTTAAGCTTGGTTTGACAATCTTTGGTTTTTGGTGGGTCCATATAAAATTTTAGATTATTTTTTCTAGCTCAGTGGAAAGAGTCATTGGTATTTTGATAGGGATTTCATTAAATCTAGATTGTTTTGAGCAGTGCAGTCATTTAAACAACATTAATTTTTCCAGTTCAAGATATCTTTCCATTTTTTTGTATCCTCCTCAATTTCCTTCATCAAGGTTTTATACCTTTCAGACTGTAAGCTTTTCACCTTGTTAGTGTATTCCTAGTTTTTTTTTTTTTAATACAATTTTAAACAGGATTATTGTCTTCTCTTTATGACAGATTATTAGTTTTCTCTTTCTGACAGCTTATTATTAGTGTATAAACTGATAAAACTCCCATCAAAGCTGGTAGAAAGGAAACGTATCTCAAAATAATAGTGGTCATTTATGACAAACTCACAGATAACATCATATTCAAGAGTAAAAACCTAAAGATCTTTTTTCCAAAATCAGAAACAAGATAAGGCTGCCTCTCTTACCACTTCAATTTAACTTAGTATTGGAATTCCTAGCCACAGGAATAAAAGAAGAAAAATGAATAAAAATTGGAAGGGAAGAAGTAAAACTGTCACCATTTTCAGATGTCATGGGGCTTTGTGGGTGGTGCTTATGGTAAAGAACACTCCTGCTAAGACAGGAAACTTAAGAGACATAGGTTGGATTTCTGGGTCAGAAAGATCCCCTGGTGGAGGGCATGGCAACCCACTCCAGTATTATTGCCTGGAGAATCCCATGGACAGAGGAGTGTGGTGGTCTACAGTTCATAGGGTCACAAATAGTAGGACACAACTGAGGCAACTTAGCAGCAACAGCAATATTATTCATAGAAAGACCTGACATTTCCACACAAACACACAAAAAAAAACTCTTAAAACTAATAAATTAACTTGTAAAGTTGGAAGATACAAAATTAATATACAGAAATCTGTTAACATTCTCGTTACTTCTATACAGCTATATACTTCTCATACATTATTCTGGGGTTTCTAGAAAAACTAATCAAGCCAGAAAAAAAAGAAATATAAGGCATTACAATAAAAATGAAGAAATAAAACTGCCTCTATTTTCCATTGACATAATTTGTGAAGAAATCCCACAGAATCTACAAAATTAATTAACTGAAACATTGTTAACACTAACAAGTGAGTTTGTCAATGTTGTAGGATAAAGACAAAAACAAAATAACTTTAAGATGGCAATGAATATCTGAAAATGATTTTTATACTGCATTTAAAGTAGCATCAAAAATACATAAACCTAGGAGAAATTCTGTTGGAAATGAAGGACAAATAAACTAATAACTATAATGTGCATGCCTGGTGCTCAGTCTCTTTTGCCATGTCTGACTCTTTGCAAGCCTATGCACTGTAGCCTGTTAGGCTCCTCTGTCCATGGGATTCTCCAGCCAAGAATACTGGAGTGGGTGCCATTCCCTTCTTCAGGGGATGCTCCTGACCCAGGGATCAAACCCACATATCTTATATCTCCAGCTCTGGACGTGAGTTCTTTATCACTAGTGCTACCTGGGAAGCTCCAATAACTGCAATATATTGCTGAAGAATTTATAAAGAAGACTTTAATAAATAGATGAATATATCATTTTCATAAATTGAATATTTAATAGTTCTAAGATAATAATTCCTCCTGAATTGATCAACAGATTCAATCCAATCCCAATCAAAAGCATAGCAGGTTTTATCTTAAAAATTGACAAGTCAGGTCTAAAATTCTTATGTAAATACAAAGATGTTAGAATAATATAAACATGTTTTAAGGAGAAGAAAAAGAATCAGAGAATTTAAATGCTCTGACACCAAGAATTAATAGAAAGCTACAGTATTTGAGACTGTGAGGTATTGATAAGGCAGAAAAAATAAAATAAATCAATGGAAGAGTTGACAAACCATAAATAGAGGAATTCAAAAAAGATATAAAGATAATTATTGGAGAAATGAGAATAAGAATGTTTTAAAAAATAGTGCTGAGTAAATTGGATCTCCACACAGAAAAATATAAACTTTTATGCCATAATTTGCTTCATACCAAAAAGAAATGCTCATAACAGATCTGAATGTAAAGACTAGAACTATATAATTTTAGATGAATAAATAGGAGAAAAATCTTTGTGATCTTGGTTTAGGCAATGTAATTAGATACAACACTAAAATCAGAATTTTCAATGATCATTGTCCTAAAATAGACTTTGATAAAATTAGGATCTTCTGTTCTTTGAAGTAAATAACCAAGTTGTGAAACATACACACACACAGACACTGAAAGTTCAGTTCAGTCGCTCAGTTGTGTCTGACTCTTTGCAACCTGATGGACTGCAGGACACCAGGCTTCCCTGCCCATCACCAACTCCCAGAGTTTTCTCAAACTCATGTCCGTCGAGTTGGTGGTGCCATCCAACCATCTCATCCTCTGTCATCCCCTTCTTCCTGCCCCACTACATACCTAAGAGGAAGAGCCCGAGATAAAATGACTAGTTGTTGCTGCTGTCCCATCACTCAGTCCTATCCGACTGTTTGTGAGCCCACGGACTGAAGGACACCAGGAAACCAACCCCATGAAGAGCATGAAAAGGCAAAAGTGACAGAGACAGATAGAAACAGAGAAGGAGAAGGCTTCCCTGGTGGCTCAGTGGTAAAGAATCTGCCTGCCAATACAGAGGGCATGGGGTCGATCCCTGGTCAAGGAAGATCTCACGTGTCACTGGACAACTAAGACTGTGCCTCCCCAAGCCAGCACTCTAGATCTCACGAGCCACAATTCCTGAGTCCACGCAGCAACTACTGAGCCCAAGGACCCTAGCATTCATGCTGCACAACAAGAGAAGACACTGCAATGAGAAGCTCTCACATGACAATGCAGAGTAGCCCCCACTCACCGCAGCTGGAAAAAGCCTGCATTCAGTAAGAAGACCCACTGCAGCCATAAATAAATAAACTCTTTAATTAAAAAAAAGAAAAAGAGAAAGTGGCTGTGTATATTCAGTGTTTGATATAGTAGAAATTATTGAGGTTTTTCTGCCTTTTCTGTTGTCTCCATTAATTGTAATTGGTATAGGTCCAGTTAAACTAGAAAACCTTAAACTCATTGAAGTTCTGCAAAAAGCTGTGGGAGATGTTTTGCAGTGATCCAGAGCTAATGTCAAACATTGCCTGTATGCAGATAAAACTGACTTTACCTCAAAGATGGGTTCAATCAATATTCATTTCTAATGTATAAGAATATTTTGATTAAATATATTATAGATGACCCTTGAACAGTGTGGAGTTAGGGATGCTAACCCTCCATGTAGTTGAAAAACCATGCATAATGTTACAGTTGTCACTTTGTATATGTTCATCTACATGTACAAATACAACCAACAACAGATCAAATGTAGTACGTGTTACATACTTTTTAATAATTTTATTACTTATTTTATTTTTGGCTGTGCTGGGTTTTCGCTGCTGTAGGGGCTACTCTCTCATTGCAGCCTGTGGGCTTCTCATTGTGTGGCTTCTCTTGTTATGGAGCACAGGCGCTAGGTTTCCAGAAATTGCAGCCTGTGAGCTCAGTAGTTGCAGCTCCCAGGTTCTAGAGCACAGACTCTAGTTGCAGTGCACGGGCTTAGACGCTCTACGGCATATGGAATCCTCCTGGATCAAGAATGGAACTGTGTCTCTGGCAGTGGCAGGTGGATTCCTTACTACTGAACTACCAGGGAAGCCTTACATATTTTTTTAAAAACCCACATATAGGTGAATCCATGAAAGTCAACCCACGTTGTTCAAGGGAATACCATATAATAATTAATATAATGAATAATTGTCTCCAATTTATCTTACTCTAAATTTTACTTGTTTCAAGGGAGAGAAACCTATCAACAGAGGTCAGTTGTTTGTCCTTGGGATTTTTGTGACCTTTGAGAATGTTCCTCTGTATGCCTTTGGATCTCAGTTTACCCTTTTGTAAAATAAGGCCATGGAGATATTTTCATGCATCCAGGATGTTGTAGGATAATGAATTTCTTGATAACTCATTGCGATCTTTGACACAAGCATAAAGTATTGTTATTGCTACTAAATACTATTAGCTAGGGTATGGTGTTGAACTGATAATTACTTCAAAGAACACTTCATAAAATGCTAACTGTAAAGGGTACATAAATTTATACATCCAGTAATATCAAACCAGCTTTGAACAAATATTTTGGAAGGTTGCCAACATTATTACTTTCACAGTGTTGGTAAATTTTAATTTATATTCAAACCCATCACCTCAGTTCTTCAAGCACAGCTCTCTTCAATACCAATTCAAGTTCTTTGGGATGAATAAAGCCAATTCATTTACCTGTTTCACTAGAGTGATAACAGCTTGTGATACAGTATTATGAGGAAAACCCCTCTCCCATAGTTTAGTTGTGGTAGCTTTATATTTTAATGTTTTAATAAGAAAAGGGAAATGGTTGTAGAAGTTAGGAAAGCCTGATGTCAGAATTTGGGAAGGTTAAAAAAATAGCAGGTAAACACTGCTATGTTAACAGAACTAGTCATGCACTTATTGTTGAATTTGCCAAAAACACTGTTCACTGGAAAACAGTTTTATTGTCATTTCAGAATATGTATTATAATTCTGTAATCAGAACTATGAAGGATCAACAAGAGGCAGGGTGTGAAGCTGCTATCAATACATGCCAGTTTTATTTACATGCATTTCCCTTTGTATATTCATATACATTCAAACAGAGGGGAGTGTATATGAGTCTCATTTGTCAACAACTTAAGGAAACCCTGGTGTCTATTGGATCGTTTGAGCCCCAGGACTACTGCCTCTACATTTTCTCACTTTTAATTTTGAAGATTTTCTACTCTACAAAAAAACTGGAAGACCAATATAATGAAGACATATATAGCCATTATCTGAACCCACTAATTGTTAACATTTTTCAATATTTGTATACAATCTCTTGCTCTTTCTCCTTCATATTTATAGAACTATTTGAAAATAAGTTAAGTATATTTCTCAGTCTTCTTATTTCTTCTGAAAAAGAAGAGTTACTTTTAGCCACTGATACCAAGATTCATTGTCCCCCAAAAGGAGTGAGTAATGTTCACCATTTTGTATAGGTTGATCATGTATGGATACAGTTTAAGAAACTCACATAAAAAAGACATGTCTGGGTATGCACAGAATTTTATTTTCAATTTTTGATTTTCAGATTGAGCATGCAGAATAGGAGTGACCACATAATTTATTTCCTAAACCAGGAAATTTATGAACATGAAAGGGGTCACTGTTAATAATTACTCCAGGAGAACAAGTGTAAAACAGGACTGCCTCAAGTATACCACAACCCTTGGCCATTCTACCTTGCATGCCAAGTGTAGGTACATTGCTGAGGAGTAACTTGGACTCTAATTAGTATGCTTAACTCTAACAGACACAGTCCCAGAGGACAACAAGTTCCTATGTCAGTTGATGAATCTGGGGCACAACTCCTAGTCTAGTCTGTGCGCTTAGCCCTTCAAACAGTGTAGATTAATTTTTGATCTTTAAAAAGAAGGAAGGAACTTATTTATTTAACAAAAATTTTCCAAGGAAAATGAGATCCACTGTATGTTAATTGCAGTCAGGGTGAGGTTCAGGGTCAGTTAGTTAGTCAGTAAGTGAACTTGCTGGACACTCAGACTTCACCACTGCTGTCAAGTCTCCAGCTAATTTACTGTCAGTCCTTTAGGCTTCAAAGCTTCATAAAAGAATCAAAGGTCAAGATCTGATTGCTGAACAGCACAAGGGGGTTTTTTATTTTTTCCCCCCACTGCTGAACTGCACATCTTTTGCGAAAGTATTTATGCAAATCCAGTGTAATTTTTCCATCTGAATGCAACCCTGCAAGTCAAAATGACCATTTCTTCTCACTCACTCTTTGGTAGGGCTTCACCCTGCAAGTCACTCCTCTGGTCAGTAGTAAGTATGTGAAGTGAAATTGTACCAACATCAACATATCAGTAGAAAAAAGCATAGTTTTAAAAAAAAGGTAGAAGAGGTGGATGTTTTAAAATAACCTGAATCTCTATAGATTGCATCTCAAGTCACTATGGACTAGTCTAGCTGAGCAAAGGAGGAGATGGGAAGCATGACTGTACAATGCCAGGACTGTTTCCTAATGACCCGAAGTTCTCCTCCTTGATCTTTCAAAGATCCTCCTTTCAGGTTTAGGGAATTCCCTTGGCTGATGCCCGATCTCTTGTTTACTAGAGAAAGGAAAGAAAGACCAACATTTTCAAGGAATAGAGGAATCTTGTAAAACATTTAACAGAAGATGACCAATAAAATACAAAAATTGGTAGCATGATCTCTTGTAATTACCAATCCAAGAGTGCTGTTAGCTACTGTGGGCTCTGAGCTCTTGTGGAAGACTTCAAGGAAGCCTTGTTCATTGACCTGAGATTTGACATGTGGATAAGAAAGAAATAGGTAATGGGGATAGTCAAACATTTAAGGAAGGAACAAAATAATTGAAATTGTGAAGGCATGATGCAATTCCAAAATGTTTTAAGTAGATGAGTATACTTATATAATATGTTATGATTTTCAAAGTACTTGTATGTATAGTGGGGGGAAGAAAAAAGTAAAGTAAAAGTTGCTCAGTCATGTCTGACTCGTTGTTACCCCATGGACTATAGCCCACCAGGCTTCTCTGGACAACATTATCTTTTCCAAATTATAGTTTAAAAAAAATTAATATGGAGAAAATTAACACCCAAGTCCTTTTGAGTTTTCAACAGCAGAGTTGGATCAAGTAGATGCAAATTTTGGTGTACTGTTGTAATCGTTTTGCTTTTATAGATGAAAAAAGTGAAGTTCAGAGTCAGGACTCAAGCCAGTAGTTTCATATCTCATATTCTACACTCTTCACTGTATCTTATAGACTAAAGAAAGAGAAAATGGGGGTCAAATAATCCATTAAGAGAGAAAAATCCCAAAGAATAAATTAGGGAGAAGAAGGCTGCAATTTCCAAGTGGAATCTTTGGTCACAATAAAAATTAGATGCACTGTCAGGGAACAGAGGTGCCAGGCGAATACCCAGGGAAACCAATCAGAATTCATAAGATTTCCACTAACTTTCTCCTGCTTTCAGCCAATCCTGGATACAAATATTATAATTGTTCCTTTCTCTCACATTCTTCTCTGCTTACAGAGTTCTTGTTCTCTCTACCCCATCTTCTATATCCCTCAGCATCTTGCTCTTTAAATGCTGCTCAGAACCCTTAGTCATCATCCTCTGATCCTCATGAGCTTCTCCAGCACTGGTCTCTGAAACACACATTATCATGGCATTGTTCTGTGTACACTGAATATGTCTCATGTTCTACTGTTGATTCTTGTGCCGAGGCAGAGTAGAACATAGCAGTGTGGTCTGCTGAGAGCACACTGCTTTGTGTTTTGCTTTGTTTTTTATCTTCTTTTCACCAATTTGGGATTCATTTTATTCAAAAACTTCTTTATTTCTTGACTTTCTAGTAATATTTGCTTTCTATTTTAAGTAATTTTGATGGCATATAGATGCATTTTGAAAATGTTTATTCCATATTTTATAACTTTATTCCAAAAGTAAAGGAAGACACGTGACACAGCAATTCACTGTGCACATGAGGGCCTGAAATCTTCCCTTCAGACCTAGAGTGCAACTGAATTTTCATCCAGCACCATATTTGGCTTTAAACTGGGAGAACACAGCTTAGGCAGAGGCCTAAAGTTCTCATTTTTTTCACGTGCAGTGAATGAACAATGTCCCACATGCCCTGATATCAGTCACTATAGTCCCTCTTAGTATCAAATGAATGAGTTGGTGTGATTAGGGTGCATTTTGGCTGTGTTCTCTCCATTCTCCTGATTTCAACCAGACACATGTCAAGACTTATTATTCGTCTTTACTCTTTGAAACTGAAAGAAGTTTAAAGTAAGATATTCAAGCTTTGTTTTCTAGTCACAATGAGTTGAATGCTATTGTCCTGGTGTCACTTAGAGCAATAGGTCTGATGTATGCACCCTAGAAATCTGCATTTTAAATGAGGCTTCTTGGTTTGGGAGTCTATATAAGCTATAAATGATAAGCTGCTGCTATTCAGTCACTCAGTCATGTCCAACTGTTTGTGACTCCATGAACTGCAGCATGCCGGGCTTTCCTGTCCTTCACCAAGTCCCAGAGCTTGCTCAAAGTCATCTCCATTGAGTTGGTGATGCCATTTAACCACCTGGCCCTCTGTTATGCCCTTCTCCTCCTGCCATCTCTCTTTCCCAGAATTAGGGTTTTTCCAACAAATTGGTTCTTCACATCATGTGGCTAAGGTACTGGAACTTCAGCTTCAGCATCAGCCCTTCCAATGACTATTCAGGACAGATTTCCTTTAGGATTCACTGGTTTGATCTCCTTGTAGTCCAAGGGACTCTCAAGAGTCTTCTCCAAAAGCAGCAATTCTTCAGCTTTCTTTATAGTAGTCTAACTCTCATATCCATACATGACTACTGGAAAAACCATAGCTTTGACTAGACAGAATTTTGTAGGCAAAGTAATGCCTCTGCATTTTAATAAGCTGTCTAGGTTAGCCACAGCTTTTCTTTCAAGGAGCAAGCACTCATTTTTCCCCTATTTGCCATGTAGTGATGGGACCAAATGCCATGATCTTAGTTTTCTGAATGTTGAGTTTTAAGCCAACTTTTTCACTCTCCTCTTTCACTTTCATCAAGAGACTCTTAAGTTCTTCTTCAATTTCTGCCATAACGGTGGTGTCATCTGCATATCTGAAGTTATTGACATTTCTCCCGGCAATCTTGATTTCAGTTTGTGCTTCATTCAGCCTGACATTTTGCATAATGTACTCTGCATATAAGTTATTTAAGTAAGATGACATTGTCCAAGACTACTTTTATTCCTTTCGTGATTTGGAACCAGTCTGTTGTTTCATATCTAGTTCTACCTGTTGCTTCTTGACCTGCAAACAGATTTCTCAGAAGGCAGGTTAGGTGGTCTGGTATTCCCACCTCTAAGAATTTTCCAGTTTGTTTTGATCCACACAATCAAAGGGTTTGGCATGGTCAAAAAAGAAATAGATGTTTTATTGGAGCTCTCTTTATTTTTTTTGATGATCCAATGGATGTTGGCAATGAGACCTCTGGTTCCTCTGCCTTTTCTAAAACAAGCTTGAACATCTGAAAGTTCATGGTTCACATAATTTTGAAGCCTGACTTGGAGAATCTTGAGCATTACTTTGCTAGTGTGTGGGATGAGTACAATTGTGTGGCAGTTTGAACAGTCTTTGGCATTGCCTTTCTTTGGGATTGGAATGAAAACTGATCTTTTCCAGTCCTGTAGCCACTGCTGAGTTTTCCAAATTTGCTGGCATACTGAGTGCAGCACTTTCACAGCATCATCTTTTAAGATTTGAAATAGCTCAACTGAAATTTCATCACCTCCACTAGCTTTGTTCATAGTGGTGCTTCCTAAGGCCCACTTCACTTTGCATTCCAAGATGTCTGGCTCTAGGTGAGTGATCACACCATCATGGTTTTCTGGGTCATGAAGATCTTTTTTGTACAGTTCTTTTGTGTATTCTAGCCACCTCTTCTTAATATCTTCTGCTTCTGTTAGGTCCATACTATTTCTGTCTTTTATTGTGCCCATCTTTGCATGAAATGTTCTCTTGGTATCTCTAATTTTCTTGAAGAGATCTCTAGTCTTTCCCATTCTATTGTCCTCTATTTCTTTGCTTTGATCACTGAGGAAGGCTTTCTTATCTCTCCTTGATATTCTTTGGAACTCTGCATTCCAATGGGTATATCTTTCTGTTTCTCTTTTGCCTTTAGCTTCTATTTTTTCCCCAGCTATTTATAAGCCCTCTTCAGACAACCATTTTGCCTTTTTGCATTTCTTTTTCTTGGTGATGGTCTTGATCCCTGCCTTCTGTACAATGTCATGAACCTCCATTCATAGTTCTTTAGGCATTCTATCAGATCTAATCCCTTGAATCTATTTGCCACTCCCATTGTATAATCATAGTGTATTTGATTTAGTCATATCTGAATGGTCTGGTTGTTTTCTCCAATTTAAGTCTGAATTTGGCCATAAGGATTTCATCATCTGAGCCAGTCGGTTCTCATCTGGTGATATTCCTGTGCAGAATTGCCCCTTGTGCTCTTGGAATAGGGTGGTTGCTCTGATCGCCTTTCCTTGCTTCATTTTATATTCTAAGTCAAATTTTCTTGTTATTCCAGGTATCTCTTGACTTCCTACTTTTGCATTCCAGTCCACAGTCCCTTAGGATGAAGAGGACATCTTTTTCAGGTGTTAGTTCTAGAATATCTTGTAGGTCTTCATATAATCTTTCAACTTCAGCTTTTTCAACATTACTTATCAGGGCATAGACTTGGATTACTGTGATATTGAATGGTTTGCCTTGGAAATGAACAGAGGTCATTCTGTCATTTTGGGGTTGCACCCATGTGCTATATTTTTGACTGTTGTTGATGATGAGAGCTACTCCATTTCTTCTGAGGAATTCTTGCCCACAGTAGTATCTGAGTTAAATTTGCCCATTCCTGTCCATTTTAGTTCACTGATTCCTAAAATGTCAATGTTCACTCTTGTCATCTCCTGTTTGACCACTTCCAATTTACTTTGATTCATGGACTTAACATTCCAGGCTCCTATGCAATATTGTTCTTTACAGCATCTGACTTTACTTCTATCAACAGTCACATTCACAACTGGGTGTTGTTTTTCCTTTGGTTCTATCTCTTCATTGTTTCTGAAGTTATTTCTTCCCCCTTCTCCAGTAGCATATTGGGTACCTACTGACCTGGGGAGTTTATCTTTCAGTGTCATATCTTTTTGCCTTCTCATGCTGTTTATGGGGTTCTCAAGACAAGGCTATAGTCAAAGCTATGCTTTTTTTCCAGTAGTCAAGTATGGCTATGAGAGTTGTTCCTATATAAAGAAGGCCCAGCACCAAAAAATTGATGCTTTCAAGTTGGGTGGGTGGAGGAGACTTTTTAGAGTCCTCTGGACAGTAAGGAGATCAAACCAGTCAATCCTAAAGGAAATCAACCCTGAATATTCATTGGAAGGATTGAAGCTGAAGCTGAAGCTCTAATACTTTGGCTACCTGATACGAAGCACCAACTCATTGGAAAAGACCCTGGTGTGGAAAAGGAAATCTATGTTGAAGGCAAAAGGAGAAGATGACAGCAGAGGGTTAGATGGTTGGATAGCATCACTAACTCAATGGACATGAATCTGAGCAAACTCAGGGAGATAGTGAAGGATGGGGAGACCTGATATGTTGCAGTTCATCAGCTTGCAAAGAGTCAGACACAACTTAGCGACTGAATAAAAACAACTCCTTCATCCAAAAGCATTCATTCACTCAAACACTCTTTATGGAGTAGTTTTAGCTTGAGGTACTGTACTAAAAACAGAATAATGCATGAATTGCCACTTCTGTTTTCAAGAAGATTACTATTTGTTTGGTAAGAAATAAATATGCATTTAAGAAGTGAATGGTGTTTCCTTGGTGGCTCAGATGGTAAAGAAACTGCCTGCAATGCAGAAGACCCAGATTTCATCCCTGAGTTGGGAAGATGCCCCAGAGAAGGGAAAGGCAACCCAATACAGTATTCTTGCCTGGGAAATCCCATGGACAGAGGAGCCTGATGGGCTACTATCCATTGGATTGCAGAGAGTCGACACCACTGAGCAACTAACACTTTCATTTTTTCTGTTCATTGTGCCTTAAAAGCACAATAAGGTAATAAGAGAAATAATTAATATAGACAGAAAGGGAGACAGAATTAAGAAAAAAGTCTCCTTAGAGGAGATTCAGACTGTTGGTATGAGAAGAAATGATGCTCTAGGTCAAGGAATAACATAGCATTAAGAGAAAGAGAATAAAATCACACCCATACCTAGAACATTCAATGAGCCTTTTGCCTTCTGATGTGTTGATTTAAACATTCATTTGACCTAATTTAGTAACCCTATTTTGCAAATATCATTGTTTATAATCCTTAAAGGGATTTAAAAACTAAATCTTATGCCTTTTTTAATCCCTAGATTCCTAATACACTACAGGAATCAATGACTGCTAAAGATGATCATGGAGGTAGTGGTAATGGTAATAAATAAGATGAAGAGGAAGAGAAGGAAGACGAAAAGAAACAAGAATAAGGATATATAGAGAGAACATTTTGTTGGGACAGAGGTAGAATTGTGAACAACATATTGATTCCTTCTATGTTTGTGCCTAGAATTAAACTGAAACAGCCACAGCAGATTGTGAAGTATTTCTTTCTCTTGACTGCTCTTCTCACAGATACAGAGGCATAATTCTAAAAACAGTGACTAATGTGTTGGTTCTGAATTTTTGGCACAAGAGAAAAGATCTTTTTTTTTTCCAAGCCCTTATAAAGCAGTACAAATTAAGGGCAGTTAACCAAAGGAAAAAAGTCCATCTGTTACTCAGGGCAACATTTCCCTCCATTTCTAGTCTATGCTTCTTCATTTAGGCAATAAGCTGTTTTTTGTTTGTTTGTTTAGTTTTCTGCTGGAAAAGGTAAATAAGGTGAGCAAAAAATCAGTAAAAACCTATGGAAATTATGAATGGATGACAATTTAAAGATAGTATTTGAGTAGTTGAATTGGAAGAATGTGATTTTTATGACCCTACATTTTGGTAGTACCCTGAGGATAAATTCAAGAAACCTCAAAAAATGAGGTTTGATTGTTAGATCAGTAAAAGTTACACTGATATCTTCTTAGGGTCTTACTGCTAAACAAAGTGATGCAAATTTTAGAAACTTGGTGCCCCATGAGCTATGATTATATAGAAACATTATATTATTTAAGAATAAAAAATGAGAATCAAATATATGCTTTTATGTTTTCACTGAGTAGCAGCAGCCTTGTGATACACTCAACTATAGTTCTATTGGAATCTTTTCCACAATCATTTTATTCATAATAAAAATAGCAGCAAAAACATACAGTTTGTTTAATTGCTTTCTAAAGGGCACTGTATGAAGAAATTTACTCAGACATGCCAGGTGACTCTAGAATACCTGCTATCTCTCTTCTTCCAGATGCTGTCTGTCCTTTGATTTCAAATGACTATCTCATCTTCCAGATGCTGTCTGTCCTTTGATTTCAAATGACTTCCCCCTGTCTTGAACATCTATGAAACTTGTTTTCCACATCATTTATATGACCTTTCAATTTGAAGTTGTATCTTTTTATCCCAACTAAAGTATAAATTTATAAACATCAATTAAAAAAATTGCAAATATGGTGACAAAATAAAAGTTATTGCAGATTATTTAAAATATCAGAGTCAATTCCTATTCACTCCATAAACAGCTTTTCATTGTATTAGCTTTTAGGTCAGAATATATGAGCAACATATTGGGTGACTTTTTGCTCGCCATTGCAGCTAACGCTCAGTTCAGTTCAGTTCAGTCACTCAGTCATGTCCGAATCTTTGCGACCCCATGGATTACACACACACAAGGCCTCCCTATCCATCACCAACTTCCAGAGGTTATCAAACTCATGTCGATTGAGACTGTGACGCCATCCAACCATCTCATCTTCTGTTATCCCCTACACCTCCCACCTTCAAACTTTCCAGGCATCAGGGTCTTTTCAAATGAGTCAGTTCTTCACATCAGATGGCCAAACTATTGGAGTTTCAGCTTCAATGTCAGTCCTTCCAATGAATACTCAGGACTGATTTCCTTTAGAGTGGACTGGTTGGATCTCCTTGCAGTCCAAGGGACTCTCAGGAGTCTTTTCCAACACCACAGTTCAAAAGCATCAGTTCTTTGGCACTCAGCCTTCTTTATAGTACAACTCTCACATCCACACAGGACTACTGGAAAAACCATAGCTTTGAATAGACAAGCTTTGTTGGCAAAGTAATGTCTCTGCTTTTTAATATGCTGTCTAGGTTTGTCATAACTTTTCTTCCAAGGAGCAAGCATTTTTTAATTTCATGGCTGCAGTCACCATCTGCAGTGATTTTGGAGCCCAAAAAATTAAAGTCTGCCACAGTTTCCACTCTTTCCCCATCTACTTGCCATGGCGTGATGGAACTGGATGCCATGATCTTAGTTCTCTGAATGTTGAGCTTCAAGCCAACTTTTCCACTCTTCTCTTTCACTTTCATCAAGAGGCTTTTTAATTCTTCTTCACTTTCTGCCATAAGAGTGGTGTCATCTGCATATCTGAGGTTACTGATATTTCTCCCAGTGATCTTGATTCCAGCTTGTGCTTATCCAGCCCAGTGTTTCTCATGATGTACTCTGCATATAAGTTAAATAAGCACAGTGACAATATATAGTCTTGACATACTCCTTTTCCTATTTGGAACCAGTCTGTTGTTCCATATCCAGCTCTAACTGTTGCTTCCTGATCTGCATACAGATTTCACAAGAGACAAATCAGGTGGTCTGGTATTCTCATCTCTTTCAGGGTTTTCCACCGTTTATTGTGATCCACACAATCATAGGCTTTGACCTAGACAATAAAGCAGAAATATATGTTTTTTCTGGAACTCTCTTGCTTTTCTGAGTATCCAACAGATGTTGGTAATTTGATCTCTGGTTCCTCTGATTTTTCTAAATTCAGCTTGAACATCTGGAAGTTCACGGTTCACATATTGTTGAAGCCTGACTTGGAGAAGTTTGTAGCTAACACTACACATTGCAATTACCCTAACAGAAGGGTTAGCAAGCTACCTCCCTTGGGCCAAATCCAGATGTGCACATTTGCTTACATATTATCTATGGATGCTTTCTTGCTGCAATGACAGATTTGAGTAGTTGCAGCAGAAAGTATATAACTTGTAAGGGTGAAAGTATTTACTATTTGGCCTTTTACAGAAAAAGTTTGCTGATCCCTGCTCTAAAACCTATCTAGAAAAATAATTCAAACTGAATTGTCAATTTTTATTTTCTACAAACCTCATATAAAAAAGTGGATAATTTTATTTGTGTCTATGACACCATTTACTTTCTTGATCAAATTTACCCAATATATTGACCTTATCCCAACAATTATATTACTAAGTTAGACTGGTCATTAGAACAAATATGTTTAGTTAGTCAACTGTGAAATTAGACACTTATCTGAAATCTGTTGTATTAAAAAAAATTAAACTGTATGCTCTAGAATACATACTTCTAAAGGTAACACATTTTTAAACAAGCTAAAATGAAAAATGATACAATTTTTGAACTTCATAGGTAATAGCTAATCAAGGGTCACAAGAGAAGTTGCAGGCACATAATTCTTTTTAACCTTATAATTCTTTTTACGTTTAATAATTTTGGAATAAATAAAGTGTTGCTCTTAAATGACATCTTTACTTTGAGGAAAGATGGTCATTTAAAAAATATATGGGTTTCTAAAGAAGCTGCAGTGTCTTCTTGCTGTGGAATACTACTCAGCAACAAAAATAAAATATTAATATAAGTAACCACTTGGATGAATCACAAGGAAATTAAGCTGGAAGAAAAAAAAAACTCAAGAGAATGCATAATGCATGATTTCATCTGAATAGCATTAATGAAATAACATGAATATAGAGATGGAAGACAGATTAGTGATTAGGGGCAGAGAGGAGTTACAGGGAGAAGGGACGTGGTGGCTACACACTACACACACACACAATGAGGTAAGTACATGTGTAACTATTGAAATGTGAATAAGAATTGTGAATTGCATCAATGCCAATTTCCTGTTTTGATATTTTGCTATAGTTATGAGATATTACCATTGGATGAGACTGAGTAAAATATACACAGGATCTCCCTGCACATTAATTTGCCAATTCCTGAGAATAAAATAAAAATAAAATAAAATAAAATATATATATATATATTTTAATTAAAATGTTTAAAAATATCAGAGAGGTACTATTGCAAAGTAGTCTCTTTGAATAAAATATTATCCTCTGGAAGGAGAATAACTATGGCCATTAAAAAAGATTTGAATTTATATTCCTTCAGACTTCTGTAGTACCTTTAATATTACAAAAAAAAAAAAGAGAGAGAGAGACAGAGAATTAGATAACTTAATGATCACTATCTTCTATTTGGTTCTATTGGCTATGTAAATTAAAAATGGAATATTTTCTCTTCATTTGATCGGGGCCTCTTGAAATCTGTTTTAAAAATTAACTTTAAAAAGTATATGTACTTTTCAAAGTTCATATATATTTGAGCTATACTATTTAAGAACTATGCACTTAAACAATGCATTTAAGACAATAAAACTCTTGCCTAGGCTGGCATTGATTAAAGTTTTATTCTACAGTTTTTGTTTTTATGGTGAATTAGGTGTTAAATGGTTTATAATTTCCTATTGAACTCAATGTTTCCTCTCAATATGGTTGTTTATTTGATTTTTTAATATAAATTGACCCCAAAAAGATGTCCTTTTCATCCTAGGGGACTGGAATGCAAAAGAAAGAAGTCAAGAGATACCTGGAGTAACAGGCAAATTTGGCCTTGGAGTACAGAATGAAGCAGGACAAAGGCTATCAGAGTTTTGCCAAGAGAATGCACTGGTCATAGCAAACACCCTTTGCCAACAACACAAGAGAAGACTCTACACATGGAAATCACCCAGATGGTCAATACCAAAATCAGATTGACTATATTCTTTGCAGCCAAAGATGGGGAAGCTGTATACAGTCAGCAGACAACAAGACTGAGAGCTGACTGCAGCTCAGATTATGAACTGTTTATTGCCAAATTCAGACTTAAATTGCAGAAAGTAAGGAAAATCATTAGGTCATTCAGGTATTACCTAAATCAAATCCCTTACAATTATACAGTGGAAATGAGAAATAAATTCAAGGGATTAGATCTGATAGACAGAGTGCCTGAAGAATGATGAACAGAGGTTTGTGACATTGTACAGCAGGCAGGGATCAAGACCTCCCCCAAGAAAGAGAAATATAAAAAGGGAAAGTGGTTGTCTGAAGAGGCCTTACAAATAGCTGAAAAAGGAAGAGAAGTGAAGGCAAAGGAGAAAAGGAAAGATATATCCATTGGAATGCAGAGTTCCAAAGAATATCAAGGAGAGAGGAAAGCCTTCCTCAGTGAGCAATGCAAAGAAATAGAGGAAAACAATAGAATGGGAAAGACTAGAGATCTCTTCAAGAAATTAGAGATACCAAGGGAACATTTCATGCAAAGATGCGCTCAATAAAGGACAGAAATAGTATGGACCTAACAGAAGCAGAAGATATTAAGAAGTGGCTAGAATACACAAAAGAACTGTACAAAAATGATCTTCATGACCCAGAAAACCATGATGGTGTGATCACTCACCTAGAGTCAGACATCCTGAAAAGTGAAGTCAAGTGGGCCTTAGGAAGCACCACTACAAAAAAAGCTAGTGGAGGTGATGAAATTCCAGTTGAGCTATTTCAGATCCTAAAAGATGATGCTGAAAAAATTCTGCACTCAATTTGCCAGCAAATTTGGAAAACTTAGCAGTGGCCACAAGACTGGAAAAGGTAAGTTTTCATTCCAATCCCAAATAAAGGTTATCCCAAAGACTGTTCAAACTACTGCACAATTGCCCTCATCTCACAGGCTAGCAAAGTAATGCTGAAAATTCTCCAAGCCAGGCTTCAACAGTACATGATCTGTGAAATTCCAGATGTTCAAGGTGGTTTTAGAAAAGGCAGAGGAACAGAGATCAAATTGCCAACATCTGTTGGATCATCGAAAAAGCGAGACTTCCAGAAAAACAGCTACTTCTGCTTTACTGACTATGCCAAAGCATTTGATTGTGTGGATCACAACAAACTCTGGAAAACTCTGAAAGAGATGAGAATACCAGACCATCTGACCTGCATCTTGAGAAATCTGTATGCCGGTCAGGAAGCAGCAGTTAGAATTGGACATGGAACAGCAGACTAGTCCAAATCAGGAAAGGAGTACATCAAGGCTGTATATTGTCACTGTGCTTATTTAACTTATATGCAGAGTACATCATGAGAAACGCTGGGCTGGAAGAAGCACAAACTGGAATCAAGATTGCCAGGAGAAATATCAATAGCCTCAGATACCCAGATGACACCACCTTTATGGCTGAAAGCAAAAAAGAACTAAAGAGCCCCTTGATGAAAGTGAAAGAAAAGAGTGAAAAAGTTGGCTTAAGGCTCAACATTCAGAAAACTAAAATCATGACATCTGATCCCATCACTTCATGGCAAATAGATGGGGAAGTGAAACAGTGGCAGACTTTATTTTTCTGGGCTCCAAGATCGCTGAAGATGGTAACTGCAGCTATGATGTTAAAAGATGCTTGCTCCTTGGAAGAAAAGTTATGACCAACCTAGACAGCATATTAAAAAGCAGAGACATTTCTTTGCCATCAAAGTTCTGTCTAGTCAAAGCTATGGTTTTTCCAGTGATCATGTATGGATGTAAGAGTTGGGCCATAAAGAAGGCTGAGTGCCGGAGAATTGACGCTTTTGAACTGTGGTGTTGGAAAAGATTCTTGAGAGTCCCTTGGACTGTGAGGAGGTCCAGCCAGTCCATTCTAAAGGAGATCAGTCCTGAACATTCATTGGAAGGACTGACGCTGAAGCTGAAACTCCAATACTTTGGCCACCTGACGTGAAGAACTGACTCATTTGAAAAGACCCTGATGCTGGGAAAGATTGAAGGAGGGAGGAGAAGAGGGTGACAGAGGATGATATGATTGGATGGTATGACTGACTCAATGGACATGAGTTTGAGTAAACTCTGGGTGTTGGTGATGGACAGGGAGGCCTTGCGTGCTGCAGTCCATGGGGTCGCAGAGTCGGACACAGACTGAGTGACTAAACTGAACTGAACCGTTGTTTGCCTTTACTGGTGTGATTTTTCATTTCATAATTTTCTTATTTTTAGTTGTGGCCTTTATTGCCTCCAGGGATACCTATAACACTTGTTGTAATTCTGGTTTGACAGTGATGAACTCTTCTGGTTTTTTTCTAAAGATTTTTATTTCTCCATAAAATCTGAAACAGAGAGTTACTTGGTTGGTTATTTTTGGTTGTAAGTTTTTCCCTTTCATCACTTTATATATATTAATACCATGCTTCTCACTACTCCTCTGTACAATCTCTGGTGAAAAATCAGCTGATAGCCTTATGGGAGTTCCCTTTTATGTTATTGGGCTTCCCTTATAGCTCAGTTGGTAAAGAATCCACCTGCAATGCAGGAGACCCTGGTTCAATTCCTGTGATGGGAAGTTTCCCTTGAGAAGAGATAGCTTACCCTCTCCAGTATTCTTGGGCTTCTCTTGTGGCTCAGCTGAAAGATCTGCCTGCAATGTGGTAGATCTGGATTTCATCCCTGGGATGGGAAGATCCTCTAGAGAAGGGAAAGACTACCCACTCCAGTATTTCTGGCCTGGAGAATTCTATACAGTCCATGGGGTCACAAAGAGTTGGACACAACTGAGCAACTTTCACTTCACTTCACTTTGCATGTTATTTTTTCCTTTTCTGTTGCTGTTTTCAATATTCTTTCTTTATCTTTAATTTTTGTAATTTTGATTACAATGTGTCTTGGAGTGTTCCTCTTTGGCTTAACCCTACATGGGACAACATACTTACTGGACTTTCTTTTCCAAGTTGGGGGACTTTTTCAGCTTTTCTGTCTTCAAGTATTTTTTCAGGCCTTTTCTCTTTTCTCCTTCTGACACTTCCATAATTCAAATATGAGAGTGCTTGGTGTTGTCCCAGATGTCTCTTAAAATATCTTCCTTTCTTTTTACTTATTTATTTTTCTGTTCAGTAGGAGTGATTTCCACTATGCCATCTACCATCTCACTGATCTTTCTTGTATATAATTTAGTCTACTATTGATTCCTTCTAGTCTTTTTCATTTCAGTTATTGTATTTGTCATTTCTGTTTTGTTGTTCTTTATATTTTCTAACTCTTTGTTAAAAAATTCTAACTTCTCACTCTGTACATATATTTTTTTCCCAAGTTTTTGATCATCTTTACAATTATTACCATGAACACTTTCTTTGGAAAATTGCCTATCTCTACTTCACTTAGTTCTCTTGAGGTTTTATCTCACTCCTTTTATAGAGCATGTTCCTCAAGCTACCTCATTTTGTCTAAGTTGCTATTATATTTTTACGTATGTGGTAGTTTAGTCACATTTCTCAGCCTTAGAGAAGAGGCCTTCGGTAGAAGACGTTCTGTGCATCTCAGCAGTGCTCTCTCCTTTCATCATTCACATTATATGTTCTAGGGCTTTCCCATAATACAGCTGTGTGGATCCTTCTGTTGTTGCAAATTAATTATGTGGGCAGTCTGCAGGTTTGATTAGTCCCTAGCCGTGTTCATTGCCACCTTGTACAAATGATGTTGGCTGCTATCTAGTGGGACCAGGTCATGAGGCAACTGGCTGTAGAACCATAGAGGGCCTCAGGGCAAGTGCAGGTTCACTAGTAGGTAGAGTTCAGTGACTGTTTCCTTCCCCAAGTACTAAAGACACCAAAGCCTTTGCATACCCACTGGCAGGTAAAGCCAATTCCTGGAGTTAGTGGTAGACTACTGGGAAGAACTTGTTAGTGAAATCTAGCTATAGATCCCAGAGATCTCAGAACTTGTTTCAGATTATTGGTGATATGTGTGTTGGGAGGGGCAAGGGAGTTCCTGATACAGTTGAGTATGGAATCTAGGGTGTTCTGAAGATTATATTCAACTGTTAATGGACAAGACCAGGGCCTAGCTGGCCCCAGAATAGGGCCTGGTCTGCTGTAGGTGAGTTTGGCCTACAGGTTGCAGAATTATAATTTTCTTGCATTTGATATCTGCCCCTTTGTGGATAATGTTGGTCTAGAAGTTACTCCAGGCTTCCTGGAGGGATGGTCTGGTACCTACCCACTGGTGAGTGAAGCTGGGTCTTGGCCATCTGGTGGGTAGGGCCATGACTAGGGATATATCTTGAGGTGGCTAAGGGCTAAGGAATTGGCAATCTATTTGCTGATGAGTGGCACTATATTCTTGCCTCATTAGTTTTTGACCTAAGACATCGCAGCACTGATTCCTACTGTTGGGTGGGGCCAACACCAGGTCTTGATGCTAATGAGCCAAGATGCCAGCCACCAGCATCTGTGTTCACAGAAGTAGAACTTTCCCAATTATTGCCACTGATATTCATGTCCCCAGGGTGACCACACTCACCTCCCTGGAAGACTGGAAGACCAGCTTGTAAGTCTGGCCCAGACAACTGTCAGATTATTGCTTTTGCCCTGGGTCCCAGTGCATGTGAGATTTTGTGTGTGCCCTTTATGAGTGAAGTCTCTTTTTCTTCCAGTCATACAGGCCTTCTGAAGTTAAGATCCACTGGTTTCAAAGCCAAGTACTCTGAGGACTTGTCTTCTTAGTGCAGGACTGCTGGACTGTGGAAGGTGATACGCAGTCAACACTCTCACTCTTGTGGGAGAATCTCTGCAGTATAATTATGCTCCAGTGTGTGGCTTGTCAGCCCAGGGATACAGATTTGATTTATTGTGAGTCTACTCCTCTTACATATCTCATTGTGATTCCTTCTTAATGTCTGTAGTTGTAGAAGACCTTTCCTGGTATGTTCCAGTGTTTTTCATCAGTGGTTGTTCCACAGATATTTGTGATTGCGTTGTGCTCCTGAGAGGTGAGCTCAGGGTCTTTCTACTCTGCCGTCTTGGTCACACATCTTCTCTTTCATCTTTTAATTCACCAATTCCAGACTTTGCAAGATCATGTTTGTTGCTTAATACTATTACAACTTACTATTTAATATTTTTAAAATTTGTATTTATAATATATTCTCATTTCCAAGATTCCTATCTAATCAATTTTTATACATCTGTTTATATATGTATGGATACATTTCTTAAATGTTCAAATTCCTATGAGTTTAATATTGTTTTTAGTAATACAGGAATTTATATAATTAATAAACATTTTTAATGACATTGCCCTGCTCATGGAATTGTACTAACAGGTTTTATTTTGTTTTGATCTATATTCTTTTTCTTTTTTTATTTTTTGGTCTATATTCTGATTTTCATCAGGTATTAACATCAACCATAGATCTTTGTTGCACTGCATTAAGGAGGCATTTCTGTGTTCCTGCAGGATCAACTCATATTTGTCTCTGTTTGGTCTCTGAGTTTCACCAGGCCCAAACTGAATTTCATGCTAATTCATTTGAGTTTACAGTTTCTAACCCACCAACCATTCCATCTTAAAAACTAACACATTTCAAACTTGGCATTCTAATCTTCTGTCACTGATTTTTTTTTTTTTTTTTTTTTTTGGTCTATGGCATAGTCCAGATATCTTTGTTCTATGAACATGGGCTGATTTGTAGATAAAGTTTCCTATTTACAAAGGGAGCACTTTTTAAAAATCTGCATTCAAAAAAAAATAAAAAAATAAAAATCTGCATTCATTCAAAAAATTATTTTCCTGTAGCACTTCTGAGACACTTACTCTCATTGCATGGGGGCATATAAACCCTAGCTCCTAAAACTGGTCTTACTGTGGTCAGTTTATTTTCAATTTATATCAAAACTATGGGATGCTTCTTTATTTCTGACATATGGAGGTTTCTTTTTCTTTCGAGCTTTACCATGCTTATTTTATAAATATTCAAAATATTTCACATGTTAAAATTGAAGTAAGGGGCAAAGGGTACTCTTAATTTACTTAGGCTTCTTTGTTTGTTTGTTTCAACTATTCATTGTGTGCATGGTGCAATTTTCTTTTATTGCTTTAAAAACACAAAATAAGGACAGTATGAAATATTCATTAGGAGAGTGAAATATTTTCATAGTTGCATTTTTTCTACTTAGACTATAGCTCTTTTCCTTCTTTCTGCTATGTAATTACTTCAAACACTTTTTTGTTTACTGTTTAGCAGTTCTTGAACTCAAAATAGCTATCCAGTATTTTTGTGTTTTCCAAGTGACAAAATGTTTTATTGTCCCTTTCAAAAAATGTGTCTAGAAATTAAAAATAAAATAAAAATTTGGGTGGCATATTCTTTGATACAGATAAAAGTCCTCCCATTGATTGTCTGGGGAGAGACTATATAGAGTTCATTTCATTGTTTATAGTATTAAACTGAAAGTTCTACATTTGGGGAATTGGCTTCTTAACTTGAAGAATTTTCCAATTGACATGCATTCATTTCATTTTGGTGGAAGAGATGATTCCAGTGCTATAATGGCTTTTTGGATAATAACCAATTTATACTCAGCAATATTATCCTAACATTTATCTGCTAATTTTCCTCTGAATAGCCAAGGTTCTCAGGTGTTCTTCTAGGAGGTTCTAACATTTTCTTTGTTATCACATTAAATAACAGAATGGGAGAAAATAATAGCAATAGAAAATAGAAAATAATGGGAGAAAATAATAGCAAATGAAGCAACTGACAAAGAATTAATCTCAAAAATATACAAGCAGCTTATGCAGCTCAATTCCAGAAAAATAAGTGACCCAGTCAAAAACTGGACCAAAGAACTAACCAGACATTTCTCCAAAGAAGACATACAGCTGGCTAACAAACACATGAAAAGATGCTCAACATCACTCATTATCAGAGAAATGAAAATCAAAACCACAATGAGCTACCATCTCACACTGGTCAGAATGGCTGTTATCAAAATGTCTACAAACAATAAATGCTGGAGAGGATGTAGAGAAATGGGAACCCTCTTACATTGTTGGTGGGAATACAAACTAGTACAGCCACTATGGAGAACAGTGTGGAGATTCCTTAAAAAACTGGAAATGCAATACTGCCCTATGACCCAGCAATCCTACTGCTGGGGACACACATTGAGGAAACCAGAATTGAAAGAGACATGTGTACCCCAATGTTGATTGCAGCAGTGTTTACAATAGCCAGGACATGGAATCAACCTAGATGTCCATTGGTAGATGAATGGATATATACACAATGGAATATTACTCAGCTATTGAAAAGAACACATTTGAATCAGTTCTTATGAGGTGGATGAAACTGGAGCCTTAAATTATACAGAGTGAAGTAAGTCAGAAAGAAAAACACCAATACAGTATATTAATGCATATATATGGAATTTAGAAAGATGGTAAAAATGGCCCTACGTGTGAGACAGAAAAAGAGACACAGATATAAAAACAGACTTTTGGACTCTGTGAGAGGAGGTGAGGATGGGATGATTTGAGAGAATAGCATTGAAACATGTATATTACCATATGTGAAACACGTGACCAGTCCAAGTTTGATGCATGAAACAGGGCACTCAAAGCCAGTGCACTGGGACAACCCAGAGGGATGGGATGGGGAGGAGGTAGGAGGGGGTTTGGGGATGGGGGGACACATGTATACACAAGACTGATTCCTGTGAATGTATGGCAAAAACCACCACAATATTGTAAAGTCATTAGCCTACAATTAAATAAATTAATTAAAAAATAAAAGAAAAATCATATTTTACATGTGTTTATTTTGTATTTCCCTGAGAATAGGAGTTTACTTTTTCAAAAGTTACATTATGTAATACCTATTTGTTCATTCAAGTGCTGTTGGATTATTGAACTCATAAACAAATTGGAGTGCGCAGATTGCAACTAATTTTCTAGACTAGATTCACTATTCTGAGGGTGCATCATCGCTAGCTATCATTGTCTTATTTTCTAACTATGAGATAGTGTATCTGTTTTAAGTTACTGCTTTAACATATTACCACAAAATTAGAAGCTTAAATAACACAAATGTATTAAATCTTATCTATTGTTTAGAAGTCCTACATAGATTTCGCTGAGCTAAAATCATGTTATCAACAAGATTGCATTCCTTTCTCAAGATTCTAGAAGAGAAATTCTAGAATTTTCCTTGCCTTTTCTTGTTTCTAGAAAACCATCCACTTTCCTTAGCTCCTCGCTTCCTCCTCCATCTTAAGCAGTAACTTGCATCTCTCTGACAATTTTTCCATTGTCACTTGTCATTCTAACTCATCTCTTCCTCCTCTCACCTCCATTTTAAGAACTCTTGAATTACTTCAAACCTCCTGGGATAATCTAGGATAATCTTTTTTACGGTTGGTTAGCAATTTAATTTCATCAGTGACCTTATTTTTCATGTAACTGACATATTTACAAAATCTGGGGATTAGGGTATGAACATCTTTGATAGGAATTATTCTGTGTATCACAGGTATTAGTAATTGTTGTCTATCAATAATTGAAATTTTCTAATTTTGTTTTTGCTAAGTGCAATGTTTCAAAAATATTTAAGAATCTTGAGAGTATTCTGAGAGAACTGAACTGTAAATGGTTACCAAAATGAGCTTCCACCTTTACAAGGTGTATAATTCATTTCAGTAAACTTATTTCAAAGACAGTCTCTCTGACAGCCATTTCCTTCTATGACACGAACTAGAGTAATGTCCGGGAGTTGGTAATGGACAGGGAAGGCTGGCGTGCTGCAGTCCATGCAGTCACAAAAAGTCAGACATGACTAAGCGACTGAACTGAGTGAGGTAAATGAGACAGGTGTCGCCTCTGAAGGAAACAGCTACTGAATGGAAATGAAAAGAGGAGACGACTACCAAACTTAAGTTATGGCAGATGTTCTAGTATCTGATATAAGGAAAATTTAAGAAAGATTTTGAAATGGGCATAATGATTCCTGGATATCTTTTTAATGGAATGTAGAGCATATTCTAGCAGACCTTTCAGGATTATCTGAATCTATAAGGGAGTCTTACTGTTTTCATCATTGACAAATTTCATGATTCTGCAAATTGTACAGAACTGATGTCAACACAAATCAATTTTGTCTTTAAAAATGTGAATTTTTCCAATAAAGATACAATTGATTTTCACTTCTGTTAAAGAAAGCCAGAGCTAGACAGTAGTTTAAGTGGTGAAAATCAGATTTTATTCAGAAATTATTGCAGTAGATGAATAGTGAACTCAGTATAGAGCTGAGTTAAATTCCTAGAACAACCTGGACAATGCATGGGGTTGGTGGGGACAGAGTGTTACTGGATAGAAAATACTAAAAGAAAATATCAGGGGTATGATGGATTCTGGCTAAAACTACTTGGCAGAATTCTTTGTGAAAGCCAGCGATGGTGATCAGAGGCCAAGGGTGGGGGATGATAAACTTGACATGAAATGGATGGTGATCAGACATTAACAGTGAGGAAGCTTCTTTAAAATTACTCAGCAGGATTCTTGCTACAATTGGGTTGCAAAGGTCCAACAACCACAGACACAGAAGCCCAATATTGAACCATAGTTGTGAAGAGGACTTAGAGGAGACTGATTCAAGTTTGATCAAGGTGACAATCTTTTTCACTTTCCTTAAAGAAGACATTAAGCACTTTCACATTTATTAGGAAAGTTTTGAATATTCTTGATTGGATATATATGTGTATATATGTGTGTATATATATATATACACACACATACACATACATACATGATATGTTTTTTGTGAAATGAACTATTTTCTTATATACCAGTAAACAAGCATGTCACAGCCATTAGGGATTCCAACCTTCCAAATGCAGATTTTTGAGCCCAGCCATCCAGCAGCTATCAGCCACTTTCTCCCCTGTAAGAGCTGATGAGCTCTGAGGGATGCGAGAAAGCTCAAGAGGCAGCCATCTGCTACATCTGCCTCTCCTCAGGATAAATGAGGAATTAAGGGTGAGAACAATCAAAAAATAGGATTTGGCCCCAGATAGCTGAGATGCATAAGAAAGAAATTATTTCATTAAATCTAGACACTTGCATCTTCCCATATATAGAAGAGTGCTAAATCCCTTAATGCAAAAGATCTGGCTTTCCTTAATTAACAGTGATCTTTTAATATTCAAATTACCTGCCCCTTGCTGCAAACTTCTATATAGCCTGGCTCCTCCCTCCTCAGAAACAGTTCTCTTGGGGTCACCTGAGGTGCGGTCTCCTGGGCTGGAAATCCTCACAATTTGCACAGAATAAATCTACCTCTTAACTTGAAGGCCATGAGCTTTTTTTCAGTTAACACATTTTAACACCTTACTAGTACCCTCATTAATGAGTTAAATGAAATCATTGACACACATTCATTTAAAATTTTTCTAAAAGTTAAGATTTTACTTCTCTTTCTTTGAAAACTCCCTTTAACACAAATGAAGGAATGCAGAGTAAGGTTCCCAAGTGATGTATTCTGTGTCATATCAGTCTGCTGTCTATCATTTTTCAATTGTCTTTGAACTTGGAAACAATTCTTTCCATACATTCATTGATTAATCATAGAATACATTTTGCTTCCATTGCAATTAGCTACAGAATTTCTTGAATGATTTTAAATAAGAAATTTGGTGATGATAACTTAGAGAGGTCAACCAAAGAATGGAAAAAATAAAATAAAAGCATAAAGAGCTATGAGTTTAGTTTTATTCTGTGTCTTACTGAGTACTGTAGCCTGGGAAACAGCCTCTCCAATCATTCTGAGGGATTGTTCCAAAGAGGTCTGGGGACAGGCCAGTATTTATGTGATTTTAGCTGGGGGATCCATGCAATCAAGTCTGCATCTCCACAAAAGGCCACTGCTAGTCAGATATCAGTTATTAGTTTTAGAACTTTTCCAAGTATTTCTCCTAAAATATAACTATGTAAGGGTTTGTTTTTCCTGTTTTCCCAAAGGACAAAAAGTCTTATTCTGAATTATTTTCAGGGTGTACTACAGGTCTGCACTGCATTGGCTAAGGACTTGATTTTTGCAGAACTGGAATGGCAGGAAACATTTTTTTTTTTCCTTTACAAAGAAATGAACAGTAAACTTTATGCAAGATCCTCTTCTTAAGGCAAATTCTAGGAAGGAAGTATGTCCACAGAAAGAAAAAGATCCACAGACACAGGGGAAAAAAGTAGAAAACAAAGAAATTGTTCAAACTTTGCATTTTTTACATACAACTCTGCGCAAGCTCAGAGATTTTATTTCTAACATGGAATATAGCAGGAAGAAAGAGAGGAAGATGAGAGAACAAAAGTTGATGATAACAGTGAATTTGTGTGAGAGGCTGACTGATTTCTTCCCTCTTAAAATTCATGATGGGGTTTTGCTTAGTTTAATATGTATGGGCATGTGTGTGTTTTTTCTCTTTCAGCTTGGATAACAATAACACCAATATTTCCTTTAGAATGTTCCACCCCAGAGCATGGTAGAATATAAGGCAATTGGAAGTCACACAGAGTGAGAACCTCTTAGGTTGCCTGGAAGCAACTTAACAGAGTGGGAGCCAGTGTTACTGTTTCTCTTCAATTATGTTTGTTCTTTTTTGTTTTTCCTTTTCAAGCCTGTTTTGGATTGTAGAACCTTGAATTGGAAACTCAACATTAGCAATTCAAATTCTAAACTCAGCTTTTTAATGCTAAATACTTGTAGATATCATTTGAGAAGATTGTCAAGTTAAACAATGTAGATTTTTCATATATACAGCAAAGTGACTTTGCAGATATTACTCAGTTAAGATCCAAGCCATGATACTCATCTTGTGCTTATGCATAAAATCCAAAACCAGCAAAGTATTTTGTAAATTCAGCATTTAGTTATCTCTTACCCATTAAGGGGAAGAAAAGCAAACATTTCCCCCTCCCAACACTTTTATTCATGCCTGAAGCTAAGCAAGGAGGAAGGGAAGAGGTTTTTAGAATTACAAATAGAACCTTTAAATTGTAGAAACTTGCTAATTTCATTTATGAAAGCACTGTCTAACTTCTGCTTTCTCTCCCAGTTGTTATTCAAATCTTTGTCCCTAGCCAAAGAGAAAAAGAGAGAATAATCCTACTAGGAATTTAGTGAGTTTTCTTTTAGAGATCAGACATAAATGCTGCATATTTCAATATGCAAATTAAATAGAACAGATTGCCAAGAAATGAAAAATGATTGTATGTTTAGCCCTAGGAAGTTAGCCTAGCTTAATAGAGTTGACAATGAGTTAAGGAGTGCCCACTTGCAAAACTCAAACAGGGAGGAAATAGTGTATAATTTCCTTGACTAACAGGAAGGGACTCTTTAAAGTGAGCTGGATTGTAAAGACCTGGATTCTCCCAAATTAACCATCAGTTCAGTTCAGTTCAGTCGCTCAGTTGTGTCTGACTCTTTGCGACCCCATGAATCGCAGCACACCAGGCCTCCCTGTCCACAACAGCATTCATATAAAAGGTCTCATGTAAAATAAAGATTATTTTAGGTGATAATCTCTGAGATTATTTTCTTTCTGAAAGTAGAGGATATCTTTCTAGAATATCCAATAAGCTCACATTCAAGGGAAACTACCTCTGAGCACATACGGGTCACACTGTTTTGTGGTATTTGTAGACACATATGGAGTTTTCACCCCCAGTTGCTCTGGTCATCATTGTGTCTTATGCTTAGTCTTGTGTACTTTGCCATTTTAAAGGATACCCAGTTTGTTTAACTAACAAAAGAGGAAATTTCATCAAGTTAATTTACATTTGTAGGCACCCAAGTAGTAGCTAATCAAATTGTTTCTTTGCTTTGGCCATGCTACATAGCTCGCAGGATCTTAGTTGGAGCTCCCCAACCAGGGGCTGAACCCAGGGCCAAGAGCAGTGAAATTATTAAATCCTAACCACCGGACTGCCAGGGAGTTCAAGGTTTTTCTCTTTAATTCTTCTTCTTTTGTGTGTTATAAGACTCAGCCACCTAGTATTCAGAAATTGAAAATTATTTCCTCTTTTAGATTTACAGTAATCATTCAGGCAGGTTGTCAATATCAATTTCCAGCCTACATGATTCTTTCATAGTGTAACTCTAGGAATTAGTTCAAAACAGTCCTTGGCTAGAAAATTAGGCAAGATAAATCAAAGATAGTCAGAAGAAAAACAAAATCCTCCATCAACTTGAGCTGGAGTTGGGTAAGGAAAATAACAATTTACCCAGTATCCAGCTTGAAGATCCAGAATTATATTCACATTTTGGTAGCATGTCACAACCCATATGGCTCCTGGTCCATTTAATTAAAAACCAATACTGATCTTTGAATTATACAGTATTTCTTCAATTATATAATTTGGCAGGGTGTCAGAAGATGCCACCCCAAAATATAATTTGTTTGTAAGGGAAATTCACATTTATTTATATTTCTCCATTTGTGAATAAATCTTACTTATTTCTAAATCACCATTTATAAGGGTATCTCCCCCTCTATACCAAGAAGAGGATGGCTAAGTTACAAGATGCTTAACAATGGAGAATACTCTGATGGAAATCTGCATAACAAAGCAAGTTTTGTTTATAGTAGTTTTCTTGAGCACCTCCCCGTAATTTGCCTACTCCAGAATTTCTCTCTTGCCTTTAGAGAAGAATATATTAAGCCTTCATTTTTATTCACCTCTGAGAGTTATTCTTCTTTTTTTTCCCCCCCTTCTGAGTATCTCTTATGTAGACATAAGATGGTAGTAATGATGGATTAGTTGCTAAGTCATGTCTGACCCATGGGACCCCATGAACTGTAGCCTACCAGGCTCCTCTGACCATGGGATTCTCCAGGCAAGAATACTGGAGTGGGTTACCATTTCCTTCTCCAGGGGGTCTTCCTGACCGAGGGATAGAACCCAGGCTTGCAAGCAGATTCGTTACCCACTTAGCTACCTGTTAATAACCTTCTGCATGTTTTTCTCATGTTAATCTGTCTTTTTTTTACAGTATTTCTAGAAGAGAACTTAGAAAGTTAGAGTGAAAATTATTCTGTTTCTCCTTTATAATTTCATAATGAAGATTGTTAGAGGTCACATTCATACTTAAAATCAGCAAAGTCACTTTTTCATAGCATAGTAATAATAATTGTTATAGCCAGTGTTTATTGAGTGCTTACAAATAAGACTGACTCTGATCTAAGCACTTTATGGACATGAGCTCCTTTAATAAAGAAAAGTAAATGTTACCTTCATTTCCAATTCACATGTAGAACTGAAGTTCAGAAAAACTGAATATCTTGCCCAAGATCACACAACTAGTAAGTGATGGAACTGGGATTTGAATACAGGTAGTTTGCCTGCAGAGGTAAGTTCTTTTTTTTTTCCCCCCATTTATTTTTATTAGTTGGAAGCTAATTACTTTACAACATTGCAGTGGTTTTTGTCATACATTGAAATGAATTAGCCATGGATTTACATGTATTCCCCATCCCGGTCCCCCCTCCCACCTCCCTCTGGGTCTTCCCAGTGCACCAGGCCCGAGCACTTGTCTAATGCATCCAACCTGGGCTGGTGATCTGTTTCACCCTAGAAAATACACATGTTTCAATGCTGTTCTCTTGAAACATCCCACCCTCGCCTTCTCCCACAGAGTCCACAAGTCTGTTCTATACATCTGAGTCTCTTTTTCTGTTTTGCATATAGGGTTATGGTTACCATCTTTCTAAATTCCATATATATGTGTTAGTATACTGTAATGGTCTTTATCTTTCTGGCTTACTTCGCTCTGTATAATGGGCTCCAGTTTCATCCATCTCATTAGAACTGATTCACATGAATTCTTTTTAATGGCTGAGTAATATTCCATGGTGTATATGTACCACAGCTTCCTCATCCATTCGTCTGCAGATGGGCATCTAGGTTGCTTTTATGGCTATTATAAATAGTGCTGCGATGAACATTGGGGTGCAAGTGTCTCTTTCAGATCTGGTTTCCTCGATGTGTATGCCCAGAAGTGGGATTGCTGGGTCATATGGCAGTTCTATTTCCAGCTTTTTAAGAAATCTCCACACTGTTTTCCATAGTGGCTGTACTAATTTGCATTCCAACCAACAGTGTAAGAGGGTTCCCTTTTCTCCACACCCTCTCCAGCATTTATTGCTTGTAGACTTTTGGATAGCAGCCATCCTGACTGGCGTATAATGGTACCTCATTGTGGTTTTGATTTGCATTTCTCTGATAATGAGTGATGTTGAGCATCTTTTCACGTGTTTGTTAGCCATCTGTATGTCTTCCTTGGAGAAATGTCTGTTGAGTTCTTTGGCCCATTTTTTGATTGGGTCATTTATTTTTCTGGAGTTGAGCTGGAGGAGTTGCTTGTATATTTTTGAGATTAATCCTTTGTCTGTTGCTTCGTTTACTATTATTTTCTCCCAATCTGAGGGCTGTCTTTTCACCTTGCTTATAGTTTCCTTTGTTGTGCAAAAGCTTTTAAGTTTCATTAGGTCCCATTTTTTTATTTTTGCTTTTATTTCTAAAATTCTGGGATGTGGGCCATAGAGGATCCTGCTGTGATTTATGTCGGAGAGTGTTTTGCCTATGTTCTCCTCTAGGAGTTTTATAGTTTCTGGTCTTACATTTAGATCTGTAATCCATTTTGAGTTTATTTTTGTGTATGGTGTTAGAAAGTGTTCTAGTTTCATTCTTTTACAGGTGGTTGACCAGTTTTCCCAGCACCACTTGTTAAAGAGGTTGTCTTTCTTCCATTGTATATCCTTGCCTCCTTTGTCGAAGATAAGGTGACCATAGGTTCATGGATTTATCTCTGGGCTTTCTATTCTGTTCCATTGATCTATATTTGTGTCTTTGTGCCAGTACCATACTGTCTTGATGACTGTGGCTTTGTAGTATAGTCTGAAGTCAGGCAGGTTGATTCCTCCAGTTCCATTCTTCTTTCTCAAGATTACTTTGGCTATTCGAGGTTTTTTGTATTTCCATACAAGTTGTGAAATTATTTGTTCTAGTTCTGTGAAAAATACCGTTGGTAGCTTGATAGGGATTGCATTGAATCTATAGATTGCTTTGGGTAGTATAGCAGTTTTGACAATATTGATTCTTCCAATCCATGAACACGGTATATTTCTCCATCTGTTTGTGTCCTCTTTGATTTCTTTCATCAGTGATTTATAGATTTCTATGTATAGGTCTTTTGTTTCTTTAGGTAGATGTACTCCTAAGTATTTTATTCTTTTTGTTGCAATGGTGAATGGTATTGTTTCCTTAATTTCTCTTTCTGTTTTCTCATTGTTAGTGTATAGGAATGCAAGAGATTTCTGTGTGTTAATTTTATATCCTGCAACTTTACTGTATTTGTTGATTAGCTCTAGTAATTTTCTGGTAGAGTCTTTAGGGTTTTCTATGTAGAGGATCATGTCATCTGCAAACAGCGAGAGTTTCACTTCTTCTTTTCCTATCTGGATTCCTTTTACTTCTTTTTCTGCCCTGATTGCTGTGGCCAACACTTCCAAAACTATGTTGAATAGTAGTGGTGAGAGTGGGCACCCTTGTCTTGTTCCTGATTTCAGGGGAAATGCTTTCAATTTTTCACCATTGAGGGTGATGCTTGCTGTGGGTTTGTCATATATAGCTTTTATTATGTTGAGGTATGTTCCTTCTATTCCTGCTTTCTGGAGAGTTTTAATCATAAATGGATGTTGAATTTTGTCAAAGGCTTTTTCTGCATTGCTTGAGATAATCATATGGTTTTTATCTTTCAATTTGTTAATGTGGTGTATTACATTGATTGATTTGTGGATATTAAAGAATCCTTGAATTCCTGGGATAAAGCCCATTGGTCATGGTGTATGATTTTTTTAATATGTTGTTGGATTCTGTTTGCTAGAATTTTGTTAAGGATTTTTGCATCTATGTTCATCAGTGATATTGGCCTGTAGTTTTCTTTTTTTGTGGCATCTTTGTCTGGTTTTGGAATTAGGGTGATGGTGGCCTCATAGAATGAGTTTGGAAGTTTACCTTCTTCTGCAATTTTCTGGAAGAGTTTGAGTAAGATAGGTGTTAGCTCTTCTCTAAATTTTTGGTAGAATTCCGCTGTGAAGCCATCTGGTCCTGGGCTTTTGTTTGCTGGAAGATTTCTGATACAGTTTCGATTTCCTTGCTTGTGATGGGTTTGTTAAGATCTTCTATTTCTTCCTGGTTCAGTTTTGGAAAGTTATACTTCTCTAAGAACTTGTCCATTTCTTCCAAGTTGTCCATTTTATTGGCATAGAGCTGCTGGTAGTAGTCTCTTATGATCCTTTGTATTTCAATGTTGTCTGTTGTGATCTCTCCATTTTTCTAATTTTGTTAATTTGGTTCTTCTCCCTTTGTTTCTTAATGAGTCTTGCTAATGGTTTGTCAATTTTGTTTATTTTTTCAAAAAAACCAGTTTTTAGCTTTGTTGTTACTAGCTTGTTAGCTAGTAAGTGATGGAACTGGGATTTGAATACAGGTAGTTTGCCTGCAGAGGTAAGTTCTTAAAATTTCATGTAACTGTCTCTAATGATATTTGAAGCTAGAATGATCATCCATATGTAATATTGAAGAAGAAAAGTTAAAATTCACAACAACTTCCTGTTCGTTCTGCTTCTGTAACTCAGCTTGCTCCTTGCAAAATCATGTAAGTCATGTAACTTGGAGAAAATGGAGACTTAAAGCAAGTGTTAGGAATGGGAGCTTATCTTGCTCACTCTTGCCCTGTTTTTTCAATTGCCCAGCCCCTGTAATCCTGCTTAACCAAGTTTGTTTGTGTAAAGGTCAGGCATTCCCCAACCCTGTCCTAATTCCTGTTTCCATGCATGTAAAACCCCTAGTTTAAACCAGCCTATTTAACAGTTAGTATTGCCCTCTATAGTCTTATGTCATGCACTGTCTATAAAAACTTTGTAACCCCTTTCTTCGGGGCTCAGAACTTGGAGTGCTAACTCCTCTGGGCTTGCCAGCGTAATAAACCTGAGTTCTCGAACTCTCTGAGTGTGGTGCTTGGTTTCTCAACACTCTGACTTTGCAACAACATGAACATCTTTCACAGGATAATGAATCAAGAAAAAATATTGTGGGCAATTTATTATATGAATTTTGCAGTCTATACAGACTATACATTTTAATAAGTTGCATTTATACATACAATTCATTTCCCTTGAATGAAAATTTACTTCAAAAATGGGTATGTAATGAGTAATAAGCAAGTACATTCATTAGCAATATTTTCAACATGAATGTATGAAATCTTTGTGAGCAAATAAGATGCTGTGCAAAGCAAAATGGCTTATTTTCCATACTACTTCATCCTCTCATGTAGCTACTATGTTAATAATTCTTATTTATCCTCTCCAAAATGTATATAGCTTGAATGGTGCCTTTACTTTGATGAAAAAATGCTATCTGTATTATACTCAGCAATGTCAAATTTATGTGACTCTAACATAATGGCTCTATAATGATCTTCAAGAACACAAAAGGTAGTTTTACAGTCTTCAGAGAAGCTACTTTCCAATTTTACTGAATAGAAGCTACAAGGGGAGAATTAAAATAAGCAATGGAATGGTGTAGTAAGAGAGAGCACTGCACTGTCAGTCAAGGCAACATGAGTATTAAAATATGTGGATTTAATACAGGGGTTTAACTGAATTACATGAGTTAAACTGGTATTGTGGAACCCAAGTTCATGTGCCTGACCCACAGTAAGGCTAAGACAACTCACTGGAATTTGGAACATAGAATATTTTATTTCAAGGAAAATGGTAGGATCATGCTCAGAAGATCTGACCTCCCCAGTGCTTTGGGGGGAAGGATTTTATAGACAAAATTGGAGGTGAGGTCTATAGGCTGTGTGACTTTCTGATTGTTGGTGGTGAGACAATAGAGTGGTGTCCCAGAAATCATTCACTTAGCCTGAAGTTACTAACTCCACCCAGAGGTGGGAGTACCTACAGAAAAGCTCAAAAGTATATTGTCATATATATATCATCTGAAGAGAAACTAGGACCCTGCCTCATCACCACACAATTGTTTGACTGCTTTTCCTTTGTTTCTGCAATACCTCACTTTCATGATTAGTAACTATTTGAATCTGCCTTTTGAAACTCAGAAAAGATCTAGGAGGCTGAAACTTATCCCTACAAACACAGAAAAGATTTTGTACCTGGAATGTCGCCTCAACATTCAGCTTGATTTCAACCCCTCTCCTCTTGTCTCTTATATTCCTCAGTATTGTGGGGAATATGTATTGGAAAAGAAAGAGAATAACATTTTGGATAGAGGGGTTAATCATACATTCTACAGTATGCATGATCCACTGGAGGCAGGAATGGCAAATCATTCCAGTATTCTTGCCTCAAGAATCCAATGAATAATATTAAAAGGCAAAAAGACATTACAGTGGAAGACGAGTTCCCAGTTGGAAGGTGTCCAATAAGCTACTGGGGAATACAAGAGAAATAGTTCAAGAAAGAATGAAGACACTGGGTCAAAGCAGAAATGATGGTCAGTTATGGATGTGTCTGGTTGTGAAAGCAAAATCTGATGTGGTAAAGAACAATATTGCATAAGGAACCTAGTATATTAGATACAAGAATCAAAGTAAATTTGACACAGTCAAGCAGGAGATAGCAAGAGTGAACATTGACATTTTAGGGATAAGTGAACTAAAATGGACAGGAATGGTGAATTTAATTCAGATGACCAATATATTTACTGCTATGGACAAGAATCCTGTAGAAAAAAATGGAATAGACCTCACACCCAACAAAAGAGTCCCCAAAGTACTTGGGTGTTTTAGGTAGTTAAAATAGGAAAAAGGAGTCCAAAATGGTAGTGGCTAAAAGACAAAGAAACGGAAAAGCCCCTGAAAATGGAACAAAAGGAAATCCAAGGACCAGAATGAGAACTTCAGATGAAACAAGCAGACCTCCTTCTTGGCCAGCCCAATTTGTATAAAGCAGGCTTAATGGAGGGGGTTGGGGGGAGGGGACAAACGTATACAAGATGGATTGAGGCTTCTCCTTTGGGGGTCAGCCCGCCCTCACACCTCAAAGATGTACTATCCTTTGCTTGCCAAAGAAAACTGAACTGTAACAGAGCTGTAACACTGGTCCACCATTTCAAATATTTGCTGTGGTGAAACAGAACTGAGAAAATTACACACTTCCCCAGCATATCTGGTGCCATGACTTGGATTTTTTCAGAGGGATTCTTCCTTTTATTTATTTATTTTAAATTTATTTACTTCTTATTGAAGGATAATTGCTTTACAGAATTTTGCTGTTTTCTGTCAAACCTCAACATGAATCAGTTATAGGTATATATATATATATATATATATATATATATATATATATATATCCCCTTCCTTTTGAATCTACCTCACATCTCCCTCCCATCCCACCTCTCTAGGTTGCTACAGAGCCCCTGTTTGAGTTTCCTGAGTCATCCAGCAAATTCCCTTTGGCTATCTATTTTACATATGGTAGTGTAAATTTCCATGTTACTCTTTTCATACATCTCACTTTCTCCTCCCTTCTCCCCATGTCTATAAGTCTATTCTCTATGTCTGTTCCTCCACTGTTACCCTGTAAATAAATCCTTCAGTACCATTTTTCTAAATTCCATATATATGCATTAGAATGCAATTTTTATCTTTCTCTCTCTGGCTTCCTTCACTCTGTATAATAGGTTCTAGGTTCATTGACCTCATTAGAACTGACTCAAATGTTTTTCTTTTTATGGATGAGTAATATTGCATGTGTATATGTACTGTGACTTCTTTATTCATTCATCTGTTGATGGACATACAGGTTTCTTCCATGTTCTAGCTATAGTAAATATTGCTGCAATGAACAATGGGATACATGTGTCTCTTTCAATTTTGGTTTCTTCAAGGTATATGGCTAGGGGTGGAATTGCTGGGTCATATGTTGGGTTTATTCATAGATTTTAAGGAATTTCAATAACATCTTCCATAGTGGTTGTATCAATTTACATTCCCACCAAGAGTGCAAGAGTGGTTCCTTTTCACCACATCCTCTCCAGCATTTATTGTTTGTAGACTTTTTGATGATGGCCATTCTAACCAGTGTGAGGTGATATCTCATTGTAGTTTCAATTAGCATTTATCTAATAATGAGTGTTTTGTTTTGTTTTGTTTTGTTTTCATACTATCCATGGGGTTCTCAAGGCAAGAATACTGAAGTGGTTTGCCATTCCCTTCTCCAGTGGACCACATTCTGTCAGACCTCTCCACAATGACCCAGCCATCTTGTGGGTAGCCCCACAAGGCATGGCTTATTTTCACTGAGTTAGACAAAGCTGTGGTCTATGTGATCACATTGGCTAGTTGTCTGTGATTGTAGCTTCAGACTCTCTGCCCTCTTTGATCCCCTCTCTCAGTGCTTACCACCTTACTTGGGTTTCTTTTACCATGGGTGTGGGGTCTCTCCTCACAGCTGCTCCAGTAAAGCTCAGCCGCTGCTCCTTACCTCTGATGTTGGGTAGCTCCTCTCATCCACCACCCTTTTGATGACGGACAGGGAGGCTTGGCATGCTGCAGTTCATGGGGTCACAAAGAGTTTGACACAACTGAGCGACTGAACTGAATGGAATAATGAGCGACTTTGAGCCTCTTTTCATGTGTTTGTTAGCCATCTGTATGTATTCTTTGGAGAAATGTCTGTTTAGGTATTTTTTCCCACTTTTTGATTGGGTTGTTTTTCTGGTATTGAGATGTATGAGCTGTTTATATATTTTGGAAACTAAACCTGTGTCAGTTGTTTCATTTACTATTATTTTCTCCTATCCTGAGGGGTGTCTTTTCACCTTGCTTATAGCTTCCTTTGCTGTGCAAAAGCTTTTAAGTTTAAACAGGTCCTGTTTTCTTACTTTGTTTTTATTTCCATTACTTTAGGAGGTGGGTCATAGAGGACCTTGCTTTGATTTATGCCATCAAGTGTTCTGCCTATATTTTTCTCAGAGAGTTTTATAGTTTCTGGTCTTACATTTAGGTCTTTTGAGTTTTTTAGTTTATCTCTATTTTGAGTTTATCTCTGTGTATGGTGTTATGAGTGTTCTAATTTCATTCTTTTACATGTAGCTGTCCATATTTTTTCCCCAGCACCATTTATTGAAGAGGCTGTCTTTGCCCCATTATATATTCTTGCCTCCTTTGTCAAAAATAAGGTATCCATAGATGTGTGAGTTTATTTCTGGGCTTTCTATCTTATTCCATTGGTCTATGTTTCTGTTTTTGTGCCAATACCATACTGTCTTGATGACTGCAGCTTTGTAGTATAATCAGAAGTCAGGAAGGTTGATTGCTCCAGCTCCATTCTTCTTTCTCAAGATTGCTTTAGCTATTCTCGGTCTTTTGTGTTTCAATATGAATTGTGAAATGTTTATTCTATTTCTGTGAAAAATGCCATTGGTAATTTGATAGGGATCACATTGAGTCTGTAGATTGGACTTGGTAGTATAGAAGTTTTCACAATATTGATTCTTCCTACCCAGGAACATGGATTGTTTCTCCATCTGTCTATGTCATCTTTGATTTCTTTCATCAGTCTTATAATTTTCTGTGCACAGTTCTTTTATCTCCTAGGTACTTAATTACCTAAATATCTAATATATTCCTAGGTATCTAATTATTTTTGTTGAATGGTGAATGGTATTGATTCTTTAATTTCTCTTTCTGATTGTTCATTATTAGTATATAGAAATGCAAGTAATTTCTGTGTATTGATTTTGTATCCTGCAACTTTTCTAAATTCCCTGATTAGCTCTAGCAATTTTCTGATACTATCTTTAGGGTTTTCTGTGTACAGTATCATGTCATCTGCAAACAGTGAGAGGTGTTATTTGTTTTGTTTTGTTTTGTTTTGAGAGTTTTATTTCTTCTTTTCCAATCTGGATTCCTTTTTTTTTTTTTCTTTTTTCTTTTTCTTCTCTAATTGCTGTATATAGGACTTCCAGAACTATGTTGAATGATAGTGGTGAAAGTGGGCACCCCTGTCTTGTTCCTGATCCTAGGGGGAATGCTTTCAGTTTTTCATCACTGGGAATAATGTTTGTTGTAGGCTTATCATATATGACCTTTACTATGTTGAGGTAGGTTCCTCCCATGCCCATTTTTTGAAGAGTTTTAATCATAAATGTATATTGAAGTTTGTCAAGGGCTTTTTCTGCATCTATTGAGATGATCATATGAATTTTACCTTTCAATTTGTTAATATAGTGTATCACATTGGTTGATTTGTGTATACTGAAGAATTCTTGTATCCCTGGAACAAACCCAACTTGACCATATTGTATGACCTTTTTGATGTATTGCTGAATTATGTTTGCTAAAATTTTGTTGACGATTTTGCATCTATGTTCACCAGTGATATTGGCCTGTGGTTTTCTTTTTGTGTGTGATGTTTGCCTGGTTTTGGTATTAGGGTGATGGTGGCTTCATAGAATGAGTTTGAAAGTATTCCTTCCTCTGCAATTTTTTGAAAGTGGTTTAGAAGGATAAGCATCAGCTCTTCTCTAAATGTTTAATAGAATTCTCCTGTGAAGCCATCTGGTCCTGGGTTTTTGTTGGGAGATTTCTGATCACAGCTTCAATTTCAGTGCTTGTAATTAGATTGTTCATAATTTCTATTTCTTCCTGGTTCAGTGTTGGAAGATTGAACTTTTCTAAGAATCTGTCCAGGTTATCTTTTTTGTTGCCATAAAGTTGTTCATAATAGTCTGTTATAATCCTTTGTATTTCTTCACTGTCTTATGTAACCTCTCCTTATTCATTTATAATTTTGTTGATTTGATTCTTCTCTTTTTTTCTTGATGAGTCTGGCTAGAGGTTTGTCAATTTTGTTTATCTTCTCAAAAAACTAGCTTTTAGTTTTATTAATCTTTACTATTGTTTCTTTGATTTTTTTTCTCATTTATTTCTGCTTGGATCATTATGATTTCCTCCCTTCTACTAACTTTGTTTTCTGTTGTTGTTGTTGTTCTTCTTCTTCTTCTTTTTACAGTTGCTTTAGGTGTAATGTTAGGTTGTCTATTCATTGCTTTTCTTGTTTCTTGAGGTAGGATTGTATTGCTATAAACTTCTCTCTTAGAACTACTTTTGTTGCATTCCATAGGTTTTGAGTTGTCATGTTTTCATTGTCATTTGTTTCTAGATTTTATTTTTTCCTTTTTGATTTCTTCAGTAACCTGTTGGTTATTTAGAAATGTGTTTTTCAATCTCCATGTCTTTGTGTTTCACACAGTTTTTTTCTTATAATTGATACCCAATTTCATAGCTTTGTGGTCAGAGAAGATGCTTGATACAATTTCAATTTTCTTAAATTTACTGAGGTTTTATTTGTGACCCAAGATGTGGTCTATCCTGGAGAATGTTCCATGTGCACTTGAGAAGAAGGTATATTCTTCTACATTTGGATGGAATATCGTGAAGATATCAATGAGATCCATTTTGTCTATTGTATCATTTAAGACTTGTGTTTCCTAATTAATTTTCTGCTTTTATGATCTATCCATTTGTGTGAGTGGGGTGTTAAAGTCTCCTACTATTATTGTGTTACAGTCAGTTTCTCCTTTTATGTCTGTTAGTGTTTGTCTTATGTACTGAGGTGCTCCTATGTTGGATGCATAGACATTTACAATTGTTATGTCTTCCTCTTGGATTGATCCCTTGATCATTATGCAGTGTCCTTCCTTATCTCTTGTAATATTATTTATTTTAAGGTCTATTTTGTCAGATAGGAGAATTACTACTTCAGCTTTCTTTTGCATCCCATTTGCATGTAATATACTTTTCCATCCTCTCACTTTCAGTCCACATGTGTCTTTAGGTCTGAAATGGGTTTCTTGTAGACAGCATATATATGGGTCTTGTTTTTGTATTCATTCAGCCAGTCTGTGACTTTTAGTTGGAGCATTTAATCCATTTACATTTAAAGTAATTATTGATATATATGTTCCTATTGCCATTTTCTTAATTGTTTGGTGTTGATTTTGTAGCTCTGTTTTCTTCTCTTGTATTTCTTGACTATATAAGTCCCTTTAACATTTGTTGTAAAGCTGGTTTGGTGGCACTGAATTCTCTTAACTTTTGCTTTTCTGAAAAGCTTTTTATTTCTCCATCAATTTTATATAAGATGCTTGCTGGGTATAGTAATTTTGGTTGTAGATTTTTCCCTTTCAGTACTTTAAATATATCCTGCCATTCCCTTCTGACCTGAAGAGTTTCTGCTGAAAGATCAGCTGTTAAGCATATGGGGTTTCCCTTGTATGTTACTTCTTGATGCTCCTTTGCTGCTTTTAATAGTCTTTCTTTGTATTTAATCTTTGTTAGTTTGATTAGTATGTGTCTTGGCATGTTCTCCTTGGGTTTATCTTCTATGGGACTCTTTGTGCCTCTTGGATTTGATTGATTGTTTCTGTTTCCATGTTGGGGAAATTTTCAACTATATGTCTTCAAAAGTTTTCTCATACCCTTTATTTTTCTTTTCTTTTCCTAGAACCCCGATAATTTGAATGTTGGTGTGTTTAATATTGTCCTAGAGGTCTCTGAGACTGTCCGTAGTTCTTGTGACTCAGATTTAACCTGGCTGAAACAACCTCAGCACAGCTCCCACTAGGTGGAGACCAAGTACAGCAGCAGAAGCAAAACTTGGTGAAAGCTCACGTGGTGGAAGTTGAACACAAAGAAAACTCAGCACAGTGAATTGACAAGAAGTCCAGTATGCTGGAAACTGGGGTAGCAAAAACTGAGCAGAAAGCTAATGTGGCTCGGTCTCAGACTCCAGAAGACCTCCAGTTAAGGTAGGAGGTCCTTGCCCCTATGGCTGGAAGGACATATGGCTAATAAAATCTTAATTCCTTTACAGTCTCCCCATTTTTGTTTCCTTGAACCCTCTGTGAACAGGCAAGTGGCATTAGGTGCAATTGAGGGACTCTGACAGGGGCTACTCCCCAGTGCACCCCAAAGGCTCCACTATCTGCTGTGCCCTAGTAGCTGTTGCCCACATGGGTGAAGGTTCTTGTGTCCTTAACCTCCTTTGTGCCAAGGATTGGGCCAATGAAAATTGTGGGCACAGGTCAGGCATTTAGCACTTTTTTTTTTTTTTTGCAAGTTATTAAAGGGGTTCCTTGGTATGTTTTCCCACTGCTTTTTCCTCCTGCCCTTCAGCTCCTCTCTCCAACTATGCCACTGTTTGATTGGGCAGGTCATCATCTTTCCATTTCTGAAAGTTTTGTTTGAAACCGTTTAACTAGGATTTGGACTCAAATCCACGTGGCAGGGACTCTGTGCTATGCTTAGTCACTTAGCCATGTCTGACTGGGACTTGAGCCTGGCCAAAACCCATAGTGCTTTGTTTCAGAATCTAATTAAGCTCAGGTTCTTGGTGTCTCATTGCAAAAAATATATATCAGTGAGAGATATCGTGATAGGTAAGAGGTAGATTTGTTGGGATTCAGAGAGAAGTACAGTCACCAGAGTGTGCCATCGCAGAGAGTGAATGCAGTGGCCATGAAATGTGGTGTGATTACATTAATTAATTAGTTCCAACAATTGGGGAACCACCCACTCCTTGGTCTTTTGATAGTGCCTTAGAACTGTCATGGCGCCTCTGGGTGTGTCATTTAGCTTGCAGAATGAGGATTAAGGTTTAGTTGAATTGACTTGTCTGCCATCTTGGACCCACTTGATTTTAATCAGTTTATGTTATGTTCTTGTGCTATGTCATTCTTTCAAAAATTGTGCCCTGCCCCCTTCCCTCCTGTTTCATGCTCTTTTCCTGAGCCCACAACATTGCCTCTACAATCTTCTGGAGGGACAACCAAAAAGTAGCTTACACTTGAGAGGGAAATACTGTATAATATCCAATCCCTCTAAAGATTCAGGCCTTCATCTTCCATGTTTCCTACAACACATGCTGTGCAACAACATCTCTCATTGAACCCACTAGGGTGGGTGACAGGCACACAATGTCTGCTAGGAGTCCATCTGCTGGTGGTATCCCTTCAAGGGCAATTGGGCTCTTGGGGATAATATTTGCTTCTTTGGGAGTTATCCCTGCAGGCCATTTGGGCCTAAACCCTTACCACCCTTCTCCTAAAGCTCCAAACATGAGGATCAAATCTCTACTCCACGTTTTAAAACATCTGGTCTGTTGTCTCTTTTCATTTTGTCCTTAAGCCACTTACTAACTCTGCCCCTCTGTAGACCCTGCTCCTTCTGTAGACAACATCACTCCACCCAGTTTATTATTAAAATACTCTTAAAGCCCCTAACAGAATCAGATAACCCACTCATGTGTCATTACTTCTGTCATTACCTAGAGTGATAATAACAGAGACAGTAAAATGTTTACCAGTGGAAATACCGTAAACTGCTCTTATGGAGGACTAGGGCAGGAAAGCAGTGATGTACATTCCCTCAGAACAATAAGAAGATAAGTCTTATAACTATTTTGCCAGGTTCCCAGTCTCAGGGCGCAGGCTTGGATTGCTTTACATCATGGTATCTATCCTCATCCATGATGAACAAACTGGCAATGAGTTAAGATTCAGTTCAGTTCAGTTCAGTCGCTCACTCGTGTCTGACTCTTTGTGACCCCATGAATCGCAGCATGCCAGGCCTCCCTGTCCATCACAAACTCACGGAGTTTACCCAAACTCATGTCCATCGAGTTGGTGATGCCATTCAGCTATGTCATGCTCTGTCGTCCCCTTCTCCTCCTGCCTTCAATTATTCCCAGCATCAGAGGTTTTCCAATGAGTCGACTCTTCGCATGAGGTGGCCAAAGTATTGGAGTTTCAGCTTCAGCATCAGTCCTTCCAATGAACACCCAGGACTGATCTCCTTTAGGATGGACTGGTTGGATCTACTTGCAGTCCAAGGGACTCACAAGAGTCTTCTCCAACACCACAGTTCAAAAACATCAATTCTTTGGTGCTCAACTTTCTTCACAGTCCAACTCTCACATCCATACATGACCACTGGAAAAACCATAGCCTTGACCAGATGTACCTTTGTTGGCAAAGTAATATCTCTGCTTTTTAATATGCTGTCTAGGTTGGTCATAACTTTCCTTCCAAGGAGTAAGCATCTTTTAATTTCATTGCTACAGTCACCATCTGCAGTGATTTTGGAGCCCCCCAAAAATAAAGTCTGACACTGTTTCCACTGTCTTCCCATCTATTTGCCATGAAGTGATGGGACCAGATGCCATGATCTTAGTTTTCTGAATGTTGAGCTTTAAGCCAACTTTTTCATTCTCCTCTTTCACTTTCATCAAGAGGTTTTTTAGTTCCTCTTCTCTTTCTGCCATAAGGGTGGTGTCATCTGCATATCTGAGGTTACTGATATTTCTCCCAGCAATCTTGATTCCAGCTTGTGCTTCTTCCAGCCCAACATTTCTCATGATGTACTCTGCATATAAGTTAAATAAGTAAGGTGACAATATACAGCCTTGACATACTCCTTTTCCTATTTGGAACCAGTCTGTTGTTCAATGTCCAGTTCTAACTGTTGTTTCCTTACCTGATAGGTTTCTCAAGAGGCAGGTCAGGTGGTCTGGTATTACCATCTCTTTCAGAATTTTCCACAGTTTATTGTGATCCACACAGTCAAAGGCTTTGGCATAGTCAATAAAGCAGAAATATATGTTTTTCTGGAACTCTCTTGCCTTTTCAATGATCCAGCAGATGTTGGCAATTTGATCTCTGGCTCCTCTGCCTTTTCTAAAACAAGCTTGAACATCTGGAAGTTCATGGTTCACGTATTGCTGAAGCCTGGCTTGGAGAATTTTGAGTTTAGATTGCAACCCCTTAATCCTTCCCAGCACTAGTCACATTGGAGACCTTGGAGACACCCAACTTAAGCCTGAGGTCCCAGGAGGTTGACCTGCTTAGAGATCTGGTCTCCAGGAGGTTGTTGTGCTTCCGCCTGCTTGGGGATCCATGAGCCCAGGATCCAGGAGGTCAGCCTGCATTGACCTGCCTAGGGATCTGGTCCTTGGGAGGTTGCCACACCTCAACCTTCTTGGGCATCTGCCAGTCCAGGGATCCCAGGAGGTTGACATGCCTTGACATGTCCAGGGACCCAATTCTTGGGATGCCAACATGCCTCGACCTGCCCAAGGAGTCAATCTCCAGGAGGCTGTGAAACTTCAACCTGCCTGGGAATTCGCACCCTGACTCGAGGATGCCTGGCTCTCAGGTTGCAATAGTACTGGATAGGATAAGCTCCAGAAACACTCACCCCAAGGAAGTCCACCCATGGAAATAGAAGAAAGCTTATTAGTTGTGGGACTGTGCCTGGTCTCAGCAATAACTCAGGAGCCCAACAAGAACCCAATTGCCTTTCTAGGAAGGCTAAAAAGAGGCCTTCCAAAAGTTTACCAATCTGGACTTAGACTCTTACAAGGGATAGGTGATTTTAAAGGACAAATTTCTGTCCCAATGTGCATCAGACATGAGGATAAAGTTACAACAGCTGCAGTTGCTGTTTCTTTAGATGAAGTGATCTAGACAGCCACCAATACCTTTTATAACAGAACAGGAGAGGGAGACCAAGACCCAGGAAAGGGAGAGAAGGAAAGAGACAAGGCATGCCCAGACGCTGGCCACCCTCTAAGGAAGCCTATGGCAAATGCCAAATCTTCAGATAGGTGGGACATTGGGCCAAAAAACGTTCAAACCTTGGCAAGTATCATAAAATGACTTGCTACAAATTCCATCAATTGGGACATTGGGTAGCACTCTGCCCTTGGGACTCAAGCGTCTCAAGGTCAAGCACCAAGCCTTCCCTTATGATGGTTTAACAGGACTGAAGCAACCCACTCCAGCCAGCCTGCCTGTCAAAGATAAACATCACCAGGCTTGAGCCAAGCGTGCAACTGGATGTGGCAAGTAGGTCCAAGAATTTATTGATTGACACAGGGTTTCTTGCTTGATACCCACTCTGTTCTAATCTCCTACTCCAGGGCCTTCTCCTCCAAAAGCTGTACCATTTTGGGTGCAACAGGGAAGACAATTACAAAAAGAACATTTTTTGTTTCTGAGATGGACAAATGTTTTCCCACCAGTTTCTGGTGGTCCCTAAGTGTCCTACTCCCTTATTGGGAAAAGATTTTTCTCTGCCTTTGAAATTGTGCAGCTATTGCAGTCGAGACAGAAGATGCTTTGAAACTTTCTCTTGGGGGCAAACTAACTATTTTTATCAGCCAAGTGAAATAACTCCTGAATGGGAGAGGCCATTTATGGATGCCTGATCAAAGGATCCTCAGATATCAAGTAGTGCTGATGGAAAATCCAGGCCTGACTATATCCCCTTGTGATGTTCTTAGCCCAGCCACCCTCCTGCCTACCCCTGAGGGCTCTCTCCCTTTTCACTTTTGCCTGGAAACTTTTGACTATTGAACAAAACCCTTAGAGTGATTGTCAGAAGATCCTCTGACCAATCCTGAGGAAATCTGTTACACTGATGGAAGCAGATTTGTCTTGGATGGAAAGAGCAGTAGTCTCCAATTTTGAGACCATAGAAGGTAAACCTTTGCCACCAGGTGCTTTAGCCCAATTGGCTGAGCTCATAGCCCTGACTCAAGCTTTAGAGCTGAGAAAAGGAAAAAGAGTAGCCATTTACACTAACTCCAAGTATGCCTTTCTTGTGCTACATGCACATGCTGCTATTTGGAAAGAAAGAGGCCACTTGACCATCCGAGGGTCCCCAATCAAGTATAGTGATCAAATCCTTAGACTCTTGGAGGCAGTCCATCTGCCCACTAAGGTTTTAGTCTCTCACTGTAAAGGACACCAAAAAGGGGGCACAGAAGCAGATGAGGGAACCAAGAAGCCTATCAGACAGCTAAGAGAGCAGCATTACAAAACGATGACCTAATAGAGGTTGCCCCCTTAGTTTCACAGACTAATTTGCCAGAAACTCCTTCATCTGTTGAAGGTGAGACTCTTAAAGCTAATAGTGAAGGCTTTCAAGAAGATCATATGGGGTGGTTCCAATAGGAGGGACTCCTTTTTCTGCCTTGGAACCGCCAATGGAAGTTAGTTAACTCCTTACATGCCACCACTCATTTAGGGGAGTAGGTCCTCCAAAGATTACTAGAAAGCTCCTTCAGAGGAACAGGCTTCCAAACGACTATAAGCAAGTGGTTTCCTCTTGTCCCACTTTCCAATTAAACAACCCTCAAGGTGCTCGAAGATCCCAACTGGCCCAGCCCATTGAATGGCATGTGACGTACTCAGGAGAGGACTGGCAAATGGACTTCACCCAGATGCCAGTTTCTCAAGAGTATAAATACCTACTAGTCATGGTGGATACATTCACAGGATGGATTGAAGCCTTTCCCAGCTGGACTGAAAAGGCTAAGGAGGTGGTAAAAAAAAAAAAAACAAACAAAAAAAAAACTGCTCCTTGAAATCATTCTGAGATTGTGTCTGCCCAGGTCATTACAGAGTGACAATGGCACATCATTTAATTCTAAGTCACAAAAGGGGTCTCTAAAGCGTTGGGCATCCATTGTGCCTGGAGGCCTCAGTCTTCAGGAAAAGTAGAAATAACTAACTAATTCTTAAAATCAGCAATAAAAAAAGATAACCCAGAAGACCTCCCTGGGATGGAAGGAGGCTTTAAAAATAGCTCTCCTTTGCACCCGCATTGCCCCTAAGGAACAGGTTGGTTTTAGTCCTTCTGAGATGCTATATGGCAGACCTTTTGTTTATGTCAATTACCTCATCCTAGATCCAGAGGCTCAGACCCTCTGGTCTTATACCACGACCATTGGGCAATTCCAACAAGATACATGCATGTAGGCTGTCAACCAGGATCCAAAAAAATTCTAAAGAGCCACCACTATATGCTCCAGGGATTCAAGTCCTAATTAAAGTCTGGGAAGGTGGGTGTCCAAAGGCTCAACTTCAGCCCACATGGAAGGGCCCATATCCTGCAATACTTTCTACCCCCACAGCAGTCAAGAAACCAGGATACGACTCCAGGATTCACTACTCATGAGTCAAGCCATGGAAGAAAACAGAAGAGGACACTCAGTATACCTGTGAGCCCCTGGGAGATCTCAGATACCTATTCAGGACTTCAATTGAGTGCTATCCTGATGAACACCCCCAAAATCAAGTTTCTGGGGATAGGATTTCTCAGGATAGCTCTAAAAATCCAACAGAGCTTGACAGGGGTATACTCCAAAATAGATAGGAGATAGAACTCTGATCCCTGAACAAGGAGGAACTTGAGCCATCTTGAATGATATGTATTGTTTCTGTGTATATACCTCTAGTTAACTTAAAGAAAGTCTCACAGTCCTCAAGAAAAACATTCAGATCCAATGGTATCTCAAAAAACCATCTGGAGAGTCCTCAGGGTGACTACAATCTCTCTTTGGTGGATCCTTCTGGTGAGGGGGGAATTTGAAGTTGGCTAGTGCCCCTACTAATCCCTGTTATCACTACATATTGATGCTTCTTATGATTATTCTGTTTCAATTGTCTAACCCATTTTGCCTCTGCACAGGTCAATAAGCTACAACATGCAGTGCCAATTCAACAAGGATATATAAAACTACACTCGACCATGGAAAATATCACTCACCTTTAGATGGACACCACTATAAAGACTCTGAGGCTTGAGACTAGCAAGAAAGGGAGACCCAATTCTCCTCACCATCCCAGCTCAGCAGGAAGTAGCCAGAGAGACCTCAGCACCCCTATTCCCAAAGAATTGGGTCTCCCATCTTTTGAGAGGGGAATTACAATAGGTAGTTAAAATAGGAAAAAGGAGTCCAAAATGGTGGTTGCTGAAAGACAAAGAAAGGGAAAAGCCCCTGAAAATGGAACAAAAGAAAATCCACAGACCGAAGTGAGAACTTCAGATGAAACAAACACACACCCTTCTTGGCCAGCCCGATTTGCATAGTGCAGGTTCAAGACCTCAAGACAGGGAGGAGAAAATGTATAAAAGAAGGAAGCCAAAGTGGATTGAGGCCTCTCCTTTGGGGTTGACCCACCCTTATGCCTCAAAGGTGTACTACCCTTTGCTTGCTAAATAAAACTGAGTTGTAACTGAGCTGTAACATTGGTCCACCATTTCAAATCTTTGCTGTGGCGAGACAGAATCAAGGAAATTACACACTCCCCTGACATATCTGGTGCCATGACTTGGATTCAAACTGAGGTTGCTGGGAAGGAAATTGCACACTCCCCCAACAGGTGCAAGCTCAAAAAAGATGGGATGATCTTGGTTTCTTTCCAAGGTAAACCAGTCAACATCACAGTAATCCAAGTCTATTCCCCAACCACTGATGCAAAAGAAGATGAAGTTAAATGATTCTATGAAGACCTACAAGACCTTCTAGACCTAACATCAAAAAAATAAAAATAAACATATATATTTTTTTAATCATAGCAGTTTGCAATGCAAAAGTAGGAATTCAAAAGTTACCTAAAGTAACAGGCAAGTTTGATCTTGGAGTATGAAATGAAGCAGGACAAAGGCTAATAGAGTTTTGCCAAGAGAGCACACTGGTCATAGCAAATACCCACTTCCAACTCCATAAGAGACAACTCTACACATGGACATGAACAGACGATCAATATCAACATCAGATTGATTATATTCTTTCCAGTCAAATACGGAGAAGCTCTACAGTCAGCAAAAACAAGACATAGAGCTGACTGTGGCTCAGGTCATGAGCTCCTTATTGCAAAATTCAGGCATAAACTGAAAAAAGTAGTGAAAACATCTAGGTCATTCATGTATGACATAAATCAAATCTCTTGTTATTATACAGGGGAGATGATGACTAGATGCAAGGGATTAGATCGGGTAGACAAAGTACATGAAGACCTATGGAAGGATGTTCATAACATTATACTGGACGCAGTTCTCAAAATCAATCCAAGAAAAAGAAATGCAAGAAGATGAAGTAGTTGTATGAGGAGGTTTAACAAATATTTGAGGAAAAAAAGAGAAGTGAAAGGCAAGGGGAAAAGGGAAAGATACACCCAACTGAATTCAGAGTTCCAGATATCAGCAAGAAGAGATAAAAAGGGCTTTAAAAATTAGCAATAAAAGGAACTAATGAAAACAAGAGAACGGAGGGTTTCCTTGTGGCTCACACACTAAAGAATCTGCCTGCAATGCAGGATACATGGGTTCAGTCCCTGGGCTGGGAAGATCCTCTGGAGAAAGGAATGGCAATCCTATCCAGTATTTCACCTGGAGAATCCCATGGACAGAGAAGCTGCAGAATCAGACATAGCTGAGGGACTAACACTACTACTACTAGAGATTTCGTCAAGAAAATTGGAAATATCAAAAGAACATTTTATGCAAGGATGGGCACAATAAAACACAGAAACATTAAGGGGTTAACAGAAGAAGAAGAGATTAAAAAGAGGTGGCAAGAATACATGGAAGAACTATACAACAAAAGGTCTTAATGACTCAAGTTAACCACAATGTTGTGATCACTCACCTAGAAGTGGACATCATGAAGTGTGAAATGAAGTGGGCCTTAGGAAGTACTACTACAAGCAAAGTTAGTGGAAGTGATGGAATTTCAGCTGAGCTATTGAAAATCCTAAGAGATGATGCTTTTAAAGTGCGGCATTCAATATGTCAGCATATTTGAGAAACTCAGCAGTGGCCACCGGACTGGAAAAGGTCAGATTCTTTCCAGTCCTAAAGAAGGGCAATGCCAAAGTATGTTCAAATTATCAAACAATTACACTCATTTCACATGCTAGCAAGGTAATGCTCAAAATCCTTCAAGTTAAGCTTCAATTGTATATGAATCAAGAACTTACAGATGTAGAAGCTGGATTTAGAAAAGGAAGAAGAGCCAGAGATCAAATTTCCAACATTCATTGGATCATAGAGAAAGCAAGGGAATTCTAGAAAAGCATCTACTACTGTTTCATTAATTTTGATAAAGCCTTTGACTGTGTATATCACAACAAACTGGAAAATTCTAAAAGAGATGGGCATACTAGACCACCTTACTTATCTGCAATAATCTGTATGCAGATCAAGAAGCAACAGCTAGCTCTGGACATGGAACAATGGATAGTTCAAAATTGGGAAAGGAGTATGACAAGACTGTATATTGTCACCCTACTTATGTAAATTATATGCAGAGTACATCATGGAAAATGTTGGGCTGGATGAATCACAACTGGATTTAAGCTTGCTGGGAGAAATATCAACAACTTTTAATATGCAGGTGATACTACTGTCATAGAAGAAAGTGAAGAGGCACTAAAGGGCCTCTTGATGAGGGTGAGAGAGGAGAGTGAAAAAACTGGCTTGAAACTCAACATTCAAAAACTTAATTTCTTGTCATCCACTCCAATCACTTCAATGCAAATAGAGTGGGAAAAGTGGAAGCAGTGACAAATTTTGTTTTCTTGGGCTCCAGAATCATCATGGATGGTGATTGCATCCATGAAATGAAGACACATGCTCCTTGGATGGAAAGCTATAACAAGTCTAGACCATGTATTAAAAAGCAGAGACATCACATTGTTGATGATGGTCTGCCTAGTCAAAGCTATGTTTTGTCCAGTAATTATGTGTGGATGTGAGAGTTGGGCCATAAAGAAAGCTGAATGCCAAAGAATTGATGCTTTTGAAATGTGGTGCTGGAGAAGACTTTTGAGAGTGATTTGGACAGCAAAATCAAACAAGTAAATCCTAAATGAAATAAAAAATTAATATTCTCTAGAAGAACTGATACTGAGGCTCAAGCTCCAATACTATGGCCACCTGATGTGAAGAACTAATTCTTTGGAAAAGACCCTGATGCTGGGAAAATTTGAGGGCAGGAGGAGAAGGGGGAGATACAGGATGAGATGGTTGGATAGTATCACTGACTCAATGAACATGAGTTTGAGCAAACTCTGGGGGATAGTGAAGGACAGGGAAGCCTATTGTGCTGCAGTCCATAGGATCACAATAAACTGGATGTGATTTATTGATTGAACAACAAGAAGAACAGAGAAACTGGTTATAGGGGTACTCGGTTTCTCTGGTCAAATTTTCCAAAAGACAGACAGGGAAATTGGGAAGAATATTTTGTTTTCTTTAGTTCTGTAGGTATCTTTGGGCAATGTAAGAGGCACAGGCTTGAACTCTGTCTTGGGAAGATCCCTTAGAGAAGGAAATGGCAACCCACGCCAGTATTCTTGCTTGGAGAATTCCATGGACAGAGGAGCCTGGTGGGCTGCAGTCCATGGGGTTGCAAAGAGTTGGACACAACTGAAGCAACACATCTTTGGGCAAAATGTTGCTTATGATCTTTCTTTTCACTGATTTAGCATCCTTAGAATAGATTCCAATTCATCATGGTAAGTAAAACTGATCAATTGGAAAAAATCTTCATATTTATTTTTTTCCCATTTATCTTCATATTTCGATGAGGCAACCAAATAAAGACTAGGCTTCCCTCTCTATCACTCTACCTGGTATTTGGGCAGTGCTTTCCCTTGCCTAAACCCCAAGTCATTTATGGAATGGAAAAAATGGAACAAAAATGGAAACTATTAGTGCTACTGCACAAATAAAATTTCTTAATTGAAATACTTAAATATCAAACTGAATCTCTCATATAAAAATCTATGAATATCTATCAAAAACCCTTAGCTCTTATGTACTCACATATGCTTCCATATACAATTTATGCTTTTATGTTCTGAAGCACTGAGGATAAAATTACTCAATTAGATGTCATCTAAATTGAAGAAGAAATGTAAAGGAAAATCTAAATAATTCTAGGATTATGTTGCCTTCAAGGACCAAATGAAAACACACTTTAAAAAATCAAATATGTTATAAATATGGTGTTCTGAAATAATTCCCTGTGGTTTAAGCTAGAATACTGCAAGAAAGCAAAATAAATTTACCTACCACATAAGTATTGTGTTTTATACTGTGTTTACTTTTCTCATTTTGAGTAGCCTTTTGGTAACCCAGTGAAATATTGACATCCAAGACATTGGAATTTCAGTGTTTGGAATTTCATTGGAAATATATCTAACACTCAAACACAGGGATACAAAAGAGGAACAATAAATAAACCCTCCTAATAGCCAACACATGAAAGATTCTAAGATCTATTAAATGAATAATATAAATGTAAAAACCAGTGTTCCTTCTTCTTGACTGATTTCATATTTGTGTTTTGCTCCACAGTGTTTTTGTTGACTTCCCTTAGGTCTTTCACTGATGCTGGGAAATACCTTTATTATTATACCTCAGTTTATATCTCTTTTCCAAGTTTTCATCCTTCCCTAGGGCTACATACCTCTCAAGCCCTCTCTCATTTCTAACTAACATTTTTATCTTTTCAGAGATTTTTAACTGGTACAAAAAACTAAACAGGCTTGGACACCTTGACATCAATCAGAAAATATGAACCTAGCCTAAAAGGGATTATAGAACAATTAGCAAGATCAGTGAAGAAGAAAAAAAAACAAAAATACATGTGATTGATTTTGTGCTATGTGACTGACTAGATTACCTCATGTTGTAGTGTGACCATTCTCCTGTTCAGAGGAAAGGTAGAATATATCTTTCAGATAATTCTTAACACATTGAAGATCAATTTTCAGCCACTCATAGTTTTAAACCATTGAACAAAAATGGAATTTACATTTCAAAAGTAAGCCAGGTATCATTTGAGCACAACAAAGTGACTGATAGTGTTAGTAGCAATAGTGGGCTTCACTACTTTCATCTTCACCATTGCTTCCATTTTGCATAATTTCTGGGATCTCTATAATATTAAGTCACTGCATGAAGTCTCAAACACTATAATATTCATCAAGATAGGGAGCAGAGAGGTGAATAAGCATTGCAATTGTGTAGAATCAAAGGAAATAGCTTACCACTGGAGCACTAGGGCCAATGACTCACATCTGGGGCAAAGAATGGCAGGAACAGGTATGTTGGATTTCTTTAGAAGCAGGTCTGGTCTTTTGATGCTCATTGCCTATAAAGTATCCCCCAATCAAATGAACCAGTCTTATCCAGTAACTCAAATCATTGAAACAACATCCACTTATGATTTAATTAAGAAGTAATGTGGTTTACTAGCCATCTGCATGTCTTCTTTGGAGAAATGTCTGTTTAAGTCTCCTGCCCCCTTTTTGATTGTTTTTTTTTTTTTTTTCTCTCCCTGCTATTGAGTTGCTTGTATGTTTTGGAAATTAATCCTTTGTCAGTTGTTTCATTTGCTATTATTTTCTCCCATTCTGAGTGGTGTTTTTTCCACCATGTTTATAGTTTCCTTTGCTGGACAAAAGCTTTTAAGTTTAATTAAATCCCACTTGTTTCTTTTTGTTTTTATTTCCATTACTCTAGGAGATGGGTCATAGAGGATCTTGCTGTGATGTATGTCATAGAATGTTCTCGTTATGTTTTCCTCTAAGAGTTTTATAGTTTCTGGTTTCACATATAAGCCTTTAATCTATTTTGAGCTTATTTTTTCTATGGTGTTAAGGAGTGTTCTAATTTCATTCATTTTCATGTAGCTGTCTAATTTCCACAGCCCCACTTATTGAAGAGACTGTCTTTCCTCCATTGTATATTATTCTCTCCTTTGTCAAAGATAAGGTATCCATAGGCATGTGAATTTATCTCTGGGCTTTCTATCTTATTCCATTGGCCTATATTTCTGTTTTGGTGCCAGTACCATACTGTTTTGATGACTGTAGCTAAAGATGTTCAACACTGATCACTTTTAGAGAAATGTAAATCAAAACTATGATGAGATATAATGTCACACCAGTCAGAATGGCCATCATCAAAAATCTACAAACAATAAATACTGGACAGGGTGTGGAGAAAAGGAAACTCTCTTGCATTGTTGGTGGGAATGCAATTAATACAGCCACTACAGAGAACCACATAGAGATTCCTTTAAAAAAAAAAAAAAAAACTAGGAATAAATCTAGCACATGACCCAGAAATCCCACTACTGGACATATACCCTGAGAAAACCATAATTTCTGAAAAACAGAAATGTAATTCAATGTTCGTTGCAGTACTGTTTACAGTAGCTGGAACATAGAATCACCACTTAGATGTCCATTGACAGATGAATGGATAAAGAAGCTGTGGTACATATACACAATGGACTATTGTACCATAAAAAGAATACATTTGAACCAGTTCTGATGAGGTAGTATGAACCTGGAGCCTATTATACAGAGTGAAGTAAGTCAGAAAGAGAAAAACAAATACTGCATTTTAACACATACATATGTAATCTAGAAAGATGATAGTGATAAATCTTTTGCAAGGCAGTAATGAAAATGCAGATAGAGAAAAGACTTGTGGGTATGGGGTGGGGGGATGGAGAGGGTGGGGTGAATGAACAGAGTAGCATGAAACATGCACATTACCATATGTAAAATAGATAGCCAGTGGAAATTTGCTATATGACTCAGGGAGCTCAAACAATGCTCTGTGACAACCGGCAGGGATGGTGTGGGGAGGGAGGTCTGAGGGAAGTCCAAGAAGAAGGGGATAATGTACACCTATGACTGATTCATGTTGAATCAGTTTCTGCACAGCAGAAACAAACACACTATTATAAAGCAATTATATATCAATTAAAAAGAAATAAATTTAAAAGGTAATATGATCTAAAGTAAAAGTCATTTTATCTTAGTTTTTTGAAATATTTTAATAAAAATTCAGCATTCACCATTTCAACATTTTCCTTATATGTTCATATTTTGATATGTAAGCTTCTTCAACTCTAAAGAATGGGCTTGAACTTCTAGGCTATTAGTATTCTATGATTGCTTATAGTCCACAATCATAGGACTTTATTTATAAAGGTAGCTTCTTTTTGTGCTTGTGAATAATGACAGTAGTTTCAAAGAATTTATTGCTTAACATTTAATATACCATGTGAATATAAGATATTATTGTTCAGGCATCAAATTCCTTTTCCAGTGCTGAAAGTTTCTAGGTTAAAATTTCTGAATGCTGAGATTTTTCAGTTATGGGAATTTTTTGGTAAGGAATGAAATTTTCATATACCAACCCAAGCTTTTTAATAATATGTATTAATATATTTTAGAAGACCTAAGATTTAAGCTCATGGACATGCAAAAATGGAAAATTAAATGTAAGTGGATTGCATAAGCAATGAAAGTAGAAAAATCAAGTATAGGAGTGTCTGAACAAAAAAAATTTCTTTATTTTGATATCTGATGACTATTTCCCATGCCCCTAACCACAGAAAAGTTTTGCTTAACAACAATATTTTGGTTATTGTTTTATTACAATATGAGTTTGGACACCAGAGGCAATGGTCCATAGAAATAAATAAGAACTATATGTCAATACTGTAGATCAAAATGCTAAGAAGGCAGGAAGGAAGTGCTCATGAGCACTGAGATGACAGGACCACGGTCCCAATTATTAATGCTAGGGGCAAAACTAGACCCAATGAAGAGGATAAAAGCAGTGGTTAGGCCAACCCAAGTAAAACAGATCTAATTGGAAAGCCTACCATCAATCTGGAAAGGACCTTCCTGTGGTCTTGTAAATAGAGTAGTCTCCATTTCTTCCCAACACAAAGGATTGTGCATGTATGTTTTTCCCTTTCTCTTATTTTCATTCCCTCCTTATCCTTCCTTATTCTTTAGGGTTAAGGGTGAGCAATAGAAGATGTAAAAGATGTAAAAGAAGCTGTAACAGTATATCTGAGTATTATGACCATCACCTCTTTAGTTTTCAATTTACTCTGCACTAACTTCCAATTTAAGCTTTCTTCTCTAATAGGCCAGATCTTTAAAAAATGAATTGTATGTGATAGAAATCCAAGAGATTAGGAACTAAAACTTCTCCAAGTCTCTCATGAGGCTATTTGAAATTCTGTTGTATGGTTGTGTCATTCACTGTTTATATCTGGAGTGTGTTTTTTGTCTTTTTTTTTTTTTTTTCATTTTATATATGGTTTCTCTGTCCTCTAACGTTCCCTGACTTAGGTAACATTTGGTACCGTGTTTCTATATAGTTCTGATATAATAGGGACTTTCTGTTCAAAAATGGACCACCATGTGATGATAGTCTATTAGATAATTTTTTTTTTTTTTTAAGTAGAATCTGATTGGTACTTTTTAGGTACCTATACTCAATCACCTGAGACCTAACTGTGTCTTTAGGTGGTAGTCAAGGCAATAATGGGACTTTTAGGCAATAATGGGACTTTTTGACCACTCAGCTAAAATTGTAGGTAAAAAGCAGTTTCTCTGAGAAATACTTAGTCAAGACAATAATTCCACTATCTGTCTATCTAAGAGTCATCTATTATAAATTCCCATCTCCCTTTATATATTTGCCAGATGGTCAACTAGCCTCTATTTAAACACTTCCTATGATAGGAAGCTCATTATCTTTGAAGTAGCCTTCTGCACTTCAGAATATTACAAATCATTCAAAACTTCCAGTTGAGATGAAATCTACCTACCTGTAAATTTGATCTCTATATCCTACTTATGCTCTCTGGGGCAGTAAAATAGCATTATATTTCAAAATGACAGGATTTTGCATATTCTTAAAACTTAAGTTTCCCCTAAGAATTTCCTCTTTAAATATTTTAATTAATTTTAATTGGAGAATAATTATAATATTGTGATGGTTTTGCCATGTATCAACATGAACCAGCCATAGGTACACATGTGTCCCTCCCATCCTGAACCCCCTCTGACCTCCGTTCCCAACATATCCCTTTGGGTTGTACCAAAGCACCATCATTCTTTGGGAAAAAATAAAATACAAGTGGATCCACATTTTATACTGTGCTGTGATTAGTCACTCAGTCATGTATAACCTTTTGTGACCCCATGGACTGTAGCCCACCAGGCTACTCTGTCCATGGAGATTCTCCAAGCAAGAATACTGGGGTGGGTTGCATTTTCTACTCCAAGGGATCTTCACAATGCAGGAATCAAACCCAGATCTCCTGCATTGCAGATGGATTCTTTACTGTTTGAACCACAGGAAAAAGATATTTGAAATCAAATGCCTCAAGCAAACAGTACTGCCAAACTAACTTTGGGGAAGTAAAATGTGCATCTCTAGAAAACAGTGTGCCTATGGATCCTAGATCTTGCTGTTCAGTCATTAAGTCATATTTGACTCTTTGCACCTCCATGAACTGCAGCACTCTAGGCTGACCTGTCCTTCAATATCTCCCTGAGTTTCCTCAAACTCATATACACTGAGTCAGTGATGTCATCTAACCATTTCATCTTCTGTTGCCTCTGCTCCACTTGTCCTCAATTGTTCCCTGAATCAGGGTCTTTTCCAATGAGTTGGCCCTTCTCACAGGTGGCTAAAGTATTAGAGCTTTAGATTCAGAATCAGCTTCAGTCCTTCCAAAGAATATTCAGGGTTGATTTCTTTAGAATTGACTTCTGTAATCTCCTTGCTTCCCGAAGGACTGTTAAGAGTCTTCTCCAGCACCACAGCTTCAAAGCATCAATTCTTTGGTGTTCAGCCTTCTTTATGGTCCAACATTCACATCCATACATAACTACTGATAAAACATAGCTTTGACTATACAGACCTTTTTCAGCAATGTGATGACTCTGCTTTTTAATATGCCATATAGGTTGGTCATAGCTTTTCTTTCAAGGAGAAGCATCTTTTAATTTCATGGCTACAGTCACCATCTGCAATGATTTTGGAGCCCAATAAAAAAAAATCTATCACTATTTCCAATTTTTCCCCACATATTTGTCATGAAATGATGGGACCAGAGATGCCATAGTCTTCATTTTATGAATGTTCAGATTTAAGCCAGCATTTTCACTCTGCTCTTTCACCTTCATTAAGAGGCTCTATTTCAAATCCTAAAAGATGATGCTATAAAAGTGCTATATTTGCCAGCAAATTTAGAAACTCAGCAGTGGCCACAGGACTGGAAAAGGTCAGTTTTCACTCCAATCCCAAAGAAAGAAAATGCCAAAGACTGTTCAAACTACTGCACAATTGCACTCATTTCACATGGTAGAAGTAGCAAAGCAATGGTGAAAATTCTCCAAGTTAGGTATCAACAGTACATGAACTGTAAACTTCTGGATGCTCAAGCTGGATTTAGAAAAGGCAGAGGAACCAGAGATCAAATTGCCAACATCTGGTGGGTCATCAAAAACTCAAGAAAGTTCCAGAAAAACATCTACTTCTGCTTTTGTTTACTATGCCAAAGCCTTTGACTGTGTGAATCACAACAAACTGGAAAATTCTGAAAGAGATGGGAGACCACCTGACCTGCCTCCTGAGAAATCTGTATACAGGTCAAGACGCAACAGTTAGAACTGGACATGGAACAACAGACTAGTTCCAAATCAGGAAATGAATACATCAAAGCTGCATATTGTTACCCTGCTTCTTTAACTTATATGCAGAGTAAATCATATGAAATGCCAGGTTGGATGAAGCACAAGCGCAATCAAGGTTGCTGAAAGAAATATCAATAACCTCAGATATCCAGATGACACCACCTTAATGGCAGAAACTGAAGAACTAAATAACCTCTTGATGAAAGTGAAAGAGGAGAGTGAAAAAGTTTTCTTAAAACTCAACATTCAGAAAACTAAGATTATGGCACCTGGTCCCATCATTTCTTGGCAAATAGATGGGGAAACAATGGAAATAGTGAGACTTAATTTTGGGGGGCTCCAAAATCACTGCAGATGGTGACTACAGCCATGAAATTAAAAGATGCTTGCTCCTTGCAAGAAAAGTTATGACCAGCGTAGACAACATATTAAAAAGCAGAGATGTTACTTTGCAAACAAAGGAACATCTACTCAAAGCTATGGTTTTTCCAGTAGTCATGTGTGGATATGAGAGTTGGATTATAAAGAAAGCTGAGTGCTGAAGAATTGATGCTTTTGAACTGTGGCATCGGAGAAGAATCTTGAGAGACCCCTGGACAGAAAGTTCAAACCAGTCAATCCTGAAGGAAATCAGTACTGAATATTCCTTGGAAGGACTGATGCTGAAACTGAAACTCCAATACTTTGGCCACCTTATGTGAAGAACTGACTCATTGGAAAAGACCCTGATGCTGGGAAAGATTGAAGGCAGGAGGAGAAGGGGACAACAGAGGATGAGATGGTGGTTGGCATTAGTGACTCGATGGACATGAGTTTGAGAAGCTCTAAGAGTTGGTGATGGACAGGCAAGCCTGGCATGCTGCAGTCCATGGGGTTGTAAAGAGTCTCACAGGACTGAGCAACTGAAGTGAAGAGGTTCTTTAGGTCTTCTTCCTTTTCAGCCATTTACAGTGGTACCATGTGCATATCTTAGATTGCTGGTATTTTTCCAGATATCTTGATTCCAGTTTGTGAGTCATCCAGCCTGGCATTTTTCAGGGTATACACTGCACATAAGTTAAATAGGCAGGGTACCAATATATAGCCATGATGTACTCCTTTCCCAATTTTGAACCAGTCCGTTGTTTCATGTCCAGTTCTAACTATTGCTTCTTGATCTGAATATAGGTTTCTCAGGAGAGGTAAAATGGTCTTGTACCCCCATCTCTTCAAGAATTTTCCACAGTTTGTTGTGAATCACAAAGTGAAAGACTTTAGTGTAGTCAATAAAGCAGAAATAGTGTTTTATAGATTTTTTTTTAATTCCCTTGCTTTTTCTTTTTCTTTTTTTTTCTGATTTATTTATTTATTTATTTTCATTATCTGATTTATTTTTTATTTTTTTCCATTTATTTTTATTAGTTGGAGGCTAATTACTTTACATCATTGCAGTGGTTTTTGTCATACATTGAAATTAATTAGCCATGGATTTACATGTATTCCCCATCCCGATGCCCCCTCCCACCTCCCTCTCCACCCGATCCCTCTGGGTCTTCCCAGTGTACCAGGCCCGAGCACTTGTCTCATGCACCCAACCTGGGTTGGTGATCTGTTTCACCCTAGATAATATACATGTTTCGATGCTGTTCTCTTGAAGCATCCCACCCTTGCCTTCTCCCCGAGTCCACAAGTCTGTTCTATACATCTGAGTCTCTTTTTCTGCTTTGCATATAGGGTTATCGTTACCATCTTTCTAAATTCCATATATATGTGTTAGTATACTGTAATGGTCTTTCTCTTTCTGGCTTACTTCGCTCTGTATAATGGGCTCCAGTTTCATCCATCTCATTAGAACTGATTCAAATGAATTCTTTTTAATGGCTGAGTAATATTCCATGGTGTATATGTACCACAGCTTCCTCATCCATTCGTCTGCAGATGGACATCTAGGTTGCTTCCATGTCCTGGTTATTATAAACAGTGCTGCAATGAACATTGGGGTGCACGTGTCTCTTTCAGATCTGGTTTCCTTGGTGTGTATGCCCAGAAGTGGGATTGCTGGGTCATATGGCAGTTCTATGTCCAGCTTTTTAAGAAATCTCCACACTGTTTTCCATAGTGGCTGTACTAATTTGCATTCCCACCAACAGTGTAAGAGGGTTCCCTTTTCTCCACACTCTCTCCAGCATTTATTGCTTGTAGACTTTTGGATAGCAGTCATCCTGACTGGCGTGTAATGGTGCCTCATTGTGGTTTTGATTTGCATTTCTCTGATAATGAGTGATGTTGAGCATCTTTTCATGTGTTTTTTTGCCATCTGTATGTCTTCCTTGGAGAAATGTCTGTTTAGTTTTTTGGCCCATTTTTTGATTGGGTCATTTATTTTTCTGAAGTTGAGCTGGAGGAGTTGCTTGCATATTTTTGAGATTAATCCTTTGTCTGTTGCTTCATTTGCTATTATTTTCTCCCAATCTGAGGGCTGTCTTTTCACCTTGCTTATAGTTTCCTTTGTTGTGCAAAAGCTTTTAAGTTTCATTAGGTCCCATTTGTTTATTTTTGCTTTTGTTTCTAAAATTCTGGGATGTGGGTCATAGAGGATCCTGCTGTGATTTATGTCGGAGAGTGTTTTGCCTATGTTCTCCTCTAGGAGTTTTATAATTTCTGGTCTTACATTTAGATCTGTAATCCATTTTGAGTTTATTTTTGTGTATGGTGTTAGAAAGTGTTCTAGTTTCATTCTTATACAGGTGGTTGACCAGTTTTCCCAGCACCACTTGTTAAAGAGGTTGTCTTTCTTCTATTGTATATCCTTGCCTCCTTTGTTGAAGATAAGGTGACCATAGGTTCGTGGATTTATCTCTGGGCTTTCTATTCTGTTCCATTGATCTATATTTGTGTCTTTGTGCCAGTACCATACTGTCTTGATGACTGTGGCTTTGTAGTATAGTCTGAAGTCAGGCAGATTGATTCCTTCAGTTCCATTCTTCTTTCTCAAGATTACTTTGGCTATTCGAGGTTTTTTGTATTTCCATACAAATTGTGAAATTATTTGTTCTAGTTCTGTGAAAAATACCGTTGGTAGTTTGATAGGGATTGCATTGAATCTATAGATTGCTTTGGGTAGTATAGCCATTTTGACAATATTGATTCTTCCAATCCATGAACACAGTATATTTCTCCATCTGTTTGTGTCCTCTTTGATTTCTTTCATCAGTGTTTTATAGTTTTCTATGTATAGGTCTTTTGTTTCTTTAGGTAGATGTACTCCTAAGTATTTTATTCTTTTTGTTGCAATGGTGAATGGTATTGTTTCCTTAATTTCTCTTTCTGTTTTCTCATTGTTAGTGTATAGGAATGCAAGAGATTTCTGTGTGTTAATTTTATATCCTGCAACTTTACTGTATTTGTTGATTAGCTCTAGTAATTTTCTGGTAGAGTCTTTAGGGTTTTCTATGTAGAGGATCATGTCATCTGCAAACAGCGAGAGTTTCACTTCTTCTTTTCCTATCTGGATTCCTTTTACTTCTTTTTCTGCCCTGATTGCTGTGGCCAACACTTCCAAAACCATGTTGAATAGTAGTGGTGAGAGTGGGCACTCTTGTCTTGTTCCTGATTTCAGGGGAAATGCTTTCAATTTTTCACCATTGAGGGTAATGCTTGCTGTGGGTTTGTCATATATAGCTTTTATTATGTTGAGGTATGTTCCTTCTATTCCTGCTTTCTGGAGAGTTTTAATCATAAATGGATGTTGAATTTTGTCAAAGGCTTTTTCTGCATCAATTGAGATAATCATATGGTTTTTATCTTTCAATTTGTTAATGTGGTGTATTACATTGATTGATTTGCGGATATTAAAGAATCCTTGCATTCCTGGGATAAAGCCCACTTGGTCATGGTGTATGATTTTTCTAACATGTTGTTGGATTTTGTTTGCTAGAATTTTGTTAAGGATTTTTGCATCTATGTTCATCAGTGATATTGGCCTGTAGTTTTCTTTTTTTTGTGGCATCTTTGTCTGGTTTTGGAATTAGGGTGATGGTGGCCTCATAGAATGAATTTGGAAGTTTACCTTCTTCTGCAATTTTCTGGAAGAGTTTGAGTAAGATAGGTGTTAGCTCTTCTCTAAATTTTTGGTAGAATTTCGCTGTGAAGCCATCTGGTCCTGGGCTTTTGTTTGCTGGAAGATTTCTGATACAGTTTTGATTTCCTTGATTGTGATGGGTTTGTTAAGATCTTCTATTTCTTCCTGGTTCAGTTTTGGAAAGTTATACTTCTCTAAGAACTTGTCCATTTCTTCCAAGTTGTCCATTTTAATGGCATAGAGCTGCTGGTAGTTGTCTCTTATGATCCTTTGTATTTCAGTGTTGTCTGTTGTGATCTCTCCATTTTCGTTTCTAATTTTGTTAATTTGGTTCTTTTCCCTTTGTTTCTTAATGAGTCTTGCTAATGGTTTGTCAATTTTGTTTATTTTTTCAAAAAACCAGCTTTTAGCTTTGTTGATTTTTGCTATGGTCTCTTTAGTTTCTTTTGCATTTATTTCTGCCCTAATTTTTAAGATTTCTTTCCTTCTACTAACCCTGGGGTTCTTCATTTCTTCCTTCTCTAGTTGCTTTAGGTGTAGAGTTAGGTTATTTATTTGACTTTTTTCTTGTTTCTTGAGGTAGGCCTGTAATGCTATGAATCTTCCCCTTAGCACTGCTTTTACAGTGTCCCATAGGTTTGGGGTTGTTGTGTTTTCATTTTCATTCATTTCTATGCATATTTTGATTTCTTTTTTGATTTCTTCTATGGTTTGTTGGTTATTCAGAAGCGTGTTGTTTAGCCTCCATATGTTTGAATTTTTAATCATTTTTTTTCTTGTAATTGAGATCTAATCTTACTGCACTGTGGTCAGAAAAGATGACTGGAATGATTTCAGTTTTTTTTAATTTACCAAAACTAGTTTTATGGCCCAGGATGTGATCTATTCTGGAGAAGGTTCTGTGTGCACTTGAGAAAAAGGTGAAGTTGATTGTTTTGGGGTGAAACATCCTATAGATGTCAATTAGGTCTAGCTGGTCCATTGTGTCCTTTAAAGTTTGTGTTTCCTTGTTCATTTTCTGTTTAGTTGATCTATCCATAGTTGTGAGTGGGTTATTAAAGTCTCCCACTATTATTGTGTTACTATTAATTTCCTCTTTCATATTCGTTAGCGTTTGCCTTACATATTGCAGTGCTCCTATGTTGGGTGCATATATATTTATAGTTGTTATATCTTCTTCTTAGATTGATCCTTTGATCATTATGTAGTGTCCATCTTTGTCTCTTTTCACAGCCTTTATTTGAAAGTCTATTTTATCTGATATGAGTATTGTGACTCCTGCTTTCTTTTGGTCTCCGTTTGTGTGGAATATTTTTTTCCAGCCCTTCACTTTTAGTCTGTATGTGTCCCTTGCTTTGAGGTGGGTCTCTTGTAGACAGCATATATAGGGGTCTTGCTTTTGTATCCATTCAGCCAGCCTTTGTCTTTTGGTTGGGGCATTCAACCCATTTACATTTAAGGTAATTATTGATAGGTATGGTCCCATTTCCATTTATTTTGTTGTTTGGGGTTCATGTTTATACCACCTTTCTGTGTTTCCTGTCTAGAGAAGATCCTTTTGCATTTGTTGAAGAGCTGGTTTGGTGGTGCTGAATTCTCTCAGCTTTTGCTTGTCTGTAAGGCTTTTGAGTTCTCCTTCATATCTGAATGAGATCCTTGCTGGGTAGAGTAATCTAGGTTGTAGGTTATTCTCTTTCATTACTTTAAGTATGTCCTGCCATTCCCTTCTGGCCTGAAGGGTTTCTATTGATAGATCGGCTGTTATCCTTATGGGAATCCCTTTGTGTGTTATTTGTTGTTTCTCCCTTGCTACTTTTAATATTTGTTCTTTGTGTTTGATCTTTTTAATTTGATTAATATATGTCTTGGGGTGTTTTGCCTTGGGTTTATCCTGTTTGGGACTCTCTGGGTTTCTTGGACTTGGGTGGCTATTTCCTTCCCCATTTTAGGGAAGTTTTCAGCTATTATCTCCTCGAGTAACTTCTCATGGCCTTTCTTTTTGTCTTCTTCTTCTGGGACTCCTATGATTCGAATGTTGGGGTGTTTCACATTGTCCCAGAGGTCCCTGAGGTTGTCCTCATTTCTTTTGATTCTTTTTTCTCTTTTCCTCTCTGCTTCATTTATTTCCACCATTTTATCTTCTAACTCACTTATCCTATCTTCTGTCTCTGTTATTCTACTCATGGTTCCCTCCAGAGTGTTTTTGATCTCATTTATTTCATTATTAATTTTTAATTGACTTTTTTTTATTTCTTCTAGGTCCTTGTTAAACATTTCTTGCATCTTCTCAATCTTTGTCTCCAGGCTATTGATTTGTAACTCCATTTTGTTTTCAAGATTTTGGATCATTTTTATTATCATTATTCTAAATTCTTTTTCAGGTAGATTCCCTATTTCCTCCTCTTTTGTTTGACTTGGTGGGCTTTTTTCATGTTCCTTTACCTGTTGGGTATTTCTCTGCCTTTTCATCTTGTTTAGATTGCTGTGTCTGGAGTGGGCTTTCTGTATTCTTGTGGTCTGTGGTTCCTTTTTATTGTGGAGGTTTCACCCAGTGGGTGGGCTTGGACGATTGGTTTGTCAAGGTTTCCTGGTTATGGAAGCTTGTGTCAGCGTTCTGGTGTGTGGAATTGGATTTCTTCTCTCTGGAGTGCAATGGAGTGTCCAGTAATGAGTTTTGCTATGGGTCTATGTGTTAGGTGTGACTTTGGACAGCCTGTATGTTGACACTCAGGTCTATGTTCCTGCGTTGCTAAAGAATTTGTGTGTTATGTCTTGTTCTGGAGCTTATTGGCTCTTGGGTGGTGGTTGGTTTTGGTGTAGGTATGGAGGCTTTTGGATGGTCTCTTATTCCTTAATGTTCCATGTAGTCAGGAGTTTTCTGGTTTTCTCAGGTTTTGGGCTTAAGTCTCCTGCCTCTGGATTTCAGTTTTATTCTTCCAATAGTCTCAAGACTTCTCCAACTATACAGCACTGATAATAAAACTTCTAGGTTAATGGCGAAAAGATTCTCCACCATGAGAGACAACCAGAGAGGTTCACAGAGTTACATGAAGAATAGGAGAGGGAGGAAGGAGATAGAGGTGAGCAGGAGGAGACAAAGGGGGACTCAAGAGGAGAGAGACAGATCTACGCAGTTATCTGTTCCCAAAGTGTTCTCCGTAGCCCAGACACCCACAAAGATTCACAGAGTTGGGTTGGGAAGAGAAGGGGAAAGGAGGAAATAGAGGTGTTCTGAGGTAGAAAACAGAGAGTCAAAAGTGGGAGAGTAATCACCACACTCCTGAATAGAAATGGGAACTGAATATTGGATTCTTCAATGTCCAAAATTTATATCACCTACTGAAAAACAAAGATTAAAAATCTAGTGTAGAGGTTAGACTCTTTGAAATACAATATTTAAAAACAAAAACACAAAAAAATTTAGAAATGTATATGAAGTTCGGTTTAAAAATAGGGTTTTCTCTCTCTCTCTCTCTTTTTTTTTTTGGCAAGGTTATAGTGAAATAAAAATGAAAATTAAGGAATAATAGAGGAGTATTAGAGGACTTTAAAAGGAAATAGGAGAGAAAAATAAGAAAAAGAAAAAAAAATTTTTCCCCTAATTAAAAAAATCGTTAAAATATATGAAAATGAAAGTTGAGGAGTAATGGCAGAGTAATAGGTAATTTTAAAAGAAAATAAAAGAGAAAAAATTTTAAAAAAGGAAAGAAAAAAAAGTTTTTTTTTTTTAATTTAAAAAAGTATACATATATATCTAGGAATTTCTCTGGAGTTGTTGCGGTCAATGTAGGTTCAGTTCAACTTCAGATAGCTCCTCTTTCCAGCTTACACTTCTTGATATCTATAGGCCCTTTCCAGTGTAGTCGGTGTTACCTTCAGGAATTTTAATCTGTTGCACCAGTCCTTTCTGAGGCGGTTCCCTTTGTTTATTTGGCTTCTGTTTGCTGTCTCTTCGGTGTCTAATTTCCGCCCTGACACAGGCGGGCGGAGGTGATCTCTTATTTAGGTTGACTAGTTCAATTCAGTCCTGCTATGGAGAGGGCGGGGCGCTGCAGACAGATACCGCTCTGTGTGGATAGCACTCACCCTGTTTCAGCCACACTGGGTTTGCCCCGCTCACGGGTGTCAGTGCTTTCCCCGTCTACACTGCTCAGGCTCCCGGCTGCTCTATATGGAGCGGGCCCTGCGTTGAGTGCGGTTCCAGTTTTGGGGTACTCCACAAAAGCGCGGATTCGGTTGCGCCTGCGTTTTGTGCCTTCCCCGGCCTGAGCGGTTCAGGCAGCCAGAGGCTTGGGCGCCCTCTCCCCTGATGCGGCGTGCCTTTTCCCTCCGCGGCGAGCGGCCCAGGCAGCCAGAGGCTTGGGCGCAATCTCCCCGGGTACGGCGCGCTTTTTCCCTCCGCGGCCCCAGCGCGCGCCGCCAGTCGGGTCTCAGGAAGTCTTTAGATAGGAACCGGGGGCCTGTTTGCAGTGTGGGAGGGGGTGGCTTCTCAGGGGCTGAGTTTGCCCTTTTCCCCTCCCCCCTGCCTCCTACCTTCAGTGGGGATGGGCCGGCTCTTCTCTGGAGTTTCTGAGTCCCTTTGTTTTGCGAACCGCCGGCAGTGTGTTCGGGCCAGTTAATTTTGACCCTTGCTATCCCACAGTTTAAAAAAGCTCCCTCCGATTGCTCTCAGGGTCTTCGGGTCTTGCTTTTTCTATGATCCTGCAGATGTTAGCAATTTGTTCTCTGGTTCCTCCGTCTTTTCTAAATGCAGCGCGTTCATCTGTAAGTTTTGAGTTCACAGGTCACTGTTCACATACTGCCAAAGTCTAGCTTGAAGGATTCTGTGCATAATCTTGCTAGCACATGAAAGGAGCACAATTGCCAAATAATTTGAATATTCTTTGGCATTACCTTTTTTTGAGATTGGAATGAAAACTGACTTTTTGCAGTCCTGTGGCCACTGCTGAGTTTTCCAAATTTGCTAGCATATGGAGTGCCACACTTTAACAACATCATCTTTTAGGATTTTCAATGGTTCAGCTGGAATTCCATCACCAGCACTAGCTTTGTTTATAGTAATGCTTCCTAAGGCCCACTTGACTTTGCACTCCAGAATGTCTTGCACTGGGGGAGAGACCACACTATCTTGATTATCCTGGTCATTAAGTTCCTTTTTGTATAGTTCTTCTGTGTATTTTTGCCACCTCTTCTTAATCCCTTTTGCTTCTGTTAGGTCCTTGCTATTTCTGTCATTTATTGTGCTTTGAATTAAATATTCCTTGTGTGCATACAATTTTCTTGAAGAGATCTCTAGTCTTTCCCATTCTATTGTTTTCATTTATTTCTTTGCATCCACCTTGATAACTGACCCTTCAATTACTGGAATTATTATTCATAGTCCTCAAATTCTAGAGTTCAAAATTTTCCTGTTTTTAAACACCTTTTCAGAGCCTCCAGAGCAGCCGATTGGGTAGACAGAGCAAGATTTCTCTCTCTGGGAAGCCACAACTGTGGGGTGACCTTAGCAGTGCACGGATCATTGATTTTCTGAGAGAAGTACCCATGGGGTCAGACTGGGTTTGATACTCCAACAAGACCAAACATGTCAGCTTTCTCTGCTACCATCATCCTTGCGTTCTTACCTTAAGATAATCTTTCATTTTTGTCCCTAGTCAAAAATTGTCTTCCTACATCACCTGCTCCTCCAGGTTTGCCTACATGGTGATTCTCACCTCTTAGCAAACAGCCTCCGGAGCCTTCAGTTCTCTCCATTACTACTCCCTAAAGGACCACTGTCACTTGTTTTTGCATATCAAACATTCACCTCTTTTTCCCTCTGATAAAAAGACACATTGCCTTTCTCACATATTGCTCTTTTGCAAGCTTAACGTTTATTTAGTCTTTCCATCAGGATTACCGGGAGAAGGAGGTGGCAGCCCACTCCAGTATTCTTGCCTGGAGAATCCTGTGGACAGAGGAGCCTGGAGGGCTGCTGTCCATAGGGTTGCACAGAGTCAGACACAACTGAAGGGACTTAGCATGCATGCATGCCTTGGAGAAGGAAATGGCAACCCACTCCAGTATTCTTCCCTGAAGAATCCCAGGGAGAGAGGAGCTTGGTGGGCTGCCGTCTATGAGGTCACACAGAGTTGGACACGACTGAAGTGACTTAGCAGCAGCAGAAGTCAGTATTACCACTCATTTTTTTTCTTCCTTTCCCAGAATATT